>NC_138759.1:108431888-109771888 GCF_965113315.1 Podarcis vaucheri
CCAGTTTGCAGAAGGTTGTTTTGACAAAACGGCATAACACCCACCAAAAGCCTTGTTAAAAAGGACAGGGTTGGATTCTCATCTTCCAGGGACAAGTGTTAACGTTACTTGCTCTTCATGTTCTGTTCTGTTCAGTTAACAGCTGATTACAAAGACTTGTAACAAAACACAAAGGAAGTAACTTTTGGAATCACATAGTCCCATAAAGCAAGGCAGAGGCTTGGATCGGGGGTAGATTGAATGGAACTCTGTGCATGGATCGGGGTTTCTTAGCTCCTTCCACACCTACTACGAACCACTGTCCCCCCGTCACCAAAAAAAGCAGCTTCTGGGGATTGGACTCACTGGAATAGCATGTGATGGAGCTGGGGGGGGGCAGAGGGCTGCAGCAAGATGGGGGAAATTGGGAGGATTAGGTGGGGCTGCCTTGTACAAGCAGAACCACCTTGCAGCAACCTAAAGAGGCTGTTGAATGGATTTTCAAAAGCGTAAGATTGCAGTCATAACTCCACTTAACCTGGGAGTAGGCCCCATGGAATTCATTACGATTTGCTTCTGACCAGAGGTGGTTAGCATTGTGCTGTCAAACCTCTAGGTGGGTGCTATCTGGCACACTAATACAATTAACAAAAACGAACGAGCACTTGAAGAATTCTGAAAAATTGTAACCACATTGTAATTTGATGGTGAACTAGTTTTCATCGCGAGCTGCGGAGACTGATCTTTTAGGGTAAATGGGACACCTCTCCACCAACATCAGTTCCTCTCAGCCGGCACCCACATACCTGCCATCTTACTTGCAGCCTGTTGGAGGGCGCCTTTGTTTGCCATTGGCTCTGGCACCTCCCATTGCTGGTCTCCCGTCTTCCCTCCTACCAGTTCTAATGGGCAACAACTACCGCTGACCGCAAGTAGTTCTGCCGCAAGCCTTTACATGACTGTAGAATCTACAGTGTGCATGGAGGATAGATTATTTATCGCTCATTTTTTAGTACATTAATTTGAACTATTGTTTTTAGAGGGGCTCCCAACATCTTGACAGAATATCAACAATGAAGTGTATTGTTACATGCCACCCCAATCTCTGAGCAGTGAGAGATTCCAGAGGTTCAGTTTCCTCAGAATGAGGGACAACAGAAACTGTTGTGATATATGGTTTATTTACACATATCTATGCGCAACCTGAACGGGACGCGGGTGGCGCTGTGGGTAAAAGCCTCAGTGCCTAGGACTTGCCGATCGAAAGGTCGGCGGTTCGAATCCCCGCGGCGGGGTGCGCTCCCGCTGCTCGGTCCCAGCGCCTGCCAACCTAGCAGTTCGAAAGCACCCCCGGGTGCAAGTAGATAAATAGGTACCGCTTACCAGCGGGAAGGTAAACGGCGTTCCGTGTGCTGCGCTGGCTCGCCAGATGCAGCTTTGTCACGCTGGCCACGTGACCCGGAAGTGTCTCCGGACAGCGCTGGACCCCGGCCTCTTGAGTGAGATGGGCGCACAAACCCCAAAGTCTGTCAAGACTGGCCCGTTCGGGCAGGGATACCTTTACCTTTACCTTTATGCGCAACCTGAGCCTATAATGGGGGGGGGGGAGCTCACAGCATTAACACCCCAAGAGGGTTCTGCTTTTCCCATAGCCTTGGATTTCCACAGGCATCTGTGCCTCTCCCAGCTGCTCTGCCTGCAACCTGCAGCTTCTAGCTCTCACACACAACTCCTCTCTGACCTTTGTCTTTCTAGCTACCAGCAAGTTGACAGAGGAGAGGGGCTAGTCATTTGCTACCTGGCACAGAGTCGCTTTCTTTGTTATCTTAATGGCCCGTACTTAGAGGGCCATAGCCAAGAAACTTGCCTGGCTATTTCAACAATTTGAATCCTTGCTTAGATTTTTAACCCTTCCTGGATCCAGGAATTAGAAGGGGGCTCAGGCATACACTATGGTTTTGTTCATAATTGTTTATGCCCCCACCCAACCACATCAATATATGGCATGGGCATAGCCAGGATTTATTTGGGTGGGCAGGCAGAGCAGAGTTATCTGTGACACAATTGGTCAGTTAATTACCAGTAAGAATTTTTATTTATTTACTTGATTTAGGTTGGCAGCTGCCCCCTGCCCCCCTGGCTGCATCCATGATATATGGTCTGTAAACATGGGCACACAGAAGTGCCAGTAACCCTTTCCAAAGTCTGTGGGTTCCATGCACATGCTAATGAGCGCAAAATTGCAGGTATGGTTGTCAAATGGGCAGTTTGGGACCAACAAGGCTCCTTGGGTCCTGTCCTGTCCCCTGCTCATCTTCAATATTGGGCTACGGTGTGGAGGTGTCTGTGGCCTATGCAAGCTGGTAACTTTAAATATAAGAGGGAGCAAAATGTGTAGCTCAACTCTCACTTGGGATTTGAAAGCTGAGCGGACATGTGAGAATTAACATTATCCTATATGCTACCTAGAATCCATTGTGCAAGAATAATTATTTTGGGTTAGGAGACAAATAAAGAGGTGAAGAGAAAACGCCGTTGTTGGGGGAGATGTACGTACGTGTACTATAATATCACTCAATATAGTTGGCAGTGCTTTTTTCTTTTTAAAAAAAGTGTTTAGGGGTACTCTCATTTTCCTACTCATATTGAAATGAAGCCAAACTTGGATTCACAAAATGTTTAGGGGTATTCATACCCCTGCGTACCCCCAGAAAAAAAGCACTGATAGTTGGTATTCACCATCTTGAACTTCATGCCAAAGGTGAAACCTTTTCAATCCTTTTGTGTCATCACGGTTGTAATCTACACATTCAATATGGCAAATACCCCCCACAATCCTAATTTTGCTCTTGGCATTCAGAAGATTGGCCTTTTATTTTCAGACTTCACATTGCTTGGGAATCCCTACAACTGACAAAATAATGACCTTAAAAACAAAACAAACTATTGTTTACTGTGGATAACGAACTCAGAAATAAGAAAATCATGGATAATCCTGTCAGCAAATACCCATCACTCTCTGGTTCATTTGTTCACTCGAAGAACGAGTGAACGAATGAAGATTTGCTTTTTTCGCTTCCATTTTGGCACTCTGACTCTTTGGAGTGTTTTAATTCTTTGCTATATGTCCACTAGTAGTATTGCCTTCTTCTTTCCGAAGTAAAACCTGCAAGATTTCACAGAAACAGTCAAGATACTCTGAGTGTGTGTGTGTGTGTGTGTGTGTGTGAGAGAGAGAGAGTGAGAGAGAGTGAGAGAGTGTAAAATGAAGTGGTGAGTTCACTTCATATTACATTGTTCATAACATAACAACACTTACTATTTCATAGGCTGAATATCTGAAAATGTTACAATTAGCTACCATGTGACAATCAATAGTTTCATTAGCCTGTTTTAAATCCCTCTAGAAAATGGTTTTTTTAAAAAGCCCTCACAAAAAGCAGCCAATCTTTTAGTGCACATTTCTCCTAATACAGTGGTACCTCGGGTTACATACGCTTCAGGTTACAGACTCCACTAACCCTGAAATAGTACCTTGGGTTAAGAACTTTGCTTCAGGATGAAAACAGAAACTGTGCTCCGGCAGTGCGGTGGCAGCAGGAGGCCCCATTAGCTAAAGTGGCTTCAGGTTAAGAACAGTTTCAGGTTAAGAATAGACCTCCAGAATGAATTAAGTACTTAACCCGAGGTACCACTGTATGTGCACTTTTGTCCATATCTACACTTCCCACTTACGCATGTAATTTTGTACACACTTTTGGTTGCAGAACTGCATCACAACATTTGGAGAGATGTGAATTTGAAAGGATAGCTGTGTTTTGGTTCACAAAGGGAAGCAGATTTCCTAATGGGAACATGTTTCCTCCAGGCTTCAGAAACTTTTCTGACTTCCAGTCTACTTCCCAACACAATTCAAAGTGCTGTTGCCTTTAAAGCCACCCTGGCATAGTTTAGGATCTGAGTGACTGTTTCCCCTGCAATCTACCCATGTATTTAATTTTATTATTCCATTTATATCCCACTGTCACAACACCTCAGCATTCCTGGGTTGTGCGCTATGGGGAAGAAGGGTTTTCAGCATACCCCCGTGCTTGGCTACCCTTCCAGTCAAAGCTATTTGCTGCCACCAGGTGAAGAGTTGTTGTTTTCTGCAAGGTTTCCTTTTTTCTGCCTAAATCAGCCTAAAATCCCCTTTGCCCCTCCTGAAGAACAACTCAAAAGTAATGTGGACCTTGGCTTTTAGGCACTGTGAGTGGTTTATTAATGAGGACCACACCACAAGGTTTTTATGAAAGAGAGTTAAAAGTTTGCTAAAAAGATTAATGGGGTAGTTCTTTGGAAAGGCGTTTTACATAGGAAAAGTTATAGAAAACCAGCATATCCCACCTAAAGAGCAAAATAAGTGTCAAAAGTTTGCCACCCACTTTCCCTTCAGAGAAGACATTTCACTGTCAGTGTAAGCAGCCAGCAGTTCTTTGAAGGTTCTTATGATGTCATTCTGCCTAGCAGTGTAATCCTTTGCGTGAGACCCTCCTTGATTTGAATA
Organism: Podarcis vaucheri; assembly: GCF_965113315.1. NCBI lineage: Eukaryota > Metazoa > Chordata > Lepidosauria > Squamata > Lacertidae > Podarcis > Podarcis vaucheri. The sequence goes on from NC_138759.1 coordinate 108,436,414, forward strand.
TCAAAGCATTGCCCTGGCAGATACAGCCTGCAGCTAGAGTGATTCACATGTCCCCGCAACATGTCCCTCAATCAGCAAGGTTCAAGGAAGTCCTTGGAACTTAATCCCCAACGGCACACAGACTACTGCATTTACTCTAATGCACCAGCGAATCTAATGTGCACCTCAAGGCCCTAGGCTTCCCTCACAAGCATGCGGGCATGGGTGGTAGCTGTGATGACAGAGAGCATGAGAAGCCAGCATGGGCCACCTGCCTGCCTATTTGTTTGCTCATTCTCCTGGTTTGCTCACTCATGAAGCTGGTCTGCCTGCTTTGCTCCCTTGCCACACAAACTACAGCATGATGACGACCTTACAATTTCATTATACAGTATGACAAAGCAGAATATTTTTATATAATACCAAACAGTCCACTTCATTCATATCCACCTTTCCTCCGAGGAGCTCAAAGTAGCATGTATGACTCTCTTCCTCACTACAACAACCCTGTGAGGTAGGTTAGGCTGAGAGACAGTGATTGGTCCAAGGTCACCCCATGAGTAAAGTTTTGAACTCTCTAACAACTACACCAAGTCTATTTTCTGGATGCTCTCCATCTGGAATTAAACAGCTTATGGTTGCAGAGAGAGCCTTTCCAGTTGTGGTGAACTGTCCTGCCTCTGGAGCAATCAACCAGGGTAGCCTACATAATTCCTACTCTTATTTACTTTGTGTTGTCAGGCAAAGACATTATAATTTTCTTAGACTTTTAAAATGGTTATTATTATTATTTTGCTGTGTCCACCTTTTAACTTCTTGTTTTTATGTTGCTGTTTTATTTTTCCATTGTAGCTTCATGTTTGATTGCTTTTCTGATATCATTGTTTTATTGTGATTTGTTGGGTAACTTCATCTTCTGTTCTATATCAACACAGTAGGGCTATGAAACCCAAATCCTTAAATCTACATTGTATGTGCCATTTGTACAGCCATGTTTCAGCTGGTTCGTTCACACCAAATGTCAGCAGAATGCCGCACCATAATCTGTCATGATTTAAAAGCAAATGGCCCCTTGGGGAGGAAAAGAAATATATCATTTAAAAATTAATTTAATTTAGCTGCAATAGAAATAAAAATGAGCCTGTTCTGTTGCATTTGTATTACAAAACATATTAGACAATATGTAAAGGCTCTTTAAACCCCCATTAAAAACAAACATTCCAGTCTTCACACTGAAGAACAGAAAATAGATTGTGGGTAGAACCATCATGTATTATTTCAATTTGGCAGTCTGAAGGGATTACCTGGACAAGGAATCACAAAGACTTATCCCTGCAACCTGTCTACAAATACTGGGGTTTAAGAACTGAACATCAGAAGGAATAATAAATAAGATAGTTTCTTTCACTATATTCACAGAATCTTTCTTACCACTAAGTAACCTAAAGGACATACTTCTAGGTATGGGGCTAAGGTACTCCCAACTGCACTAAGGCCATTTAGCACACTATGGCTGGAGAGGCCAGGCAAGGATGGAGGTGAGGGACTGATTCAGGTGACCCACAAAAAAAAAACACAACTATTTGGCTAGTCACAAGGGCAGCAGATGGCTATAGCTTTCTAGCAGCTGAATCGAGTAGTGCTTTGATTAATTAGTTTCTAATAAGAAGAAAATAACAACAGTAGAATCAAAATTCTGGAATACCAACACACATAAATAGTAGAATGAAAGGTTACAATCCTCAAGTTGCTTACTCTAAAGTAGTCCCTTTGAAGGTAATAGGAACCTTGTACAGTTGCAGATCTTGTGGGTCTCAAATTTCAGGGGTGCCCTGTGCAACGCCAAAATTTGGTGCTCCTCCAGCTCTTGTGCTCCATGATTAATCATAATTGTGGCGCCCCCAACAGGTCCACAAGGCTCCATGCCCAGTGCAACTGAACGTCACGCTCCCTTAAATCCACCTCTGTAAAGACAGTGGGCAAGACAAATTCTCAGTCAACAACGAAAACCTTAAGAATGTAAGAAGAGCCCTTTGACTGACCAAAGACCCATCTAGTCCAGCATCCTCCTCTGAACAGTGGCCAACCAGATGCCCAGGGAAACTAACAAGCAAATCACCCATGCCACTGATGCATGCTCAAACGGGGAATGGTGAGGTGGCAACAAGGTGCATCAACAGGAATTGGCTTTTCCATTGTGTTTGCACCATGCCCTCCCCCTCTCTCCTTCCAGTGACCCAGGAGACTTGAGGTCAGGTAAACACCACCACCCTGCCCCACTGTCTGCTACTAATTGTTAGCCTTGTCACCCTCAAACATCTCTAGACCTCCATTAAAGCTGTCCAAGTCAGTGGCTATCGCTATATCTGGTGGGAGCGAATTCCATAGCTGTGTGAAGAAGTTCCACCTTATGTCTGTCTTGAATTTTCCAACATTCAGCTTCATTGGATTATGAGAGAGGGAGGAAAGCTTTCCTATCAACCCACTTTTTCCACACCATGAATAATTTTATACACCTGTCCTTAAAAAAATGAAAATGACCCAAATGTTATATCCTGTCCTTTTAGGAGAGTTACTCTAACCACGGGATGGGGAAACCCATTGACCTTCCAGATGCTGTAGGACTACAGCTCCCATTAGCCACAGCTCCCATGTCCAATGGCAAATGATGGGAGTTTAAGTCCATGAACATCTGGAGCGGAAAACATGTTCCCCATCCTTAGTTATAGCTTCTTCTTTGAACCTTTTCTAGGTCTACAATATCCGTTTTTAGGTAAGGAGACCAGAGCTTTACAGAGCATTCCAAATGTGGTTGCATCATATATTTGTATAACAGCGTTATGATATTGACAGTTTTATTTTTAATTCCTTTCCTAATTATCTCCAGCATAGAATCTGCCTTCTTCACAGCTGCTGTTTACCTGGTGGACAGCTTCACCGAGTTTTCTACTATGGCTGCAAGGTCTTTTTCCTGATCAGTCAACACACCAGTTCAATTAGGAGTGAGAAGTGAAGCCCAAGGAAGATAGGAGTGGACTCTATGACTGTCCCTTGGAGAACAATTCTTTTATGCACAGGAGGTCACCAAACATTAAAGACTTCTGCCAAACATTAAAGACCTCAGCCAAATCTGAATGAAGAAAGGAAGCATGAATATTGTTTATGTTGTTACCCCTCACTTCTGTTAAACTGTTCAAGATACTCAAGGCAAGGCACTTTTAATATTAACCCCCCAAAACACTGTCTCCTCAGATGGATACTTCCATCAATGTCAAAGCAATCCATGGCACATTTCATGTTGAAAGCAATGGTGGGGAGCGGTAGCTTTTAACCAGCTAAGATGTTTAGCTTAGCAGTTCCTATCAAATGGGCAGGTGGTTCTGCCCAGGCTGAATTATAAAGCAGTAGAAATCAGATTGTCAAGTCCTCCATCTCAGCAGCTGTCCTCCTAATACAGCCAACAAAAAAAAGTTAATTTCACAAAATCTTTTCGGACATTAGTATGAATTAAATTAAGACAGCTGGAAGTGCTCTTGAGAAAATGTGCCCTAGGTAATTCCCTTCCAACACATGGATCAATGGGGAATCAGTCCTCTGGAATAAATTACTGCATGAAATTAGACAGACATCCAACATCATTGTGTTCAGGTGCCTACTGAAGAAACATACTGAAGAGTTGTGACCCAAACATTTATGAAACATTGAGCATCTGTGAGAATGGTTTGTGGCTTTCAGAGTTTGGAGAAATTGTTTTCCTGGTGCAGAATTCATTGACCAGGTTGTTGAGTGGACCACGGTGGTCCAAATACATCAATCAATTCTGAAAGGACTGCACTGGCTACTGATTAGTTTCTGGGCTCAATTCAAAGCCTTATGCTGCTCAGGACCCCAGTACAGTGGTACCTCGGGTTACAGATGCTTCAGGTTACAGATGCCTCAGGTTACAGACTCCACTAACCCAGAAATAGTACCTCGGGTTAAGAACATTGTTTCAGGGTGAGAACAGAAATCGTGCACCGGCGGCGCGGTGGCATCAGGAGGCCCCATTAGCTAAAGTGGTACCTCAGGTTAAGAACAGTTTCAGGTTAAGAACAGACCTCCAGAATGAATTAAGTTCTTAACCCAAGGCACCACTGTACAGGACTACCTCTCCTCATATGAAGTTCTCCACCTGCCCACTCCATGGGAGGTGCAGAGGGTGCAGCACAAGAAAAGGCCTTTTCAGTGTTGGCTCCCTGCCTGTGAAATGCTGTCCCATGAAGGCTTCCTTGTGCCATCTGTATTTATTTTTAAGTGCCAGGCCTTGATTTGGGGCCCTTAATTTGAAACTTTTCAAGTTTTTGTGGCCATTTCATGTTGGTCTTCATCAGGCAAATGGTAAGGCCAAACTCCATGAAGGCTTGGACAAAATGGTTGGTGAGACTCCAGAACTTCCTTGGCATGCGCTGTCAAGGCCGGGTCATCTGCAAAAAACATATCTCAGATAAGGACCCACCACACTTTTGTCTTTGGATAATGTGTAGTTAATAGGATGGAATCACAGTGCTATGTAGCCAATCAGATTTAACAGTCAATGAGGGGAAATGAGAACAACATACAGTGGAACAAATAAGGGGAAGTTCACTGTCTGCAAAGGGTGCTGAAGAATTGCTTCAAAGGTGAGGGATTATTATGACGATTTAACATTTGCAAAAGCACTGAGAACTCTGCTTCAGCTTTCCTCCTCTGTTGGATTGGGAAAAGAATATATTAGATGCAAAAGACACTTGGTTGGAAGAAGGCATGTTACAAATCTACAGTTCAGCTGTCAGGCCCAGAACTTATTGCTTCCATAAGCAATAGTCTTGTTTCCAGGAAGATGCCCATTAAGAATGATCAAGGCCTGCAGAAACACAGCATCTCTATCGATGCCAGTGATATACATGCAGAGCATACAAGCTCACAGAGCCTTATCTTGACAAAGAGAAACCAGGCCTTTCCACTAATACAACATGGCTCCCAGGGGGACAGCATTTCCAGAGTGAGAATGCCATTTTGAACACTGACCTTCATGATCCCCTTCTGAAGCCAACCAAATCTGAGGAGGATAAGAACTAATTTGCTCCATCCTCTCGTACTAATACTTTCTGCCAAAGAGCAAACACACTGGAGTGCTTTCTTTATGCCTTGACGCAAATACGGTGTTTCATACATACTCTTTGTGAACAATACTTCTCATTTTTGATACAGGGGGAAATTGTTTTTTAAAAAACAGATTTTCATTTAAAGCATTTTATAGACATTGGACGCAGATTATGTTCTCGCAACAGATGGCAGAGATAAATACCGAATGGAGATTTCTTCTTAATACCTAATATCAGTTATAATATCTGTTTTGCGTAACAAGAACCTCAAAATAGTTAAGCTGGGGTGTGGGTGGGTGTACATTTCACCCAGTGTATTCTTTGTTGCATTCCACTTACAGAATATCTGACTGATATGTGGACTGCTGCCAGGATTGGCCCACCCATTAGCCAAGGTGAACCCCTTTCCTCAGGCGGCAGCTTGGGACGGGTGACAGATCAATGGCATCACCTATTCCTATGTGCACCATTATGCTAGTGACGAGGAATTTGTCACTGGAAGTGGAAAAGGCTGTCTTTTCATAGGAATGTGGAAGTTACAGCATCTTCGCCTTGCATCTTTTACTGCCTGCTTCCTTAGAGAAGGCAGGTGAACCGGAAGCAAGGACGAGTAGGTGCAGGGCCAGGAAGCTCCAGGGACTGGCGGCAGACCTACATGCCCATGCCCAAGCCCGTCTCTCAGAGTGGGGCAAGGGGCAACCATTTGGAGGGAGTCAGCAGCTGGGAACCATCTGATGAATAAACCAGAAGGCAGAGTTGAGGAAGAACGCAGGAGCGCATGAAAACTTATTAGGCTTTGCTGCTCAAGCAAGGCCCAGTTAGGTCAGGAAAAATTATGTTTCCCCTTCCTGCCCAGGAGAATCCAGTAGCCAGATGGGTTAACAGAATTAGTCTAGGGCCTGGAGGTACTCAGGGACGCGGACTTATAAAAAATATTGGGGGGGGGCCGGGAAAGCTCATGAATAATAAATAAGCTCATGAATATGCAAATAAAGTGGCGCCGCCCCCTCGTGAGCGAATAGGGGAGAGCGTGCTGCGCCTATTAATCAGCTCCGGAACAGCTGATATGCGGGAAACGTGGGGCTAGCCAGAGAAGAGAGGGCGAGCCCCCTCCGCTCCGGCCCTAAATAGGGCAAGCCACGCCCCCCCAGCCAGTGTGGCCGGTCGGGATTCCCCTGTTCTCGCGGGGGCTGAAACCGGCAGTGCCTTGGGAGTGGCGGTGGTGCTGCGAAGCAGCGAGGCAGGAGCCCCCGCCCCCGGGGATTCCCTAATCTCGCGGGGGACGGCCGGGGCTCTCCGACTAGGGCGCGCGGCTGACTGGCTGGCTGGCAAGGGAGCAGGTGGGGAGGAGGCGGGGGACGGCGGCGGCACTCTGCTGGAAGGGCGCCCGAGATTATTGGGGGGCTGAGCCCCCCCAAAAAATTTTTTGAGGGGGCTCGAGCCCCCTCAGGCCCCATGGAGTCGGCGCCTATGGAGGTACTTTACTGAGAGTTCTGCTACTGGGCAAGCCACACACATGGATCCAGCAGCTACCGACATTTATGATCTTCCTGACCCTGGAGGTGGGAATAGGAAAAATACAACAGTGGCGTTCCCTCTCACCAGCTACTGTTACATAGCGACTAGATAATGCATAAGTCTACTGAACAGCACACAGTGCTCATATAACACCAAGCAAATTTCAGAACACTTCATTTCAGAAGTAAGTCCCACTCGTATTCAATGTGGTTTATCCCCGGAAATGCACATAGGACTGTCCATATGGGCTTTATTTTAAGATTTTATTTATTTTATTTATTGTATTGTATTTACATTCTGAATGCAAGGAATAGCAGGGATGGAACATCACGAGCGCCTTGGATCCGAAACATACTTCTAAAATTAAACATATTCCATCAACCTTTCCAGGGATGCTTTTGCATTTCCCCTGAAAAAGACAGAGAGAGCAAAAGCCCCACCTTGTGGCGAACAAATGGTGCAATTCTCATGCAACAATACTTTTTTCCCGAGTGAATGACGAATCTCCTTTTTTAATAGCTAAAGGGGAAAACCTTCTCTGCTTTAGTTTATTTCTCCCATAGTTGAATAGTGGATAATCCTATGCATGCTAACTGAGAGGCAAGCCCTACTGAGTTCAATGTAAGAATGTGTGTGTGTAGGATAGCATCCTAAAGCCACTTCCAATGGCAGCTCCTCAAACTCTGCTGGAGGTCACACAGGAAGGTGTCTTGGCATTGCAGAATGGCTTTTTTGAGCGCTTTCGAACGAAAGGGAAGTGGCAGTAGTGGTGCCCACCCTGTGGAACACCCTCCCATCAGATGTCAAGGAGATAAGTAACTATATAACCTTTAGAAGACATCTGAAGGCAGCCCTGTATCTGGAAGTTTTTAACGTTTAACGTTTTATTATAATTTTGTTTATGCTGGAAGCTGCCCAGAGTGGTTGGGGCAACCCAGTCAGATGGGCGGGGTACAAATAATAAAAATTATCATTATTGTTTTTAAGTGGGTCAGAAGCCCTGGTGAGCACAGGGAAGTTCTCAGCATAGCCCTCTTCTCCTCTCTGATGGGACATATCTTCTAAACCAGTTCCCACAATGAAATGTTTTCTATCTGGCCATGTTCTCCTAGCATTGGCTGATCTCCCAGTTTGTCGTTTCCATTTCACCTTTGATTATTTTTTCCTGTTTTTATTTCTCATGGCAAGCTATGCTTGGGTACTCTTGAAGAGGAGGGGTTGTCCTCCCACACACTATGGTATGAGTAGCTAGATTTGCATCATCCTGCCCAGTGGAGTGAATGGGAGCCCCAATGCACCCCACAGCCCTGACATCAAAGGCAGCTGTATAATGTAAGCTGTATAATGGCAGAGCTACTCCCTGTTTTTCCCAGAGGGCTGGGTTTTTTGTTTTTTTTTAAAAGGAGGAACATTTTAATTTAAAATATCTGGAAAAGATTGATATAAAACTAATCTAATGTAATGGTTAAAGTGTTGGACTAGGACTTGGGAGACTCAGATTCAAGTTCATACTGGGTCACAAAGTTCACTGGGCGACCTTGGGATAGTCACTGTATTTCAGCTGAACTCACCTCACAGAATTGTTGTGAGAATAAAATGGAGAGGGAGGTGGACCAAGCCCTCCACCTTGAGGAAAGGTGGGATATAAATATAATAAGAAAACAAAGTTTACAAATGTGCCAAAAATAAAAAGAGTCCCCAGATGTTGCTTAGATATATGGTTCATGACTTGAAATGAGTAAGTGTTCAGCTAAACATTCTGCAACTGATATGTCATTGGGCTTCTGTAAGAAAGCAGGCTGGGAGAGATGTTGCCTCATCTGTTGACTTTAATAGCCTTCCAAAAGAATGACACTTGGAAAAACTTACATCTATTTTAGTTCATCGATCAAGAAGGGGAAAGTGGACATTTATAATGGCCTTAGTCCTTGAAACTGTCTCCCAGCGTCTCTGCTTATACAGTGTGAGATACTCAAAGCATTTGGCTGCCCGAGGCAAAGGACAAGATGGTACCCACAGACCCTATTCCACAAACGAAGCTGACAATGGCATCTTATCAACATGGGTGACAGGATAACATTCTCCACAGCACCTAGGTTGCAGACAAGGTTAGGGGCACAGAGGAGGCTATGAGGCACACATGGCTCTGGCCAGTGTGTTTTTTCTAAAAAAATGTTTAGGGGTACTCTCATTCGTCTCAGGAGACTCAGGAAACACCGTGACAGGAAATGAGACCTCCATCGGGGGTAGCAACGGAACTGACGATTCACCGTGCTAGAGAAGAAACTATTTTTTTTAAAAAAAAATTGTTTCTTCTCCCATTAGATATACAAAATGTTTAGGAGTATGCGTACCCATGCGTTCCCCCAGGAAATAAAGCACTGGCTCTGGCCACGTTTACACAGTACAGTGGTACCTCGGGTTACAGGCGCTTCAGGTTACAGACGCTGCTAACCCAGAAATAGTACCTCGGGTTAAGAACTTTGCTTCAGGATGAGAACAGAAATTGCATGGCGGTGGCGTGGCAGCAGCAGGAGGCCTCATTAGCTAAAGTGGTACCTCAGATTAAGATCAGTTTCAGGTTAAGAACGGACCTCCAGAACGAATTAAGTTCTTAACCTGAAACTGTTCTTAACCTGAGGTACCATTCAAAGCACTGTGGTATCACTTTAAACACTTGTGGCTTTCCCCAAAGAATTCTGGAAGCTGTAGTTTGTTTAGGGTGCTGAGAGTTCTTAGAATACCCTCATTCCCCTCTCAGTTCTGTGTGAAGCGTGACTGATTGTTAAACCGCACTGTGTGCACTCTGCCTGCTCCAGCTGTCAGCAGCTCTCAGGCCTTTCCCATTACTTGCTACCAGCCCTTTAAATCAGAGCCTGAACCTGGGATTCATCTTCACAGGGAACTGCCATAGCTCAGTGGAAACAGCATCTGCCTTGCATGCAGAAGGTGCCAGCTTCAATCCCTACCCAGTTCAGGTAGAGATGGGGATGTTCCATGCCTGAAAGCCCAGAGAGAGACTGCCAATCAGTGTAGACCCTACTGAACTAGATAGACCAATGTCCTGATTTGATATAATAATATTTAATAAATATATATATATTTAATAAAGCAACTTCCTGTGTTCCTCATGCAAAGCATGTGCTCTGCCACTGAGGGTCCCACCCCATCATGCAATCACAGACCCTGCACAAACCACAGTCTTGAACATGCAATGGCTTTGCTCATTCACAACACTGTTGCATCTTCACTGCATGTGAAAAGTTGCTTGCAAATAGCCTTGTGAACAGCCAGCGGTTCATGCAGTCCTCTTCTTTGAGTTCTCTTGCTGCATAGGATGCCTTGAACTGGGGTGGGGTTAAAGCATAGCAGAAACTCAGTTTGAGCTATAGCAATAATATCAGACAATTATTTTTTTAAAAAGCAGGGGTGGGGTGGGGAGGGGAGAGACCAGAATGAATGTATGTCAAGTTGCTGGAGCCATCCCACGTTTCCACACGTCAGAGAGCTGCTAAGAATCTGACATGAATATTCATTGCCATTTTGTATGTAACTCTTTTTTAGTTCCGTTTGCAAGTCTTTAGTCTCTCATTCTGCCAAATTAGTTCCCTAGCAAGAATATCATTTGCGGGAGGGAAAATGACTGTGAATATTTAAACCCATATATATATAATCTCACCAGAAAACTGTTCCTAAGGTCTTGTGGACAGATTGTACCTGTTCCACATGAGGCAGCAAAATGTCTTTGGCCAGCCTTTAGGCGGACTTTGGAGTTTTAAATCTTAGCCCACCCTCACCTCTCATGGACAGGGTTGCAGCCAGAAGCTGCAGTCTTAAACACAACTTATGCAATCAGTCTTGCTGAACACAATAAGCATGCACAGGATTGAACTTTTAGTTAATAAAATGTCTGTGGTGTGCAAAATAATTGTAATAAAGGCTTATATCCAACATAGAGTTAAGTAACTGCCCTGCCAGTGCAAGAATTTTCATTTGTGGAACTGGATTTCCCCTTCCTCCCGCAGCATGCCCCTCGCACCCTCCCCAAATCTGCTCCACAGATTTAAGAGATGCCCAATGGGAGGAGAGGGTGGAAGTCCCTTGTGCAAATGCAAATCCTTATGCTAATGGGGCATAGAGCTACATAGAATACAAGGTGATGATTATTCCATAGACAAGTTACTTGAATGGGCATGGATCCTAGTGGTCTGTGGGCCTAGACTCCCAAAAATCATCAAGACCCAAAGCAGGTCACCCCATCAAAACATTCTTTTCTAGGGACCAAATAGTAAGAAGACCTGCCTGGTTACTATTGATTATTGCCACTGCTTTGTACTCCAGGGAGGGCTGCAGGTGGCGCTGTGGTTTTATATCTTGGTTTTATGCTGTGAACCGCCCTGAGGCCTCTGGATATAGGGTGGTATATAAATAATAATAATAATAATAATAATAATAATAATAATAATAATACCACTGAGCCTTTGGGGCTTGCTGATCAGAAGCTTGGTGGTTCAAATCCCCATGATGGGGTGAGCTCCTGTTGCTCTGTCCCAGCTCCTGCCAACCTAGCATTTTGAAAGCATGCCAGTGCAAATAGATAAATAGGTAACGCTGAGGCAGGAAGGTAAACAGACAAACACCGGCTTCCCTTGGCCCGAAAGCGAGGTGAGTGCCACAATCCCATAGTCACCTTTGACTGGACTTAACCGTCCAGGGGTCCTTTACCTTTTTACCTTTACTCCATGGAGCAAATCCAGCCTTCTAAACCTCTCTCTTTGTCCCTTGAGACTCTTTCCAGGCTGTGACCCCTTCCCAGGCTGCCATCCTCCTCAGCCTTGCCCTGTGCTCTGCTTAAGTGATCTTGCCTGCCTGGAACATGTCCTTACACTGGGATAATGACTTTTGTTGTTTGCCTGGATAGAGGACAGAAATAGGTTTGGGAGTGGAGCGGGTGTAGGAATCTCTTGGCGTTTGCATGGCTGGAGTACACCTTACGATACAAAGGTAAGAGTCACATCCATTGCTCTACCAATTGGGCCTTGGGCCCCACCCATCCCTGGTCTCTGGGCCCTGGAAGTTGCCCTCAAGGGCCTATTGCCCACTGCTTGAAATAAGTTCCCCAGCCTTGCTATAACCCTATGATGTCAGCATTAGAATATTACTTACACCAGATAATAGTTACATGAAACATGTTCTATAAATTTGAGCTCCACAATCAGATTTCTGTTTTTTCAGTCCCAATCTAGCTAGTGGATAGAAGCAAGGATACAGAATTTATTTCTGCCTTCCTGTCCATTCCTTGAGTTGCTGCATTATTTTGCAGATTCCTACATTCTGCAGCTCTCTGCCGATAACTTGACAAATTTGGTTTAACTGTTTTGATGTAATAATCTAATTAGGTAATGAGTTCAGCAACGGATCGTGTTTCGTTAATTTCAACCATCTGCTTCGGCATTTGTTGATATGTATACCAGATTTTCAGTGCTTCTCTGCTCTAATAGTAATTAATGGTACTGTTAATAAACTACATATATCATATTATGCAGCAATAATTCACCAATGGATCATTTTATGAGACAGATTATATTTAGCAGTGGTAGAAAATACTTCACATTACTGAATACTGCACACTGCTAACTAGTTGTTTTACTTTCCTCTTCGTGAAGTCCCTAATTAATTTATTGCACACTTCATGCATAATTTGAATTTTTTAAAAAAAATGTTGCCAGGTCATGTTTTATCATCTTTTATTTAAAACATGCTGTTTGCTTTTACAAGACACATATTAGCCAAACATGACCCTTATGCAAATTTGCCGAGACCTGATGTTGTTTTAATTCTGAGTCCTTGTGAGCAGATTCCAAAGCAAACATATCCTCATCTCTGGTTTTTCACAGGCTTGCTTTGTCTTACCAAATTGTTTTCTTCCTGAAAGGAAGAAACTGACATTACATAGCATAGCACAATAATTTCTTTGCCAAATTTGCTTTCAACACAAACCTTTAGTGAAACTGAAAAAGAAAGTTATTACTAAAAACAAATAAAATAAAATACAGATATGACCTAGGCCAGAGATCACATGCATATGGTGTTGAGGTTCCAACTTGACCAGTAGTGAGCATTAGTTCTGCTCTCTGTCTAACAGGAGATTGCAAGTGTTACAATTAGTTATAGAGACAGCTCTGAATAACTACTGGCATTTTATTTTCATGGGAAGTGGAAAACATTATTTTTTAACTCCAGTAGCTCCTAAAGGATCTCTCCAAACTGAATGAACTGGCAATAAAAAGACAAGTGCCATTCAATGCAAGTAAGTGTGTAGTGGTCCACATTTGGGCATCCCTCCCCTCTCCAAAAAATAACATATTTCCCTGGGAATGAGATCTTAAGTTTATAGTGGATAGCTCATTGAAGATGCTGACACAGTGTGTGGCAACAGTGGGGGGGGGATGCATATTCCGTGCTAAGGATCATTAGGAAAGGGTCTGAAAATACTATACAGATCTATGGAAGAAGAAGAAGAAGAAGAAGAAGAAGAAGAAGAAGAAGAAGAAGAAGAGGAGGAGGAGGAGGAGGAGGAGGAGGAGGAGGAGGAGTTTGGATTTGATATCCCGCTTTATCACTACCCGAAGGAGTCTCAAAGCGGCTAACATTCTCCTTTCCCTTCCTCCCCCACAACAAACACTCTGTGAGGTGAGTGGGGCTGAGAGACTTCAGAGAAGTGTGACTGGCCCAAGGTCACCCAGCAGCTGCATGTGGAGCAGCGGGGAAGCGAACCTGGTTCACCAGATTACGAGTCCACCGCTCTTAACCACTACACCACACTGGCTCTCAGTACAACCATATTTAGAATAATATGCACAACTCTGATCACATAACCTCAAGAAAGCTACTGTAGACAGAGGTGTACCTAAGCTCCCTTACACCCTTGGCGAGGAGATGTATCAGTGTGGAGAGGTGTGATTTTTTGCACACACACATCCCAGGGCCTGCGCCATTGGTGGGAGCCGAACTGGCCAAATCCTAGGTATGCCCCCCCCCCGGGGCTGTAGTTCTGCAAATGTTTCAGGAAGAGGCAACTGAAATGATCAAGGGGTTGGAGGAACTCCTCTATGGGAAAACATTACAAGATCTGGGGCTTTTTAGTTGAGAGAAAAGGTAAAAAGGGACAAGAGGTGTATAGAATTAGAGAAAATGGATAGAGAGACATTTCTCTCTCTCTCTATTAATACTTCAGCTTGTGGGTTTCTCACAGATATAAGGTTGGGCATTGTGAGAACAGAATGCTGGACTACAGTAGATGGGACTTTGGCCTGATTCAGTGGGACTCTTGCGCTATGTGGTATTCTACTATTTCTCCCCCCCACACACACGCACACCTTCAATACATAATACAACTTTTTTGTCATTGCAACAGCAAAATGCTAACAATGTATATGCATTGCCCACAGAACCCATTCCTTGGTTCTCTAATAGGCTTTGGGGTTTAATATTTGCTCCTTAGAACTGAATGTTCCCTAGCAGAAATCACTGCTCTGCAACACACTTGCGTTTAGTTGATCCTGACAAAGACTGAATCGTTGGAAGAAGCAATTAAATAATGTTCCACTTGTAGTGTAACCCTACACGTTTGGCTGGAGGCGGTAGACTTTGATGGCTCGCTTGGAAAAAAGATTATGGATAGATCTCTGTCATGCTGACCATTTATTTTGCATCATAAAGCCAGCTTTTGGAGCCGGTGTATTAAAATACCATGCCAGATGATCTTGGTGGCTTCCTTACCTAATATACAGTGGTGGCTAGGGCCCATTGAGGCTGGCAGGGTGGAAGACAGGAAGATCAGCAGGAGGTGTAGCCAAAACCAAATACAGGCAGAGCCGCCTTCTGACAAGTTTTAAGATGGCGGGTAGGTGGGGATTGGCTGCCAGTATACTGATGTCTGTGGGGCAGTGCCCCCTTTGCCATAATAGACAAATAGCCTCTATTGCTTATATACAGTGGCTGAGCTTCAAGCTCTGGCTGGGGGGCGGAGAGCAGGCAAGGGCGTGGCTGGCACATGTCCCAGGGGTGTGGTGTGGTTCCTGGGGGCATGGCACGCTGCCCGCAGGGGCGTGGCATGCATCCTGTGCATGATGCCCAGGGCGGGGGGGGGCAGCCACGATAGCACCCCACCAGGATCAGGCTGCCGAGGGCGGCGCGCTCCCCGCACACTCCTGTTCCTCCGCCAGTGTCTATATACCCCTTCCCTGTTGTTGTGTTCCTCAGGAATGACACTATTTGTAGTGTTACATGTTCCTAAGGTTTGTCTTATGCCTTAAAAACAAAACAAAACAGGCCTTTTTGTGTTGTGGCACTTGCTCTTTGGAATGCATTCCCACCAAATATCAGTAATGGTATTTAGGTGTCTGCTTAAAACACATTTGTTCACTCAGGCTTTCCCTGTGGGAAGATCCATTTGTGTTGTTAATCTGATTCATTTAATTGTTATTTGTAATTTGCTTTATTGATATAATTGATTGTTTTATGCTGTTGTTCACTGCCCGTTTTGTTTTGTTTTAATGTTTGGCAGTACAGAAATATTTGCAAATAAATAAATGTGTGCACCCTCAGACGAGGCAGTCCAAATTGGTTTCAAGGCTGAAATGAGAAAAGCTGCATAAATATTCAGGCAGAGATGTGTGCCCTCTACGAAAGGGAACAGCTCATGCTTGCCATCAGACAATTCATCGGGAAATATGAAAGACAGAACAACTATTCTTATAATTAGTTACTCCATGTCACGTAACAAGTCTTTAGGCATGCAAGAACGCTAACATCTAATTACCACTTATGTGAGTGCTAACAAAACATTAGTAAAGTGGCAAATGCTGGCAATGTGGTAAAGTGTGAAGTTGCAAAGTGACAAATTTTCCACATGAATGGTACAAATCTGAAGCACTGGAATCAAAGTTCAATTATGAAATTGTGAGCATGAAATACTTAACGGAATTTGCATGAATATTCAAAAGAAACCTAATAGTCACTCATGCGTTATTGCATCCTTGGTCCACAAGACACATGTTCATGTAAGCTTAGCATCGAGACAGATTCCATGTAGTGCAGAGGCAGGACTGCAAAGAACAAGAAGTTGGGCAAAGGTGGGCAGTCTCCCCTCTCCCAAAATTGCAAACCCAAGACTTCATGTGAGGGCAGGGCAACTTGGGCCTCTAAATCTAGGGGGCCTCACCAGCCTGCCCACTCCCCAGTGCCGCAGTCTCCCCTCTCCCAAAATTGTAAACCCAAGACTTCAGGGAAGGACAGGGCAACTCAAGCCCAACAACTATGAAACTCAGGGCTAGCCAGTGGGGCCCAATTTGAAGCAGTGGGGCACAACTTGATTTTTTTTTGTAGGGCCCCAGTTCACAACCAAAGTCTGCAAAATCTTATAAATGAAATCCATCTAGATTGCCCTGGTGAGGGGTGCCCCCTTAGGAGCAGCATGTGGAGCCCAATTTGGGCAAATTGCTCCAATTACCTTAAGGTCAGCCCTGATGAGACTGTGCAGGGGTTGGACTGACAAGCCCTGCACCTTCCTGATGTCACTATTCAGAGTACAGATGCAATGACTTGTTATAGAAATAAAGGGGGGGGGACACTTCTTGGAAATCAGTTTTGTCACCTCTCCCCCCCCCCCACCGCCAAACCCCGAGACAATGAGCCCAGCCACCTTTTATTCACAGTCGCATAAGCACTACAGTACAGCATGGCCATAAACCTGTATGTTCAACTGCTGAAATATACACCCAGTATGTAGCAATGAAGATTTATGTTACTGCTTTATGAATGAACACTGTGTTTTATGAATGGACTCTGTATTTTGTGAATTACCTAAGAGTCACCAATAGGGAGCTCTAGAATCTGACAGCTAACCTACTGGGTTCTACCAAACAGTGACCCCTATTGCTGAAAGCAGGTAACCAGCAGGGAATGCTTCAGCTCAGCCTTTGCGCTGTTGACTGAACACGCCCTGCTGTGCAGATAACGAAGAAAGCTCGTAAATTGTATCCCTTCTGGCGTCCTGGTCAACTCTATTATGCTGGTGTAAACCCTGGTGCACCAGAAGCCCAGAATAGCAGCAAATAAAATCTGCACATACATCAGCGACTGATTTTGGACTCACAGCTGTCCATGGAGGCGCAGGTCAATTCTGTATCCAGGGCAGCTGCCTACCAACTCCACCTGGTACGCAGGCTGAGACCCTACCTGCCCGCGAACTGTCTCGCCAGAGTGGTGCATGCTCTAGTTATCTCCCGCTTGGACTACTGCAATGCGCTCTACGTGGGGCTACCTTTGAAGGTGACTCGGGAACTACAACTAATCCAGAATGCGGCAGCTAGACTGGTGACTGGGGGTGGCCGCCGAGACCACATAACACCGGTCTTGAAAGACCTACATTGGCTCCCAGTACGTTTCCGAGCACAATTCAAAGTGCTGGTGCTGACCTTTAAAGCCCTAAACGGCCTCAGCCCAGTATACCTGAAAAAGCGTCTCCACCCCCATCATTCTGCCCGGACGCTGAGGTCCAGCGCCGAGGGCCTTCTGGTGGTCCCTCATTGCGAGAAGTGAGGCTACAGGGAACCAGACAGAGGGCCTTCTCGGTAGTGGCGCCTGCCCTGTGGAACGCCCTCCCATCAGATGTCAAAGTGATAAACAACTACCTGACATTCAGAAGACATCTTAAGGCAGCCCTGTTCAGGGAAGTTTTTTATGTGTGATATTTTAGTGTTTTTTGGTTTTTATGAAAGCCGCCCAGAGTGGCTGGGGAAACCCAGCCAGATGGGCGGGGTACAAATAATAAATTATTATTATTATAAGACTTGTCAACCAGTTCTTCCAAAGTCTTCCTAAATTATAAAGCTCCAAAATACAGGCCAAAAGAGAGCAGGTCTGGGAAGAGCGAGGCATACAATGGGCACCACCAGTGAAAAGGCCCTGCTCCACGTAGCTCCTACCCTGCCATTTGACAGGGTGCTCACTTGCTCTCCTTCTTGACATGTTATGCTCTCTATTGGAGTCTCCAGGTCCAGTACAAAGACCATAAGAAGGGAGAGCAGGGACCTTGAAGTTCCCAACAGCTGTTAAACAAGCAACCAAGCAAGCAAGCACACAGGTCACCTTTGTCACAGTCAGGATGCCTATGTTCTGGCCAGACCTGCGCCTAATCTTGTTTTTGTAAAATTTTGTTTGTCCTCAGTAATCAAAATTATATTATCAACATATACAAGCAGAAAAGTTGTTTCCCTTCATTTACAAGCAATCGTACAAAACAAAGTGACACTAATAAAGAAAAGTTCCAGGGTGACAACAGAAAGCAAACTAAAAATGCTTTTGCAGTTCATCAAAACTATCCAGCAATATCAAGTTATAGGAAAATTGGTGGTATTAACAGTAATCCTTCTAGTTGGTTAATTACAAGTGTGTTACAGGTAGAAATACTGTTTGTAATGAAGCGAGAGCAGTAGTTTACTTGCTCAAATTAACAAATAAGACAGTTTTGAGAATTTAAACTCTAGATTAAAATTGATTACTTAATTGAGAAGGGGATTGTAACAAAAACACTGGGGCCTAATTGAATAGTAGAGTGCCTGGTGGGCAATCTCATCCTTTATTTCCACACTGTGGCTGCAGACCAAAGCACTCGTCAGGAGAGCTATGAGATTCAGGTGAGGGTTAGATGCCTTGTCAATCCCAGCAGGTATATAACAGGAAGACCTGGCCTGCCCAGCCACTCTGTGTTGCTTCCAGCATATACAAAAACATAATAAAACATTAAAATCTTCCCAAACAGGGCTTTCTTCAGAAGTCTTCTAAAGGTTGTATCTCCTTGACATCTGATGGGTGTTCCACAGGAAGGGAGCCACTACCGAGAAGACCCTCTGCCTGGTTTCGTGTAACCTCATGTCTCATGGTGAGGGAACTGCCAGAACGCCCTCGGAGGTAGACCTTGGTGTCTGTCCTGTAGTGAAGTATGTGATCCATTCCTTTCTGAAGACCCCAGGTTGCTCTGACACCTGAGATGCCTTGATTTCTTATTTTATTACTAAGCAACAACCTCCACTTCTGAAGCCCTGCACTTAAAAGAATCTAATAAAAACCTATGTGTTTTATTTAACACCAGATTTCCTTTCCGGTGTTAGGCTGACCCTCAGTATTTTTCTAATGTTAAGAGTGGTCTGAAGTTAATTAACCAGTTCATACCCATAAAGGCTGCTGCCCCATGTTGAGCAAGTCTGTTCAAACAAACCCTGCACGTTTGTATTTGCTGAGCAGGAAAACCAGACGGCAAAGTTTGCGGTGGAGCTGTTTGACCATGCCATTTCCATCTGTGAAATGTTTCATGATTCATAATATGCAAGCACCAGATTCACAGCGAGGGTATTCCCCTTCATTCACTGTGAATAATTCATTCATTTGGTAGATAGGAATCGACTCAAAACATCCCGTTTTATTTGGGCTGGCCACTCACTGTGATTTGTTGCTATCAGAGGCTGCAGCCCTGTGACAGGGTGTGGGGGCTTTTGGAGCCTCAGTGTGAAAACCTCCATTTGGAGCATGTTGCATCCTAGGCCTTGTGCTTGCAAGGCCACTTCTATCAATAGGCAGAGTGAGGCAACTGCCTCAGGCAGATTTTGGTTTTCATGAAAGGGCAGAGAACCGTGTTACTCAATTTTTATTTTTACTTTGCGCAGAGATGATATTTGCACTTAACACTGTTTCTGTATGTTGCTGGGGTTTTTAATATATATATTTTGACTTCATTTTTTATACTTGCCACTAAACACGTATTATTTAGTAGATACCTATATTATTAAGTATCTACATAATACAGTGGTACCTCGGGTTAAGTACTTAATTCGTTCCAGAGGTCCGTACTTAACCTGAAACTGTTCTTAACCTGAAGCACCACTTTAGCTAATGGGGCCTCCTGCTACCGCCGCGCCGCCGGAGCACGATTTCTATTCTCAACCTGAAGCAAAGTTCTTAACCTGAAGCACTATTTCTGGGTTAGCGGAGTCTGTAACCTGAAGCGTATGTAACCTGAAGGATATGTAACCCAAGGTACCACTGTGGGGTGTGTGTGTGTGTGTGTGTGTATATATATATATATATATATATATATATATATATATATATATACAGTGGTGCCTCGCAAGACGAAAAGAATCCGTTCTGTGATTCTCTTCGTCTAGCGGTTTTTTCGTCTTGCGAAGCAAGCCCATTGACGGATTAGCGGATTAGCGCTATTAGCGGCTTTTAGCGGCTTATCTGCTGATCGGATCAGCTGATAAGCGGCTTAGCGACTTAGAAAAAGGGGGGGAGGGGAAAAACCAGCGGGAACTCGCAAGACATTGTCGTCTTGCGAAGCAAGCCCATAGGAAATTCGTTTTGCGAAGCACCTCCAAAACGGAAAACTCTTTCGTCTAGCGAGTTTTCCGTCTTGCGAGGCATTCGTCTTGTGGGGCACCACTGTATATATATGTTAGATATGTACATTATGTCACCTGTTGTGTTACTTTGTTGTAAACTGCCCTGTGGTGTGATATATAAACTCCAACCACACATACTGCTGTTTGATGTGTGTCCCCGCCTCAAACCAGTTTCAGTCCAACTAGAAAACTGGATGCGCAATAAGCAGTAGTGGGAACATAGCCTGAGAGCCATTGTGCCTGTGCAGATGAGCATGCAAATGAACAGGAGTTCTAGGGGGGTTGCAGGGTCTGGGAAACTGAAAAAGTCATGTGCGTTGGGTGAAGACATCCTCGCCCTGATGCCAACAATTCTGTACATGCAGATGTGTTTCTCTGTGTTCCAAGCCACTAATGTGAATATACCCTTAGGCCCAGGAGTTTAATGCATGTATTAAACCTCCAGGCCTATCAGGACTTTTCCTGGGCCACAGCCCTCAGAGACCCTGTTCCACACACTCAAGTGCTTTTGCCTGAGTGGTGGAAAGCATCCTTGAATTGTGATAGTGCCTCTTTCTTGCCCAGATAGAGCAAGGTAGAGAAATAGGGATGGGCGGGGGTGTATACACCTTTGACTTTTGCCTGGGTGGAATGTAGCCTACTGTACAAAGCTTGAGTCACACTTGTTGCTCCAACCACTTTTTGACTCTGACTCCACCCACTGCTGCACCTGGCCCCACACAGCACTGGAACACAGACCTCAGAAATTTCCTCTTGAGGGAATGTAGCTGCTTGGTTGAAAACAAGTTATTCAGTCCTGCTTTATGCAAAACATCTCTGAAGGGTGGTGTATATATCTTAAGACCCTCTTCCAGGCATCTGGCTGTGATTTCTCAGCAGTGGGGAGCGGGGTGATTTTTTAACATGCTCAGAAGAAAATTATTTCTCAAGGGACACCATTTGTTCCATTGCTGGCAGAGCTGGCTGCGAATGGACACAGCAAAGTCCTATCTTAAAAATGAATAAAGAAAGAGAGAAAGGAAATCCTTACTGTACCCCAGAACGGCATGCAACTCTATTTTTTCAAAAAGCTATCATAGTGTCCCAAAAATGACCCCTTTTCTTGAGGAAGCAAGGCTTGGTTGGTTTTAGTTTTATGATGTATTGTACAGTATTTGGTATTCACATTTTGCATATTTCTGTAGCGAACCGCCCTGGGATCTTCGGGTGAAGGGAAAGAATACAAATTTAATAAATAATCACGATACTAATTAATCAGAAAGGGAGAATTTTCCCCGTGACAAGCTTCAAACCACAAAGCGGATCTTCGCTGCCAGTGTTTGCAAAGGCGCAACCGGGTCGAGGTGGCGGCGGCAGCCAAGGAGCCACGCGGCACTCTCTCAGGAACTTTGCAAAGCTGGAGGTTGTTTGCTGCTCCGGGAAGGTGTTGGGTTACAGAGGAGGAATGAGAGCGGAGAGGGGGTGGGGGAGGCGGGAAGAGAGAAAGGGAGCAATTGCTCCAGCAGCTGATCTGCTGCAGCCGCCTGCAAGGTTCCTTCCCAGCCCAGCCAGGGCAGCGTGCGCCTAGCCTGGAGCAGGAAGGGTCCGGGCGAAGAGGCGAGGCGGGCGGGCAGACCATCAGGCAAGTGGCCCCGGGGGCGCTCGGGCCATGCCGCGTGGCTGCGAGGCGCGCGCCGAGCCCCGGAGACGATGCCACGCAGGCAGGGAGCAACAGGCGGCCGGCGCGGCGGCGGTTCCCCCTAGATCGAGATGCCCAGGGCGGGCAGCGGGGAGCGGCAGCCTCGGCTAGAGCAGCAGGCCTAGGAAGCCTCCCGAGCGGGGAAGGAGGGCCCCAGGAGGCGCCTCCGGCTGTGCCCGGAGCGACCCGAGGAGAACTTTTCTCTCTGCCGAGATGAACAAGCTGCGGAAGCTTTTCCGAGGCAGCGGGCGAGCCTTGGCCTTCATCTTCGCCGCCTCGGTGGTGTGGCTGCTCTTCGACATGGCAGCGCTGCGCCTCTCCTTCGGCGAGATCAACACCCGCGTCCTCAAGGAGGAGATGGTGCGGCGGGAGAGGCTGCGCGGCTGGCGGGAGAAGAGCTTCGACGGCGCCCGACCAGGAGAGGAGCTCCGGGCGCCGCCAGGGGCGCTGCCAAGGGGCCTCGAGGAGGAGAAGGGACGCGGCGGCCCAAGCAAGAAGAGGGGGAAGCCGGGCGCCCAATGGAGGCGCGCAACCCCCCAAGCGGCGGCAGCAGCTCCCAGCCTGCACTGGACGGCCGCCGTCGACGTCCGGAGCCACGCTCCGTCCGCCCCCGCGGAGAAGAAATGGAGCGCGGAGGCCGGCTCCCCTCGCCCGCCGCCCACAAAGCCGCCTCTTGCCAGCGGGTCGCCGGGGCGGGCGCTCGACGCTCCTGCCGTCGGAAGCAAAGTCGCCGCCAAAGGGCCCGGGCCGTTAAGCACGGGATCCAGGGGGAGAGAGGCGGCGGTTTTTATACCCGACGGTGGATTAGGGGAGAAAGGCGCCTTGGCTGGATTGCCCACCAACGGAAGCAAATCTGGGGGACCTCGGGGCAGCCCCGGGCTACTGAACGGGCCAAATGTCCCTGCAAAGATGCCCGGGGGCCTGGATTTGCCTGCCGCTTCGGAAACAGCGCAGAAGTCTCCGGGTGCGCCACGTCCAGGAAAGCTGTCCGAGGAGGAGGCGGCCAGAATTGCCGGTGCAAAAGTCGTCCTGTCTAACCAAGTAGTGCTTATAAGCAAGGAGGGGGCGCGGGTGGTCTCCGCGGCCGCGCAGGCTCCCGAAGGCGGAGGACGTGGAGCCGTCGGGGAAAAGGCGCGAGTGACTGCCGGCAAAATCCAAGAGGGCCCGAGAGCGGCGGGGGCGACCCAGGAGGTCGCTGTTAAGGGAGCGGCGGCGACCCTAAAAGTTATTCCAGTTGGAAGGGCTGAGCTAGGGAAGGCGGATGGGACTCGTTCCGCCCATCAGGACCAATCAAGGCAAACCAATAGGACCCATTTCACAGAAAGGGCCAAGCTACACAAAGTGTTGACTATTGATAGGACCTTGGCCCCAAGGGACCCCAAAGCGCTGGGTCAGTATGGGCGCCCTGCGGTGGTCCCAGGCGAGAAGGAAGAGGAGGCGAAAAGGAGGTGGAAGGAGGGGAACTTCAATGTCTTCCTAAGTGACCTCATTCCACTAGACCGAGCCATCGAGGACACAAGGCCTGCTGGGTAAGAGACCCGATTTCTTGCCTTGCACAAGTCTAGACTTGGGCTAGCATGAATTGCCCAGTGATCAAATGGATTTTATGCCACTTGCTTCGCGTTAGTTGCCAATAAATCTTGAGCAGCAATGGAAACATTAACATTTAGCGTAAAAAGAAACCCATCCCCATTCATTTTATAGGAAGCCACAACAATGCTTTTCATATACTGGGTGCAAGCACTGCCTTTGTGCAGTGGTACCTTGGCTGTCGAACGGCTTGGCTCCCAAACACATCGGCTCCCGAATGCTACAAACCTGGAAGTAAGTGTTCCAGTTTGCGAACCTTTTTTGGAAGCTGTACGTCCAATGCGGCTTCTGATTGAGTACAGGAAGCGTCTGCAGCCAATCGGAAGTTGCACCTTGGTTTTCGAACAGTTCCGGGAGTCGAATGGACTCACAGAACGGATTAGGTGCAACAACCAAGTACCACTGTACACAGTTTTAAGACTGGCTCCCACTTTAAACTAAAGTATCAACTGGAAACAAGCATCCTATATAGTCTTTAATAATCCAAATTAACACGTTAATTTAATATGTGTGTTATAATAACTGTTTCTTAAATTTTAACATCCAGCCTTACACACGCTAGCATGCAGAAATGATAATAATATACTTATAGTAAACAAATCCCTGTGTCCCTGAATAATGCTACCTTTTTCCCGCAGCTAAGCTGAGAATCTCGCTAAAGTTCTTTAAGGTTCTCAATGAACCCTGTTTTCTGGCTCACACTAGCTCTCCAAATCAGGACCATGTTGTTGATCGGTAATCACTGTACCTATAGGATGAATATAGGATGTATATAGGATGAAACATTTCATACTGTATTGCCTGGCTTCATAGTTCATGGCATTGTAACTGTTCTCTATAGCGGTGGCTTGATTAATAAACTGTCTGGTGACAGGTTCTTCCTATACAGTGGTGCCCCGCAAGATGAATGCCTCGCAAGACGAAAAACCCGCTAGACAAAAGGGTTTTCCGTTTTTCAATGCGCTTCGCAAGACGAATGTCCCTATGGGCTTGCTTCGCAAGACGAAAACGTCTTGCGAGTCTTGCTATTTTTTTTCGCTCCCCCCCTTTTTCTAAGCCGCTAATAGCCAGTGTGGTGTAGTGGTTAGGAGCGGTAGTCGCGTAATCTGGGAAACCGGGTTCGCGTCTCCACTCCTCCACATGCAGCTGCTGGGTGACCTTGGGCCAGTCACACTTCTGTGAAGTCTCTCAGCCCCACTCACCTCACAGAGTGTTTGTTGTGGGGGAGGAAGGGAAAGGAGAATGTTAGCCGCTTTGAGACTCCTGAAGGGGAGTGAAAGGCGGGATATCAAATCCAAACTCTTCTTCTTCTTCTTCTTTTAGCCGCTAATCCGCTAAGCCTTTAATAGCCGCTAAACCGCTAATAGGGTTGCTTCGCAAGTCGAAAGAACCGCTAGACGAAGAGAATCGCGGAACGGATTATTTTCGTCTTGCGAGGCACCACTGTATTGTATCTATAGATACAGTGGTACCTCTGGATGCGAACGGGATCCGTTCTGGAGCCCCGTTCGCATCCTGAAGCGAACGTAACACACAACTGTGCTTCTGCACATGCGTGGGTCACATTTTGCCGCTTCCGCGCATGCGCGTGACGTCATTTTGAGTGTCTGCGCATGCGCGAGCAGCGAAACCTGGAAGTAACGTGCTCCATTACTTCTGGATTGCCGCAGAGTGCAACCTGAAAAAAATTCATCCTGAAGCTACTTCAACCCAAGGTATGACTGTAACAGGTCCTGGCTTGTTTGAGTGCTAACCTAACCTGGGCACTAGGTGGCAGTAGAATTGAAGAAATGTCTGGAACAGGATGCTCTTGGGTCTGTTGAGGTGTTATGTGTAACCCAAGAAAATTACAGTAACAAAAAGAACATGCAGGGCAATGGAGTGTTTAATTCAGAGTGGGGTTGCTCTTTTAGCTACACCCCCAACATCATGTCTCCTCCTACCAAGTGTGTGTTGCACAAAAAGCCCCAACAAGCAAACAGCTATGTACATGTTAGGGGTTCCATCAGGTTTCCTTGGCGCCTCTACATGCGAGCAGCTGTTGGACTGCCATCTGGAGGTCGAAAGGGTCCATCGCTCTAATCATTGATCACACTGGGACTCCATCCTGGAAGGTGAGGTTTTTCCACCGTGAATCATTTTGACATGTGTTGGCAATATATAGAATATCTGTTAAGCTCCTCTAATGGCAAGGAAGCACTTCAAGAGGGAGCTTTCCTTGCTGGATTTGATGCTGGGAGTGAGCTGATTCTCTGCATTTCTTGATTGCGGCACTCAGTATAGAGTGAGGTGGGGGGGCAGGTATATTTTCCAGAGCGGCTGTGGATTGTTCTAATATTTTCTGTTTGCGCAGTAGTTCAGCCTGAGAGCCATTATTATAAACTCTCAAGAGTTAAGTGGGGGAATTCTCCCAGGCAAATCCAGCGCATTGCTGTAAGAGGAGACAAAGTCAACTCTTTTGAAGGGTGATGTGGAGGAACTCAAACATTGGGACGTGGCTCAGCCGCTGCTCAAGTGTATGAGGGCTGGGAGAAATAATGGGAAGATACTTGAGCTTCACTGATCCCTTACACTAAATTCAAGCATCACAATCTGAAGAAGTTTTGCTCAGAAGCCAGTCATACTTATTCCAATAGGACCTGCTCCCTAATCTAATTGTTGGCCAATTGCAGCATTGAGGAACCTCCAGCCCGCAGGCCTAATGAACACCCCCTCAGCTTCCTCAACCAAGTCACCCATCTGCCCTACCCTTCATAGAATTGTACAGTTGAAAGAAACCACAAGGGTCATTTAGCCCAACCCTCTGCAGTGCAGGAATCTTTTGACCAACACAGGGCTCAAACTCACAACCCTGAGATTAAGAATATCGTGCTCTAACAACTGAGCTGTCCCAGAGGCCGTCTATGTCGTCAGATGTGTGTCTAGGCCCAAAAGGGGTTTGTGGAGCCCCATGCATTGCTTTTTGCAAGCCCCGGCCATCAGCTGACCAGCAGGACTCTCATAGAATGGCGCGCATCCCTTTGAACACCTGACAATAGGCTGATGGTTGGTGCTTGCACCACGCTGCATATAGGCTCTGTGCAAGCTCCGAAGATCAGCAGATTGTTAGCACTACAAAGTTTCATGAGAAGCTTATTCCCCTCCTCCAGTTTTAATTTTAAACCCTGCGGGCAAAATCATTCTGATGCCAGGTGGTTTTACAGGTGAGGGGCCGCCAACGTGAAATGTGGCGGGTGGGGACAGAAGGATCCAGGCAGCTGACCGGATCTAGTTCCTTGCCCTTTATCTGTCATGTTTCGTTAGCACTGATTACATTGCCTTTTGATAAGATAAAGTGGCTTGTAAAACATTTTCAATGAATAGATGTGCCTGTTGTTGCTAGTCCTACCATTAGGCAGTGTGAGGCGGCAGCCTCAGGCGGTAGAAGCTGGGAGGGCAGAGCAGGACATGGCCTGCTCTGTGCCGCTCCCTAAGCTAGCTAGCTGCCCTCAGGTGTATAGGAGGACTCACTTTTTTAGAGCTGAGGTAAGGTTTGGTGGCCAGTCTTGTCAGCTTCTCGATATGGAATTGTGCGGGAGGGAACGCCATCTCACCCTTTGCCTCAGGCAGCAAAATGTTCTGGTCCGGCCCTGAGCATTACCTCATTAAGCAGCCATAGGATTGTGGCCTGAGGCACTGGAGTAAGCTGTTCCGCTATCCTATTCTTTCTTAATCGAAAGTCCCACAACAGCATAAATCTGCAGGGCGTGTGCACTCAGGGTGCTGTGTCAGAGTCCAAAGTAGAAGTGGTGTCTACGGAAATGAGCCTGCAGTTTTCTCGGTCAAGATGACCAGCCCAGCTGTGGGAGTGTTAATTCAGGCATCGGAGTACACACAGAAAACTGGAAAGTTGTCCATCAGATTAGGTAGCCTGCACTGTTACCACAAAGCTAGCAGAACAGTTAGTGACGCACTCGTTCACTGGGGGGGGGGGGGACTGTTTCTTTTTGCAGCGTTGAATACGGAGCACAAGGATTTCCTTTTTCTTTCTTTTTTTTTGCTCAGCTTAGCTTATCAGCTTTGGAGAAGGAACGTTCCTGCCCATGAGGGAAATCAATTGCCAAATTGTGTCAGGTGCGACAAGGAAGTTGTGCGAGTGTATTGTTGGCACTGAACAAGTTTCTCCACTGTGAACATGCTGAAAAGTTTGCTTTGGCAAACAAGTATTTCCTCTATAATCTGCCTAGGGTGGTGGATGTTGCTGGTTTTTTAAAAAAAACCACACTCTCCTCTTCTTCTTCTTCTTCTTCTTCTTCTTCTTCTTCTTCTTCTCCTCACGTTTTAATTATTTAAAATGCCCTGGGAGTTTGTTTTATCCTAGTGCAGGGCTTGAGGTAATGCTTTTACTGAGGTAATACATTTAAAGCACATATTGTCTCCCTCCCCCAGGAATCGTGGGAACTGTAGTTTACCCCCTCGCACATACAGAGACAGCTATTATTCCCAGCACCCTTAACAAACTACAGTTCCCAGCGTTCTTTGAGGGAGAAATAAGTTTTAAATGTATGGTGTGAATGTAGCCAAGAGCTACATTGCCTCAGGAGCAATTTGTTTGGGGGGAGGGCAGGGCCAGGTAGGTGAGGTCCAAATCCAAAGTTGTTATGGCCCTCTTTCTTTCTTTCTTTCTTTCTTTCTTTCTTTCTTTCTTTCTTTCTCTCCCTCCCTCCCTCTTTCTTTCTTTCTTTCTTTCTTTCTTTCTTTCTTTCTGCCACCTCCTTTTCTATTTGTATTTTTTTGCATCTCGTTCTGCTACCCCTTCCTCCACCCACCTTTTCCCCTTCTTCCTTGTCACTCAGGTGAAATTGTCCCGGGGGTGTAGGTACCCCACCTCTTCTCTACTGCAAGGACAATCCTGGTATAACACAGTGAGGCTTTGTTTAGGCTTCTCAGCCTCCCCGGCTGCTAAGCGGAGCAGCCGCCACAGACACTTCCCTGCATATCCTCCAGCCTCCAGAGCTTCAACTCTGGTTATTTTGGTCTGGATTAGAGAGAGACCTGGAGAGCAGAGGGGAATAGGGATTTAGAGGCTTTTTAGAGGGTGCTCTCCCATTGTATGCAATTACACTTAGGTGCATGAGGGCCCGGGACGTAACCCCTGTGTAAGTGGAGGTGATGCTTGCACCATATATTACAGGTTCACCTTCTATGCGCCTACCTTATAGCCCAGCAGTGAATGTACCTGCCTTATACCAGGTCAGGCCATTTGTTCATCAAGTCAAGATTCTCTACTCGTGACGGCTGTAGCTCTCCAGCGTCTTTTCCACCATCTCTCTCTCTCTCTCTCTCTCTCTCTCTCTCTCTCTCTCTTTCTAACTTCCCTTGCTGTGAGGCCTGCTTGGAAATTTCAGCCGTCTCCCCAAACAAAACGTCCCAGAGGCAAGGGAGGCAAAGATACGGATATGGGGGAACAACAACCACATAAAACATTCTCAAGGAACAATTGAGAGAATTGACTCTGTGAGAAGTTCTTTGGTAAGATGCTGTGGCCTTCTCAAGATCCCCTTGAAGATATTGGAGCTTAGGGAGCGAAGGCCCCCCTTAAGGCACCAAATCTGGCCCACCAATGAATTGCAAATAGGAATGGAGAGAAATGCTTTTCCCTCAGCTTTTGTTCAAGCAGGAAAGACTCAGACCTGACCCAGCCCTTTGCCTCCTCCTCCTTTTTACTGCTATGAAATGAAATGACAAATTCATTGAAATGGGAGAAATTTTTATCGCCCCCTCAGATCTGCAGATTTTGTTCTGTTCCTTCTTGATATATAGGCCTAGTGGGCTACATTCAGACCTTGTTGCTTTGCAGACATCAGCATTCGCCGGCTTAGGTAGAGCGAAAGGAGAGGCTTTTATTTTGACAAGCTAACAACAACAACAAAAGTTTTGCAAATACAGTGGTACCTCGGGTTAAGTACTTAATTCGTTCCGGAGGTCCGTACTTAACCTGAAACTGTTCTTAACCTGAAGCACCACTTTAGCTAATGGGGCCTCCCGCTGCTTCCGCACCGCCGGAGCCCGATTTCTGTTCTTATCCTGAAGCAAAGTTCTTAACCAGAGGTACTATTTCTGGGTTAGCGGAGTGTGTAACCTGAAGCGTATGTAACCTGAAGCGTATGTAACCTGAAGCGTATGTAACCCGAGGTACCACTGTATTATTATGGTTGCTAGTTAGTCGCTTTGCTCTAAGAAATGTCTCAAAGGAGTCCCTTTGAGACATTTCTTAGAGCAAAGCGACTAACTAGCAACCATAATAATACAGTGGTACACAACAGAACAGAACAGAACACAACAGAAATACGAAAACCGGTTGTAGTAAACACAGAGGGAGGAGGAAAGAGGGATGCGTTGGTCAAAGTCCTTGCATTGAATTGGGCTGCCAGCAAGCATCCCCAGGGAGAACGTTTCCTAGCTGGGTTGCAACAACTGAGAAGACCCTCTCCAGTCACCACCCATGTAACCTTACATGGCAGGGGTGCCTGGGGAATGGCTTCAGAAGCAGTTGCAATGTTCTGTTTTGCATTTTTTACATTTTACATTTAAAGTACCCTTTTTGCCAGTAAAACAATTGGCCTACTTCAAGGTTTTAACTTAACTGGCCCTGCAGCTCCCAGTCTCAGCAGCCTGCTTTGGCCGCAGTGTTCCACAGTGTATTTATATAATCATGATTAACAAGGACAAATGGCTACACACCGGCTAAGGAAGTATTGTTGGTGCTAAATAGGCATTTTAGCTGTTTTTCCTTATTGCTGGTCTTAACGTTTCAGCGTTTTATATCTTCTCACATTCCTACTTCTATGAAACATGGAGAAACGACTGTAATTTCTTTCTTATAGGATTTCACACATCCGGCCTGCAGCCACTAGAGTGCACTAGAAATCTATTTTCCACCGCTTCCGGAATAAAACTAGGATTGTTCGTATCTGTTTCCAAACTGAAAATCACTTCGGAATACAGTCATACCTCATGTTACGTTTGCTTCAGGTTGCGTGTTTTCAGGTTGCATCCCGCGGCGACCCAGAAGTACCAGAAAGGGGTACTTCCAGGTTTCGCCGCATGCGCAGATGTGCAAAATGACCGCATGCGCAGAAGCGGCAAATCACGATGCGCAGATGCGGGCTGCATTCTGCTCAGGTTGCGAACGGGCCTCCGGAACGGATCCCGTTCGCAACCAGAGTGTCAGGGGATGGTTAGCTGCTTGTGCTTAAAATTGTGCCCCTTCAGAGTTTGTGCGACCCCACAAACCTCTGTGTGTGACAGAGCTCCTCAGACATGTCTGCCCTAGTCACTAGTAGAGTCTGACAGTGGCTGTCTGTGGAAGCGCTTCCAGCAAAGAAGTTCCTTAACGGAAACGCGTCTCCTGGACTCACGACGTGGCAGCTTCCGGCGAAGCATGGGTCTCCCTGCAGTAGCTTCTGACACCTCCCCGCTATTTTCGCTCGAAGTGTCTCTCACCCCTTTCTCTTCCCTGCTGCTTCCTGCCTGGGCTGCTGCGTCTCTCTCAGCATTACTGAGATCCTCCTCCAGAGACCCCGCGCTCCCCCTGCTGGTCCCTGCTTTGGCTGTTGACTCTCTCCCAGTCTCTGGGAGCCTTACCACTTCCCTTTCCTCCGATGTCAGTTCCCTGACATCCACCTCCCCTCCAGGGCCCCCCTCTCCCCCGCCCCTACTTTCTCCTCTGGGCGGTGAGGAGCTGAAACCCCTAAAAGAATCCTCTTCATCTTCAGACGTCTCGAACAATTCCCTCCATCGGTCTTCGTTCCGACTCGCTGAATCCTCCTCCACCTCGGAATCAGCGAACCCCTCCAACTCTTCTTCGTCGTCGGTGGTGGCGAAGTATTCCCTCCGGAACCTCGCCACTGGCTGGGGTTTTCTAGGGAATCTCTGATGAAAAGTTTCAATCAAAACCTCGTCATCTACCTCCTCTGCCCTGACCCAGGTGTTTTCCGACTCCGGCTCCCCTTCCCACATTACCAAATACTCTACTTGCTCTCCCCTCCACCTGGAATCGAGAATCTCCGCTACATGGTAGCTGTGTTCTTTTTCCTCCATAGCTGGTCCCCTATTGACCCTCCCCTCTCTGTCCCCTATATACGGTGACAGCAATGATCTGTGGAACACTGGGTGCAACTTCATGTGGTTCGGTAACCGGAGTCTGAAAGCCACTGGGTTGACCTGTTGCGTGACTTCAAATGGGCCCAGTCTTTTGGGTCTTAACTTCTTACAACCTCCTTTAAATGGTAACCCTTGGGTGGACAGCCACACCTGGTCCCCCACCCTAATGCTTTCCCCTTCCCTTCTGGTTTTGTCTGCCTGCCTCTTATATTCCTCCTTCGCCCTGTTTAAATTAAGTTGGAGCTGGCGATGGATCGCTTCCATTTCTTCAACGAACTGTTCTGCGGCAGGAACGCTCCAGTTCTCCCCCTCCCCCCCTGGGAAGGCTCGGGGATGACACCCGTGATTGGCCAAAAAAGGGCTCATCCCCGTGGACACGTTCTCTGCATTGTTATAGGCAAATTCTGCCAACGCCAGCTTCTCCACCCAATCATTCTCTCTGTCATTCACATAACACCTCAAATATTGCTGGAGGACACCATTAGCTCTTTCCGCCTGCCCATTGGTTTCTGGATGCCGGGCAGTGGAAAAATTCACCTCTACGTGCAATAAGCTCATGAGCTTCCTCCAGAACCTGGAAGTAAATTGTTTCCCTCGGTCCGAAACCACCCTCAAGGGGGCACCATGCAACCTAAACACATTTTCCACAAACAATTTAGCGGTTTCTTCTGCTGTGACCGCATGTGAGCAGGCTATAAAGTGGGCCATCTTGGTTAACAGGTCTACCACAACCATAATGGCTGTCTTCCCTTTGGACCTGGGCAGATCAGTCATGAAATCTATTGCCACTGCCTCCCATGGCCTTTCCGGCGTGGGTAGTGGTTCTAATAAACCTGCCGGTGCCCGCCTCTCCCCCTTGGCTCGTTGACATCGGTCACACCCTCTCACATATTCACGCACATCTTCCCTGACCTTGGGCCACCAGAATTCCCTGGTAACCAGCCACATGGTTTTGTGTTGCCCAAAATGCCCTGCTGTGGGGCTATCGTGCAGTTGCTTGAGTACCTTTTCCCTCAATTCCCCTTCAGGTATGTATAACGCTCCCTTGTAGTACAACGCCCCGTTTCTCTCCTCAAAACCCCCGGGTTTGTCTCCCTCCCTCCTGAGACCCCTGAGTTTGTCCTGGGCGTATTCATCCTGCACCGTTCCCTCTACCAGTTCCCTTTGCCCCACCAAAGCCGCCCCACACACCCAGCGGTCCTCGGGAATAACATGGGTCTCTTCGGGTGCACCCTCTCCCTCCAAATATTCAGGTTTGCGTGAGAGAGCGTCCGCCCTAACGTTCTCCGGGCCTGGTACGTAACAAATCTCAAAGTTAAATTTGGAAAACTCCTGGGCCCATCTCAACTGCCTTTGGTTGAGCACTCGCGCAGTTCTCCAATACTCTAGATTCTTATGGTCCGTGCACACTTGCACCTTCTGTTGTGCACCAATTAGTAGGTGCCTCCATCTCCGGAAGGCCTCATAAATCGCAAGAAGTTCCCGGTCGTGCACCGTGTAGTTTTTCTCAGATTTGTTCAGCTTTCGCGAAAAGAAGGCACACGGTCGCCACTCTGACCCCTCCTTCCCCGGCTGCAGAAGAAGCACCGCCCCTATGGCTCTGTCAGAAGCGTCTGTTTCAACCCTCAGCTTTTTTTGTAAATCCACATGTAGAAGTTGTTCGTCAGAGGCGAAGGCCCTTTTCAGTTCCTCAAACGCTCGCTCCGCCTCCCCCGTCCAAACAAACTTCTTTTTGCTGCTGAGACAGTCCGTGATGGGCGCCGTCAGGTGGGCGAAGTTTCGGATGAACTTACGATAAAAGTTTCCAAACCCTAGGAACCTCTGCACATCCTTCTTGGTCTTGGGTGTTTTTCATTCCAGCACCGCTTGAACCTTGCCGGGGTCCATGGCCAACCCCTTGTCTGACAAGCGGTACCCCAGGAATTCCACCTCCTTGGTATGAAACTGACACTTCTCCAGTTTCACCCACAATCTGTTGGCTTGCAGCCTGCTCAACACTTCTCTGACGTCTCTCACATGTTGCTCCTCATTCTCCGAATACACCAACACGTCATCTAAGAAGGCCACGCAATTCTTGTAGAGCAAAGGCCCCAGTACGTGGTTCATAAAGGCTTGAAAACACGCGGAGCCTGTTTGTAATCCAAAAGGCATAACGAGGTATTCAAATGCCCCCAAAGGGGTGAACATGGTGGTCTTCCATTCATCCCCTTTCCTTATACGTATCAGGTTGTACGCCCCCCTTAGGTCCAGCTTTGTAAAAATCTTTCCTTTTCGCACCCTGGTCAAAATATCATCAATCCTGGGCATAGGAAAAGCCGCCGGCTCTGTCACTGCATTTAGGGCCCGAAAGTCACATACCAGCCTCGGCTTGTCCGTGTTTTTTTTATCCACAAAAAACACTGGGCTACCCCCCGCTGCCTTGGACTCTCTGATGAAGCCTCTCTTCAGGTTCTTGTCAATGAACGCTCGCAACTCCTGCATCTCCCTGTCTGACATGGCATACAACTTGCCTACAGGAAGCTGTGCTCCAGGGAGTAAATTGATCTGGCAATCAAAGGGCCTATGCGGGGGTAGTTGGTCCGCTTCCTTCTCGCTGAACACGTCGCTGAGATCAGCATACTGTGGTGGCACCTTCCCCTTCTCCATCACTTCCGTCCCTGCTAGGGTGGCTTGGGCCCCTGCTGACCCCTTTTCCCCCCTGCAGTGTTCCAAGCAATGTGCTGAACCGAAGGAAACCACTCTTTGATGCCAGCCCACCAGCGGATCATGTAGGGCTAGCCAGCTCATTCCCAAAATAATGGGAGCGCCTCCCAAGGTGGCCACATTAAACGCTATCAGTTCTGTGTGCCTTGCCACCCTCATTATCATTGGGACGGTCTGCAAGCTGACGCCTCCTCCCAACAGTTCCCTGCCATCAATCGTGGTCACTTGCAGGGGGTTGCTTAAAGGGATAGTCTGTATCTGGTGCTCAGCAGCAAACTCCTTGCTCATGAAATTGCAGGAGCTGCCTGAGTCCAACAGCGCCTTTATTTTTAGGGGGTGTCCATTTTGCAGCTCTAGAGACACTTCAATCACTAGAGCAGGTCGAGGAGCTTCTGGCACTGGCACTTGGGGAAGGGGCACTTTCACTGCTCTTTGGCCTGGCTGCAGTGCCCTGCTGGCAACCAGGCGTTGGCTTTTACCTGTTCCGTTTCTCCCTGCTCTTCCCCCTCAACAGCTCCCACCATCCCTTGCCATTCCTTCCTCTGGGGGCAGACTCTGGCAAAGTGGCCTGGCTGTTGGCAGAGATAGCATTTCCGGGCTCCCTTTCCCTCCTTCTTCGCCCCCTCACTGGGCTTTGAAACTGCGCGCGCGCGGGCTGTTCCGATTTCCATCGGCTCTGCCGGCGGGAAAGCTGGCTCAGGAATGTCTGGAATGCGTAACTCCTTCCAACGTTCCCCTCTCCCTTCCCGCCTCTCCAAGGCTCTTGCCTCCTGGCGCGCTCCAATGGTCAGCGCAGATTTGGTCAGCTGATCCATAGACCCCGCCCTGGGGCTCCTGGCCAGCTCGTCTTTCACAGCTGAAGAAAGACCTTCTTCAAATAGCATCTGAATGGGTGCCGCCGATAAATCCCACCCCAATCTGTGAATCAGCATGGTAAATTCAGTCCAGTACTCACGGACAGATCTGCTTCCCTGCTTGCAAGCCATTAGCTGTCTGCGTGCCACCCCTTCCTCAATATCGCTGGAAAACATGATATCCATTGCACGAAAGAATTTCATAGTGTCCTTTAGGATATCGTTGTGCGTTGCCATCAGGGGTCGAACCCAGTCACGCGCGCCCTTCTCAAGATGCCCAATTACGAACGCAACTCGCGATTCCTCATCAGGGAACTCATCAAACTGCACATTCAGAGCATATTGCATCTCAGTCCTAAAGGCATGGTAATCCTTGGGGTCCCCCCCAAACTTCTGCACCAATCCTGGTACCTTTCTGGGGAACTGAGTGTTTCTCCCCTCTTTGTCAGCATCCTGAGCCCTTCTGTCCTCGAGCCTCGCCGTCTGCAGCGCAAGTTGGACCTCCAGAGCTTGATACCTTTCTTCCAAGCTTGGACCAGCTCCAACCCCTGCATCTCCGGTTCCGACTGGGTTGCTCATGATGCTTTCTCCTGCACAGGCAGCGTACAGAGTCTGTCAGACTGCTGTCAGGGGATGGTTAGCTGCTTGTGCTTAAAATTGTGCCCCTTCAGAGTTTGTGCGACCCCACAAACCTCTGTGTGTGACAGAGCTCCTCAGACATGTCTGCCCTAGTCACTAGTAGAGTCTGACAGTGGCTGTCTGCGGAAGCGCTTCCAGCAAAGAAGTTCCTTATCGGAAACGCGTCTCCTGGACTCACGACGTGGCAGCTTCCGGCGAAGCATGGGTCTCCCTGCAGTAGCTTCTGACACCTCCCCGCTATTTTCGCTCGAAGTGTCTCTCACCCCTTTCTCTTCCCTGCTGCTTCCTGCCTGGGCTGCTGCGTCTCTCTCAGCATTACTGAGATCCTCCTCCAGAGACCCCGCGCTCCCCCTGCTGGTCCCTGCTTTGGCTGTTGACTCTCTCCCAGTCTCTGGGAGCCTTACCACTTCCCTTTCCTCCGATGTCAGTTCCCTGACACAGAGGTACCACTGTACTGTACTGAGCTTGCATTCTGTTCTAAGGAGCCCCCAGTTTTAGTTTAACTACAGTAATTAGATGAGACTCTGAAATTTGTTTTGTGTGTGTGGTTTTTCACCCTCCCCTCCTCGTAGTGGTTGTGACAGCAGTGGAGAGATTCAGAAGAAGGGCTCCCTTCAGTCCCTTAGTGCTGACATCCTAGACTCAAGGGACCATAGGTTTATAGTTGCCATGGCTCCTGGGCATGTGAGGAGCTATGGGAACTACATTTCTCTTGGCCCATTGTACCTAGGCCTAACAGAGGTTCCATTTTGAACCTTCCAGGAAGAAATTGCTTCCTCACGAAGTACACACTTAAACTGGAGAGAACTCTCTCCCACAAGGAGGCAGTGAAAGCGACCAACTTGGACAGCTTTAAAAGAGGATTAGTCCAGTTCATTGTGCTTTGCCGCCACAATCGGAGACAGTATCTTTCTGAAAAGCAGTCGCTGGAAACCGCTAGAGGGGGACAGTGCTCCTGAGCTCAGGTCCTACCTGTCATCTTCCTGTGGGCATCTGGTTGGCCATTGGGAGAACAGGGACTGTGGTTGAGGTGGTCTAAGAGCTCTTTTGTGTTTAAAACTGTGCTGCATGTTTTACACATTGCTGTTATTACCGTTTGTTTACTGTTCCGCCTCCAAGGTGTGTGTATCACATCATGCCATTTCTCCAGTGTTAGAAACTCATATGCACAAGCCAGGTGCCAAATGGCTCCTTAAAACCAAGGTTGCAGGTGCCAGAAACGAAATGTCTAGCTGTCATTTTTGGCCAAGAAGGCTCTAAAGTCTTGTTTTATTATTTTTAAGGGTGGGCTGTCTTTCACTGATTATCAGTTAAACATCTGGCTAGTTCGGATGACAACCTTGAGCAAGGTTAAGAGCTTTGAGAACTTTATCCAGGGACAGTCCACATATATATTTGTCGACTCCTGCGTCTTTTTTTCTTAATGGTGACACAGACCATTCAAAATGTAATAATATTCTGCACAACTGTGAGCAGGGCAGTGGGCTGGAGTAAGTGAAGGCAAACTACAACAATTAGCTATGATGTTTTTCATTGCTCCTACTCAGGCTGCACAGAAAAAGCGTTTCGCTTCCAGAAATTCGTTCTGATGGCGCAGATAAAACATAACTGATAGAATTCTATGGGATGTGGTGTGAGAAAACAGCCAAGATCCAAAACTCCCCAGGCATGCACCTCCAGCTGGTGATGTCAGGCGCCATCCTGGCACCCAGACATCTTCACTGGGACGCAAGTGGTCAATAGTCAGGCATAAAATGCACCTGGCGCCTGGCTAATTTCAAACACTGCATTTCTCCACCCAGCCCTCAAAAACTCTTGAGAGGAAGTATTACCCCAAAAGTCCCCAAGTCGGCCAGTGAGATCTATGGTTAAGGGAGGATATGTACTCATATTTTCCCGGTCCTGATATTGTATCTGCTACTCCACCCTGCCACATACAACTCCACAGCTTTTTAGACGTGCTTTTTTTCTACCATGTTTTTGCTGGTCGCCCATAAGTTGTCACAGTGCAGGTAGATAACGAACAGTTGCCTGTTGCAATGCCAATCAGGCAGCGAGATGGATGTCAGGAGTGCAGGCAAGCCATGCATTGGTTTTCTCTTTAAATAGCCACTGGATGCTTTTTCTGTTTGTTAGCTTATACCACGGGATTCACACACACGCCGCCCTCCACAGCTGGCTTCCATATACTACAAAACCCACAGGACACCTGCTCTTTCACTTCTCCTGACTTCCAGTTCATTATAGCACACTGCACTTGCCAAGCCATTAAAAAAAAAGTTACTGCTCTGGAAAAATCATTTGTGCGTCTTGGTTTTTCAAGACTAGGTTGGCCACCCTGCTTGTTCTGAGCTCTCTTAAACACAGAAGCTGAGAAGCAGCAACACAAGCTGTAGACTAGATCAGTGGTTCCAAATTGGTGGCCGGTGGACCCCAGGGGGGTCCGCATAACCCACACAGGGCGTCCTTGACACCATTCACATAACAAGAGATACCAAGTTTTTCAAACATTAGGGGCTACGTAGCTTGGCTTTTGAAAAACAGGGGGTCTGCAGTACTTACCGTATTTTTCGCTCCATAAGACGCACCCGACCATAAGATGCACCTAGTTTTAGAGGAGGAGAACAAGGGGGGGGGAATTCACTCCCTCTGCTCAGCGCCTCTCCAGCAAAGCAGGAGGAGAAACGGAAGGGGCTCCATTTCTCCTCCTGCTTCGCTGAAGGGGCGCTGCGCAGAGAGGGAAAGCTGCACAGTGCCTCTCCAGTGAAGTGAAGCCAGGAGAGCCAGAGGGATCGATGTGAAGCCTCCTAAGCACAGTAGGAGCGCTCCCGTTGCACTCAGGAGGCTTTGGGCAGCTATCCCTGAAGCTAGGAGAGCAAGAGGGATCTCTCCTGGCTTCAGCGAAA
Organism: Podarcis vaucheri; assembly: GCF_965113315.1. NCBI lineage: Eukaryota > Metazoa > Chordata > Lepidosauria > Squamata > Lacertidae > Podarcis > Podarcis vaucheri. The sequence continues at coordinate 108,475,015 of NC_138759.1, forward strand.
GCTGCGCAGCCTGTATTCGCTCCATAAGACGCACACACATTTCCCCTTACTTTTTAGGAGGGGGAAAGTGTGTCTTATAGAGCAAAAAATACGGTAGCTAATTGGGTACCACTGGTCTAGGTGATAATGATGATGGTGGTGGTGGTGGTGGTGATGTTTTGATCGAGTCTGCCCGAGTGGCAAAAACATCAGGAATTATAGCAACTAGTCCCTGTATCTTATGAAGTTCCTCTCCATTAAAAGGAGACTCATTAACATAGTCTATTTTTATTGATGTTAGCTCCTGACAGGAAAGTACGACCACTTCCTCTCTTGCCTGCTCAACCCCTGATGTCGGTGCTGACCAGCATCATAGTGCTACATGGAAATTTGCTCCTTGGTTCCCTTCGTTCCTTTCGGTTGAAAACATCACTAGCATTTATTTGGATTTTATCATGGGTTGCCAAGGCAGGTTGAAACAATAAAATCACCAGTCAAAAAAACAGTTACGACCGTAAAATAAGAGAAGCAGAAAACAATTACAAACATTTCCATACATAAAAACAGTGGGAAATAGTTCCAGTGCAGATGCAGGCTGTGATAAAGGCTTTGTTGAAAGAGGAAGGCAATCTGTAGGCTCCAAAAAGACAGCAGAGGCAGCAGCTGTCTATTACGGAATGTGAGGAGGGGATTCCAAACGGTAGGTGCAACCACGCTAAAGGCCCTGTTTCTATATCATATGGAATGGACTTCCTGGTAAGGCAGAGTCTGCAAGAGACCCCCTTCTGCAGAGCACAGTGATAGACCGTGTATATAAAGGGTGAGGCAATCTTGAGGTAAAATGTTTTATGGCAAGTTGTTAGAAACGCCAACCCTCCATTCTTTTTTGCATGTGCTTTTACCCATGTGTGTGCGCTGCTTCAGTGCCATTTATGCCTGTTTCTGTTCGCTACAGATGTAGAGATCTTCTCGTCCACAACAACCTTCCCACCACCAGCATCATCATATGCTTTGTTGACGAAGTGTGGTCCACACTCTTGCGCTCTGTTCACAGTGTCCTCAACCGCTCCCCTCCTCAGTTTATTAAAGAGGTTATTCTGGTGGATGACTTCAGCACAAAAGGTTGGTTGGTGTTTCCCAGTGTGTTTCGGCTTACTGAGTGTCCTGTTTTCCAAGCCGTTTTGCTCTTTTAAAAATGCTGTCGGGTTTTTTGTTTTGTTTCATTTTTAAGGTTGCCGTTTATTTATTTAGAAAATTTGCTCAAAAGAATCCCAAAGAAGAAAACTAAACTCAAACCAATCCAATTATATATAAACCATGACTAAAATACACAAACCCAGTGAAAAAACAAATATGTGTAAAACTATCACTAAATATCAAGATGAAAACAATAAAACAAATGTAACTTAATACAAGTGGTTGTTGTGATATTCTAGTGAAATTCTGTTGCCTTACATTTCCTTGTGAGCTCAGACTGGTTTGGTTTGGTTTGGTTTGGTTTGGTTCCTATAGATGACATTTTATTTCTGTATACAAAAAAAAAAAAAAAGACAATTAGAATACAGTTGTACCTTGGAAGTCGAACGGAATCCATTCCGGAAGTCCATTAGACTTTCAAAACATTTGGAAACCAAAGTGCAGCTTCTGATTGGCTGAAGGAAGTTCCTGCAGCCAATCAGAAGCCGCGGAAGCCCTGTTGGACATTCGGCTTCCAAAATAATGTTTGAAAACTGGAACATTTCAGGATTTGATCATTCAGGAGCCGATTTGTTTGGGAGCCAAGGCGTTTGAGATCCAAGGTACGACTGTACATGTATCCTGAAAGTAAGGACCCCTGACCATTAGGTTCAGTTGCGTATGACTCTAGGGTTGCAGCACTCATCTCACTTTATAGGCTGAGGGAGCCGACGTACAGCTTCCAGGTCATGTGGCCAGCATGACTAAGCCGCTTCTGGCAAATCAGAGCAGCGTACAGAAACACCATTTACCTTCCCATCGGAGCGGTACCTATTTATATACTTGCACTTTGACGTGCTTTCGAACTGCTAGGTTGGCAGGAGCAGGGACCGAGCAACGGGAGCTCACCCTGTCGCGGGGATTCGAGCCGCCAACCTTCTGATCTGCAAGCCCTAGGCTCTGTGGTTTAGACCACAGCACCACCCAAGTCCCTTATCCTGAAAATATATTTGGCCTAAAAGAGGGCAGACCAGGGACCCACTGTTCTGTGGGGTGGTTTCTTCTGATGGTCATAGATTTGATTCTACCTGTTACTGGGGCCTTATTGCGAGTCCATCACTCAATCCAATGCCCTTTCTCAATGCAAGGAATCCATAGCTAGAGCATCCCAGCAGATGGGTGACCAGTCTTCTTGGAAGACCTCCGGTGAGGAGGAGCCCCAGTCCCACCCCTCTGATAATGGTTCTGGTGTCAAACTGTTCTTAATGTTAAAATGTTTCTTGTAACGTTCAGTTGAAATCTTATGTGAGTTATCACTTCTCCACTCAGCTTGAGAGAAACCGCTATGTAGTCGCACTATGCAGCTTAAGAGATGTTAACTTTGGGAGGATTATTGAAAGGAAATAAATGTGTCAATTACTGCTTAAAAAGCAAAGTATTTTTGGGAGGCGGCAATTCATATGTAATGAAGGTAACATGGCAGCAAGTGAGTGTTGGGTGGGGAGCCAGGGGAAGGGGGCCCACCGTTCCTGTCATGGCTGTCAGAAGAAGGGAACCAATTTCCACTGTCTCTCCTCCAGCAGCCTGAACAAGTGGCAGTGGCTGAGGGCTGGTTGGTTCCTCTTTATTTCTTGCTCATAGGCATGAATCTGTGGTCCATTTCCTTGCTTCTCTTCTGTTCTGTTTTAGCATACCTCAAGGACAAACTAGACCAGTACATGGCCCAGTTTCCCAAAGTCCGGATCCTTCATCTCAAGGAAAGGCATGGTTTAATACGAGCTAGACTAGCGGGAGCAGAGATTGCCAAAGGTAAAAAGAGTTGCATTTTATCATCAAAGTGCGGTTTGTTATTTGCTGTTGTTGTTGTTGTTTTAAAAAAGACAGAAGTCACTGGAAGCAATCCAGTGGAAATTTGACTCATTGCACTGACATCTGTGGAACTAAATGGGTCCAATCAGAAGTTAAGTGCCATTCTGATAAATGGGACTCTCTCCCAGAAAAGTGTGCGTAAGAATATCGCTTTAATTCATTGGGATGTAGGCATGCTTAACCTTCACTGGACTGTACCTGATCACCAAACAATTTTAAAATGCGCACTAAAATCAGAATAATAGAATGCAGATATTTCCCCCCACCAGTCATGTAGATTCAGTAGTACTACAAAGGTGACACCAGATATTCTCTTCCTTTTGATTCCCCCCCCCAAAAAAAAAATATAGTGAGTTAAAATATGTTTTAAAAACATTTCCTGAAAACCTATTTAACTGTGAAAACATTCATTTAAAAAAAAATCTTTATTTGGTGCTTTCAGCATTCCCCCTTTCTGGTATCAACTGGAAATCAGGTCATGAACAGGTTAATGTCAAAACATTTTAAAATCACAGAGATTATTGTTCCCTGATGATGACATGGGAGAAGGGGGCAAACAAGACTACAGTGGTACCTCGGGTTACATACGCTTCAGGTTACATACACTTCAGGTTATAGACTCCGCTAACCCAGCAGCAGCAGGAGGAGGGCCCATTAGCTAAAGTGGTGCTTCAGGTTAAGAACAGTTTCAGGTTAAATACGGACCTCCGGAACGAATTAAGTATTTAACCCGAGGTACCACTGTAATTGAAAATGAGGACAGTGCTTCCTGAATCAGTCACACAGGTGATCCTAACCCAAGAGGAGTCATGAAACCACTGCAGACAATACAACTGTGATAGAGGGAAAATAAGGTGCATTCGGAGAAGAGGGTCCTGGGTGCATCCCAATGTAAACACAGGTTTCTCCAGGTGACGTAAAATAGCAGCATTTTAAGCTATGTTATACTGAGTCACATCATTGGTCCATCTAGCTCCCTGTTGTCTGCACTGGTTGACTGTTAATTCCCCTTTGCAGTTTCTGTGTGAAAATCTGATAAGTAAAAAAGGGGAGAACCCAGACAAAATGAGAGGGTGAGTAGGATGTCATTATGATGAGGGTGACATCATGTCGATGCTACACAAAACGTGTGTGCATGAGCAGCACCAAGTCCACAAAAAACTGCTGCGTGGAAGCACTCTTACTTAAGCTGAGAAACAGTGAGTTGGGCATTGTCCTCCCTGGCTGTGTGCTTCAGGTTAAGAACTTTGCTTCAGGATGAGAACAGAAATTGTGCTCCGGTTTCACGGCAGCAGCAGGAGGCCCCATTAGCTAAAGTGGTGCTTCAGGTTAAGAGCAGTTTTAGGTTAAGAATGGACCTCCAGAACGAATTAAGTACTTAACCTGAGGTACCACTGTACACACACCCAGCAATGTTTTCACAAGAGGCTATCAAGTATGATGAATGAGGAGCCTGTGGGCTTTCAGACTGTGCTGGCCTACAATTCCCATATTTTCGAGCCATTCACTTAGAGTACCTGGGGCTTATGGGAGTTGGACTGCTGCGTTATCCGGAAGGCTGCAGGTTCCCTTTCCCTGGAGTGAGAACTTTCCAGAGTTGTTCCATTTCACCTTCTGCAATAGAATTAGCTCCTTTTTATTTTCTTCTCTAGGTGACGTCCTGACATTCTTGGATTCTCATGTGGAATGCAACGTAGGATGGCTGGAGCCGCTCCTGGACAGAATCCGTTTGAATAGGAAGAAAGTTGCCTGTCCTGTTATTGAAGTCATCAGTGACAAAGATATGAGGTAATTTTGATGCCTCCATATTTGTTCTGGTCCTGCCTTGGTAATCCATGCACAGGAAAAAAATACTTATTCACGTGGATCATTTTTCTTGGCAGGGATGGGGAACCTGTAGCCTTACAGATGTTGTTAGATTCCACTTCCCATCACCCTCAGCCAACATGGCCAGTGCCAGTCCAACAACATCTGGAAGACCACAGGTTCCCCTTCTACGTTTTGGAACCAATCTTTTCTACCCTTTATCTTCTTAAGCATCTTCTGGTTGTGACAGTTTCAAAAATAAATTGCAAACAGGAAAAGATGTTACACCAAGAATTTAAAAACTATTTTTAAAGGATGTTAAACATTTCACCACATGTTTAAAAAGCTCATAATTTTGTGAGAGTATGTGTTTTAATGTTACCCGTGGGATCTATTAACAGCCCCTCCCCTTTAAAAGTATATCATTCAAGTTACGGTTACCCTTTTCATACACAGCTTTTGTTTCTGAAGTTAATTCCTGTTGTGACTTCCATTCCTTAGCTACATGACCGTGGACAGCTTTCAACGTGGTGTTTTTACATGGCCAATGAATTTTGGATGGAAGCCCATTCCTCCAGATGTCATCTTGAAAAATGGGATTAAGGACACAGATATAATTAGGTAAGTTTTAGCTGTTAAGATTTTGTTGACAGAATTGCTCCTTAAGCACTAAACCCACAAGTTGGAGTTGGGAGAAAGGCGTATATTACTCAGGTTTGCAAAACATAGGTAACATTTGTTGGGTGTGCAACTCTACTCTTTCCTGAGTGCAAACTAGCATCATTAAAACACAGCGAGTTCAGCTATGAGGATCCCATAAAAAGAACAAGTTTGGGTAAACACTGGGCCTCTAGACCAGAGTTGTTGGAGTACCAACTCCCATCAGCCCATAGCCAACATGGTCAGGAATGTCTGAAGCTTTAGTTCAGCCACAATTTCCTGGATTAGAAAACCAGGAATGGCCAACATGGTACCTCCAGATGTTGTTGAACTGCAACTCTCCAGCATAGCCAGGGTGTTCAGGGATGATAGGAGTCATAGTCCATCAACATCTGGAGAGCCCTACATTGGCTACCCCTGATTTATTTAAAGTATGCATCATATAAATAGGGAGATGTCAGTTTATAAACATGTTAAAACTACCACCTGTGCAAGGAACCTAATGCTATGTTTAGCTAGATGCAATTGCACCCAAACTGTGCATTTGCAAGGCAAGCCATCTACACCATATTCAAGACTTCCATCATATAACAAGATTATATTTTAGAGTTTATAAACAGTGGCAGAGCCTGCTGCTGAGTTTTTGTGGGTGGGGGCGAGCAGATCTAATTCATCCTGGAAGTCATAAAGGGAACTGTGATGTAAGCACATGGAGCATTGTTAAAATTCATGTGGTAGGTGCCCTTTAATTGCAAAATCTGTATTTTCTTTTAAAGCACAATGTATATTCCTAAATTATGTTTCAATTACCAGGTGTCCTGTGATGGCAGGTGGGTTATTTTCTATTGATAAGAAGTACTTTTTTGAACTTGGGACATATGATCCTGGCCTTGATGTTTGGGGAGGTGAAAACATGGAGATCTCATTCAAGGTATGTTGCATTAACTGTACAGTGTTCCTCCCACCCCAGTTGATTTGCATCACATTCATAATCATATTAATGGTCATATTACATCAGCAGTCCTGCATATATAGTGATTTCAGATGCTCCTTAGTAGAAATAAATGGTCAAAAATGACTGCATCAGGGCAAGCAGTATATTGTGTCTGTTATATTTACAAATTATTCCGTCACGTCCTCCCAGCAATCACATTTTAAACTTGAGGGTGCTTTGTTAGATTATGCACCTTTATCAAAATATAGCTTTCATGAAATAGATTAAAATAAAATCCTAGGCAAAAAGCACTAAATAATACAATGGCTCATGTCAGATACCACATATGAAACCATGGTTAAGGAACAGTCAACATGGTTAATGTTTTGCGTGAACTGATAGATCATGGGTTGTGATCCAGTGGCAGATCAGAATGGGAAATGGATTTGCAAACCATGATTTGTGCTATCTCTCATTGGTGTGACGTCTGAATTGACAAACCATTGTTAACAGCCATTGCTGTGCCTCTGAAGGCCATTGCAGCTGGAGACTGTAGTGCTGAGCAAATATAAAACAAAAACAGACCACAGGTTGCCTGTACATACAGAAGCTCCAACTGTGGTTTGGGATCTTAAGCCACATTTACTGTAAACTATGGTTAGGCATGCTGTCTGAACTGAGCTGGTGTGCTGTGGAATTCCCTTACATAATTATCAACAGCAAGTTGTGCTAAACCTTCCCTATCCAGGTGCACCCTAAGGCATATTACATGACAGAATCCATTGGCCAGTGGTTGCCTCATGAAGTGTTATCCTACCTCTTTTTCACCAGGTTTGGATGTGTGGAGGGGAAATAGAAATCACCCCATGCTCCAGAGTGGGCCACATTTTCAGGAACGACAACCCCTACTCCTTCCCTAAAGACCGCCTTACCACGGTGGAGCGGAATTTGGCCCGAGTTGCAGAGGTTTGGCTGGATGAATACAAAGATCTCTTCTATGGACATGGTTATCACCTCATCCAAAAGAACCTGGACGTCGGGGATTTGACTCAACAGAGAGAACTGAGGAAGAGGCTTCAGTGCAGAAACTTCAAATGGTACCTGGAGAACGTCTACCCTGATTTAGAAGCCCCCCTTGTTAAAGCTAGTGGGCTGGTATGTTCAATTTCCCAACTCCAATGTGCCCCTTGGGCTAATGTCAACTTGACACATCATCATCTTAAGACTTTATGTCTTTTGTGTGGTATTTGCCTGCAATGGATTTCGCCCAGTGTTTGGTAGCCCAGAGCTGAGGAACATCTGGCCCTCCAGATGTTGTTGGACTACAGCTGCATCATCCCTGACCATGGGCAACGTTGACTAAAGCTGGTGAGAGATGGAATCGAACAACATCTGGAGGACCAGAGGGGGATGGACTCATGTCCAAAGGATGAGTGGGAAATTAATGTGGGGGGAAAGATCCTGGTGGAGTTTGCATGTGTTGCAATATACTAAATGGGTTGATGTTTGGGGCCCAGACCCCACCTCTCTGCCTTGGGCTTGGTTTGTGAGCTGAAGCTACTCACTTATCTTAGAATTGTAGTGTTGGAAGGGATCCTGAGGATCATCTAGTCCAACTCCCCACAATGCAGGAATAAGCAGCTGCCCCATGCGGGGATCAAACCTGCAACCATGGCGTTCTCAGCACTACGCTCTAACCAACTGAGCTAAGGCATCTGGTCCAGAATTCTGCATTCGCTAGTGACCACCTAAATGCCTCTGAGAAGCTTTTGAGCAGGACATTGGACCTTGCTGTTTGTCCCCAGCACCTAGTTTTTCAGAGGCCTCTGAAGAGGAAGGTTCTATTCAGCTGTTGTAGCTGAGATGTAGCTGTGCCCATTTAAAGCACTGGAATCTGTCAGGGAGGAGGAGCTTTGGGTGAAGCCAAGGGAAGATGTCGGGAGCAGCCTAGTGTCGCTAGACCCTGCAGTAACGATTAGCAGCTGAAGAAGAGTTGTTGATATTTTAGATGTTTGCCCTAGAGTATTGGTGCTTAAAAGACCTTAGTTTGGTTTGTTTTTCTTCTTCTTCTTACATTCCTAACTCAAATCACCAAGGCTCAGCTTTCTCTCAGATCTCAGACTTCTTGCCTGCAGCCACTAGAGTGCAGTAGAATCCCATTTTCCTCCAGTTTCTGGAATAAAATTGGCATTTTGGTACCTTATCCCAAACCGAAAATTTTCTTCCGTAAAGCAGTGATACGGCATCCTGATGAACTTTCTGTGCCCACCATCCAATTTCAGTACTAATTTATAAGCTGTAATTAGGAGAGAAGAAGAAGAAGAAGAGTTTGGATTTGATATCCCGCCTTTCACTCCCTTTAAGGAGTCTCAAAGCGGCTAACATTCTCCTTTCCCTTCCTCCCCCACAACAAACACTCTGTGAGGTGAGTGGGGCTGAGAGACTTCAAAGAAGTGTGACTGGCCCAAGGTCACCCAGCAGCTGCATGTGGAGGAGCGGAGACGCGAACCCGGTCCCCCAGATTACAAGACTACCGCTCTTAACCACTACACCACACTGGCTCTCAGAGAGGGCATGAAAGTTGCATTGCTGGTGCTGATGGGAGTTGTAGCTTTATCGGGGTCAAAGATTCCCCATTCCTGCTTTGCACCTTATGCATATTTGCAGTGTTCCTTCTGCCCCTGTCGTGGGATGTCCCCTCCTTTCATTCCATGACAGCAGACACAGACCTGTGATGTTGCAGGAGCTTTTCTGTGCCTGGCAATCACAAGAACTCTGACCTTTCCTTGTTTCTACAGGGCTAATACAGGTGTATTTCTACAGGTGTGCGTAGAAAGTGAGAGAGTGCCATGCTCTATGCCATCATGGGCAGAAATGGGAACCTGTGGGCTCCCAGATGTTACTGCACTCTGAGCCCTAGGCATCATGACCCATGGTCAGGGATACTGGGAGCTGTAGTCCAGCAAATATCTGGAAGGCTGTAGTTTCCCCATCCCTGACCCTGGGCGAGAGAAGGTGTTGTGATGAGGGAGTTGGAAAGAGATCCTTGATAGGCCACTTAGTACACGGCCGTAAAAATTGCAAAATGCAATCAGTCACTCATCCCCCAAATCCATTAGCAAACGGAGATCTGGTGACAGCAGGAGGGCTTAGCCACTTATTTATATTTATTTTTTTGACCTTTGCATTAACAAATTACAGTGCACATCATTAACCCAGAAGATTTTTGTTTAAAACTGCAAATTAGCCTTGCTTAGGCAAGATAATCTCAAGATGGAAGATTGCTATTACGATGGGTTGGGCAACCCAATTGACTGCATAAGGTCAGCTGTGGAGAATTGCTCTTTTTACCTGTCCCTGACCTAGGTTTGCTGATAGGGGGCTGCAGCAAATAGAGATAAGTCATCGTTGCTCCCTCCAGCCTGAAAACAAACCTGAATTACAGCATTTGAATCAGTAGAATGAAAGTTTTCATACTTCCAAAACAGAAAAAAAGGGTTGATTTTAGGGCTGTCCACAAACACAAGAATTTGAAACTGCTTAGAATCAATTTGCATGTCACCTAAACTTTTTAATGAGATAAAAAAAGACAGCTAACAATTTAATAAACAAGCGCTGCCAAGTTGTTAAAAAGTAAAGGCCATCTTTTAAATTTTCTTTTTCTTTCCTTGTTAGTTGTCACACACCTGTCAAAATAGCGTCAGATGCTCAGGCCAACTAATTAAAAGTGAGCCCAATCTGATTGATCACCTTCAGTTACTATGTTTCAACTTACGAAATACCCATCAAATGTCAGAAATGGGGTAGAGGAGCTCTAGTGGCTATTGCCCACCTCTAGACATTGAATTGGGTTTTTTTTAATAAAAAAAATTGCTACATTTCTTCTTCAGGGTCTTTACGCCCACTTTGACATCACATTTCTAACCTTTTGCTTCAATTTGGTTGCTTTATTTTAGATCATTAACATAGCACTGGCTAAATGCGTCACTGTGAATACATCTAGCCTGGTCTTTGAAACATGTGACGTTAATAACAAGGTAAGACTGTTTATTGCCTTCCTGTTGCATTTTTTCATATTGGAGGCCCAATATGGTTGCTTTGCTTTAATGCCCTTTTTGAAATTTCAACTTGGGAGGCTAATACTGGGCACAGTCTTCGTGCTGGGTTCACAGCTAGGCTTCCCTCACTATCGGGAGATGCAAGAAGGCCCTTTATACTTGCCCAGAGGCACAGATGACGGAGTGGGATCTGTAGCCCGGTCTCCAGTGAAGTCACAAACCAGTGGCACTGGCGAGTGGCACATAAGTGGCCTCTGGAAGCCAGATTATTCCCACTCCATTTCCTGCAGCTTCCAGGAAGTATAAAAGATATGTAATATTTTCATGGGGTTAGTTACTACTTTTTGCACTAATGGGTTGTTCCAAACAATCCAGTTCCTTTTCCCGTTCACACCACTGCGAAGTGCCACGGGTGAGACGCGTTTTTCACCCACCATACCAAAGGCTGGCTTTCATGCCTTTTATACCCATAAATACAGGTAACAACAATATCAAACTGCAGTATTAAAAATTAGTTGAAACCGCAGTCTGATGTTTCTCCCAGGATCATAGAGAACAGTCTCAGCAGTTCTACCCACTTCACAGGTTGCCTTTAGGTCAGTGTTAGAAGATATATAAGCCAGGCAGCAAAATAACTCCATAAACCAGGGTTACCATCACCAAAACGGAACGCCTAGTTGCCATTTTTGGGCAAGTCGTGTTTTTCAATATGACTTTTTGGTTCGTGAAAGTCATTCTGACTGTGCAGATAAAATATAATGGATAGGATTCTGCAGGATGTGTTCCAAGTGTGTGGAAACCATTCAGATCCAAGGATCCCCAGGCATGCACCTTCAGTTGGCGGAAACATCAGGCACTATCCTGCTTCCCAGGCATCTTCACTTAGTTGCAAGTGGCCAGTAGCCTGGCGCATGGTGAATTTCGAAAGCTGCTTTAGATCACCTGCATTTTGCATACTGAGGGATTCAACTGCCTACTGGAAAGGCTAATTTTAGTCATTTATTTTTTAAAAAATACTTGTATACTAGCCTCTCACAAAACATCAGGAAGGTGTACAGCAATGTAAAAAAAAAACCTATGTAAAATAAAAGCACTACAGAACAATCATTAAAATGACTGGCTACTGAATAAAATATTACTATTACTAAAATTTATTTATCAAATCGCCTTCCAAACTGGGTGATCTACATGTAAAATAATTTAAAACAGTTTAAAACACACACAAAAAACCAAATACGTTTAAAATAAGTTTAAAGTCCTAACAAGTGGACACCCATTTATCCATCTGAGAATGTCTGTTTGAACAAAAAGGTCTTCAACTGTTTCTGGAAAGTGCAGATATTGGATGCCTGTTGTGTAGGCCTGTTGGCATAAAAATGTCTTCCGAGCGGCACCTGAAAGCAGGGTTGAAATTGAGTGTGATAACCAACCACCGAAATTTAGCCTGCTACTGATTCTTTCCCATGCGCAGAACCAGAAGTTCAACTATACTTGGCTGAGATTGATCCAGCACGGAGACTCCTGTGTAGCAGTGACTGATGCGGAAGGGACACTGGGCCTGCACCCTTGCGATAAACGAAACAATAGCCTGAAATGGTTGCATAAATCACTGGTGGCTTTTCATCCAGAACTCGTAAGTGCAGCATTTGCAAAGGGCTCCTCCTCCTCCCTCCCAGCCCCCTTCGCTGTGGCCAAACTGGAACCGGTGCAAAACAAAGGGAGCCTTTTCTCTCATTTCCATTTGTATGGGGGCATGTGAGAGGCATTTGTCATTCAAGTAGAGAAAGGGTTTGTGCAGGCGTTAACTTTTAGCTATATTTGATGAATCGAAGGGCATTTAAAAAAATTATTTCCATATGTGTATCCTGCCCTTCCTCCAACGGGTTCGGGGTGGTGCACATAGTTCCGTTTTATCAACCCATTCTCTCCTCACAACAGCCCTGTGAGGTAGGTTAGGCTGAGAGATGATGGTTTGAGTGAGTGAGCGTTCTGGCTGAACATGGGTTTCTCTGGTCCTTAGCCCAACACGCTTAAGACCTTTTGGCTGTCAAGAGCCGCAGTCCACCAGGGTCAATCAACCGTGGCACACTGTGGCAGTGGGAAAGACGGAAGCCAAAAGTGGACAGGACACGTCCTTTCCCCCCACCCTTGTTTTACACCAATTCTCTCCTTCCTCTACACCTAGTAGCCTGGTACAGGCAGGGGTGTAGATTGCTTTTGTCAGTTGTCCAGATTTGCCACTTGCAGAAGGCTTTCCTCCTCTCCTTTGATCACTCCATTCATTTCAGCTCTCTCCCCCCCCCCTGCAATTACCCCTCTGGACTCCCCCCACCTATATGAAATTAAGTTGAGGGCTGCATATGGCCCTCAGGTTGCTCACCTGTGCTCCAGCAAGCTTACATACTTCCAGGCCGTACAAACAAATCAATGTAGACAGGGTCGCGGGTGGCGCTGTGGCCTAAACCACTGAGCCTGTTGGACTTGCCGATCAGAAGGTTGGCGGTTCGAATCCCCACGACGGGGTGACCTCCCGTTCCTCTGTCCCAGCTCCTGCCAACCTAGCAGTTCGAAAGCACGCCAGTGCAAGTAGATAAATAGGTACCACTGCGGCAGGAAGTTAAACAGCGTCTCTGTGCACTCTGGTTTCCGTCACAGTGGCCAGACGTGGCCTGGAAAGCTGTCTGTGAACAAGAGCTAGCTCCCTCGGCCTGAAAGCAAAATGAGCGCCGTACCACATAGTCACCTTTGACTGGACTTAACCGTCCAGGGGTCCTTTACCTTTATATGTGTGTGTTGTTTGTGAGTGTGTGAAAGAGAGAGAGAGAGAGAGAGAGAGAGAGAGAGAGAGAGAGAACGAACAGAAGGAATCATTGGAACTTTTCCAAGCAGGTACGTTTCTTAAGCCCCAAGTCCTGTTTCTCCACTGAGACATACGTGCAGGCCAATGAATTTGTGGGATTTCTCCAAAAGCCTCCTTGGGTCGCAAAATCAGCACACGTCTTGAGGCAAAGGTCTGAAACCAGGTGGCTGTAAAAATAGCAGGTTGGATTCAGACTATAAGTGAGTCGTGCTGGAGTCCCATTGAAGTGACTAACTTAAGTCATGTTGATCTCAATGGGTGGGATTCAGTATCTCCCCCTGTGTTTTGTTGTGTGTCCACAACCCACCACCCTGCAATCCAGTTCTATCAGCAGAGCCCTTGTTTCAACACTGGCAATGGAACAACATCCTCTGCTGCAGGTGAGGCAGCTGGGTAGTTTAGAAGTTAGAGAATAGGCTAGTTTAAGGGACTCAAGCAAATGGTTGGGGGACTGCCCCCTCCCCACCCCACCTGCCACCTGAGGCAATTACCTCACACTGCCCTGGGTGCTGGGGTAGTTTTCTATTTTAAGACCTCAACTTTGCCTTACTAAGTACTGTGATTTCAGTTTCTCACAGATCTTCCTTCCAGGGTGTCATCCATACATCATAGAAACACTTTGCAGTGATAAAGAATAGATTTTCTACACTGTCCTGGTGCAAAAATCAATCTAATGACTGTATTTAAAACACGAACACCAAAATCGTTTGCAGCCTCCTCAGCTATAGCTTCTAGAAATAATTCTAAAGGCTTAAAAAAAAGGACCAAGGTAAATTAAAATGATTTTCCCTAACTGAAAGAAGATGATTTTTAGCAAGTCCTTTCAAGACTTTTGGGTGGGGGCTGTTGAAAGGGAAGAATAGCAATTATAGGAGCTGATCGATAATCTTGTACAAGATCCTGACATTGTGACTCTTTCCATCTGTTCCTCCTTTGCCAATCTTGGTTCAAAACCTCCTAAAAAGTGAAAATACTCCCTTTTTTAGGCTAAGACATGAAAAAGCATATGAAAAATGACCAGCCATTTAAGTTACCAGAAAGCTTGTCAGGTAGCACTGACATTCTTTGATCTACCTCTGAACTCTGGGCCTTAAAACAGATTGGACCTTCCACAATATAGAAAGTCGTGTTCTCCTCCTCCTCCTCCTCCTCCTCCTTCTTCTTCTTCCTTAATTGTAATACCCAGTTCAGCACAATTGCATACGGGCAATTGCACCTGTACAAAAGTAAGCCAGCAGCAAGTTTGAGCCATACAATTTTATCCGCCAAGGTAAAAGATCAGATTAGTTTTTTAATGAAAGCTTTGGAGGGAAGGCTGGCACTGTGGGAGCCTAAAGTTATTGCCGTCACTTGAAACCAAAAGATGGATTTATTTTCTACAAAGCTAAGGGCTGTCCTCTGCAGGCTCGTCTTGTACCGCCACTGTTCAGAATGAATAAAAATCGGCCAGAGCACAGCCTGTTCTTTGGGGGTAATCAGGAAGCAAACCTGTACCTTTTGGAAGCTTTTGGTGTTCTCATTTGTACATTTCAGCTTACGTTGGAGTACAAAGAGGGGGATTTGAGCATACAGCTCCTATGTTCATCAGTTCTGCCACAGGTACTCTGCAGTTGTACATGCATAGGCACCCCCAGGTGATCAGGACTCCCGATTGTACAGGGCTACTTACTGCATGACATTTCTATATGCACACAGCTGTATGTGCATGGGTGCTCTTTTTCAGAAGTCCTGTGCAATGCATGAATGTCATGGGTGGAGCCAGTGCGGCGCAGTGATGTTCGCCCAGATCTGGCAGCTGAATATATATACACATGGAGCAATGCATGGAGTTTATTGATTGATTTATAGCCTATCTTCTCCTCCCAAGGAACTCCCAAGGCTGCATACATAGAATAATGGAATCGCAGAGGTGAGAGGGACCCCGAGGGGTCATCTCGTCCAACCCCCTGCAATGCACGTATCTCAACCAAAGTATCCATAACTGGTGGCCACCCAATCTCTGCTTAAAAACCTCCAGTGAAGGAGGTTGGACCCTCCAAGGATTCTCCCCTCCTCTTGTAATCTCCACAACAACCCTGTGACGTAGCTTAGGCTAAGAGGCAATGCCTGGGTCATGGTCACCCAGTGAACCTCATTTGAACCCTGGTCTTCCTTCCAGGTCCTAGCTCGACACTCCAACCACTAAGCCGCACTTGCATGAGGGTCCATGAACTGGGTTTTTAAAATTGCCACCACTATCATCACATTCATAGTAATAGTAATAATTCATTATTTATACCCCGCCCATCTGGCTGGGTTTCTCTAGCCGCACTGGGCGGCTCCCAACAGAATAGTAAAAATAGAATCAAACAGTTAAAACTTCCCTAAACATTACCGCCCATGCAATCCGCATGGGCATCCTTGTGTGAAATGAATGGAGGCTGTTCAAGAGCACTGGTGGAACTGCTCAAATTGATTTCATTGGAACACAACAACTTCACAGTGGATGGTGCTTTGTGGTCCTAGGCTTCCAAAACAGCAGGCAATGCAACAGAGCTGAGTTGAAGATGGCAAATCTAAATGCAGGTGTGAAAACTAAGAACCAGAGCCACTTGATGCACTTTTTTTTTTAACCCTTCCACTCTCAAAAACCAGGAATTGGCTTTTGGTGGCCTGCATACGGTCACATCCCAGTGTGCATTTGTTGGCACAACTACAGCGCTATTCCTAAAGGATATATTAGCCTCGAGTTTTCCTTAAATGGGTTGTTCCTTAATGCTTTGTACAGTGGTACCTCAGGTTAAGAACTTAATTCGTTCTGGAGGTCCATTCTTAACCTGAAGCACCACTTTAGCTAATGGGGCCTCCCGCTGCCACTGTGCCACCGCCGCACAATTTCTGTTTTTATCCTGAAGCAAAGTTCTTAACCTGAGGTACTATTTCCTGGGTTAGCGGAGTCTGTAACCTGAATCGTCTGTAACCCGAGGTACCACTGTATTTACTTAAGTACAGTAGTGAAGTGAATAGAACCTGTAGACATTTTGGAATCTATAGAGGGCGTTTTCCAGAAGACAAACAACGGTCTTTTGAGAGAGCAGATCCAAAGATTGAAATGATGGGAATTTTTCCTGGGTTTCTACCAAATGTCAGCTCTTCAAGAATATTCCGTCATCGCTAAGACAGCTATGTACTGAAGATGGCATATTGACATAATCTCATTTCCCCCCCCCCATCAACCATATTCATGACTAGATAGAAATCAAATAGAAAAGAACTTTCCCAGCTAAAAACGTATTGTGGAGTGTGTCCATTGTACTATAGGCTTTCCCTCCCCTAAAAGAGCCTTTGTCATTAATTCGTTAACAAGATTACCATTTTATGATTTGTTACTCTGCACTAAGGTAGCAAAAGGAAACGGCTCTGGACAAATCCACAGAGCAGTTTACTTTGCTTTTTGATCAGTGTAGTGCTTGCTGTCTCTGCTTTCAGATAATGGCTGTAGCTTCCTCTGTACTAAAACACAGAACTCCATGGGCACAAACTCCTATCCTGTGGACTCCACCCACAGCAGCTTCTCATGACGGGCTTTATTAAACCAAAAAGGCTAATTGGACAGCGTCTGAAGGATTTAGAGCAACAGAACAATCTGGCCATTATAAAGAAATTCTGTCCTTGGTATGCCTCCCCCCCCCCCTTCTCAGTTTGATTCCCTGGCACCATATTTGTATAAATTAACTATCCCAAAATACAGATGTGCCTTCACACTGGCCAGATTGGATGTGATGCCCTCTGCTGTACTTGAGGGCAGATACCAAAAGATTCCAACTGAGAAACGACTCTGCCCCTGTGGAGATGGTAATCTGGAAACAGTGGCTCATGTTCTCCTGTCCTGTCCCCTTTATAAAGATCGAGATCATTACCCCACTCTTACTTACCATCCCAAGCTGCCCATTTGAGGCCACATTGTTCTTTCTTTAACAGATCAAAATGATCAGGCAACAGCAAAGGTTGCTAGGTTTATCAAGGGTGCAATGAGATTAAGGGCCACTATCTGAACGATAGTCTTGGACATTTGATTGCCCTTTTTACCCATTGCTGTCTTTTTTATTAATATATATTTTATTTGTATATATTGCTTGTTTTATGTTGCTATGGCCATTGGCTAATGCGAATAAAGTTTATCTACTACTCCATGGGCACAAGTAGGATGAAACTTTAACATGAATCTACTGTGATGCACACTTACTGAAACAATACGTAAACCAAAACGCAACTATCCTTTGAAATTTGCACTTCTCTGAATTGTGCAATGTAGTTCTCCAACAGCAACAGAAAATGTGCACAAAGATGCATACGTTAGGGTAAAGTGCTTAAAAATGCAGGTATTAGTGAAAATAACATTAAAATGCATTATATTAGCAAAAATTACAAAAAAATGTGTATTGAGCAAAATTATATACAAATATGTGTCTGTTATGAGAAATGTGAACAAAAACGCTGGCATATTTTTGTGAGCGCTTTAAAAAACCTCAAACTGATGCAGAAATGTGGGTAACTGAACTTAAGGATGGGAAAACAAGAAACCCAAATTGACAAATTTGTCCCTGGTTGCAGGCAGAATAAACCATGAAAGTTATGCCTAACAAGGAACGAACAGCTCTTGCTGACTTGTGTATTCTGCATTTTGCCAGTCATGCATAGTTTAAAGACACATGATGCAACATCAGTAAGTTAAAAAAATTCCCTGCCCTTTGCAAGGAGCAGCCAGTGGAGTAGATCAGAGGTAGAGAAAACACTGAGCGCAATTGCATTATAAAGCCAACATGTGTTGACCAATCCTGGAGTACTGTACTGGCTGATACCTGGACATGTGAACTGACTCATTGATGAATGTTTTACCTGAAGAGTTCTGTCTCTGATGTCAGATATACAGTGGCTGATTCACACATGAAAATCCATCATCAGATATTGCAGTCGTCACATGATAAATATGCATGTGTAAACCAAAGGCTATGATACTGGGCATACTACTGTCGTCTAAGAAAAAGAGTAAATTTTGTGAATGTCTGAAAACTCACAGACACACCACTAACAACATTCACATTTAACTGTCTGGAAAATCGGCAAATGCCTGTTGTCTAATTTTTAGGCAATCCTAAAATTCAGCTAGCATTTTCAGCGTTGTGAACATCAACATTCACCAGATTGTGAACAATCGCTATAGCATATATGTGTCAAGATAATAGTATTTCCACTGCCTACCCCCCCCCAACAATACATTTTCATTTTTTACGATTTTCTCTTTCAGTCAAATGATGCTTCAAAATATTAACCTGCATTTCTCAAAAGTAAGCCTAGAGCAGCCTTCAGTATAATGGTACTCTGCCTCATGAAAGATAGCTAAATGCAAAATAACCAGAATAAGGTTCCCCGCTCATTCAAAACTTCTCACGATTTCATAATCCAATTCTGTATCCCAGCCCTTTGGATTTAATTAACAAATTACCCAATCCACTTCCCATCATGGTATGTGTCTGTCTACTTCATCAGCTGAGACATAATGCGATATGAAAGGCAGGATCTCCTGCCATAAGTCATCCTATATTGCAAATGCCATCTGGGATGATTTCCTTTGCAGGGTAATTGTCATTCAAGCAGCAAGAGTTCTGCGCGTTGCATTTTCAAAGAACTGGAAAGCCATGTGGCACAGAGGGTGCAGCCAAGTTGCGGTTTGAGAACAGGTGGAAATATTGAGCACTGTCCAACATCCCCATTCAGCTTATAAATGCATACCAGCCTCCGCCAACCTGGTGTCTTCCAGATGGTATCAGCCAACGGTTGGTTGTTGAAGGATCAATAATACATATTGAGCAGAAGCAGCTAGGGAGGTCCTTCCCTAGTCCCATGTAAAAATAAAATAAAATAAATAAACCTTTATTGTCACGACACCACCTGTGTGCAGTGAAATTAAATTAAATAGCAGTTTATCAGTTTGCTACTTGCAGCCCATTGCCCATGCCTTCTCTCTCTCCCTCTCTTTCCAGATGGATCACATTGTCTTAGAGCACCTTCCTCGGGCCACGTGTTTGGAAGTGGATCGGTCTCAGAAAGCCCTGAGGGCCGGCGTTTGTTCCTCCTCCAATCTTTATCAGAAGTGGCAGTTTGGAAATTATTATGCTGCCTGAAGAGGAAGACGAGCAAACCGGACAGAAGAGTCGCTTTGTAATCCGATGAATTTGAAAGCGGCAGCTGTGGAAGTACCGATAGCCACGAGCAATAAACTCCGATCTCCCTCCCAAACCGCAGTCGGAACCCGGCACTTTGGAAGAAGCATATGGCCAGATCAGAAGATGGAGCGAGAGCGCAGCTGGTTTGATGCGGCTTAATGACACACGGCCGGCACATTGGCAGGGGAGGAAAAAATCACCAAAGTTCTTCCTGCCTTAGAAGGTTTACCTGCTTGGCACTGTTACATTTCTGGTTTGGGTTTTTTGTTTTTACAGGAGCATTACGGAGATTCCACTTCACAAGTTTCGCTCTTCTCCCTATTTCAAAAAAATGCCGATCTTTTGGAAACCTTGAGAATCAAATATCTCAAATCTGCATCCCAAAACGTGTGGCCTGTGAGTATAGAAGTTGACAGCTGTCCGATTTGATTGGTAGTGGCTGCCAGGTGAATGGCCAGGGTGCACTTTGAGGTCGTGGCAAAAGTATGACTTTATTATGTGTGTGGAGGTGATAGGAGTTTGAAAACGTCTTACGGGGCAAGCCCTCTTGCTGTCACTTCCAAGAAGCTTTGGGGACAAACTCAGGCGAAAACAGTCCAGATTGGAGAGATCAGACGCACAGTCTATAAGCTCTAAGTAGCACAGTCCAGCAACAGATTCAGCGTATGTGCACAGTAGGGATTTTCAGGTGCCTTCCTTTTTATACATCTTGTCTATGTGCATGGGGGAAAGTGCGACCCTCACCAGCAAGCCAATGCGCTCAAGTGATACATTTCATAAACAAATTCCCAACATCCATGTACTCAGAGGGATGCCTGAAAAAGAGTTCCCATGTGTCCATAGGTGATCAAGGTAATTGGGAACCTTCTGATCCGAGGAGCTGTCTTGTGTATGCGCCCCTTCAGAGAAATTCCACTGAACATGGGAATGTCAGCAATTAGACCAGTGGGTGATGGCCCTGCATCTCCCTCCTCATGTAGGCTATCTTGGGTATTGTTAAGTCACTTCTGTAACTTTGCAGGCCTGAGCCCTCAAACCATTTATTTCAGAGCAGTGCCCTCTGAGCAACTTCAAAGATAACTTGCTGAAGGACCACATAAACTTCAGACAGCCATAGTCTTCAGGCGGAGGGGCTTCTCTGGAGTAAGGAGCATCCTTTGCCTCGGAGCATTGCCCTGAAGCTATACCTCACAATACAAGCTTCGATGACAGCCGAGCTTTCATCATCCGTGATGTTTACAGCCTTTTACAAGTCTGTTTTATGTCCAAGAGAGCCTCTGTATAATGTGGCCGCGACATTGCATATCAGCACTGACAATGTTTGGCAAGCTGAACCTGCCAAAATATTGATTTGCCTAACAGACTTCACAGTCAGCTTCATTCCCAACTGTCTTTTTGAGTCTCTCCACCCCCCAGCACCCTCCAGTATTGTTGTCCCGTAGTTGCCATCAGAAAAATTACACAGATGTTGTCTGAACACTCATGTTTTATCAAGAGCATGAATTTCATTGCATTCTGTGCGCTGACATTCCATCATTTGTCATTTAGCAGGCACGGAGTGGCCATATGTCACAGTCACATTGGATTTCCCCTCGTGCCATTTGCAAAACGTTCGCGTCCACCCTGGCCTTGCTTATTCTTTAAAAAAGCATATTGGGTGAACCTTGTGGACTCTTGACACACACAAAAATCTACAACATAGAGTACTGGGAAACACTGCCCAAGTAGGCTTTTCTTGCAGGAACAGCAACCACGCCAAGCTATATATTTAAAAATCATAATTATATTTTGAGCAAGATGAGAGCTCCTGGAACCCAAAACCTAAGAACATGTTCCCAAGGCATTCCTCCATCCTGATATCCCCAGACAGAAAACCACTGCAACTTCCAAAGATGCAGATGGTTTCAACGATGCAGATGGAAATGACTTCAAATAAAGAGCGCCCGCCATTTACATTGGACCCAATTTCGTGGCTAGAACAACTCTTTTACAGGTAGGCTTCTGCCGTCGCCTGTTTTGCTTGGTTCTGGAAGGTGGGAAAGACACTCCACTATAGATTTTCAGACCTTTTTAAAAAAAATAAAAATGCTGTATTTGCAAGCAATAACATGGGTGCAAAAAGCTAGGAACCCAATACTCGCTGGCTGCTAGATTGCAGAAGAAGGCAGGAAGCGTATGGTGGGGAGGGGTTTTGACACAGGAATAGTATGGGGGGGGGATAAGTGAAATGTCCTGCTGTGTAATACTTGTCTGTCCATACTACCACCATCAACCCAGTATCTGGGCTAGGACTGCCGGCTTTAATAATACACTCTGAAGAGGTGATTAGTGCTTGATCATCAGCTCATTCTGCTGCACACCCACCCTCAATCCAGTCTGAATCCCCACTGAAATTTCGATGCAATTGCTCCTGTTCCAGTAGAACTTAAGCACGGCTAATTTTTCTCTGGACTGGGCCGCGTTTACCACCCCATTGCCAAGAGTCACATGTGCAGCGCAGTACAGCATCCACCCATTTGTGGTTTTTTTCAGAAAAGGAGCATGCCAAAGCTTCTTCCATGCACCACTTTCCCAGTAGCTCGGTGTGTGTGTGAAGCGATCTTGAGATGAAAGAGCCCCATTTTCTTAAGATGAGGATAGTACTTAGCTGAACTAAGATGGTAATGAGCAGGGCAAGGCAGCATAGCTGTGCTCCTCTTTCCTCTCCGCCTACATGACCTTCAAGGAAATTACTACCTAACCACTTAAGGAAACTTGAACATTACTCTTACGTTGCTGGAGCGGCACAAGGAGGTGCATTAGTGACCAAAATCTGACCCTACCAGTCATTTTAGCATTTTATATACTGTCATAAATTTGATCCAGATGTAATTTAATGATGGGTCCTGTATATGTTTCATTCTCAAAGTTAAATTTAATTTGCTTGATTTTGTTATTGGGGGTTGGGAGGAAGGAACCTGAATTTGCATCCAATGAAAAAAAAAGCCTTGTGCAATGACTTTGAATGCACTTGTCCACTGTGAATTTTAACTATTTGCTATGCAATGTATATATCTCAGAGATGAACTCACATTGATAAATGAACTAAAAGAGTGATGACTTAATTCTTTTTTTAATTAAAAAAAAGCTGTATATTTTAAAAATGTGAGCTGATGTCTTTTATATAATTTGTGGGTTTTAAAATATATATGTAATTAGTTCCTTCCTGTCTGGCGTTCGTATTGTACCCTTATCTGTAGGTAGCAGTAATGCGCTCACCTGGTGGTTTATTTGTTTGTTTTTTAAACATAGCTTTTATGCATTTCAAACAAAAAATGTTATTTACAAATGGGAAATTCTTATTAAAAATCTGACATAATTTTTTACAAACATTGTCTCACGGCATCTGTCAACAGTTTTCCTTTAATAGCAGTGGAATCTGCATAAGCCTGGAATCTGCTCAGGTAAGCCCAATACAGAAAGCCCATTTTTTAACTTTTGAATTACAGTGGTACCTCAGGTTACATGCGCTTCAGGTTACAGACTCCGCTAACCCAGAAATAGTGCCTCAGGTTAAGAACTTTGCTTCAGGATCAGAACAGAAATCGCGTGGCGGCGGCGCAGCAGCAGCAGGAGGCCCCATTAGCTAAAGTGGTGCTTCAGGTTAAGAACAGTTTCAGGTTAAGAACGGACCATCAGAATGAATTAAGTACATAACCAGAGCCATGCACACATAAAAACCCTCTGCACTGAGAACATTCTTGGCAACCCTGACCATCACATTGCTACCCATAAGAACTACAACCTTGTCCAGATTGCCCAGATGGCAGTTGCCACTATGTTTGTGTTTGCGTATGTTTCTCTCAAGGAGGTTCCTATGTCTTAATAACTGCATGACAGGCATAAATTCAACAGGTCCAGCTTTCCTATGTAAGAGCAAAATCTGCAAATTCACTTATGGGGGGAGGGGGTTTCAAACTAAACAATTATTTTTTAAAAAAAAAATTATCAGGAAAATTTCATGAGCTATGCTTTAATTTTCTCTCACATATTTAACCCAAAGAGGGTTTTGTAAAAATAAAAATGTGATCCCCCTCCCCTATTTCTAGTTAAATCAGAATTACACACATCGTTGTTCACTCTACAATCCCAGAAGGAATTAGGTTTTGAATATGAAATGTCCAGGATTTGTCTTTTATCTTCTGGGAGGGCGTTCATAACAAAAACCATGCTACTATAACTTGGGAAGAGGAGACATCCTTTGAATGTACACAGACCAGAGGGCAAATAAACAACTTCCATTGGAACAATGAGGTTAGTGTTTGGTTTGTACAATGCAGAACTGTCTTTCCCCCTCCCAGTTAGAAAATAAAGAATGGCCTTGTACGATGAACAACAAAAAATCTCAAACAATATTTGATCCTGCCAGAAATGCGAAACATCAAAGAACTCTTTAGTACTGCAGTAACATAAGCTCCCAGTTCCAGACCCTCGCAGATTTCACTGCAACCCAGGCTTCCCTGCCCCATACCCCTTTCTTTCTTTTTCTACAGAAGGGAAAAGTGACTGCAAGGAAAATCTGGAATGGAAGGGGGCTAAGCACCACCACTGCCCTTACCCTTCCTCTGCTCCTGATTTCAGCTCCCAGTGGCTGTTTTCCCCTAATTAAATTTATAATATTTAATTTTAATATTAGGGGCAGTCCAGAGAACTCCAGATGATCTGCCATTAATATTTTGCATGGGGTTTTTTTAATTTAAAAGTATAAAGCCCTTGGGACGCAGGTGGCGCTGTGGGTTTAATCACAGAGCCTAGGACTTGCCAATCAGAAGGTCAGCAGTTCGAATCCCCGTGACAGGGTGAGCTCCCGTTGCTCGGTCCCTGCTCCTGCCAACCTAGCAGTTCAAAAGCACGTCAAAGTGCAAGTAGATAAATAGGTACCGCTCTGGCGGGAAGGTAAACGGCGTTTCCGTGCACTGCTCTGGCCACATGACCCGGAAGCTGTACGCCGGCTCCCTCGGCCAATAAAGTGAGATGAGCGCCGCAACCTGAGTCGGTCACGTCTGGACCTAATGGTCAGGAGTCCCTTTACCTTTTACCTTTATAAAGCCCTTAATTATCGTAATCATTTTTAAGCTGTGCACAATAGTACAAATCATCATAAAGCAGGAGAAATCATATAAAAACAGTGATCCAGTTGTACAGTGCCCAATCTTATGATCAAGGAAAGCCTGCACACCATACATTTTTTTTGTAAGACATAAGCAAGAAATATGAAGCAAATAGCAGAAAATGCCTGTTTTCAGGTCACTGTCCTATGATATTCTTTAAAGTGCAGTGCCATGAATAAAATCCCCTGAACTTACAGGTCTAATATAGGGGCAGGCAGTGATTCACAAAACATTTGACTCGTAACTATTCTGCAACCAGTGCGGTTCTCTCAAGCACAGCTATACATATGTTTGCATCTTGGATCCCCACTCCACAACTTGGCCACAGTGTTCTGTACTAGCTGCAGTCTCTGTACCAGTTTCAAGGGAAGCTCAACATAGAGCGTGTTACAGTAGTCCACTTGAGATGTTACCATCACATGACTCATAATAGCCAATACATCCCTGTCCGGGAAAGGGCGTAGCTGGCGTACCAACTGAAATTGATCATGGGTGCTCCTTGCCACTGAGGTCACCTGGGTGTCCAATGAAAGAAGTGAATGTAGGAATGCCTCCGAACGACATACCTCTTCCCTCAGAAAGAGCGTCTCAGACCACATAACCACTCAGATTCAGCCTTAGTGTGTTGGTTGGCCCTCATCCAGCTACCAGAATGTCACCATTTCACCATGTTGAATCACACCAATGGTCTCTGATTTTATATATCTGAAAAGTAATGAACAGGAAACTCAAGTATTTAACAAGGAACTTTATTTGAACCATGCAATTCTTAACAATAATGTTAAAAATGCCTGTTGCTCTCAGTTTTGATTCCTTGCTTAGCGGTCCCCAGACTTGCCATAAAACCACCCATGCAGAACATTTTAATTCCTGTTCTTGGTCACCTCACCAAAAAGTCACTCACAATGGTTTCCCCTGGCTACCTCCCTGTCAGAATGGTCGTGTGAATCCAATAAGAGAATCTGTTTCAGAAGATGAATGTGGAAACGAAAAGTCTCATAATTCTTGGTTTCTCAAAGCATTTGAAATTGAGAAACTGTCTTCATAAGCATTATAATATCCTCTAATTTCACCTCAGCCTATTTATTCACCTGAGGTGCTTCCCTTAAGGTTAGTTCCCCCACTTAACATTTCTCAGGAGTGGACTCTTACTTTTTTTTATTCAGGCCATCTGTTAAACATGAAAGCCCTTTTATTTGTGCCAATTCTATTAATTTCCCCCCTCTTACTGAGGAACTCTGTTGCTACTGGAAAAGTTGCTATCTGCACTAACAAGAGCTGGTTCATTAAACAGTATCATCTGCAACAATTTGGATATGCAAATTTTCTTCCTCTTTTACTGGTTGGAAATGAACTTCAATGGGATTTTAAAGGGTTTTCAGTTGCCTTTCATTATACTAGCTAAAATATACAGATTGGGGGAGGAAGAAAAAGGAAGGCAAACCTATTCTCATTTTGAATAGCACAATCTCTCTCTCTCTCTCTCTCTCTCTCTCTCTCTCTCTCTCTCTCACACACACACACACACACACACACACAGTTTATACCCAATCTGGGTTTTTTAAAAAAAGTTATAACAATATATCAACCAAAGAATGTTAATAGCTGAAGTACATATA
Organism: Podarcis vaucheri; assembly: GCF_965113315.1. Lineage (NCBI taxonomy): Eukaryota > Metazoa > Chordata > Lepidosauria > Squamata > Lacertidae > Podarcis > Podarcis vaucheri. Next base: position 108,501,332 of record NC_138759.1, read on the forward strand.
TTTTAATACTGTACTGTAGTCATTTACAAACATGATGTTAACATTTCAGTCTGTGTATTAATTGATACTAGTATGCAGTGTTGATGTTCTCAGTTGCTGACTGGAATGTGATGGAACAATATTTGGCAGACAAAATTGTGAGAACTAGTTTTGTGAGAATAGTGGACATACAGTTATTTATTTGTGAGATGGGTAAATCTGGTTCTAGTCTGGATTTCAAGTTTTTGAAATGTAAAACAGTGTTTCAGCCTTTTTATTAACAGTGCATATGTTGCTAACAGTTCCAACACTGGCTACCAAAGCTCTGCAGAGGATTCACCATGTTCAGTGGGGTTTTCTCCCAAGAAAATGTGAAAAGGATTGCCACCTTAGTTTTAAAGTAGCTCCTGGATTCATTTTGTCAATGCCCATAATGTAAGACTAATACAACTAGGTGGTGCAAATGTATGCCGTTATTTTCTCTCAGCACAGAATGATAGGATAGGAAAACAGACAGGAAGTGGGTTTCAAAGGTGGTGTAGTTCATGCTCACAGAACCCTTTAAAAACAGAGATCATAGCAATTGCAACGAGTTATAACTTTATTCTTCTAACGGTATCCTCAAGTCTACTCTTATTTGTCAGGAAATCACCAGAATGGAGAACCATCTTGATTATTCTGTGTGTGTTTTAAAGAGATTACAAATTAGTCCAGGGCTATCTAAAGGGTCACCAATGTTATGCCCATGTTGTGGCGGTGTGTCCTATGGCACCCACAAAAAGTCTTAATAAATATCCCCTCAAAAATGTTTCTTCTCCCTGCTCAGTTCCTGTTTGCACTGGCTCACGTTGAACACACCCTCTTAAACATGTCTCCACATTTCACTGGATGCCAGGAATTGACACCCATCCTCCCACCTGTTCTGAACTGAGGAGAATTGCAAAGAGCTTCTCTCTGTGAGTGTAACAGTGGCTGATGTGCCTTCCCCACCCCACAGCTGTGAGGAGGAGCTCACACCATTTTGTGGTCCTGTCTAATTTCTTCTCTTTTAGATGTGGAAGACATGCCCTTATAGCAGCAGTTTTGAGTTATGCCATGACCCCACGGCAGCCATTTTATGACTGGTGCCCGCAGCACTCTTTCAGTGTTCAAAATGTGCCTGCTGGCTGCCAAAGGTTGGCGTCCCCTAGCTGTTTCTTCCATTTCAGTACCAAAAATGGATAGGGGGGATGGAAAACTATCTCTAAAAGACCTTTTTTGATTGAGCTATGTTAAAGTCATTACACTGCTGATTTAAGTTAGTACATGTATTGTTGTGGTTACATTTCTGAGGTGCAGACAAATTGCACATACTAGCCCCAGTCCAATGAAAGTTAGTTGTAATTTATGACTGCAATCCTAGACACACTTGCGGGATTAAGTCCAGTTGAACTCAATGGGACTTATTTTTGAGCAGACATGCATCAGTCCCACCAAAAGCAGTAGGAGTGAAGTTAGTCATGACTAACTTGTTCTGTTAGTTTCAATGAGACTTCCAGTCCAAGCGTATCCACATGCTATGTACTCAGAAGCAAGTCCCCTAATAGTCCAACAGACAGTACTCCCAGATAACAATGCATAAACCTGCAGCCATGCAGTCCCATCCTATGCATATCTATCTGGATGTAAATGTGATCAATAGAGCTTGTTCCCAAACAGAAAGGGTGCATAGGGTTGTAGCCTTAGATTACAGGTAAGCTTAGGTTGGATCGAAGCTGCAAAATATATTTTGATAACTTGATATTACAGGTGGATAAATGTCTGGCATTGGGGAGGGGAGGAGAATCGCAGCATGCCCATCAAATCCTCTGCCTCAGTTTTATGAATGCATCATGGACTCAAATTCATCAATTCTCTGTTTAGTGTTTCCTTTCCGGATCTTCCGGTAAGATATTGTATTGTATCGAGAATAACTGTGCCTGGAGATATCATTTTTCTTCACCAAGCTCGGCTGCTCAGCAGGTTTCTCAGTCTGAGAGTTACAGCTGGCACTGGCAGAAAGGACATCCTTGCTGCCGCTCTCCAGCCTCTTTTTATGTTTATCCTCATTGCTTTCCTTCTGCATTATTTCTTCAGTGCCATCGAAATCTTCCTCTGCCATGGTTTCATTTTCTTCTAGTTGCGTTTCCTCTTTCATTGGCTCCTTGGGTTCACTCAGCTCCGCCTCTTCCTGTTCCTCCTCCACCACCACCTCATTAGTGCTGTAGACTTCTTCAGTCTGGGGTTCCTCCATCTTTCTTTCTTCCATCTTAGCTACTTTATGGTCTATAGTGCTCACAGGATGCTTCTCCTCGCAAAAGCCTGTAACAAATAACAGTGGGGTTACAGTGCAGTTGAGCTAGGGTAAAAGTATGGTGGCAAGGAGGCTGAGATGCAAACCTGGGAAATCCCTTGTTTAAAGTTTGCCGTTACCTCAGTAGGTGGCCCATGGGCATCCACTGTCTCTCAGCCCTACTCACCACCCACCTGCTATTTAAGACTAATAATACTGATGGGGTTGGCTTGAGGAATACTGAGATAATATATGTGGAAGCAGAATCAGAAGAGGTTTTGTCTTTGTAAAAACTGAAGTACCAGTGCGCATATTTTGATTAAAAAAAAATTAGCGGGTGCCAGTACAAAATGGCTGCAACGGGCAGCAAAAAAAAAAGAGGTGATGGTACTTTGGACCAGTGAGTACTGTCACAAAAAAGCAACAACAACAATATTGTATTATAGAATAATGAGATTGAATGGCCATGGTCATTCAACACCAGCATACTAAAGAGACTACCAGTGCCCTACAGATCAATCTAAGCATTCACAGGAGTGGGGTATGTTGTTCTCCCTTCTGCTTTTCACGGTTTTTCTGAAATATATAAAGTAACTGTGCCTACGATCCTATACACCAGGGCTGGGGGACCTGCTTGACTACATCTCCCATCATCCCTGATCATGCTTGGCTGGGGGTGATGGGAGTTTATAAGCAAATGGACTAGAGACCCCATGCACTCTTCTCCACCATCCTTACCACCCTATTTTTCAACACTACTTCTAAGGAGGCCCAGTGAAGTGACTTGAATCCTGAAGCATGAGCTCTCTAGCAATATGCTTGCACTAACAAATTGTTAGTGAGGCATCCATAAAAGGGAAAGAGGGACACAGGAAGGGCAGGGGTTTACCAGAAATGGATCAAAATAAATAGGAACTGTCCCCGGAGCAGATAGTCTTATCATCATTATTTTGCAAAAATTTATAACCATCTAATTTTCCCATTCTACCACCACCACACAAAAATTAGCAAGATAACTGAGGTGTAACATACAGCGCTTGAAAGCCTTGAAATAAATATTTACTAAATGTGGCACGGATTGCTATATTTTCTTGATTCAAAGTGCAACTAATTGTCTGCAAACAGCCACTTTTCTCAACCATCTTATTAGGGTAATATGCCTGGAATATCTGGTCAGTAGGGGGATTCTGAGAGCTCAGCAGGTAGAGTCTGGTATCTTTTTGACCGGTCAGGAGGTGGTACCATAGGAGAGCAGCCTAGTTTGATACTGGCTTACTCAGCAAAATACCTGATATAGACTGACCACCTATGCATTCCCAACAAATAGAAATGCACCCCCACCCAATAAAAGGACAAAAGATGATACGGATTTGTATGAAATAGGCTTATGCTAATTTATATGTTCAGGTGCACATTTAGAAATTACTATAATCGAAACAGAAGCGCATTACACAGTGGGAAAGACTGTGATGACGTGACCTGTCTTGCCTGCTCAGTCTCCTGTTCTGGTGGTAACTGTTGATGGGCAAATGCTCTCCCTTCTTATGGCTCTTAACCTTGAAACAAGATTTAAACCAAGCAGCCTTTCAAACCCAGGACTGTCCTCTGCAAGTAGGACACATGGTCACTCTATCCTAATATCTAACTGGGCAAGCATACTGAATAAGCAGCAGACTATCCAACTCTTGGTTGGGCCTAGTAGTGTTACAGTGGCTTCAGTCCTTCCTGGAGAATCGGCCTCAGAAGGTGGTACTGAGAAGCTTATTTTCCACCCACTGGCCAGTAGGCTATGGGGTACCTGCTGGGAAAAGTCATCTAGAGGTTTGAGTCACAGCAACATCAGCATGCAGGTGACAGTCATTTCTACCTCTTGTTTCCAACTACTTGAAATTATTGAAAAGTGTGTGTGTGCACCCTACTGAAGTGCAGTGTGGCTTACTAGATAGCTCAATGGTAGGATAGCCAGAGAAAGACATAGTGTCCCATTAAATTGTCTACAGCAGGACCAGGGAATCTGTGACCATCCCAATGTTGTTGGACTCTAACTCCCATCAGCCCAAGCCAACATGGCCAATGGTCAGGAATGATGGGAGTTGTGGTCCAAGAACACCTGGAAGGTCACAGGTTCCCCATCCCTGGCCTAGAGTCCAGACTGAATGAGTAAACACTTACATCTGGCTGTGATTAAAGGAATGCCATATTGAAGATAACTATGCTAGGCCTTCTATTGTAGCTTCTTTCAAGATTTGGAGTATTTTGCCAAAGTCATTTTATAAAAGTTCAGTGCACTTCTGTAAGCACACGCTGATAAAATAGCATCACTTTGTGCCCCTCTGTGTGGCACTGGATATTGATGGCTTTTGACATGTAGTTAAAGTGGATCTAAATGTATGGAATGACTTGCCAACTGTTACGCAAAATCCAAATAACCAGTGTTAATGTGTTGTCAAGATTGTGAAATCGCACACTTAGCAGGCATAAAGCTATAAAAACAAAAAAGCCTTCTCTTATCAAACTTGATTCAACCTGAACTATTGGGTCACATTTCTACAAGCTTCCTGCATGGATGTTCAAGGTGAGAAGGGGTATCAAAAGCCCTTCCTAAAATAGTCACCAGAACATAGGCATACATGCAGCTTCCTGATACTCCTGGAGAAAATATTTAAAGGTGGAAGGAACCATAACCCACTTTAGGAGAGACATGGTAATTCAGTACCATCCTGTTTCACTTGTAATTTTCAAATAAGGCAGGCATCTATTTAAATTAATAGGAGTACCCAATGTGGTTTCAGTTGTGGCACTATACAATCCTATGCACACTTGTTAGGGAGCAAGTCTCACTGAACTTAACGGGAGCTATCTCCACATAAACATGTGCAGGGCTGAGCTGTATGACTAGCAGGAATGTCGCAACACATGGAGAGCCACATAAGAAATGATGTTAGCAAAATTTGCCAGATTATTCTCTGGATGAAGAAGAGCTGTATGGGTCGGGACAGAAACTCCTCATGGTATTTTTAGACTTCAGCCCTATACACTCTTACCTGGGAGTAGGTGCCAATGAACCAAAAAACATAAAAGTTACTTCTGAGTAGACCTAGGCTGTGTACACACCATATATTTTAAAGAACATGGCTTTCCCCCAAAGCATCCTGGTATTCTGTAATTTAGCCCTCACAGAGCTACAATTCCTAGCACCCTTTACAAACTACAGCTCTCAGAATTTATTGGGGGAAGCTGTGTGGTTTAGATATGTTTTAAGCGTATGGTTTGCATGCAGCCATGCATACCATTGCACTGTTACTCATATTAGCTAGAACTCAACACGGACAAGGAATGTGATCTGCAGATAGTTTCTCTGTAGAATTTATAATAAAGAAGAACTTTGCAAGTGTTGCATTCAAACTGGCAGCTATTGGAGTTTCCAAGTAGAATTTAAACAATTGGTTCATGCCCACTGGTTTTTAAAAAGTATTTTTGAACCATCTGCAGGGGTTTGCACTAGATGATCCTCAGGGTCCCTTCCAACTCTACAATTCTAGGGTTCTAAAGTGTGTTGTTTCAGATGTCTAGAAATATCACAAGCAAAGAGGCTGCCTATATCTGCAGGCTTCATGAGAATCTCGATCAGGCAAGTCACTCAGGTGCTTACCTCGCTCTTCCCATAAAAAGAGGCACTGATGATGCCATCTCCAGGACTAGGTACCCTTCCTGCCTTCATATGCCACCTTGGGAATGCAGACAAACACTAATAATGTGCCATTTCTGAGACTGGTGTTAGGTGTGAACACATATTGCAAAAGCACCATTTCCCCCCCCCCCAGCTTTGCCAGAATTGGGATCCTTAACGCTGTGCACAAAAACACGGGAAAGCAGTGGCGTAGTGTGGGGGGTGCAGGGGGGCCGGCCGCACTGGGCGCAACATCTGGGGGGCATGCGCTCGCACTCGCAGCTCTCTGCCCCTACCTGGCTCACTCTCTCTCACTGCAGTGCTGGCTGTGCGAATCCAATCCGAGCCGCTGGGTTGCCGCCCACTGTGGAGGGGGTGGGTGCCAGGCGTGTGGTGCGGAGAGAGAGCGAGGGACTATCTGGGGGAGGGACAGTGCAGCGGCCGCCCAGTGCAGCGCTGAGCGCGGGAGAGAACCACACCAGACCAGACCAGGCAGCAGCAAGAAGAAGCTGGCAGCGGCGGCAGGTTAGGGGTTAGGGGGCGCAAATTACTTGCCTTGCCCCGGGTTAGGGGGCACAAATTACTTGCCTTGCCCCGGGTGCTGACAACCCACGCTACGCCACTGCGCGAAAGCAAAGGTTCTGGTGGCTCTGGTTAAATATTATCTTACTTCCATTTTGTGTTTCTAACTACAGCCCTTGTTGACCTTTCTCCCCCATATAAGACATTGGTCCATGAAAGATGAGCAGAGTGGTTTTTGCTATCCTTGCTTAAATTGTTACACAAACTGCCACCAGGGAATCTAAAGTCAAGAGAAAGGTAAATGGCAAATGTACCTTATATACATAGGCATGAACTGTCTAAACATTTGCCTCCTTCTGAAATATAAACTTTCTTAACAGAGCTGTGCCTATGCTAAGGAAACTGAGGGGTGCAGGGAGTATCCTCAAATAGAAGATAATGCACACCAGTTCAATACAAGTATGTACCTCACTCTGTTTAAATTTCTCTGCATAGTTAACAACTTCATGTGGGATTTTCCAGAAGATCACAGCTGAATTCTGATTAACAATCGAGAGAATAACCTGAATCAGACAATTCCTTCACACAGGTCTGTGTGCGCCTGCCTACCAAACGATGCAACTTTGGTTGGAATGTAGAATTCAGTTTCAGTCCCTACCAGTGATCATCATCACTGCCCAAGCTGACCATACTGACCATCTGTTAGAAGCTGTGTGCAGAAAAGCAAATAGGATAGGTATCCATGCCCAAAGCCCCAGAAAAAGGAAACCAAATGTGCATCACACTCCATGGGATTCAATCCATCATATATATGTTTAGAAGCCTGTCGTCCCTTGTTTGTTGACAGCGATGGTGTTTGCTCATTAAGTGGAAGCTCATGGGCAGCCAGACCACTTGCATGAATGATTTCAAACCAGCCATAAAAGTTATGTATCATAGAAGACCATTTAACCATGTAGAGTATATATATCTTGTCCCTATGCATGAAATTTTGGCCACTCACTTTGCAACATGCTGCAGTTGCTGCTGTGTCCAGCTTCACACATGCAAAAGCAGCTGCATCATCGCAGCAAGTTGGAAGATATTGCAAGAGGCTAGGCTGCAGTTTCCATTATTAGCAGTTGCCACAGGTGGGAAGTGCCACACTCTACTGCAAGTGAAGTTATTACCTTAATTATCATTTCTAAGGCCACAGTAGGGTCCAGATTTTTGTTTATTTGATTTGGTTTTTTTTACATTCCCTCATCTCCACAGCAAGCTATGGCACCACACAATCCAAGGATCATGAGTGACTGAGACTATATATAACGTTCTAGAAACTGCAAAAACTAAGCAAGAGCAGAACTTGGGTTGTCCATGAAACATTGACCATTCAGCCTCCACACAGGTGTTTGTAATATAAGAGGGTTATTAAACTGGAAGATAATAGGGTTCCTTAAGCAGAGACCTAAACACAGGTCTGCTGCAGGGACTTCCCCCTAATCTAAGGGAAGAAAAGGGAGAGCATTATCTGAATGTGGGGCTGTGTTTAAACAGGACACAGTTAATTCACTGTGCCTGAACAGTACCTTAAATAGGAGACTACTGGTTACCCCCGATTCAGACTTTGTTTATTGCAGTATAGTCCCTTAACAGGGCTAGCCAAAGCCATTTTGCTTTCTGAGACAAAGGACAAAATGGCACCCTCCCCCATTCTACAAGTAGAAGATGTGTCATGGGCCAGGAGTCAGCTCTGCCTGCTGAACAACAGCCTGAAGGGGGAGAAAGCGGAATGACTCCACCTGCAACTGATCAGCCTTCAAGGACACAGAGGAGAATGTGCTGATGAGAAACAGCTGGCTTCAGGCTTCTTAAAGCAGAGCTTCCAGAAGCAGTCAGATACCGGTAACAACACTTGGAGTTCTTGGCCCTACCTTGCTGCTTCCTGGTTGTTTTGACCCTGGACCCCCTGATCATTGGATTCCCTGACTCTTGGGCTGTCTGATCACATAGATTGCTGTTCACCCAACCCTAGGACTGGACCAGACTTCGGATGCTGTCTCTGTCTCCAGGTAAGTACATCTCAGACTTTTGGATGGCTGGCTTCTCACTCCATTGAGCTCTGCACATTGTTGCTCAGCAACAAAACTATAACAAGCTGACTGGTCTGGTAGTCACATCTTATTTCCAGCCCTTGCAACAGAATGTTTTTATTTATTTATCCTACCCTTACTCCCAAAGGGGCGCGGAGCAGGAAACAATAATAAAACATTTTTTTAAATTAAACAAAATCTAAAAGTTAAAAACAGCTATCTCAGATTGCCATATTTTATTTAAAAAAAAATATCCTGGCATCCGCAAAGTTGTTGAGCAAAATTTGGAGCTGCTTCCACTGCTATTTCCATCGTGTTGCCATACATCCCGGTTTTCCCCGATTCACCAAAATTCCCCCGATGCCATTTTTACGCCCAAAAAACAGGCCCTGCTCATGGTCCTGCCTTCTCTGCCAGTTTGCTGGCTGTTCCTTTAAAGGTTCTGACCTAAACATAAGAAAAGTCCTGCTGGGCTGGGCCGCTCACAACCCTAGTAGCCATTGACAGCCCCACCCACCATGAATTGGTCTAACCCTCTTTTAAAGACATGTTTGTGAGACCCGAGTCACACTATGGGCTGCCTTGAAGAGACTAACCCACCTATCATTATGTGTAGTATTTGTTCTTTATTGTGCAGCAAGTGCACCCAGTTGTGTGCATGGCTACTCGGCTAAGCAAGTAGCCATATGGATTGACCAAGCACCACATTGCATATAGTCTCTTTGCATTACCCGAAGATAGGCAGGCTACATGATCATTTATACGGGTGTCGCACACTTGTCGTATTCAACTCCTCTCTGGCTTAATTGGTGCTTTAATGTTGTGACAAAATTCTCCATTCAACTTCTGCCTGTGGTGTCTTAAGTATTAATTAGGTTGAATTGGATAGGTAGTAAAAATGCTGTCTGCAATTTTGAGATAAACTGCTTGTGCATGGGAGTTGGGGAGGGGAAGGTGTCAAATTTTACTTAATAGGTTTTATTGTGTGCTTGTACAATGCAGCGTGAATGCAGATATGTGTTGGCGGGAAAAGCCATTCTTCATCAGCTGAGCTCTCCAAAATACTGAGGTTTTAAGACTGACAAGGTCACTTCTGATAAATGTGTAGATTATACCACCACCACCTTTCTGAAGCCAAGACAGCTGTAAAATTACTATCCTATTTCCCCTAGACTGAAATCCGAAGCCCAATGGGACTCGCATATAAGTAAATGTACATAGGAGTATGATCTAACTTGGTCCTAATTACTCTGCCTTTCCTAATGGAGTCTATTATTGGAGTCCAAACCATGATTTTAGAGAGATGGGTAGATAGAGCAGGTGCATAATATTTGTGAGCAAGAATGAATAAATGGGGGAGGGGGGAGGGAGAGACAAATCACCCCTGCTGTGGGGCACAAATTTAGCTGTAGTCTTTCATCCATGCATCTCGTACCTGCATGTATCACTGACATCCTTCACTGGGATTGAATCCTGTATGCAAAGTTGGCTGTCGACCCTGAAGAAATAGCCACCAGTTTTAGTATAAACTCATATTGAGTTGAGCTCTTATCCCTAGACTGAATTAGCGTCAACTGATTTCCGTGAGAGAGACTTGTGCATGTGCTTAAGTGCCTCATTAAATTAAATTGGATCTTGGTTAGACCGCTAACAAATTCTGTGGCTTTCTTCCTACTTTTTTAAAAAGTAAGGCAGCTCTACTCCTCACCTTCTCTGGATTCTTCTTCCCAGCTTCTTGTCTCCTGGGAAAAGATGTCAGTTTCTCTCTCCTTGTTTCCCTCTGGCTCTCCTTTAGAAGATACAAGACAGTGTAAAATTGACATCTCCTACAAAGTGTTTAGTGATTACAGCGGCAATTACTAATCTCTTCAGCCATATAGTGCAGCTTAAACCTTTCTCCCTGGAGTGATCTTTTCCCATTAGATTTTGATCTAGAGCCACTTGCAGCAGAAAATATGTGCCACAGCAATCAATGGACCGACTTCCAGTGAAATGGAATGGAATGCCTTCCCCTCCATTTTTCTTTTTAGGGAGGTACAGCAAACACTTAGAAGCAAATTCCATTGAAAGTTGTGCACAATCCAGCCAAAGTTAAAGTGCATCGATTTCAAAGAGAGAATGCAACACATGCTTAAATCTCTCTTGCTTTTAATTCTCATTCATTTCACATTTCTCCCATTCAGGAGAATTAAAAGCACTTAACTTTGGCTAGATCGTGTTTAGAACTAGATCCACATTTGCTTTTTTAAAAAATGTATATCCATATCAATAATGGGACAGATCTTTTTTCTTCTTTTTTTTTGAGGGTCAGAGAAAATTTCAGAAAGTGTCAGCCACTGTTACACATTCAGCACAAAGGATTTACAATCTTACAGACAGAAGTAAAAAGAACGCTTTAAGAAAAACATTTAAAACATATTTCTCAAAAAATAAAAAGATCTCAATATAATAAAGCATCTCACATCATTCCCAAGACAAAAAGGGTGGGGGGGGATGCATAAACTGGCATTTTACCTTGAAGTTCCTTTATCCCAACTGAAACTTCGTATGCTGTGCTCTTTGCTAAATGTTTGCCTCCTCCTCGGTTTCCTTGTGCAAGTGGGGAACCAGGAATAGGCTCTGCGGTTTCGTAAGGAAATATCTCGACAGAATTTGCAATTTGATCAATAATATCAATGACCTGGAGCTGAGGTTTTTCAGAGGGCACGTTCCGATTGTATTCAGACATGCTGGTTGGAACCTGGACATCTTCTGTCATGATTCCTGCAGTATCCAAGAGGTTCCTTGCGGATATGTGTCCAGAGATGATCTGGTATCCCGGAATCGCTGCAGAAATCAAACCATCCACCACTATCCCTCCCCCACCAAATAGATAGATATATTGAAGAGTCAACAAGCTTTCCGTCCTCCTGAAGTTGTTGCAGCCAAGCAGGGAATAATGTCAGGATTTGCCTTGGCTTTGTCATAGGTCCCTTTCCAAGAGGCTTGTCCAATCAGCACTTTTCTTGTCACTTAGAGCCTTTCCCCGTTGCATAATAAAATGCACCATGTCAATTTACATAAACAAACAATCTACAAGCAACAAAGCTTTTTGTGCTGGCATGCAGGAGTGGGGCTTTCAGCATGTCAGCCTGGCAGTAATAAACAGAGATTGTTGTCCTCGTTGTCATAAATGGCCCTTTGTATGCCAGCCTTGTAACAGGAGTGGCGATTGTTCTAAATCTTTAATCCACACCAAGTGACTACCTTGAGTCACATTAGCTGTGAGTTAACCAGCTTAACATTCCCAAACAGGTTAAATGTTCTGCGTAAACCTTGACCCGCTCTTGTTCGGACAAAGAGTCCATTGGAAACTTGTTGAAAGTGGGAGGTGAGGAAGGTAGGATTGCATGCAATTGTGTCACTTTCAGCTATCCTCCTTCCAGATAGCTCTGTGTTCCATCTGCTGCCATCACACACCCACACCCACACCCACGGGCCCAATTATTTCCATTTTTAACCTGTCCTTGCCCACAAAAGCTCATAGGTTGTTTTTCTTTTACTGCTTTAAAACAATTGATTTAAATTATATGCTAAAAGGATGGGCACCCAATGCTCCGAAGCAGAGTGATCTTTTAAGAATGACTTTAAATAAGAACTTTTGTCTGGTCCAGTTTTTCTTACTGGTTCAAGCATCACAGTTTGGCAAACGGCAACTGTCTTTACCATAGGAAGAGCTCTGGAGGATCAGTCCAAAGCCCAGCCTTTTATTCTCACAATGACCACAGTAATAAATTATTATTAATTTGTACCCAGCCACTCTGGGCAGCTGCCAACAGCTATGAAAACATAATAAAACATCAAACATTAAAAACTGCCCTATACAGTAATGAGTGCTATTTTTCTAGAAAAAGAGGTGTCAGAACTCACCATGAATGCCTCCCTTGTTCTCTTATGATGAACGCAATGGCGCCCAGTAATGTATACTGCAAACTGTATCTATCCAGGCAAAGCTTGCTACACTCTGCGCATGGAGGGAGGGGGGGTGTTGTGAGGGGTGAGGGCATTACTAACCAATCTATGTGCCATATGATTCATCTTGTGGGGGCCACAGGAACCCCATGCCAGCCATGGCATAATCATCTGAAAATAGTTAATCTCATTTGCCCATGTTTATTTCATGTCCGTCTTTGTTTGTATCCCACTTTTCCTCCCAAAAGAAGCTGGCAATTATGAAGAAAACAAAATAATGCCAAAACCCAATAAAATTATCAAACAGGACATGAGTCCCAGTGCCTGGCATTAGGAGGCATATGGCCTCTGACTTTGGAGGTAGAATGCAGCCGTCAAGAGTAGTTGCCTTACCCTCCATGAATTGATATCCTGATATTTGATGGCTTTATCCTCCATAGACTATCCAATCCTCTTTATTTTATTTATTTTAATTTCCTTCATTAATTAAATTTCTTTCCCACCCTTCCACCCAAAGGAGTCCAGGGTGGCAAAAGCCATCGTTACATTCTGTGGGTGGAAATTACATAGTTTAATTATGTGAAGTTCTTTCTCTTGCCTGTCCTGAATCTTTCAATGTTCAATTTCAGGTTCTACTATTATAAGAGCAGTGCTGGATTAAACCCTGTGGAGGCCCCTAAGCAGTCAAAATCTTGGAGTGGGGCGGGGCGCCTTGTGTGCACGCTCTAGTAGGATAACATTGAACTAAGAAAGCTTGATAGTAATTTACTTCCAGGATCAAATCAATATTATTTTGATCCATTGTTGCAGGCTCCTAAAAGGCATGGGGCCCATAGGCCGCTGCCTGCTCTGCCTATTTGGTAATCTGGCACTGTATGAGAGGGAGAAAAACTCTAATCACTTTCTCCATACTGTGCTTAATTTTATATATCTGTATCATGCCCACTATCCGCTCGATTGCCTTTTTTCCGAACTAAAAAGCCCTAATTGTTGTACCCTTTCCTCACATGAGGGGGAAAAGATGGCTGCCCCCCACAACACCACATGTGAGAAGCCACCTTTTCCCTGTACTGCCCTTACCAACAACGTTATGTGATCTCATTTCCAGGGACATTTCCAGGCCTGTTTTGCAAGCACATGGCAGTTTTGGTCAACTTTTTAACTTTAAGGAAGTTAAATAAATAAGAAAATTGTGATTTCAAGCTTCCTGAATCAGCTGTACTACTGAATTCTTCTTGGGGGAACCTGGTAGCACAACTAGTCACTGTCCAAAGTGGAGGTTGAATTGAAGTGGCTTGGATTTTCCTTTGTACACAACTTGTCATGCTACAAAGGAAAAACGGATCACCTGATGTCATGGATCACCTGATGGTTCAGAGGGGGGCAGGCAGCATATCGAGAAATCTGGGAACCCAGGATCTGACCTGTCAGTCAGATCCAATTCACCCCTGGTTTAGAATCATCTCATATGACTATAATTTTATGAGAGAAAGCAACAACACCCCAACCATTGACACTACAGAGGTGCAAAAAATATAAATCAGCTTCTAAAAGATCTCATTTGAATGTTCTCTAATTTAGACCAGTGCACATGGTAGAGCCATATAAGCATAACTCCCTATCTTATGGGCTGCTAGGGTGCAGAGGATTGTTCTTCTTAGCAAAAACCATGAACAGCACATAATGTGTATAGAAACCCTCATATCCCTGGAACAGAATTGCAAAGCTAGGGAGCAACATACCTACATGCCCTTTCTCAATGGAACATGGTGCTTAGAGGCCCACCACCACCAACCAGTCCCGGTTGGTCTTCAAGATAGAATCCAGAGATATGAAGATCCCAAGATTGGTTTTGTTTTGTTTTCTACAACTTCCCTAGGAACTTCCCTAGTTTTAGGTGCTGAACAGCAGCTGAAACCCTGTTTTTAATCTGATGCTTCAGGAGTAGTCTGCTTGCTACCAACTCCATGTTTATCTGGAAAGATGTCCCACTGAGTTCAGTGGGGGTTATTCCCAATTACATAGGCATAAAATTGTTGCCTAGAAGTTTTCTATCAAATCTGGAGAGGCTACAAATGGCTATTGGATAGAGTAATCTTGGTCTTGAGGTCTAAGATTAGTAAATCCCCTGCCCCCGCAATTTAAAATTAAGAAATTATCTGACCATAGGCAATTTTCACTTCATCTCAGCTTGATTCCTTATTTGCTTGCTTGAGCCAACTATCTATGTTCTGCTGAATGGACTCATTCATCCTTAATATGCATCTGGCATGGTGCACCTTTTTTTTTAATAAAAAAAATACTTATTCTTGATCCTGCTTGTGGATGAAATAGGCTAATCTAGTGCGATGCCAGATTTAGAAGAGTTTGGCCTTAATACATAAGGAGTTGGGGAATATAAAATTCAAGTTCTTTCAACTCTGCAAAGTCTTGTTCTCCTGGCGTTGTGAGAGTTCAGCCTTTCTCGAGAAGCAGTTGGCCCTTAGAAACCGGGTGGGGGTGGAGAGTCAGATTTAAATAAGCAACAGTACAGAGAATGCAACACATTGCGAGATGAATCAGCAGCGCTTATTTTATGCTTCCCATGAGACTAATTATCAAACAACTCCAAATATTAATATACAATCATATCCTGCTACCAGTACATTGCCAATGAAGGAGACCTGGAAGCAGAATCAGTCTGCATGCAGATTACATGGCTACATTAGGAACCATGCATTCAATTTTCATACAATGTGCAATTAAATGAAATGCAGCTACAGTGGTACCTCGGGTTAAGTACTTAATTCATTCCGGAGGTCTGTTCTTAACCTGAAACTGTTCTTAACCTGAAGCACCACTTTAGCTAATGGGGCCTCCTGCTGCTGCCGCACCACCGGAGCAAGATTTCTGTTCTTATCCTGAAGCAAAGTTCTTAACCTGAAGCACTGTTTCTGGGTTAGCGGAGTCTGTAACCTGAAGCGTATGTAACCTGAAACGTATGTATCCCAAGGCACCACCGTATAGCAATACTTTCACATTATATCCTAGGGATTGTCACATGTTACATTCAGTGTTGTTGAATTATATTTCTATCACACATTTTCTTTCAATGATCTCAGTTTGATTAGTACAGTGGTGCCCCGCAAGACGAATGCCTCGCAAGACGGAAAACTCGCAAGATGAACGAATTTTCCGTTTTGGAGGTGCTTCGCAAAACGAATTTCCTATGGGCTTGCTTTGCAAGACGACAATGTCTTGCGAGTGCCTGCTGGTTTTTTCCCTCCCCCCTTTTTTCTAAGCCGCTAAGACGCTTATCAGCTGATCCGATCAGCAGATAAGCCGCTAAAAGCCGCTAATAGCACTAATAGCGCTAATCCGCTAATCCGTCAATGGGCTTGCTTCGCAAGACGAAAAGACCACTAGACAAAGAGAATCACAGAACGGATTCTTTTCGTCTTGCGAGGCACCACTGTATATGATCTGTGAACCTATGTACACAAATAGTTTTGTGCAGATTAACAGGTGTACATTCACACAAGCATGTGAACTTTGCTTCAGGTTGAGAACAGAAATCGTGCTCCGACAGCCCAGCAGCAGCAGGAGGCCCCATTAGCTAAAGTGGTGCTTCAGGTTAAGAACAGTTTCAGGTAAAGTACGGACCTCTGGAACGAATTAAGTACTTAACCCGAGGTACCACTGTATATCTGTGGAGTTTAAGAAGCATACATTGTACAAAAGTCAAACAGCATATTTTTTAAGAGAGAAAAACTGCTGGGTTGATGTGTATATATAGAGAAGCCTTCACTATCTCCTTCACTGGCCCAGCATCTAAAGCCACATAAGACAATAACTTGCTGTTTTATATGGCATCCTTTCTACTAGGGGCAAAGCATATACTGTACACACTTTTAAATTTTACTTGCTTTTATTTTAACCTTCCTGTTTGGCTCAATTCCAGCACTGGGAAATGGGAGCAAAGCCCCGGTGGCTTCTGATGGTCCCTCAGCTCACATACTTAAATCAAGAGTTGCCATCACTGTCATAAAGATGAGCTGGGAGGAGGTGACTCATTATCGCTATGGCTGTTCATGAGAGTCAAATGAGCTGTGAAGGTACAGAATGAGCCAGACTTTTACTTGATAAAAGCAGTCATGATGAGAAGGAAATCCTTTCTCCCCAAGTAGGGAGAAGCCCTACGTATTCTGCGACCCACATATTCAAGGAACTGCCTATCTCTTTGGCAGCCCATGTGCCTGTTGTGGTCAGAAAATCAGGCCCTGCACCATATAACATCCGGATAATAGTATGGCAGAATAATAGAATAATAGCATTGCAGAGTTGGAAGGGGCCACGAGGGTCATCCAGTCCAACCCCTTTCAATGCAGGAATTTTTCACCCAATGTAGGGTTTGATCCCACAACCCTGGGATTAAGAGTCTCATGCTCTACCGACTGAGCTATCCAGCAAGGAGTAGGACCTTTGCTATCACAGGCCCAAAGCTGTACTACTGAATTCTTCTTATTGAGGTGACGAGTGCCTCTTCCTCCTCTGGTTTCACAAGGCTGCTTATTTGGGCAACACTGGTTATTTCTACTTGCCTTTGGTGAAGTCTATGGTTGGCTACTTAAAAAGTTTTTATGGTTTAAACGTTTTTGTTATGTACTGAAGTTCTCACCCTGGGCCAGCAGGGGGATATTGTGGATAGTTTTCACTCAGGTCCACATATGCAAATAAGGGATCGAAAGTGACGTTCAGTGATTCGATAGTTACAGAAAATTGTTACTGTTGCATTCTAGTGGAGCTCTATATAAGCAGGCTGGCTGAACCCTTCAGTTCAGTTCAGTTCTGGCCTGTGAATAAACAAGAGCTGTTTGAAGAACTGCTGTGTCGTCTGACATGTTCACCCACAACTTAACAGTTTTCATCATCTATGGTTGGTTTAAATGGGTGCCTTTCACCAGCTTCAGTTGCTCTGGAAGGTGCAGCCATTCCTGGGCAGCAGATGCCCCTGACAGTGCTTAACACTCTGGTTAGAGTGTTCTCAACTAGGGCCAGGGCCTTTTCAGTACTGGCCCCAATTTGGTGGAACACTCTGTCACAAGAGACTAGGGCCCTGAGGGACTTGACATCTTTCCGCAGGGCCTGCAAGACAGAGCTGTTCCACCTGGCCTTTGGTTTGGACTCAGTCTGACCCTTATGTTTCCCTCCCCTTGTGGTTTTGATCTATGGCCTACTTTTAAAATGAGGCTGCATTTTAAATTGTATTTTAACCTGTATTTTAAATTGGTTTCCCCCCCTTATGTTTTTATTGTAATTTTACTGGTGTTAGCCACCCTGAACCCGGCTCTGGCCAGGGAGGGCGGGGTATAAATAAAATTTATTATTAATTTATTATTACTTCTCATCAACAGCGACTCCACCCGGTGGGATGGAGCCACAGCAACAGCCTCCTGGCAGCAATGCCACTGCTATTTGCTGGAAGAGGAGAAGGCAATGTAGCTCCAAGCTCATCACTTTCTCATTCCCCCCTAGGAAGTAACAGTGATGCTGCTGCTGCTGCTGCTGCTGCTGCTGCTGCTGCTGCTGGGAGGCTATTGCTGTGGCTCTACTGCCCCAGGCAAGCCACTCCTGCTAATGAGCACATTAAAACGGCTTCCTCAGTTGGGCTCTGTCAACTGCCCACCATGCCTCCCTGGGACCATTCTTGAGCTGGACACAATGTCCCTTATTTTTAATGCCCTACTCTTATGGCTAGATGTTAGCAGTGTCCTCCAGGAATATGTTATTCTGAGAATAGCTGGACCAGACTTGAGTTTTTCTATTGCTCCCCACGGATATCGTTTATAATGCTTTACCATGACTGTCGCATCAAGCTTCGCAACAGCCTTGTGAAGGAGGGACAATACAGTTCTCGCATGGAGGCCCAGTGAAACGGTCAGTATTGTGTGGACAATCACTGCATAGAATAGATTGGCTCCTACTGTGTAGCCTGCTTCAGTGCCGCTCCTTGAACAGCTATGAATAAATTGTGCAAAAGAGCAAGCTATTATTTATTTGTATCACAGAATTTGGCTTTCCTCGTTGCAGAATATGGGCTACCTTGCTGCAGAATTCCATATCGTTTCTTATCGTTTGTAGCACAGGGGACTCACACAGCCATGGCAAAAAGATTATGTCCTCAGCTGGGTACTACATCGCAAAGGACTGCCTTGGCAGCCCACAATCCCTGTGGGGCCCACGAGACAAGAGAGTAATTATAGAGCCTTCAATTATGCTAGCAGTGAAAGCATCTCAAATGGGCACTTGGAGGGGAAGAGGAACAAACAGTTCCGGCCTGGCACTCGGCAAGCCACGTGACATATGAATCCTGGATGAATAGGAGCATCAAATGCAAGTCTGCATGACTGAGTGCAATCACTGAAACGAATAAAGTCTGGGAGAGGGAGATGCTAGTGAGGAGGTTGTGGTCAGGAGGAAGGCACATAGTGCAATAACCTTGCTGAAGCTGATCTGATCTGTGTCTGGCCAAGGTTTAGGCACGATATAGCCTCAAGTCCACTGCCTTGAGATCCACCATGGGATATAAACAAACTTGACTGCTCGTGAATAGCTGAAGCCATGTGTTGGCTCTGAAGACCCATTGGTACTGAAAATAACTGAAACAGGAGGAATGTGTTCCTCCCACTGAAATGCATCAGGAAAAGGCACACGAGATTTATCTTCAGCTGAAAATCATGAGATGCTATGTGAAATTAGGAATCTGTCTTAAACGGAGTCAAGTCATTGGTCCATCTAGCTCAACAGTGTCAACTGGCAACAGTTCTCTAGGGCATTCCCAGTCCTCTGTGTAGATGCCAAGGTTTGAACCTGGTAGGACGTTCAGCATGCAGAACAGATACTCTACCACTGAGCTATGGCTCTTCCCCAAGTGAGCAAGGAAACTTATGAAAGTGGTCTTTTCCCATCAGTTCTCCTTAGCGAGCAACATTAACCCTGCTATGTGGGAATCCCTTGCAGACGACTGCAATGCCTGGAGACAGACAGACAGTTTGTGCATCCATAGCAGTGACCAGAGGAGGAATGACAGCTGGGGGGAGCACAGAGAAGAAATGCTGTGTTACACTGGCATCAGCAGAACCACAGCTGCAACAAAACTTTGGTCTTTACAGCCACAGCAGGTGCTGCAACCTTGCACCAGTTTGACTTCACCCCCAAAGGCATACACCTCCATTGTCTCCCACGACAGACGGATGCCAACAGCAATTAGCCTATAAAGCACTGTGCAGTTCGGTACTGCCTTTGCAGTGCCTCTGTTTTGCAGAGGTTAAAACCATTTTCCTTTGTGTAAGACTATCTGTAGGCTGATAGAGGGTATGGCTTTTACACTCAGCATATTTCTCCATGTAAGAGACAGAAAGGCCTCCAATCCACTTTCCCACAGCAAATTTTGTTATTACTAGTGCCACCTATTGGCATCAAAACATATTTTTTTTTGCAATCAGACATTGCTGCAAATTACATTCTAATCTAAACTGAAAAATCTGTTGTAGTCAGCATAGCACCAAATGCTATACACCACAAATTAGAAATATAATCTGTGTGTCCAGATGTATCACTGGTAGCCTTTGATCAACAAATATTGGCACAATGCACTTGTTACTAGATCATAAGACAAACTGGGGCAAATTGTCCAAGTTCCAGTTATCAATACAAAGGACAGTGGCGTAGCGTGGGTTGTCAGCACCCGGGGCAAGGCAAGTAATTTGCGCCCCCTAACCCGTGGATTTGCGCACCCTAACCCCCAGATGTTGCGCCCGGTGCGGCCGAGCCCCCCCTGCACCCCCCACGCTACGCCACTGACAAAGGATTAAGCAATATGTGAGCAAATTCACAATGGCTGTCATAATGGCATTCCTTAAAGTTCTTTCTCAAAAGGAGTTCTTATTTCCTTTGTTAATAAGCTAGAGTTGCCCTCTTTATCCTGAGGTTAAGCAGGGGATAAAGAAACCCCTTGATTTTTGGGACATCAAGAAATCCTTTAAAACCTAGAATCAGTAAAAGCAAATCTAGCATTGAAGGTACATAATGTGCTCCGTGGAGAAAGGGCAACCAGCTTCCTAATAAACCAGTGAATCACAATCACATTTTCTACAAAACCAGTTAATGTTTTCTTACCAGCAGTGACATCATTAAACCTATGCAATTTTATCAAATCATTTTATTCCATTGATAGAATATTACCTGCTGCACCTAAATGAAATATCCATGTGACTTTTAGAAGCTGATTCCTCCTAATGGCCTTCAATGTCTACATTAGGGTACTCCTGAGGTTCTCAAACTTCTTACCCTCGGAGGCCACTAGAGAATGTTAAAAAAGAAAAAGGAACGTAAGAAGAGACTGCTTAATCAAGCGGTATTTACTGACATCATTTTCTTCATCTTCATCTTCATCATCATATTATTCACATACTGCCCTTCACCCTAAGATTCCAGGGTGGTTCACAAAAGAAAAATGCAAAATACACAAGAAAACAAAAACAAGCCAATAACCTCCTGATCCCACAAACACATTTTAAAAGAATACAATGTTAATCAGCCAAACACCTCGTTGAAGAGAAACATTTTTGCTTGGTGTCTGAAGATATGTAATGAAGGCACCAGAAGAGCCTCCCTGAGGAGAGCATTCCACAAATGGGGGGCCACCGCAGATAAGGCCCGTTCTTGTGTTGCCACCTTCCGGACTTCTCGTGGAGGAGGCACACGAAGAAGGGCCTCAGAAGGTGTTTGCAGGGTCCAGGGCAATTTCTACTGATATCTAATCCATCTTTGGGAATATCTAAATTCTTTGCTAGAGCATTGTTCTTGCAGAAAGAAATTTCTCTGGTCAGCTTTCTTCAGGGTATGTATGGATATTAGCACTGGATGTATTGTGATTTGGCACACCCACCCACCCCTCTTAAGGCAGAATTTGCTGATCTGGAGGCAACCTTCGACTCTTACCTTTGTACAGTGAGCTCCATCCCAGCTGTGCAAAAGCCTGAGGTTTCTACACTGCCACTGTCACCCACCCACTGTGTTCCTGATAATACCCCACACCCCACCACCTGACAGTGCAGCAGCAAATTGGGCAACAAGGGCTGCTAAAAACAAAGATGTGTACAAGAGCAGAAGCTAAGGTTTTCTTTTTTTACAGACACACCCTTGCCCAGACAAAACTTCCTTGTCAGAAATAGAACCTCACAGAAATTCAGCAGACTCCTAAACTGAAATTGGTGGTCATGAATCTTATCTGCAATGTTACTATGGTGCACTGATGCAGCTCTTGCATCCTTCCAACTCCCACTGCATGGGGCAGCCAAGCCCTCACTCAAATCACAGGCATAACAAGGAATTGAGGTGCTACATGGTTTTCAAGAGCAGCCAACACTGCTGTACGTCATGTCATCAAAGGCAACCAATGAATGCCATAGGAGAGACAAGGCTGTAATTTAGAAACGGAGTATAAATCTTTATGGTGTATATATGCATTTGTTTATATCTGACCGTGGCATGTAAGGAAGTTAAACCACTGTTCATTTGCTGTTCACCATCTGACTTCTTTGTTTCCTCAGATTATTTGTACAGTTAGTACATGGACTCAGCTGCATTAGTGAAGAAACAACTGTTTGAATGCGCTATAAACATGCAACACTAGATGGTGCAAGAGAGCAGGAAATTTTTATATGCGTTTTTCCATAGGGTTTGTTGTTATAACGATCTAACTTCTGACTTATTTATAGTGGCGGGAGGCGGTGTTTCCTGTGTGTAGATCCACTCTATGATTACTTCCAAACTTTGTTCACTGACACAGTGAGTGAGGCTATGTGAATGGAATTTTATCAGTGGGGGGCAGTGGGAGCTGTGTCTTGGAACCAAACAGCAACTATAGTATTGCAGTGAATGCTAAAAGTTGAACATATATGCCTTTCTACACACTTATTCTTGGGTGTATTAAACAGATCTTTAAAAAGCTATTTATTGCATATTCTCTGTTTGATCCTAAGGATGGAGACAGACAGTAGTTTTTAAGAGAGCTGAGCATGATGTTCATGCCCATTCTGATAAGCTGTTCTTTTCTTTAATAACCAACATTGACAGATGATAGTAACATTGCTTACATTTTAAATTGACTGTTAACTGAGCTTCAAATATGCATTGTGCAGGCTAATAACATTTTCAGAAAGGCTGTCATCCAATTAAAGATTAATCTGCTAAACCCCATACCATTAATCTAAGAATTAAATTTGCAAATGGGTAAAAACAGTATTTCTAAAGCAAGGCACAAATTCACTTTTGTGAGGAGGAAGAGAAGTTCCACTCTTGCGTCTGGTCAAACAACAGTTGGGATTTTCACTGTGCTTCAGAAATATATAGAAATGTGCATCATATCAAACTTAACACTCTGGGGTGAAGAAAAAAAATTATCTCAAGCCTGAAAGTAGAAGACATCCTCCCTATTGTGGTTAAACCATGCCTGAGATCAAGGGAGCCATTTTAAGCACCCTCCCATGTATCTCTGACACCCACTTCCTGTTTGTCTTACCAACCGCGTCAAAAAGCTTCAAACATTTCGATGTATGAAGCAGGCCACAGAAGCAGGCGAGTGAGACTGGGGTGTGATTTCTTTGCTGAGCTTAGCTCCAGTTTGCTGTAAAATGTCTAATTCGGGGAAGAATTGGCCGCTTGCAAAGGAGCCTAACACAGGATTGACAAAAGGTGTTGCAGAGAGGCACTGATCCTGCATGGTTCAGAGTGCTTCCCCGCAGAGAACTGACCCCTCTGCTCTTGGTCAGAAGTTATGTGGGGGGGGGGGGAGGTGCAACATCGCCAAGCTAATTTGGGACCGGATTCAGGGCAGGTGATTTCCAGGTGGACCCAGGGTGGGCCAACCTGATTGGGGGACCCAGGGTGGGCCATAGGTGGATGCAGGGGGCTTTGCACACAGCTCTAGTATTTATTTGCCAATAAGTATGTTCATATGGCTGCAGGGATGCTGATAATCTTCTCTTTAAACTTCACCCAGGGCATTTCACTGCTAAGCTAAGGGCAAGGTGATGTATTCTCACCATTTCACATACAGAAGCAGACTGGACTGGCAGCTGAAGCTTACTTCAACAGTGGCAATGGGACGCCGTCTTCTGTACTTGAAGGCAGCTGGCTAAGTTAGGTGGACAGGGTAGGTCGCGGTGCACACACTGTGTCCACCCTTTGCCGCTCAACATTTGCCACACTGTCTCATGGTAGCGCTGCCCCTGACTTCACTGACATTGACAGGCAATAGTAACATTGCTTATGTCCTAAATTTCCTGTTGACTGAGTTTGAGATATGCACTCCTTGGCTAATACGTTTTCAATAAGTCTGTCACCCAGTTAAAGAAATCTTTAGTAGTTTAATCTACTAAAAATTATATGATTAAATATTCAGTTGGGTAAAAGCAGTTGTTCTAAAGCAACATGGATATGCTTTGCTTTTGGTGACACAGAGGGGGATAGTTGTTAAAGCAGGAGTGGACATCACAATTATTAGTCTCTTTTCCCGCAAAAAAAAAAAGTCTCGACGACACCAATGAAAATGCAATACACAGTGCCACTGGCATACACTGTGTATAAATGAAAATAAGACGTGTCATGTAGGCCCTGCCCTCAGGCTTAGAAATTCAAAGGCAAGACTTAGCAGAGGAAGCAGGGAAATAAAAAAGCAAGAGGAAAGAGATCTGTCTGACAATGCCAGAAGAAAGAAAAGAGATGTTAAGAACCAATTGCATCTGGTTGGGTCCATGCTGAACTTCCCTCGCTGGTGTTCCTGTTGAGATGGAGGTGGTGCAACAACTACCCAGAAGTCCTTTTGGCCCAGAGGTCTTTTGCCAAAGGCAATTGGCAGACGGTTGCCCCCTACGTCAGCACTGCTGGTTGCGCTAAGGTCGACGTTACTGTGGCAACAGCTGGTGTTAGCATAGTGGCATGACAGAAAAACACTTCCTCTCTCCCATGCTATATTAAACCTGCAGCTGTAGAGAAAATGGAAATATCCTCCCACAGAATACCTCACCTCATTTATTTATTTTTAAACCACACACCTAAAAGCCCACCAAGCTCAAGAGTTGTGCATGGGCAGAGACACTGGGTCAACCTCATGTGGTGATATTAGCTCTTGGCTCTTCCACCCTCAGTAGGGAACTGCAGTAAATTCTGGCAAACGGGTCTGTATATGTGTGTGGTACCACAGGGCACCACCAAAGTGCCTTAGTAACCTTGTGACACAGATGTGTACAATACAGCCAGCATAGAGGTCTGTGTCTTCTTGAAATTCCTAGCCAAGTTGTTTGTCCAAATGCACAGGTAGCTGATGTAGTGACGTTCAGATATTGTTGGACTACAACTCCCATCAGCGCCTCGGACCATCACAACTATAGCATAGTGCACATGCAGAACAGAAGGCGAGAGGTGAGGGAGCTGAATTTTTGCCTTGCACAGGGCACTGCTGAAATTTGAAAGACCAAAGCCCCCTCCACCTTGTGTGTGCTGAGAATGGACATGCAGAAATTTGCTTCCCCGAATATTTATTATTTTTTGAAAAATGATATCTTGTTTTTCATCATGTAGGTCTCACAATAAAACTTACAACATACAAAATTTAAAAACATAAACCTCCAAAATTTAAAACCTCAAGAACTGAAAATCCTTCTTTAAAACGTGTAAAACGTTTAGGTTTCACAGACCTCCTGAAATAGAGCAGTTTTGACTAGGTGTCTGAAACTCAGAAGGGGCAGTGCTTGTCTAATTTATTGTTAGGCCCCCAATTTAAGAAATATGGAATTATTTGTGAGCAAGTAGTTCATCTACTTTATCAGCAGAGTACTTAGTACAGGTGCTCTGGCTCCTTGCAGTCAAGGTGTTTTGCTTATTAATTTGATACGCTTATATCTTGCTGCATCTCTTCCAACGTGGATCTCAAAGGTGGCAGGCAGAAAGTTCCCATACAGCCTCTCACCCAGACCCTGGTGAGATCCAGACATGCTTAGCTTCTGCTCAGTTGCCACATCCTCCTCCCTTTAGGCCACGTCATGAAAGACAGCTGCTAGCAAGCAGTTCCAGGATTCATAAGAAAGGGGCCCTGACCACATCCTCTAAATGTTTTTTTTTTTTTTAAGTTCACTCTGCTTGAGAACAGTAGGTGAGGAAGAAGCGAAGAGGGCGCTGATTGGATCTGAACTCTCCAAACTGTGCAAAACGGTTAATGTAGTTCAATGGGAACAGTGTGTACGGTGATGAACACTGGGGGGGGGATCCTAACTTTACATATACACTGATGGGGTCTGGTTTACTACGAGGTAAACATACTCAGGGGACGTGGGTGGCGCTGTGGGTTAAACCACAGAGCTAGGACTTGCTGATCAGAAGGTTGGTGGTTTGAATCCCCGTGATGGGGTGAGCTCCTGTTGCTCGGTCCCTGCTCCTGCCAACCTAGCAGTTCGAAAGCACGTCAAAGTGCAAGTAGATAAATAGGTACCGCTCTGGTGGGAAGGTAAACGGCGTTTCTGTGCGCTGCTCTGGTTCACCAGAAGCGGCTTAGTCATGCTGGCCACATGACCCAGAAGCTGTATGCCGGCTCCTTCGGCCAATAAAGTGAGATGAGCGCCGCAACCCCAGACTTGTCCACGACTGGACCTAATGGTCAGGGGTCCCTTTACCTTTAAACGTGCTCAGAATTGCAGCCTTGTTCATTGATATATTTTGCTCCTCCATTGTCTATCCTTCCTATCTTCCTTTAGAGCATTTCAGGGGCCTAATCTAGCCTACCGGTTGATTTAAACAGGCCCCAGTGGCAATATATGTCCCGGGGGGAAATCCTAAAAGCTCAACAACCTCAACCCTAAAAAAGCTCAAGAACTTTGGTCAGCCCTCATGCATGTTCACTTCATCAAATCTGACTCTTTGGAAAAAGTTTGGGCACCCCTGCTTTAGAGAGTTCAGAATTTCCAGGACATTTGCATAGGCGCCGACTCCATGGGGCCTGAGGGGGCTCGAGCCCCCTCAAAAAATTTTTTTGGGGGGCTCAGCCCCCCCAATAATCTCAGGCGCCCTTCCAGCAGAGCGCCGCCGCCGCCCCCCGCCTCCTCCCCACCTGCGCCCTCGCCAGCCAGCCAGCCAGCCACGGGCCCTAGTCGGAGAGCCCCGGCCGTCCCCCGCGAGATTAGGGAATCCCCGGGGGCGGGGGCTCCTGCCTCGCTGCTTCGCAGCACCACCGCCACGGCCAAGGCACTGCCGGGGGGAATTTCCTTCCTCCTGGCGGTTTCAGCGGTTTAGGGCCGGAGCGGAGGGGGCTCGCCCTCTCTTCTCCAGCTAGCCCCACGTTTCCCGCATATCAGCTGTTCCGGAGCTGATTAATAGGCGCAGCACGCTCTCCCCTATTTGCTCACGAGGGGGCGGCGCCACTTTATTTGCATATTCATGAGCTTATTTGCATATTCATGAGCTTATTTACATTTCACGAGCTTTCCCGGGCCCCCCCAATATTTTTTATAAGTCCGCGTCCCTGGACATTTGTCATCTAGGTATAGGCCATGACCAGACGTATTCAACTCCAGAGGTGGAGCTATGCATGCCTTTTTAAAACCAGCCACTTAGAAATCAGAATCTCAAAACTCCATTTCCCCCCCAATGTGGACCTTGAAAATTTAGTATTTTATGTTTTTTAGCATGTTTGAGTTTTTAACCCCTCCCACCCCCTGCCCCTGGAACAACTTCTGATGTCCATATCCCAATATTTACCATTTGGTGACCACCTTTCAGTTTGCTTGTTGAAAAGCTAATATCAACCACTTCATTCTTCAAAACTGATATTCAAATATATACACATGAAATGCAATTTGAACTATATTTACAAAAGGGGGGGCTGTATTAAAGCACTTGGTCTTTTTTTCTTCTGGAACACACACCGTACATTAAAGAACAGGAACAGGCAGTGTAGTTACATCTGAAGGCTATAGCTCTATGAACCCAGGTCATTAATGTTGCCAAATCTTCTTTGCACATACATGCAAGAAATAATACTAAATATACTTGTATGCTGGTTCAAAAGATTTCATCAATTCTCACGCTTATAATAGATTTGCTTTGCTTCCTAAGGCTCCTCAAATCACAGGAATTGCTGTACTCCTGCAAACCAGTACACACATATACTTCTGGTTCATGGGTTACTTTTTCCCTGTGATCAGAAAAGGACAAGAAAACAAGCATGGACAGCTGCGAACCCTTAATAGCTGTGTGAAGGGAATGTGCTGGTAGAGCCAAACTTGTGAATGGGCCTTTGTTTGATTACTTAGATCATAAATATGTCTAATTTTCTTGTTAGCAACTAGTAAGACTTGGGAAAGGACCATCATGACACTTAGTTCCTAGCAGTTGCCATGTCTGACCCACAATGTACGAATGTCATTTGAAAACAGCCATCCACCCTCCTGCCCTTCACCCCCAAATGCCATGTATACATATATAATATCAATGGGGATGTCTTGAAACTATTTCAGGGGGAAACAAGTCTCTCAGTCTCAAGTGTTCCCTTCACCTCCATTGACTTTTCACTGAATGAAGTGCAGGCACAACATTAGGGATGGGGGAATCTTTGGCCTTTAGATGTTGTTGGACTCCAGTTCCCATCAGCCTCTGCCAGCATGGCCAATGATCAGGGATGATGGGAATTGTATTTTGTCCCTGACGTAGGACCTGCACTTCTGTTTGAAAGCTACAGGTTGTTGCCCAGATATTCACTGAAGGATGCAGTACCTAGCCCACTTCAAGTCGTCAGACACGACTTTCTTCCTCTTCTACAGCTCGGTAGAGTCCAGGGATGAATTTCAGCAGCCTCTTCCGAACACTTCCCTTCCGGCTTTTCCGCGGGAGAGTCCCAAATATGTTTGAGACGTTGCTTCCATCCCAAGAGGGAGATGCTGACCCACTGCTCGTCACACTGATGCTTCTGTGCCTTCTCAGCGAACTCTTCACAAAGGCAACATCACTGTCCCTCGAGAGGAAGCAGTCGTCTTCTGTGCTTGACTGCCGGCTAAAAGTCCCACTAGCAGGATCCTCCGAATCGTAGGCTTGGTAGAAGCTGTCCTCACTGTCCACAGTCATTGAGCTCAGGCGGCTTAAACAGCTGCTTTCGCTGGGAAATCGGGGTTTGTTTGCCAAAGCTGACCCTGATCGAGCGTAATCACCAAATAAGTTAGATTCTTCCAGTCCCACAAATTCAAGTGGTGAGCGCATTTCCCCTAGGAAAGAGACAGAAGAGAACATGCATTAATTACCTCAAAATGCACAAGCTGGAATAATATACAGTGGTACCTCTGTTTATGAACTTGATTCGTTCTGGAGGTTCGTTCTTAACCCGAAACCATTCTTAACCTGAGGCACGCTTTTGCTAATGGGGCCTCCTGCCACCACGCCACCAGCATGTGACTTCCACTCGCATCCTGGGGCAAAGTTTGCTACCCGGAACACCTACTTCCAGGTTAGTGGAGCTCGTAACCCAAAGCGTTCATAAGGAGGACAGTACATAACCCGAGGTTCCATGGTACTAAATGTACTGATCTTGCTGAAATATAATTGGAGCTCTCACTTTGGAATGGGGGAGAAATTACATTCAGTTTTCGTTTAAAGGTGATCCTTCCTAATTCACACTCTCTGAAACATGAGAACCAAAACACAGCTATCTTTCAAAATTCACACTTTCCTGAATTTTGCAATGCAGTTTTCCAGCCAAGTAAGGTGTACAAAAATCCATACACTGTGGTAAAGTGTGCATTAGATGCATATATTACTGAAAATGACATACAAAATTGAACTTATTATTTGGGGGTGGGGGGAATTGCTTTGCAAAAATGTGTAAGGCAATTTTGCATACAGTTATGCAGATTAGGAGAAACGGGACTAAAATGCTGATGAAGTTCCATTAGGACTTTTTCTTTTTTAAAAAATTGCAAACTGGTGCAGAAATGTGGCGATATGAAATTAAGGTTGGGGAGGGAAATGCAAAATTGACTGAAACCGAAATTGACAGATCCACCCATTGCTAGCTCTAATATGACACGATAAGCACCCCAGTGGGCGGGGTGTGTGTGTGTTTGTGTGTGTGTGTTTCACTTCTGCATTCTAACTGGTGCACATTGTGTGAATGTGGAAGCTGGTGCAGTGTAGTGGTAGGCGAGACTGAGCTATGAATTGTATCTGCCATGAACTTATCAGGGAGCCTTAGGCAAGTCTCTCTGTCATCTGCAGAAAGGGGAAGAATAATAATAATAATAACAACCTTGCAGAGTCGCTGTAAGGATTACAACAAAAAAATGCATGATAAATTCTTTGAGTCCTCAAAAAAACTATGGTAGGAATGGGGAAACTCAGGTCCAGGGGCCAAATGTGGCCCTCCAAGTCTCTCTGGCCTCTCTTGGAACTCTAACCCCTATTCGCCCTCCCACCAGATGTCAAAGAGAAGAACAACTACCAGATTTTTAGAAGACATCAGAAGGCAGCCCTCTTTAGGGAAGCTTTTAATGTTTTAACAGACTACTGTATTTTAATGCTTTGTTGGATGCTGCCCAGAGTGGCTGGGGAAACCCAGCCAGATGGGCGGGGTATAAATAATAAATTCTATTCTATTCTATTCTATTCTATTCTATTCTTCACACCCCAAGTGTTTTTGTCTGACTAGAAAGTGTAATTGAACTCTGATGATGCCTCTTGCTTGCTTGGGGTGTGTGAGCATGCATAGAGGAGCTAGCCAACTCTACAGAGGTGTTCACCCTCATTGCTCTTCTCCTCCTTTCTTACATTTATATACCACCTTTTCCTCTCAGGAGCTCTGTGGTTCTCCCCATTTTCTCCTCACAACAACCCTGTGAGGTAGGTTAAGCTGAGAGACTGTGACTGGCCCAAGGTCACCCATAGCTGAGTGAGGATTCAAACCCTGACACACCACAGTGGCTCCACATTTGGCCCTGCCAACCTTTGGAAGGTTGCTCAGAAGGGGAATGTTCCTCACCCCTATGCTATGCTATACAAATGTTAAATTCTATTTTTTACTTAGCCGGCCTGAGAGCTGGTGTTAGTATAATGGTCAGAGCAGCGATGGCAAACTGATGACCCTTCAAATGGTGTGGGACACCAACTCTCATCAGCCCCGGTCAACATGGCCAATGGTCAGAGATCAGGTGAGCTGCAGTCAAACAGTATCTGGAGGGCCACAGGTTACCAGCCACTGCACTAAGAGCATCAAACTAGGGCTGGCAAGAATTGGATTTAAATCTCTACCCAGCAATGGAACTCAGTGGGCTGGTGCTGGACCAGTCACCATCTCTCTCTCCCTAACCTACATCACTTAAACTCTTTGTTGTTTCCAGGTCTCTGTGGAGGTCCCAGATCTCCTGTCTACCTTCAGTTTAGAGATGAGCCTAATTCATGTGACCTTCTATTTTGGGGACAACATCTGATTACACTTGTATCACATACTACAAATAATATTGCGTTTTTATACTGTAATCTGCCCTGTGATCCTCAGATGAAGGGCGGTATAGAAATTAAATAAATAATAAGTAAAGGCTGTTTATTAAGGCTCTGGGGAATTCTGCTTTCTCCAGTGTAGCTCACAGCATCCTTGAAAAATCAATACAAGTGGATACAAAAATCATGTATGTATATTTAAGGCATTTATAAACTGCCCTTCAAAAATATCTACCGCCCAGGCAGTCTACAATGCAGATTAGAAACAAAATAGCAACAATAAGAAATAAAACGTAAAGGTAAATCAATAAAACAAATACCATTAAAAACAAATTAGCTGGATCAGCAAGGTGAAAAGCTTCGTATGCAGTGTTCAAAATGCAATTTCCTAAAAGCAGAAACTTCATGCTAAAGACTAAAGGTAAAGGTAAATATACCCCTGCCCGTATAGGCCAGTCTTGACATACTCTAGGGTTGTGCGCTCATCTCACTCTATAGGCCGGGAGCCAGCGCTGTCCGCAGACACTTCCGGGTCACGTGGCCAGCGTGACAAGCTGCATCTGGCAAGCCAGCGCAGCACACGGAACGCTGTTTACCTTCCCGCTGGTAAGCGGTCCTTATTTATCTACTTGCACCCGGGGGTGGTTTCGAACTGCTAGGTTGGCAGGCGCTGGGACCAAACGACGAGAGCGCACCCCGCCGTGGGGCTTCAAACCGCCGACCATGCGATCGGCAAGTCCTAGGCGCTGAGGTTTTACCCATAGCGTCACCCGCATCCCATAAAGACTAAATGTAAAGGTACCCCTGCCCGTATGGGCCAGTCTTGACAGACTCTAGGGTTGTGCGCTCATCTCACTCTACTGTATGCACAATTCAGGCAAATGTTTTAATACCAGCCAGAGGTGTACAGTCAGTGTCATATGGCCACATTCACACCATATATTTAAAGTATTATCATATGAATTTAAACAGTAATAGCTTCCAACGAAGAGTTCTGGGAGCTGTAGCTTGATAAAGGTGCTAAGAGTTGGTATGAGACCCCTATTTCCCTCAGAGCTACAGTTCCCAAAGTGGTTCACAGGGAATTCTGGGAATTGTAGCTCTGAGAAGGGAGCAGGGGCTGCCTAACAACTCTCAGCACACTTAGCAAACTGCAGCTCCCATAATTCTTTGGGGGAACTGAAGACTTATCATGGCTATTTATGCTATGGGCGGTGTTCTTCTATACAGCTTCTCCCAAACCTTTTATCTGCAGGAGAGAACAAAGGCAAACCAAAATCTGAAACTCAGGAAACTCATTGACTCACTGGTGTTCACATCATTTTTGCAGAGGAAACTGGGGTGGTTATGCATTCTTATTTTCTATCATAGGAAATTCAGCCTTACCATTAGCAAGGTGGTGTTCTCGTAAGCACAGTGACTGGAACTCCAGCAATTTTTCTTGCAGGGTTTTCTGTATAAAAGGCAAGCAGAGATCACTGCAATTTGGGGCACAACACTTTATAAGGTAGCTCGGTTATACACTCGAGCCCCCATTGTGATTGTGACAAACGTGTCCAGTGATTTTCTCTGAATTGGTCCAGTTGTGTCTGAGGGATTTGTATTTGTTGTTAAATGCAGTTTAGTGTTTTATCCCTCTTTCTCATGTTGCCTCTTTCCTGTTGTTGTTTTTTAAAATCAGGATTTCAAATCCCCCCCCCCCCGGGCATTGGAGTCAGTTGGACATTAATTAAAGTGAATGGTGGTTTTTGAGGAGGGAGGGAATAATGCATATCCAAGTTGTTGTTGGTGGGGGGGTCATGATGGACTTTGGGTATTCAGATTTCAAAATTTACTGGTCACACACCTGGGGAGTTGAAAAACGCCCAAGGGAAATATCAGAATCTAAGAGAAATGACCAGGAAATTGGACTAGGTGGGTCTTTGGTCTTATCCAAAAGGATCTCCTTATGTTCTTATTGGGACACATAATCCCATCTCACTTTCCCCTAGAACAGCTGAGCAGTGACATTCTGTACTGTGTA
The DNA here is from genome assembly GCF_965113315.1 of Podarcis vaucheri. Taxonomy (NCBI): domain Eukaryota; kingdom Metazoa; phylum Chordata; class Lepidosauria; order Squamata; family Lacertidae; genus Podarcis; species Podarcis vaucheri. Next base: position 108,534,376 of record NC_138759.1, read on the forward strand.
TCATAGATTACTGCAAATGTATGTATTACACTTCCTTTAAACTCCAATTCCTTTCCTTAAATCCCAGTGCGATTCCTAAAGCTTTCCTTCCAAGAGAGAGAAAGATCATCATCAGGGAGTTTATCCAAGTTTTGGATAAGTGACAAGACAGCATTCTTCCTAGTTTGCCAGGCTTCATAATAATCAGCCACTGTGCTCTCTCCTTAATCGGAGCAATGAAAAAGTTTGGCTCTGCGGTTCAAGCACATTTTGCTAGCTCTTTCTAGGCTGGATGGCAGGAATCCCTTGCCTTCTTAGCTGCTTTAATCAAGGCGCTTGCTACCATCCCAGGATTTGGTGTCATCTGGAGGTCAAGCTCAGGTGGTGGCTTTGGGGTTATGTAAGCAGTTTGGCTGGGCCAGTGGCCTTCCCACGTTTCCTCCTTCGGTTTCAAGATTTTGTACTAGAGTGGAACAGCAGCAGAGTGCAAGGACCTTTCCCTCATATTCTCTGCTGGATATTGGCAGCATGGTTGTGGTGATGATTTATGGGGATTTCACAGCAGCTAACGACTTAATCAAGATGAAGGCCCCATTGTGCAGCTAAAGAAACCTTTAACCCTGTCCCTGCCAGGATTTCATGCCCAATGAGTAGAAGGGAAGGTGAAATAAGTTTAATTCCGAATAAGGGACAAGAATTCATGACCTCTGTGTTAAGGATAATGGTTTAATTTCCTGAGATGGGAATGTTCAGTTATAAATGCATAGGTGCTTCAAGGGACTAGGAAACCTACGTGATCAGGTCTCCAGTTAAATGCAGAGGAGCCTGAGCATGTACAATGGTATGTGTGCAACTTTCCACTAGGTTCAGACCTTCCACTGAAAGTGTGGAGGAGGAGGAGCAAGGCCAGTGGACACAATTCTGCTTTTTCCTTTGGTGGTTCAGTATCTGTGCAACTGAAACTCCGAAAAAGGCTACTGTTTCTACTGGGCGTTGTTCTATCATGAATTAGACAAGGAGTTACGTTGCTTTCCAATCATCAGGAGCTAGGTGGAATCACATGATTCTTGCTGACTGCCCTCTCCCAATATAAATGTTCGGGGGCTGAAATGTACTTTCCTGGCTTAAGCTGCAGGCACAGAGCCCAAGGAAAGCTGAACGGATGCCATTCTGCTTGAGCTGCTGCCTGCACTAAGTCCTTTCCAGCTAGCGGAAAAGCTGGCTGCTCATTAATCACATTGCAAAATGAGTCAAAACTGGCAATAGAAGATTTAATAATTTTGCGTTCTTTTTATAACTGAAGAAATGAGGCATTACGTTGAGGCCCATTTTCTGTCTTCTTCGTCCCCCAAAAATAGTGTCTAGGGCAGGTGCTCTACTCTTCATTTATGCTAGCATTAGTGTAATAGCCATCAGAGATAGATGGGTCCCCCCCCCCGGAACTTTCCTCCTCCTCTCCCCCACCCCCACCTTTGGGGAAGGGGGTAATTCATTGGGAGCAGTGGGCAGGGCTGGAGTAAAGTGGGTGGGGCCATTATTTCCCCCTTTGTTTCCCTTTCTCCTTCCTCATTCTCTCTCTCTCTCTCTCTCTCTCTCTCTCTCTCTCTCTCTCTCTCTCTTCTTCCTCCTCCTCCTCCTCCTCCTCTTCTCCTCCCCACCCCCAGTTGCCAGGGGAAGGATAGGATCAAAGATCTGAACTAATCTCCAGCAAAGGGTTTCCTCCACCTCCATTTCAGATTTTTCCCAACTCACCCCATGTTTCCCCCCTCTTGTTCTTCCTCTGAGCTCCCCTCACCTGCATTAAATTAGGCTGAGGGCAATTAACATCACCCAACTGCTGGCAACAAATGCAGCTGTTTTAGAACAAGGGTTATATGAGTTCTAAATGTAACTCCAACTGCTGCCTTTTGGACCAGTTGAAGCTCCTGAGTTATCTTGAAGGACAACCCCATTAGGCTGCCCCCTCTCACTTTCTCGACTTGAGAACTTAGAACACATGACACCTCCATCTTTCAAGGATTTCATCACTGCCTCCAAACACCTGCCTAGCCCTTCAGCTAGCTTTCCTGATTCAGGTGGGACAGAGAAAAGGCTGGGTAGTTTCCCTGGATGCTGTGATTATAATGTTGCTACTTTGCATGGCAGATGTTGTTTTTTTGCTCTTATTGATTTGGGAATATTTATATTGAATTTGCTTTTATGTCTCATATTATGGTTTGTTATCTGAACCACTCTGAGTTCACTTTGTGAAGAAAATCAAAGATATAAGCCCCTAAATAAACAAATGTATCTTCAGGTGGTTTCTGCATAAAGGTTAAAACTGATGCTTTCTATCCTCTATATAGAATCAGTACCTTCAAGAACCGCAGCTTAGTTTCCAGTTCCATCCGCTTCATTATAAAGGACTCATTCACAGTATCTAACCTGCAAACAGTAAGTATTATTATTATTATTATTATTATTATTATTATTATTATTATTATTAATTATTATTACCACTATTAATAAAATTTCATACTGCTAATATGAATGCAAGTTAAAATGTCAGGCATGCGTTTCCTGCATTAGACTGTGGCTCCAACTAGTCTTGGTTGCTTCTCCCATACCAAATATAAGCCATGCTAAAGCTCACAAGGAGAATGGTTATAGCCATGCCTTGTTACTTGCCTCTGGCAAATATGAACGTTTGCAGACATCATTTACATACTTGATTTTTGAGACAGACAAGATTGCTATTGGGACAACAATGTTTTATATTTTGATTTTGTTCTGTGACACCCCCCCCCCCGCGAGACCTCCAGGTATAGGGTGATATATAAATTCAACAAATAAAAAAATAAAATAAAAACAAGCTTAATAACTTCTGGCAGCTCAAGTGGATAAGGAGGCAAACTTGGGCTCATGTCATCACTGATTCTTGCCTGATCCAAAAGAACGTGTATTACTGGTTAAGAATGTGAATGGACTTGAAATCCATTTCTGATTAAATGCCATTAAATAATAGTGCCTGAGTAGTGGGGGCAAAGAGATATTCCAGGGTTGAGAAAGAGAAGGGGACATAGGAGAAAATAGCTGTACTTTTATTAAGATGAGGAGCCTACATCCCCTCTGAGTTCTATCCCATTGAAATGTCCCAAAGGAGCCATAGGGTAACAGACCTTAATTGATTGTCATATGTCAGCCAAATTTTAGGCTGTGTTGCAACTATCGGGCAACTCAGGCTCTGAGACTTTGCTGTGAAGAGACATGAAAGAGGGCCTTCTCTGTAGTGGCACCCAGACTACAATATTCCTCCTTCCTGGAGGTATGGCTGGCCACAATATTGTTGGAATTCTGTTGCCTTGTTAATAAAATGCTTGGTCTCTCAGGCTTTGGAGGGGCTTGCTTAAGCAGTTTTGAATTTTCTTATGTATCTGGATTGTTCTACTGTACCCACAGCTTTGATTTAAATCTGTTGTCATTTTAATTGTGTTTTATGGTTTGAAGTAATGCTGCTTTATTTAAAATGTTGCAAAGTCCTCTATGATCACAATGCGAAGAGTTCTCCGTAAGTTTCTTAAATAGATTGAATACTGTTTCAGATTCTGGACTTAATGGTTGTACAAACACCACCTTTTTCAGTTGAGCTCAATTTATGGTAAGCCAGCTCTGTTGCTGCATTTGGGCTCCTGCTCATTCTGCTGAGGGGGGCCCTGGACCTTTGCCCCAAAGTCCTGCCCTGAGTGCACCAATGGCTTTTGATGGCAAATGCCTGCCTGCCTGCCTGCCTGCATACTCTCTCTAATGTTCTGAATCCTGGAATGTTTCTTGTGGCCTGTGCCCATTGCTGCCTTGGCCATTTCTCTGCAGCAATAACAAACCATGAGAAAACCCTTTTTGTCTTCTTGGGGGCAGAAGGGCTTTTGATTACCTCAAAAAGTTCCCTGATGACTTGATCAAGTCCACCATTTGCTTATGAGCAAGTCCTTCGGTGCTCATTCCGTTGATGTTGGTCAAAATATAACCTGTGATAATTCCAAAACGAATATAATTAGGAACTGTGTATTCATTGTTCCCTCTGAATCCTAAAAAAAAAAAAAGCAAATGGGAGAAGCAGTAAACCAGGAGTGGGAAACCTCAGGCCCAGGGTCTGACTGTGGCTGTCCACACATCCATGTCCAGGCCTCAAGACTCTGTCCAGGCCAGAGGTGCCAACTTGAATAACATATGGGGGGGGGAGGAAAGGTAAGCCCTGCCACACATAATCACCTGATACAGTGCATGCACACCATTTGAACGGCAGTGCCCATCAACTGGGGGGGGGGCGGCCCTCTGCCCCTAGAGGTTGGTTCCTCTGGTCCAGGCCAAACTGCTCACTGACTTCACTCTGTGCCATCTTGTAGTGATTTTATCTGACTAGAATGTATCCTTAAATTCTGGTGCCTCTTGCTTACATGCATGGCGAGAGGGGTGGGTGTGTCTGTGTCTATGTCCACACACACACACACACACACACACTACTGGTATGTGGCCCCTGGAAATTTGCCTGTGAGGAAGTGTGGTCCTCAGGCTGAATATTTACCCCATCCCCGCAGTGAACTTTGTTTGGGTGAACTTTAGGGTGGGGGGGAAAGGCTAGTTACCACTTTGGAGTCCGGCAAGCGAGGCTGGGCTTCCTTCTTTAACTTTGCAGATGTACGTGCAAGTTTCCAAGGAGTGGCTGATGTGGCGCTGCAATCGAAGAGTCTGTGAACAGAAACACAGCGTTGGGAACAGGAAAAGGTTTATCTTGTGGCTTGAAACTGGCTTACGTACCCATCAAACTGCATCCTCCCACCCATTCACTCTCCCACGCAACACTGAAACAAATGCTTCCTCTTTCTAAAAGATAAATAGTAGAGGGGAGGAACTAACAAGAACAAACATTGTTCCCACCCAACAACAAGGCTGTCCTTCTCCTTCCCAGACATTTAAAGAAGATCAGGAAGAAATTGCTCATATGGCACCACTAAAGAAAGTATGTGTCCAAGGCCCTGGTGTGTTACACAACTGTAAGACAGTCTGACAGTAGGTGTGTATAATAATTCATTAAGCACCCAGCAGAACAGGGGGACAAATTTTTTATTATCATCATTATTTATTAAATTTGTGTATCACCCTATACCTGTAGATCTCAGGGTGCTTCACAACATAAAATTACAATAAAGGATCTGGTCAGAGGCAAAGCAATGTTTCTTAGGTTTCCTGCCTGGGCATAGCTATTGGCTGCAACTAACAAAGTGAAGGGTATGTGAAGCAAAACTAAAGTAACTGTTTTGGCCCTAATCAGGTCCTGTCAAAATGACTAAACAGTGTCCCCTCCCAAGGTTAGCTCAAGCCATTTTGCTGCCTGAGGCAGAGCAGCAAATGCTGCTGACACGGCCAACCAAGTGGTTTTGGCACCTTGAGCAGGAAATCTCACAAGCATCTCTGCCCCTCCCTGGAAATAAAAATAGAACAGTAACAATTTGCTGTCCTTTCATGACACCCCACACCAGCTGCCTGATGCGCCTAATGGCAGGGCTGGCCCTGCAACACCACCTCCCCTCTCCAATGGTCAAATGCCCACAACAGATATTGCTCACAATATAGCACTGGAAAAGGAAGTGAGGGGAAAGGAAGAAGAGGAGCTCAGACGCCTCGGGGGCCTCTTTCATTCGTCTCTGAGACATTCCGTGCTGTGAGATCTTCTGAGCTCTCACAGAAAGCCCGACCCACCTCCTTATGCATGGTAAATAGCTGTTGTTGCTGTAACAATTATATCCCAAGTTTCTTCCAATGGGAGTCAAGGTGCTACACATGGCTCTTCACTGCCCCCATTTTATCCTCAACAACAACCCAGTGAGGTAGAGTAGCTGACTATTTCAACCCTTCTCTTCCAGGTCCTAATTCAGCATTCTAACCAGTAGGCCACACTGGGTCTTTCATAGTTATGAAATGCTGGCTTAGCATGGAATAAAGACCTCTCCATTCCAGTCAACATGGGGTAACAACCATGAGGAGCAGTTTAGCACCCCGTGAAACATTCTCTTTCTGTGAAGAAGCACTTCTGTTTCGTTTGTTTGCATTTTTGTCCCCTCCTTCCTCTAAGCAGGATACATGGTTCTCCCCATTATATCCTCACAACAATTTTGTGTGGAAGGTTTGGCTGAGGGAAAAAAGCCAGGACCAGCTCCAGGTTTGAGAGAGCCCAAGTATCCCATAGTGTGTGTACACACACACACACACACACACACACACACACACACACACACACCTGCTTACATGGATGAGTGTGCTTGGGCTAACCTGATAATGGCAGCAGCACTCCAGAATGGTTTGAGAGCTCCCATTTTAATTTCCCTGCATTCATATTGTTAAAGGCTCACCTGAATTTCAAATCCAAATGTTTCATTATCTTCTTTGAAGATTTTAACTGACTTTCTGCAGAGAGAGAGAGATACACAGATACACACAAAGTCAATAACCCATTGGAAGGGAATAACGTGTTTAAGGCTTAATTTAGAATAAATGTGCTGTACATCATAAGCATCAGTAGTTCTTAACAAGTGCTGTGCAATGAAAATCTAAAATCTCCCCACATCTCCAAAGATCATGTGGACAGGATTGTTTGCAGGACGTACATTATTGTACACATCACCGAATGGTCACTGTGAGAATGTGGATCGACTGGATGTGTGCAAAGCTGAGCATAAAAGGAAGCAATTGTGCCATTGCCTCTCATCTCCTGCAGCCAAGGATACTTGAGGAATTCATCTTCTGACCAGATCTGCACATCCCAGATTTAACAAGCAGAACTGTACACAGTTATGCTTCAGATTTCACACTTCCCTGAATTCTGCGATGCAATTTTCAGCTTCAAAAAAGATGAAGTACTGAAATGCACATAAAAATGTTTAGGATAAAATACATTTTAAAAGGGGGGAAATACATTCAAAAATACAAATTTTCATGCAGATTTGATTTTTTTTTTTTTTAAGTAGCAGAAATGGGCATGAATGGACTTCTGCACAAACACATCCCAGAGTGACATGGATGAGAAACAGACTCATCCATTCATCCTTCCTCCCAGCTCCCAGCTTACCTCCATGTTTTCCAGCATGGCATCATTTCAACCCACTTTTGAGTTCTGTGCTGGGCATATAGTGAAATGACCGCCTAATTGCTTCACCCTTCACAATACTATATGCATGAATCCTTTCTGTCCCTATATTTGGATTCCCATTTTGGTTGTGTGGTCTGGGCCACTGAGTGAAAGGAACGTGTCACATATAAAGTGATGTCCCAGTTCCTCTGCACTCTGGCCTTCTGTCTACCCAGTTGGTAGCACAGGGGAAATGACCAGCCGTGTACTGGAGAAATGATTTCAAATCCATTCCCAATATCATTGTTGTCAAAAGAAAGTATATACCACCTTTCATTTCAAGAAGAAATACAAAGGTGGTTAACTCTCTAATGATACTCTGCCACACTGCAATATGTAATGGTGGTTACATTAGCTACTGGCTTTAGGGATGGGCTGCGGGTATGCATTGCTCAGTCTTTCCACAACTCTCCAGCCCACGGATTTCATTGTAGTTATTTGTTTTTTCACACTTTCATCTTCCTCTTTCAGTATCTGCCTTGGGCCTCTACACACAATTATTGCATTTCTAGTAGCAGTGTAATGAACTAATATTTAGAGAGAGAAAGCAATGCCTTTATTACCTTTGAGGGCCAAGAGAGTCACCTGAAGAGATTGTCCTACTTAAAGCAAGCTGGAAGCAGAAGAGACAAGGGAGGGTGTTGCATTAGAAATTCATTTGTGTCTAGAAAACAAAATGCTAGATGAAAGCTTTACATATGCAAAACTGCCAATGAGAATTATTTACAGATAGGTAGCCGTGTTGGTCTGCCATAGTCAAAATAAAAAAATTCCTTCCAGTAGCACCTTAAAGACCAACTAAGTTAGTTCTTGGTATGAGCTTTCGTGTGCATGCACATGTGTATCTGAAGAAGTGTGCATGCACACGAAAGCTCATACCAAGAACTAACTTAGTTGGTCTTTAAGGTGCTACTGGAAGGAATTTTTTTATAATGAGAATTATGATCGTATAAGGTCCACCTGGTCCAAGGTCCTTTGCACAGGGCCAAGCAGGTGACTCCAAAAGTTCAAATTCAGGGCATGGTGAAGATGGTTACACCCTCTTGATTTCCCCCAGCTTAGGAACACACAAACGTTAAAAATGGCCCTCCTGGATCAAAGGCCCATCTGCATTCTAAACCCTACAGTGGTCAACCAGCTATTTCCAGGAATCCCTCAAGTGGGGCAAAAAGGAAATATCCCTTCTCTCCTGGTTGCTCACCAGCAGGTGGTGTTGGGTGGCATCCTGACTCTGGTTCAAGCACATATCATGGCTACTAGCTGTTGATAAAGGCATCTCTCCAAAGAGTGCTGGCCCTACCATTAGGCAGAGTGAAGCTGCTGCCCCAGGCAACTGATTTTGGGTGTCATAAAAGTGAATAAATTGTAAGTCGTGGGTTGCCTTTCAGTTGTGACTCTTCACTAACAGAAGTGGCTGTGCTTGCTCAAGGCAGGGCACTGGATTTTCAAAGAGTCCTCCTACCCAGTACAGCTCTTCCTGTTTTGCAGTATCTGCTTCTGAAGAATAGCGGACCCTCTGAAACAGAATGGGGTATGCCATAGAGGGTGCTATTGGTAGAAGGGATCAAGGGAAAATGGGGTGTCTCGTCTTGTGCTAGTGAAAGTGTACTGCTAGGGCAAAGGCACCATTTGATACAACATCAACAACAACAACAACGCGTTTACTTCCAGGGAAGGGGGAAAGGAGCTTATGGGATTTTCTTCCTCAGGTGCCAAAATAACTTGACTGGCTTTGGGTAATGTGCCAAAATACCTAGGGCCAGCCCTGACTCGGAGGCACCAACAACCCAGTCATCACCATTGCCTGAAGTTAAATGATTTACACTTGAGGGAACAAATTTCAGCTCCCAAAAGTGGAAAGCAAGAGCCTCTCTTGATTAAAAATATAATCCATCTCAGCACATTTGTCAACTGAGAGCAGTCCTTAGTCAATTTAGCAAGCAGCCAAGGAACTTATTGACAGAGGTGGCTTGAACAGTGAATTGATCTTGTGCCCAAAGCCCATGCCTATGGTTTCTTTCAAGATTTAACCACAGCACAGCACAAGCAAGCACTTCAGACCATGCCTGGCCACAATCCCTTTGAATCAACTGGGATTGCCTGTGCCAATCCTAGTTCCTGCTTCTGTGCCCAGGGCCTGAGGAGAAACGCCACATGGCAGCCTCCTTTCCAAGTCAACCTCCTTTCCTAATATTAGTACTCAAGTTGTTTTGGCATCCAAGGAAGAAAATCTTACAAGCACCTCTCCCACACAGTAGAATTAAAAAGATAACCCTTTGTTTCCTAGTCGCAAAGCTCCAAATCAGCTGGCTGAGCCTCTGGGGCAGCTGCCTCCCCCTGCCTAATGGGCAGACCAGCCCTAAAACAGTAGTCTAAGACATGGAAATTGAACAGGTGTAGATTTCTGTGGCACAGAGAAATGGTGGGAAAGCCTCACCTGCTAAATTTCTGTGATTCAGGTGGATACAGCATCTAGGACTGTTAAAAGATTGCAACTCTAAAAGTGATAGACCAGGTACCCCCAAACTCAGCCCTCCAGCTGTTTTGGGACTACAACTCCCATCATCCCTAGCTAACAGGACCCAGTGGTCAGGAATGATGGGGATTGTAGTCCCAAAACAGCTGGTGGGCCGAGTTTGGGGATGCCTGCAATAGACAGTTCAGGGCTGGCCCAAGACATTTTGGCACTTGAGGCAAACCACAAAATGGTGCTCTCCTTTCCACCAGGGAAGAAGGGGTGAATGAAGGTCTACATCAGGAATGGGGTGGGGGTGACCAGCCCTGAATCTACCCAACAAGTTGTCTGCATCATTATTTCCCATTAGCCCAACTTGGAAATGAATGAACAAGAGCAGCAACAGAAATGTGAGGCATAAGAAAAATTCTGTGGTGTGCTGAAAGCAACCCTCTTTATCCTTGTTACCTCTGATAGATATATTTCCCACCCCATTCTCTTGACTGTAACTTGGTTTAACTGGTTTTAAAATTCTTTTGAACACTTAACTGCTTTTAACTTTCTTTTTAAATTGTTGTAACCCACCCTCATGGTGAAATCCGAGTAAGAAATATAATAATAATAATAATAATAATAATAATAATAATAATAATAATAATAATACAACATACCTGCTTGTAGTCCCTAGACAACGTGTCTATTGAATTTGTGAATGCCTGGCTTCTTTTGTTGTCCAGTGGTGGGTTACCAATTGGATCCAAGTATGGGGTGTAAACTGAGCCCACACAGTTGGCGTTGTGGTTCTGGTGAATGAGCCTCTTTAAGGACATCTTGAATTCAACTGGAAGTCATTCACAGGCTAGCATTGCTTAAGGAACCTTGCGCGACTGAGGAAGGAAGCAAACTAAAAACATAACCTCAGTTGTGAGCAAAAGTAGCAAACACACGAACAGGGTGGAGGGGGAGAGGAGAACAAGGCCATGTGACTTGTGGTTTAGGTGCAGTTTACATAAATCTCTTCTCACAGATCAGTCAGTGTTACTCAATGTTTCTTTTTAAGCTTACAAGAGTTTGTCCCTGCAATTAAAGCAATCTGCTTATTCCCTCCCCCCCCCCATACACACTATCAACCCCCCACCCTCCCGTCCAGGAACACACACTGCTTGGATGCAAACAGAAGCAACTCTTTATCGTGCCGTTTCTATGCCCCCTTGATAGTTTGTGTCTAAAACACCATCTGGCTTTAAATGTCCTTGGATTTGATGAGTTTGCTGCTTTCTCAGGCTTGTTTAAGGTGGTTTTGTTTTTAACTCCCCATTTCCCACAGAACAGGACAGATTAATAAGATTTTTTGTTAATATAAATAGATTAAAACCTTAACTTACATGTAAAGCAGTAATTCTTCAAGTGGCGGCAGCAGGAGGCCTTACCCAGGGATGTGTAGCTAGTTATAGAGAGTGAGGGCCACATTCTGTTCTGGACAGCTTTCAGCGGGCCACATGAATGAAGCCAGAGGCAAAAGTGGGAGGAGCAACAAAAGGACGTTTCACCTTTCCTCAGTAGGCTAGTGCTTTTTACATATCCTCAACACACTCCTCTTTCCAGGCAAACACACCCAATATCAAAGTAGGTGCGGATTTTAGGGGAGTATGACTGGTTCAACCACACTGGGTGCCGAGTCAAGAGGGTGCTGCAACAGTGACTTGGAGCAGAAGGCACAAGAGGCCGGGGTGCCAAATTTTGGTGTCACACAGAACACCTGCCGGAATCTGAAAGTCCAAAGGCCACCACTGAGTGCAAGGGTATATTCCAGTCTGGCAGAAGCACTCAAGGGGGGTGCAGATCAGCGCCACTGAGGGGTGTGGCGCTAGACCAGCAATGTCCAACCGTGGACCGTGATTGACAGGTAGATTGCCCTGGTGCTCCTGGTCAATCGCGCCCCGCCCCACCTCCTGCACTATGTCCCATCAGTGGCGTAGCATGGGGGTGCAGGGGGGGCCAGCCGCACCGGGTGCAACATCTGGGGGTTAGGGTTAGGGGGCGCAAATCCACGGGTTAGGGGGCGCAAATTACTTGCCTTGCCCCGGGTGCTGACAACCCACGCTACGCCACTGTGTCCCATCACTGTCACTGGTGAAAGGGCGGGTAAGCTGAATAACTCTTGCCCCAGTCCCGAAAAGAAGCTCAAGAACTCTTGTCATCCCCTCCTAAAAACAGCTCAACAACTCTGCTCAATCCTTCCCCAAAAAAGCTCAACAGCTCTGCTCACTCCCCCCATAAAATAGCTCCACAACTATGGTCGATGACAGTGGGTAGATCACTGCCAGTTTTTTATACTGGGAGTAGATTGCAGTCTCTAGAGAGTTGGCATGCCTGCTCTAGACCATCCTGAGGTCTAGACAGAGAGCTGTATTTGGTCTTCAGGCCTGAGACACACACACACACACACACACACCCTGTATGACTGTAAATGTCTGGTGTGTACCCATCCTTAGTGTTACCTGTGAAATGGGCCTTTATCTCGCAGCCTGTATAGGGTCAATCTGATATCTGTGCAGGATTGTCACTGTTGAATCACACTGCTTCATTATATGCAAATGAACCCGGGGATGGGGATTAATCTTTAACACAGTTGTTTTTATCCGCTGCAACCTGAATGCATGGATATGTGCTTCTCATTTACTTCAACTTCCTGAATCCCAAAAGACTATAGGCAAGACAAACTACATAGCAACTGTCCAGTCCATCATGCTTGTCTTTCTCTGGGGATTTCTGAGGACTATATTTTGGGATGCAAACATGTAGATGAAGTTGAATTTGCGAGTCAAGCTTATCATCACCCTTCTTCCAATTAACTAGCGATGTTCCCAAAACTCACATTTGGATGCATGAATCTCAGTGGTTGTAATGGTCACCTCAAATACAAGACACACGTTACAGCCCTAAAAGTTTAGCTATTCTCCATTTCAGAGTTTGATTTCTCCCTCATTGTAATACTAGTGCAACCATACTCCACACAGTTCACATATTTGAAGTAAATGTGCTAGATAATGGAGTGGTCACATTTTCCCAGTGACAAACTAGCTGTTTCTGCTTGGGAACTAAGAAAATATGATATCCCCCTCAACATAAGCTTGAAGGGTGATATCTGCATTCCCCACAACTACTGTGAAACATACGGTTTTAATGTATGAAGAACCATTATCTGTGGAAGTCCCCTGAAATGTTGAGAAACCAGAGTTGGCACAACCCTTTAAAAAAAAAACTTCAACTTAATCTGATTTCTTAGCTCGTTTAAATCATCTTTAACCAAAACTCGGTGCTTTTTTGCTTCTTGTTCCCCACTCTTCTTTGGTTTCCTGTATATACATTTGCAAGAGAAAAAAGGGTTTCATTTGCTATCTTGTTTCCTGTAAAGGGTGAATGATGTCTGGCCTTCAGGATGAATGTGGTTAGACACCCTTCAGAATACTCTTTTGCAGCAGTGCACCTGCATATTCTTTGAGCAGTGCTTTGGGGCTGGTGAGATAAAACTTGCACAGAGACTTTAGGACTTCCAACTAATTTCAACACTTTTATCAGTGTAACATTTCTTCTGAATCATAGTTTTCAGGAGAAACTATCTCTTTGTCAGTTGCATCATGTCGCTAAACTTGATCTAGGAACAACAGCAAGATAACTGTGCAAAAACAACTGAGAAGGGAAGGAGCCTGTTTGCAGATGGGAGGCACATTCATTCTGTGTCCAAAGTTGCCCTTATTTCTTTACCTCCCATAAAACCCAGACCCTCCAAGTGTCCCTATTTTCCAGGGTCGTCTCTGATTTAGAGAAGCCGTCCCGGTTTCTGTTTTGATCCCAGAATGTCCTGCTTTTCCTTAGGATGTCCCTATTTTCATTGGATAAATGTTGGAGGGTAGGGAGTTATCCAACTCCTGAGCCATCTGAAGGCAATTCTGTATAGGGAAGTTTTTTTAACGTTTAATGTTCTGTTATGTTTTTATATATGTTGGAAGCTGCCCAGAGTGGTTGGGGCAACCCAGTCAGATGAGTGGGGTATAAATAGTAAAATTACCCTTATGTAATGGGTCGTCCCTATTTTCATCAGAGAAATGTTGGAGGGCATGTAAACCAGTGGGGACATGGATGGCGCTGTGGGATAAACCACAGAGCCTAGGGCTTGCCGATCAGAAGGTCGGCGGTTCGAATCCCCACAACGGGGTGAGCTCCCGTTGTTCGGTCTCTGCTCCTGCCAACCTAGCAGTTCAAAAGCACGTCAAAGTGCAAGTAGATAAATAGGTACCGCTCCGGCGGGAAGGTAAACGGCGTTTCTGTGCGCTGCTCTGGTTCACCAGAAGCTGGCCACATGACCCAGAAGCTGTACGCCGGCTCCCTCGGCCAGTAAAGCAAGATCAGCGCCGCAACCCCGGAGTTGGTTACGACTGGACCTAATGGTCAGGGGTCGCTTCGCCTTTACTATGTAAACCAGTCAATGGAAGTGATGAAGCTAACTAGATAAAATGGTTTTGCTAACCACCCCTCCTTTTTTTAAATGGGCTCCACCATGGCTCCGCTTGCTTTACTTGCATTTTCAAAGTAAAATTGTTAAAACTACTCCACGGACATGGAGCGGGAAGGGGAGAAGACACGTGCAACTTGTCCACTGCTTATATCATGGGCACTCTTCAGTAGGTGCTCATAACTGCTCAGCACTCATAACACCATTCTTTTGAATTGTTTGAAATCACGGGCCAACCATTCACGTCTGCCTGGAAAAATGATACAGCAGTTGTTGGCCAAGGTATCCACACTCATTTTTATCTGTTTTCCCTTTCAACTCTGATCATAAAGCCTGCTTTACTGGAAACTAGACTGCGACAAAAGAAACGAATATGTACACCATGATCGATGGCGTTTCTATCTTGCCACTTTGGGCTCTCTTAAAGACTATAGCGTGACTTCATTTATTTATTGAATTTGTAGACTGCCCTTCATCCGTAGATCTCAGGGTTGTCTTCTACCTCCAGCGGTTTGGTACTGGTACAAGAATCACAGCCCAGCAGGAAAAGGCAGGAGGCAGGAATTGCAGTAAAGCAAAGCCCACCCCAAGCTGGGTCATTTCAGGAACACCAGGGAAGTTTAGCTTCCTTGTAGAGCTTTCTATCTGCTCAGATGCATTGCACACATTTGTTTTTCCTTGCCAGCACACGTCCTCATTCTCCGCTGCCACCATGGGCCTAACAAGCCAAGGATGCTCAACTCTCACACATCCACCTCACTCTCCATCAATTCCCCTCTCTTTTGTTCCGTTTCCTATCCCCCTGCCTTGATTCCAGTCTCTTTTATTTTTCTTCCATCCCGCTCTGTTATTTATAGCTCAGGGCTAAGGACATGTCTCGCAGCCTGGCAGATCAATCACTGTAGCAAAGCAGAGATCAATGAACAGATGGATCTGGCTTGAAAGCTACCTGGCTGTTTGCAGTTGGAAAGAGGCTCTAAGTAAGCTGCAAGCAACCTTTTTTATTATTTAAAAGGTGGTGGGAAAATCCAGTTCCATGTAAGATGAATACTAGCTCTAACTTTCACCCCAACCCTGCCCCACTTTATCTGAGGGCTGCCTTTCAAAAACAAATTTAGTCAGTCTCTCTCTCTCTCTTAATAGAAATTAATCAGGCAGTTTCTCAGAAGTGTTCCATTTATTAGGGGTCGTTTGAACCACTCTCTATTACCCCTATTACTAGGTGCATGTGATCATAGTTGGGGGGAGAAACACAGCAGTTATTGTAGGATGAAAGTGAACCATCTGCTTGTCACTGCTTGTTTTCTGCTGAACACAAACTAGGTGGTTCCTCTAGGAACGGCATCATCTCATCACTTGCTTAAGTGATATGACTAATGTCTCCAGTGACTCTCTTCCTCTTTTCTTCCTTTATTATGCATTGCTTTGTTGTGTGTTGCAGAAAACGATAAATGTGCATCCCTATGTCTTAAATATTATATGGGTCTCCCGCCTTTTTTCTTTTCTTTTGGAAACAAAACAAAACAGGAGAAAGCTACGCTTAAGAGGCACCATCAGCAAATATATCTGCTTGCGAAGTAAAAAAGATCTGTAGATAATAATTCTGCTTTAACACGACTAAGTTTTTTAAAAAGTTAACCAAACGTTAATGAATTGATTTAGTTACTTATTATATAGCTGCTGCATAAGAGGAGTTTTCTAGGAGATTCAAAAGGCAAAAAACAAAAAAGCCATTAACAATGCAATTTAGAACACCAAAAGCTTATCACAATTAAAAACTAAAACAAAATTTAAAACGGAAAGGAGCTGGGAAGAAACCACATTCTAGACACCTCTCATGTGGCTTACAATGTTACTAGAGTTACTGCAGAGCTCCCATACCACTAAGATAGCCTCCCCAGTCTGCTACCCTGCCACATGTTGGACTACAACTCCCATCATTCCTGGCTGCTGGCCTTGCTGGCTGGGGTTGATGGGAGTTGTAGTCCATCAGCTGCTGGAGGGCACCATGTTTGGGAAGGTCGCACTAAGGCAGGCATCCCCAAACTCGGCCCTCCAGATGTTTTGAGACTACAACTCCCATCATCCCTAGCTAACAAGACCAGTGGTCAGGGATGATGGGAATTGTAGTCCCAAAACAGCTGGAGGGTCGAGTTTGGGGGTGCTTGCACTAAGGAAATGCCTTAAAGCAAACTTAGAAGTATATTTATTTGGACATGGATGTTCCATTTAGTTGTCATGGCAAATAGCAATTGATGGACCTGCCCTGGATGAGTATCACTAATAGACTTTTTTAAAAGAAAAAAGAAAAGGCGTTTCAGCTATAGTCCATCATCAGATCATGCAGTAGTGAAGCATGTTGGTTTACTGTGCACACTTCCCTTTTTTTGCTGATGGAGTTAATCAACTTTACCAGATGACTTCAAATTCTGAGTTTATTTTGTAACATTTTAATGGCTCTTCTGCTGTTAAAAGGGGGGCACTCAGGGTACTCAAAGTGAGGTACAAATCGATTTAAAAGAAGAAGAAGAAGCCCCCCAAAATAAAGACACTAAAAATGGCAAAATAATACATTCCATTTTGAAAAGAATTGTTAAAGTATTCAGCACATGAACTCTCCTGGCAGGGTGGCCTGCTTGCAAAGGTGTTGTTGGACTCCCATCAGCTCTAACCAGCATGACCAATGGTCAAGGATGATGGGAGTTGTAGTCTAACAACCTATAGTGAGCCACATGTGAGCTACCCCTACAATAGAGCAGATATTTACTGTGTATATACTGAGGGAAAGAGAGTGGAAATTCTCCCTACTTGCTGGAAAGGGGGTCAAAGCTTATTAAACTGTTTTTAAAACCATGTCTTAGCATTATGTGTGAGCCGGGTCACTATGTGATGTTAGAAGCGTTGCGTTTTTTTGAACCCCATCACTCTGAACTTGTTTGCACTGGCTCTCACGTGCTATTCTGCTGCCCACTCATTCAGTTTGGAGAGGTCCCTTTTTAAAAAGTTCTACACACGCTCCCTGAAATGTCATCATACTGAGTAATTTGGTGTCATCTGCAGTCATGACTCTTTGTGAGCTCATGTGATAAAGCTGACTGCCCCACGTGTGTGTGTGTGTGTGTGTGTGTGTGTGTGTGTGTGTGTGTTTGACTGGTTCACCAAAAAGGGAAGGGGTAGGGTGACTCTGGTGCACTTACAGTCCATTATTTTAACCCTTGACGTATTCCCCAAACCTATTGCACAGGTGAACCATGATGCTGTTTGCACATCACACTCTGTCTCTTCTTTGGTGCCACCATTTGATGGCAACCACTGGTGTGCAAGCCAGCCAAGAAAGCCACTCAGTTGCTAGTCATCAATGCCAGCCAAACAGGTCAGCCCATTTCAGAAGTCTCTGATTCCAGCTTGTCATAATAAATTAAAACACCCTTGAATCCACAACTCATTCTTGGAGACATTTGGTTGCATCCAATGTTGTGCAAGCAACATCCCACTCATGCAGTGGGATTTCCCCTTCCTCTTATCTCCTCACGCACTCACAGAAACTTCTCCAGAGGGTCTTCCAACCCATATTTTGATGGGACTGGGGGGGGGGAGACTGCAAGGAAGAGGGAGAGGAGGGGGAAGTTCCATTGCAGAAGCAAACGTTTGCTGCACAAGGAGGTGGAAGCATTGGAGAGGATCCATTGGTGTAATCAACTGCTTCTATGAAATCTGTAGCATTTATTGAGAACCACTGATTTTATTTTATTTTTAAAGTAAATATGACTTGCGTATTTGTGAACTCATAGTGTACACCAGCTGCTGAATTTGATTTTTCTAGTTTGGAAATAGCAGCAGCAGCAGCAAAGGGGTTTACTAGTGCAAATAATTTCCCATTTAAAACAGTCAATGTAAAATTAATGGCTTCTGTCTAAAGATTCCACATTGCAATTATGTTTCCCTTGTGCAAGCATGCAATGGGGAAGTGCTGGCCTTTTACAGTCCCTGGTGCCTCTCAGTCAGTCTGAAAGGCCAAAAATTAAAGTTTTGTTTTATTAACCAGTTTGGGGCACTTTTAATTGCTGGGGTAGAGAGTTAAAGGCATGTTTGGATATTTTGGAAGGTGTTTTGGCTCTGGTATGGAAATATGTTAAGGAATGACAAAGACTCAAAGAGTTCTGACTTGTCTTTGTTCAATAGCCACTTGCAACACAATTCAGTACCTCAAAAAGGCACTAAACTGAAGTGTGGGAATATGCATGTTTATTTAAATTAGTTAAGCAATTCAGCAAATGATTGTTTA
This sequence comes from Podarcis vaucheri, assembly GCF_965113315.1. Classification (NCBI taxonomy): domain Eukaryota; kingdom Metazoa; phylum Chordata; class Lepidosauria; order Squamata; family Lacertidae; genus Podarcis; species Podarcis vaucheri. Next base: position 108,552,773 of record NC_138759.1, read on the forward strand.
ATTGGTTGATAAAGTATAAATTATTCCTTCAGTGACCCACCTTACAGGGTATAAATCCATAAATATTTTTGAAGGTGAGGTCCTAAAGGGTAAAAGTCACAGTTGTATTAATCTAAAGACATGCATCAAACAGAAAGCATGATCTAGTTTTCTATCTCATAAGTTGGCTCTTGAAACTGCACTCTGACTCAGAAGTTAATACCTATATGAGTAATCGTTAAAGTGCATTCTCTTAATTTTTCTTGCATGCCACTCAATGATGTGATAGTAATTTGTTAACTGCTCTTACATCTACTTTCCCAATCTTGTTTGCAGATTTTAGTAACAAAGTTATTCCTTGCCTTAGTTCCCTTTCTAATGGAATTGTAACACAACTACCTCTCATGAGGAAACAGGTGTGTGTGTGTGTGTGTGTGTGTGTGTGTGTGTGTGTGTGTTTTAAAGCACTTTGCATAACAAAAGCTCAGCGCTTTTTAAGTGCCATGATATGCCAGGTATGTCAACACAGATAGTACGATTGCTATTTTTTTAAAAAAAAACCAGAAATGTTAAATAATGGCCACTTCACAACATCAACTCTTGCCAAATATCATAGGTAAACCTCAAGGTCACACTTCTGCTCAGGCCTGTTCTTGACACTGTGTCTTATTTACACCTTTAGAGGGTGGAAAGTTAGGCAGTTGCACTGTTCACACTTTTAAGTGACATTCTGAACAGTCTTCACTTCTCTCTGTTGTAGGAAGCTCAGGGTGGGGTGGCGCCATTTTGCCTTCACCACAACAGTGTGGTGGACCATAAATGGAGCCGAGAAGGACCAACTGCCATTGGTTCTCCTTCAGACTTGTCTCCTGCGGATAAAATGACATAACCCAGGGCTACCCAGTATTCTGCGCCCTCCCCAGTGTGGTAAACTGCAACTCCTGCCATCTCTAAGCAACCTGGCCCAATGACCAAGGATGATGGGAGTTGCAGTTGACAACATCTGGGGGCACCCTGTTGGGTACCCCCGGCAGACCACGCTCTGAGCTTCTTAAAATGGAGATAAGAAATGGAAGAAGCAGCATTGAGAGTGTTAACATCATCATGAGTATTTCCCATTTCTAATTCAGGGATGACGCAGTTGTGGCCCTCCAGATATTGGACTACAACTCCTATCAGACAGCGATTAGGGGTAATGGGAGCTGTAGTTCAACAGCATTTGGAAAGCCACAGGATCTTCAACCCTGTTCTAGCTGAAGGTGCCAAATATCCTCTTCTCTTTTTTCTAGCTGTGAAACTCTTTCCTGCTTCTGTGAAACAAATAAAGCAAGGGTGACCCTGCAATATATCAGTTCTACTAAGCAGGAGGCTACAATATCATTTAAGTGTCTTTACATTAAGCACCTTTAATTAGCTTTCTGATTGGGCACGCATTGTGGTTTGTTCTCTTCGGCTTTTGAAAACAAACCTTGTTTCTCAATAATCTGTGCAACTGTTACTCAATGTGTACCTCTCTTCCTACTGAAGCCTGCAGAGAAGCCACAATAAACTTGCAACACAGACGTAACATCATGCACCAGAATGACTCCGCTGAGTCGATGACTTAGTGACTCAGCAAGGAAAGTTCACTGCAGGACAAATGGGTAGGAACCATAAAGAAGTATAGCGGGAATGGATCTGTGGCACTCGCAGCCAGGGGGAGTGGGGAATGGATAATCACAACCCTAGGGAGCCGCCGTTTGTCCACAGACAGCTTTTCAGGTCATGTGGCCAGCATGACTAAACCGCTTCTGACAGTGTTGGACTAGGATAGGCATGGCCAAACTTGGCCCTCCAGATGTTTTGTGACTACAGTTCCCATCATCCCTGACCACTGGTCCTGTTAGCTAGGGGTAATAGGAGTTGTAGTCCCAAAACATTTGGAGGGCCAAGTTTGGCCATGCCTGGACTAGGACATGAGATACCAGGGTTCAGAAACCTTAGCTGTGTGCACTGTGTACCCTCAAAGCACATTGTTTCCCGCAAAGAATTCTGGGGAATGTAGTTCACCTCTCATCGTTACAATTCCCAGCAACCTTTAAGTGGAATACAGTGCCCAGAATTATTTGAGAGGAAAGAGTGTGCTTTGAGTGTGCCGCCACTAAACTAATCTGGGAATATCCATCTGTGCATGAATATGGCACTTTGTTTAATAAAGATTAAAAGCCAGACTCTCCCAAACTGTTAGTCAAACCCTCCTCACAGTAGACCTTCCATTCAACTAATTAAACTAAATGTTTTAAAGAGGTTTCTATTGTTTCTATTGTTTTGTTAGTTGCTACCCTGGGCTACGGCCATACTGATCTCATCTGATCTCGGAAGCTAAGCAGGGTCAGGCCTGGTTAGTACTTGGATGGGAAACCGTCTAGGAATACCGGGTGCCATAGGCTTGAGAGCCAGTGTGGTGTAGTGGTTAAGAGCGGTGGACTCATAATCTGGTGAGCTGGGTTCGCTTCCCCCCTCCTCCACATGCAGCTGCTGGGTGATCTTGGGCCAGTCACACTTCTCTGAAGTCTCTCAGCCCCACTCACCTCACAGTGTTTGTTGTGGGGGAGGAAGGGAAAGGAGAATGTTAGCTGTTTTGAGACTCCTTCGGGTAGTGATAAAGCGGGATATCAAATCCAAACTCCTCTTCTTCTTCAACCAATTAAACAATCATTTGTTGTAGGTCGCACTGCAGTAGTCCAAGTGGGAGATAACTAGAGCAGAAAGGTGTCTATCCCCTGCCCTCTAGTCTGGAGGTGATGTCATCAAGATATTTGTTTCTAAATATCTAGTTACCATGTCCATTTTCTTCAAAGATAGATATTGTATGAGTAAATACCTGAGCTTTATGTTGTGTGCCCCCCGCCCCCATTCACATGAAGGGTGGGATGGGTTTAGATATAAACAATCAATAAATCAGTTCTGAGTTGCACCATAATTGTCCAGCCTTAGGTGGCTGTGCTGGTGGCTGTGCCTTCCCCAACTGTCGACTGTGGCTCCACACCACCTGTGAGGTCAGAAAAGGACATGGCGGGGGCTGAGGGAGAACAGACCCACCCACTTTGACATCACTGGGCAGTGGGCTCTGTGTAAGTCTCCGGTTTGGGCCCTGAAATCTTAGGGTGTGGGGTGCTCCTGACCTGGCAACACTGCTGCTAAGGAACTGCTAGAGAATTTCTCCTCCGTCCCCTGCCTAGAACCAGAGCTGATAATTTCGAAAGTTTCTTTGCACCTTTGCTCTCCTTAAGATTCTTGTATTTGCTTTTCACATTGTCGTTATTTGATACATGGTGGTAAACTAGCTAGCTAGCTAGCTAAATAAAATCACCCCCTGAAATCATTGAACAATGAAAGCAACTATGCATTGTTTTTTTAAAAAATAAAATAAATCTAAAGCATAGAATGTTTCATTCAGAATTACAGTGGTACCTCAGGTTAAGCACTTAATTTGTTCTGGAGGCCCGTATTTAACCTGAAACTGTTCTTAACCTAAAGCACCACTTTAGCTAATGGGGCCTCCTGCTGTTGCTGCGCCGCCGGAGCACAATTTCTGTTCTCATCCTGAAGCAAAGTTCTTAACCTGAAGCACTATTTCTGGGTTACCTAAAGCGAATGTAACCTGAAGCATATGTAACCTGAGGTACCACTGTAACCCAGTATTCAGAGTACACACACTCATAAAAAAACCCTTCAAGATCCAGCAGGTGGCGCACTGCTCTCACCATAAGAAAAGCTGCTGTTTGCTCTCCATGCTAATTTATTATTGGATTTCAGAGAGACAGAGAGAAAGAGTGCGCACAAAGTAGAGCTCTGATGCTATGAGGCTTATCCTGGGACTCTCAGCTTTATTTATTCTCTTCAAAATAAATAGTTTACTCTGCTTAGGAAAGCATCTCAGTATGAATATAAACTGGCGGATGTACGAAACGTTTTAAACAGCTGCAAGTTCTAGTTGACCTTACAGGTGATAAATTGTCTGTTTCAGCCTATACTGTAGTTATGTGACCTGATGGCAAATTTCACTTTGTAATCATGTGTCTCTAATGCAGTTTGTAAAGGCTGCTGTTGAAGTGGTGCAAATGTGCTTTAATATTTATGGTGCGGATGTGACCTTGGTTCTGCCTATCTTGGGAGAAGGAAGCTGTGTGAAGAAGATGGAGCATATTGGGCCAGAACACATGGAAAGGAGAGAGAGAGAGACCCGTTCGTTTCTTACCCCACTCCCCCTAATTAATGGGTGATAGAAGGGGGAGGCAGTAGTTAAAATAAAGAAGCGTCCACCTTCTCAGCCACAACAAAGGTTTCTATCCTCACCTGCATGACAGGCAGATAACACACTGCAGAGTGCCATCTCTAGGCACTAACACATCACCATCAAGACCTTTCTCCTAAATGTTTAGGCATTCATTGAAATCTCCACCCATTGATTCTAACACCGTCCCCCTGGAACAACAGAGAGGAAGTCCACTCCATTCTTCTGTGTTGACAGCTCTCGGTGGTGGCTGGTGGCTAGTGGGGCAGAAAGCTAGTAGACCAACAGTAGGCAGAGCCAATGAAGGCAGGCAGGTAGGGAAAGGGCTCCAACTGAAGGCAGGCTGTGGTTGAGGAGCAGTGTCCCATTTGTCTTAATGGACCAGCCTCCGCTGACAGTTCTTCAGATAGTTGTCTCCTCCTTAACCTTGTCTTCCCCACCCCAGGCTAAATATATTTAGCTCTTTCAACTTTTCCTCTGAGGATGTGGTTCCTTCCTTCCTTCCTTCCTTCCTTCCTTCTTTTCTTCTTTTGTATTTTCCAAAACAGGAACACAAACCATAGTTAAGCTCCCCATTCCTCTGTCCCACTTAGAACTTCGTACCATTTATTTATTTATTTATTTACAGCTATTAGCCCATAAAATATATACAAGCCTTTACAAACTGCATTAGAGACACATGATTACAAAGTGAAATTTACCATCAGGTCACATAACTACAGTATAGGCTGAAACAGACAATTTATCACCTGTAAGGTCAACTAGAACTTGCAGCTGTTTAAAACGTTTCGTACATCTGCCAGTTTATATTCATACTTCGTACCAAATACAGCATGTATACATACACCATATGACTTCCCTTCCCCCCTTTTCCTGGTTCCTTTGCTTTTTTACTACTCCAGGGGTCAGGAAACGTTTTCAGCAGGGGGCCGGTCCACTCTCCCTCAGACCTTGTGGGGGGGCTGGACTATATTTTGAAAAAATAAATAAAAATGAAGGAATTCCTATGCCCCACAAATAACCCAGAGATGCAGTTTAAATAAAAGGACACATTCTACTCATGTAAAAACATGCTGATTCTCGGACCGTCCATGGGCCGGATTGAGAAGGCGATTGGGCCGGATCCGGCCCCCGGGCCTTAGTTTGCCTACCCATGTACTGCTCCATGTAATCCACATCTTTTTAATCTTTTTTAGGATCTGGTTTCTAGAGGACTCACCATCCCTTGATCATGCTCCAGTCAGCATCCCTCTTTAAATTTGGTGACCAAATAGACACTGTACTACAGATGCAGCATGACCAGTGCAATATAAGGTAAGAAATTTTACTTCTCCTATTCTTCAAACAATATTCAGAGATTAGGCTTTAAAAAGCACCTAAGATTAGGACTTGGGGTGGGGGGAGGTGTCAGTGTTTTGTTTTTACTAAAAAAATAAAAAAATACCCCAAGGTCGAGTGAGATATATATGACTTTAGGAAGACATAGCAGCAGAACAGAGTATATTTCGTAGGCATCGTGCTTTTATTCTTTAAAAGAGGTTATGCTTCACAGAAACAATGGCAAAGAAGGATTAATATAGTAAAATTGCCACTTTACAAAAATACACTTTCAGAAAAATGTAGGTATTCAAAAATACAACATTCAAAACTCATTATTTACAACCAGAGGCAGCAGCAGTATTGAGCAATAAAAAAAATAAATATTTTACTTCTTACAGTATACACTAAGGTTAGACCAGGTACAAGTTTGAAGACTGACATCATCACTCAGTTCCATAACTATGTTTGAAGCTAGTCTCTTAATGAACATAAAAACATTCCTATTTCTATTTAAAAAAGCACAGCTTTTATGGAAACTTGCAGGTTTGAAACGCTACATATTCCCCACTCTGGAATGGCGCTATGCCCAACCATTAAGCATCTCTGAACTCTAAGAGTTGTGCTTTCTTCTGATATAGGCATCTTACCCAATACATTCAGGATCCTTCAAATTCAATTTATTGCACTTCTGTCACATTCCACCAACAAAAAATAATAATACTCCTTTACTGGCAGAGCCATAAATTTGTGGCGCCTGCTAGCACAGAATATGTGTATTCCTTTCAGAAAGGTTCATACAAAAGAAGATCACACAGCACAGACATATACATAAAGTATTTCAAAACACAAATATGAAGCTTGTGGCAGCATCCAGTTAAATATATTTTTTCCCTGCAAGGCCATTTATTTTTCACATTAGAATTGCACAGTACAGGCAATAGGCATGGGGCTTCAATATAAGATGATTTCAAACTATACCAGTGATTCCTTAAAGAAGGGGGGGGGGTTAAGAAGGAACATTCCTCACATACATATAGGCATTTCTCACTCAACTTGCAGCAACAGAAGGGTTACTGCTAATTTTACAAAGTTAAGCAAATGGCAGGACAGCAAATAAGAGGGCGATAGGTTGATCCATAAAATGAATTTTAAGGATAGGCTCTGTGACTCACAGTGCCAAATACATGAATTAAGAACCAGTTCACACATGCAGTATTTTATCATTGGTTGACTACAACATCAAAGCGATGACTTAAGCCACCCTGCATGGCTTCCAACATATACAAAACCATAATAAAACATACAGAGCTGCCTTCATATGTCTTCTAATGGTTGTATAGTTACTTCTCTCCTTCCCATCTAATGGTAGGGCATTCCACAGGTGGGTGCCACTGCTGAGAAGGCCCTCTGCCTGGTTCCCTGTAACTTCACTTCTTGCAGTGAGGGAACCGCCAGAAGGCCCTCAGAGCTGGACCTCACTGTCCAGCCTGAACAACAGACATCTAAAGACATAGCTCTTCTTTAAATATATGTATTTAATAGTCTCATCACCCTCCCAGATTCAAAATTTCATGGAAAATTAACTTTGAAAATATATACCCAAATTTTCATTATCTAATACCCATTGTTTTCTGACATCCTCCCTTCCATTAAGAATCACAGACATATTCTACAGCCTCATTCTAATTTTTGGCACCAAAAAGTACACAATCCAAGCTTATCCCAACAGCAGTGGTCCTTGGCTAAGATTCTGGAATATGAAACTGGACAAATGTAACAAAATGCCATTTCTAACATTTAACTATAAATTTGCATTTGAAGCATTAAATAAATGGCCACTTTTAAGGCAACATATAATGAGAACTTTAAGTTTCACAGTATATATGTTCGATTGAACGCCTCTCTTATTTGGTTAATAAAAGACCAAACAAGAAACAAATTCTATACACATTGCACCAACTAGTTTACAAAATTCTGTGGGAAATGCTTCAATGAACTTGGTCCAAGATTCTCTCTTGTTTGAAGGGTAACAGCACACGGTTTAGAACATAGAAAGTGGCCTTGTATCAGGTTGGATCATTGGTCCACAAAGCTAAATATAATCCACACCAACTGACAGCCGCTTTCTATAGTCTTGGGACCAAACTACAGCTGTGCCTTCTACTGAAGGGTTTTTGATACAGATTTCCAGTGTGAAATGGAGGGGGCAAACATCCTTCCTATGGTTCCAATCTAGATTGGGTCCCCTGCTGCTGCAATTTGCAATAGGGGGAAAATTCTTATTGAAGAAAACGAGTTATTCCCCACCAATCAAAACTGCAGGAATGGGTGGAAGCAATCCAAATTGTTACCACAGCAAGGAGTTAAGGGTTTAAATCCCCTTCCCCTTCTCTCTGCTTTACTAATTTCTGTAAAACCACCACCACAACTTAAATGCACAGCTCTATAGCCAACACAACAGGTTGTGTGGCTTGGTTGTAGCTGGAGATGCTAGAGAAATATGCTTCCCTTCGCAAACATTTTCTACAGTCACACAATGCTCATAATGTACCTTAGCTTAGAACAGATATACTTAGCACATTTCGGTTTTCAGGAATCCCTACCCAACATAGTAGCAATCCACTGGAGAGACATTTGTCATGCCCTGGATGGAGAGGGGGCTCACTGCTGCTCAAGGAACCTGCAGCAAGCCAGGAGGAACTTGAGAAGCTCAGTATCCCTGCAAGTGGGCATTAATGCTCCAGATCCCATGGAGATTTTCAAAGACATGCCTCTCTGGCCTGTAGTCACACTTGAAATCCCATGAGGAAGAAAGCTCTAGGTCTATGTCATGTGAGGTCTTGTGGCTTAAGTCGCAGTTCTTTAGATGACCTGGAAAGCTATTCATCTTGTGAGATTTACTGAAGGGAGGGGGGAAAGTGTGGCTTGAGCAGACAATATATCTTAGCACAGAATAAATACGCAGAATATTACATTCAGGATTCGCTTTGAATGCAAACCTTAAATGCTCTAGTTTCTTCAGTTACTTTGCATACCATCTGCACAGACTACAAAAGTCCTAGGTGTGGTTGCATCCTGACCTTCTCCATGTTCTCTCAGTTGTGTCTTAGATGCATAAGGGCTTGCATGGCAGGCGCAGGGAGAGTGACGTCACACAGTGGAACATTGACCAGATCCCATTTTCCAGAAAAGAGAGGGTGGAGGGTAACTTTTCATTAACCAGGCAAGGCAGTCTGTGGACATCATGAACCAGCTGGAAATTAACCTTTGAGCATACCAATGAAGTTAATTTCCAGTACTCTACTTTGGGCTCTTAAATACTGTGCTCCGCATCATGTGAGGTAGAGAGAGAAAGAAAGAAAAAATCAAAACAAATGCAAAACAAACAAACCAACAAAATTTCCTCCCCTTTCCTCTTCTGTGGGGGTGTGCAAATCTAAGCTTTGGAATCTTCTTGTACGTAGAGCTGAGAAATGGTCTTCTTAATGCGAAGCGCTGTCAGTCGAGCTGCCCCATTGGCGTACCAGCACTCACGCATGATCCGGCCCATTACTCTGAGTGCCTTGAGAAAAGAGCAAAAGCAGAGTAAGACGCGCACATCCATGGTTGTCGCAGTGCTTCAGCATGAAAATTGCCAACAGGAACAAGATGGATTCAGAATGTGCATATATATATATATATATATATATATATATATATATATATATATATTGTTGAGGGGTGTGGTGTATAGCCTCCAACGTTCTGGGCAGAGAGGAAGTTCCTAGATTAGTGTGCCTTTTCTTCTTTTGTTCCTTAATTACTTGAGGGATATCTTGGGTGATTTCATGAGTGATATTCTGAATACCACTGGGTGGGTCATTAAGTGTAGATTAGTTGCTAAAGCTTTCGTGTCTTGACCTCTTGAGCTTGTGAAGAGTTTTTCTGAGAAGATGGCTGTGCTGCATTTAGTTGTGCTCTGGCTTGGCTTCGTGTATAGGGGCGAGCTGTGGTTTTGTGCCTTGTGCCAGCCAGATCTGTGTAGGGATTGCAGGGGGGTGCAGCATCCGGAGGTGCCACTATAGTTTGGCTACTGGATGGAGTCTGTAATATGTCTGTGGAGAGGGTCTGGGTTTGGGTCTGGTGTGGTTGATTGGTGACGGCGTTCTGTGTGCCTCTGGTTCTGGTGTCGGTTTTTGTGGGGAGGGCTAATTTCCAGATGTCTGGCAGGCGGGACGTGTCGTCACGCTTGTTCATGTTGTGAGGGTGTTTCTCTATCTCGATGGCTTCCATGATTATTCTCTTGTGGTGATGTTCCATGTTAAAGAGCAATTTGGAATCTGCAAAATTAATTTCGTGTCCTGTTTCTTTCATGTGTTGGAAAAGAGAGGAAGTTTTTTCTTCTTTTTTGACGGCATTCTTGTGTTCTGCGATACGTGCATTTATTCGTCTGTTTGTTTGTCCAATGTACGTGGCTGGGCAGACTTTGCAGGGTATTTCATAGACCCCTTGGTTTTCCAGCTGGATTTTGTCTTTTGGATTTCTGAGGATATTGGCTATTTTTTGGTTGGTGCAGAAGGCTGTTTTGATATTGTGTTTATGGAGGATTTTGCTGATTTTGTCTGTAGTGCCCTTGATATAAGGAAGGAGGGCCATGCCATTGTTTTCTTCTGTGTCTTGGTTTTTGGGGGGTGTTTCTTTTTGGATTAGCTTCGTAACCCTGTTTTTCTGGTATCCATTGGCGATTAACACATTTGAGAGATTCTGTAACTCAGTTGTCAAGTGGTCTTTGTCAGCCAGGCGTTTGGTTCTGGAGATGAGAGTCTTGGCTACGGAGTTTATTTGTGCAGGGTGGTGGTGTGATTGTGCATGTAAGTAGCGGTTGGTGTGTGTTTTTTTCCGGTAGATAGTGTGTCCTAGGGAGCCATCAGGTTTTTTGTAGATTAGGACGTCAAGAAAGGGGAGTTGGTTGTTGTCTTCTATTTCCATAGTGAATTGTATTTTGGGGTGTAGGCTGTTGAGATGTGTGAGGAAGCTATCTAGTTTTTCTTTCCCGTGTGGCCAAATTACACAGATCTGGCTGGCACAAGGCACAAAACCACAGCTCGCCCCTATACACGAAGCCAAGCCAGAGCACAACTAAATGCAGCACAGCCATCTTCTCAGAAAAACTCTTCACAAGCTCAAGAGGTCAAGACACGAAAGCTTTAGCAACTAATCTACACTTAATGACCCACCCAGTGGTATTCAGAATATCACTCATGAAATCACCCAAGATATCCCTCAAGTAATTAAGGAACAAAAGAAGAAAAGGCACACTAATCTAGGAACTTCCTCTCTGCCCAGAACGTTGGAGGCTATACACCACACCCCTCAACAGTATTTATAGGAACTCAAACACCAGATTCTGCTCTGTTCCAGTAACAAGAAGCCGAAAGCACCAGCCTGAAGATGACGAGTGAGACCTCGTCGAAACGTCGCACAGACACCCCGACTCTTACACGGGAAGACACCCGAAGACACCAAAACCTGCATTCCTGTACCCGTGAAAATCTACGAAAGCATATATATATATATATATATATATATATATATATATATATATATATATATATATATAAAAATACACACACGTTACTGTATTTGAACTTGGAACATTTCTGCTCACGCAACAAGACTGTGCTGCCTCCCCCCACCCACAGGTCCCTGCACCCCTGCCCCTGAAAAAGGGCTTCTGAGGAGCTGGGAGACCCTATAGGAACACCATGGCAGGGCAAAGAGGGCTGCAAGCAGGAAAGGGGAAAATCAATGGAAATTTGGGGAGGGGGCTTGCAAAGGAACTTCTGCTCATGCAAATACACTTTAATTGGGGTGGCAAGTTCTATAGGGAGTATATCCACAATCGCTACTGATTTATCACCAGAAATATGCTCTGATGTACTCTTTTCTGCTGTGCATGTGTTGATATAATTCCTCAAGTTTACTGTCAGTAGTTAACTGTCTTTTAGATCATCACCAAGGCTCAAGGTCTGTCTGGAAGCCATGCTTTTGGCGAAAGACTGAAATTCTTTTGAGCAGTAAGCCCCTGTGTGCTTAGTGCAATTAACTTCTTAGTATATAGGATTTTGCTGGAAATCCTACATATATTTTTTTATGGGGTGCAGGTATGTGATAGTCACTTGGTCATGAGGACAGGATTTTCGACACCTGATTGAGGCACTACATTTAATACTCTTTTATCCCGGAGTTAAGCCTGTGCTGGGGAGCCAAGAGCTGCATTCTGTAGGCAAAGAGTGGTTGGGGGGGTCACCTGATGAGCTGCATATAAATATTATTGTTATTGTTATTATCATCAGACTGGGTTGCCCCAGCCACTCTGGGTGGCTCCCAGCAAAATATTAAGAACAGAATCAAACATTAAAAACTTCCCTATACAGGGCTGCCTTCAGGTGTCTTCTGAAAGTGAAATAGTTGTTTATTTCCTGGACATCTGATGGGAGGGTGGCACTACCAAGAAGGCCCTCTGCCTGGTTCCCTATTGGGCAAAAAGTGGGTGGGACCAAAGGAAAGGTGGCTGCAAAACCATTTTTCTCTCTTCTTCACACATACTCTCTTAAACCCACCCACCCACCGACACTCAAACTTTTCCCAATCCTTCCATCATCCATGCATTCTCTCTCTCTAGGTTTGGAGGGCTGCATCGAAGGAAAGTCGCATGATGTCCCCCTGTGGATTAAACTCTGGCATTTGAAAGGCCTCTAGGGGTGAACTGCGCCTCACACTGAGCCCATTTACTTAACCAGACAGGTATATGCAAGCATTTTGGGGGGTAAGTTTTCATATTTTAGTTCAGTTAAAAACATGCACTTTTAAGTTACACAGTAAAAGTTGCAGTTCAAAGAAACAAGAGAAAATGTTACCTCACAGCTTTGCCACTGATTTGGGATATTTGGTCTATGTTTTTGCTCGCAGACTACTTTTCTCATATCTTCTATTGAAGGATCAGAAGGCACAGTATCATAGTAAGGTAACTGGTACTCCTCGACAATTCCTAGAAGAGGAATGTGGTAAAAATATAAATTTACTAGGGGACTTTCAGTTGTTATGGGAGCAAAACATGGACAGATGTAGTACAGAAACGGCTTCCTGGCACACCTGGGCAAATATCCATTGTGTCAGCAAATATGTTCTTGAAAACACTGTGCTTTTTCCAAATGCTTCGGTAAAAAAAGAAATCTGTAAAGCCGTATCCTTGAAGCATTCAGAAACTTATTTTCATTCAGGGCTACATGGGAAAGTCCTTGAAATTGCAGGCAATCATTCCTGTCAAACTAGCTCTGCGGTACCCCCACTTCTTTCTGTCAGCTTGTTAAGGGGCAGGGGAAGACCCAATATGGGCTAATACAACTCTGGCTTGGATCCAAAGAATGAGAGGTAAAAGGAGATGATGCATTTCAGTGGGGAAAATGTAATAACGCAACCTATTATATAATGCAATATGACAACCCCTTATGTTGGAGCCGTAGCCCAGCTCTATGGTTTTACAATCCAGTGGGGATGAGGAAGGGATCCCGAGGGCCATATAGTCCTACCCTTTGCAATGCAGGAATCCTGTCTACAGGATTCAACCCCCAACCCTCCAGTTAATAGCCAGATGCACTGACCCAGAACTCTCAAAGACGAAAGAAAGCATTGCACTTGAGCTAGATGCAAGCCTGTGGTTGTGGAAGAGTTTGGGGGTGTTTGTGTGGAGTTCATTTATGCTGTGCTTTAATTAGTATGGCAATGTGTTTGATGCAGGAAGTCTTGGTCAAGTTGGGTAACCTTAAGTGACAGCTGAGATAGGGGTTGGAGATTGAACTCTCAGTATGCAAAAGGAGGAGAGAGAGCGTGCACATTGTGGTGGAGGGCTGCAAGTTTGGAATTCCACGATAGACGGTATGATGGGCTGGGGCTAGAAGGGGCGGCAGAAGAAGTGTCTATATGTTTGGGTGCTGGCTGGTCCATGTGGGTTGGTGCTGGTGTTCTTGGTTGGCAGCCAGAAGACGAAGACAGCAAAGAGGAAGAGGATCAAGAAAGAAGAAAGGAGACCTGAGAGGAAGACCAAGTGGTTTGATGGCTGAAGATTTGCTGGGGTAGCTGAATCACTTGACAGGGAGAACTTGTCTACAGGGGTGAGAGGAGTTGGGAATGCTGGGCTCTGGCGCCTGGTAGGAGCTCCAGAGGAAGGTCTTCCAAGACAAGACAGCAGAAACAGACCCACACTTCAATAGGTGAGTAGGGGTTAAAACAGAGGCTTCAACAAAAGTCCTCAGTCATAGTGTTGAGGGCTTAATTAATTAACAAGGGCAATTGCCAGAAGCTGTATGGTATTGGTAACAGTAGTGTAAAAGCTGTTGGTATTGAACGTGACAGTAACAAATTAGCAAAGTGAGTAATTTGAAGCTTGCAATCTTAATATTGTCAAATATAGTAACTATATACAACTGGCTTTATCTCTTAGTTACCAGGATTACTGGTAAGTTAAGGGTACAAGCGATATTAAATGGTAGCAGAAGTACAGGTGCAGGAAAACTATTGGGCATGGAAGTTGGTTTTGTTTAAGGAAGGAAATACCCTCTTTCTCACCACAGGGAACCACCGACAGAAGTTTGATTCAGGACAACAATCAATCGTAGATGGCTTCTGGTTTTCACCAATCCTGAAGCAGCAGCTGAATGGCCTACTGGGGTGTCATTTTATTAATTTCTTAAATTGATATACTGTCCTTCAACCAAGGATCACTGTTCTCTTTATAGTTGCATTTTATACATATGATATTTGCAACTCTTCTGTTATTAAAGGTAAAGGGACCCCTGACCATTAGGTCCAGTCGTGGCCGACTCTGGGGTTGCGGCTCTCATCTCACTTTACTGGCTGAGGGAGCCGGCGTACAGCTTCCGAGTCATGTGGCCAGCATGACTAAGCCGCTTCTGGTGAACCAGAGCAGCGCACGGAAACGGCGTTTACCTTCCCGCCGGAGCAGTACCTATTTATCTACTTGCACTTTGACGTGCTTTTGAACTGCTAGGTGGGCAGGAGCAGGGACCGAACAACGGGAGCTCACCCCGTCACGGGGATTCGAACCGCTGACCTTCTGATCGGCAAGTCCTAGGCTCTGTGGTTTAACCCACAGCGCCACCCGCATCCCTTATTACAATGCTACATTTTGTAAGCCACTTACCTGGTGAAAGAAGGTATATTTTCTTAAAATTAAATAAAGTACCAGTTGTGCAATTTCCTATTCTCCAGTCTCCCCACTATTCCTTTCCTCCTCACCGATTATTTCAGTCACTCATAAGCCGCCTTTAAACAGTGTTATTTGTCTAGAAAAAAGAGCTGCCCTTCTTTTTTTATAATGGCAATGGTGCACAACTGAGAGGTGCCAGGAGGGGAAAAAAACCCTGTCTTTAGGTATTATTCATGTGAGGGAGCATCACACTACAGTGGTACCTTGGGTTAAGAACTTAATTCGTTATGGAGGTCCGTTCTTAACCTGAGGTACCACTTTAGCTAATGGGGCCTCCTGCTGCCACCACCTGATTTCTGTTCTCCTCCTGAAGCAAAGTTCTTGACCCGAGGTACTTTTTCTGGGTTAGCAGAGTCTGTAACCTGAAGTGTCTGTAACCCGAGGTACCACTGCATGTCTAGGACACAAAGCAGCCCCATCCCCGCAAGCAAAGCTTCTTCAGATGCCTGCATTTTTACAGCTAGTCACATGTGATGCTACAGCAGCATAGCTCTGCTCCCTAGTCATAGTGCGAGACCCTTCTTCCCATGTGTAACACATACTTCCACAACCCTATTCCTGTGTGTATTGGAAACCGCACTGCGTGCCAAGCAAACAGGATGAAACATGTCCCTGTTTTTATGCTATCTAAGAATAGTTTTAAAACACAATGGCAGGGGTCTGGAGCATTAAAAAAAGAGAGACATAGGTTATACCTCCAACTGAGCATCTTCGGGATATCTCCCAGTACACCAGCCCAAGAGAGTAGATATCTGCACGCTTGAAGGACTCGAAGATACTTATGTTCATCGTGTCATCAAGTATTTCTGGAGCCATGTACCTTTCAAATACAGAGATACCAAAACTCATATTTACCAAAGAGGTAGAAAGGGGTGTGTTTAGTTAACTAGGATTAAAATTAAGGGACAACAAATAAAAATGAAATACAAATGGGGTATTTTTAGAACACTGAACTTGTTTGAGAGAAAGCAGAAGATTCAAGGCATTCTTGTTAGGTCTCCCAATTCCTGGGAGTTGGTCTTTAGCCCTTCTCATGAGATCAACATTTATGTATTATGAAAACATTAAAGAGGGAGGCAGGATCTCAATAACTGATCCTGACCCCTTGGACCTGTGCACATTCAGTAGACCATCAGAACAGTACTGCCTAGTTTGTACATCACACTAAGTCAAACCATGGCTGCCAAAGAGGCCACTTCACTTGTACCTGGCAGTTCTATGGTGGTACTGTGCCGAACTAAGCCATGACTTGACTTAGTGTATTGTCTGAACCTGGGCTCATGCGTTAGCTCTCTCCAAATTAACCATGTGCTACAACTAAGGTTTTTCCTATGATTTACAGCTTATGGTTTGTCCAGGAGATTGTAAACCATGAGTTTGGGTTCAGATAACACAGTAAAGCAAACCTTGAGCTCAAGTCATCTCAAAGCAACTGCAGGAATCCTGGTGTATTTGCTTCTCCCCCTGCCCTCCACAGCACAGGAAATAGTGAGGGCAAACTGCAAGCTGCATTAACCTGCTGTTTAGCACTGCATGAGTTTTTCCTTTCTTTTAACGAAGCAGCTCCAGAGCTGGGCCTGTCAGGAGGGAAGCTCCAACTGGCACACTACAGCTTTTCTTTGAGGGGAACTTGGTGTGGGGGAAAGGGTTAATTCCATCCTACCTGATTGTCCTGTCCCTGCCCTCAGTGGCTGCTATTTTAAAAGAGAGCATGCAATCACACACAGCAGTAACATACACATATTTTGCAATGTGTCATTTGACCGTAATAAAGGCAGATATGCAGTGAGCCTTGAGTACTACAACATTAATTTTTGAAGGATTCTTGGCTACTGGTATCTTGATTCTCATTTGCCTAGTTACACATGTTGCTGCATGTCATGTGGACAAATCTGAGTGAGGGCAAGGAGACCGCGAAACATATTTCACCCCGTTTCACCAGCCCCTTCAAATATCTCTGAAACAAACTGGGGATGGGGAGACATTTCACAGGGGGAAAGGTTTTGGGGTTTTTTTGCCATATGCATGTAGAGTTCCAGCTCAACCCTCTTGAGTGTGAAATATTTATTACAAGCATACTGACTTACCTCTTGGTTCCCACTCTAGAATTCTGAGGTATGTCAATTGTGTTCAACAGAGAGTCATGCTTGACAGCCAGTCCCAGGTCAGCAATGGCACAGGTTTCATTCCTTTTGACTAAAATGTTTTTAGATTTCAGATCTCTGTGGGAAATGGCTGGTTTGCCTGCGAATCACAAAAAATATGCCCACAATGTCTTTACATTACCCACTGATATGTTTAACAGAAACGTTCATTGCATGTATGTAAATGTAAGCCACAAAAATTCAGAAGTAATGTCTTCTGCTCATACGACTTTTTTTCAGCTCTTAACACTCAAAAGTTTATCACCCTATCCTTGACAGCAGGGCTGGGGAAGCTTTTTTCCATTGAAGGGTAATGCCAGCAGCAGGTGGGGCTAGAACAATGCACACAAACTCTCTTTTGCTGTCTTAAGTGTGTGGGGGGGGGGAGTGTGTGAGTAATGATGATCTTAAGATTATTAACCTCTCTCTCTCTCTCTCTCTCTCTCTCTCTCTCACACACACACACACACACACACACACACAGAGCCAGAGTCACCCTACACACCACACACAATTCCCTTTACATGCATGTATCTATCAATACTATGGGATGTGATACATAAGTAGCAGTCAAGTACAACATTCCTTGTTTTCCTGTCCAGGTAACAAAAGGGCAAGTCACGTAGCACTCTCTCTCTCTTTGACTTCCTCCATCGTTGGAGCAGCTTTATAGCTAGAAATGCTCTGTTGGCTGCCAACAGGGAACACTGGGATTATCCCTATATGGGATACATCCACACGTATATACTTTGTAATTAAGTCTGCCTTCAGGGATCCAACTGTGAACTGATGATGTGAGTAAACTAAGCCAAGACTGTGGCATTTTTATTCTATGAAGAGGGATATAAGGGGACATACCAGGAATCTAATAGTAAGAGGCTTAAACAAGTCTGCGACCTGCTATCTGCTGTGTGTTTAAAAGGGGGAATGTAAAACTCTGATAAGTAAAGGAACTTCCATGCAAGTTAGGAAGAATATTAGAAAACAATATATCCTCTCCTGCCTCCCTACAGTTGCTTCACATCCACATACCTCTCCCCACTTCTTCAATGTAAATTAAAATTTTGTGTGGGGGAGAGGGGAGTGGAAGGCAATTCCCACACTAATATTAATATTTAGGCACCCACTCCCTCATTTATATTAAAAGTGTTGGGATTTTTTGTAAACATGTATCTACCAAATGTACTGTGCTCATTTAATACACAAAGATGCCAGAGAAAGGGGCAGAAATAATCACAAGTCAAACAAATCCTGGTTCATTCACTTCTTCAACATCCATCCAAGTCATCTTCTGCCCGAAGTGAGCTTAATGTGAAGGTAACTGCATAAACATGAACACATTACCTTGAGTGCCAACGATCTCCATGTGAAGATGGGCTAAGCCACTCGCTATGGAAAATGTCATCTTGATCATGCCATTGGCTGTTACAGTGTTGTTGTTTAAGTAGTCAAACAAAGAACCTTGGTCATGGTATTCTGAGACAAGCCACAGCTGAGTCCAAGTCCCATTATCTGTGGAGAGACATAACTGCATTTAACAATGAGTAGCTGTAGAGCACAGCAACCCTCAAAGGTGAAAATATTTTCTAAAGGTAGTCGTTTTGCAAGGCCCGTTTATTTTTGCAACGGAA
The DNA here is from genome assembly GCF_965113315.1 of Podarcis vaucheri. Classification (NCBI taxonomy): domain Eukaryota; kingdom Metazoa; phylum Chordata; class Lepidosauria; order Squamata; family Lacertidae; genus Podarcis; species Podarcis vaucheri. The sequence goes on from NC_138759.1 coordinate 108,571,391, forward strand.
TATTTGGCAATGCAGAACATAAGAAGAGCCCTGCCGAATCAGGCCCAAGGCCCATCTAGTCTTGCATCCTGTTCTCACAGTGACCAGTGAGATGCTTACGGGAAGCCCAAATGCAGGACATGAGTACAAGAGCACTCTGATCCCCATAAAGTGGCATTTAGAGAAAGGCCCACGGCCTCCGACAGTGAGGGAGAACAAAGTGAATATGGTAGCCTTCCCCTTCTCCACAAATTTTGTCTCATCCTCTTTTGAAGCCATCTAAGCTGGTGGCCATCACAACTTCTTGTGGGAACAAACTTCATGGTTAACTATGCATTGTGTGAAGAAGGACTTTCTTTGGGCTGCCCTGAACCTCTCAACGTTCTGCTTCATTGGATGATCCCGAATTCTAATATTATGAGACAGGGAGAAAAACGTTCCTCTAATCACTTTCTCCACACCGTGTCTTGTCCCCACATCGCTCTTCCTTAAACAAAGAAGTTGCAAATGTTCTAACCTTTCCTCACAGCAGAATTTCTCCATCCCCCTTTGGTTGCCGTTTTCTGACCCCATTTCAACTCTACAATATCCTTTTTAAGATGAAGCAACCAGAACTGTACACTGTAGGAAAAGTTTAATTCATGCCAGAATGGAATTTCACACTAAAAAGCTGCAATCTCCAACACACTTACTAGGGCATAAGTCCCACTGAAGACAGTGCGGGCTCATCTCCAAGTGAACATGCATAGGACTGTGTTGCAAATCTTATTTTGTAAGCCACATAGCAAGGAAATCACTGGTAAAGATCCACTTGTCATTAGAAGAAGAGGAGGAAGTTTCAAGGCTGGACTCTTGAGCTGCCTGCAGCCCATCTGTCTCCTTTGCTTGAGTCCTCAACAGGACCTGAATTGTCATGAGGAATGTCACCTATACTAACCATCTGTTTAGAAAATAGCTTTAAAAATCTGTTGACCTGCCCTTTTCTATAGGGCATGTGTGTGATGTCTCCTAAGGTGTTCAAGAGAATGAATGCTAGTTCTGCCCCCACCCCAATAGGAAATTACAGCTACAACTAGCTGCATATTCTAGTAAAGTATCTCAGATAGTTGGGTCAGCAGTCATATGATTGCTGGAAAATGTGAGGCAAGCACCAGCATAGGATTAAAATGTATGAAAGAACAGAAATTACAAATGAGCTCCAAGAGTTCAAGTTTGGAAAACGGATAATATAATAATATTGTGCAAGATTAATAACCATAATGCATAGCACCCTTTAGTAATGGGCACTGTCTTGCACCTCAAGTTGCAATTATTCCATACCTGAATCAGATCAGAAAATTACTTCTATACTCATTATCCCCACAAAGGCAAGCATCCTTGTCCTTTGAAATCAATGGGCTTAACAGCATGCTGCATTGTGAAAGCTATAATGATGTATTAAAAAATGCCAAGTACCACAATGAATGGACTTAAAATACGGACAGATAATTGTTTGCTTTGCAATTTAACTTTAAATGTAACCAAAAATAGACTTTCCAACCTTCCTAAATCTCTTTTCCTTGCCCCACTACATATTTTAATGATGGACACTGATATTTCAATACTTTAGTGAGATTGCTTTATTATGTATTTTAATCCTTTTGTATGTTTAATGTATGTATTTTAAAAATGCTGTGTGATTGGTTTCTATATTTTGTAATATTTCGGCATTCAGAGGTATACAAATTAATAAATAATTGTAATTAAACTACTTGTCCCTCCCACCCTCTGCCAAAATCTGGAATGGTACCCTTGTCTTCACACCTGTTTTCTAATTAAGTGGGTTGGTATAAACCATTTAAAATGTTCCCAGCAGAATGCAGAACTACAGTTCTGTGGAAACCAAAGCAATCAAGTCTTGATTCCCATGCTCTTGCATTTAATTTAAATTATATATTTCTATAATTGTTTGGCATCCAATATTAGTGTATCATGCCAGTGTGCTGTAGTGATCAGAGTGTTGGACTGAGAGCGTGGAGAGACAGATTCAAATCCCTGCTCACCCTCTCTCAGACCGACCGACCTCACAGGGCTATTGTGAAGATCAAAGGGGAACATACGGGATATGCTGCCTTGAGCCCCTTAGAGGAAAGGCAGGATATAAATGTAATAAATAAATAACAAGGAATACCATAAAGACATTAAATTAAAAATCAAACACTCACTCACTGTTAAACACACTGATGAGACACACTAACAGCACCCCAGTGACAAGCAATACTAATAACAGCACCAAGGGCACTGCTAAAAGCCACCACCCGTGAGAATTAGTGGGGTAGGAACTAAATACAGCACACAGATACAGGGAAAGCCTTTTCTCTTTATAACTACTGAACCTCCATTGGTGAGGGAATCCTGGAAAGTGCCTACAATGAAAATCTCAGGGGTGGGGAGGCTTGTACTGGAGTATAAGCAGAGTGGGACTACGCTTGGCATCACATCATCCAAATCATAACAAACCAGGCTTTCTTAAAGAATATAACAACGCAGGGCTAATCTAGCACAGGGCAAACATTGTGAAATGGTGTGGAAGTACTATACCCTTGTTATCGGCAGCAATAAAACCCAAGATATTTTCATGCCTCAGCATAATGGTCTGGTAGATTTCCGCTTCACGAAACCAAGACCTTTCGTCTCTCGAGGAAAAGATCTTCACAGCCACGTCCTCTCCGCACCATTTTCCACGCCAGACTTCGCCGAATCGACCCTTTCCTACTATTTCCTGAAGGACTATTGTTCTTGCAATTGTTCTTTGGACAAGCAGAGGCAAGCCTAACAAAAGAAATACAAGCATTAAAACGTTTTCTTAACCCTCTCTCCAATAATTACCACTGATCTACAACACGTGCAATATATACGCAGAGGCAATCTCCAGTTTGTGAAATCCACATCTTCTTGTAATCAGTGGCAAAACTCCCATTGTTTTTGGTACAGCTGGATTGCTCTTTGGTTGCAATCTATCTATCTATCTATCCATCTAATAGCAAACCCAGATGGCAAGTGCCAACAGAATTGGATAAAAAATGGGCTTTCTGGTACTGAGGAATGCTTGTTGTGGCTATCACACAGCAACAGTGTGTGTGTGTGTGCGCGCGCGTGCGTGCGTGCGTGTAAAAATCAATGGGATCTTCTCAGTCAGGACCAGCAGGTCATAGCTGATATCTCATGGTAAGCATAAGGTTATCAGTTGTGGCTGTCTCTAATTTTGTGTTATGCCACGTTCCCTGTGGCAACCATTTTGTGTTATGCCATGCTTTCCTCATAGCAGCTATTTTGTGACTGGTGTCCCCAGCACTCTCTCAAAATTTGAAATATGCCACTGGTCCGAAAAGGTAGAGGACCCCTGCTTTACAGTATGTCATTTTCAAGTGGCATTTCCTGTTTCTACCCAAGGGCAACAGGACCAACTAGCAGCCCACCAGGCATAGTCTCACCTCAGAAGCAAACTTGATCTGGCCCTCCTGAGAGTGACTCACTAGAAAAGGAGAATGAATTACCAACAGCAGATTTAACCCTTGATTATTAGATAACTTGGGGGATAATGTCACAACCTTACAGATGGAAAATGAAAGTAGTCCCTGAGAATGACAACGGCGCTCTTCAAAGATATCAAATAACAATGACATGAGTACCATCACTTCTGTTTTGTGAACAATTGATAAATCAGCCCTGTCTAAGGCCAAGACTTCAGGACACTCTGCTTGGAAGAAATTAGATTGCAGCCCCAGTGTCTTCACTTCACATAAGGCATGGTGTTAAGCAAGAAGATTAATCTAAATCTACACTTATTTCAAAACAGTTTTAAAGTTTCTGGCTCAGGAAACACCCAGGAATTGTCAGCATAGGCCTGACCTTTGAAGCCAAAACATTTGTCTTTTGCAGACATACAAAGAATAGTCTGGAAATGCTGCAGAGACTTCAGCTACTGCAGCTTGACAAGTCTTCAACCTCTTCCTCATTTGGCTTGCGGTCAGATATTGCTCAGAATATCAAAGATGGTACTTTTCCCTGGCAAACTTTAGCTCTCAGTGGAGAAACACACAGAATATGCAGAAGTAAATAATATCTCTCAGAGTGGTGAATGGCACTTTTTAGCGGGAAGAAACTCCAATGAAAATCCTCATCATTACATATTTTTACATGGCTGTTTATTTGTGTATATTTTAAAATTTTATATATGGATGTTTTATGATGGCCTGTATTTGTAATGCGGTGGTGCTGTGAGTTAAACCACAGAGCCTAGGGCTTGCCGATCAGAAGGTTGGCAGTTCGAATCCCCACAATGGGGTGAGCTCCCGTTGCTCAGTTCCTGCTTCTGCCAACCTAGCAGTTCGAAAGCACGTCAAAGTGCAAGTAGATAAATACCTCCAGCGGGAAGGTAAACGTGTTTCCGTGCGCTGCTCTGTTTCGCCAGAAGCGGCTTAGTCATGCTGGCCACATGACTCAGAAGCTGTACACCAGCTCCCTTGGCCAATAAAGCGAGATGAATGCTGCAACCCCAGAGTCGGTAACGACTAGACCTAATGGTCAGGGCTCCCTTTACCTTTACCTATTTGTAATGCCTAATAAAGGTTTGGCAAAGTAAGTAAGCAAGCAAGCTAAAGTCAGATGAACATTTCTAAAGCCATCATCACCTTTGAGGGAACTCTTACCTGGAACTTCAGAAGTTTTATCATGCAGGGGGGGGGCACATAATTTTTCCACATAGTACACCAATTCTAAGCAGCAGCCTTACTAACTGCTTTTCAGGGTGTTTTTCCCCCATGTTACTTATTTGAATATTCACACATGTGTTGGGAAAGATTAACATTCTCCAGATGGTTTCATGTGCATGCATGTCTTTTATGAAACAGACTGCATGAAACACATCTTGAGAAGCAGGCATGCCTCACTCTAACAGAGAAGCTACACAAAACTTCCCCGGTCATTATGCAATATTGATTCTTAATGTTGCTATGGCCTTTGGTTAATACAATAAACTATTTGGTTTGCATTTTTAATGTCTAGCTGCGACACCAGTTCTTTGCATAGCTGTAGACACAATGCAGCTGCGTAACAGACACCAGATTAAAAGCAATTTTTCTATTTGCACTTCCAGTTATCAGGAGTATACCTCACCCCCTTCGCTTCCCATTTTCAGGCTCTTCCAGAGAGATTTTTTAGCACTATGCCTCTTGGAATATTACCTTAATCTGCTACACATCATGGGAAATTCCAACAGAATCCACAGCGCACACTCACATACCAGATCCAGAACCTGACGTCGTCATATCATAAATCAGATCTTTGAGAGTCTTCCCTGGGTTCACCAGACTGCATTCCGACAGAGGCTCTTCAATGTTTTGTCTTCTTTTCTTCCTGAATCTGCAGTTGTTGCCTTGATGTGTGCACAGAGTCAGCATTAAAGCTATAGACAAGACACATACTGGTACAGTTATAACCACCGTCAGTTCCACAGGGCCCAGCTTTGATTTTCTTGCAGCATCTGGACCTTAAAAAGACACAAACCAAAATCTGTCAAATCTACTATGCTCTCAAAGAAGCATGTAAATGTACTTTTTTTTTTTATTACTGGAAGTGACAACAAGGATTGACATTATATTGAGAAAGTTGAGAACGTGGCTGTCTTGGTTATCGAACTCCATGGTCACATCCATACCATATGTTTAAAGGGCATGGTTTCCCTGAAAAAACTTGGGAACTGTAGTGTGTTAAAGCAGCTTGGAATTGTAGCTCAGGGGGGGCAAACTACAGTTTGACACGATACGATACAATACAATACGATACAATATGATATCTTTATTATCATTGTCCCATACAGAACAATGAAATTGAAAATCTACGTAAGACATTCAAAAACCCCTAAAAACTCTGAAACCCCATTTTAAAATACAATATACAATAGAGACCCCTTATACTGCTTTTAGAACCAGAATTGCATTTGGGTAGAAACTGTTTCTCAGGCAGCTAGTCCTTCTTCCAGAAGGCAGAAACTGAAAGAGATCATTTCCGGGGTGCATACTATCCTGTGCTATCTCTGCAGCTTTCTAATGGCACCTGACAGCATAGATTTGACCTAAGGTGCGAAGAGTGCACCCAATTATTCTCTCTGCAGTCTTTACAACCCTGGACAGCATTGTGTTTTTTCCCTGGCTGTGCAGTTCCCAAACCACACACACAGTATTCTTTGCAGGGGGAGCCACGATTGTTAAAGGGTTATAAATGCTTGATGTGGATTTGACCCAGGTCATTCCAAAGTCTTCACTCCTCATCAACATCAATTCACCAGTGCTTAGACTTCTCCTAAGCACTTTACAAATAATAAAACAGGTATCTCTTTGTCATGCTTTTCCAAAGTGACTGGAATAATCTGACAAGTCCCAGGAGCCTATGGTGCAACTACACACACACATATACATACACACCCACACCCCACAACCAGTATTATCCCAAGTTCCAGAGGGGTGGTGCTGTTGTGGGGAAGGGCCAGAGCATGTGCTTCTCCCCACACAGCCTGGAGGTTGTCGTTTTATGCCAGAAGCACAGAAAAGGTCCAATGCTTCCACCGCAAGTGAAGAAATGGGGCCTAGAAGATGTGACACAAAATGGGGGGGGGGACAGTTCAAACAAGAGGCAGATGTATAAGAGTCTAGATATGTTCAAAATGGCAACTAATACAAGAGGTCAGTTCTGGTAGTTAATCCTCTGTAAAGTAGGACGCATGTTCACATGGTTAAGTCCTCAAGGAGCCATCCATTCCAAGTCTGCTTTACAGATAAAGAGCCTTAAAGGGGGGGGGCAAGAGTAGGGAAAGTGTTTCATTTCTACTTAGCTGACAATAATGGTTCCTGAATTTGCCTCTATGCCTATAGCTTGGCTTATGGAAACGTTTGTCCTCCTTTTTTGGTGATGCCTATTGGGCCAGCCTATTGACACAGAATTGGCTAAGCGGCCTCTCCCTCTTCTTTGGACAGCTACTGTGCAAATAAATTACACCACAGGTTCACAATGCAAGTCTTTTTTAAACCAGATCAGATAACTGCATACATGCATCTAGTGAACATTTCCAGGGGGGCAGGGGCGGGGATTCTATTTCACAGCAGCATAGAACAATCAGAAGAGTGCTTGCTTCTTTTTTTAAAAAAGCACAACAAATTAAGGCAGAACAAAGGCAGGGATCAAAAGGACCCGGCTAAAATTTGGCTGCAGAATACAGTGTGATGAGGTGACACCTACTGCCCTGAATTTAGCCAATTTCTTTGTCGTGTGCTGCCAAGTACTCAGCTTCTGTAAACAAACCACTCAGTGGGTGGAATGTCATCACTGATAAGCTTATCACCAGAGGTCTGATGGGCATGGGACATGAGCAGAAATCTTCCCACTGACACCTTAAGCCCCCTTCATATGAAGGAGAGTCTGTCCACAAGCTGAAGAGGTAAGGATGCCACACCACGCAACCATGTGTTGAGTGCAGAGGTCTAGGAAAGGGAAATCTTCATGCTCCATGTGTGGATGTCAGAGCAGGGCCAAAGAATCTACATGGCTTGAGAGCAGTGGCACAGTTACACTGCTTCCTCACCGCCTTTGCATGAAGGGGGTCCTGTCATGTTTAGAATGTGCTTATCACATGCATCAACGTATTTAGCCATGGCATTAGTACACCAGATGGGTGCCATGCTAGCATGATCATGCCACATGGGTCAGTGGACACATAGTATGTGTCAACCCGATGTGCTGTGCATGGAATGCTTACCTGGAAAAGCACAATATGTTTAGAGCTTTGTAAACAAAAACATAACACTTTTTTAGCCTGGTTAGGATCATTAGGAAAAGAATTGAAAATAAGAAGGGCCAATATTATAGGTTGCAGCCACACTTGGAATACTGCCTACAGTTCTGTTCACCTCACCTCAAAAAGGATATTCAGAAAAAAAGACCCTGGGGTTGAGGCAACTCCATTTTGTGGATAGGTTGCGTGGAATCACGGAGTCATGGAATTGGGAGGGGCCACAATCTTTTGCCCAATGTAGGGCTCAAACCCACGACCCTGAAGTTAAGAGAGCCATGCTTTACCAACTGAGCTATCCCAGGAAGGCTTTTGTAGAAAGAGGCAAATAAGGGGTGATACAATACAGGTGTATAAAACAATGCTTGGTTTGGGGAAAGTGGACGGAGAAATGTTGTTTTTTTCTCCCTCTCTCATATCGCTAGAACTTGGGGACATCCAATGACACTGAATGGTGGGAGATTAAGAACTGACTTAGTGGGTTTCCAAGGTGCTACTGGAAGGAATTTTTTAAAATTTTGTTTTGACAAAAGGAAGCAATTCCTCGCACACTGCATAGCTTTTTAAAAATGTATTTTTATTAAAGATTTTCTTGGTTTACAAAGGTTTGTGCAATGTCTCTCTCTTGTCCCGTTCCCCCCCCCCACTCACTGCTTAGCTAAATGTTGGAATTCGCTTGCACGAGAGCCAGAAATGGCCACCGATTTGGCCATCTTTTAAAGAGAATTAGGTAAATTCATGGAATATAAGGCTATCAGTGCTTACTGGTCATGGAAGGTATATTACTCTCCCCACACCAGTTCCAGAGGCTATGTGACTCTGAAGACCAGTTGCTAGGGAGTGTCAAAAGACTGCTGTTGTGCTTATACCCTGTTTGCAGGCTAGCCTGGTCTAACTTGAAGGGCTCTGATGTTCTTACTGTGGGAAGCATATTGCTGAACAACTGCTAAACAAAAGGGGTCTGTAGTTTGATCCATCAGTGGTGGTATTCATCCATAACTGTGTCTATAGTATCCTCAAATATTGCATCAGTGGAGATTACATTTTCACCATGTTAGAAATAATAGCCTTTGCTGCTTCCTTATAGCCCAGGATGTTTACTTGGAAGGAAGGGCCACTTATTTTAATCGGACTTACTTCTGAGTAAACTTGCTTAGGATTTCAGACACCAGTCCCCTGAGAATTTGATCAAGAGATAATGCCTCTGTCTGGAGGTGGGTGGGGCGGAAGAAATCCTGGGAAACAGAACATTCTGTCTATTACACAGAAAATTTATTTTTAACACTACATCATGATACTCAATGACAGGTCATCAGAGGCAACAAAAGTCTGATGAGGATAAACTCATGAACTACGCTGGAAATACAATAAAAAAAGTTAACAGCTCAATAAAGCCAAACTGTGGAATGATCAAAGTCTGGCCAAAACTAAAGGAAAAATTGCACCATCACCATGTTTACAGCTTATGAATTAGGATACATAAAATCTCCTGGTGACTAACTGAGGCCACTAATGGACAACGGTAAACAAAACAGGTCTTCCAGCTCCTATTTAAATACCTACCCAGTTATTTAGGGTTCAAAAACAGAAGCTGTTTATAAATTAACATGCAACCAGATGAGTGATCCAATATCTGCCTGATGGATTTGAAGTACTGAATGAATCACTGACCATGTTCTGCTAATGAAGACCACTTTTAAGCAATGGAATAGGAAATTTGGTTGCTAAGCAGTTGAAAACAGCCCTTTGAAGGGCAAGGTAAATTAAAAGCAACCAATATATGACATAAAGCAATAGTAATCCAATTTCAATTACTAGCAGAAAAACATATTAGTACACAATAGTGCTTTTAACATGCGCATGTTAAAGCAGACCCCTGGCTTGAAGCACTAACTACAAAAGTTTAAGTGAATTTACAAGGTAAGCCTATGCCTGTTTACACAGAAGTATCTCAGTGAGACTTGCTCCCTAACAAGTATGTTTAGGGTTGCAGGTGTAGAAGGATATTCTGAAGTTTTACTACAAACCCATTTCTTCACCAAAGCCTGAGATAGCACTTCATTCAGTAGAGGCACTTGGAGGCCCTACTGGAGGATTTTAAGGTTTGGGTAGGTATATCTGGGAGAAGATCTTTCAGGTTACCTGGTCCAAGCCCGATAAGGTTTTTTAAAGGATAAAAATACTACTTGGCCAACTACAGCTCAGCTGACAAAAACACAGGTGTAATTAAACTGCCCAGTACCAGTTTTGTTCTTTGGGAATTAATGCAGTTTCCTGACCCTTTTTAAAGGCAGCCCCATGTACAACACACTGCATTAGTCTAAACAGGAAGTGAGGAAAGCATGGGTACCATATTTTTCGCTCTATAAGACGCACCAGACCACAAGACGCACCTAGTTTTTGGAGGAGGAAAACAAGGAAAAAAATATTCTGAAACCCAGAAGCCAGAACAGCAAGAGGGATCGCTGTGCAGTGAAAGCAGCAATCCCTCTTGCTGTTCTGGCTTCTGGGATAGCTGCGCAGCCTGCATTCGCTCCATAAGACGCACACACATTTCCCCTTACTTTTTAGGAGGGAAAAGGTGAGTCTTATAGAGCAAAAGATACGGTAATTGTGGCCAAGCTATTCTTGCCCAGGTAAGGTTGCAGCTGGCATATTGGACAAAGATGACAAAAGATCCTCATTCATTTACTTACCTGCCTTCATCTTAAGGTCCCAGGGCAATTTACAACAACAGAAGACCATATACAGTTATAAAAACAGATAAAGCCATTACAATGATAAAATAAGCAACCCCATTCCATATGGAATAATAGAGTAGAAATCCAGTAAAAGAGGTGGGGCCCATGAAACAGAAAACCGTAACGGTCAAAGTCCAGGATAAAGAGGTCCACTTTTAGCATATGGCAATTGCTACGCAGTGAAGATGTTAGCCACACGCCTGTGGAGAGGGAGCCTGACAGTTTAAGGGCTGCCACAAAATGCCCTCTCCTGAGTCACCAGTCTGATGAGCGAGCAATAAAGCATCATCCACATACTGCCAGTGCCTCGGACAAATCTCTGGTTGAGCTATCCCAGTTGCTTCATGTAGATGCTAAAACAGCATGGGAGAAATAACAGAACCCAGCAGAATTCAAAAGCATGACCGTCAAGGGTCGAGCAGTAATCTCCCAGTGCCATCTTTTGGAAACAGTCATCCAGACAGGGATGGAACTGCTGCCAAGCAATGCCTTCCACACCTAACCTATTCAGAAGGATTTCATGGCTAATGGTGTCAAAAGCCATTGAGAAGTCAAGGAGAATCAACAAGGCAGCACTTCCTTACACCAAGTCATACAGTTGTCCCATCTAGCTCCTTATTGAAGCTCACTAAATGTGGCTCCCCAGGTTTCAGACAAGGGCCATTGTCAGCACTACCTGGAGATGTGAGGGATTGAACCAGGGACCTTCTGCATGCAAGGCAAATGCTCTACCACTGAGCTATCTATGGACCTTCCCCAACAGGTTCCCTGCCCCTGGTTCAAACAGCATCATTCTGTAGGGTATTGCTTGCAACATCATACAGGAGAGGAGGGAAGAGGAAGGGTCTACTGGGAGTAATGGGGAGATTTTCCACTAATGCGCATTTAAAAGGGGTTGGGCTTTTAAAGAGACACACAGAGCTTCTAACATCAAGCTATGCATGCTTACTTGGAATGTTTACTAAGTCATAAAGAGCAAAGGAAGCTCCCTTGTACCGAATCAGTCTGCTTTGCTGAGCTAAATTGACCAATGGTCCTTCCAGGTGGCTCAACCCAAGGCAACCATGGACAGAAGCTGAATGCTCCCAGCTTCATGCATGTGGTACCCTGGTACTCAGTAAGCAAGTTTGGAGCAAATATTCGGTGATGCTACCAGTCTGGGTAATTAAATATTACTTTTATGAAATACAGCATACAAAGCAGGTTCCACGGCTCTCATCAATGAACAACACACTTGCCTGTTTTTCATGTTCATCAAAACAGAACTTTCAGAGGGGTTGGCTGTGCTTGAGCAAAGGCCACAGCCTATCTGAAGTTTATCAGAAGAGGACTCTTTGCTTAGCTTCAGTAACACGTACACACAATCCCTGCCGCTGCAAAACAGTTGACCAGGCAAACTACATGGTTATGGAGCAATTTGGGAGTTGCTCCTGAGCAAACATTCATAAACTAGTTTCACAGGTATCCAAAGGATTTTGAATCCCAGCATTTTCCTCACCAGACAACGGCTGCATTCAGAAAGAAAGACAAATAACGCTTTGGCATTACATCTGAACACGAGTTAGGTTACAAAACATGGTTTGTGAGGGGGTGGGTAAACCAGGGTGTGAGCTATAAACCATGGGTTGGACTCATGTTTTCTGAACTGAACTAACGGAACCTTGTCAATCTGGATATGGATGAACAGGCTTGTCAGTGACAGGCTTCTCTGTTAACCCTAATCAGAAATGGGGTGTCTGTGTGTGTACGTGGGCTTTAAGGCAAATAGTTTAAATAACAAATAAACAAATGGGACCCAGTTTTAATTTAATGTGACCACTTCCCAAGGCATTATCTTCACTGTAACATACTGAATTAACAGTTATTCTTTCTGCCTAATTAACCTTGGGAATGACAGCTGCATCCAGAAGTGGATGTAAGAATTTTAATATACAGTGATACCTCGTGTTACATGCACTTCAGGTTACATACGCTTCAGGTTACAGACTCCGCTAACGCAGAAATATTACCTCGGGTTAAGAACATTGCTTCAGGATGAGAACAGAAATCATGCAGCGGCAGCGGGAGGCCCCATTAGCTAAAGTGGTGCTTCAGGTTAAGAACAGTTTCAGGTTAAGAACAGACCTCCAGAACGAATTAAGTTCTTAACCCGAGGTACCACTGTAATTCTCCAAACCACTGCTAAAAAATAAAAAAATCATGAATTACTGTTGCCAGGATCCAGCATTAATTTCTGGCTTCCCCATAATTATGTATTTGAGCTGATGAACTTATTTTGTACCACACTAGATGCTTAAGTCTCAGCCCCATCCAAATTCAAAGATTCACAACCTGTGCTAACTTCCCAGCCATCTGTGTGGCTATTGCATGCGACCAACTATGGTGTCGGGTGTCTTGAGCTACAGAGGACGGAATTCTCTGCCAGAATCTCTGAGATGCTGGAATTCATAACAGCAACTCAAGGGCATGGTGAACTGTGCTATAGGAACTGGCCTCTGCCCAATCTTCTAGCCTCTTGCATTATTTCAACTGCTCCAAAAAGACAGCAGATCTAGCTCTCTAGGTCTCCACAGCTTCGCTCTCTGCTAAGATAGCGAGCAACAAATCAGGCTGCCCATTCTTTACTAAGATCAGACCAATGTAAAGCAGATTAGTGCTATAAACCAGAGAGGAGGCAAACAGTTTGCTACACATGTGATTATTCTAATCTGATTGGTGGAATCCCGTTTACTTGTATCGGGAAGATGTTCTATTAGCACAAACATGGCATAAAGAAAGTGCAGCTTCTTATACAAAACTGCAGACCGCAAAATAAATGTATATATAAAAAGAGTCCCCAGATGTTGTTGGACTACAACTCCCATCATCCCTGAGCTCTGGCCTTGCTAGCTAGGGGTGATGGGAATTGTAGTCCAATCACATCTGGGCACCCAGAGGTTGAGAAAGACTGCCTTATACTATTGTCAGACCCCTGGCCCATCCAGTCCAATATTATTTGGATGGGTGCAGCTTTCAAAGGAGTAAGTCTTTCTTCTTAGCCTGCTCCAGGGATTGATTATTGGGCTCTAACCAGTCAAAGCACGCACACACTGCCGCTGTGCAATATCCCCTCCATGCTTTAAGAAGCATCAAAAGGAAAGGTTAGCATCATCAGCATCTCTAGTCTCCCTCACTGACCAGGTAAATCCTCCACAATGAAAAGAAAGATTAAAGCAGATCCTTTATGGAACAGCACAGCAGGCAAATGGCTTTGGTGAAAACTGCTTGCTTGCAAGCAAATAGCGCCAGTCACACAAAACTATTATCAAGTTTTATCTCTAAAGGCAAGGAAAAACACACACTTCACAGTTTTCTATCAGCTTTAAACATAGCATAGCTTAAAAACCCAACACCACCCCATCACACAAAAAGGCTCTCAAATGGAATCACCTCCTCTCAACTGTGAATGTTGGTTTCATTGGAAACATTTCCTCTCCCTACTGATGTTATGAATTCAGCCTCTCGAAAAATATCTTACAGCTGCTGTGCAGCATTGCTTTATATTAATGCTATTTTCTAGAGCCTGGTGGCATAGGAACATCAACCATCCTGTGGGTCTTTCCTCAGAAGCAAACCCCATTGAGCTTAATGGGTCTTACTGTTAAGATAATCCTATACCTGATTCCATTGAGTTCAGCAGGGCTGACTTCTGTGTAGATTGCGAGAGAAGAGAGAGAGAAGGATCCCTTTCTGGATCTCAATACCTTCTTAGCATAGCTTGTAGATAACGTACTGAAGCCACAGAGAGCTATTTATTCTGCAACATATATAGAAGTAAAAGAAGCAGACCACACTTTGTGCTAACAGTTTGCCTTGACAGACCACTATAAGAGACGGGAGAACTGTAATGAACAACACTGAAAGGTGTTGAGCCGCCACACATTATTTAGGCATATAAATACATCTGTTTTTGATGTAATCTGTTCCAATACATCTATTTTTAGTGCAGTTTTCAATCTCACTTCTTCACATTTTTTCATACCTTTTGGGGCTGCTGGGGTGCTTTATTTTATTTTTATCAGAATTTTAAAAAATTTGTTATTATCATCCTAGCAGAAGTGTGCAAGCAGCAGAACACCAGAGGTAATGGGGCAGCTCATCGGCCAGGAGTTCCCAATTGGTCTTGCCAATTCAGCAATTTATCCCAAAATGGTTTATTCTTAATAGGAAGCTGGAGTCACATGCCCCCGCTCTTAAAACACATTTAGTTCTCCTGGATCCAATTGTACTTACTTCCAGAATTGCATACCAGTTCAGGTTGGGATATGCCACCATCACCTGCTGGAGGACCTGCATGCTTATGGGAGTTGTAGTCCAGGATGAAGCGAACTGTATTGCAGCAACATCTCAAGGGCACCACATTGACTATCCCTGACTTAGGGGTGAGCGGCATCTATATGCTCTGTAATATACAAGTGTTACTACCTATCTCTCTAAAAAGTGCTCTAAAACGCCTTGGCTTCGGAAACCACTTATTTCACAGATCAACATAACACAGGGGTCACAGAAATGTCAGAGACTGGCAGCATGAGAAGCTAATAATTAAGGCTGCCCCCCAACCCCCGGTTGATGAACATGAAATATTCATGTGGCGATATTCAGTGCTGTTTTTCTAGAAAAAGAGGAGCCAGAACTCTCCATGAAGGCCTCCCTTGTTCTCTTATAATGGCAATGGTGCCCACCTGAGAGGTGCCGGAACTGAGTTCCGGCTAAACAAAAGACCTGGCGAGAGTCAGCATTAGTCATTGGTTGCATCCATTGAATTCACACCCAGAGTGTGACTTAATCGTACTTCACTCACAGTGGAGAATAACCATTACCACACACCTTGGGGCTTGGACACTGAACCATGGCTGATGGATCACCCTTCATTTTTGGTCAGTTAAATTAAATAAAATATGGTGTGATCATAGCTGATCCAAGTTCAGAAGCTGAACGTGGAACCCATTTAAGCTGAACCCATGTTTAAGGACAGATGTCCTATATTCCGTGGTAACTAATATCACAACAGAAGTACTCTGTAATACATGCACACAAACACACCCATACTCTATGTCCCATATACCATATTTTTTGCTCTATAGGATGCACTTTCTCCCCTCCCAAAATTAAGGGGCAATGTGTGTGCGTCCTATGGAGCGAATGCAGGCTCCGTGGCTTCAGCGATAGCAACACAAAGCCTCTGAAGCGCAGCGGAAGCGCTCCCTTCGTGCTCCGGAGGCTTCGCATTGCTTTCACTGAAGCCTGGAGAGCGAGAGGGGTCAGTGCACACCGATCCCTCTTGCTCTCCAGGCTTCAGGGATAGCTGCCTGAAGCCTTTGGAGCACAGTGCAAGTTCCCGCTGCGCTCCGCAGGCTTCGGGTTCCTTTTGCTGAAGCCGGGAGAGCAAGACTCTCCTGGCTTCAGCAGAAAGGGAGAGCTGCGCAGCGCCCCTTCAGCCAAGTGGGAAGAGAAATGGAAGGGGTTCCGTTTCTCCTGCCGCTTCGCTGAAGGGGCGCTGAGCAGAGAGGGGGAGATTTATTTTTTTCTTGTTCTCCCCCTCTAAAACAAGGTGCGTCCTATGGTCTGGTGCGTCCTATAGAGCGAAAAATATGGTATCTGAATTGTTCACCAGTTTCATGTTGCTAGTCTCCCTCTGCTGGTTGGAATGTGAAACGTCAGGCTGAATGACAGGCTAACCAACTCCGCCTTTTTCCCCCTGAGGCAGTCATGGCCCAGAGGGTTGCCCCACACTCCAGCGTCTTAGTCATAATCTCATGGCCACAGTGAAGTCCAGCCACCCAAAGGCAGGGCAGCCCTCCGATTTCTATGCATCTTAATTCACCCTACCATGAGGCAACACAAGATTCTACACAGAATTCCAGGCAGACCCCAAACCACCTTGTTACTACCGAAAGGAAAAAGGAATCCCTCTCCTGTGACAAAGCAACAGTTAAAGCTGAAGCAAGAAATCAACAATAATTAAACATTAACAGCAAAATAAACACAGTATGAAAATGAAACACCCAGAGATGTTCTATCAAATGTGCCTCTGCACAATCGCACTTCAAAGCTGCCCTCAGCAACGGTTCTTTGGAAGCGAATCGCGTTTTGGAGCAAGGAGCACTTCTTCATATAAAATCCCTCTGTGCTCAAGGCAGGAGGCAGAGAGCAATCGTAACCCCCACCCCAATTTGCAAAGGGGGGAGGATTCGGCAGAGATCACAGAACTGTAGAGTTGGAAGGGACCACGAGTGTCATCTAGCCCAACCCCCTGCAATGCAGGGATATTTTGCCAAAGTGGGGCTCAATCCTGAGATTAAGAGTCTCATGCTGTACTGACGGAGCTATCCTAGCCAGCACACGACTCCAAAGGTCCTCGACCTCTGCATTTATGTGTGTGTGTGTGTGTGTGTGTATTCCTTGTGTTTACTGAGATTTTATATTAACTGTACGCTGCTTAGATGTTTTAGATGAGTCAGTAGTATATGATTACTTTTATAGATAGATAGATAATTAAATAAATAAAACCCCGACTGCTGCATTAGCAGTGGCAGAACCATAGTGCTTTATTTCTATGACTATGAATCAGGCTTTCCAAAGTTGAAGGCAGCTTCCTCCAGATGTTGCTAGATTAGGACTCCCATCATCCCTGACCATTGGGCCACATTGGCTTGGGCTGGCGGGAGGTAGAAATCAACCACACCTGTAAGGCGCCACACTTTGGGGAAGGTTGATGTAAATGCTAGTACAGTGGTACCTCTGGTTACGTACTTAATTCGTTACGGAGGTCCGTTCTTAACCTGAAACTGTTCTTAACCTGAAGCACCACTTTAGCTAATGGGGCCTCCCGCTGCTGCCGCGCCGCCGGAGCACGATTTCTGTTCTCATCCTGAAGTGAAGTTCTTAACCCGAGGTACTATTTCTGGGTTAGTGGAGTCTGTAACCTGAAGCGTATGTAACCCGAGGTACCACTGTATTTAAACTTTTTAAAGCTGTACGGTAAGTAACCTGTGAGGGCATTCTACAGTTTCCCGATCGGTCTTGTGATAATGAGGGGAATGAGCTGAAGCCTGGTGGAAGCAACTCCTTCGTCAGCCTGCCAGGGCAGCTGAAGAGTCTGTAACTCTGACAAAACCACAGCCATATGTCTTTTCTCCTGATGCCAGTTCATTGCTGAAGGACAAATTCTTGCATTGTAGGATTCTACCTAAACTGGCACATACCTCGTATACATCTCAACTGAGGGCTTCTTTTCTCCCTTCTTTATTTGGCCTTCTCACAAGTGTCCCACTTTAAATAAGATAGTCCTCTTATTTGAAGGAGTGATCACAGAATCATTGCAGAGCTGGAAGGGACCAAAAGAGCCATCTATCTCGACTCCCTGCAATGCCATTCATAAGAACCAAAAGTTGGGTCAAGGCAAGGTCAAGAAAAGAGGAAGCTGAGCAACACCAGATATAGGGTCGCAGTTTGAAGGCAGGGCGGGAATGTGAGCCTGATGTACACATAGAACAAAAACCAGAAATACAGCAAACAGAAGGGAAAATCTGCAGCGTTTAGAATGATGCTACAGTGGTACCTCGGGTTACATACGCCAGAAATATTACCTCAGGTTAAGAACTTTGCTTCAGGATGAGAACAGAAATCGTGCTCCGGCGGCGTGGCAGCAGCAGGAGGCCCCATTAGCTAAAGTGGTGCTTCAGGTTAAGAACAGTTTCAGGTTAAGTACGGACCTCTGGAACGAATTAAGTACTTAACCCGAGGTACCACTGTACTTCACATGAAATTCAAAATAGCCTCCAAGGACTATTTTAAAAAACTGCTTTTTAAAAAAATTATGTTTGTCCCCTCACCACCATAGCTATTTTCCTTTAATACTTCATTTACAATCTTGTTGCCTAAAAGAGAGAGAGCGTCTCTCTCTCTCTCTCTCTCTCTGACACACACACACACACACACACACACGAATGACTGAAAAAGGTCAAAGTCAAGTTTTAAGTTAAATAATCTTTATAGCTACAGCACTTTATTATAATCATTTATAGAAATGGCTGCTGTGCTACATTAATTCTCTAAAGTGCTACTAAAGTTCACGGATTTGCCTAGAGGGATGTGACTGGGCGGGGGGCAGAAAAAACTCACAAGCTCCGTAGAAGTGGGGCTAAAGAGCTAGAATTACTGCAATACAACTAATCCAGAAAGTGGCAGCTAGACTAGTGACTGGGAGCAGCTGACAGGACCATATAACACTGGTCCTAACAGATCTGCACTGGCTCCCAATATGTTTCTGAGCATAATTCAAAGTGTTGGTGCTGACCTTTAAAGCCCTAAACGGCCTCAGCCCAGTATACCTGAAGAAGCATCTCCACCCACATTGTTCAGTCCACACGCCAAGGGTTCTGGAAGAGGGAATATCACCAGGTGCTACTTTCAAGCTGAAATTCCCTGTTTTGCACAACTATTAAAGGTGTGGGAGCCCTGCTGCCTATGACATCTGGCCACCCTTTTATCAAGGCAAGAACAAAAATCCAAAATCTTGCCTTGAACAATTGACAGGAATTTCCAGGAAAGAAAAAAAGAAAAAAGTTGTATCTCTAATCATTCATTTGGCAGGTTTCAAATTTGTACTAACAGATTTTGCGAAATAGTGTTTTAACAAACAAAAAACCCCACAATTAGTGTTACTCTAACACACTGCTCAACCCTATGCACACTGACTAGTAAGCAAGTTTCATTGGGTTCAATGGGAAGCACTCCCAGCTAAGCATAGGATAGTAGCAGATTTCTTTACCCTAACAAGCATAGCTTACCTGTGGGCAGGTGAATGGTGATGTTGTTGCAGAAATCTGTATAGCAGCATTCTGTCTTGGTTATGTTCTTAGAACTGTGGCAGAAGATTTGTGCTTTCAGTTGTGGTAGGGAGACACATGCCTTTATTACTTCTTGTCTACCGTTTTTTGTTAGCATGACAGAAGCCCAGCATGCGCCCTCAGTTTCACAGGTGAAGTTTGTTTTTTCACACAACTGGCACACGCACGTTAGACCTGAAAAGATAATTAATCATTGGGTGAACACCACCAAGTAAAACCAAGTTTGTGCTGGTTGAGTTGCACACGGAGAGGAGATAAAAGTTTAGTATTCTAACCAGAAGCATTTTTGTTAGAGATTGTAGGACAAGACCTGCCAAGAAAAACAAATAACTTGTTTATGTATGCTACAACAGCGGCAAGAGTCTTGATAGCACAAGGATGGAAGAATGAGGAAATCCCAAGGAAAGAACAGTGGCAAGAAAAATTGATGAGCTATGCAGAACTGGCCAAATTGACATACAAACTGCAGGACAAGGACAACTGTGACTTTAGGGAAGAATGGGAGCTTTTCACAAATTATCTAAAAAGATAACAAAATGAACTGGACTCCTTGGCAGGTTTTGAATAAACATACACAAATTTATTGGTTTATAACATGATAGATAGATAATTAAGGATATATACAATTTTATAACATGCAGAGAATAATATGTGCAGAGAAATCAGAGAGAGGAGGTGAGGGAAGTCCTAGGTGAGTGGGTGGGAGGGGGGAGGGAGGGAGGGATGGAAGGGGGAAAGGGGGGAAACGATGTCTGTGATTATACGGTTTGACAATTTATGTTGAAATTGCTCAATAAAAATATTTTTTTTAAAGTTTAGTATTCTTTAAAAAATTGAAAAGTTCACGATCTTGATGAAAATCAGTTTTTGAGCTTTACTCAAAATTCTAAATGGTGTATCTTTATTCAAACACTGGCTTACTTCCATTTTAAGACTCTTAAATGTGAACCCCATGCTACTTGCTCTGTGGTCCCAGTATGTGGCATGCATTGAAACACTTTGGGCTGGTTGAATTTAAAACAAATATAGAAGATTGCATTCAGACAGCACTTTATTCCATTTTTCTGATGTTTCCTTACCTGATCATTTCCATGTTTTGTGTGATCTTTCACATGACATAAAAGCCATTTCTTAAACACTAGCAGAAATGAGTAGAAGTTTAGTGCTCATTTCCCTGTTATTTGCTTACAGAAATAAATATGTATTTGCAACTTGGTTACACCAGAAAATTACAGGGCTTTTGCACTGTAATGTCTTGTGATGGGGCTGAGAGTGGTATTCTGGCACATAGTTCTTTCTCACCATTTAGTGTGACGTGGGAATGTAACGATCAAAAAGCCACAGTCCTGTAATGCAACAGGTAATGTTGTCTAAAAGCAACATTAGAACCTGTGATGGAAGCACTAGCATTGTAATCAGGAAAACTATTGCAACCATCTCCACGTCACAATGCACTCAAAGTTTATTGATTGCCTTACCATGGTTGTGCAGTCAGTTGCAGACTAAAGGATCATGCACTCCCACCCCTTCCTTTCTGGGGCACAAACTCTCCCAGATAGGCCTAACATAGTTAATCACTGAATCAGCAGTAATGTTCCCCATAGTTCGGGGAAAGTACCCACTTAATCACAGACTTTAAAACCAGCCTAGTTTTTGTGCCGGTGGTTTTTTCCATGCATGAACTGTGTGCACTGCGTTGTTTGCTGAGCCCTGACTTTTGAATTTAGACTCCACAGAAGTATTAGTAACTAAGCAGATTTATTGACAAACTCTACACAGCTCCCCAGAAGGGTTCTTAACACAGCCCCATTGCAGCAGGATTTTTCCAAGCCAGTTGGGAGAGGGATATCTGTGTTGCCCTTAAGGGAACAGTGTAAAGCCAGTTCACTATATTCCAGGGATGGGCAACTTCTGGCTTTCCAGATGTTGCTGGCCTCTCGCCATCTCTTGATCATTGGTCATGTGGGCTGAAGCTGACGGGAGTTGGAGTCCAACAACATCTGAAAGGGCAGAGGCTGCATCAGAGTACAATGCACGGATGTTATTAAGCAGCTGCCGGACTATCATGCATGGCTGGTGAGTTGCATTCCTCATGGTGGGTCACAGATTGTACAGTCCTAGTCTAAAGCTGTTGAGGAGGATTGGCTTTCTTCAAAGCAGTTCAGACGATGTCCCTTTAAAAAAGGAAAGGAAAACCTATACCCGCATCATCCCAATACTGTATTATTTTGCTTTCAGGCATCACTAAATTGACCCTACAAAGAGATGCTCTGTGCCAGCTTTACATCATGGGAAAGATATGCCTGGCTCATAAACTGAGGGTAACAGTACATTCCAGTGTAAGCAAGCAATCCTGTTTTATTATTATTATTATTATTATTATTATTATTATTATTATTATTCTGTGATTCCTCACAAATAATTGCCCTCAACCTCTCTAATTTACTGAATGGTCCCTACCCAGACAAACATAACATCAGTGCCAATAAACCTCATGATGCAAAAAGTTTTTCAGCATCTGTACCAAATACTTTATTCTTAGAATTAGAGTATTTTTGCATTATGCATCAAGCCAATACTTGAGTTATAATGCAGAACATGCCTTTTAAATCTAGTTAAATACAAACACAAACACGCTTGCTTGATGACTGCAGTTACACCTGCTGAGAATTGAATCTGTTTTCCATCAGTACAGTTCTAATAGTCCTTTGGGGAAAGGATGTGTGTGTGTGTGTGTGTGTGTGTGTGCATGCAGCTTGTTTAACTGGGTCCTTTCAAGTTAAATTGAGGTATATTTTCAAAATTGCATTTTGCTCTGTGTGCGCTCTATATTTAAACCAAATCCTGTCTTCCTAAAAGCATATAATTTTCCATAGCCTTTTAAAGTTATTCAGTGTATTTTAGTGACTATTTGCCACTAAATATTTGCCTGAATGAAACTACCATTCATGAATTTGTTAGCTGTAATGAACAAATAAAATTACTCAGACCTTTTTGTTGTCAAGGTGAAGACAGAAAAGGAAAATGCTTATTTTGTATGGAACACAAATGGGGGTCTATAACAAGCTGTTGTTATGTGGAGTGCTTAAGGATTCCTGCTAGCCAGCCATGCCCTTTCACAGGTACTGCACTGTCCCTTCTCTCACCTCAACTCTCGAATTATGCAACCACCCACTGACCATGCTCAGTCATTAATGGCAAGTTCCTCTCTTCAGCACCCCCTCCCCCAAAAAGATGTTTCATACTTCAGCAAACTTTACTGTCCTTCTCTTTCACCCGCCCTTCAACCATACATGCTGTAGAAGTGGGAACCCAGACAATCTAGCAAATGCATGTAGGGGCAGGGCAGGTCCTGCTATTATCATGTTCCTGTTCTTCCCTATGCACATTCACTAAAACATTCCTGCCCCCATCCCATTTTGGAACATCCATTTTAAAAACATTCTGTGGACAAGACTTACTGGGAACAATTGCTGAGATCGCTAGGCTGTTTTGGCTTCTTAGAATAAAGAGTTAACTTCACCGACACAGTATTTTTATTATTATTGCTGACCTGCACCTGATTCCGGCTCCTGGCAGGTGAGCACACCTTCCTGTCACCTGTGCGACATGGTTGACAAGACACACAAGCAATTTGAAAACCAAATTTGGTTGTCAGTCTTGTCCTTTATCCCATTCTCCCATCGGGCTATCCAGCTTTTCTTTCATAAGCACCAAGCATACTTTCATTCAAACATTCTTCCATCACCTTTGTGGAGTGGGGGATAGTGGTGGTTCAAGATGCAAAACTGCTCTGGAGACTGACCGGGGATTGGAAGAAGCTGTGTGTGTACACACCCTCACACCTAGGTAGAACAGTTTTCAACGGAGCCTATCCGAATGACCATCCACTTTGCAATCCAGCATTATCATTTACACAGATGAGCTGTGTATGCCTCTGCCTGAAAAGGCTAGACTATTGCTTATAAAAGTCCTCAATGTGCCTTTTAATCTTTAAACTAAAAATGTGGTCTTAAATAAGAAGACATTTGCTAGTTTTTGCCCAGAAGGTCTACAGATAAGCTTAATGGATTTTGAAAGGACATCTCATAGTAACTCGGCTTGTGTCATATGCTTGTTTGCCGCATTTTTCTATGCCATGATTTATTGGTTGGCAAAAGCACTTCTATTTTAGTCTCATCTCTCTCTCCATAAAACAACAATATTTTTCACATGCAAAATGACTCATGCCTATTCCCATATCATTTGCCATTCAACTTATCTCCTCTCCTCCAACATATGAGACTGAAATAGCTATTCATATTTTTCTATTCTGGCACCCAAAAGCCAGTTAGGTTGCAAAACATTACTGAACAGGTTACTGTGATCTTCCATTCATTAAACTGATTCTGAAAGCTCCTTGTTTATTAGGAGCAGAACAGTGTGTACAAGCCTGATTTCTATGGGGTCCAAACACCTATAGAATAGTGCGTGCATTGTTAGGGTAAGAGCCTGAGGGAACTGTGAGGTTACTTTGGTAAATGAAGTGCATTTAAAGACTCTCGTGGCTTAATAATAACATAAAAAGCATTATTGCAGATGCAGCTGGATCCTGTTAGGTGCATCCATTGATTGCACATTTGTATCCAAAACTGAAAGAGAAAAACATTTTGCTTTACCATCCGCATCTGATCTAAAGCAAAGAAAATATATTAACCAGAATTGGGCAGACGTGATTGTAGGCATGTTGATCCTACCAACTTAAAAGACTGGGCAGGTCAAGTGACACTCTTGCAGTTGTTTTAAACTTCTGCAAGACTTTGGACCTCCTGAGGCATGAGCATATACTGCAAACATTAAAGCAGATGGCTAGCAAAGTGTTCTGGTCTGGAAACAAAGGAGGTGAGACTATGTTAATCTAATCATGTTTATTCTGGCATGTGCCTCATATAGCTTCAAACCCTTGGACTTTTTATTTTTCTTGCTTTACCAAAGTCAACTCAAGGGTCATATTAAACAGCAATAAATACAGGGCAGTGCTCTGTTTTGCTCTTTCCTCTCTTCAACCTTTCCTAGACAATTTTCCCCACATCGAGACTGTCTCTCAGATATGTGCAGCGCATCAAAGGCCTGCTTTGGCATCAGTGATCTTACTTTCCACGTCATCTTTTTTCTTTATATTCTGAATTACACATGGTTGAACATGTAAGGAATCTGGATTTGCCACTGAATTTACCCTCAACAAGGGGTCAAGGCTTTGATGAAGATACGATACAATATGTGGTAACTTCAAAACATCTGCATGTCATATTCACAGCTTATATTTTTAAAACATCATAGAAGTACTATCTTTAAAATAAACACCACCCAGTAATGAGTGAAGTCGTCCATAGAGGCACATTATTACCAAAAGCAGCATATTCTGGCATCCAATTATGTCCAGGTATGTATTCCCTTCTGCACTAACGGGAGGTGAGGAGAACACAAAAAGTTGTCAACATAAATGGCAATAAATGGAGTGGGTGAAAAGAACCAAATTATGCCAGTGCTTCTCCATCTTCACTGGCTGCCAGTCTGTTTGCAGGACCAATTCAAATTCTAAGGACCACTTCTTCCCATATAGGCACCTTCCCCATTTACACGCATTCTATTTGCGAGTGACCACACACAGGTCTGGTGCTGGGTACCTGGAAATGGGGAGCACTCGGTCAACCAACCCCACTGTCCCTGCAACTCACATGAGCCAGAAAGGTAGTGGAACTGGCATAGCTGACAGGTGGGGAAGCCTCTTCTCCAGGTGTCAGCTGGGCTGGTCAACCAAGCCTCACTGTGCCCCCAGCTCATAAGGAGATGCTCCCCAGAGCCCAAAGAGGTCCTTTGGGTGGGTCTTCTCCCTAGCCATGCTCCTCATTTACAGGCCCTGGACCGTAACTCCCCCATAAATGGAAAGTCACCTGTATATCCCTATTGCAGTAGCAGCCAACCACCAGAGATGCAGGGTGCTGTATCCAAAATTCCTGGAGAGCACCATGTTAGCTATCACTGATGTACCTGGATCTGGAGGTCATCTTCAGAGGCTCTTCTTCAGGTGCCTCTGCCAAATAAGGTGTGACAGGCAGCTACAGGAGAAAGGGCTTTTTCGTTGGTAGTGCCCTGGTTTATGGGATGTCCAAGCCAAAAGAATGGCTTGTAAATGGGTTTGTTTACAGTCCAGAGAACATTAAATTATTAATGAGCGGTGCAACTTACACCAGTTTTATTCCCAGAAATCCCATGGAATTTGTATCTCCTGGTATATAGTAAACTTGCAATTTATGTGAGGGTTATATTCCAGGGAAGGCGCCTAAAAGCGAAATCATGTATAATCAAAACCCATTGGGTTAAATGGCAGGTGGGATTGCCCAAGCTATGTTTCCCAGAACATTGCTCCCTTTCTTCCCCATGAAAATAAACTACTTTTTTTGTCACGTGCACAAAGCTGAAGCATGCAAGTTAAATGCACGTAAATAGTGGGCTTACTGTAGATTGGTAATATTTGGACTGTATACTTTTATTCTTCTGTCATGAATGCTACATGGTAGAAGTGCCATGTTCACTGATGTTGCTCATCACACCATCAAAATAAATGCTGATGTGCCAGTTACTATATTCCCAGTTATGTAAATATACAAAACTTTAAGACAAAAGAACCAAGAGTTATTCAAAAAGTAAGTTTGAAGCCCCTGTATTTGCACTCAACAATAAAAGTCAATGGACTCGTATTTTCTCATACGATGCCTCCGTATCATAACAACTTGGACTGAACACATCCTACCTAATAGCTTTTGACTGGTTATTCCGTTTAAAACCTAATTGACCTAGTTCTTGAATGTATACATTGATTATAATTAAATGCACTAAGCTGCTTAACATCCCTGAAAAAATAATAATGAAGACACATCAGCTACAAGCAGCTGTCAACACTATATGGACAATAGACTGAGGAAAGTGGAGGGAGTATGAATTATATCTTTGATTTGGGGGGGAAAGGAGAAGTTATATATAATGGGAAATATTATGAATGAATAGATGCGAACCCCTAGTCTCTTGGAAGCAAAAAAAGAAAAAAGCAGGGGGAAAACAGACTTGGTATTCCAGTTGAATTATGCAATTAACTATCTGGAGAACACATGCTTGTCACGTACATTTATGCGCAGGCTTGCTTTCTGGACTTTACATGGCACCTCAAATTTTAAAATACAGTGGTACCTCGGGTTCAGTACTTAATTCGTTCCGGAGGTCCGTTCTTAACCTGAAACTGTTCTTAACCTGAAGCACCACTTTAGCTAATGGGGCTTCCTGCTGCCGCCACGCCGCCGGAACCCGATTTCTGTTCTCATCCTGAAGCAAAGTTCTTAAACTGAAGCACTATTTCTGGGTTAGCGGAGTCTGTAACCTGAAGCGTATGTAACCTGAAGCGTATGTAACCTGAAGCGTATGTAACTTGAGGTACCACTGTAATATGAATTTGAACACACAGAATAAAGCTAAGTGACCATGAGAAAAGGGTATTGTACAACCAGTGCTGATACTTTGAATGCACCTATCTCAGTGTAACCAGGGTCCTCTATAACCAGGGATGGGGAACCTGTGGCCCTCCACCACTCCCATCATCTCTGGCCACTGGCCATGAGGGCTGATACAAGTTGTAGTTTAACAACATCTGGAGGGCCACATGTTCCCTATCTCTGCTGTAACCCCTCACACACATACATACCAAACTGCATTCAAACCCTCCCCACAATTTTTTTTTTCTGGAATTGTGTCTGCCTCAGACGCCTTGCATTAGAAGTGGCACACATCATAATTATTTATAAAGGATTTTGCTCTTACTTCTACCACTGTTGACACGCAAGCATCTACACTGCACAAACACTTTGGGTCATATAAACATTCATGCCATGCACCACAGTAATTAAACCTAGTACTTATCGTCTCTATACAATACAAGTGTGGAATCTGATATTAGGTTGAAAATATTCAGCATGTTTTGGCTATCAGCTTTCGTGGTCAAAAAAGAAAAAAAAAAGGAGAGCCACACAGGTGTGAAGATAGGTTTTCCAGAGTATGCAACATTTGGTGAAATTGCCAGAAGCTTATTTGCAACATAGCTTTGCAAAATAAGCAGATATTTGCAAATTTTCTGACTTTCCATAATCTATACAGATTATAGAATTCCCCATTTTCAGCACAGAATGTGGGTTACCTTGGCACAAACTTGTTCCATATATTTAGAACATATTACATCTAGCTCTGTTGCCAATATACACTAGAATTCCAAGTTCATGCAAATATGTTCTTATGGAAAAATCTTCTTGAGAGAACTCAGGTTTAGACATGGAAGCAATTGGGTCCACCTCACCACCTCTCCTGTTTTTTCCTGATTGCACCCCACTGCTCTTCATTTCATGCAAATTCCCCAAAGAGCTGAAGTACCTATTTTCTTTGTTATGTTCATTTGTACGGAAAGCAAAGTCAAGAAAGCATTTGCTGTGTTCATTTGCAGGAAACAGACCTGAGCAAGACACATACCACCCTATACAACAACATGCACCAGAGTGACTTAGGGCAGCAAAATAGGTGAGAGAGGGTTCAGCAACTGTGTAAATGCAATTAATCATAGAATCGGAGAGT
The DNA here is from genome assembly GCF_965113315.1 of Podarcis vaucheri. Taxonomy (NCBI): domain Eukaryota; kingdom Metazoa; phylum Chordata; class Lepidosauria; order Squamata; family Lacertidae; genus Podarcis; species Podarcis vaucheri. The sequence goes on from NC_138759.1 coordinate 108,599,479, forward strand.
TGGAAGGGACCCTGAGGACCATCTAGTCCAACCCCCTGCAAGGCAGGAATAGGCAGCTGTCGCATACGGGGATCGAAACTGCAACTTTGGAGATATGAGGACCCTGTTCTAACCAACTGAGCTATCCAAGCTCTGTGCTAATGGACATACTGTTTTGTACAAAGGAAAGCCTGGGCATCCTCAAGGCTATGGAGGTGGTATGGGAAGTTTAATTCTATCTTGTCTCCTGGTACTTGGGGGCGAGAGGATTGCCCCTCAAACTGCTATTTGCATTTCCAAAAATGGTGCCTCCATTTGCACCAATGGGAGCTTTCCTCTGAAATGCAAACAGTAGTTTTGGAGGTTTGATTTTTGCTAGGACTGCCAGGCTCGCTCCCATTTACATAAAATCTGTGTGCATTAATTACATTCTCACCCTTTATGCATCATCCATCTCAATCTCAAACCCATTGTCCTCAGTCTGTTTTCCCCAAGTGGTTCTCCTCCCACAACTCTGATACAGCAGCCCCTATCCAACAAACATATCCTCTGCATATTATCCCAGAACACTGCTCCCATAGCATTCTGTTAAATAACAAAAGACCAGCTCCCCATAATCCTGAAAACCTGCCACATGCTATATTTCCTCCCAACTGTCATGCATGCGATGCACCCAAAACTGCCAGAGACACAACCTCCGCTCTCCAAACCTGCCCTTTCCCCACATCCCTCGGAGCCCATCTTTCTCACCTAAGGCACCTAAGACAATATTTCCCCAAAAGCACTCTCTGTCTCTCTCCAACCAATTACAGCACCATTTGCTCACTGTGCACCAAAGATGTGGCTTAGATACTGAACTGGTGCCTAATGCGAGAGGGCTGCCTCTGTGCCTGCCTGCCCATTCTTTCCAACACAGTGGATATCACATACCGTATTTTTCGCCCTATAGGACGCACTTTTTCCCCTCCAAAAATGAAGGGGAAATCTGGGTGCATCCTATGGGGCAAATGCAGGCTTTCGCTGAAGCTTGGAGAGCGAGAGGGGTCGGTGCGCACCAACCCCTCTCGCTCTCCAGGCTTCAGGAAGACATCCGCAGCCTAGGCAGCCCTGCGGGAGGTCCCGCAGGGATGTCTAGGCTGCGGATAGCAGCCTGCCGCCCAGCGGGCGGGGCGCCCTGAAGCAGAGCACCCCTCGCGCCGGGCAGACATCGGCCAGCCCCACAAACTCGGGGGACAGCAGGGAGGCGCAGTGCCGCCATCCCACTGTTCCTCGACCTGGTTCGGTTTCCCCAACCTGCTTTTGGGGGGGGGGAATAAAGGGGGGAAATTTCCTTTATTTCCCCCCCAAAAAACTAGGTGCGTCCTATGAGACGGGAGCGTCCTATGGGATGAAAAATACAATACTAACTTGCGATGATTTTTCCCCACCTTTGGGAGTATTTTGAGAACATACTAAGAAGAAGAAAACTGATAGAACCCTACACACAAAAATAAATTTTTGTGGGTTTAAGAGGGGGGAAGCATGCATTTGAATCAGAGTTCTAAACACCACTTTGGGATGTCTCATAGAGCGAGAGAGAAAATAACTGGATCATATCAGTTTAATTTGAAACAAGTTTCAACCTGAAATCCTAACCCCACTTACCTGTGAGTAAGCCTCACTGAAACCAGTGGGGCTTCTAACTTCTGAGTAGACATGTATAGGATTGCAGGGTTACGTTTTTTTCTTCCATCTTAGAAGTTCAGAGCAAGCATACACTCATAGCTGTCAACCTGCCTTTTTTTTTTTCAGGAAATTCCCTTATTTCAGTGCCGCTTCCCGCTGCTATCCTGGATTGTTAGATATCCCATAGACTGTCTCCGGGACAGGTGAGGCTGCTGATCCCTTATTTTTGAGGCTGCTGATCCCTTATTTTCAAATCTGAAAGTTGACAGTTGTGCATACACTTGATGCAGCAAGTTAAGATATACTAGAAACCATTCGGTGGTCAGGGAGTACCAACCAGATCAAACTCAAAATGCAAGGGATTTAATTGCAAGTCTTTAGAAAACCCAGTTCATTCCCAGTCTATAAATATACTGTACTCCTATTCCTCAGTTGACATGAAGGAAACTGGTGCAATAGCAAACGGTCCCAAATTCCTTTCAAGCAAAATGCTCTATGTGCAAGTGCAGCAAAAGTTGCATAAATAAAGGAAACATGAAGTTGTGAAGGTATGAATCCAGGGACCCTGCCCCCAAGCATGTTTCAACCCCAGGGTTAAACCTTGAATCCCATGAAGTAATATTTCTGAGGAATGTGTAGAACGGCCTTCGCCCTAAGTAACAACCAAGCGCTCCCTCTACATCTATAACCAGGGAGGAAAAAACCTCTGGGTCGGGGGGGGGGGGTTGTAACTTCTGGCAGAATAGATCCCAGAGCCATTTAAATCAGTCAGCTGGGTTTGTAAACATAAAAGACACGCTCTGTAACACACACACACACACACACACATATATATATATATGTATATATATATATGTGATATATATATATATGTGATATATATATATATGTGATTGATATATATATATATATATATATATATATATATATATATATATACACACACACACACACACACACACACACAGTTCTCTGCCGTCAACTCTAACCGGCCTTTGCCCTCAGAATCGTAGCCGCCACCCAAAAGGTTTTATATTAAGCCGAGTTCAGGAGGATCAAACCTGGAGCCGCTCTCCAATGACCGATCTTATGTGACTCTCCTCCAACCCCATTCACGGGTGCTTTATTCCTTTCCCTTCCTTTTTAAAAAGAATATTTGAAAACAAACAAACACCCTTTGAGTATATTTGCATGAGATTTAACACCCAAACCGTTCTTTGGCAACAGAGCCATTCAAGCAGTTTTTCATTCTAGTCACATTTCTTTCCCTTACGCACGAGATTTAATCACCCAAATCGTTCTTTTGCAACACAGCCATTTCATCCTAGGACCTAGTCAATATATATATATATATATTTTAAGTACGTGTAAGTGGACCAAAGGGATGGGGGCGAATGCCTCTGGGCACGTGCAGAGAGCATGGGAGACGCGTCCAAGCGCACAGACCGAGTGGCAGAGTTTCCTGGGAGAAAAGCCACAAACACACACAAAAGTTTCCAAGCCAGACCCGCCCCGCCACTCCGCGCTCACATGTCCCACGCGAAGAAGAAACAGGTATCCCGCCGCCCCTCCAGATCCCGACACCCCCCCACACACACACCTTCTTTTCCTTACCTGTGCAGAGAGAGGCGCAGGCTACCAGGACGAGCGCCAAGGCGCCCAGCCCGGAGCGGGACGCCGGAGGTCGCATGGCAGCACATGGGAGAGGCGCTGGCGGGAGGAAGAGCGGCCGGAGTGGAGCGAGCCGAGCGGCGGCAGGACACGCGCGCAGCCCCGCTAGGGCGGGCTTCCCGCGGCTGCCCTCTCCCCTCCCCTGGTCGACGCTCCCGGCAGGGCAGGCTGCAAGCAGCGACTGTCAGCTGTGGGGGGGAGCGGCAGCGGCGCCTGGGGTGGGGTTTGCAGCTTCGCCCTCCTCCGGACACACCCCTCGGGTCCCTGTTTACAGGGCAGAGGGGATTTGCCCCGCGGGAGAGAGAGAGAGAGAGAGAGAGAGAGAGAGAGCCGAGGGCCGACGCCTCTCCAGCGGCGTGGCTCCAAACCTCGGGCCTCTGTCCGTGGAGCGCGAGGCATTCTCTGCAGACGACGGTGCCCGGTCGGGCTTTCGCGCGGGAAACTTCCGAGGCCTGATCTCAGGTGGCTCCTCTTCAGGTAGCACACGAGTCACCCGAGACTGCCGCTGGCCCTTTGTTGCCCTGCGCGCGCACGCGCGCGCTCACCTGTACGCACTCTTCTAATTCCAAGGGTGGAAGGCAGTGCTAACGTGCGTTCGCCATTATATTTAATTATTTGCAGGTGATTCGCACACATTGTCTTTTGTTTACCGGCAGGTCACGTTTTTTCCTGATAACTCGAAAAGCGCAGTAATGTTTTAGTACCCAGGAAAAAGCTTTCCCCCCAGGAATGCATTCCATGGGATGGGGATGTGTTACAGGCAGTAATTGTTTGTTTTGAGTAAGATTTCATTGAATCTTTTTTTCTGTAATACAATAAGAGAAAGGAAACTATTCTGAATAAAAAATAAAGACAGATAAACATGCCATAGTAAAAAATAGTGGTACCTCGGGTTAAGAACTTAATTTGTTCTGGAGGTCTGTTATTAACCTGAAGCACCACTTTAGCTAATGGGGCCTCCTGCTGCCGCCATGCCGCCGCTGCACAATTTCTGTTCTCATCCTGAAGAAACAGTTCCAGGTGTCTTTTAAAAAAAACACCACCACAAACATTTCAAGCGTTGGTTCATTCATTTAACAAGATTTTTTCCACACAAAGCAAAGGTGCTCGATGTGGGGTTAGAGTATCAGAATTGAGACCAGTTTCAATCCACTGAAATAGAAATGGAGCACAGGTTGTCATTGTGTATCAGAGCTATTTCTCATATCCTTTCAGCTGTATCTGTGTAACGCAAATATTTACAGTGGTACTTCGGGTTACAAACGCTTTGGGTTACAAACACTTCGGGTTACAAACTCTGCTAACCCGGAAATTGCGAATGGTTTCGGGTTAAGAACGGACTTCCGGAACGAATTAAGTTCATAATTGGAGGTACCACTGTACTTGGAACTATGAAATCCTGAATTAAAGTGACCAAGTGGAACTTGTGTGATGAGATAAACAGACACAACTAAATAGGGAGAAACCCCACCATGCTTCCTGGGTTGCTACAAATATCTTTAACCTAAGTGGTTAGTCTGTTGGATGAGGACCCAGGAGACTAGGGTTTAAATCCTCAGAATTTAAATCGCCCAGAATTTCACTATTCATATGTAGGTTAGCAAGTAAAAAAATAAATGTATCACATCTACACAGGAAAACTGTAAGGTTAGAGTTCCATTTTTTTCTACCTTGTTAAAGTTACCATTAAAGTGAATTAAACACATGGGAAATGTTCTCATTTCATCTGTGCAGTCCAAAAGTGAGAGCAGTAATTGTCAGGGTAGCAGAATTAAAATCTGTGTCACTGTTCATTCTCCTACCCACCCACCCTCTTACGTCTTTGACTCTCGCATCCTTCCAAGAATGGCCTCTGTGGTTGCTTCCATGCAGTAGCAGAAGGTTGAACTCGTCAGCTAGAGAATTAAACTTGGATGCCAGAGTTCGTGACACAAAAGCAGCACTATGTTAATCGCTGTGGGCTACCACTGGCTTCTGCCCCAGGGGGGAAATAACGTGCATCCTTCTTATATTCAGTTCTTGAGACTGGTAGTTGCCTTCAAAATCTCCTTAGAAGTACAAAGCCACTCTGGACACCCCAGCCTACAGTTCTGCTTGGGAGCATACCTGGGTTTTTGGGTTTTTTTTGGGGGGAGGCATAGCCAAACTGTAGCAAAAATTAATGGTGGTGACTGGAATGGACACAAATTGGAGACACTGTGTTTGCATAGCAAATGCAGAAAGCACTAGCAACGTTTAGCAAACTGCTGATCCTCCCTAGACGCTCATTGGCTGTTCCCTCCAAGGTCTCAGTGGCGTTCAAATAGTGAAAAGTATACTCAAACCATTTTCTACCAGGTGTAAAACCCAAGAAATCAAGTTGTTCTTGTTAAGTTGTGGGTGAACATATCAAGACGACACAGCGATTTTTCAAAGAGCTCTTGTTTATTCACAGGCCAGAACTGAAGGGTTCAGCCAGCCTGCTTATATAGAGCTCCACTACAACGCAACAGTAACCACTTTCTGTAACTATCCAATCACTGAACGTCACTTTCAATCCCTTATTTGCATATGTAGACCTGAGTGAAAACTATCCACAATATCCCCCTGCTGGCCCAGGGTGAGAACTTCAGTACATAACAGTTCTGATGTTTTTGTGTGTGTGCGCAACCAAGCACCCATTCCCTATAAACATCAAGCATGTAAAATGGACACAAGGACAACGAAGCCCTCTCATATTCCTTGCTAGTTTGTGAAGCACAGTCCTAATCTCACAGACCTAATGAAGTCTGGGATGATCCTAAAATGTGTCAAGTATCAAGTGCAGGAGGGACAGGAAACGAGTTACAAAGGACAGGTTGGTTATTGGTTGGAACAGAACAAAGTTCACCTTTCTAGCTCACCGACAGCCAGTGCAATTTTAAGACTGGTGACACCTGGTTCCATTGGGTTGCCCGACCTACTGGCTTAGCATTCTGCACTAGCTTCAGGCTCTGGAGCATCTTCAAGGGCAGCCCCACATACAGTGATTTACAGTAGTCCATATGGGAGGTCACCAGAGCATGGATAACTGAGGCCAAGGCTATCCTGATCTAGAAATGACCATAGTTGGTGAATCGTGTGCCTCCTCCTCAAGAGGCCTGGAGGGTGGCAACACAAGAACAGGCCTTCTCTGCAGTGGCTCCCTGTCTGTAGAATGCTCTCCCAGGGAAGTTCGCCTGGTGCCTTCATTATACACCGTTAGGCGCCAGGCAAAAACGTTCCTTTTTATCCAGGTATTTGGTTGACCTGATTTACATCCTATGCCCTTTTAAAATGTGTTTTTTGGGGGGAGGGGGTAATTAGGTTGTTGTTTTTATTTTTATTATGTATTTTGTGGTTTTATATCTTGATTTTATTCTGTGAACCGGCCTGAGACCCCTGGTTATAGGGCGGTATATAAACTCAGTAAATAATAAGCACTCTTGGCCACAGAAACCACTTGTGACTCCAGGACACAGGAACCACCCACCCACAGCACTTCCATCCTATCAGGATTCAGCTTCAGTATATAAAAAGGAACCTCTTCCAAAAGATAAAATGTACAAATAAAAATAGGTAAATATTCACTCACTGAAGCTATTATACATATTATAATAAATATTTGAAATTAAGGCAGAATATAAATATTTTGGGGACACGGGTTGCGCTGTGGGTTAAACCACAGAGCCTAGGGCTTGCTGATCAGAAGGGGTGAGCTCCCATTGCTCGGTCCCTGCTCCTGCCAACCTAGCAGTTCGAAAGCACACCAAAGTGCAAGTAGATAAATAGGTACCGCTCTGGCGGGAAGGTAAACGGCGTTTCCGTGCACTGCTCTGGTTCGCCAGAAGTGGCTTAGTCATGCTGGCCACATGACCTGGAAGCTGTACGCCGGCTCCCTTGGCCAGTAAAGTGAGATGAGCACCGCAACCCCAGAGTCGTCCACGACTGGACCTAATGGTCAGGGGTCCTTTACCCTTCCCTTACCTATAAATATTTTAAATACATTGCACCAGACTGAAACAAGGTATCTTTAGAATAATGAGCACTTTTCCACATTGAAAGGAGCCGTTGGGAACTTTTAAAGTAAATACTTCAAATTCAGCTGAATAAAAATGGCACCACTGAACATCTAGTCTGAATGATATATATTGGAGTAGGGACAAAGGGACATAGCGGAGAACCTGCTTGGCTTGAAGACGATTCCAGGTTCAATTCCCAAGGGCATCTCCAGGTAAGGGCTGGTAATGTCCCATCTGAAACTCTGCAAAGCCACTGCCAGTCAAAGGGGAACAACGCTGAGATAGATGGACCGATGGTCTGATTCCGTATAAGGCAGCTTCCTATGTTCTTATGTAAACAAACAATGGCCATTTCACACCTTCAGCTGAGGAAAAGCTATGGTCCACAGGAAGCTACATACTGTCATGTTTCCCTGTATAATACCTCCAATCCAGCGTTGACCACAGTCACACTTTTAGGTGCATGCTGACAATGTCCAAGGTTGTACACTTTTTAAAAAATGCAACGCTCTAGGAATTCTTGCAAAATGGAAAATCTGGTCAACAATAAACAAACACTTCATACTACCCATTGCATTAAAGAGCCAGGAATCCATGACTACCATCCATTTGGAGCATTCATCTCAATTCCCAGAAGATGCTCCTGCACTGCTGTGCAACTCAAAAGAGGCGTCCTTAAAATGCTGCCTCCTCATTGGCTGCTTGCAATCTTCTCTTTATGAAAACTTGCCTCCAAGATTTACAGCTCTGCCTATCTGCTCCAGCTTGCTTAGGGAATAAACCTTGGACTCTGGAGCCTAGAACGATTATGTTTGACTGGCATCTTGAAAATAATGGTCTATTGATTTCCCCTATGAGACACATTACTTATCAGTGTATTTGTTTTGGAAAGTTTCTGGTGGCCAGCTCATTTTCTGCAAGCGTGCTTTCCCCATGTGTGGTGATTGGGGAAAGGGGTTTTGCAAGTGCCAGTGCAAAGAAGGGCCATGAGGAGAATGAACAGAGAAACAAGAAGAGACATAAAGCTTGAACACAAAACAGTGCACATCAGTGGAAAGGCTCTATCACCTACTACAGCCGAAGAATTGATGCTTTTGAATTATGGTGCTGGAGGAGACTCTTGAGAGTCCCACAGACTGCAAGAAGATCAAACCTCTCCATTCTGAAGGAAATCAGCCCTGAGTGCTCACTGGAAGGACAGATCGTGAAGCTGAGACTCCAATACTTTGGCTACCTCATGAGAAGAGAAGACTCCCTGGAAAAGACCCTGATGTTGGGAAAGATGGAGGGCACAAGGAGAAGGGGACGACAGAGGACGAGATGGTTGGACAGTGTTCTCGAAGCTACCAGCATGAGTTTGACCAAACTGCGGGAGGCAGTGGAAGACAGGCCTGGCGTGCTCTGGTCCATGGGGTCACGAAGAGTCGGACACGACTAAACAACAACAGCAGCAGCTAAGAAAAGACAATTGCTGGTCATTTAAGTTGGACCACAGGCACCATATAACCTGGGGCATGACCCTCCAGAAGATGTTCAACTACAATTCCCATCAGCCCTCCAGCCAGCATGACCAATGTTCAGGAACTATGAACATCTGGAGAGCCACAAGTTACTGATATAAACCTTTATGAGAATGTGATAATACGTTTACCACATATAGTACTTCCATCAGCTTATTTAACATCTAGTGTTTAAGACACACAACGCAATGGCAGCCCCAGTTAATACAAGTGACCCCATTTAACAAATTTTCTTTTCTTTTTTTAAGGGAGATTATTTTGTCACTTGTGAACAGCACTGCACCCCTAACCATTTCAGCTGCAGGAACTGAAAGTTGAAAACAATCCTCTTCAGAAATAAAAGCAGGCTTGCATAATTAGGAAACAAGGGCAAATATAGGCCCCATCAGCATTATGCAGTTAAAGCAGTATTATACCTCCCCCACCCCGAAGAATCTTGGGAACTGTAGTTTCTTAAGGGTGCTGAAAGTTAAGAGGCACCAATTCCCCTCCCATAGCTACAATTCTCTGTGTGGCTTAACAGTCAATTCCACTTCCCAAGGAATTCCAAAAATTATAGGTCTGTAAGAGGCAAGAGGGATTTCCTGAAAAATTGCAAGGTCACTTTATCACTGTTATATCAATTGATTTAAAGTAACCTAAATTGAACTGTGCTACGACCACACATTACTGATAAAAAATACCGTACAGCAGGAGTTCAAGCCCCCAAGTTAACACAGGTTTTTTTAAAAAGCAATACATTTTAACACCAGGTTTAAATGAATGCAACGTTACACTTGTCTTCCCTCTTACACTCCTGCTCAACTCATCAAAACTAGTGTGGCCACCTGCCTATTTTTATTCAAATGTCCAATACTATGGAACCAAACAATTCAATATTTGCAGGGGGGCGCTTTAAAGCTATCAATGTGTCAAATACAAGCTACAGAGTTTTCAGAATTAGCTAGCCAAGTTGGTTCTTCTTTGGCTACCTCATGAGAAGAGAAGACTCCCTGGAAAAGACCCTGATGTTGGGAAAGATGGAGGGCACAAGGAGAAGGGGACGACAAGCTTTAATCTGTAGACATTGAACAATAATATTTTCCCTCCCTTTCGCTGGACCTCAAGTTCTATTTTTAAGTCTATTTTGCAATATGAGCAATTGCAATATCCATCTAGAGTAACCAATATGAAGGGGGGAAAACTGCTCTACTCTGCCAGTCAAAAGGCAATTTCTACCCAACCACTGTCATTTTGCAAGTTTTGAACATTGTACTCTGGCAGACTTTGCTTGTTAACAGCTTATCCATTTGTGATCCCAACACTTTTCCAGTTTATTCCATGTATTCTTGCCATTGACAACATTTTACCTGAATGCACACATTTCTCAACATATTTTCAGAAGCATTTCATATTGAAATACACATTTTTTAAGAACACATATTGTTACTGATTTTTTGAGTGGAGAACTTTATTGCAAAATTCAGAGAAGTGTGAAATCCAAAGGATAACCACATTCCAATATGTACATCAGCCCAGGAAGCGCAGATCAGATCTGTTCACATTGGAATTCAAAGAAATTGAATTTCTCAAGCATCGATTAGAACTTCACTCTCCCAAGGAACTGTACACACCCTTAGCTGACATGCTTGTTCCTGTGGTGTAGGGTATCAAATAATCATGGTGTAAGTGCACTGAATAAAGAAGAATGAGTGCTGAATTTGGTTTTTTTAAAGGAAACATTTTTGATAAGGGATAAAAGGAACTGCTAACCTGGCTCATCATAGGATCACCAGAATCAGGGTTTAAGGCAGAATTTATGTCCACACACATTTTATTATTGCTGGAATCGTAAGAGGGCAATTGAGCCTCCTCTAAATAGATGCAATTTTATCTCCTCCCAACACAGTCCTGCTGTGCTTGTACTATTCCTTGACGCTTCCCATGTTTCTACCATGCACTAGCAATCCCGCAAACACTTGACTTGCCACTAACAAGCAGTAGATATTGTACTACTAAGTAAGCAAACTTGAAGCAGTAGTACAGATGTGCCAGAACACCCACAATTCATTTAAAAATGTTTAATATCACTTTCCTTGATGAAGACTTTCATACTGTTAAAAGAGGACCTCATCATTAAGAAGACATTCACAAATTAGGTTATTTCAAATTAACCATACAAATGGTAGAAGAACTAGAAGTTTGCTTTTTAAATATAGATAGGTAGTCTGGCTCACCCACCAACACATGGAAAAGTTCACTCTGATTAACCAGACAGGAGGAGAGAGATTTTTTCTCCTCTCCTCCACCCTCCCCCAGTTTCCTTATCATCATTTATTTATTTTTAGAAGGATGAAACTTTTTGTGGCAAGCCATCGTTCTCCAAGCAAATACCAAACTTCATCTCAACACCCTGGAAACCTTATGGACAAATGCATCCAAACACACTCTTCCCAGCATTTCTTCGCAACGTGTGAACAGATCATATTATCAATTCAGTTTCCAGCACAGCAAATCATGGCACACCTAACCCCGTCTCAGAAGAGGGGCCAGGGTTTGCAGCCAGTGTTAGACATGCTCAGAGTAGACCCGCTGAAACTAAGAGCATGACTTGAGTTCCATCAGGTTCAATGGGTCCAACTCTAAGAAGAACTGAGTTGGAAACAACCCCATATCCTCCCGCCCCCTGTATTCAGTGACAGGCGCAGCAGTTTTCCATGGAGCAAAGGCGCACAAATCAAAGCTCTTACAACGCTTCTCCTAAAAGAGCTTTTGTAAAGCAATCTGAAGGAGAACGTGGGAAATGGAAGCCACAACAGGGCCCTGTCTCGTTTGGAACAATCAGCTCAAAACAAAGTCCATTCAGCTTGTTTCCTAAGCTTGCGGCATCGTTCTGGTTTAACGGTTATTAGGACAGCCACTTACATTCAGCATCCATCGTTTTCACTATGAGGGCTTCACAGGGAGAACAGCTACACAGTTATAAGGCAAGGCACTCAGATCAAAACTCTTTACTCAGGAAACTCAAGATTATTTTTTTTAAAAAAAACAAAAACACCACGGTCAGAACAGCATGATCTGATTTGTTCATACATCATCACACAATAATTTGTGTCCTTGCGAGGTCATTGCTCCAGCACAGACCCCACCTCCCCAACAACAACTGCCCGGCATCTCAACATCAGCATCACCTTTATGAAGCATCTCTCTGGTGTTTTTCAGTGGTGTTCTGTCCTACACCACCAGTTTGTTGACACTGCTTCTGACTTGCAGAAACAGCAAAGGCAGGGAGTAGATAATCAGTGGATAGACGCTGGTGATGCAAAACTTTACGGCGTTTACCTCGAACCACAAGAGGCACTAACAGAACGAGGGGACATTTTCTTTCCATTTGACTTGAAAATATTCTATGTCATTTATACAAATAACTGCTAAATACAAAAAAGGAAGTAAAATTTAAAAAATAGCTTTCTCCCCGCCCCGGTAGAGTTCATATGCACATTACGTATATAGCTTAGAAGAAGAAAAATGCACTTTCCCATAATACGATCCATGGCCTACCATTCTGCCATTTTCTTCTGCTGCTCCCCTTTCTCTAGGATCAATAAGGTACTAGGTGTGGCATCATTTGGATAATGGCTTTATATTTAAGAGAGAGATATATATCTATATAATATTTATATATAAATGTTCCGCTTATTTTGAACTGAAAAATATATGTTACAGACCACACGTATATAAAATGTGAAGCACTTTAAAAAAGGTGATTAAAGTGTATAACTGATAATACGGGGGGGGCCAAGGAGAAGAACCATTTCAGGTTATACCGTGTTAAACCTCCCCCCCCCAAAAAAAATACGTCTGTAAGAAATAAATGATAGAAGCCACATAAAAATAAGCTTTTAACTATTCGCACTTTCCTCAGTATTTTAAAACTGTTAAGTGCACTAATAATAAATAAAAGTTCGCAGTTTCCATATAAACAATAATTCCTAGCGTCCAGCATTATTGTAAACGGTACACATATGTAAAATGCAGCTTTAAAATAATAATAAAAAGAGTCAGTTACAAGTTCAATTTCCCAAATTGGATTTCCCATTATTATTATTTTTTAAAAAAAAAACATATCAATGAGTACAGGGCCAATCATATTTTTGGCAAGTCATGTCTTTCAAATTAAACCGTAACAGTGCAAGTAAGGAATGCAAGGAATCCCTAGTGCAATAAAGAGAAGCGCAGGCAATATTGCTGATTCGAATTGACCACTTCCACTTGGGAGCGAGACAAGGAGACACTTTCCTTTTTCTTTCTTTTCATGAAATAATTTTTTAAAAAGCCATGGTTTTAATGCCCCAGTTTTGTCTTAGGACTTCTCTTCTTTCCTTCCTTCCTTCCATAGGCCACCATAGATTCAGCATTAAGTCTTTAACAGATTGGCCATTTGTAAAATACCACGGACAGTCACCGATTAAGGCTCACATGGGTCTATTTCCTTTTCAATGGCTGGTTAGGTAAACAACTCTGCCTCTGTTTGAAGCCACTTGTGGCCGGATCCTAGAGTTCATCAAGCCACTCTTCCATGCTGGACACAAGCCATGATGTCCTGTCAGTATCAGGTGTTGGTTATCAACAGTCAGCTTTGAGCTTATCTAAGGAATTGTCGATTTTGGTCAGAGTCTTTTTAATACGCAGCGCTGTTAATCTGGCTGATGGGTTGTGGTACCAGCATTCTTTCATCAACTTGGCAAGGGAAGTTAACGTCTGAAAAGGAAAGGTAGATGGGTGTTCAGATCAGATCAAGTTTTGAAACACTGTCCATGCAAATCTCAGTAGACTTCAAGAATCTATATAAGATCATTTCAGACGCCACACCAAGCCATAGTCCAAAGGTGGGGAACAACCAGTCCTGGGTCATTCTTGGCCTGCCAAGGGGACCAAATGAACATGCAAAACAGTTTTCTGCAAACCATACCCACCAACCAGGTGACGTCACTGATGATGTCAGCTGATGGGCTAGAGGGCATGATTAATCTTGCATGGCTGGAAATGCCTGTTCCCAGCAGGAAATAGGCTCTTACAGGCAAGGCAGCAAGACTCAACCCCAGGGCATAGGCAAACTCCGGCCCTCCAGATGTTTGGGACTACAATTCCCATCATCCCTGACCACTGGTCCTGTTAGCTAGGGATGATGGGAATTGTAGTCCCAAGCATCTGGAGGGCCGGGGTTTGCCTATGCCTGCTCAACCCCCTACTCATGACAAACAGGGGTTAAATTCTGCTCAGGAAACAGGTGTGCGCAGTCAAAGAAAGGAGCGAAAGGAGGTGAAAGGGGAATCTTTGCTCCATCATTCCCCTGCCACTGCTGTAGCCGGGAAGGGGAGAGGGGAGGCAAAGCTTTGAGCAGTAGGTGGGACAGCCCACCTGTCAAGTCTTGTGTCATACTGACATTGTCTGAGTGGCAGATGAGCACTCCCACACACCTGTCAAACATCACCTACAAGGCCAAAAAGGTTCCCCCACCCCCTTCTATAGTGATTGAAGCTTAATGATTTGGCATCACTGTTACGTAGAGTTAGCCCCCACCCCACCCTGAGAAAAATAATAGCTGGATTAATTTCTGTGACCATGCACCCCATGTCCCTTAAGCCTTGTCCCTTAAGAGTAAACCCATTCTTAAGGGAACATACATTGCCTTTTAGGAATACACAAATGTTCTTCAACCTTGAGTCCTTAGATGTTACTGGACTACAACTGCCATCATGCCTGACCTCTGGCTAAGCTGGCTGGAGATGATGGGAGTTGTAGCCCAATCCCCTAAAGCCCAAGGTTTAGGAACACAATAGCAGACGTCATTTTGTTTTTTAAAAGATGATCTATAAGAAATATGGCGGGATGTGATGGGCTGGGCACTTACAGGATCTGAAAACCATCTGTTGGGAATGTTTGGCCTCTGCTGATCCACACAGACCACTTTTCTCATGTCTTCAAAGCTGGGGTCATTAGGCACTACGTCATAAAATGGAGGTTTGTAATCTTCTACAATACCTACGGCCAAAACACAACATAGATCTTGTAGTTGCATCGATACGTTTCAGAATCTTCATTAGCAAGACAAAGTTCAGTGCATTATTACATAGCATGGAGCCTTAGCCAAAGCTAAGTCCTTGTGACATCTCACCGATATTATGAAACGAATTTCTAATAGCACAATACAATCAAGACATTAATCAGCCAGTTCTCCCTGTGGGTTAGAATGCAGTTCCTTACTCTGCAAAGAAAAACATATGTACAGAAGGCAAATACAGTCACAAACAAGGCTGCAGAGTCTTGGTAAATAATCTGGAGACAGAGGGGAGGTGGGGGGAGAAAGAACACAATAACTCAAGATTCCAGTACAGTACACATATGCTTCTAAATCCACACTAGACAACACAGGGCCTGTGGAAAATCAGAATGGGATGGGGCAGTCATTTAGAAAACAATAGAATGAACCCCAATTCTATGCCAGGCATCAGGCTCCCTAAAAACCTGCTTAAAACCATCTTCCAAGTATCAAGATGAGTTTCATTGGTATGCTGGCAGCAAATACCAGATTTATTTTGCACTGTGTGATTTAACCATAAAATTAAACCAGGGTATCTTGGATACTACTTGGGAAACAAAAATAAAATGCCTACCTACAGTATTCCATTTTAAAAGCACCATAGCCATTTTGAACCTCCTATGAGTAAGTCATTGTATGTCATACTATTAAAGAAAGAGGAAAAAAACTTGGCAAGAATAATCCAGGAAGGAATTCAGAAATGTTCAGAGATGTCCCTTTGAGTGATATTTTGCTCCATCTACATTTAAGAAAACAGGCTAGACATGCAGACAGACAGTCAGACAGACAGGCATACTTAAAAAAAATACTATTTTGTTTATTTGCTTCCTGGAATCCTTTGAAAGAAAGGACAGGATTGAGATTTACTAAAGGGGGAAAAAATCAGTAACAACAGAGAATAAATTAGCACATCGCATCATTTATGTCGTTGCCTTTCAAAGCTTAATGACTCATTATATACTCTATATTGACAACTATTTGTTTACACAGTTCAGCAATGATAACGATTTGTGCATGTGTTAGGATTGCTTTTGTCTGTTTATAACTTGATCCTGAAAGTTTTTGCCACTGAAAGAACATTCATTCGTATCTGGGGAATTTCCCAATAAAACCTGGACATCTGGCAAATCTAGACTCACAAGGGACTACCTGAGAATCAGAGAAAGTAGTAGAAGGAATGCTGATTAATATGATGATTTATATGCTGCCCGTCTGAGTTGCGCTGCCCCAGCCAATCTGCGCAACGCCCAACAGAATATTAAAAACACAATAAAACATCAAATATTAAAAACATCAAACATTAAAAACTTCCCCGAACAGGTTAATGATGTTCTTGCCCACCAAGACAACAAAATGACCTTCACACCCATAACATCAGATGCTGTTGTAAATACATTTGACACTAATGCATAGAAATTTTATTTTACGGTTAACCAAGTCTGCATTAATTCCTTCTAAATGCCTCCTCCTTCGCCAGCCTTTTGTATCTATTGCCTTACTGAAGAGTCCTTTGGGGACAAGGGCTCGTCTATCATTTTTGACAAGTCCACAGGATAGGATAGGCAACACATGTAAATAAAATCCCCAAGAGTAGGGACCTGGCAAGAGCTGGTGGTGACCCCTGGTGTCCCCACCATCAACTCCACCCAGCACTGCAGTGAACATGCAACATGAGTCACGTTTCTGCCAGGTCAGTGAGGCCACATGTATCTATGCCAACACGCATATTCAGCTGCCAGCTGCACTAAGGCGCAAGGTTCAGGGCATTTCTCTCTCCTTTTCACCAACTTCCCTTGGCCCTTAAGTTCACCTATGTATGCTGAATCCTCGGCCAAGGGAAGCTCTCTTCCTGGTTGTGACTTGTATATAACAACAACAACAACATTTATATCCCACCAATCTATCTGGGATGCAACACTTCTGATAGAAAATTGTAGAAATCTAGAAGGTACTCTCTTTAAAGCCTAGCGGTGATGTTCAGAAATTATTTCTGCATTTAATTTAGCTCATACAAATCCTTATGTATTTATTTTTACTTAGACTGGCCACACATTTATCCCATTCTTGTGCATTCGTGCTGGCATCTAAACTAATCTGCTTTTAGCTGTCCTTCCTTTCTCCTGATCTGATAGACCTAGCAGTGGTATTTTACCAAAGGGAGAAAAGGTACCCCTTTGCAAAGATGAGAAAATATGCCTGATTTTGCTTGTACGAGTGCTGACGACTGCTGGACAGATCACTGATTAATATGTTCCACAATGATTATCAAGATTATACCTCGATGCAGGCTTCAAGGAAGGAAACCAAGGCACAAAATGAACACTCAAACCCTTCAAGATCCTATTAAGTGGGATTACTTCCAAACGACTCTTAAGGACCATCTATCTGCTTTCGGAGTTTCTTGACAACATCGAGGAACAGTGGACCAAGCTAAGAACATCCATTATTGCAGCCTGTGAACAAACTATTGGATACCAAACCAAGAAACACGAGGGACTGGTTTGATGAGAATGACAGTGAGATTGAACGCATTATTGACAAGAAAAGGAAGGCCTTTCAGATCTGGCAAAGAGATAGAAACTGTGCCACTAAGAATAAAACTTATGCCAGCGCTAAGGCTGAGGTTCAAAGAAGAACTAAAGAACACTTGGAGGATAAAAAAAGCTCAAGTAATCCAGCATTTAGCTGACACTCATGATGCACAGAGTTTCTTTAAAGCCACAATGACCATCTATGGGCCAATAAATCATGGCATATGCCTCCTACGCTCAACAGATGGTACCACACTTCTAAATGATAAAGAAGCTATTGCACTGCGCTGGAAAGAACATTACCATCATCTCCTTAACCACAACTCCCCTGTAGCTGCTGAGGTCCCCTCACAAATTCCACAAAAACAAATTGGAGATGAGCTTGCAGTATCTCCAAATCTGGCAGAGCTGTGTACAGCTATTAACCAAATGAGAAACAACAAAGCCAGCGGATCTGATTGGATACCTCAAAGTGGGCAAAACTGAACTTACACAACAACTTCACAAGGTCATCAAAAATATGGGAGAGAGGAGATCCCAGCAGACTTTGTTGTTGTTGTTGTTTAGTTGTTTAGTTGTTTAGTTGTGTCCGACTCTTCGTGACCCCATGGACCAGAGCACGCCATGCACTCCTGTCTTCCACTGCCTCCTGCAGTTTGGTCAGACTCATGTTTGTAGCTTCGAGAACACTGTCCAACCATCTCGTCCTCCATCGTCCCCTTCTCCTTGTGCCCTCCATCTTTCCCAACATCAGGGTCTTTTCCAGGGAGTCTTCTCTTCACATGAGGTGGCCAAAGTATTGGAGCCTCAGCTTCACAATCTGTCCTTCTAGTGATCACTCAGGGCTGATTTCCTTCAGAATGGAGAGGTTTGATCTTCTTGCACAGCAGACTTTAGAGATGCCAAAATTATCACTGTCTCTATAGCCTTCAACACTGTAAATCATAATGACCTGTGGACTGCCCTTCTGAAAATCGGCTGCCCAGATAAAGTTGTGAACATCATTTGGCTCCTCCATGATAACATGGCAGCAACAATCGCAGATAACAACGGCTCTCAAAGTGGACCAGTCACAGTGGGATCAGGCATTAAACAGGGTTGTGTTACTGCCCCAACTCTATTTATCATTTTTATCATTTTCATAATCATGATCCTACACTTTGTTGAAGGGAAACTCCCCACGGGAGTAGAAATCATATATCGAACAGATGGAAAGCTCTTTAATCTGAGTAGGCTGAAAGCAAAGAGTAAGGTTACCATAACTTCCGTCATAGAGCTTCAGTATGCTGATGACAACGTAGTGTGTGCACACTCAGACAATGACCTCCAAACCATCCTAAATATCTTCGCTGAAGCTAATGAAAAGCCTGGCCTTTCGCTCAACATCCAAAAAACCAAAGTGCTGCACCAACAAGCACAAAACAACCCCTCTGCAGCACCACAAATCCAACTAAATGGTGTAATGTTGGAAAATGTCAATCACTTCTCCTACCTGGGCACTTATCTTTCCACGAGGACCGACATTGATGCCAAAATGCCTGAGCTCGACAAGTGCAGCTTTCTCCCAACTGAAGTGCAGTGTGTTTGAGGACTGGGACATTCATAGGGATACCAAAATGCTTGTTTACAAAGCTATTGTACTATCCACCTTACTGTGTGCTTGTGAAACATGGACCACTAATAAACACCATCTCCAACTCCTCGAAAGATTCCATCTCTGAAAATTTTAATCTATCACTTGGGAAGACAGGCAAACTAATGCCAGTGTACTGGAAGAAGCAAAGTTCACCAGTGTAGAATCAATTATTCTTCAACATCAACTTCGTTGGACTGATCACGTTGTTCAGATGCCTAATTATCATCTTCCAAAGCAACTTCTCTATTCCAAACTTAAAAATGGAAAGTGTAATGCTGGTGGTCAACAAAAGAGGTTTAAAGACTCTCTTAAGGCAAATCTTTTAAAATGCAGTATTAAAGGTAAAGGGACCCCTGACCAATAGGTCCAGTCGTGACCGACTCTGGGGTTGCGGCGCTCATCTCGCTTTATTGGCTGAGGGAGCCGATGTACAGCTTCCGGGTCATGTGGCCAGCATGACTAAGCCACTCCTGGCGAACCAGAGCAGCACACGGAAACGTCGTTTACCTTCCCGCCAGAGTGGTACCTATTTATCTACTTGCACTTTGAGGTGCTTTTGAACTGCTAGGTTGGCAGCAGCAGGGACCAGACAATGAGAGCTCACCCCGTCGCAGAGATTCAAACCGCCGACCTTCTGATTGGCAAGTCCTAGGCTCTGTGGTTTAACCCACAGCACCACCCGTGTCCCAAATGTAGTATAAACACTGGCAATTGGGAAACACTGGCCTGCAAGCACTCCAGTTGGAGGATAGCCTTTACCAAAGGTGTCATGGGCTTTGAAGATGCTCAAAACCTATGTCCCCACTGTGGAGGGACGTGTTGATCCAGAACTGGCCTCCACAGTCACTTATGGACTCACTGTGAAGACTGTGTTCATGGAAGACAATCACTAAAGAAGAAGGAAGTGGCTTGGCAGGCAAATAAGGCCCATCAGAGATGGGTTCACTATCCCCGCTAACAGAGACTTGCATTTATACAACTGAATATTCCTATGCATATTTTAAACTTTCTTGTTGACTGTATTACAGTAGAAGAAGAAGAAGCTGTTTGGCTTTTACTCCAATGTGTTTTTTTGGTGTGTGTTTTTAAAAAATACAATTAACAAAGCCAAAGTTTTAAGGCTCCTATGGGGCTGCTTCTGGCACCAGACCTACTGAAGAAAGTCACCATAACCTCTGATCTACACTGTCATAACACTGTCATAATGAACCCTGCCATAGTTTCCTTCTATTCAACCAGAATAAAATGGATTATTTTTAAAGAGAAATGTCTTTGAACTAATGAAATATAATCCATAAAACCAGTGATAAACAGAGAACTCAAGGCTCAACAATTCTAACCTATGTTGCAGGAGATGAGAGGAAATGCGCCCACATCTCATCCTCAATTCTAGTCCTGGTATGCTTAGACAGTGAGGAGGAACAAGAGCAGCTGACCCCTGGACTGAAAAAAGGCAGCAGCAGTCTGAGTTCCTGCTCTGAAGGTTCCAAAATCAGAGTGGAAATTCTGGTTTGGATTTGCTTTTAGTAGATCATTGTCTGTCACTTCCTCCATGTCCTCACCTCCAAGATGCCACAAATTGTTTCAGGGGTTCTTGATTCATTTGGATCCAAGGCACACCCTAACTCGGGCATAGACAAACTCGGCCCTCCAGATGTTTTGGGAGTACAACTCCCATCATCCCTAGCTAACATGACCAGCGGTCAGGGATGGTGGGAGTTGAAGTCCCAAAACATCTGGAGGGCTGAGTTTGCCTATGCCTGCCCTAACTTCACCATGTTTCTGAGAAATCACTCGGAAACTTGAGAGTTCTCTATAGATAAACAATAGGTGATGCTGTGCTTCTCTGATTTTGTTAGGCACAAAAGATGATTGGTCATTTAACGGTTCTAGGAGGACCCATACCAGTGTGGAATTCCCCCTTGTCCATTTCACACAACAGGTTCTGGCAGCACCTTCCAGGTGAATTTTGTCCTATGTTCCACTCAATCCCTACTCACTCACCTTTCCGTGGGGACAAAATGAACCTTTTAAAGCCAAGGTGCTATTAAGGAACATGCAAAATGATGACTGGCTATGCATGGCCATCATCAACTCTATGGCTACTTTTCTGGAAGCAAAGTATGGCTGTCTATGTATGCTCTGAAGGTCACCACCTTTCTGAAGATATGTAAGTCTGGTCAGTGTCTGGATAGGAGACCACTTGGGGAACAAATGTATGTTCCATAATGAAAGAAAGGTGGGATATAAATGTAAGAATAAGCAATGGCCATCCATGGTTGACAGGTACTGTGTCAGCCACATATTCTCCATGTGTTCCTCCCAGCTCATCCAGGCTTGCTGCACTGAGGCTTCCATTACCTCTTGAATGTCATGAGCTGCCCTGTATACCTTTGTTCTCCTTTCTCCATAAAAGCAGGGAAAGTGCTAGCTGAAAACAGGTACCATCTTCAATGACAAATGGGGCTGCCTTGAGTTGGGGAGCTTGCTCTTTTGACTGGCAGAGGAAAATCCGGGTGGAAAACCACTGCTGCGCTTGTACGGACACAGGATGGAACGTGAAACCAAGCAACTGAATGTGAAACAAACTGTACTGATTCCTGCATGTCTTGTAATATTTCCAAAGAAATGGGGAGAAACTGACCTATCACACACTTAAAAAACAGCAACTCTTGTTAGGAGAGAGAACGATCCTGTTTTCAGCTCCACAATACTTGGCTGCTACTTTAAAATAGGGGAAGGAAACTCACTCCTGTGGGCCAAATCCAGCCCTCCAAGCCTCTCTGATCAGCCCTCAAAACTCCACCCAAGCCATTCCCTTTCCCAAGGTCACTCTACCCGGTGCTGTCCTTGAGTGCTTTTGTCCCTGGCAAGAACTGTGATCATGGCTCTTTCTTGCCTTGATAGAGGATGGAGAGGTGCAAGTGAGTGCAAGTGTAGCGAGGCCTCTGACTTTTCTGTAGCTGGAATGTGCCCAGCAGTACAAAGAAAGAGTCACAGCCATTGCCTCTGGCGTGTGGCTCCCATACAACCCTCCAAGGGTTCCAAGAGCTAAGAAAGGTGATCACTGAAAGCTTATTACACACATCCGCAAAACAAAATGTCCGCCAATAAGCATGTAAGAATGATCCACATACTACTTTTGAACTTTCCAATAGGGTGCTGCTCCAATTGGTCTTAAAATGTATTCTCACTTCTACAGATGCCTTAGGATTCAGTACACTGTTCTTTTAAACAGCTTTACTTCAAAGAACTCCTATACCATATAGATAATTGAGATTGTACAATGTTTAAAATGCCACCGACCCTGTACTAGTGCTGATGCTACCAAAAAAAGAAAAGAAAAAAAGCTGATGCTACCAAAAAGAAAAGAAAAGAGGAGTCTTCTCCATGGCAAATCCATCTCCATTATTCCGCTGTCAGGCCATGCCTCAGTAGGAAGGCAAAGCAGTCCTCCTTAAGCCATGTTGCTGTAAGGATGAATTCTCCCTGCCACAGGCATGGGATTCCATGAAACCCCAAGGGGATTTCCTTGCCTTACTTAGAACTTTAGCAGTGAAATATTAATTATCAAGGAAAGTGTTTACTGACTGGGGCTGGTGAGAGATATAGTCCAAAACATCTGGAGGAGTACCAGCTTTTCCCCTTACAGAACTTGCTGCCCCCCTCCTGATCATTTAAGGTACGCCTCAGTGTGGTCCCATGTTTAAGTTTCAGCTATATAAACTGAATGAATGAATGCTTAAACAGAGATATTGTAAAGGCAAGTGGGGTAATCTGAACAGCTTTGACCCACTGTCATAAGCTGAGAAATCTGTTGTGATCTATGAGTTTCTTTATACCACCTCACCTTTCTTTTTTAATGCAGTTGGCGGCGAACATAATAAATAACATTGGAATTTGACTTGGAATTCATAATGTACCTACTTTCACACACACACACACACCCAATTTGAAATAGTATATGGGGCGGGGGGGGGGGCGCGAGAGGCATGTCAAGAAAAGTGGCAGCCCAAATCCTGCAAAGTAGGTAGGAGTTCAGTGCAATTTAAGGCGCAAATACCAGGAGAGAAAACTTGAAACCACTTACTACTAAGGAAGATACAAGAGAAGCTTTTCCAGTGGATTAATGCAACTAATTCTAGAAAGGAGCGGATACTCACCATTGCTGACCATACGCCTGGCTACTTCCCAAAGGACCAGTCCAAATGCCCAGATATCAACCCGTTTGTAAGAGTCAAAGCAGTCCACTTGGATGGTTTCATCTAAGACTTCTGGCGCCATGTAGCGCTTGGTACCCACGCGGGGGTTGTTTCCTACATCCAACTGATTGGTGCTTTGGGAGTGCATGACTGCAAGGCCTGGAATCGCAAACAGAAGAGCTGTGAAGTCAGTGTTGGTCTTTCAGCTCCAGGGGAGCCCACCTGTTACCATTGCCATATATTTTCCAGCTACAAAGTGCCATCATGTCATGGTTTTGAACCTGAGATCTCCTGCATGGTAAGCCCTTTCCCCTATACCTACTCTAAGAGATTAGGAAGGCCTTTGTAAAGCAACTCTAAAAAACAACAACACCCAGTCGTAGCAAATCTAAGCAGCGACAACACCACACCACTAGACTAGCGTTTATGTGGTGGGAATATATTGTGGTCCAGCAGACTGAGTGCTACATAGCCATTATCCTGTTCACACATCTGCTATAAGGGGGGGTGGGGTGGGGATAAATCTTAACTCCCAAGGTTCAAGGTGAGCTTTTGAGGAAATCGATGGAACCAAAAGTGCGGCGAAGGCTAACGCAAGGACAACTGTGCCTGTAAAAATGGGTCAAATCAAACACCTTCCAAAAATAAACCACAGACACATATGGTCACCAGAAAGTAAACACCTTAAAAAAAATACAGTATGCAAACTACTCTACACAGTTTGCATTCTGCTCCAACCACCAAATAGCTTAAAACTGAGATATATTACACTGCAGCCTTCAAATAGCAGCAATTTTAAGTAAGTAAACTAACAACCACCGAAAAACCAAAGACAGTTTACAGTAAAGCAAAGGCCAGACAAACAGACCTTTCATGAGCCCATCATCAATATAAATATTGCTGGGCAACATGGAGCACTTAAAAGTGAAAACATCTTTACTTTGTATCTCAGATATGCCAATTAAATCTTTGTTGAAGGGGACAACTGTATACAGTAACTAAGCAGCCCCATATAAATTCAAAGGGATTGCAAGATCCATGCATACAAAGTTTTCAGAAAGATACAATCCTGCATGGGACAGGGCAATCCAATTGACAGGCTATCATTTGGGCAGTGCAACTAATATATCACACATAAGGTCCCTTGCCTTATTCATAGTTTAAAGTGTCCTGTCTAGATGTGGTGATCTAGGATACGGGGATTGCCCTTCTGACAGGAGACATAAGAGATTCTATGCTGCATTTTCTTTTTTAATATTAAAACATTCATTCAAAAGTCACAATGAAGCTTTGTCCACTGCCATGATATCACAGAATGATCACTCCAATCCTCAGCGCTACATGTGATAGTGCCAGTGCAGATCTGCAGTGCAGATGCTTCTATTACCCACAATCCCCATGGACCTGGGGTGGTTTTGCTCCCATCTAATGAGCAGTGCAGTATGGGAGGGCAAGGCAAGAGTGTGAGCATGACAATCCAAAAGCCAGGTTCATAGGCTCGCCTGCTTCTGCCTTTGAAGTGCTGTAAATCCCTGATGCCTCTATCGCAGAATGGCCAACCCACACTTTAATTTAGCCAGTAGGTGGCAGTGTTAAACTGGACCTGGGAGGTGTTGGGAAATATCAACCCCAACAAGACAGAACATCATCCCAAATGATAACAGGCTGGGCTCAAAGGAGGCTATAATCACAGTTGGACCCTTGTCCCAGAGCAGTACCAAGACTCTAAGCTGAAACCTAGAATCACACCTAAGGGCAATGGCAGCGGTAGCAAATACTCTAGCTGCTGTGTTGAAGGGGGGGGGGGGAAAGCCTTCATTCATGATGCCATTGGTGGTTATTCCCCTCCTGATTTTTTATTTACTCCAACACATGTGTCTCTAAAACCATGTATGAAGGATATCCTTTACAGAGCTGTACAAACAACATCAGAAAACAGTATGCACGATTCTGCAGACAGGAGCGAGACTTAAAAATGATGTGCGCCCTCTAGTGGATGAAGAGCAATTCCCCCCCAAATCAACTCTTAAATCCAAATAAAGAAAGGTCCTCAAGAATTGCATCGGGTTATTTGAGGACTGCATATTTAAAATGCAAAAAAGAAGGAGAAGGGAAAACCACTCACCTAGGTCTGCTATGCAACACTGTCCGTTTTTCTTAACCAGGATATTTTTACTCTTCAAGTCTCGGTGAGCAATGGCAGGTTTCCCTTGGGTCCCAAATATCTCTATGTGCAAATGTGCAAGGCCACTAGCTATAGACAAGACTATCCGCAGGCAGCTCACTGTGTCGAGCGTCGTGAGTTGCAGATAGTCATACAAAGAGCCCATCTCATGGTAGTGGGTGATTAGCCACAACTGAGTGCTGGAATTCCGAGAGGTCATATCTGAGGCAATAAACCCTGAAAGAAGGAGAAGAAACACCAGGTGAACGATCAGGGGTTTCCTTCCCCCCACTATCTAAACTCTCTCCAGAATTAGGCCATGCAAGATGCAGGCTGCAGCGTCGTTTTCCTCAGTGTTAAATTCTAGCTTTCAAACCCACAATCTTAGCTTGCTGACTGAAAAGGCGTCTACAAAATGGCAATGCACATACAAGTCCGTTACTGCCAGTACTCTGAACCCATGCCTACCAAGGCCTCAGCTGCACTACGCATTTAAAGCAGGATCATGGCTTCCTCCAAAGAATCCTGGGAGCTGTAGTTTGTTAAAGGTGCCGTGAGTTGTTACTCCCCCTCACGGAACTACAGTCCTCAGAGTGGCTTAACAGTCAATCCTCCGTCCCAGGGAACTCTGGGAATTGTAGCTCCGTGAGGGGAACAGGGGACTCTCAGTTCCCTTAACAAACTACAGCTCCCAGGATTCTCTGGGGGAAGGCATGGCTGATTAAAGTGGTATGGTACTGCTTTAAATGTATGGTCTCTTCTGAATGTATGGTCTCTTCTGAATATACTGCATGGGGATAGGGAACCTCAGACCCACAGGGGCAAGCCGCAAACCACAGCTCCTCTGAAGGACAAACCACACAACAGCCTCATCCTGCGCACTCCTCAAGTGATTTCACCTGCCTGGAATGTGTCTTTAAAATGTGGTACTTATTTATTGCTTGCCTGGATAGACAGATAAGATGCTAGTATATGTATGTATACAAACATACATGGGGTGGGGGCAGTTAGAAACTTTTGCATGGGCTGGAATGTACAACATTTAAGAACCGCATCAGTTGCTATGTCTCTGGTCCCAACCAACCAACAGCACACAGTCCCTAGACGGTTGCCCATGACAGGATGAGGCTGGTGGGCTGGGAAATGTTCCCCATCTCTAGCAAATATAGTCTGTTTTTAAGAGTCTGCTTCATCTTATTTGCAATGGAAATGTGTACTGAAATGACATACAGTGGTACCTCGGGTTACATACGCTTCAGGTTACATGCGCTTCAGGTTACAGACTATGCTAACCCAGAAATAGTGCTTCAGGTTAAGAACTGTGCTTC
The DNA here is from genome assembly GCF_965113315.1 of Podarcis vaucheri. NCBI lineage: Eukaryota > Metazoa > Chordata > Lepidosauria > Squamata > Lacertidae > Podarcis > Podarcis vaucheri. The sequence continues at coordinate 108,626,276 of NC_138759.1, forward strand.
AGGATGAGAACAGAAATCGTGCTCCGGCAGCTCAGCAGCAGCAGGAGGCCCCATTAGCTAAAGTGGTGCTTCAGGTTAAGAACAGTTTCAGGTTAAGTACGGACCTCCAGAATGAATTAAGTACTTAACCCAAGGTACCACTGTAATGCTTAATACATAGGATTACACAGAGGTATACTTAAAAACATTTTTTTCATGGTGCACATATGGTATTTGGTCGGTGGGGGAATCATGCTCATGAGTATGGTTTTGCTAAGAGAAAACCGAATGCAAGGATATATTTCTGCAGGAGTCAAGTTTTTCTTGATGAAGGTGGATAAAAACTTAAGGGGGTGAAGAAAGCCTTGCACTACAGCGTTCAGTAGACTCAGGGTCCAGGTCTTTTTTAACGCTCCCCACGCCCTTATCTGTATACAAAAGCCATTAAGAAAACATCGCTCACCTAAAATGTTTTCGTGTCTCAGCAACACAGTATTGTACAATTCCGTTTCCCTGAACCAAGACTTCTCGTCTCGGGAAGAAAATATCTTTACTGCAACATTTTCTCCTTGCCACTGTCCTCTCCAGACCTCACCGTATCGACCTTTCCCTAGAACAGGCAAACAGATACACAGGATTTGAGCAGCAGTCTTCATTAAGCAAATAGTAGGATGCTTCCAGGTTAGACCAGAGCAGAGACTTGAAACTAAATCAACATTTTGAGGCACTTTAAAAACAAACCGTTTATGGTGCTCAGGCTCCAAGGCAAGAGATTCTCACTTCAGGGTGTAGTTGGGTGGAGAGGAAACATAGCAAGGACTTTGGCCAAATATTACCAATAACAGAAGTTTTAAGACCAACTTCAGAGGCACCTGGCTCTGAGATCAATTTAGGCCTTTTTCGTGGTGGCCCCTCTTCTGTACAATTTCCTTCCAAGGGCTATATGGCTGACTCCATTGGTTCAGAGGTTTACAGAAAGTTTTTTTTTTTAATACCCACTTGTTTTCCTTGGCTTTTAATGAAATGCTTCATTTTAGAGGAGCTAATTGGGTGTTTTGTTTTGTTTTTCTTACAGGTGTTGATTTTATACAGTACATTTAAACCAGCTGTAGGGTTGCAATTTTTATGTTTCCGTGTTTGTTTAACAAAACTGTTCATTTGTTATTAATAGAAGCAGCTTTGGGGAAGCTATAGGCTTGACAGCTAGCTCAGAAACATCTGAAATAAATAAATCCCTGGCTGTACTTCCCATATCTTTCTATTTCAGCAAGCAGGCACCAGCAGTTACTAAAGGCTTGGAGCACTGGGAATGCTGGTATCAGTTCCACCAATACCCCGCCATAGGAACTTTGAAGATTCTGAGAACAGATTCAGGTGCATGTTAACTGTGTGGCTGCTTTTGGAAGTTGAATCTCATATGCCTTATATTCTTGCCATCGGCCCACAGTGCTGAGTACTGCCTACCCTCCAGCAGTTTACCAAGTGGAGCTGCCATCCCCACTCACCCCCAGCCCTTGTATTGAAAATAATTCAACAGGTGAGGTCAAAGATTGGAAACTGTGGGCAAATGCATGCACAGTACACACTCCACCACTGAGCAGGGGAGACTTGCTAACTGATTTACACATGAAAATAGCGTTGCCTGTTTGCCACGCAGGAAGTAAAAGACATAATAACAGTAATAATGCATTGATGTATGTGGTAAATGAAGGCGACACAGTAGAAGGGAGCAGTACGTGAGCTGTACACTGGGGACCCTGGGTTCAACCCAAGCAGACTAAAATAAGCTTAATTCAACACAGTGCCACCTGCTTTCCTTGGCAGCTACACACGACTGACGCTGGTCTCTCGTTTCTTTACCTCGCCTTTGGCACATGTTCATCAGCAACAGGTGTAATCCAGGATAACGGGACACACGCCACCTTTGAGGCTCTTGGCGTTACACAGAAGGGACTTCCTGTCCAAAGATTCCACTCACGACTCAATACAGACCAGCCGCTTAACCATTTGGCCTCTCTTTGAAACACAGACACACCGTTTTTTGAAAGTGCAATCCTATACGTCTCTATTCAGAAGTAAGCCCTTTTTGAGTTTAATGGGACTTACTTCCAGGTAGATGTGTACAGGATCGCACCCTTCTCCACAGCACACACTCATACGTGCACACAACACAGAGGAACCCTCTGGGCCCTGTCCCAGGTAGAATAAGATTACTAACCCACACACTCCAACAGCGTAATCTGGCGAGCCACCGTTCTTTGTACCAGGAAAGGAAGGCCAGAGCCACTTCCGGATGTACAGGTATGGTCCAACAAGTCCTGTGTGAAAAATAAGACCACATGTTTGGAACTAGAATTGAAATGGAACAGAAGCTGGCATTCTGCCACCTCCCTCCCTTCAATTCATTTATTGAAGGCATTTTTCTTCCATTTACATTGCACTCGGGGACCTATTTGTCTGCCGTTTGGAAGGCTTAATCCACTCTGCAATGGCCTCTGTACCTGTAAATTGCATCCACTTTGGCCCAAAGGGGACGGGGGGGCTATAGCTGTTTTCCTAGTGAATGGAGAGTGTGTAGTTTTGTTTGTACAGAGCAGCTTGGAACATGAATTACAGATCAAATGTGAGAGAGCACGGAGTGACTCAGGGAAAAAATCGCAAATTAAAAAATGCACAGAAACAGATACAAGGTGGATCTACAATTTGCTCCCTGGTTTTCTGCACCACAAAAGGGAACTCTTCCTGCTAGGGAACGGTAGGCTAATAATTCCAGACCTTCCAAACCAGTAATCTACATTACTTTGCAATTATAGCATAGTTGATATATATTTTTAAAAGACATCGACCATCCAAACCAGTAAGAGGCTGAACTCCAGGGGTTACTGAAAACATATACGCAGCCATACATGTGTTGAAAAAAAGTACATATAGGCTGTGTGAACACATGCTAACAGAAGCCCCCTTCAGGCATTGCAATGAAGAGTTCAAGTAACACATGGGGGGGGGGGCATTGGGGAGACAAGGACCCCAATTACCAACTATTAAGAGAGAAAGTGTCTGCAGCAGGGAGTCTTCAGTATAGGTTTTCCTGGGTTCTAAAAATTCACAAGCAGGCTCCACTGGGATAGCTCTGTCGGTACAGCATGAGACTCCCAATCTCAGGGTGGTGGGTTTGAGCCCACACTGGGCAAAACATTCCTGGCTTGCAGGGGGTTGGACTAGATGACCCTCGTGGTCCCTTCCAATTCACAGTTCCATGATTCTATGAACGTGCACGAGATGCAGAAGGTTCTCCAACACAGACCTTTGAAGGAGGACGAGGGGAGCAGAGCTTGACACACTCACCCCCTGCTGGCCCCTCCTCCACCTAAAGTGGGTTTTTTTTCTTCATTGTAATGCAAATCTTCATTGTAATGCCTGAAAGCTTTTGTGACTGGCTTAACGCAGAGATTACTGAAATGTAATCCCCTTCTAACTGTCTATTGAGGTTTTAATGCAGTTTATCACCCAATTTGGAGAACTGCTCATACTCAGCAGAGTTTTATATAATTTATGCCACTGGGGGAAGGTGGGGGCGGACTGATATTCCCTCTTGGTTGGGAAGCTCATCTTTTTATAACTAGTTTATTAGAACTGTGGCATTTTGGAGTGGTGACTTCATCAAAATGCGGGGGGGGGGGGAGAGATACGAAGTTCAGTAAACAATGCTTTAATTAATAATTATAATTACATCATTATCATTATTTTTATTAGACTCACCCTTAAGCAAAAACACATGTAAGAGTCCCTAAAAGGAATGCCACCCTTAGATACTGAACTTTTAATAGGATTTGATAGAGCAGTCAAAATAGAACCGTTTACAGCTACATGCCTACGCACAGTGACCAAGGAATAAGTCCCATTTAACTCAACACAGCTTATCTCTGAAAATAAATATACAGGGTTACAACTGTTAAAGCCCAGAGAGGTTACTGAAATTTGACTGCTTAGAAACTTCCTGTTTTGGGCTTAAGGACTGAGCAGAAAACAGCTCAGAATAACAAAATCTGTAAATAAATAAATAACGTGTGTGTGTGTGTGTGTGCGCGCGCACACACCTTTGATATAGAGATATTAGCAAGTGCCATTAACTCAACAGGGAAAGGATTTGTATATTCTACTACAATCTTGTCCTGAAAAATGCATTTTAAATCACTCAGGTATGACCACAAGGTGGCAGCAAAACAATTTATATGTTCAGTTTTAAAGCATTTACCAAAGGAATGATGGATATCCTCCTGATCCTGCCTTCAAAATATATAGTCATACCTCTAGCTGCGTTAGGTTCAGGTTGCGGATTTTCGGGTTGCGAGCGCGGCAAACCTGGAAGTGTATACTTCCGGGTTTCGCCATGCGCGCATGCGCAGAAGCGTTCTGCGTGCTTCATGCATGCGTAGGAGAGCTCTACTGTGTCAGGCGCAGAAGCAGCGCTCTACTTAATTTTCGGGGTGTGAATGGCACCCTGGAACGGATTGCGTCCGTAAGTAGAGGTACCGCTTGTACAGCAGTATTGAGGCCCTCGCGCCATGCCAACACTAATATGTGTTCATGCTATCAACTGTATAAACACACCACTTGCACATTGTGGTTAACTCACTTCTAATAAAAGCATACAAGAATGAATGAGCTCAATCATCAGACTTCCTCCCTGTGTCATAATTCTCCCAGTGAAGCTGAACGTTTCAGACCCCTCTGCTGAGAATCAGAATCAGAAATGGGGAGTGCGCTCACGTCCTGTTTGCAGGATACCCATGGGTATTGGTTGGCCGCTGTGAGAACAGGACAGTGGGCTGGACAAGGTTTTGTGTTGAGCCAACAGGGATCTTCTTAAGCGAGCATTAAAAATAATCCACAGAAGGTGGTGGTGGGAACAGAATTCAGCTCCTAATGACATTTTAGTTTTTAAGAGAGTAGGCAATGCCTACTCCAAGCTTATAAAAAGGTAGTTGGAGAAGGAGACTGTGTGTAGTGTTCATATTTCACAAGTAACATTTTTGGCAGTCTGATCAAAAAATAAAAACAGCAGAATGCTTTCATAGGAATAACAGCAGACAAGATTTACTTACTGCCAGGGTGCTGTCACCAACGTTTGATGCTATGAGTCCCTCAATGGTTCCATATTCTGGATCCCTTGAATTGAGCCTTTCCATATGGTACTGTTTCACTTTTCGGATGATCAGCAACGTCACTGCAGAAAATATCAGGAGCGCCAGAACTGATGCTACAACAAATATGATAAGTGTTTCCGTGGTGTAACCCACAGCTTCCCCTTGAAGTGGGTGCCCTTCACATAAAAACAAAAAGAAAGAACAGAAGGTAAGTCAAATCTTAAATGCTGGGAATTTTGACAAAAGTCCATTGAAAAGACAGATAGAAGGACACTCGCTTGTGTATTTACTGTAAATCCTTATTTTAAAACCCCCACACAATTGAATTGGGAGAATTCAGTTGTCTCAGAAGGACTTGGTGTGCTGAAGAAGGTTTTGGGGAGGAGGGAGACTCGGCACCTGGCTATCAAAAAAATGAGAAGCTATAACCTAGAAGTGTGAAATCTTTCTTTCCAGCTCTGGTGTTAACTCCAATATCTGGTAGACTCTGAAAAACAGCCCAGCAGGCTAAACGGGAACCCAGCTGGAGCTCTTGAACTTTGCGAGGCCAGCTCTTCCATGGATACTGTGCTCTGACAGAATACAATACTCTATATTCCTTATTTTTAATTATGTTTTCATAGAATCATAGAGTTGGAAGAGACCACAAGGGCCATCGAGTCCAACCCCCTGCCAAGAAGGAAACACCATCAGAGCACTCCTGACATATGGTTGTCAAGCCTCTGCTTAAAGACCTTTTCTTAGATTTATATTCTGCTTTCTGACATAATGGAAGTCCACATGGATTCCAACCGATCACCCATTCAGGCCAGGTCTGAACCTACCAAGCTTTTCTCAAACAAGTGGACCCTGATGGTCCCACTGGTACCTCACAACGTGCCTCTTTTTTAGGGCCTCTCTGCACTTCTCATTTATAAGTGGTACAACTGCTCTTTGAGTTAATGTTTTCAAGAGTGAATTGGGAGCTGATTGCCTGCATCTCTGGTCACGTGTCATTGTTATTAGAGAGCGAGCGTAGGGTTTTCTTCTCCACACTAATGGTGAGTTGTGCCTGAACTGAGATAGGTTCCAGGGTTGTGGTCACACCCCTTAAGGACCTTATGTGGTAGCAACTATACCACTATGAATAGGAAGTGTGGAAGGGCCCTTACACTTGTATCCCACCTGGTTTGTTACATTCATAGTCCCACCAACTTCCATCTCATTTTCCGTTTTTAGATTTCAGTTTGTTCTTCGTACAGTATAAGCTACTCCTGGTTCCTGTGGGGAGCAGTTTGGTATCTGTGGAATCTCCCTGTGTTGTATAAAACCCTGATTTTCCAGTGTGGAGAGCCTCCACAGATACAGGAGCTTCTTGCTTCAAGAACTCTCCAACTTGGGAGGCCAGATCGAGAACACTCATTCCTGCCACACCCCTCACATGTCCACTTTCCCCTATCTGGAATGCCTGGAGAGGCCTATACACTTGCCTCTCAAACAGAGATTGAGGTCCTTAATTTTCCAAATCATCACTATTGGTCAATATGCTTCCACACACCACGACCAACTTTTCCTCCCTTCTCTTTCACGTACAGTGGTACCTCGGGTTACAGACGCTTCAGGTTACAGACTCCGCTAACCCAGAAATAGTACCTCGGGTTAAGAACTTTGCTTCGGGATGAGAACAGAAATTAAGTGGCGGCGGCAGCGGGAGGCCCCATTAGGTAAAGTGGTACCTCAGGTTAAGAACAGTTTCAGGTTAAGAACGGACCTCCAGAACAAATTAAGTTCTTAACCTGAGGTACAACTGTATTCAATTTCCGGAGATGTCACACATGTTCCAAGGCCACAGATCCCATAAGATCATAGACCTCAAGTCAAAGACAGTGAGCTTATTATAAGAAACGCTTTGCTAATAATATGAAATTTGTTTGCCAGAGAATAAGACTTTCACCTTTCGTCGGCAGCTGTGCTGTGATGTTCATGTTACACAGGTTACCCTGACAGCATTCGACCGCTTGATCAGGGGAAGGAGGTGTTTTACATGTCATTTTCCCTTGTTCGTAGACTTGGAAGCAGCCCTTCTGATACACTTTAGCGCCATTGTTGATGCTCAAAGAGGCAAAGCACTGGTGGCCTCTGCAGCGGTCGCCATTCACACATGACGTGCCTTCACACACACAGTCATAGTTAATCAAGGTAGGTTTGTGCTCTTCATCTGCATGGGGGAAGAAGGAAGGAAAACACCATCTCATTAGACGACTTATACAAGTGCATTATGATTTTTTGAAAAATAAAAATTAGCTGGCTCTGCCAACTTTTGGTTCATTCTCCCCTCTGAGAGGAGTAGAATCATAGAACTGAAAGGGACCCCCGAGGGACATCTAGTCCAACCCCTGCAATTCAGGAATCACGGCATGTGGTTCCCCATTCAGTTTAGAACCATACCAGACCCTGCTATGCTTTGCAAATGTGCCAGCAGTTTTATTGATGCACCACTAGGAGGAGAATGAGAAGAAACTGCAAACTCATCAACATTTCACACTACAAAGAAGGCTGGTGGATTCTGATGACTTTATGCTTTTGAGTGTGTAAATCAAACATTTGGGGGTGGGGTTGTCTCTTCACAATGGGTGATATTTGTACACAAAACTGAATGGAGCTCAACAGCAACTAATACAAATTGGCACAAAGTCTTTATTTCCAAAGATTACAAATACATCAACCTCTTTAACAACTTCCAAGAGTTGGGAAGTGCACTCTGGAAAGTTTTGAGCAAACCAAAAAGACCTTGGTATCTCTAAAATCCCCCCCCCCCGCCAAAATATGCATGGCCCCACTCTTTAGGGAAGAGAAACGTTTTGGGCTCCCTGGGCAAGATCCTTACAGGATTGGCCTCGCAGCCAAAACTGACAGGTGAGTGGAGGCACCCAACTGTCAATCACTTAACATTACAATGACATCAGATGCAAGGTGCTTTGAAGTCCCAAAGTTGAGCATTCAAAGCACCTTGAAAGGTGCTGCCAAAACAAAAGTGTTTTCCCCTCCATTTGTTTTAACAAGGGATTCCAAAGCAAGACCCTTCCTGAATCAGTTGAGAGGTAGGGGTTAAATTCTGCTCTGATGACTGGGAAGCAGCAGGCGCAGCTGAAACCGGATTTCACCCCACCCACCAACTGATGCTACTTGTGGTTTGTGAGAAATGCCCTTGCGGGCCAACTTGGGACACCCTGGAGGGGTCAAAATTGACAGAGGTTAAGGAGAAGTCTCAAAAACTCTTTTATTCTGGTTTTTGGCTTCACTGAGGTGCTGTTATGGCCATTAAAAAATAGCTGTTCTATTGGCTGACATTTTTATGTTAACTGTTTTTACTGCCATTTTAAAACCTTGGGGTGTTATCCAACTAAGTCAGAATAGGCACCATGGAATCAATGAATTTAAGTAACTTAAGCTCATTTATTTCAATGGGTCAACTCTCAGTATGACTACTATTGGATATCACCCTTGAATTTTAATGTAGTATTTTATTGATTTGTTGTAACCTTCTCTGGAAGAGCATACACTCTAAATGGCAGGCTAGAAACCCATTAAATAGTAATAAATAATACATAGCCACTCAGAATCTCTCTATCCTATAAAGGTGTCAACGTTGCTGATGTAAAACCTAATGACCCAATCACATTAGGCCTATTCTCTAGAATGCATCCCACACATCTTGTCAATTCAGATGACATGCAAACTATATTTAGCAAAAAACATTGTTTAGAATCCAATTTCAAACCATAGTTTATGATTCCAGTTTGCCACCCACGCACAAACTGTGGTTTGTCAATTCAGACCCCCTTCCTTAACTGCGGTTTTCAACATCATCTGAAGCACACTATTTGTGCAAAACTAATAGTCAGCACAACACACAGAGCCTAGGACCGGCCGATCAGAAGGTCGGCGGTTCGAATCCCTGCAAAGGGAAGAGCTCCTGTTGCTCGGTCCCTGCTCCTGCCAACCTAGCAGTTCGAAAGCACGTCAAAAGTGCAAGTAGATAAATAGGTACCGCTCCGGTGGGAAGGTAAACGACGTTTTTGTGCGCTGCTCTGGTTCGCCAGAAGTGGCTTAGTCATGCTGGCCACATGACCCGGAAGCTGTACGCCGGCTCCCTCGGCCAATAAAGCGAGATGAGCACCGCAGTCCTAGAGTCGGCCACGACTGCATCTAATGGTCAGGGGTCCCTTTACCTTTTACTAATAGCCAGCACAACACACTGCCTACAGGAGATTTTATGCTTCTACACTCTTCCTTTCCAGTCCAGATGTTCCTGAGAAAGCAGTGCTGAATCCTATCATAGCAGTTTGAATCTGGAAAGCAGCCAATCTATCACTTATCACTTTTGCAACAGGCTAAAAAGGCAATAGCAGTCAATTGTTACACAAGAGAATGCATGTGTATACAACAAATACTCCACCCAAAGGATAAACCAAAATCTTATCTTTTTTTATAACTATTTCAGGAGGAAAGCAAAGTTTGCTAGTTTTTATGCAAGCAACCAGCCCGAACACATCTAGCAGAAGTGGATTTTCAAACAGAGTATGGTTGAGGAGTCACTGCTTTTAAAAAAGTCTCACCTTTACATACCAGGCAGATATTTTCATTCATTAGCAGTCCTATGGACTCCCAACCAGCTCTTATTTGTATTTATTCATTAATATATAGCTTTAAATCTGATCTAATATACCGTATTTTTCGCCCTATAGGACGCACTTTTTCCACTCCAAAAATGAAGGGGAAATGTGTGTGCGTCCTATGGGGCGAATGCAGGCTTTCGCTGAAGCCTGGAGAGCAAGTGGGGTCGGTGCGCACCGACCCCTCTCACTCTCCAGGCTTCAGGAAGCTATCTGCTAGCTGTGGGAGATGCAGCTCTCCCACGGGTAGCGGAGAGCTTGCCGGCACCCAGAAGCTTGGGCTGTTCTGAGCTTCGGGCTTCGCGCAGCCCTCCGCTAGCCGTGGGAGAGCTGCGCGAAGTTGTGCAGCTTTCCCACGGCTAGTGGAGAACTTGCTGACACCCAGAAGCTTGGGGCGTGGTGAGCTTCGGGCTTCGCGCAGCCCTCCGCTAGCCGTGGGAGAGCTGCGCGACTTCGCGCAGCTCTCCCACGGCTTGCGGATAGCAGCCTGTTCTGGGGACTGGGGTCGGGAGAAGCTTAGGCTTCCCCGGCCCCAGCCCCGTACCTGGGGGGGGGGAAATAATTCCCCCCCTTTATTTCCCCCCCAAAAAACTAGGTGCGCCCTATGGGCCGGTGTGTCCTATGGGGTGAAAAATACGGTATGTACACACTGGGAAAGATTATGATGCCGCCTGAAAGGGACACAGTGTTCCCTTAAACTTTCTAGGACACACCAGCTGCTCTAAAATCATTAGTCTTACCATTTGGGGTGTGTGTGTCTGTGTGTGTGTTTTCGTGTGTATGTGTGCGCACATGTTAGGTATGGTTGCACCTTCAACAGGTTTGTGTGCGAACATGGATAGAAGACATAAGATGAAGCGCATGTTCCCCATGACACCATCCCCTTTTGGCCAATATACTGGCATATAGTCACCAGCAGAATGGCTCCTCTATCCACAGTATCTGGCATGTTCTACCAGGTTGTACTCCATGTAGGAAGAATAGTTTGACGTCCAGTGGCACAGCGGGGCTTCCACCAAACACTACAGCTCAGGGATGTGGAATCAGTGGCCTTGTGCTGTTGGACTGCAACTCCCATCATCCCTGGTCACTTGCCATGCTGGTTGGGGCTGATGGGAACTGGAGTCCAGCATCATATGCCAGGCCACAAGGTGCCCCCATCCATAATACAGTCTCCAGGATTATGCCCTAAAGCTCCAGCTGTTAAATTCTTTCAGCCACTGTTCAATACCTCGCAAGATCAGTTGCCACACCAACCAAGGCACATAACTAGCCTTCTACATTTTTTTGGTAGTTTTTTAAACACACAGAGAGACACATATATCACATTTGGAAAACATTGAGAATATTGCTGGAAGCGAAACAGATATTTAGCACAGTTATATTTTTATATAACAAAATGAGCATCCTCTGGAAATGGTGAAAGGAAAGCCATTCAAGTCAACTTGTCTTGTTAGCAAAGCAAAGCAATTTCTTTCTTTCTTTTTTCAATCTAGCTTTAATAGCAGCCATACTGGCTTAAACAGGAGGGGGGAAATAGCATATGGTCACTAAGCAAAACAAAGCTAATTGCACAAAGCAGCATCTAAAAATAATTCACAGCATGGACCCTGGTTTTCAGTTCCAGCACAGGTTTTATTTTCGAGTATACAGCCTGTAATTCAAATGGGCTGGTGTTGTTTTCTTTAACGGCAGTTCTACCACCACCAATCATTCCAAAACACTTTTCATCTAGAGAAAGGCACCTCCACTCCATTTCAATACACAAATTGGAATATCCATCTCAAGCTGGGGAGTAATTAGAACACAGTTCAGGCATTCATATGTTCTAAGTCTTTTCATGATAACTGAATTCGTGTGCAATGGATCAGGTATTGATATCTGGGGAGGAGAGGGGGAAATGGGTCTGATCTATACATAGAAAATTCTGACCATCTAACAACTTCTTCTGACCATTAGATCTGGATTGGTGTCTGAATGCAGTGGTGGGTAGGATAAGGATCAACAACCCCAGGATTGCAAGCATTTATGCATTAAATACAAATTATTCATTTGGGAGAGATTGAGCTACAGTCATCAGTTTATTATAAAATACTGTTCCTAACATTGTCTTGAGACCTGCAACCATTGGCCAAAGCTCAGGCAAGGAGACTTTTGGGAAGACTGGTGGCACACCACCAAAAACCCAATTCCTTCCTGCAAACCCATCCTTGGGAACATCCATTTCAGATTAAGTGGCTCCTGGGTGGAACACCTAGGCGAGGGAATGGCATCACAGCAGACAACTGCAACCACGCTCCTTTCCCACTCCCAGGCTTAGGAGGCTGCTGCCAAACAGGAAGGGAGATGGGCACAACCACTTTGTCTCTGTTATAACTTTGCATTTTATGAAGGATATAACAATTTCTGAACAGGAAATGCATTCACCAATGGTAAGAGGAGCCCTGCCAGATCAGACCAACACCCTCTCTTAGCCCAGCATCCAGCTCGCCATCATGGCTGATCCAACGCCAAACGGGAAGCTCACAAACAGGAATTGATGGCAATGATCTTAACATAACCATAACGAACCATTAGATAATGACATTTCCCCTCACTCTTTGGTCTTGGCCCTCAACATCTTGGCCAGCCATCCAGACCAAAGGTGCACAAAAGCTGTCGAAACATCTACCCACAAGTGAACCAATGTGATCTTTCAAAGCCAATTTTCTCTTGATAACAAAACAATTTTTCACATTAAAAAAAATTCATATGTGAACTTCCACAGGATATTTCTGATTCCTTAGGGTTAGGGTGAACCTTCTTCTCTCCCCGTCCATTTATTTGACAGTGAAGTTCAAACACAACTGGGAGATTCTTCTTTTACAGATTAAAAGGGTAAAGGTAAAGGGACCCCTGACCATTAGGTCCAGTCGTGGCCGACTCTGGGGTTGCAGCGCTCATCTCACTTTATTGGCCGAGGGAGCCGGTGTATAGCTTCCAGGTCATGTGGCCAGCATGACTAAGGCGCTTCTGGCGAACCAGAGCAGCGCACGGAAACGCCGTTTACCTTCCTGACGGAGCAGTACCTATTTATCTACTTGCACTTTGACATGCTTTCGAACTGCTAGGTTGGCAGAGCAGGGACCGAGCAACGGGAGCTCACCCCGTTGTGGGGATTTGAACCGCTAACCTTCTGATCGGCAAGTCCTAGGCTCTGTGGTTTAACCCACAGCACCACCCCTGTCCCTATTAAAAGGGTACAACAGGCCTAATCCAAATTAGGCAGGACTTTCTACTCTGCTTTGTCACTATTCCCTAACTGGGAACTCTTTTCACATTCAGTAAATACACAGGAAAAACAAGAGTGTGCGCCCAGACAGAAAATGAACGTAAGCAAAAAGGATAAGTTTTTAAAGTGTGCATGAATGCTACAAGCTGTGTCATAGCATAACTGCCTGGTTAATAGGGCTTTGCAATGTCCACTGTGTAATTTTGTGTGCCATTTATTAGTTCAGGTACTGGGTCAAGAGAAGTTACGTGGCTGTTTGAGTTACCACATTCCAAAGAGTAGTGGCATGAAAATCACAAGTGGAAACCAGTAGCTGTTACAGCTTCCTGCCACCATGCTAAAGACCAGGTGTTCTTTAAAAAAATAAAAAAGGAGGGAAGGAAAGGACCACCCCACACATTTAAAGCACTACAGTGGTACCTCTGGTTACATACTTAATTCGTTCCGGAGGTCCGTTCTTAACCTGAAACTGTTCTTAACCTGAAGCACCACTTTAGCTAATGGGGCCTCCTGCTGCCGCCACACCGCCGGAGCACGATTTCTGTTCTCATCCTGAAGCAAAGTTCTTAACCCGAAGTACTATTTCTGGGTTAGCGGAGTCTGTAACCTGAAGTGTATGTAACCTGAAGCGTATGTAACCTGAAGTGTATGTAACCCAAGGTACCACTGTATATTCATGGACAGTCCATCAATCTTTACCAGACCAGACAAACAGCAGCATTAACAACAACATATACTACATCGGCACGAAGGTGTAATGTGTAATATTCATGAAGAAACCTGGGAAATGTAGTTCCAAGTCTGCTGACCACACAGAGGTTAGGCTTCTGGTAGCCTTAACAAACTATAGTTCCCAGGGTTATCCATTACTGTGGTATAATAGTGCTTTAAATGTATGGGGTGGATGTAACCAAGTAGACTATGTCCCAAATAGGGCTGTATGGTAAATAAGTGCCTATATGGACAAGAGCAAGTTAAGAAGAGCTCTTGCACACTACAAATATATTTGAGGTACCTTCGTTATTTCACCCTGCCTAAGAGAACAAGAAAGTTCAACAACCCAGTCTTAAAAGGATATAACTTAAGAAAATGAACAAGGCAAGAGCACATAGGCCATGGTTATGCTGCAAGGCCCAAGGTCAAGATGTCAATAAAGGAAGTGGGGGGGGGGGTAAAATGTCATGGATTGTTCCACTACCCCCCAGTTTATTCAGAACAGACATAAATTTCTTCCCTGTGCACAGAATGCACTTCTTAGAAAGCACCCGCACAAGCATCTGCTTGCTTGCAAATGGAAAGAAAGAGATAAAGGACAAGGCCAGGGCAGTCTCCTCAATAGGCTAGTTTTCCAAGAAGTTGATAAGGGCACTTCCATACAAAAGCAATTGCTACGTACATCCTGGGAAGCTACAAGTCCTAGATATTTGACTTAAGAGTTCAAATGGACTGCACAAAAAGCGTAGCCGTGGTCCTAACCAATAAGAATACTGGTGGGTGGGTAGCAGGGCCCCATTCCAGTTCCTGGACCAAATGCAGATATGTTGAATCTGGAGGGGGGGGCAGGGTTGGGGCTTTCCCTTCCCATAGGAGTTGCTCAAAGTCCCACAGCACCTTATAAGCAAAGCAAGCTTCATACCTTGAGACATATGAACTAATTTATTCAGGCCATCACTAAAGAATAGCTCTAACTTGTGTTAAAATCCTTTATCTCCCCCTAATGATGGTTTTTGTGACCAGTTCACTCTTTTGAAATAGTTTTGCTGGCATTGCTCCTTGACATCTTGTCAAGGAGATGACAGACGGCCTTCTCAATAGTGCTGCCCGCCCTGTGGAACTCCCTCCCATCAGATGTCAAGGAAACAAACAACTATCTGACTTTTAGAAGACATCTGAAGGCAACCTTGTATTGGGAAATTTTTATGTCTAATGTTTTACCATTTTTTATGTGCTGTAAGATGCCCAGAGTGGTTGGGGAAACTCAGCAAGATTGGGCGGGGTATAAATATTTATTATTATTATTATTATTATTATTCGAAGATTTTTGTCTCTCTGCCCTTCGACTATTCCTTGCCACTGGCTGTACTGGCAAGAGCTGACAGGGGCTGTGGTCAAATAGCAATTCAGGATCCAAGCTTTAAAGAGCCAAGTTGGATTTTGTTAACCCACAGAATAGTGCCTCTTACTGGGGTCAAGTAATGCCTGGCTTTTCAAGCACGAAGAATCTATACAGATAACAGAAAGACTGCATAATGGGTCCACAAGACGTTCTTGGGACTTTCAGAGACTTTGGCCTGTATGTTCACCTCTGACCAAAGCAAGTCTGCAGGCAAAGCATAAGTCCTATCACTAATCGAAAGGGAGGGGAGATAGGAAAGCAGCTCTCCACGCAAAAAAAAAAATTGAACATCTCAAGACAAAAACAAAACATGGAAGGGATGCTTGACTCATGCTGATCCACATTTTCCATCTACTTTCTACCCTAACTTTAAGGACAGGCCAAGTGTTCAATGCTTCAGTTTTTGGGACATGTTTTCCTCTCAGTTTTGCAGCTGAAAAAAAATGGTGTTGTGTCAGTGATCTATTTATACAGCTAGACAGGCACACTGAGGTTGAATTACCTCATCTTCCTCCCCAAATGGTTCTCTTTCAGGAAAATCATTGCAGCAGCAGCACTCAAGAGTCCACAGCTACAATCCCCTCATTTTGTTTGAGAAGTTCTATCATACTAGAAGGGCCAACTGCAGGGTAATAAAAAGGGGAATAATCCCACTCATCTTGAAATTCACCAGCTCTCTTAAAGCAATGTTGCATGCACACAGTATTCACTGTACATTTTTAAAAATAATATTTAGAACATGGGTAGGGTTATCCCTCTGGTGTGTTGTTTTTTTTTAAAGCAGCAATGTATTTAATTTCCACAAATACATGAAATGTTATCAGATTGATTTAAAAAAAAGAAGAAGAAGAAGCCAACGTTTTATTTCTGAAATGTGTGCCGTTCCTTTTGCTGAGGTAACATACACAATTGTATGTGGCCATATGTGGCAATTCTATGTCCTCTCTCAGAGCTATAATTCCCGGAGTTGTTTAACAGGCAATTCCTCTTCAGAAATTGTAGCTCTGGAAGGGGAATACAATGGTACCTCGCGTTACATACGCTTCAGGTTACATATGCTTCAGGTTATAGACTCCACTAACCCAGAAACAGTAGCTCGGGTTAAGAACTTTGCTTCAGGATGAGAACAGAAATTGTGCTCCGGTGGCACGGCGGCAGTGGGAGGCCCCATTAGCTAAAGTGGTGCTTCAGGTTAAGAATAGTTTCAGGTTATGAACGGACCTCCAGAATGAATTAAGTACTTAACCCAAGGTACCACTGTACTAGTCTTCTAACAATTCTCAACACCCTTAACCACAACTCCCAAAATTATTTGGGGGAAGCCATGGAATACCACCAGAGTAATAGGTCCTGTTCTGTGTATACGCATGACCATAGGTTTTGCAGCAGAGATTAACTTTCCTTTCACGCAGAAAGAAGCAAATCTCCGTAAGTCTATCTACTTCTCTCTGCAGCTTTTGAACCTTTCTATCAGCATCTTCCAATTCCAAATATAGAATCAAGCAAAAAGTTGGTGGTAGAAGGGAGTTCCTGTAGAGAAGATCATGCTATAATATAATCTTCTAAATCAAAGATGGGGGGTAATTTCAGGAAGCAGCAATCATTTTTGTAGCCTCCCTATAAAAGTTAGGAAAGACTAGCAGAAGTCCATGTGCAACCCCCCCCAAAAAAAAATGAAAACCAAACCCATGCTTCTCTCTACTATCTTTAGTTAGTACCATTTATGTATTTAAAATATTTTGATACAGCCCTTCCAGGGTGGCATACAGTAAACATAAGAATTAAAAGAAGAAGTACAAACACAATAGAATCTGTCAGACAAGCAACAGGGAACTAAAAGGACTAAAGGCCAAAGAGACTTTAGCACAGTGGTGTCACATTTCATTTTGCATATATGGAAGCCAGAGGATAGACTATCGGCAATGAAACCATAGCCTACAGTATGCAGTGGTGCAAAAGCAGACATATATTTCATTCAGAAATCTTAGTACATCTCAGCAAGAGATTCACCAACAGGTTCATATTGAATAATCTTACACTGGTGCCACATAAATGAGGAACCACACACTGTCAGCTATCTAAGTGGGCTTGTCAACAGTTTGCAGCCACTATGGAAATAAATTTGTTCTCATTTTCATTTTCTTCCCTTTGGATCTGACATTAACACACCTACTTATTCACCCTCACTTCTATATGAAGCAAACAATGAACCAAAGAATGGAAAGAGAAACAAAATATGAACAAGGGCAAAGTCTATAAGGAAGTATCAAACTGGAACATGGGCCAGGATAGGGTGGAAGAGGAAGCATTTGCCCAAAATTTGAAATGCATAGACAGAGATACTCTAGAGGGGCTTTCAGAGGGGATTAATATTTTTTGCTAGTGCAAATTATGTCAACCAAGTATTTTTCACAAGACATTATTCTGCCATCTAATGAGATTCATTACATAAATATATAAAGGCAACCAACAGATGTTCTCTTATTAGCTTTAATGCTGATACCTTGCTACTTTTAATGTGAGGGTGGTGGAATAAGAGAGTCTGGTGAAGGGTAGATAATAATTTTTTATAATTATTATCATTAAATTGTGAGATTTACAGGTTTCAAATCTGGCCCATGAAGCCAGAAAGGTTCCCCAACTGTGTCTAAAGGGATTTTTTTTTGGGGGGGGGGTGAGCAAAGCAAGCAAGTGTGCAGCCCCTATCCTTGTAAGAACTTTCTGTCCCTTCCCTCACAAATATTCACACTCAGGAGACAGCAAGTGTGCCGCAGAAGAAGAAAAGTACTTGGGTGGTAGAGTGAATAAGTCAGAGGGAGGAAAACACTCTTTGTCCTCTATTCCCTCTCCAAATTTATGGTACCCACTACTGTACTCCAAAATTTACAACACACACAAAAACCCTGTAGTTTCTGGCTTCCTTTCTCCATATTTGCACTTTTCCTCCCAACAGCTTGGCTTCTTGATTGCCCCATACAAGAATGTATGCAAAAACTTGGCATCTGCTCCCTGTGACTGATGAACAGCCACAGTCCTTCTATGACTCGTCAGGCACTAAAATAACCAGCCCAGGTTTTATACCCCCCTCATAACTTACCTTCCATGCTGGGTGAAGGAAAAGACACCATTACTAGAAGAGGAATAATCAGAAGTCCATTTATCATTGTAGACCTAGGGAAAAGGGAAAGGAAAAAAAGATTATTGCTTTCGAAATAAAGAGAGAACTACTTGACTCAACTGCATACCTAAGATTAACACTGCCAACTGCCTGAGCATCAATTGCCACTTGTTGGGTTTACCAAGACCCCAACTCTTTTCAACAACGATCTCCTAAGACAGACTTCAAGAGCCTTCGGAAGAGGGTGGATTCTGCAAGGGCAAAAGAGAAGAAAAAAAGCCTTCTTCCTGAACCGAAAAGCTTAAGTGTGTTCACAAGTCAAAAAGGGAGTATACATGTCCACATATCCTTGGCCTTTTCCAGCCGAATACATAACTCCAAAAGCGGTTTGAAATTCACATCACAACGACAGTATCAGAATATTTGACCTGGGAATACATCGCAAACAGTGTTCAAAACTCCAGGGGGTGATGAGATCGCTGTCTGCTGCCTTCCCTTCTGACTCCCCTTCCGTCTGGAGGAGGAAGAGTTCCAGCCTCAAGAGTGAGATTGGTGGCTGCCTGGCCTGCCTTCCCTTTCCCCTCCCCTTTGCTCAGAGTGAGATGGCTGCCTTCCCTTTCAGCTCCTTTCCCCCTCCCCTTCCCTCCAGTGGATGAACAGTCCCAGCCTTGGCATTTTCCCCACAACCAAAGTGTCCTGCTCCCTCCGTCTCCCCTCTCTGGCTGCTCCACTTCAGCTCAAGTGGGAACAAGCTCTCATTTCATTTCTCCCCTTGGCTGCTCCTCATCTCTCCTCCTCTCCCCAATAGGTGGAAGGAGAACAAGGAGAGCTCATTGGTCCTCCTGTCCTCCCCTCCCTGGGTCCTTTCCCCACAGGGTGAGGAGTCACCTCAAAATGGGGTTTGGGAGACAGTGTATAGGGAGGGGAAGGCTTCTCCTTATGAGACTCTGGGTTTGGGGGTTCCCGCTCCAGCATCTCATTCTTCCTCGGCTGCTGCTTCCTCCCCACCTCTCTCTGTCTAGGTAGCAGTTGCAAGGACGTTACCCCATTCACCTCTATGTAGTTCCATACTTATTTCAGATATCGTGATATATTTATACAGTAGTACCTCGGGTTAAGTACTTAATTCATTCCGGAGGTCCGTTCTTAACCTCAAACTGTTCTTAACCTGAAGCACCACTTTAGCTAATGGGGCCTCCTGCTGCTGCTGCACCGCCGGAGCACGATTTCTGTTCTCAGCCTGAAGCAAAGTTCTTAACCTGAAGCACTATTTCTGGGTTAGCAGAGTCTATAAAACCTGAAGCGTATGTAACCCGAGGTACCACTGTATGTCACAACGTTTAGCTGATGATATATCACAATGATGAAAACCAGATTATCACCCAGCCCTACCAGCCAATCCTACAGAAGGTAATATGAACAGGGGCTTTCACAATCATGTAATAATTTATTTTATTGGAAAATTGCTTGTATTGAGTTGTCAAAAACGTACAACAAACCAAAAACAATATAAACAAAGAAACTATCTACAACAGCATTTGGAGTGGTATTACAGAATATCTGAGCAAGTGCTCAGTGATTCAGAATAGAATTCAGAGAGTATGTCCCAATAAAAGCAAATGTTCGTAAACAGAATGCAAGCCATTTAGATATTCCCTACGCAATGTAACCTGACTCATTGTAGGTTGCAGTAAATGTCCATTCTTGTTTACATAAGAAGTAAAAGGCCACCATATTGCAACAGATTCGTCTTCTTTACTTTTTTCACTAACTGCCTGATTCTGTTAAGCTAATCTTTCTGACAACATGTCCCATGTCAGCCAGCCTTTTATAGACAATCCAGCCAGCTTGGTCTGCTATCTCAACTAGTGAAGTATCTAATTTGAAGAAAACCAGGAAAGTTGCAGCATGCCCAGTATCTGCTTCTATGTAAGAGGCACACTAGTCTTGTATAAACTGTGCATCTATAAATGCCTTTAAATATTGGCAATATTTAGCCAAATGTTTGAGATATTTATGCTCTGGGATGGGTATCAAAGGGGATTCATATGCCACCAACCATTTAGCCTAACTTTTCAGAGTGCTAACTGAAGTTCTAGAAATGGGTTTTCAATAACACAAGCATATAGTATTAGGTCTCCAAACGAAATGTCTGGTATTGCTTGAGGTGATCAGCTTGCAGACCCAGTATATCAATAAAAAGGACTCCAGTAGGAAGCCATGCTGAATTGTATGTGGCATTAATATTCTGTCCAACAACATCTGGACAGCCATCGGTTTGTTCTAGAAAGTTAAAATTGGGAGAAGAGAGGAATCCGTATCTGTCAGAGACGTCATTCCACAAAAGCAGTTCCAAACAAGTGTGACTTTCGTGAGTTGCTGCACCAGTGATCTTATCATAGCCTCTGGGGAAGGAGGGCACACCCCACCAAGAACTAAGAGAGCTAGCTATATCTTATCAGACACAATTTCTAAGAGGCAAGTCGGTGAGCTCTGAATTGGAGAGGCCCCTTGCTCTTCCCCCTTTCTCACTAGGGGTCTAACCCACTCACCACTGTAGTCACTGGCAGATTACAATCCAGACTGAGAAAAGTGCTCTCTCTCATTTCTCATAAGATGGGCTGAGAGCCACTGTGCCTTCTTCTTTTTTCTGATGCACAATAATACACTATTATCTCTCCCTGAGAAGCTTGACAAATGCACACACATCTCTGTCAGCACTGGAAAGCCACTGGCGGGATAAGAGCAAATTGATGCTGTTTGAATTAGCTTCTATGCTTCCCAAATTGCTTGGGCGACAGCACTGCATAGAACCTCAAGGGGAGGAGAAGAAGGGGGCTTGGCAAGGAAGATGGCAAAACTGCATCCATCGTGAACAAGTCCCACTCACCTTCACAACCCACCCACAAGTCACTGTGTAATTACTTCACAAAGCCACAGATGTCCCAACTATAAAAATACCCCAGCAGCAGTGGTTTAAGTGTTTTTATAGCGCAAGGGCAGATAGGCCTTAAATTAGCTCCCACCCCAAATCTATACACCCCACACAATTCAAACACAGTTTACTTTAAAAAACAAAACAAAAAAACACCTACCTCTCCTCTGTTCCCACAACATTCAGGCATGAAACAAACAAGAACACAGCCCTCCCACTTTCTATTTTCAGGTTAAAGGCCTTACCTCTGTGACAAAGGACATGGTTTGCATGCGAAAGGCTGCAGGTTGAGAACCCAAAAAGACCGGGCATTGAACCTTGTTTGAAACTCTGGAGAGTTCTGCCAGTCGGCATAAAAAGTAAGGTAAAGGTAAAGGGACCCCTGACCATTAGGTCCAGTCGTGACCGACTCTGGGGTTGCAGCGCTCATCTCACTTTATTAGCCGAGGGAGCCGGCGTACAGCTTCTGGGTCATGTGGCCAGCATGACTAAGCCGCTTCTGGCGAACCAGAGCAGCGCACAGAAATGCCATTTACCTTCCCGTAAGCACTTTGACGTGCTTTCGAACTGCTAGGTTGGCAGGAACAGGGACCGAGCAACAGGAGCTCACCACGTCGCGGGGATTCGAACCGCCGACCTTCTAATCGGCAAGTCCTAGGCAGCACCACCCGCGTCCATAAAGGTACTGTGAACTAAATATATACTGTACAGTATAAGGCAGCTTTCTCTGTTCATACTAGTTCTTGTATCTTCCCCTCCCTCCTGTAACATCAAGTCAGAAATGAATTTGCTATTTGTTTCCTCCTCTCCACAGAGAGCAGCTTTTTTTAATGAACTCCAGAAGATGGCGATTAGATTTGAGTGTTCTCCGAAGGTCACATCCCAGAAAGAACATCAGCATGTAAAAGTGGTTCCAGACTTCATTCAGCTTTCTAGGCACAAATTGGTGAAGAAAGTATTGAAAAAATTACAGAATGCACCAAATTGCCCACCTGATTGCAAAGTTAAATAGGGGATCCATCCAAAAGGAAAGTAAGCAAGTGAGAGATATAACCTCTTTGGTTAAAAGATGCATGGCTTTGGCTGGAGTGATTATGAGCCATGATCAGGCATGCCATCCATATGCTGTACAATATACATTTTAAGCAACTATAGTAATATATATTAATGATTTATATTAGAAAGACTACAAACAAAATATGGAGTCCAAGGAGATACAAGGGATTTCAGTGCAAACCCAACTGATAGTGCAAATTCCTTTGTGAAAGAAAGCCTTATTTTCGTTTTAGATATCTAGCAATACTTTTTTGACTCTTTAAAACCAATCAGGCTTTGGCCTATATGCTGTCTAAATGCTGTTCCTTCAAATGCTGCACAAATAATTACCAACTAAGACATAATGGGTAATAATACCCAATGTAAATCATACTCAGAGTAAGCCCATTGAAATGAACAGACTTAAGTCCATTGATGATCATTGGGGCTACTCTGAGTCATCTAGTCCAACCCCCTGGCAAATAGCCATTCTGGTGTGGCAACCGTAACCTAGGTTTAGTTGTCATTTGGCACCTAGCTTATATATCTAAATTTCTAACATTGAAGAGCCTAACCACAATCCTGGATTTGGAGAACACACTAAGCCAAACCATAGCTAGTTGCCACTGCACCAAGCTAAAAGGTCAAGGGAGGAACAAAAGGAGTGGAAACTTATATCCGGAAGCCGCCAAAACTACATGGTACTGGTAAATCATAATTTAGCTTACTGTGCTGTGTGAACCAGGCTAATAAATGCAAACTAATTGTGTTTTTTATGCACCTGGAGAAATTATCAACACAGCTTTCATTGTTAAGTTGCTGCACAGATTTCGTAAGAACAGCAACAAAAAGAATAAGGAGGAATTTGCAACATCAGCTTGCCTGAAATTCAGATTCTCTGTCCTAGGGATATGGAATGAAATACTATTTGTCTTATCAATAACCTTCCTTTTAATCAGAACAAATGGTTTAAGCAAGAATTGAAACAAGAAGGTCGACAACATTTCTTGTCTTAGTTCCAAAGAAAACAAAGATAAACTAAAACGCTTATTTTTCAAAAAGAGAGTCCAGCTCCTTTCTACTGTATGAAGTTTTCCAAAACAAGCCAACACGCTGCCTAGGCAGTTGACAGCCCACCAAGAAACTTTTGGAAGGGACGTCAAGATCTCTTCCTGGCTGCCATTTTGCTCAGAGAAGGCAGGATCTACTGTTAAGACTGTTAATTCAAGGTGGTTAAAAATAAACCTTGAAAGAAAGCCTATTGATTTTAAACACACACACACCAACTCCACACAAAGAGATGCCAAGAATTTCAGACAAAAAAAAGTGAGGTTCCGCCGCTACCTTTCCCTTAGATAAAAAGGAAGCCCTTGGAAAGGATGATTGTTAAGGAATGGGAGATTAGAATTATGGATGTTTGGAGAAGAAACACAACCCTCTGGACATCAGTTAATTGAGCAGCCTTCTTCTGCAGCAGGCTGTGGGAGGAGGGAAGAGGGAAGAGGAAGGGGGTCAAAGATATAAAAGAGGTGGCAATGAACCAAGACTTGAAGCTTGAGAGATTCCTTCAGTCCTGCTTTCTATTCCTAATAGACACAACCTCTAGATATAGCATCTCAGTAGAGGCGCCCCAACTCTAACTAACAGGATTACTTATCCAGCTTTGATTTCCTATCTTGCTTGCTTTGAATTTAAATATGAATACTTCCATCTTAACGTAGCCATGGCTGTTATGTGTGCGTACAATTCCCACCCACCCCCTCCCAGGAGAGACTTACAAGCAGTCCAATAAAACCCATCTTGAATGCACACATTCAATTTCCCCCCTCTACCTTGCTATGGCCTCTTAATCAAAACTAGTTTTCTACACACATTGCAAAAAAAACGCCCAAAAAACATAACAGACTACTTTATATCAAACACTTTTTCAAGTCTCAAGGCTTGGATTCTGACAAAAGCGGCTTCTGTTAAAAGAAACAGTGTTGTGCTCACAGAAGAGACCCTTCTGCGACGGCCACTCGCTTTCCATTCATGAAGTGACGTTAGAATCCAAGCTGCATACGTCACTCAAGACACAAATATTAGATAGTGGCATTCCTCACAAGAAAAACAGCACTGTTGCTATCATTTGGCTCCCCCCATCACATTTTAGATATCTCTGCACACACAAATCTATGAATGATTTTGTTTTAGAAGATTAGCAAACAACCTTCAGTAGCTACAATTGTGCAAGATTACCAAAGCTAAACCTTTAGTATTGCCTCACTGTGTTGGCTTATATGTCTGCACTACACAAAGGTTTTGAGTAACTTGTTTCGTCAACTCTCTAAGCTTTGTGTAAAGCTATATATCTTGTTTGCATTGCTAGCAATGTTGCCATCTGATGAAGCAAGGACATATGATGAGGTGGACTCTGGTCCACAAAACCGTAGGCAATAATAAATTTGTTTAGCCTTTAAAATGCTACTTTGTTCTTTTTTCAGTTACAGAATACAAAAAATTATCCCTCTGGATACAGTTAGAAAATTGTATAAAATTGCAGCTTTAAGAGGTTTTTTTTTGGGGGGGACCCTCTAAACCAGAAGTAGGCAACCTAAGGCCCGGGGGCCGGATGCGGCCCAATCGCCTTCTCAATCCAGCCGCGTGTTTTTACATGAGTAGAATGTGTCCTTTTATTTAAAATGCATCTATGGGTTATTTGTGGGACACAGGAGTTCATTCATTATTATTTTTTCCAAAATATAGTCCAGCCCACCACATGGTCTGAGCGATGGTGGACTGGCCCATGGCTGAAAAAGGTTGCTGATCCCCACTCTAAACTCTATTTTCTAAACCCAAACACTACCCCTGTACTCTATTGTAGCATCAAAATGTGTATCAATATTTTCCAAGCTGCCCTTGTTTAAAACAAGGAGAAAGGTCCAGACAAAAAGCTAGTGCTTGATTTACTATCATTAATTATTATTTAAAGTATTGAAGTTTGGGATATTTCTATGATATCATTAAAAAAAACATCTTGCAGCTGATAGTGGGTGGTACGCAAAACCAATCTATAAACTGCCTTGAGTCACTGTGCGGGTGGGGGGAGCTGGGGCTTAAATAAATGAAGAAGAAGAAGAAGAAGAAGAAGAAGAAGAGGAGGAGGAGGAGGAGGAGGAGGAGAATACAGGTTATTCAGTTTGCAAATGTGCCCATGGGCCCAAAACAGTTGTTGACTGCTGTAAAATAACAAAGCATACCATGTGCACACATGTTCACTGTGTCCCTCACTACAAGAAGTGAGGTTACAGGGAACCAGGCAGAGGGCCTTCTTGGTAGTGGCGCCCGCCCTGTGGAATGCCCTCCCATCAAATATCAAGGAAATAAACAACTATCTGACTTTTAGAAGACATCTGAAGGCAACTCTGTTTAAGGAATTTTTTTCCTGTTTGATGTTTTATCGTGTTTTTAATGTTCGGTTGGGAGCTGCTCAGAGTGGCTGGGGAAACCCAGCCAGATAGGTGTAGTATGTATGTATGTATGTATGTATGTATGTATGTATGTATGTGTAAATAAATAAATAAATAAATAAATAAATAGTATTATTATTATTTGCAAAGTAAACCATCGGTTAAGCTGAAATAACTGTGCAATGTGGCCTGTGTGTTGCTGTCTAAGGAAAATTAAGACCTGGATCACTCCACCGAAAACACACACAGCTCTGCCATAGATGTTCTCATCTTGGCTAATGCACTGCTAAAGTACTGTATTTTTCGCTCTATAAGACGCACCAGACCATAAGACGCACCTAGTTTTTGGAGGAGGAAAACAAGAGGAAAAAAAATCTGAATCCCAGAAGCCAGAACAGCAAGAGGGATTGCTACACAGCGAAAGCAGCGATCCCTCTTGCTGTTCTGGCTTCTAGGATAGCTGTGCAGCCTGCATTCACTCCATAAGACGCACACACATTTCCCCTTACTTTTTAGGAGGGAAAAAGTGAGTCTTATAGAGCAAAAAATACGGTATAATAATAATAATAATAATAATAATAATAATAATAATAATAGTGTGTGCCAGACTCTCATGCTGCATCCCCCTCACATTTCAACAGCTCCACACACACACACACACACACACACACACACACACAGCACTTGTGGCAGTTACGATACTGAGCCAGCTGCAACCCGTGCAAGACATGAGTAGGTCTTCAATCAGCTCTTTCGTTAACTTTTGTCCATTTTTATCAGGGGCCCCGATAGCCCTTTCACCTGCAACCCTTGGAACCGTAAGGCGATGTAGATGAAGGACATGCTGGTCTAACCACCAAGATACTTAAAATGTGTTAACAATGCGTTGCATTCACACTTACAGAGGAACTGATGCCATAAATAGAAGGGCAGGAATATTTCTAGCTGATGGAATTTCCACCCCTCCTCTTTCCAAGAAGTTACCAGTTGCTATCTGTGTGTCTTGCATGTTTATGGACGATAATCAACCAGAAGAGGGGCATGTTGGGTTTTTTGGTTTTACAAAAGAGAGGAATGAGGTAAGTCAAGGTACACTTTGTTTTCGAATTTGTAAGGAAACATGGCAGCTGGCCGGAGAGGCCAGTAGAGAAAATCCCAAGAGTCCCTGCTCTTTCTACTTGACCAAGGACAGCTGCACATTCTGGAAGGCAGGTCCCCTAGTTCCCACATTACAGTGGGAGCTCAGGTTAAGTACTTAATTCGTTCCGGAGGTCCATTCTTAACCTGAAATTGTTCTTAACCTGAAGCACCACTTTAGCTAATGGGGCCTCCTGCTGCTGCCGCGCCGCCGGAGCCCGATTTTTGTTCTCATCCTGAAGCAAAGTTCTTAACCCGAGGTACTATTTCTGGGTTAGCGGAGTCTGTAACCTGAAGCGTATGTATCCCGAGGTGCCACAGTATTATCGATCCCATATTGTCCACCAATTTTTGAAGAGGAAGGTGGGTACAGCATACAGCAGCCTCCCCTCAATCTGTTGTTGTTGAACTACTACAACCCACCGCTCTTGACTGCTGCCCATGATGGAAAGGGCTGATGGGAGTTGGGGAGTCCCAACCAAATATGGAGTGTGGCAGGCTGCAAATGACCAATCCCATGAGCGGTAAGTCCATTTTTTAAATATAGGTTTTAAGTTTTTTCCACTTCTGCCACCCTGAAATTATTCCAGAGGCTTAATATCAGACAGAATACTTCAAAAATGAGAAAATAAAGTCATGAGAAACACTTGAACCATTCTCCTGAGGTAGCCCTCTCTTGGTGATCTGCCCTCTACCCAAACACTTTGTTGCCAGTCAGCCAGTGTTCATCTCTGCAAAAATTCAGCAAGCTTACTGCTTGTCAGGTTGACTGCTTTCCCCCTCACTCTGCTGTTACAGGGTTAAACAAATGCTAAACCAGGAGGAAGCCAGGAAATACTGGCCCACAAAACTGCCTTATGTTTGAAATTCATACATTATAGTCCTCCCTCCTTCTCCTCCACCTCCCATCCCGGACAGTATTTTTCTTTCAGTTAGCTGGGGGTGAGGGGGATGTTTATCTTATTGGTATGGAGGGGGGGGGAAGAGAGAAATTGGATAATTTGCAATGTGACTCAGATGCACAGCTGTTCATTAAATATATCCACCAAAAATACAAATATAAGCAGGGAAAGACAGTATAATGTGCTTGGTGGGGGGACAGCAGGCTAATCGTAAAAAAATAAAAGGGGGGGGAGAGCAAGTTTAAAAAGGTTGCAGCAAGTCCCCAGAGAGTAGGCCATCTGCAAATATGATAGACTACACCAAGAATACCGTATTTTTCGCACCATAGGGCGCACCGGACCATAGGGCGCACCCAGTTTTTAGGGGGGGAATTCAAGGAAAAAATCTTTTTCCCCCCGCAGCCCCAAAGGGCAGCGTACAGGCTGCACACAACCTCTCCCTACCGGAGGGGTTGCATGCAGCTATGGATCAAGCCAAGGCAGCGAGCGGGATGGATCCCACTCCCAGGAGAGGCGAATCCATAAAGAATCCATAGCCCCGTGCAGCCTCTCCTTGGCAGAGGGGCTGCGCGCAGCTATGGAGGAAGCCAAGGCAGCGAGCGGGATGGATTCCGCTCGCTGTTTTGGCTTCCCCTTTAGCCCTGTGCAGCCTCTCCTTGGCGGAGGGGCTGCACAGGGCTTTCCTGGCTTTACTGGGAGGTGGGGGGATTCCCTCACCTCTCCCAAAAGCCCGCAGAAGCCGTGCAACCCCTTTAAAGGGATTGCGGCTTCTCCTGGCTTTTGTGAGAGGTGAGGGAATTCCCCCACTTCCCGCAAAACCGGCAGAAGCCGCGCGCACTTTAAAAGGGCTGCACGGCTTCTCCTGGCTTTCCTGGGAGGCGGGGGGATTCCCCCGCCTCCCGCAAAACCGGCAGAAGCCGCGCGCCTTTTAAAAGGGCTGCACGGCTTCTCCTGGCTTTCCTGGGAGGCGGGGGGATTCCCCCACCCCCCGCAAAACCGGCAGAAGCTGCGCGCACTTTAAAAGGGCTGCACGGCTTCTCCTGGCTTTCCTGGGAGGCGGGGGGATTCCCCCACCTCCCGCAAAACCGGCAGAAGCCGCGCACACTTTAAAAGGGCTGCACGGCTTCTCCTGGCTTTCCTGGGAGGCGGGGGGATTCCCCCACCCCCCGCAAAACCGGCAGAAGCCGCACACACTTTAAAAGGGCTGCACGACTTCTCCTGGCTTTCCTGGGAGGTGGGGGGATTCCCCCACCTCCCGCAAAACCGGCAGAAGCCGCGCAATCCCTTTAAAGAGATCGCGGCTTCTCCTGGCTTTTCTGGGAGGTGGGAGAAGGGACTGATGCCGCCAGTCAGTCCCTTCTCCCTCCTGTTGAAAAGCCCGCAAGAGCTCACGGAGCTTGTGTGCGGCTCTTGGGGGCTTTTCCCGCCTGCCTCCCCCCTGCATTCGTTCCATAGGACGCACACACATTTTCCCTTGCTTTTTAGGAGGGAAAAAGTGCGTCCTATGGTGCGAAAAATACGGTACATTTAGAAAATTTAAGCCAAACATTGCAGCGCAGTATGTGTGCATGTTCCCCAGGCTCTTTCTGTGCACCTGAAAATAGGTTGCTCTCTTTTTTCCGTATTTGCAAGCAGAGGCTGGTTTGCTCTTTTTCTTCCAGAAAAAGCAAGAAGCTGAGGGAGAGCACCCAAACTAAAAGTTCAATTCTTGTATTTAAAAAATGTAGGGCAGTTCCTACAAGTTATTCACTCCAGCAAATCTGTAAGTATCCACACTCAAGTAGTTAATCTGACAAAATGAATTACCCTTGAATTACCAGCATCTCATATTTTAACTTCAGGAGACTTGTGGTTTTTTTGTACCCCTGCCATATAAAACAGTAAAGTTGAAACACAAGGGTTTAAATAAACAAGGAAGAATCAATATCCCTGTCACAAATAGGCAGCATATATATGCAAGTGTTCACATCTCCTCAATTCACTAATCATGACAACAGCCCTATAATGTAGGCCTCTATCATTATCCCTATATATTGCCCCCAGTATGTGATGGATTATGAACCAGGGATTTGCTTACACTCCTCATGCATACCAGCTCTGAGGGGAATCCATTTTACAACCATTCCTACCGTTCACACCTCTACATCAAGTGTTTGTATGGACACTTAATTTTGTATTAGGAGTGCCCCAGTGGTTTTAATTTGCAAAACGAATCCCACCAAAATGTATTACTGCAGTTTCAGTCTGGAGGAAGACAAGGGCTCAAAACATCTGCAAGTCACAAATGGCAGCTTTTCAAACACACACTATGTAAGGATAAGCATGTTTACTTGGAAGGCAGCCCCTTAAAATTCAATGGGTCTTATTCTCCAGTAAGTGTTTAAGATGACAGTCTCCGTGTCTCAATTGAAATCCTGCTTCAGTTGCTCTCAAGCTGCACCTCTCACTCTTCTTTGCTTCCTTATGTGCTCTCCTTATGCGCTCTCACTTCTGCAGGAGAAAGCAGTGTTCTGTGTATATCCAGTCACAGCAAATGAAAACACACTAGGCCTAGTCAGGCATCCCTCCAAACTGTGTAGACGCAACCATGTGGAAAGGCATGTGCACTGGCCCTGCCACCACCCTCAACCTTTCTGCATTCAAGGAGCATGGTCCTAGGTGGAACATTTTTGCACGTTCAGCTGAACACACTTTTGAGTTCTCCCCTCAACAGGGAACCCTGTGCAAACGGGGTTCTTGGTCATGGCCAAGATGCTGATCAATGTCCAGCTGAACATGCAAACAATCCTAATTAAATCCACTCCATTCAACATGGAGATATATACACACAAACACCAGTTCTGGGTCAGGGATAGCATGCATCATTGACCATCATTGACATTATTTCCACATGCTGTCCTATACATATTTGGAATAATGCCTTAATAATGTTGCTTCTGTAACACATCACAAGTTCACATAAATGACAATTTCATGCTCATTACATGAGATGAAACAGTGTACATATATGAGTTTGTCTGTCACATACCAGAGAAGTGACACCCAGGTAGGAAAATGAGTGTATAAGGTAATACTTAACAGACTCACAAACTAGTCCACAAACACTGCCCTATATTGTTATTTGATCAGCTGCTGCAGAATAGGTTTTGTTTGTTTCAATGCGATATTAAAACACCTTGGGTGTATATGACGTAAACAAGGCCAGAAGGTGGGTTTGTTTTTGGTGGTTTTTTTTCCAAATAAATATATTTCATATCTATTGTGTTAAAATTATGGGTTATAAAGTGTTATATGAACAATAATTTTATATATGCTCCCTGCAGATGAGCATTAATTAAAAAACTGAGAGGTTGCTAATCAGTTGCATTTTTAAAAGTAAATATATTATTTTCACAACTAATGTAAGCAGCTCATATCTCTGACTAGGCAATTTTCACACTGTTCACAAGAATAGACCCTGAAATAGATATATATAGAGATGACAATTTTTATCTCTCAGTACCTTACCACGCAAAATCATGCTAACATACTTCAGACAAACTTCAACTAACTGCGGAGAATACTGTAATGTTTTAATTATACACCTCTGTCATTGGTCCCCAAAATCTAAAATGGAAATTCAAGCATTTATTACATTTTTATGCCGTGCATACTCCAAAGAACACAGAGCAGAAAACATCATTCTCCTCTACTACCCTCATCCCTAATTTTATCCAGAATATTCCTGTGAGGTAGATTAATCAGAGAGACAAAGAGCGGTCTGGGATCACCCAGTGTGTCTTGCAGAGTGGAAATCTGAACCTAGGTCTCCCCAATACATAGTCTAACCACTACAACATGCTGTAGAGGACAAAGCGTTTCCAAGCAAGTTGGTCCCAGCATGAGCTGTCCAAGCAAGGTAGCTGTAGGCAAGGAAACACACGGGATAAAAATGAGAGCATTTGCTGGGGATGTGATTATAAGATGCTAAGAGGCCAGACGTTACCTATACCAGGGGGTACCAGTGTGACACAGACAAGGGCGGGGGGGAGAGATAGGTCCAACAGACACAGTATTTTTTGCTAATCAGATACAGTATTTTTTTTGTTACTACACCATTCACCACTTCCTTAAAAATCTTTACATGTATGAAATTGCAGTAATAAAAATAACTTCTCTCCTGATCTGCATGAAATGTAATACTCTTTTGCAAGAATGGAAGCCAAATTACCTCACTAGAAGAAAAGTGATTTCCTGGGGACAAACTTTGGGAAAAAAGTATAAAAGTCTGTTCGTTATAGAGTGAAGTCTTTTTTTCTTAAGTAGTGCGATTACCCAAGTATAAAAGTAACCCTCTTTGTCTTGTAAAATGCCCACCCTCTTCAAAATAACCTCTTGATTTTTTAAAAAAAGTCTCATTATTAGGATTGCCTCTTTTTTTAAAGGAAAAATTATAGTCAGCTCGAAATGGTATTTTAAAGTATTGACCTTTACTGTAATGTAAGAAATCCTTTCACAATCCATCAAAAGCTTTTAAAACCGTGCAGCTACTTTGCTTTCAACAAAACCTATTAGCCTTTGATTGAGAAGTCATAAAAAAACCTAGGTGGGTGAAGAGGCAGGCAGGAAGGAAAATACCCCCCCCAAGTTTTATCAGAATGTTATATTAAAATATGAAAATAGTTGGTCATTTGACTGCTCAAAATAAATGGTGGAATATTAAAAAAAATATTAGAACACACACACTTTCTAACTACAAAGTTCAAAAGCTAATTACTTGCTAGAAAACAAGTTATAAACACCTTTCATCTATTATTATTTAGAACAATGATATGCAAATAAAAACATATGTGACTCATCAAGCAATATATCAGGAATAGGCTAAAACTGGAAATCAAAATATACATATGAACAGGAAATAAAGAGACAAAATACGAGATTTGAGCTGTAGTCCAGAGCAAATAAATCCTTTGTCATTATCAAACATCATGGTGAAATTAAAAAGGTAGGCTACCAACTATACAACACTGTTCTCTGTTTCTCAAATATCTGTTCTCTGTATTCTCAAATATTGAAAGAATTGTCAGTTGCAGCTCATCCCTAGGTGGGAAGGAAAACATACTCTCCACGTATCGATTACCCAGAATAACTCTACATTGGTTTATTCCTACACTAAGCAATCACATGCCTGACAAGGAGAATGTATTTTGTCCACCAACACATTAAATGGATTCTTTTATGAATCAAGAGCTCAATTTCACAACTGGAAGAAAGTTAGCAGGAGCTTGAAACACAAAGTATGTTTGGATGCAGTCACATCAACACAGAACCACAGAATTGTAGAGTTGGAATTGACCCCCACAGCTCATCTACTTGCAATGCAGAAATCTCAACACATAGTCCTCCATTCAATTTGAAAACATACCAGACTCTGTTTAGCTTTGCAAATGTTCTAGCAGTTTTTGATTGTTAATCTTTGGTAGCAGGCCCCCACCCCATCCCCAGAAAGAATTAAAGTAGTATGTTGTTCATTTCCTGAGTTATACATCCCATCACAAACAAAATCTGCTTGAAGCCGGGATGTGTGTGTGTGTTTCAGAATTTGTTAACATTTCTGATGCCCAGTTTGGGGAGCATTTCCTGTTGCTTGCCATGAAGTGAAACTCCCTATTCACCCTAGGGCAAAAATAAGACACTGAACTTGCCCAAGCTAGCAGAGCAAGGCCCACTCGGTGTGCCAGCTCTAGAGTGCTGAGGATGCTCTCTTGCAGTTCCAAGGGTTTGACTCAATTTTTGCTTATACAGTTGTACATTAGAATCCGTTCCGGAACTCCGCTGAACTTCCATAATGTTCAGAAACCAATCTGCAGCTTCTGATTGGCTGCAGGAAGCTCCTGAAGCCAATCAGAAGCCACGGAAGCCCCGTCAGACATTTGGATTCCAAAGAACGTTTGCAAACCGGAACACTTACTTCCAGGTTTGCGGCGTTCAGGAGCCAAAACGTCCAAGTACCAAGGCGTTCGGGATCCAAGGTACAACAGTACGTGTAACCCTTGGAACCAACCGCTTATGGTGTGTAAACTGCAGAAATTGCTGGAGGAGAGATTATTGTATTGGTGTGGCCTGTGTGCTGATTTTATTGCTTTTTACACATAAATGGTATGCTTCCCAATTTTATTTGCTCTTCTCTTCATATTATACTGATTCTTTTTTACAGCAATTTAGTTGAACCACTTTTGAACTGCTCTGGTGGCAGATGGGTGGCATATAATTTAATAGATGAAATAACGAAAACGGGAGTTCCAGTTCTAAGAAAACTGCATATCCAAAGTGTTTTGCATTCCTTTGGTCTGTGTAAAAAGAGACTCTAATAAAAATTACCACCAGTGCGAAACCTTTGATTAAAAAGGTGCATCAAAACAACCACCTGTTTAAAATGTATTACAAGGAATGGGATGACTCAGAAATCGCTTCTCCATCCCCAGGGCTGAAGAAGATCCCAGCATGTTTAGTCAGTCCTCTCACTGCAAAAGAGATCTTTCCTCATCTTGCAAGGAAAGTCCCATCAGGCCGCCATTCGAAACAGAAGAGACCCATGGCCAGCTAAGGTGCTTTCTATTGCACCTGAAAATGAGCTCGGAATTGTCATCTCCCTGACAAAAACTGGGGTAAAGGAAACAGAACATGCCCTTCCTCTTGACTTCAGGAAACTGCCTGCTTCTTAGTACAATAGCATTCAATTCACCACCAGTCAAGCCTCACCAAAATGCAACACTGATCCGTATACAGTTATACCTCGGGTTGAATGTGCTTCAGGTTGAGCGCTTTTGGGTTGCGCTCCGTGGCAACCTGGAAGTAACAGAGTGTGTTACTTCCGGGTTTCGCCGCTCACGCAGACACTCAAAATTTCGGCATGCGCATGCACGGAAGCAGCAAAACGCGGCCCACGCAGATGCGCTTGTCGCGTCTTACGTTATTGCTTTCCATGGCTGAGCACATACTCTGCATGCAAAACAACCCAGAAACTCATTCCCAAGTACGGCTGAGAAAGACTCCTGTCTGACACACTGGAGAGTCACTGCCTGTCAGAAATCA
This sequence comes from Podarcis vaucheri, assembly GCF_965113315.1. Lineage (NCBI taxonomy): Eukaryota > Metazoa > Chordata > Lepidosauria > Squamata > Lacertidae > Podarcis > Podarcis vaucheri. The sequence continues at coordinate 108,661,094 of NC_138759.1, forward strand.
ACAGTACAGTGGTACCTTGGTTTACGAACTTAATCCGTTCCGGAAGTCCGTTCTTAAACCAAAACTATTCTTAAACCGAGGCGCGCTTTCCCTAATGAGGCCTCCAGCCACCGGTGCCCTTCCACCGTTCAGATTCCATTCTTAGACCAAGGTAAAGTGCTCAAACCAAGACACTATTTCCGGTTTTGCAGAGTTTGTAAACCAAATCGTTCTTAAACCGGACTGTTCTTAAACCGAGGTACCACTGTACTGAGTTAAATTGACTAAAGGTCTCACCCAGTGGCCTGATTTGCACATCACACTAAGCCATGCAATTGCTTAGCATGAATGCACAAGCTCCAGGAGAGAGTGCAGACACATCGATCCTCTCCTGTTGTTCCGCTGCTTCCCCGTGCAGATATTAGTTTGGCTAAGTGTGTCATCCAAACCTGGGCTCATGGCCCTCCTGGACCAGCTACAAGCCGTAAACCATGTGACAAGCCGTGGCTGCAAAAAACACAACATTTTTGTGCTCCAGGGCAGCATTGGCGTAGGAGCAAGAATGCACACTTCTGTCATCTGAACGCATCACAGCCAGCAGCTCGTGGGAACCATAGTAGCCAACAGCATGAGGCTGCTGCTCACAAGTGCCCAGGAACAGCTCTGACTATGGACGGAAAACAAGCCAGAGACTACAGATGCAGGTTTGTATTTATTGTTATGCAGACATTTGGGAAGAGTAACTTTGCAGATGTTCCATTTAAATTTTGGATTCCCCCCACCACTTTTTAAAAATTGTGCCCCCCCCAAAAAAAAATGTAGGGGGGAAAGCCCTTCTGTGAGGCAGAAGCACAGGCCAAACTCCTAAAAGTCATTCCACAGCCTTCCCTTCTCGCCCACCACTCTCCTCCTCCTCCTCCCTTCGCCAACACACATTACTTTCTCGGCAATCTGTGCAGCTGCCTCTTTGTGCAGTTGGCACCGATCACTGCCAATCTGGGACTTATTTCCAGTGAAGACGGCATTGTTTTATTAGCTACTTAAGCAGTGCATGCACCATTAATGGAGTTTTTATCTCTCCATTTCCCTGACAGGGCAGAACCAGCCAGTCTGACTCTGTTATTATCATTAGGAAAGCTCACCCTCGCTATCTTTAATCCAAACAACATCTGGATTCATAGCGGCTCTCCGATAAAGTGAGGCGAAAGTGCACACTGCATTAGCTCCCAGAGAACAAAAGTTTATGCTTTTGTACATGCACTAGTGATTAGATAAAATGTCTCCAGCTAGCCAATACAGTGTTTTGGTATACATTTCCGTTTTTTGCCTTGTACCCCTTGATAAGATTTTCAAAATTACACATTATACAATTAAGATCCCCTCCCCGCACCTTCAAACAAATAGCAAAGCTAGAAAACAAAGCAGTGCTTCCTATTTCTGCAGCAACATTTACACACAAGCAATTTTACAGGGGGGAGGAGCCGCAGGCCTTTGAAGCCTTGAGTAACATGCCAAGGACTTCAATAAGAGGAAATTAAAGAGCCCTTCACTGAAATATTATTATTAATGTGTGCACGGATGACAAAACAGTCTGGCGCCAAAGTAGCCCAATAGACATGTCCCACTGTAACAGACAGCTGTCTCCAGTGTCATTTAAGTATGCTTTTGCTCGAAATCAACCCCTCAGTGTCTCCCAAGAATCAATAGAGAGAAGAGAACCGTGAACTCCCCCTCCCCCAAATACATGCAACTAGGAATCTGGAGCGTCATCTTGATTATATTCAATCCGCCAAGCGGTTTTCCAGGCAAAGTGCAGCCCAAAGGATACATACTGTACTCAATGATCTCTCCTCTCTCTCAGAGAAGGCGGCCATCACCACAGCAAGATCGATACAGCCCTGTTGAGTTCAACAGGACTTGCAAGGAAGAAATGGGTGTATTATTGGGTTGTCTTTGTTGTTATTTATATTATGTATTTTCTGTTTATTATGCTGTGATTTTATGTTGTGAACTGCCCTGAGATCTATGGGTATAGGGTGGTAAACAAGCTGATGATGATGATGATGATGATGATGTTGTGCTTTTTTAAAAAGAAAAAAAGGTTGTGGTACTCACCATGAAGTTGTTACAGTAAATGTCACATTTTAACACGGGGTTTGGGATTGGTGCTGGTACACTGTGTACCCTTGAGTGCCCCCTTAAAAAAAGCACTGATAATAAGTTGTAGCCTTGGGGGGGGGGGGCTACTAGCAAATAAGTCCTACTGAATTTAGTGGCTCATCCCACTCCCAAGGAAACATGTATACAGTGCTTTTTTTCTTTTAAAAAATGTTTAGGGGCACAGTACACTCATTTTCCTACTCATATTGAAATACTGCTCCTCAATGAGGCCAAATTTAGATTCACAAAATGTTTAGAGGTATGCGTACCCACAGAAAAAAGCACTGCACATACGCAAACACACACACACACACATATATACATACAGTGGACCCTCCGGATACGAACTTAATTCATTCTGGGGGCCCATACATACCCTGAAAAGTCTGCATCTGCACGCAACACGATAGAGAGCTTCTGCGCATGCACGAAGCACGCAAAGAGCTCCTGCGCATGCATGCGCCGCAAAACGCTGCATTCACAACCCAAAAGTTACGTTACCCTAAGGTAACATAACCCGAGGGTCCACTATATAAGCTAGATGATAAAACATAACAACAGGGCCTTCCACCAACAAAGAACCCTAAGGCAAAAGAAAAGCACAAAAGAACTTAAAATCTGTCTTTAACCTTTATAAGAAAAGAGAAGTCCAGCTTTGATGAAGGGTTTCAGCTCCACAAAGACATGTCAACAAAACACGAAGGCGGAGAAGTGTTTGGGAAGGCACTCCAGAGCAGAGAAGATTTTCTTCCTCGTTGTTCAACAGAAAGACCTACAGTCTGAGCCACAGGCTCCACTGCTCAGATGCGGAAGCAGCGCTTCAGATTAGAGCATCATGCCATGCTGTTAATGACAGGCTGCGTAACCCGATTCTCTCAGTGGGCGTCTGGAATAAGCACTTCCTCCTCCAGCGCCCCTATCCCATTGTCCCACCCCACTGCGCCAGCTGTTTCTGACAGCCAAATTGCTGCACATTAAGCAATAAAGGCTGTCAAGAAAAGGAATTTTCATTTCTGTAACGCATAGGCCTCCTTGGACAAATTATACAGTTTACAGTCCTAGGCTACGGGAACCTGCTTTCATGTTGAAATGCTGCCAAATGCAGTCTTAAAAATAAAATAAAAAATTCCAGTTGATAATTGCATCAAACAAGTGTAAATGACCAGCGCAGAAAGAAGGCGTATGTTTCACAGAGTAAGCACCAAGCACTGGAAATGCTCACGTGGAGATGAGAAGATTCTCAAGATTTCCTGCATTTGTTTTCCTTTTTTTCCCCCAATGAGCTTCAAGATGGTGCACATGAGGATTATCCCGCTGTATCCTCACAACCACCCTGTGTGGTACATCGGGCAAAGGGACTTGCGACTGGCTTGTTGTCACTCAGCAAGCTTCATGACTGCGCAAGCCCAAAGCCCTGCCCACTACACCGTACTGCCTTTCTAACATAATAGCACAAAGGAGACTTTCAACTGATACAATCCTTATACAGTGGTACCTCAGGTGAAGTACTTAATTCATTGCGGAGGTCCGTTCTTAACCTGAAACTGTTCTTAACCTGAAGCACCACTTTAGCTAATGGGGCCTCCTCCTGCTGCCGCGCCGCCAGAGCCCGATTTCTGTTCTCATCCTGAAGCAAAGTTCTTAACCTGAAGCATTATTTCTGGGTTAGCGGAGTCTGTAACCTGAAGCATATGTAACCTGAAGCGTATGTAACCTGAGTTACCACTGTATTATTTTTTTAACTAATTATCTGAATGTCTTAACATACAGCAAAAATAGTATAATAGCAAAACCCAAGAAGTAGAAAAGTGTGTCGAGGAGGCAAAAGATATGTCCTGTGCATATCTATATATATATATGCTTAATTTCCCCCAAACTCAAACAAATACAAATGGCTTTTTTTTTCCGCTGGAACTTTCTAGAACTCAGTTCTTAGGTGGGCACCATTGCCATTCTAAGAGAACAAGACAGGTGTTCGTGGTGACTTCCTGCACCACTTTTTCTAGAAAAATAGCACTGCATAAGTCCCTCGATAAAGTACTCCAAGAATTCGGCTACTCTTCTAGGGTGGCAGAAGGGAAGGAAAGTCTTAAAAACTTTCTGGACATAATATCCCACTCTCCATAAAATATCAAATGAAGTGCAGCTGTATGCTTTATTGGGCTGAGACATCTCTGGCGGGAGATCCTACTGTAATAGTTTTCTGCAAATGCAGTTCTGCATGGTCTGCTGACAGATGCAACACCGTCCACAACACGAATACCTCCCCTTCCAAAATCCCATGCAAACCAGCAGCATAACTCAAACAAGCTGTACAATAAAACTCCTAAAATCGGAGCTTCTCTCAAGCCAGATCTGCAAACTGAAGCAGCCCAAAAGCTGCGCCACTGTTCATGCAATATTCATAGTACATCCTATTCCCAAGGTACAGGGACATGACAACACCCCCTTCGTATTTATTTTTTATGCAGGTTTTTCCCCATTCACAAACAACCGATGCTGGGTATGTATGTATGTAACCCATGCAAGGTTCTGTGCAGCCCAAAGTATAATTCAAAAATAATAATATAATAATAATTTATTATTTGTACCCCGCCCATCTGGCTGGGTTTCCCCAGCCACTCTGGGCAACTTCCAGAGAAACCAAAAATACACGAAAATGTCACACATTAAAAACTTCCCTGAAGATGTCTTCTGAATGTCAGGTAGTTGTTTATCGCTTTGACATCTGGTGGGAGGGCGTTCCACAGGGCGGTCGCCACTACCGAGAAGGCCCTCTGCCTGGTTCCCTGTAGCTTGGCTTCTCGCAATGAGGGAACCGCCAGGACGAAGGGGGTTCTTAATGGCACAACCACTTCCTGGTTGGGTGGGGGAGATGTTGAGACAACAGCAGTCTATAAACTGGAACAAAGTCAGGCTGGTGTGCAAATGCTCCATACCCAGGGGCCAGCTCACCGTTTAAGAATCCGCAACTCCAAGCTCTGCACAGGTAAGTGCTTTAAAGCACACCCAGCACCTGATTTAAAGTTGGATTTTTTTGGGAGAGGGGAGGAAAAGTAGAGACGATTGTGCCAAACCAAGCCAAGCCAGGATTAGAATTGCAGTCTCACATCTAAACAAGCATGCTCAAGTTAACAACGGATTACAGTGGTACCTCGGGTTACATACGCTTCAGGTTACAGACTCCGCTAACCCAGAAATAGTACCTCGGGTTAAGAACTTTGCTTCAGGATGAGAACAGGAATCGCGCAGCGGTGCAGCGGCAGCGGGAGGGCCCCATTAGCTAGAGTGGTGCTTCAGGTTATGAACAGTTTCAGGTTAAGAACAGACCTCCGAACGAATTAAGTTCTAAACCTGAGGTACCACTCTATTTGCCCTTTTACCACTCTAGCAGAGTCACAACTAGAGAGCAGGCCGCTGTGGTGCCAATTCTAATACATCAGAGCCAACCTCAGAGTTTGTAAATAGACAGGAAAGGGGTACAACATGGAATACAAATATATAATTTTGCAACCATGAGGTATTTTCATCTAGTGTATTTGTATCTACAAGCCCAGGTTCAAGCCAGCCAGATAGGCAGGGTATAAATAATAAATTATTATTATTATTATAAGGCTCTTGTGTTGATATACAAAGCCCTGAACATCTTGGGTCCAAGGGCACCTTAAAAACTGTCTCACTTTTGCATTTTGGGCATCTCTTGATGCTTTACTGCTGACAGGCTTTTGCAGTTGTTAAAAATTTTAATTGAATAAGCTGTCATTTTAGCAATGATCTTGTATTACTTCTAAAGTTTTTTTCATGTTTTTATAATTGCTGCACACTACGGACATATTTTCTGAGAGGCGAGTATATGAGTATTTTAATAATAATAATAAAACAACCCAGTAGTTACTGGCTATTCAGAACCATCAATATATCAACTCAGTGCTGCTCATCCAGTTCTTAGAGTAAAATTGTGTTGGGAAAAAGTGCTTTGAGCACAATGGCGATTTTATGTCAAGGTGAAGAGGCTGGGGGGGGGGGAGAGAGAAAGAGAAAGAGAAAGAGAGACTGAAGATCAAGGGTCATCAGACATGGAGCCCTTGAATAAAAGATCCTATGCATTCCACATTCTTAAACTTCTCCTTAAACTTAAAATCCTTAAACTTTCACTTATGCATGGCTGTTAACCCTATTTCAGCATCCCACATTCACCGATTTTCCCCAAAGGAGACATGTCTCAAGTTCACATCTTGCATGTCCTCCAGGTGGCCAAGCAAGATCCACCAATGCAATGAGACTGCGGAAAATTGAAACGCACCCAAATGTCTAAGCAACTTGTAACAACCTTACCCAACTCATATCACCTTCGTAATTCTCACAGGAAGCATGAACAACTAAGGTAAAGTACCTATTAAGAAACACGGTGAATAGATTCATATTTTAAAACTGGAGCTAATTTATGCCTCTCAAGTTCGATTTTCAAATGAATTCTTGGGCATTGTCTGTTTAGAAACTTTGTCCCCCATCCTTCCTGACAAAAATTGATTCAGCGTTAGTAAAAGATCACTTCTGCACAATAATAATATTGTTCTTATTTCAGAGGAGGAGCTTAGATGGCAAGAGTTGGAAAACAAAACTCCCCTCCTCTCTTCCAGACCTTTTAAGCAACTCTTATAGAACTTTCCACTAACTTTAACAGTGAAAGTTCGAAATCTAAACCTACGTAGCTGAATTAAAAGCATACTGTAAAGAGACTGTTGTTCCAGACACAATTGTCTCCTGCAGCCAGACTGAAGCAGGAGGAAAATGCATGCACAGCAAAAAAAAAACCGAAAGGGAAGAGAAGAGGGAAAAGTTTTGCATACCTCTTTAGAGGCTCCCTTGCACTACACATTTTAACAGTGCAGCAGCCTGGTCAGAGGGACAGACAGCTGTGATGAAACTTGATCTCATGACTCAGTTATAGCTGTAACTCAGACAAGGCCTAAGGGCCTGTTCTCACCACCGAGCTCAGCTATATGCAAGCACAATTAGAGAGCACCAGTGTTACAACATGTTTTGGTTTCTAACAAGGATGCCCCAGCATGCCCCGTGTGTCTGGATTATGGTTTCCAACCGGCTTTGTACAGTGTGGCTGCACAGCCCTTATCCCACCCAAAACACAAAGCTGTGATTAAGACAGAAGCACCTCATCCGTGCCAGGGCGTGATCACATTTCTAGTGTGGGTTCAAAACAATCAAATTTCCTGCTGCCTCCCTCTTTGTTTACCGCTTTCTTTGATGTGCTCCTGGTGCTGCTAAAAAAGCCATCTTTGCAAAACCAACACTGGCATTGGCAAATGTGTGAAGATTAACCTTACCATTTTCTGCCTTTCTCGGGAGTTGTCACATCCAGCTCCAGAAAACCAAAATACTAAAATCCTTTCGAAATGGTAAATATGCATACAGGCAAATTCAACCATTAAACCCCTTGGCTCCCCATCTCCACTACATACAGTTCACAATTCCTAAAACAGTGCCGCATCAGCAACAATTCAGAGGGGCCGTGTGAACGACCAAGTCTACGAGCCTCGTATCAAATGCCATTTTTCATAGTATACTGTAATTTGGTGCGCTATTACGACAGTTCTTGCCTACTTTGCTACATTATAAATCATCGCTCTGGTGTTTAAAACAGGGCAGTACGGCACTGCTGGCAGCCCCAGAGTTCAAGAATACTAGTGCTATTACCTTAACAGTTGTGGCTTGTGCCATCAGGTGCCAAGAACCACAACAGGCCTCCCTACAAGCATTCAAAAGAATACTAGAGTGCTCAAACTGTGTGGGGTACAGCTGTGCACACAGGCACAACCACCTCCATGCCACACACACCTACCCGTCCCTCTTGAGTTTTTGCTTTTGAGAGACGGTCAACATGTGCGCAGGGTTCCTGATCATGGGGAGGATTCTGACATTGCTCAACTCCACACAAATACAGCTTGCACCCATGTGCATTCTCTGAATGTCTGAACAGAGGCTTGGCTGCCAGCAATAGTGGTCACAAACGTTGACTGATAAATCAACTCAGAAGGCAGAACAATCGGTATAGTAACCACCATTCAAGAATAGTTTTGTACATGAAGAACTACCAACCCATTTCCGTAAGAAGAGAATCTGTTTCAGTAGTGCTAATTTCAGTGATATGAAAAGTTGTACCAGAGCAAAATGTTTGGAAGAGGAATAATTAAAAAAAAAGAAATCTGTTCACTGGTTGAATGGACATCTTTATCCCATAATAAAATGCTGGCAACCTGGAAAAAATAGTTGGTGGGCTCATGCCTACTTATTGCTCCTTTTTTACAATCAATGTTTGTTTGTGGCAGGACATTAAACATTGTTTTTGTTTCATTAAGCACCTAGTGTTCCAATGGACCCAAGAAAGAATTTTGCCCCATCTTCGCTAATCCTTATTTTCAAACTGCTATGGAAATACAGCATGGCAAAATTCACTTCAACACATGGCCGGAGGCTACAGATGACCAGTTGCCAGATGACAAGGCGGCCAGTGACCCAGAGTGACTTTTCAATCAGCTGTCAAGTGATAAACGGCAACCTGCAACCACCAAAAGTCCATATGACACGTCGTTGAATTATTCTCATCATGATCCTTTCTTCTAAGAGAAGCTGTCCATCTAGCCATCGATTCCTATAACTGCTGATTAGAAGGGCATTTTCCTGTTATTATTGTCTAAATGGAAAGTTTTCCACTTCTAAAAACTGCAGTTTCCTAATGTTAAAATAAGTAACAAAGGTTTGGGGCTGTAAGCTCCTGTGAGCAGCTTTCTGCTAGTGGGATGCTCCAGCTGGCTGAAAAGATCAAGAGTCTTCTCCTGTTCCCCTACACCACACACTGGAAGTTTGCTCCAGATGGTTGGAGGAACCCTCTGAAATAGCATGGAAGGCAATGCTGGGGGCTACAGGGGGAAATAGGCAAATAAATAAATAAAAGTTATCTCCTCTCTCCAGTATAAGCCTCCACTAGAAAAGAGTCTATAAATGTGAGGAGTGTTTCCACTGATGGAAAGGCAACCCAGGATTCAAGGTCAATGAAAGAATATAAAAATCAGTCTAACCCAGGGTTTCCCATACTTGGGTCTCCAGCTGTCTTTGGCCTTCAGTTCCTATCATCCCTGACCACTAGTCCTGCTAGCTAGGGATGATGGAAGTTGTAGTCCAAAATCAGCAGGAGACCCAAGTTTGGGAAACCCTGGTCTAACCAAACACTTTCAAAGTTGTATGTTAAGTTTTTGCAGGCAATTATCCCTGGGAAGCAAATATCAACCCTTACATATACATTTATATACAGTGGCACCTTGGTTTACAACCATAATCCATTCCGGAGGTCCAGTTGTAAACCAAAACAGGTTGTAACCCAAGGCATGCTTTCGCCAATGGGGCCTCAAAAAAAAATGGATTGTAATCCCCCCCAAAGGGGTTGTAATCCAAAAAAAGGGAACGCACTTCCAGGTTTGACGTGGTTGTAATCCAAAACGGTTGTAATCCAAAATGGTTGCAAACCAAGGTACCACTGTACAGTATGAGTTAAGAGAGCTTTGCTACTATGGCTCATACCAGCAATCTCAGGATTGGGCTACTGAAGCTCGCTCTGTGTGGGTCTGCCCTTAAAGCTGCTCCAGAAGCCCCAACTCCGGCAAAATGAAACTGCATTTTACACAGGGTTCCTGAAGACATGCTTTCTGCCTTACTGCCCCGTTCAATCACTGCACCATTTGATTGCTACAATCAGCTGGTAAGACCCTCCCGGGATGTGCCCAAGCCTATGTGAGTGTGGCTGGCAGCAACTGGGGGGGGGCTTTTTGGAGCGGCACCCTTGCTATGGCATCACCTCTCCTTTGAGCTTAGGCATGCGCCAAACCTCCTGGTGTTCCAACGCCTTTTAAAAACGCATTTATTTTTTGAGCTTTAACTTTGATAAAGTTGACCTCCAGCTTTAGGAAGAAAAGGGGATGGAGTAGCAGTTAACCAATGTGCCCAAGTGTGGCGGAAACTTGGGTTTTATATTACACCAGTGTGCTTTTTGCTTGAGGTACTCTTGCTTGAGGCCATATATTACACACACATACAGCGTGATCAGGGGTGAACCATTTCTAAACATACCTAAATCAGGAAGCATGCATTCAAAATGCCACAATTAAAGCAGAGGATCACATACATACAGTGCCTCAGAATCAAGGGTGAGTGAGATGTTGCCCATAAATAACGTGCATTATGCTACAGGAGATTAGCTGGCATGTACAACAAGAGCAAAAACTAGAGCATTTCCCCCAAAAAATAATTAAAAAGCTTCACATGAACATGGATCACCAGCTTGCCATGACTAAACACTTATTTCAACTGTTTAAAAATCACAATGTGATTTTTTTTTTTAAAAAATCACATTTATTAGGCTTTTCCTAATCTAACCCCTTCTTACCATGGCTCCACACAGCCAGTCCTCTCTCTCCCAGCTGCTAAAAAGAGGCAAAATCCAGCTTTATTGAGCAGATTCAACTCATCTCAGGAGGAAACCATAAATACAGTGGTACTTCGGTTTATGAACTTAATCCGTTCCGGAAGTCTGTTCTTAAACCAAAGCTGTTCTTAAACTGAGGCGCACTTTCCCTAATGAGGCCTCCCGCTGCCAGTGCCCCTCCACCGTTCAGCTTCTGTTTGTAGACTGAGGTAAAGTTCACTAACCGGAACACTGCTTCTGGTTTTGCGGAGTTCATATACCGAATAGTTTGTAAACAGGGTTGTTCTTAAATTGAGGTACCACTGTACACCGAAAAGCTCCACAAAGCAAGGAGTTTATCAGTCTTAACTGGAAAAGTTAATCCCACCAGGAAAGCTGATAGGAGCAGAGCCTTACAATTTCTGATATCAAAGCTGCAAATGTGTTAAGCGGGACAAGAGTGCTTCTGTTTCAATTCAGAATCTTGAAAACACCACCACCACCACACAGGTCAAGAAAGCTTGACCACTGCCCTATCCCCAGGACAATTCAATTTTTATTAATTGAGCCAGGACAGATTCCTTGCTCTGCAGCGTGTGAAAATGCCATTCAATGCCAGATTCCGATTTGCTGCATTCAGACCGACTGGTTTTCAAATCTGGCAGCCTAAAGCCCGAAAAGCAAATAAGACGAGACTGACAGGCTATTTATTAGTCACCAATTAAGAGGGTGGTAAAAAGAGAGAAAGAATATACTAGTGAGCTAGGGAATAGAACAGCACCACCTATGCTCGCCTATATCAGGTCTCCGATTTAAACAGCGCAGGCCGAAGGACAGATCATTATTGCCCTTTTGTCTCCATACTGCCCACCAACATTTCCAGCTGAAAATCTCTCCCAAAGCCCCGTCTCAGATTGCTGCTCTGACCATAGATAAGTCAACTGCCTGCCTCCTTTCCTCCCATTACAAATGAATGAATACAGCTCTTCCAGTCTCTATTATATGCCCAGACAACTCCATGGAGGACAGTTGGGATGAACCCAGCAGGCTAAAATTCTAGGGAGGACAGGGGTGTGAACTTACTTCCTTTACACAGTGTGAAGTTAAACTATGGAACTCGCTTCCAAGAGAGCTAGTAACGACCACCCAACTTAGGTGGCTTTTAAAAAGAGGATCAGGCAAATTTAGGGAGGATAAAGCCTCCACTGGCGACTAGCCATGATGGCTACATTCTGCATCCACGGTCAGAAGCAGTGCTGGCAAGCACATGTGGGGAGAGAGAGGGCTGTTGTAAGCATGTCCTGCACACTGGCTCCCCATAAGTACCTGGCTGACCAGTGGAAGAGCAAGATGCTGACCTAGATGGGTCTTTCACCTGATCCAATAAGGCTCTTCTGATGTTGGCAGCTACAGCCCTTTTCCAACAGAAAACGACTTGGCCACTGCACTCCATACTCTGGCAAGACTGGATTGTTGCAATGACTCTACATGGGGGGCTGCCCTTGAAGATGACTCAACATTGACCCAAAATGCAACGGCCAGATTACTGGCTGGGGTTCTATTTTGATCTCGTATAACTCCTGTTTTAGGACAGTAGTTTGGTCCCGATTCCAATGTGTTCATGTTAAGAGTTTAAAGCAGGGTGGATAAAAATCAATGAAAAATCATCAAAAAATCGGATTTTTTAAAATTTAAATCGGATTTTTAAAATAAAATGCTTTTGGTAGAAAAAAAAAATCTTTCTAAACATAGTTTTCTTTTTAAGTTACATTATAGTCCAAAGGCTATTCATAAGGAAATAAGAATTTGTTTTAAGTTTCTCATGTGTGCTAAAACTCAGTCTAAGGTGTTTTTTTTAATGTTTAAGCACATCAGTTAACAAACATGGATACATATGCTATAATGTTTTAGCTAACTAGTTTAAATTGTTATTAAGGAAATGATTATTTTTCTCTTTCCAATAAAGTACAGCAGAAAAGTTGTCCAAATATAAACAGTTAACTTATTAAACCTCACGATAATTTCATTATTATGTATTTCTAATAGTATAATCAAATCAGTAATTTTTGATACAACTGTAAAAACTACTCTGAAAATTTATTATTACAACAATGAAACCTTCATCTGGTTGTACATATTAAGATTATACCAGCAAGGATGAGTCTTTCTGTAAAAAAAGAAAAAGAAAGAAAAGATTTAAATCAAGTCTCACTGACTAGTGATTTAAATTGTGATTTAAGTCGATTTGATTTAAATCAAATCCATCCTGGTTTAAAGCCGAAAATTTCTTAGGCCTCAAATATCTCAAAGATGGCTTTGTTCCCTCTCAAGATCAGCACAGGAGACCATCTTGATAGACAGCGGTGTCCTAAGAAGCTAGGGGTGATGGGCTAAGAGGAAGCATTTTCCACAGCAGCCCGCAAGCTTTGGGACTCCCTCTCCACAGAAGTGTGCCTGTCATCTTCACTATTCAGTACTCCGCAAATGCTGAAGACAAAACTCTTTACCCTGGCTGTTGAAACCCAAGATTTTTAGGACCCACCCTATTCTTGAAATTTTAATTTGTTTTAAACTGTTGTTTTTTAATGTTGTGATTTAAATTGTTGTAACCCACCCAGGGATCCCAGGGTGAAGTGTGGGCACTAACATAAAACTGGTGATGGTGATTTTATGGGAGCACAGAAAACCCACAAAAGAGAACTCTGGTTTTTAAGAGAGCGTCCACTGTAAACTCAGGAGTCAGAGATATTTTGGGGGGGGGGGGGATTCAACACCATACATATAACTAGAAAGGGCGAACAAAATAATGTGAAGTTGGAATTAAGAGAAATATTAGGAGAAAAAGAAGCCATTTTGTCAGGCAAATGGTATATATATATATATATATATATATATATATATATATATATATATATATATATTAATAATTATAATGGTAATAATAATAATAATAATAATAATAATAATAATGTAAATTGACTTCAGTTGAATAATTCATACAGACCACAGAAGTGAACTCTTCTTGGTGCAGAATTTCGCACTTATTTTGGTTTGCTTTTAAGATACACAAAGCCCCAGCAAAGGGTTGGGGAAGTCATAGCGGCACCCTAAAATTCCCCCACTGCCCCCAACTTCTGGACATGTTAGCAAGAGTCCAACAACAACTTGGGGGGTAGCAATCTCACAATCCCTAGTATGAGTTAATTTGTACAATGTCAACTGTGATGATTTGGTAACCAAAGAGCTAATTATAACCATAGCAGGTCAGTTAAGACTTTAAGCTATGGAAAAGTAAACCCTGGTTCGTTGTTAGCTTCTGAACCATGGCTTCTCAGGGGGAAACAAACCACCATTCAGGTGTCCTGTTTGTGCCAGGGCAGGAGTGAAGCAGGAGCAATCGAGCCGTGTGAACAGGCACACTACTCATTCATGGTCAACCATTGTTAAGCCACAACCCCTGGCTTATCGTTATGTGCAAACATGGCCACTGAAACTCCCATTTAAGTTTGGGGCTCACGTTTAGGTTCTGTAACTTGGTTGCTCTCTGCCAGACAAGACACGCATTAAAGACACTGGAGAAAACCAGCCCTTCCAAAATGCAGTTGATTCTCATGGTCTGAGGAAGCCTGATTAACACTTAACCAGCCAACATAGCGTAGTCCCACCCAAATCAGTCAACACAGAGATAAGCAGCACAGACAAAAATGACAGTCTTGTGCTAATTCAGGGGCTGATTCAGCCCTTTCTAACCTGAAGCTGCCTGGGGGCAGTGGTTGGAGGGAGAGAAAGCAATACAGTGGTACCTCTGGTTAAGTACTTAATTTGTTCCGGAGGTCCGTTCTTAACCTGAAACTGTTCTTAACCTGAAGCACCATTTTAGCTAATGGGGCCTCCTGCTGCCGCCGTGCCACCGGAGCACGATTTCCGTTCTCATCCTGAAGCAAAGTTCTTAACCTGAAGCACTATTTCTGGGTTAGCAGAGTCTGTAACCTGAAGCGTATGTAACTGTATTCAACTTGGCACATTCAAGGGATACAGAGCCACTGCTTCCCAAGGGGGATCTGTACAAACATAGCAGCTACAGCAGGCACTTAAATTGCTGCCAGGGAGAAGTAGCTGTATTCATGGAGACATCAGGCCAGACATTGCTTCCTTCATGCACCTTTGTCCCCTGGGCAACTCTGGGCAAGGCAGGTTACAAACTCCCCTGCCTAGAGGGAAACAAACAAACAACAAGCAAAACCACCCTCGTCCAAGGCGCAAGTCACAGATACCACCACTTTGCGATGAAAGCAGGAGTACAAATGGATTCAGAAAGGCTTTGCCACTTCTCCCAAAAAAATCATTTAGATAGGGAAAAGTTTCAGATTATTTGAAATGTATATGTGATGAGCAAACAACGCTAGTGGGATTTCAAGAAGCTCTGTGAATGTTTGAGGAATATTGTGTTGAAGAAAAATAAGAGGGTGAAGGTATATAAAATGCAATATAAAAATTAGGAAATGTGTAATTAAAAAATTGAATAATGGATGATTGTTAGAGAGGCTGAAGGAAGTCCAAAAGAGAAAATATGTGATAAATTTAGATTGGATATTATAAATGTATACTGGAAAATTAATAAAAATTATTTATATATATAAAAAATCATTTAGATAATTGTTTAGAGATGGGGAGGGGGGGGGTCAAAGTAACTTATGAGACGCCATCCTTCAAAACGCTTCCCATAAGCTTTGCAACAAGGACTGAGTCAGCAAGCGATCTGTCTGACATCACCTTCTCTAAACGCCTGGGACCTCAAAAGCCACCAGACATCAGTTTGATAGGGGGAATATGAAGCTGTTAAATACATTTCTGCAAAAGTTCACGCGGAAGAAAACACATGCAGAACTAGGGAGGCACATGCAAACCGACAAAAAAGGGGCTTTTTTATATATCACAGTTTCCATGAGACAACAGATAAGCAATCAAAAAGCAATCTTGCAAACCAATGGTTCACAGGAAATAAGCCTTGATTTGTATTTTAGCCTCATCTGTAAGCTACTTGTCCTGGGTTCCGTCTCTCTCTGTCAAATAAACACCAATGACTACCAAGAAGAAGCGTATATCCCTTGCGTTTAACTTCACTGCAGTTTTATATAATTTAATCAAAGTAGTAGGCCTTGAAGGGATCAATTTCCAAACAGGCCTAAGGGTGATTTTGAAGGTAATCAAGCAATCATCACTGTGCAGGGCAGTGGAGGGTGGGGGCAGATGTTGCACTTGCTCTATCCAACTCACAACCAAATCTTGCAGACAGGTTTCCCATAATCACAAGGAGATCTTTATTGCCCCAAAGATTCTAGTAGGAAGCGGCTTTGTGCTTCCCAAGAGGCAGAGGCAACAAACACGTGCAGAGATAGAATAAAAACAAGGATAGGTTTAATGACCACAGAGGCAGCAACAGAAGATAACGGAATCTGGGCACATATTGGCCTAAGGACTGAGGAAACATGAGGAAGAATTTGGGAGTAGGGTAGGCGGACACAGTGCGTCAGGAATTGGGATGACTTTATCTGGTTGCGTTGAGTGCACACATTTAGTTAGCTGGTATTTCAAATCTGGGATACAATCCTGTTTTTGTTACAATAGCCCCACCCTTTGCACCAAGGTAAGCTAAGGATTTGACAACATTTATATATTGAAATTTGTATACCGCCCTTCATCTGTAAATCTCAGGGCAGTTCATGACATAAAAATACAAGATAAAAACACAAAACACATAATAAAATACAAGGGGGGGGACACAAACCAATAACCCCCTTCCTTTCTCAAACACACGCTTAAAAGGGTATAGGACCCAAAGGCCTGTTTGAGGGGGAATATTTTTGCCTGGTGTAGAATGAAGGCACCAGCCGAACCTCCCTGCGGAGAGCATACCACAAACAGGGAGTTGCTACAGAAAAGGTCCGTTCTCATGTTGCCGCCCTCTGGACCTCTTGCGGGGGGGGGGGGGCGCACACAAAGAAGAAAATGGAAGCTTATGCCATAATAAATATGTTAGGGCCAAATTTAACCAACTGGTCCCACTAGTCGAATCCCATGCACGGATTTCTTCTAATGGAGCAAGCCTTTTCACCTTCTCCTTCTCTCACCTGCCCCTCAAACAGGATCAGGGAAAGGGGGAGAACTCCCAAAACAACGCACAGAAGGAGAAAATTGTTATTTCAGATTCCAGTTATCTTACTGATTGTAAGCTACATGGGATCCATATCCCCAGTAAGCCTCAGAATTGCACATGGAGCGAGTTACATCCGTGGAACACTTGGAGGGAAGGGGAACACTCCTGCGCCTATTGCACTGCAAGTCTTTTCCTCTTTTTCACTGCCACATACACCAGTTTTCAGCTCACATGTATAACTGAGAACGTAAAGAGGGCCTTGCTGGATCAAGCTAAAGGCCCATGTAGTCCAACGTTCTGTTTCCACAATGGTGAAACAAATGACTATGGGAGCCTTCAAACTAGACATGAGTGCAGCAGCAATCTCGCCATTCATGATCAACTGGTATTCTAGCCATCATGACTAGCGAGATTTGTGTGCTCAAAGAATCATACCAGATAAAAATCCTGGGCTGGGAGGCAGCTTGCAGAAAGCTCCCCATTGCTGTGAGTGTGAGGCTTTCCTAAATAGCTCCTCAATGAAAACAACAACAGGGCAGGTCCCTTGATCACCTTGGTAAATGCAACCTCCTCAGACCAGCCTATTGAGAGAGAAAGAGTGTGTGTTACCCACACTCCCCCCCCCAAAAAAAGCATGTATGTTTCATGCCCGCAACCTCTCTTGAATGATGAAAGAAAACCTCTGTTAAGGTTCAGCACGGCACTAGCTCACACACTTTCTAAACAGCCAAACTTTCATCTTACAAGCAGATGACAGCACAAGCAGCTAGCAGCCTTTTGTCTTCTCAATTAAATGGATGCCTCCCAAATCAATGCTTAGGCCATAAAGCCTGCAGTGTCTCAGCAGATGCCACTTACCGTAAGCAAAAGAGAAGGCTTAGATGGTCATATGGGTCCACTTTGAAAACCAACTGTGATATAGCTTTATGTGATTGTCTGTTTTCTGTGCACTTCCTAGGAAGAAGTGAAGACTGCCAAACTCCACCTTTTTACCAACCACATTCTATATGTATCAAGTTACTCCCATAAATTTATAATATGCTATACCCATATAGTGGGAATCTGGGCTAACACAGGATTAGGCTTAGATCGCCTCCATAATTTGTGGGCATCACCAATCTCATTCTTTCACCAAGCCAGAGAATTCAGGGGGTGGGTTATCAGATTACACTGGACAGGCTCTGTTCCAAAGCCCAGAACAAGTAGACAACCCCTCCTCTCTGAAAGTACAAGTTCTGGAAAAATGTGAGTTCTAAAATAAGAAACCTGACTGCAAATCAATCCATCTTGATTGCCATAAAATATACTGGACATGCACACAAAGCCCATGCATAAAACCTTTGACTCCTCTGCACCTTATGAAGGGTGCAGTATACATATTCTGAAAGGGGGTGGCTACCTGTGTAGCCCTCCAGTTGTTGTAGATCAGTTCCCATCACCTCTGACTACTGGCCATGCTAGCTAGGAGTGATGGGAGTCATAGATCACCAACACCTGGGTAGCGGAAGGTTAGTCACCCGTGTTGCAAATTAACAAATGAATTGAGTGTGTAAATAACATACTCCTGGTCCTTGTCTTAAAAAAAAAAAAAATGCCACACACACACACTCCCCGTTTTGAGTTAAGAGACAACCTTTGAGCTCTTTGAAGTGTACTGCAGTCCCACCACAACATACTGAAACTGCGCACAGCTTGCACACATAGCCAAGGCCTTGCTGCTCTTTGTCAGCTACCACTTCCAATGTCCTGGGTGAGTGCTCTAGAATCTTCATAAAGTGGTTTCTGTAAAGGGGAGAGGTGAAGCGGAAACAACACCCATCAACCACCACTAATGTCACAAACAGCCAAAAAGTACCTCTGATATTCCTGCAGCAATGGATGTAACCACAATTTCTCTGTGGCTTTCTGTATCAGGCCCCAAAATGTGATGCCAGCCTGTTCCTAGGCCCAAATTCTCAAATACAACTAGATAACTATCTTGCTGTCTTGTGGAACATCCACCTTCTTTCCAGATACACTCTTCCTTAAAACTTTTGGAGAGCAAGCAAATAGTATTTCTAATAAACCTAAACTGCCGTAGAGTGCTTAAAAAAACAGAACTACTATTTAGGGATGAGATTCATTTACCAACATAGCTCCACGGACTGACCTCTATGGTTTGTTGACAAACACACAGCTAGAAAATCACACATGCGTTCTGCATGGGGAAGGGCATAAATAGATGTTTAGGCCATGACAAAAAGTGGGGAGCAGACTGTCAACAACTCTGACTAGACAAGACTCTCCCACTTATGTCAACATCGGTGCTGCTCTAAGTTAATGAGAGGAAGGTTGGGAAAACAGGGTTAACCTGTGTTACTCAAGGTCAACTACTTGAGATGCACAGAATCAAACTAGGCTATGCCAAGTCCTCCTTCATTATACTTACAGATTATCACTGCTCTTCAAATGTACAGACTTGCAATAAGATGCACATTACCACCAAACATTTATAAAGTTCAGAGCAAAGAAACAACCAATATGGTACTGGCAGAACAGCAGCATATTATATGTTACAAATGAATACATACTGTGGCAGTTTTGTAGAAAGTAATATTTTAAATCAGCATGAGTGCATCTGATGAAGTAGTCAAAATAAAAAAATTCCTTCCAGTAGCACCTTAAAGACCAACTAAGTTAGTTCTTGGTATGAGCTTTCGTGTGCATGCACACTGGTATCTGAAGAAGTGTGCATGCACACGAAAGCTCATACCAAGAACTAACTTAGTTGGTCTTTAAGGTGCTACTGGAAGGAATTTTTTTATTTTGACTATGGCAGACCAACACGGCTACCTATCTGTATCTGATGAAGTAGGCCAGGCTTCCTCAACCTCGGCCCTCCAGATGTTTTGAGACTACAATTCCCATCATCCCTGACCACTGGACCTGCTAGCTAGGGATCATGGGAGTTGTAGGCCAAAACATCTGGAAGGCTGGGGTTGAGGAAGCCTGAAGTAGGCTGCTGCCATGCCCTCAGCTCATGCCACAACATACCAACCAGCAAACAGTTTATATATCAGCAGCAAATATACATTAAATGTAAGCTACAACATGAAAAAGTGAAACCTAAAATCATACATACAAAATAGATATACAATGACTTCTCTCTTTCCCCTCCTCTCCTTCTAGTGAAGGAGGCCGAGTACTCTTTAACAATTAACTGTTAGTTCGTTTGTTGACCAAGGGGGAGGGGGGAATTGTCCACTGTCTCACTTTCACACGCAAAAGTCAAAATTAACTTTGCAGAACTGGACAATGTGAATTCTCTAAATGTGTGGGTTGGCTGTACAGACCAACGCACTGTTTTTCATTTTTGTTTTATTTGAATAAACCAAATAAAGGACTCCCCCACAGAGTAGGCAATTTCATACCTCAACATTTTCCATAGGATTTGGAAAGGGAGCAACTGCCAAACATCCTGTTTGTGGGTTAAGTATTTCTTTCACCAACTGAAACCACGAGCCAAGAGAGTAGTCAGACAAGTAAAAGATGCCAACAAAGAGGCCTATTTTTTATTTTTAAAAAATAAACACAGAACGAGTCTTCCTATGTTCTTCAGAGAACTAAATGAAAGCTTTTAATGTACCCGGTTCTTTAAGGTGTGCAAGTCACCTCCAAAGCAACAAATAAAATCTACAAGGCAACTTAATAAAAAAAAGGTACCCGAGCCTTTGGGCACCTCCCAAACACTTTAGAGGTATAATCAACCAGCAACTTAACAACAAAGACCAGTCCAAACACACACTCAAAAATAAAAATAAAGCAAGGCTCTTGCTTCAAACCAAATTATCCATCTCCCTTCCATTTTTATTTATGACTTTGCCAAGCTGCTCTCTTTCTCTTTTCCTGCAAGAGCAGCAGCTTAAGAGGGAAGGGCTTCTACTTGGCAAGGTAATGAGTAACATCTGTAACCACAGTTGCCCTGTGGGCATCTGAAGATGAATCCCACATTCCTGCCTTTGATGCTGCTGGAAGACTATAGCCAGGAAAGGAGGGAGGGAGCCAAGGAAAGTTTACAGATTCTCTTTCCTCCCTGACCCCCTCCTCCTCCTTCTCCTCCCCCTCTCTTCCTGCACCAGAAGAGGCTTGCCTCCCAGAAGTGATTAAAGGATGTGCCCCCTCCCCCCCCACCTCAAATCTCCTCTTAAGTTTCCGCCTCTGGAACCAGAGCTCAGATGTAATATTATTGGCTTTGGGAGCTTTTCTGGAAGGATTCTTAAAGGCGCGTCCGAAACGCCCATTTACAGAGACAGAACAGGAGCAGGCACTGCATGAACCGCACATTATTGTACAGTATTCCGAATCGAGTTCCTGGCTTGGTTTTTAAAAATAAATAAATAAATTCTACGTATATTTATATATATAAAGAAGGGGGGCTCGTGTGTTTTTTTCCAAACAAACGGCGTAAGAAGGAAGGGGGTTGGAAATCGAGATATTTTTTAAAAAATTAAAATAAAATAATAATCGTCTCCAACACAGTTCCAGAGACGCAGTAGGAGGCGGGTTTTGACCCATGCGTGGGGGAGAGAGGGAGGGAAAGGACGCATTTTGGACCCCGAGGAGAGAAGAGGGAGAGGCTGCTGGGTTTGGGGCGGGAGTGAGATCCAAAGGGCGAGCCTCCGCTCAGACAGGCAGCTCCACTCACCTCTTCATAGCGCCGCAGACAAAGGCGAAGAAGCAGGGGGGAGGCGGCGGCGCGGGATCCCCAGGGATCCTAAGGGAGGAGGAGGAGCAGGAGGAACTTCCCGTCCATGGGCTTTTGCTGCTGCAGCGGCTGCTGGTGCTCCGGCTGTAGCTGCAAGGAGGGCTGGTGGCGGCGGCGGCGGCGCAACCCCTTCCCGGAGACCCGCGCTGTAATCACGGCGCTGCGCCCGGCCGCATCTTCCCAGCGCCCGGCCCCCTTTCCGGCGATGCCTGAGCTACCCGCAGCGGCGCCTTTGGGGAGCCCGGAGGAGGAGGAGAAGTTCCCGTCGAGTCGCGACGGGGAAAAGTTGGCAGCGAAGAGCGAGCCAGGCGCAAAGTTCCGAAGAGGCAGCCAGGCGAGCCGAGGCGAGGAGGGGAGGGAGGGAGGAGGAGGAGGGGCTACTCAGCCGGGGATACAGCTGCAGTGAGGGAGGAGGAAGTGGCTGCTCCCTGCTCTGCCAATGGGAGTCTGGAGCTGTAATTAACCAGGCAAGCCAGGCACATCATTTCCTCCCGGCGCAAATCCAGGCGCCAGAGCAGAGACGCCCCGTCTCGCCCCCTGCAGGACCGAGCCGGGAATCACACCCGGCCCCAGCGGGCACGCACGAGACACCAAGACGTGGCACGCCCACAGGGCACACGCAGATGCCCCCACACCTGTCTGGGAGCCACCCGGGTGGCCCGGGCTCGGTTTTTTGGAAAGAAAGAAAAAAATCAAGCAAGCGCATGCAAGCCGCCTCTTATTCAACATCTTTATCAACGACTTGGATGATGGACTCAAGGGCATCCTGATCAAATTTGCAGATGACACCAAACTGGGAGGGGTGGCTAACACCCCAGAGGACAGGATCACACTTCAAAACGACCTTGACAGATTAGAGAACTGGGCAAAAACAAACAAGATGAATTTTAACAGGGAGAAATGTAAAGTATTGCACTTGGGCAAAAAAAATGAAAGGCACAAATACAAGATGGGTGACACCTGGCTTGAGAGCAGTACATGTGAAAAGGATCTAGGAGTCTTGGTTGACCACAAACTTGACATGAGCCAACAGTGTGACGCGGCAGCTAAAAAAGCCAATGCAATTCTGGGCTGCATCAATAGGAGTATAGCATCTAGATCAAGGGAAGTAATAGTGCCACTGTATTCTGCTCTGGTCAGACCTCACCTTGAGTACTGTGTCCAGTTCTGGGCACCACAATTCAAGAAGGACACTGACAAACTGGAACGTGTCCAGAGGAGGGCAACCAAAATGGTCAAAGGCCTGGAAACAATGCCTTATGAGGAACGGCTAAGGGAGCTGGGCATGTTTAGCCTGGAGAAGAGGAGGTTAAGGGGTGATATGATAGCCATGTTCAAATATATAAAAGGATGTCACATAGAGGAGGGAGAAAGGTTGTTTTCTGCTGCTCCGGAGAAGCGGACACGGAGCAATGGATCCAAACTACAAGAAAGAAGATTCCACCTAAACATTAGGAAGAACTTCCTGACAGTAAGAGCTGTTCGACAGTGGAATTTGCTGCCAAGGAGTGTGGTGGAGTCTCCTACTTTGGAGGTCTTTAAGCAGAGGCTTGACAACCATATGTCAGGAGTGCTCTGATGGTGTTTCCTGCTTGGCAGGGGGTTGGACTCGATGGCCCTTGTGGTCTCTTCCAACTCTATGATTCTATGATTCTATGATTCTAAGTTACGATTTTTTTTCTTGCCCTAACGGACCACGCGGCAGCACAGTCTTCACCCATCGCTCTTCCTAGCCGTGTTTTGATCACACACACACGCGCACGCACAAACCTCTTTTTAGCAACTCGAGGGGGAAAGATCGCGCATTCAGGAAGGGTCGGATCCAGGCTGCTAGGCCGTCATCACACCCGTGTCTCACAAGAAACGGATGGGGTGGTTCAGTTGTAAGAGAACAGCACACTGCACATTATCAGAGACTCTTAGTACATCTCAGGGATGAGCTTTGCCACTAAAAATAGACCGCGAGTTCCAATCACATTTTTTTATTTTTTAAAAAAGAAAACCTTTGGCCTGTCTCGCCAACGTAGAAAAAAAAAAGTTTCGTAGGGGGGGGGAGCTTTCTGAGCCTTGTGTATGAGTGGTTTGAATAAGTTGAGGTTATATTTTTCACTGTTTAAACTAGTGAACAAATTGAAGCCTATACTGTTTAATTTAAATACCTGTTCTAATAGGAATTTATCTTAAGGAAAGCTGTAGCTTAGGGGAAGGGGCATAGCACAGCGGTAGACAGAGAGCATCAGGCACGCGGTCCCAGGTTCGCTATTTCACATTTCAGTGTTTCAGATTTACATAATTTTTTAGAAACAACACTGGAAATAGTGAACATTGCTAGCAATTCTTTATTCACTTACCTGGGAGTGAGCCTTGTTGAATTCAGTAGGACTTGCTTCCCGGCTGATGTATAGACTTGTATTGTAACCCTTGAAAGATTTTTACTGCTTCAGTTTGTAACATCAGCAAATTTCTTCAACAAGATATATTCCTATGAGGCATTTTATTATATTTTATTTAAACAATCCCTGCTCCTGAGTTTCCGCTTGTGTGCATAAGGAGTGAAATACGCTGCCCCCGTGGCTCCCTTCCTTCCCAACATTAGCGGGCTGCCTCTCCCTGTTTCTGTCAGCAAAGGGTGCCCTCAGGGCAGGGTGGCAGGAGCTGAAATTCAAAGGTGCTCTGTGGCGTCCATCAGAGGGGTCAGGCCAGACTCACACTGGGAGAGCTGCTTGGGGGATGACAGGAGGTGGCTGTCAAGGTGACTGTCAGGAGCAGGTCAGCAATAACTCAGTGCCCGTGAAGTTAACTTTCTTCAAAGAAACAAAACAGCTTAGGAGGCCAGGCCTAGTGAGCACAGCAACTCTTCCTGGTAAATCTTGCCCCAATTAGGCAGTTGTAAGCACTGAAGTTCCCCACCTTCCCACAGCCCCCTAAGTTTCCTTCTCGCCCTCCCCCCGTCCATTCCTTCCCACACAATCGGAGGCCCCTTAGTCTTACCTGCCTTTGCTCTGCCCTCTTCAGACCTCCAGAGGTCCACAATGCATTGCAAGGTGGATGAATTATCTCTTTGTGGGAGAGGGATGGCAGGATGATATAAGTTGTGCTGTAGAGGTATAGCCTTTCATTTGTATACTATTTTTCCCCATTTCAACCCTGGTGGTTTGCAGAAAAGGGGGTGGAAATTGGAAAAGCAAACAGGAGAGCTGAGTGGAAGGGGGTGGGCAGAGGAAGAGAACAGAACTTCTTTGAGCTGCAGGGATCTTTCCTGCTGATGCTTGTTCCTGCATTTTTCCATGTCTGTTCCTGTAACTCTATTTCTAACCCAAACTGCATCTTTACAGTTACAGATAGGTAGCCGTGTTGGTCTGCCATAGTCAAAATAAAAAAAAATTCCTTCCTGTAGCACCTTAAAGACCAACTAAGTTAATTCTTGGTATGAGCTTTCTTGTGCATGCACACTTCTTCAGATACACCATCTGTATCTGGTGTATCTGAAGAAGTGTGCATGCACACGAAAGCTCATACCAAGAACTAACTTAGTTGGTCTTTAAGGTGCTACAGGAAGGAATTTTTTTTATTTTGCATCTTTACAGTACTTTCATATATGTTTTTGAAGGATGCAACTGTTTGCTTGTTGCTTGTTTTTTCTTTCTTTTTTCTTTCTTCTTTTTAAAAAAAGATACATGGTCTTTTCTTGTAAGAAGATACTTTAGCAAGGAGATTTCTTTTTTTTTTTTCTTTTGGGTACATATCAAGAGCAGATTACATAATTTATGAACAGCTTTTTGAGCGGCACTTACATTACTCTGCTGAGTCGATATTTGAGGATACTGGAGCACGGGTTGAAGAGGAGTCCAGCACAGACCAATTTTGGGACATGCATATCCCAGGAATATGACCCCATTTAGATCTTGATGTGAATTGTGAGCAGACAGGCATTCCTCAGCATTTGGGAAGCTAGTGGTGCAAAATTGCAGCTTTGGGATCCCCCACAGCCCTTTGAAGTTAATCTACTTTACAACTTCTTAATCAACTGCTTTCTTCTACCAAGAAGGTGTTACCATTGTTTGCATTACAAAAGGAAAGGCAATGGATATGGAGATACACAAGAAATACCATGCAAATCTACCCTGGCAATCCTCATTGCTCAGGAAAATCACCAAAATGTAGCTGTTTGGCATTGTGCTTGTGTGAGTCATTTGTGATAAGTTTTGGCCATTTGGAAGAGGTGAAGCAAGGGGCATTGTTCTTCCCTAGCCCTCTTTGTGTGTCTTCAGAACCACCCTAAGAAGTAAATAAAGAAGTAGAAGAAACCATGCTGGTCCATAAAAAAAATTCCCAAATCCACCGCTGGGCAATACCTTTAAGAACTGCTCTGGGCTCCTTCAGGGGGAAAGGCAGGATATAAATCAAATAAGTAACAGCAACCAACGTGTCACAAAGTACTGTTGCTGTTATTTTATTTCATGTCCACCAAACCTCTTCATCAGGGCTAGATGTTCTGGAAAAACTCAAAAGCTTGCTCAATACTTCATGGCATTTTGGTTGGTCCCAACTGCCCACTTACGAACCTACAAACACGGAGATGCGTTTTGCAAATGGAGGTTCTGAAGCTGAGAATAGTTTCCCCATTCCCTGAGCACAGTTACAAAAGTAGGAGTGGGAGACAGTCGTCTGTAATTAATGTTGACTGGCAAAATTTCCCAAAGTTGCTGCTTTAGGATCAAAGTAACCACTCCAAGCTGAAGTGTACAACATTGAGTGTCATAATTGCTAGGAAGGAAGGAAGGAAGGAAGGAAGGAAGATGCAGAGAGACCATAGGCTGTTCTATTAGATCCACACAGTTCTAATATAAATTGAAAATGTAGAGTAAATAGTTTTCATTGCTGCATGGGAAAGTTCAGCCTGTGGTGGAAGACTGAGCAATTGCTAAGGCCTGGACCAGAGATCCTCCAGAGCATGGGTAGGCAAACTAAGGCCCGGAGGCTGGATCCGGCCCCATCGCCTTCTAAATCCAACCCACGCACGGTCTGGGAATCAGTGTGTTTTTACATGAGTAGAATGTGTCCTTTTATTTAAAATGCAGCTCTGGGTTATTTGTGGGGCATAGGAATTTGTTCATTTCCCCTCCACAAAATATAGTCCAGCCCCCCACAAGGTCTGAGGGACAGTGGACCGACCCCCTGCTGAAAAAGTTTGCTGACCCCTGCTCCAGAGATTCAGGCCCCCTGAAGGGCCAAAACTAGTGTTTGCAAGAGAATTAACAGTGGCAACAGTAGTCATAATTTTTTCCTTAGTACTATACACATATGAGGGATGCCAGTTGAAAAATTCCCTCTTTGCTTCAAAGGGCAAAAGACCCCACAAATGTCTTGCTAGATTGTGAGGAGGAAAACCCTGGGATTGTATTAAAAAAACCAGAATGATTTGGTAGGTCATATAGTGCAGAAACCAAGTGGCAGCTGTCACCAGGAGTGCCTTTGCTCAGCAGAGGCTAGTGTGCCAGCTGTGCCCATTCCTGAAGAAGTCAAGCCTGGCCACAGTGACACATGCCTTAGTTACTTCCATTTTGGATTACTGCAGTGCTGTCCACATGGGGTTATCTGTGAAACTTCAGCTGGTCCAGAATGCAGCTACATGAGATCACGTTGCACCAATCCTACAACAGCTGCACCAGCTACCAGTTTGCTTCTGGTCACAGTTCAAAATGTTGGTGATTACCATTAGAGTCCTACATTACTTAGGTCCAGGATACTGTAGGGATTCATCTACTCCCAAGTCATTCTGCCCAGTGTCTAGGATCAGAGGGTCCCTCTCGTGTCCTACGATGGAAGCACGGCTGAGTAGGATACGAGATGGGGCCTTCCTTCAGAGTGGCTGCCCTCGGTTGTGGAAAACCTTCATCTGTAATGAACTATGGTTGGTTCTCTCTCTCCCAATTTTTCACCAGTTATTTAAGTCCTATTTATTATTCCATCAGGCTCACTTTTTATTTATGCTTTAACATTTGTATCCTGACTTTCTTCCATCATGGAACCCAAAGCAGCATGCCCATAGTTGCCAGGCACTACTGACCAGTCCCAGAACTGCATAACTTCAGCAAAGTGCTAACCTCATGTCTCTTCAGACCAGACCCTGAGAGTTTTAGGAGACAACACATTTATACCGGTAATTTAACTGCTGACCCTGTCTCTTCTGTAATTGCACTGCATTCTTTATATGAACTTGTAATGTTATATATGCTGTAAGCCACCCTGAGTGGTGTATTTACACAAGAACTGAGGGGAGAGAGGTTTTTTTGCAACCAATGGCTTTCCAGTGGCCTTGCCCCACCCTCCAGCCCCAGACCATGACTTTGAGAACAGCAGAAGCAGCTGGGAAGAGAGGAGTTCAGGGATAGATTTTTAAAAATAATTTTATAAGTTGTGTGTCCTTGTTTCTCAGTTTTGTCCTTGTTTGTTTTTGGTCCTTGTATTTGGTTTTGTGCATTTTCTGATATTTTATGCATTGTGCTTTGCTGTTATTTTATTGATTATATAGTTAAAATATTATTTGCTGATGTTTAATTTACTATTGGATTCTAATGGATTATTGAGTACAGTGGTACCTCGGGTTACGTACTTAATTCGTTCTGGAGGTCCGTTCTTAACATGAAACTGTTCTTAACCTGAAGCACTTTAGCTAATGGGGCCTCCTGCTGCTGCTGCGCCGCCATAGCACGATTTCTGTTCTCATCCTGAAGCAAAGTTCTTAACCTGAGGTACTATTTCTGAGTTAGCGGAGTCTGTAACCTGAAGCATATGTAACCTGAAGCGTATGTAACCCGAGGTACCACTGTATTGCTTTATTTGATACAAGTTGTTTATTATAGTTATTGTGATTTTTTTTATATAGGATCTGATTATTACTGTTAATGTTTGATGTTTTATTCTTATTTCTGTATGTGTTGGAAGCTGCCCAGAGTGGCTGGGGCAACACAGACAGATGGGAGGGATATAAATAAAAATTATTATTATTATTTAGAAGGGAGGGATATAAATGCTGTTATAAAATAAAACTTAAAAACAGGGGATAAAGACACACACACACACACACACACACACACACACACACTTGTTTTGCTCCAAAAGTGACTTTTTTTGGTTTTGCAATTTTAACGCCTATGTACAGCCAAGTTTAATTTGTTGAATAAATCATATCAGAAAACATAACATTGCTCGATATGGGCACAGAAGCTGTTTCAGGCGCCAGTTTTCAGCCTATACGACCTGAGTCACAGCTTGTGCAGTTGAAGAAGAGGCTCAGGGTGGAAATGCTATCACCAGAAGGTTTGCTTTTTCAAAAAGGCACAGCTATACAGTAATACTAATTTAGGAGGTGCTCTTTCGAACCAGCTTGAGACGATTGAGGGGCACTTTTCTGTCCAAGAAACAGGTCCTACACCTCTGCGCCACTGTGTCAGCAGCTTGCATTGTGAACATCCAATATCAATTACATGCCAGCAAAGAGCACCACCCACCCCTTTTTATGCATGTAAAAAGAAAAGAAAAGAAAAACAAGACCATATAAGGTTGCAGTTGTCCTCCTTGTTTGTTCCTGTATACATTCTGCGTATCCCACAGTGCCAACCAAACATGGATTGTTTGTTCGTCTCTGATCCTTTTGGCTTAGTTTATGCCCATTCCCCACTCAAACTTGGCTAAGGGAGAATACTTTCCTTGGCTACTGTTTCCATCATCTGGCATTTAAGCGTGCACTTGATCTCTCTCCCCGGCAACTTCCCTAACAGCAAAGCCATTTAGGTTCCAAGGCTTCTTTTAAAGCATATTATTAATGCCCCTTTGGCAAGCGCAAGCTGAACACTCCGCAAATTAATTGCCATATTCACTTCGGATCCTTGCCAACAAAAAGAGCATCAAATTTAGTCATATAGTGAAAAGTGAATTAATGTATTCATGTCCTAATATTGCTCATGATCCAACCAACTGCTGTTCGGGCAGCATCTGCTAGTTGGAGGCTCTGCTGGGCTTCTGTACAGCGAGTGAGAAATGTTAAGTTTGCTTGGTGTACTAGTCTTTCCGCCCTAGTACATTTGATGGAAATCTAAACCTAAAATGGTGGCAGTGGAGGCTGGTGCATTAGGGTAAATGTGGCCCTGACTCACCAGTCTCAACCTCCCATCACTTGCCCACCTCCTTACTTCAAACCAGTCCAAGGGAAGGCACTTCCTGACAGCTCTCTCTTCCTTGGGCTCAGTGTTTGCCTCTTGGAACTCAACAAGGAGGAAAGTGAAGACAAAGGTAGAATGAATTGGCTCTGCTTTGCATTGGCTCTGGCTCCAGCTACAGCCAAGGTCTCCGCCTTAGGCCCCACCAGCTGCAATGGGCAGCAGCCACCATTGATTAATGCTCAACATGGAAATCTTGAGTGGAAAAACAGTCACTGTGTATATTACGCCCCCCCCCAACAAGGACTGTGTTTGCACTTCACAACTAGCTTGCAAATTGAACTGGTTTGAAGTACTACAGAAGGATCGGCCTTTTAGTGGCACTTGTTCTGTTTTGAATCCTAAAGGCCAATCGCATGGGAAGTGGGGATGAGGGAGATACTGCTGCCACCGCTGCTAGCGAGCCTTTCAAATACAAAAATGGTGCAAAGACAACAGACATACCGGTATGTGCCATACATACATCTGGAAACTCAGAAAGGGCCCGTCAAATAGGATCTGTCCCTGCGTTGGCATCAGTGCCGATGTGCCACCAATACATGAAGTTGATGAACGCAGGATGATAAGAGTGACTTGCCCACACCCCTACCTCACCACGGTCACAATAGGAAAGCTAGCACAACAGTGCACAGGTTGCGTGCACTTCATCAAACCTAGTGGCGCAGCTAGCAACAGCCTGGGTATAGCTGGTCCCCAGGCATCCTTTATGCATCCTTTATGCCCCTCCTCCCTCCCTCTGCCATCTCACCATAACTGAGTGCCTCATATGTCCAACTTTCCAACTTTTGTTGCACAGTGCCCCTCCAGAAGGCAATAATGCAGTAACATTGAAGAAGCATTATGGAACTAATAAAATGGAATGAGACACCACTAATGCAATATTATTGTGTGAATGACATGTTGCTGAATACACCCACAAAAAACCCACCAGTCTGGAGGGGACCCTACTAGTCACATACCCACAGGTTCACACACAACCTCCCTCCCTAAGGAACAAGTCTGACTGAAATCAGCAGGACTAGGAGGCTGAACTAACAACTGAGTCAGAGCAAGTCACTGCATGAACCCCAAGTTTTATATCTGTGTTCCCATGCCTTCTCTTCTTACAATTGGCTTAAGGGCTAGAGTGGATTACAAAAATAATTTTGTTTCTCTAGAAGGTGATTGAGCAGCTGGCAGGAATGAGGGGAGAAGTTTAATTCATTGACTATGTTGTTTTTAAATTAAATAAACAAATATAAATTTAAAAAGTCTGAGGTGATGTCTTACTGTGATGTCTCTGAACAGCTGGGGGGGAAAAGACAGAAAATGCTTGTGACTAATTTAATACTGGACGTGACAAGAATAACCCAGCCATATATCAGACAACAGACAGAGTGACCGAATGAAAGGCGGAGACTTCTGGGAGACCACAGTGATGATTGTACCTCAAATGAAGTGACTGAAAGAGGCTGCATTTCAGAAAGTCTCTTTCGATGAGCACAATTATGAATTGCTGCAGACTTATCCCCCTCTCTTCCCACAAGTAGCAACAGCAACATCAGCAATCTGCAGGCCTTCTGCAGCCCATCTCTTTGTTTGGTAGGATCAGTGTTCTGTGGCTAATAAATTAAGGGCAGAAAATCCTGCTCTCTGTACCAAGCTGTCGCTGCTGCTGCTGCTGCTGCTGCTGCTGCTGCTGCTGCTGCAACTCAGCTTTGAGTGTTATATGGGTAAGCTTGGACCTAAAGCAGGAATGGCTTGTTAGCATCCATGCAACATGTCATTCTTGAGTGCACACTTTCTGTCTCTCTTCTGCTCCCACTCCCCACAACCCAAGTCCTCAGCATCAGCTGTTTTCAGCTTGAAACAATAAATGGATATAGCTCAGCTCTATCAAACCAGGTGGCTTTCCCCACAAATTTAGCTTATGTCATAGAAAGTAAACAAATGCAATTGCAGACCCTCTAAGTGTCCCTATTTTCCAGGGATAGTCCTGGATTTACAGAAGCCGTTCCGGTTTCTGATTTGATCCCATAATGTCTGGCTTTTCCTTAGGACGTCCCTATTTTCATCAGTGAAATGCTGGAGGGTATGGTACAATGTCCCTGTTTTAATCCCAGGGTATGGAGTTATGCAACACCCCCCCCCCCAAGTCAAGGAGATAAAAGACATATGAAGGCAGCCCTGTATAAGGAAGTTCATAAATGTTTAATGTTTTATTATGTTTTTATATATGTTGGAAGCTGCCTAGAGTGGCTGGGACAACCCAGTTAGATGGGCAGGGTATAAATAATAAAATTATTATTATTATGGAATAGGACATCCCTATTTTCATAGGAGAAATGTTGGAGGCTATTGTGAATCACCAAGGATACATTATCAGCGTGCAATCCAGTCTCTGGTAAAACAGAAATAATTTCTGGCTGTAAATTCTATTAGATGACCCTGATTAGAGTTTTTCTCTGCTGTTTAACTCCTGGGCTCCCATAACATCCTTGTACTGGGGAGTATGATTAGTACATTCATTCATTCATTCTGCATTATAAATACACATCAACAGTACTTTGGGTGTGATGATTGTCTAACTAACACCTTCTAAACACCTTGACTTCTATAATTGCAGCATGTTGTATTAGTTTCTCAAGCTGCTTATTTATATATTTCCAACATTTATATACAACTTTTCACCAAAAAGTAATTTTCCATGCACTGAGCAAAGCCAGTCAGTTAAAGTAATATAATATTTTAACAGTAAAGCAATCCTTATTGTCTATAAGAATACAGAAGTGGTCATTAGAAACAGTAAGTGTCACAGTACAGCTGCACCTTAATTTCAGAAGCATGGATTGCAACAATCAAGGCACACTGCTAATGCTATAGGGACGCAGGTGGCACTGTGGTCTAAACCACTGAGCGTCTTGGGCTTGCCGATCGGAAGGTCAGCAGTTTGAATCCCCATGATCGAGTAAGCTGTTGCTCTGTCCCAGCTCCTGCCAACCCAGCAGTTTGAAAGCACACCAGTGCAAGTAAATAAATAGGTACTGCTGTGGCAGGAAGGTAAATGGTGTTTCCGTGTGCTCTGTTTTCTGTCACGGTGTTCCGTTGCACCAGAAGTGGTTTAGTCATGCTGGCCACATGACCCGGAAAGCTGTCCATGGACAATCGCTGACTCCCTCGGCCTGAAAGCGAGATGAGTGCCGCAACCCCATAGTCGCCTTTGACTGGACTTAACCGTCCAGGGGACCTTTTACTATAGGGCACAGCATATACAATGCACTTCCTAGCTACATGACTCCACTGGCAATGACACCGTAACTGCTTTTGCTGGCTGTGGCAAGCTTGCCGCACTGAAACCTGTACAGGCTTGCCCAGAATTTCAGGCGACGCTTTCACAGCTTAGAGAAACAATCCATGTGCCATCAGAACTCTGTGCCGAAGACAACAGTAGTAGAATCTGCTGTCCTGCAGGTATAAGCAGTCTTGTGCTTTACAGATGCAGATTGGTGCCATCAGATGGGGGCTTAAGTCCGCATCCGCTGCACTGTTTTTCTAGATCAGTGTTTCCCAACCTTTTTTGGGCAAAGGCACACTTGTCTCATGAAAAAAATCTCGAGGCACACCACGTTACAGCCCCGTGATGTCAGCGCGCAGCATCACGCCGGGAGGGACGCACGAAGGAGGGGGGAAGGGCGAGCGGAGGCAGCGGCGAGCCCCGTTCCTCCCCATCCGCCCCTTTCCGTGCAAGGAGCGCAAACAGGTGTGAGAAGGGGGTCAAACCTGCGGGCCGGCGCCAGGGAACCTCCAAGCTTTGGGGGTGGGGGGGAGGAGGCAGCAAAGCGAGGCAGGAAGGAGAGCGCTGCTTGGCTGGGTGAGCTTTGGCAGGGGCAGGGAATGAGAGCCGCGAGGCGGGCGCTGCGGACGGAGGCGTTGCCCGCCGAGCTCGCAGGCAGCCAGGCAGGCAGGCGGCGAGAGCCCCGCGCTGGGCGGCCTCTCCTCGCCGCCGCTCCGCATCTCGGCGCCCAACTCGCCCGCCTCCCTCCGGGGACGGCGCCCCAATCGAAAATTTGACTTTTTTAAAAAAAAATATTTCGAATTTTTTAATTTTTCCCACGGCACACCAGGCAACATCTCGCGGCACACTAGTGTGCCGCGGAACAGTGGTTGAAAAACACTGTTCTAGATAACACCTCTCCCTTCTCAACTGCTATTTATCCTGTTGGTAAAAACCACACGTGCATACAAGCTGTGCCTACATGGTTTTTACTACAGTGGTACCTCAGGTTACATACGCTTCAGGTTACATATGCTTCAGGTTACAGACTCTGCTAAGCCAGAAAGTGCTTCAGGTTAAGAATTTTGCTTCAGGATGAGAACAGAAATCATGCTCCGGCGGTGCGGCAGCAGCAGGAGGCCCCATTAGCTAAAGTGGTGCTTCAGGTTAAGAACAGTTTCGGGTTAAGTACGGACCTCTGGAACGAATTAAGTACTTAACCCGAGGTACCACTGTAATGGGGCAAGTAGCAGCTTCAGGTGAGGAGACATCTTCATTCAGAAAACAGGGCAGGGAGAATTAAAAACTTTTAATTGGTCTTAATCTTGATAGGATCACCCTGTGGCTATTTAAAAAAAAAAAACATATAAAAGAAGGACTTTTTGTAATGTGAATGGCAGTAGTGGATGACATGGGGGGGGGCAGCAGTGCTCACCCAACATCCAGTCACTGGTGTTAACTGTTGTTTACGGGGAAGTAGAGGGAAGCTAGTTGTAGTGGTGAGGTTAGTGCAGCATTATGGCAACACAGGAAGCCTACAGCTACAATATCCCTGATCAGTGGCTATCCAACCACCTCTGCTTTAAAACCGCTAACGAAGGAGAGTCTGCCACATCCCAAGGTCATCTGTTCTATCGCTGTAAACCTTGTACAGCCAAGCTCTTCCTAATGTTTAGTCAAAATATTCTTTCTTGTGACTGTGTAGCCTGTTGTTTGGGTCCGTCACTTATTTGGCAGTCCTTCAAATATTTAAAGATGTCAATAGTCTCTAGGCTAAGCATGCCAACTCCTTTAACCTTCTGAAGAAGGCTATAAAAGGGAATGAGAAAATATATTAAAGATGGACTCTCCTTCCACCCAACAATGGTAGCTTTTGTTTATTAAATTGCAAGCATCTTCCTGCACCCCCCCCCCACAAAGGCACTTAATAGTGAGGTTTTGGTGATTTGCACAGTTACGTAAATATGATAAATTAACCAGTCAGTAGGTTAAAAGGAAGGTGCTTGATCAGCAAAAAATTCTTCAGTCTGTTGACACCCCTCCTTGTTTCTCCTCCAACCAGACATCCTCCCATTCAGAACATTCTTTTCAGCTCCCACCCAGGTAGGTCGTCGTGACCTGCATTCCAGGCTAGCTTTCAGCCCATTAATTAGCACTCTTTGCTAGTTGCCAAGCCACTAGGCAGAACAACATGACTTATAAGAAGTTGCTTTATATGAAATTAGACCACTGATCCATCTCGCCCAGAATCATCCCTCTTACCTGGCAACGGAGAAGCATCTGTGAGCCCTACATTTTTGTCAGCTCTGGTTCAAAGGAATCCCTTGTGCTGCCAGTAATAGCTCCTCAATATTACTTTTACTGTAATTTAGTTTCTGGGCATGGAGCAAAACTTCACCATTTATAATAGTTTCATATGGTGCATTAAAACACACACAAGCTTTATTTTGCATTAAAGAGACTAGAAGGTTTAAGTAGGCAGAAAAGTAATTAGCCACACTGGCATTTTGCTAAGACACCTCCCACTAGTCTTCTGAAAAGCAACATGGAATATTAAATAGCCACAGATGGTCAGGAACTGAATCCTATTTCTCATCTAAAAATGGTGCTTCCAAACTCCCATTCAGCGCTGAGTCAGAAGACAAAGTGCCACTTAACAGATGACAGCTCATCATCTCCTCCATGGGTCTCTTTGAGGGACTCCAACACTGATAAGCATGGGAGATGATGTTGTTGTTGTTTTAAAAAAATACAATTCAAGGATATTTAGGGCACAATCCTAGGGTAGAGGCCGATCACCTGATGGGCTGTAAGGTTTAGAGGAAGCATTGCTACATGGGCAGAATACCAGATATTCTGCTGGTGAAGAATACACCTCTAGAATAGCTGAAATGAGTCATGGGTGAGATGTGGGTAGCGCAGGGGAGGAGCACACCGTCGTCTATACTCCCTTTGTATCACCATGCACTCATTGACAGTGCAACATTACTTCAGCCCCAGATTTGGCACAACATCAAACAATTCTAGAATAGGTCCATGTCCCCACCCCACCCTGCCCATGGCAGAGCAGAGGATAGTATGCAGCTCAGAACCCAATCACAGCACACCACCACCAAAATATGAGCCAAGCACAGGGAGAGCACAAGTGTGGCAAGAGAGTACGTGGCATGCTGCTAAACCTCACGGGGTTCGTGATAATGCAAACTTAGAGCTCTCTGGTGATGGGGATGCTATGGAAAGACAGAACCTAGCACAAATGCTTCAAACCCAAACAGCTTCTCTCCAGAACACACAGGGGGAATCTGAGAATATTGCTAGCACTTCTGTGCACAGAATTGTACCAGGTACCCTTTGTCTCCGAACTCTAGACACAAACACCCAACACTAAATTCCATTCCAACAGCAGGAGGTGCCAGGACAAAGTGCCCCACACAGGTAAGCAAAAGAAAGGTGAACACATTCTGCAGCTGTCCCCCCATGTCTCCCCATCATCCCCTTTTCTACTTTTGAGTACTGTGTCTTGTTCTGATTTACATTACTCTAACATACACAGAGTGGAAAGCAGTGCCCTACTCCAAAGGAGAGCAGGTATTATTCATCCCCACATGCAGGTAAGATCTTGGTTGGTAAAGGCCAGGAACACCACACTACTGCAGGCCAAACACTGAGAAGCACTTTTGCTTTGCAGTATCATAGCATGGATACGCCAGGCAGAGCAAACTGTGTTTTCCTTTTAAAAAAACCCAAACCCATGGCAGAAGTGATAATAAGCGCCTGCCAACCATGAGGGGGAAGCTAAGACATGAGTGCGGGGAAAGCTCTTGAAATACTTTTATTTATTTATTTTAATATTCATTTATCCAGCTGCTATTCACAGTGTCTAATATGGCTCCTCCTTCTAGAATAGGAGTGGGGAACCAGTGGCCTTCCCAATGTTGCTGGACTCCAGCTCCCATCATCCCTGACCATTGGCCATGCTGCTGGGACTGATGGGAGTTGGAGTCCCACAACATCTAGAGGGCCAAAGCTTCCCCACTCCTGTTCTAGAAACCACGGGCACATCTTTCTTCCAGCTCCATCCAGGCCAAGCACACCTCTGCAACCAAGATTAGGCAGTAACCATCCTAAAATTCAGCTGATCATGATTAAATCAAAGGAATAGAAATGAACCGAAACCTAATAGTTGCATTGGTTGCCACCAGCAACTATACTGAATTAGAACTGAAGGGTACAAATTGTTTGTAAGAGGGTGGGTGGTTGTAGCTGAGTAATATGCACAAAAGAGATAGGGGAGTATAGGGCAACTGGAATTATTATTATTATTTTGCTATGTGCTCTATCTTTTCTCTCTCTCCCCCCTCCATTATATTATTAGAGTTTTACGTGTGAGTGTGTCTTTCAAAAAAATTCAGTTGGGTGTTCCAGAATAGACTAACCAAATATTGCATAGCAGTACTTGTTGCAAAGACTCCTCTTTGTGTAAACTGCAATCTTCCCAGCATATGGGGAGGGTCATTCCTGCATACCAACTTCCCAATGTAAATCACACGAGTTGGTGTATGTGTGAGTGTGGATGGCTCTGGCCATGCCCGGTGCCAGCTCCAGCCATGCCTTCTGTCACATGGTCCCAGACCAATCAACCACCACCTCTTGGAACTCTTGTGGCCAAAAGGATTGCCAAACCTACTGAAGTGACTGAATGTCATGCCATGACTGTTTTATTACTTTAAACCCAGCTTGTTTGAATTTATACACCCTTCATTATGATCCCTTGGTTTTTACGGTTGGAAGAGTTCTGAAGGAAATTCTAACCCAAGGGATGCCTGCCTTTGGGGAACAGTGAGCACATCTGGAATTCATAGCAAAATACGGTACCACGGGCTCCAGGCACAAAACGGCTGCTCCGGGGGCACGGCATACCACAATGGCCACTGTGGGGTACAAAATGACTGCCACATCTGAAAGGGAAGAAAAAGAAATGGGACTGAGAGAAAGAAGTGGTGCAGGCATGTGCCCCCATCACTGGGGAGGGAGGCATCAGCCACAGCCATACTGACAGACAGAAGTTCTTTCACCTCTCCTCTGGTTCAGAACAAATGGGAAGGTTGGGTGTCTTGTCCCGACACTCTCTGAAAGCCATACATTGTTCGATATATGCAAACACGAACTGAGCAGGAAGAGTAAACAGTCCCTTGTATGTACAATTTTTTAAGGGGATCTTTACTGAGACCTTTCACAAGCACCATAGGAGGAACTGGTGGGAACAATTGGCACTCACAGGAGTTTGTACTAACCCTTCCTGCTAGATGCTATCAACTGGCAGAGACAAGCAAACAGTTGGTGGGCCACGCTCCCCCAAGCCCCTACCTGTGCTTGTATTCATGTGCACTATTCCCCAAATGGTTAGCCACCCACTGCAATCCTCCCTCGTCAGCCTTTCTGTAATGAAGGAATATTTGACAAGACTTCTTTTGTTACATGGTTGCGTTGGGGAAACTTGCCTTTCATATTTCTTTTCATTTCACGCCATGAAAGGCACGGCTACGCTCGCTTAATTAGTACAGTGTGTGAACAGACAGAATAATCTAGCATCAGCTGGAGTACATTGATTTCTAAATTAAATTTTTAGTAACTGCCTGCAGTATTGAGCAACTCCTTGCAAGCGTCAGAGTTGCAACCTTGCTTCAAGGCTTCCCTTGCAACTCACAAAGCTGAACAGGAGCACCACCAGCATCCTGCAGCTGCCCAATGAAGGCCCTATTTACTGCCCGTCTAGCACTGTGCAAATGTTGAAGGCTGCCAAACACCTGCCAGGCCACAATGCATGACTCATAGGCTGCAACTGTCCTCGTGTTCGGAATGGGTGGGGACGTCACAAGGTGTGCTGGCCTGCTTTAAAGGAACACTATTTTTGTCTCTCAGGTTTTATTTTAAAAATCTAATTTAGTCAGACCTGAATAAAGAAAGCAGGGAACAGTAATTTACTTTAAAAGTATCACGAAGGGGAGGCCCCACAGAGGATGCACAACAACAACTTTATTGTCAAGCGTTTTATGGAGACAGAAAACCACACAACAGGTCACTGCTTGCAATGTAGAATTGAAACTAAGCTGCGCGCTGCCAGAGAGCTGACTCAGCAGTTTCTTGGTACGGAAAGCCAGGAGGCCCAAAATACACTGCATTCCTGGTCCATACCTTTAACAAAGGGAATATAGCTCAGTGGCAGAGCACTGACTTTGCATGCACAAGGACCCTGGTTCAGTATCCATCATCTCCAGTTAGGGCAGGGAAAGACTCATGTCTGAAACCCTGGAGAGCCTCTGCCAGTCAGTGAAGACAATATTAAGCTAGATGGACCAATGGTCTGGAGTGGCAGACGAAAATGATGGAATGTGCAGAATTAGCAAATGAAACTAACAGAATAAGAGATCAAAAGGGCATTTAAGGAAGACCGGGAAATGTTTATAGAATATTTGAAGAATCACTGCAAACAAGTTAAAAACGTTAGAAGGGTTAGAGTTGTGCGTTATATATGTGATTATGTAAAAATTCATAAATAAAATTTAAAAACTAGATGGATGAACGGTCTGACTGAACAAGTCAGTTTCCTATGTTCTAAGGTTTTCTCAGATACATAGCCAAATCTGGTAAGAGCAAAAGCTTGTCTAACAAAAAGGCTTAGAGCCTTTAGGTGAGCCCCACCTAGGGGGGGCCACTCGCACATCACAAAAAAGAGACCACAAATTTACATACAATTTGTATGTGCTAATTTAGAAATACCATATTTTCCCATGTATAAGACACCCCCTATTTTTGAGGACTCAAATTTAAGAAAATGGGGAGATACACTATCCGTGTATAAGACGCCCCCTAATTTTTGACATTATTTATTAGGTAAAAAACCTACCAATAGGAATACAATACAATCTCATCATAGTGGGGAAGTCTGTGACCAGGGGATCTGTGAGCCACCCCAGTCTGCAGTCCACTCAGGACTGGCCCAAGACATTTTGCTGCCTGAGGCAAAGGACAAAATGGTGCACTTCTCCATTCCACACAGAGGCAGTGAATCTTACTTCAACACCCACCACTACCCCTGAGGGTAGAAAGAAAGCTTAAAGGGGAGGGGCACACAACTCTGTCCTCGAAGAGAGCAGTTTAGAGGGCTGGATCCACTGCCCTCCTCAGCCTGCAGTATTTGCTGCCTCAGGCAGCTATTTCACTCTGTCAGGTGGTAGGGCTGGGCCTTTGTCCAATTAATTAAATAATTGTTATGTTAAAATCCCTCCTGCTGAAATCTGCCTTGCCCATGAAATTAAAAATTCAAAAGTTAGCATTCTGTGCAACTCAGTTGTATGAATCTGATTTTCTTTTTATTTATTTCATTTCCATTTCTGCAGTGTTAATTAGGGACTCCACGCTTCAGAAGGGAAACATCGCATTTTTAAATTCGCCACAAGATGGTGCACTTTAGCACATCTATTAAAAAAAAAATGGGAGGGGGTCCTTGGCAATCAGCGTACACTGTTAAATTAAAAATGTACTTTGCTTTTAAAAATGATTTAAGCCTGAATGATTTAGTAGACTGAGAATGCAAGGTTAGAAAAAGAGGGGAAGATCAGAATTTCCGCACAAAATGACTGCTGTGTTTCTCAAACTATCAGATGCCAAACATATAAGTGTAAGCAATAGAACAATGATAAACCTATTATTATTATTATTGTTGTTGTTGTTGTTGTTGTTGTTGTTGTTGTTGTTGTTGTTGCCGTTTTACAAGATCAAGCTCACTGGGGAAAGGCTGTTAAAGAAGCAAATACCTTCATAGGAAGTTGTGCTTTATCCTGAGGGATTAATCTGATAAGTTTGATTTGTTTGTTTTAAAAATAGAAAACTCAGTCTGCATCAGAAAAAGTAGTGGGGGGGGAGAGAGACATTTAAATTAAATTGTAACTGAAATCTTGTAAATTACAGACTCCCAGAGGCAACAATGCCAAACTGTAGCATTGCTGTCCACACTCTGATGTTAACATTCACATTGCTTCAATTACAGTAATTTCCCTGGAGCAAATAAAAACCATCCAACTCCACACTTGTCTTGTGTACCGTACTCAAAGCAAACTGGGTAGCAAAGTAAACACACTATGTGCCTCTGTAGTATGACTAATGAAAAGAGCAACAAGCAAGAAGGACACTTCCTCCACCAGACATGAGGGGGATGAATGACTACCCTGGCTATTGGCTCCCAAAGGGATGCCAGGCACTTTGCTTCCAGGTGCCAGGACTGCAGTAAGATACAGATTGGCAGCTTAGTAGCACGTCCTGTTTGTTTGCCTATGGTCACTCACATACCATTTTTCATGCCAGACCAGGAGATCTCACTCACACTTTTTCTCAATCTGGAAACTCCTCTGCTTGCAGCGTAGGACAGGGCCTGCTTTATGATGAAGCAACTCATTTTGATTAGCAGATTCTGGGAAGTGGAATGTTATGCCTCCACCTTCTATCCCTATGTGCCTTTTAAAAAACATCTGCAGGACATTACTATGTGATCCCCCCCACTCCATTTCATGTATTAAATTGTCTAAGGCCCAGGGTCTAATACTGACTAGTAAATAATAACCACATTTTGTATGTAGGAATGTGATCATGACAAACTTCTATGTTGTAGACCAGCCTTCCCCAAGGCTTGCAACCTCCAGATGTTGGGCTATAACTCCCATCATCCCTGAGCATTAGGCAGGTTGACTGCAGCTGATGGGAGTTGCACTCCAAAACTGGGGCTGGAAAAGGCAAATGTGGGGGAAGGCAGTTGTAGACTCTTATATGGCGTTGCTTGTGGGGTCAGGAGACCCACACAGTCATCCAGCCTTTTCAAGATGAATGGGTGAGGGAGGGAACTGAGATTGTGTATGCAGATCCCGACTCTGAATTCATAGTTCTTTTTGCCCAAGATCATAGGCATGCACGTTCTCCATGTGCAATCTTTCCCTTGCAAAAGCTGAGGGTATTGATCATGGACAAGGAGCCTCCATATATACAGGTACTCTCATGTTGACACACTGCAACCAGGACCAGCCCAAGACATTTTGGTGCCTGAGGCAAACCACAAAATGGCGCCCACCCTCCTGCCAGGGAAGAAGGGGTGAGTGAAGATCTACACATCATGAGCAAAGCGGAGAATAAAGATCTACATTGGGGTGTGCTGCACCTATGAATCTTGCCACCTGAGATGGTCACCTCATGGGCTGGCCCTGAGTGCATTTCACATCTCGTTGCAAACACATGCACGATTCCATCACCACCCTCCTTTTCCCTCTCTTTTTCTGCATTTTTAAAGCCCCCCTCTTATTATTATTATTGGCAGCGTTTGACTGTATAGGTAATTGAACTTATCATACAAATGTGTCTGTTGGGGGTATTGTTTTGCTGTTGTTGTTATGCATTTTGTGTTTTTATAAGGTAAACTGCCCATGTGATCTTCGGATGAAGGGCAGTACTGTATGTAAATTTAATAAATAATTATAATATACTTTTTTTAAAAACAGTTATATATGGCATCAGAATGTCAAGATTTTTTGACTAAAGAAAATATGACAAATATGAAAAA
Organism: Podarcis vaucheri; assembly: GCF_965113315.1. NCBI lineage: Eukaryota > Metazoa > Chordata > Lepidosauria > Squamata > Lacertidae > Podarcis > Podarcis vaucheri. The sequence goes on from NC_138759.1 coordinate 108,703,692, forward strand.
ATATGACACAATGACAAATTACACCCAGAATATTGCAAAAGTTAACTCGTCTTCTTTCTATACGTTCCTTGTCAGCAAATTCAGAGATGGGATTATCAGAAGAGATTTCTATCAGAAGGTCTCATTCTATGAATAGAACAGATAAGGGTGACAGCCTTGACTGCAGTGATGTGCTGTGCAACTTGTTTCAAATAAAGAAGAACTGTAGAACACCCTTTCTCCTCCACAATTTCAAATTGGCAAAGTTAAAGGTGGAGATCTATAATAGCATTCAGAAAAGTAACCAGGTCCTTGCTGAAAATTATCTTCAAGCTACTAGGTGCAGTAGTCTCGGATCCATCACATCCCTCTGCAGTATCTAACAAATTAATGAATTAGTTTGGAGGACAAAGAAATTTGCAGATCATTTCAGTAACCACTCACTACAAGTGCTACATGTCTTTCCAGTGCACTAAGATCTGGGGAAGAATGGTTCAGTCTTGCTAGGAATCCAAATAGATTCACAACTGCTGTGTAAGCACAGTAGCACTTCTCCAGTTCTATTTGAATTTTATATCTAAGACACTGTAGTATGTTCCCAACCTCAATTTGTCTATTTTAGTTTACAGTCACTTTTTCCATGGATTTGTGTCTTCGAGCTGTTGATCTTTCACCTAAATATGTGGATTCCACGTGATTACTTCTTTGTCTCTTCTTCAACGATGTTCCCTATGTCATGGATAAAAGTGATAAAGAATGATGAATTTTCCTCTGACACAACATCAAGGCCTGGTTTCTGTAGAACTTTCCTGACCCAATCAAATCTGTGAAGGACTTTATGCCGGAATATTGCTATAAAAGATATTTCAAATGTTTTCATTTTCTTTACCCAAAACTTTGCTTCTAACTTAACCACTACTTTTTCTTTGGAATCATTAACAGTCTTTGTGAAAGCTTCCAAAACGTAGTAGCAATGGACGACAAGAGTTTGTATGGCATCTTCTCTGCATGACCATCTTGTTTGTGACAGGTTTTTCAAGGTGATCTTTGGTTTACTGTTATTAATTTTGAGGTCCAGTGATCAATATTGCCTTGTGGGTAGATCCTGAAAAGAAAGCATAAAAGTGCCGTATTTTTCGCTCTATAACACGCACCCGACCATAACACGCACATAGTTTTTGGAGGAGGAAAACAAGAAAAAAAATATTCTAAACGAAACAGCGGATGTATGATTTTTGTGGTTCATGCTGTGGCCACAGACATGTGATCTGACGGTGAGTTTGGGGTAGCCCAATGCAAAAATCCTAACGATCCATGTGGATCCATGCTTTGTAACCACGTTTTTGCACCACTGCGGCCCCAGGCAACAGTGGGTGCGTGATTTTTTTTGGTGCAAGCTGTAGCCATGGACATGCTATGTGATCTGATGGTGAATTTGGGGTGACCCAGTGCAAAAATCCTGAGGATCCATGTGGATCTGTGGTTTGTAACCACGTTTAAAGTGGGGAGGGAAGGAAAAGCACTCAAGGGACAAAGGACACGCGTGGGGTGGGTGGAGAAGGATGCTGCTAATAATGCAGAAGAGGGGTATAAGAGGAGAAGGCTCCTCTCCTCTCCCGCTTTGCTCCTTTAAAGCAAGCAGGCTCTCTGTCCCCCTCTCCTCCCCACTCAGCGACTCTTCTCCCGCTTTGCTGTTTCAAAGCAAGCACCACGGAGGAGGGAAGGAAGGGGAACCATGGATCCTCTGCTCACGACTGCAGCAGATCCCCCCGCCACCCGCAGGCATTCCCTCCATAACACGCACAGACATTTCCCCTTACTTTCTAGGAGGAAAAAAGTGAGTGTTATGGTGCAAAAAATACGGTAATTTGAACAGCTTAAGTGCATAAAGACTATAATCCATGCTGTTTTGCCCAACTAGGTTCAGTGAATGACTTGCACAAGTCACAAACACAGCATTGTTTATACTTTTTATGCAGGCCCTGGTATTGACCACGCATATTCCTTGTTTTATCATAAGTCTGGTCCCCTGCCATTCGTGATGTCAATACCGTTCTTCTGAAGAATGCTGGTGAACATTTCACATACGTTTTCTCCAGCACAGATGCCAATAGGCACAAAGCACAAAAAGCACCCCTTCACTTCTCCATTCAATATGTACTAGAAAACAATGTATAGCTGATCTTCATGAGAAGTATCTAGTGTAGTGTCAACAATAAGAGAAAAATACTTTGCCTCTTTCGCCTCCTAGATGGTTTTCATATGAACTTCATTCCCCCATTAGTTCAACCTAGTTCATCAAATATCTGTGATGAAATACGGTATATGAAACATGGCCTTTTCCTTTGTTTGCATGATTTCTCAAGTGCTGCTTAAGAAAAGGATCAAACCTGGCAATTTCTTCCAATGTACCAAGATAATTTCCTTCGTGGGGTGACCCAAAGTCTAGTTGCCACCATGGAACGGAAATTCTATTTCTGCAAGAAAGATCATAACTGCATCAATATGCTTCAGTATTTCTTAACTGCATTTGATCTCCTTGCATATCTGGCTTTGAAAATGTTCCCACTGTGTTTGTTTTGCTCTTTCTTAAAATCCAGGTCATAATACACTATCGGTGTGGAATGCTGTTTTCATGCTCAATATTTTCTTCACATTTCCCCCCCTCTAATTTAAGAAACCTCTTTTCCCAAAGGCAGATTTCATCCCTTTGTATGAGTGAAAAAAATTGCAGGCAAAACAGAAAATGTTTCCTGTTCATACATAGCGTAACAGCCGCTTCTAACAATGTTTCTGTCCATTTTCTAATATACAAATGTGGATTATGACAGATAGCAGATTGATTTTGGATCGATGCATGCCAGAGCTTCCATCAATATTATGAAAATATTCAGATCCTCTGCTGATGCAGGTTTTTTTTAAAAAAATTCTTCAGTAATTCCTTTGCTGTGTCAAATCCCTCTTTTCCCTTTCTGAGTTCTTAACACAGAAGGATAAATACCAAATTCGCTGAAAGTATATTTGAATTAATCACCATCCAAGCCTGCCTGTGAATCTGTTGGGAAATGTTCATATGATATAATATTCTGGCAGGGTTTTTTTTATAGGCACTTCTTATCTCTTATCCCAATAAATCTACCTGGCTGATTTAAGAAAAGAAATGGGTTTTCCACTTGCATTTAGTGTTCATTCTATCTAACTCTTATAGGGAATCAACTCCTGCTAAATCCCCTATTCTGATGCTGAAGCAAGCAAGGATTTTCCAGAAGACCTGTTGTTTGGATTTTTGTCTAGATTTGTTGGCAGAAAGGTTAGACGATGCCACCTATTTAGTGAGCCTTTAGCCTGATTGGTTTGCAGGGAGGTTAGATGATGTTGCATCAAAACAAGTGTTTCCTCATCAGTTCCTTAGTGCCAAAAGTCTGCTATCTGCAGGGAGCATATTTGTTGCACAAGACCTCCCAATGAACTATAATTATGCAACCTGGATTTGCCAGTATGTGATTGAATCCCACCTGGAAACAGCAACAGTCTGGAAACACCCCTTCTGTGAGCAGACAGGCACAACCTGAATGAATTTGCCCCATCTTTCTTGACAGGGTAAATCATGACAAATGCATTGTCTCACAATGAAGCTTCTTTGTGAATAGGCCCACAACAGAATCATATAGATATAATCTACATAGAGATATAATTATCTACAGTGACTGACAACCTTGCATCATACACGTTAACAGACATAGGAAGGAAATGAATCTATCTGCTGTCACTTGGACACATTTCCCTTTTTTTGAGCAAACATACTCTTCCCCCCCCCCTCTTTATGTGTTTAATCAGTTACAGAATAACACAGGTCAATGGAACACTGTTGGCCTAATCTTCTCTGGGAACCTTGAGAACATCAATTTTTATTTTTATTTTTGCCGCGGAGTCTGGGCTGCATGGTCTGTTTTGCTCCCTGCTTTGGTTACAAACCTCTGCAATAAATACAATGCCCTGAGGGTGTCCTCCTGACACAACACATCTCTCAGTCTTTAGACATGCAGTATAATTAGAATGTGACCTCAGAAATCCTGGCTAAGAGAACCTGAGGTAAACAGAAATGTGATTATTAACAGCATTTCGTAGAGAGATATATGTTGGGATTTGTTTTTTTTTTGGGGGGGGGGGGTTATGTATCAAGTCAAAAGGTTACCATTGCTCGCTCATAGCTAGAACATTCATGAAGTATGCTATCCTTAGAAATGTTTATAAGGCTGAATTTGAGCCAGGGTTGGGGGTAAGGAAATATGCTGTTCCAGGAGACACACCTTTGTAACTCAAAACTGTTTTCTCCCCTCAAACCGCCCAGTGGGTGGACTTTGTCAGGATTTAGTAAGAAAACAAATATTATAATGGAACTAAAGGCTGAAAAGGGAAGTTTATCTCCCTTTCTCCGCTGAAAAATTCCAGGGTGTGTACACTTCAGCACAGAAAGTTTGGCATATTCCAACGGCTGCCTAAACCTTCCCTGACCCAAGAAGGAGATACTGAGAAGCATCTGAGTTATTTTGAGAAAATAATGTATCTTTTGCAATATTTATGCTGCCCTGGAAGCAACGGATGCTGAGAGGGGGGTTCTTTCCCAAAGCATTTGGGCTGTCCAGAGGGTACTAAAGTTAATGGAAATCCTTAATACCACTTTAGATAATTAGGCTAAGTGCTCTGCAGAGACAAAGTGAGCATCTTTTCCTAAATTCATTGTTGGCTCAATGTTTTATTCCACGGAGTCACTATGAGCTGCTTACACACTAAACATAATCCTGTTATCCCATGGTATATAACACATTTTCAGCTGGTAAGATAGTACTTCAGTTGCATCTGAGTGATATTCATCACCTTTCAAGAAAGCAGGAGGGCTAGATGCCTACTAGTCATGAATTTATGTGAAGACAATTATGGGCCCATGAGTCACAATCGGACCTCTATCCTAGTTCCTTAGTCACATGGACTTTCCCACTTATTTCCTGCAACAGTTGTGTAAAGAAAGGTGCACAGAAGGGCTTTTTAACCACAATATCACTTTTCCCTAGTAATTTCCCTAGCAAGAGAAATTTGGTCAGAAAATGGCAGCATAAAGGGGCAGCCTCACTGGGCACCTGCCCGTGCCCCTGTAAGTGACTCTCTGTTGCCAATCCCTGGAGAACCCTGGTCCTCATTCCTGTTCCTGCCAGTTCATCTGTCCACTCTTAAGCAATGAGAAGAGTAAGGAAAAGGAGCAGTAACAACCACTGCATACCTTGTCCTTATGGAAGAGCAAATGTGTCTATTTTCAGCCCATGGGCATTGTCTCCTCCTCCTCTCTCTAGGTGTTCCACTGCCCAATCCTGTGAACTTGTTGCGGCTTTTCTTCCAACCCACCCTGCAGCTAACATCTGTTAAGAGCCTTGCCACCGTATTTCGGACCAAATGCTAGACTTTGGTCAACTAGGGCCAGGGCCTTTTCAGTACTGGCCCCGACTTGGTGGAACGCTCTGTCACAAGAGACTAGGGCCCTGCAGGATTTGACATCTTTCTGCAGGGCCTGCAAGACAGAGAAGTTCCACCTGGCCTTTGGTTTGGACTCAGTCTGACCCTTATGTCTTCCCTCCCCTTATGGTTTTGATTTATGGACTACTTTTAAAATGAGGCTGCTTTTTAAATTGCATTTCAACATGTATTTTAAATTGGGTTTTTTTGTTTGTTTGTCTCCCCCCCCCCCACTGTGTTTCCATTCTCCGCTCACTGCTTTTCCTTCTGCCTCCTTCCCTCCCTTCCTTTTCCTTCTTTCTGCAACTCACACCTGTTCTCGCCATCTTTCTTCTCTCTTAGTCCCACTTGGCACTCTGCTTGCACTTCTAGTAGCGCTGCCAGCTGACTGGGGAGGCAGCCCTGCAGGGCTGCTGGGAGAGCACACACCAGCAACACGCACCTTTGCCTGGCCACCCAGAGCAGCAGAGACGCAGCCCGCAGAGTACATGGGTAAGTGACCAGGCTATACGAGCCATTCCAAGTCAGAATGGAGACGTGAATTTTTTGTGCTCCCCTGGGTCTGCATCTTTGGCAAAGGTCAACCCGGCCAACCCCTAGGTGCCACCATTATTGCCCCAACCTTTCATCTTATTTATCAAATAGTAAACATCTTTCTTTAACTGACTCCAACAAGATGCCAGCAAGAGCACAGATGTTAAGGTGTATAGGAAATGAAACCACAGGATTTATAAAAACAGCTAAGTACTGTATTCACAGGTTCTTTCTGAGCATGTGGGAGCAGCAATAATTTATATTAAAATGTCATGCAACCCAATCAAACCTGTTTTCGATTGCTTCAGAGATCTTTCTTGTTTCCCAGACTTAAGTTTGAAACTGCATGTTCTTTGGAGTATGCATTTGCAGGACCACAGCTGCAAATGCAATTAGGGAACTACCAAACATAAAAAGCTAATACCGTGCCAGCAGCTTCTAGCATTAAGATATGCCAAGAGGAAATAATTTTTTCTTGCTTTGAGTGTTGGCCCCAAACAATGTATTTTGTGGAACATACAATATGAAGCATTTGTGTCACTTTATGAAGCACCAGTGTCATACCAACATATATTTAAGAACCCTGAATGAACCACAGCACATGTACAAGACATGCATCTGCCACCCACAGGTTTTTTTCCATGTTTGCTTCAAGCAATACTGATGTCTGCTGCACAGAGATTTACACATGGCAAGCACAGTAGCGCTGTTACCCCCCCCCCCCGACCATACAGCCAAGGGGCACCTCAAATGATCACCAGATAGGCAGCATGCAACTCAACCAGGGCTCCCTCAAACCTGGCAGCACCTCTGGGGACCTACATCTGGAGTGGCCTATCAAAGGTGGAGCTACCCTTAGTTAGGCAGTATGTAGGAGGGAATAGTCAGGACAGAGCAACATGGCAGTTAGAGTAAGAGTAAGAGGTGCCTTGGGAACTGTAGGCACTAATTAGGTGCTAAATAGTAGTTGAAGAAATATCTGAATTGGGTTAATAAATTGCTAAGCCCTGACCTAGGGTGCAGGCAATATGCCTCCAGCTCAGATAATCAGCTAAAAATCAAGCTAAAGGAATTACACTAAATCTACTCTAAGGAAAGGGACGCGGGTGGCGCTGTGGGCTAAAGCCTCAACGCCTAGGGCTTGCCGATCGAAAGGTCGGCGGTTCGAATCCCCCGCGGCGGGGTGCGCTCCCGCTGCTCGGTCCCAGCGCCTGCCCACCTAGCAGTTCGAAAGCACCCCCGGGTGCAAGTAGATAAATAGGTACCGCTTACCAGCGGGAAGGTAAACGGCGTTCCGTGTGCGGCTCTGGCTCGCCAGAGCAGCGTTGTCACGCTGGCCACGTGACCCGGAAGTGTCCCCGGACAGCGCTGGCCCCCGGCCAATAGATGTGAGATGGGCGCACAAACCCCAGAGTCTGTCAAGACTGGCCCGCTCGGGCAGGGGTACCTTTACCTTTACCTTTACTCTAAGGAAAAGGTCATGTTTAGGTCAAATGAAACTAGTACATAGGAGCTAATCCTGACAGATGCTCTGCCATTTATTTATTTTCTAAATTAGAGCTTTATGGCAATATCCTTTTGGGTAGAGCTGAGTTATTTCTGCATCGTGTCTTGGAAGAAATGAGAGAAGTGGCAGCAAAAAGATAAACAAAACAAAAAAATGGATTTGACCTTTTTTGGCACTTGTAAAAGGTCCAAGTCTAACGCATGCTTAGCAAGGATTTTGTGCTGGTTTGCGTTTTTTACTGAGACTGCTGGCTCCACTTCAAAATAAAAGGAATGTATTTATTAAGGGTACATGTGCTATCATTACTTCAAGCCTACCAGTGGAGATTTTTATAGAGCTGAGCCCTTTGCTTTCACTTACAGAGGTTACCTAGAAATACATTAGGCTATCCTCCATACCAGCCTGTTACTTTGGGAGGTAGAAAGAAACAAGTGTATTCATGTCAGTAAGAGGCTACAGACTCCTTGAAAGGAGGTCTGCTTGCCTGGAAAGACTTCATCCTCCTACAACCAGCAAGGTACTTCTGGAAATAGAGTGGTCATTTTTACATTGCCCCCCCCCAAAAAAAAGCATCACCCCAAAAGAGGTCAAAAATTGGGTGCACTTTCTAAAAAATGTGCTTGCCAATGTATATGTATAAATGTAAATACAATACAGAAATAATGGCTAGTTGTCTGTAATAATGACTGCAAAGTAAGGCCACCCTACCTAGAAACTTCCTTGCTGGTGGATTAATGGCTCCTACACTCTCAATCACCAAAACCACTATCACCAATTCCTCCCTCCACTCTCTGCTAAGAGTGTAGTGCAAAAACACCAGGAGACAAGCCACTCCTTGACAGCACAATATATAATATCAAAATAAATTGCCACCCATCAGTCACAATCTGGCTTTCACCCATTGATGGGAAGACCTTCTCCTACAACAGTGGGCTTACCATTTAACTTCATACCACTTTAAGCAGCCATGACTTTCCCCCTCTTAGTAGTTTTGCCTGTTGCTAGCATCAATTCATTGGGTAAAGCAGTTTATAAAAGTATTGGCCATTTTGGCTTCGGTGACGATTACAGAGGATGCTTCTATCTTCCCAAAGGATCTTCCCTGTTGGATAGTGATTAATTTACTGCATTTTGCCGAGTTTTCTGCCTTATGCGGTCCAATTAGAGTTCAAAAGGCAGTCTGCATGCTTGTACTTTTAGCAGCAAAATGTTTAACAAGCGGTTTTGCTAAAGTCTTATCAAGCATATCTGATAGCTTCTTCATTGGATTCTAACATTTGTTGTATCGATGATAGCTTGTCTAAAAAGAAGGCTGTCTTTGATGGCAACAGAAATGACGCTGGAGAAATTTAGCCTGCCTACATTAGACAGCAAATCCAAGGCAGATTCTCCATCATTCTAATCTTCATCATAATTAAAGTGTCCAGATATTTATTTATTTTTAAAGAGACTGTCTGCCCACTGGCTTATGATCGAATAGATAAAATACAGCAGGCAAAAGTGAGAGATAACGGAGGAGGGAGAGCAAATTCAAGCATTATTTTTTTCATAGTTCTATGCATTTTCTAACTCAGCAATAGATATAATCTTATGCCTTTGGAGAATGAAGCTAATGACTAAAGTGGTGTGGTGGACACTGGGCATATGAATGCCTGAATACATATCACAACAACCATTCCATCTTTTCAGAAAAGGCCCAGAAATATTTCTATTGAAGAAAGATTTGAAATCAAAATTGTATAAATTGTCATTACTTTTTAAAATATGTTTTTGTTTTTATTACTTTTTTATATTGTGTTTTTTAATATATAACAGTAAGTTTTTAAAAATTGGTTTCAATCTTGCATTTTTAATTGTTGTAATCTGCATTGGGACCTTAGGGTTAAGGGAAGTTAATAAAACAACAAGAATGACGACAACAACACTAATAATACGTCTTGTTGGTGGGCTTTAATCAAATGACAGGTAAGTCCCAACCAAATTGCAATTTTTATTTTGAAATATTTTGAATGTCTACGTTGTCACAGATACTGAACCAATAGGCATTGATTTCATGTATATAGCACTTGTTTAGAGTGCGCAAAGTGCTTTCCATGCATTATCAAAGTAATCCTTACAACAACCATGTCCAGGGCCACTATTGTACAAGGGTACAAATGCGCCAGGCCTCATGGTTTATGGCATTCATGGACAGGAGCAAGAGGGCCATAATGTCCGTCAAACTTCGGATATTAAATCAAGCTCTACACAGGGAATGGGGAAACAGTGAGTTTATACAACTCTCTGAAGAGGCTTCAAACACAAGTCTGCGGCAGGATTTCTCAATGTCTGAGGGAAGAAAAGGAGAGGAAAGTATGGAAGCTAAGTTGTGATGGTGCACAGTGAATTTTCTGTGCCTGAATACAACAAAAAAGGGTTTAATGGCCAGTCAGTATTATATTTGGGAGCTTGGAGCAGAGAAAATAGCAGCCTCCGCTAGTTAATAAATTCATAGCTTATATGAGACTGAGCCAAGGATTTCCTTCTCACTCAGCCAGGTTTCTGATAAGCAAATATGCATTTTTCCACTAACAAATCTATAGTGTTGCAAACTAAATTAACCATAAAGCTGCATAAATAGCACAACAGCAACAGAATTGGAAACCTTGTTTAGGGTATAATTAACTACCTAAGAGATTTTCCACTCTAAAAGGCGGAAATTTAATTGGTGAGCAAACCTCCGTGTGTGAATGCTGGCAAAGACAGGTGTAGTTAATGGGTCAAAAACAAGTGGCATTCCATAAAATGATTCTGCCAAGAGCCACAGGCTCTTTAATCCAGCCCTAGCACTACTGTAACTTGGCTTCCATGTTCTGGGTTTATTCATATAGATCTGGACAATCAATGATTATCCTCCTGTAAATCAGGCACATTTTTAGACCCTGCTATAAATCATGAAAGGCGCCTCTGAAATAAGAAGAACCAGACAGCTTTGTCCCACTTTTTCCTAGCAAGCACCGAAAAGCAGCATCAGTACAGCAGAGAAGTCAGTTAAAAGGCAATTGTAAGTGTACAGGTTTCAACTTTCTTACAACTGCATCACAGACCTTCCCTCTCAGCTGCTTCTCATGCGACGTCCCCTCCATCTTTCAGCCCTTTGGCATGTAATTTATACTTCCACTTAATGATGGGTAATTTATACTGCCATTTATGTAACCTCTAAATTGAGCTAGAAAACTCTGCACCCTTTGTTCTTTTTCCAAAGCTAGGCCATAATTATTGCTCCCAGCTCAGAAAAGTTCCCACTTTTGAGCAGGGGAAGCTGGCTTCTATCACTTTTCTGAGTGTTGTTTGGGTTTTGTTAGAAGAAAAACAAATCACCATGGAGATGAATTTATCCCTATTCCTCATTTACTACTTCCCTCCGTGCACCCTCTCACTCACAGAACAGTTTGGCTCTTTCTGTCATTTTGCACACACACAACCTTCTCAGGTAATTCCCTTAAGCAGCAGCTAATGTCTCCTTTAAATTAGTGAAGTGACCTTTCAAGAGGCCACTACTGCTGTGTTCTGACACTCAAGCATTGTAACTTGCCTTCTTATTTCTCCCATCTCCCTCTCTTTAAAACTTTGTAATATACAACCAGCAGGAATCCTCTTGGCTACAGAGAGGGTTACAGTAACCCATCTAGATTTTCTAGGACAGAAATCTGAAGTGATGACGACTGGGTATCTTGGAATGAGAAAAGCGAGTTTCATTAACTGATGACAAGAAACAAAAATCATGTGATGATTCCCCCCACTCCTTGTCATTCTCCTGTGGGGAATTTTTCTTTTGAAGGCTTCCCTTGAGCATATTTTACCAAGGTCTGAAGAAGACTAGATTTCAGATTATACCTCAGGGGGGAAAGAGGGCACTGTCGAGAAAGCATTGCCATGGGAGAATGAAAAGAAAAACCCATCAAATAGTCACTTTCCCCAGACTCATTTAATTCTAGCAAGTAAGTAGCTTTGCTGACAGAATTCTGCGGCTATCCCCCACCTTATTATTATAATTATGATTATTAATAACCTGCCCTTTACCCTAAGGTCCCGGGGCAGGTCACAGCCATTGTAAATACAGTGGTACCTCAGGTTACAGATGCTTCAGGTTACAGACGCTTCAGGTTACAGACTCTGCTAACCCAGAAATAGTACCTTGGGTTTAGAACTTTGCTTCAGGATGAGAACAGAAATCATGCAGCAGCAGTATGGCGGCAGCGGGAGGCCCCATTAGCTAAAGTGGTACCTCAGGTTAAGAACAGTTTCAGGTTAAGAACGGACCTCTGGAACAAATTAAGTTCTTAACCCGAGGTACCACTGTACTTTAAAAACAACTGAAAGCAAATCCTATCACAAGAATAAGATGGGTCCGAAAAATATCCAACTCATCAGGACTCAGCTATACAGCTGCGAACTGGTTTTAAGTACCAGTATGTTGCAAAGTGCAATATACAAATTTGACATTAGATGGCGATGATAAGCTATGGCAAATTCAATATATTTTCCTTTTTCCCCAAAAAAGTATTTTCACAGTGTTTTTCATATGTGTGTAGATTGCACCTCAATCGTTGGAGGCTATGTGAGAGCTGTATACTGAAGTGCCAGATGCACCTCTGTGGGCATGGAGTCCCATAATTTGGGGGCTGCCACAGAGACTGCCCTCTTCCAAGCCACCACCATCCTCCCCAAGCTTCTGAGGGCAGTGGAACTAGCAAGAGGGGCCCACTCTGCTAATCTGAACACCTGAGAGATGCTAGCCATTGCCACCGCTGCTTCCTGCATCTTCCCACACTCATACCTTTCCCTTTGAGCCACTTCAAGAAGGAAAAAACAGATGAAGAGGAGAGAGATAGTTGCCTGTCAAGCTGGGGACTGGAGCAGACAAGCACCCTGTGTACATGCAAATCAGAGTTAGCTCTGAGAGCTGCCAATATTTGTGGCATATTGTATGGTCCAGAAGCCAGCAAAAAAGAAAAGAAAGAAATACATCTCTGTGTCATACAGTTCTTTAAACTTTTAATTATGTTTGAAATAATTATTCCCTATAAGACTTATTTTTTTAAAAAAAGTGAAGGCAGAGAAATTGGCACAAAACTACCCTAGAGGCAGAGTTACCTCTCCTGATGTCTCTCATTAAAATATAACGATAGGTCACAATAGACAGGCCACCTAGAATGCATTTTCTGGCAGGGCCCTTCTTCTAAGGGCAGAACAGGACATTATATTGCCAACCCCAAATTTTGCCAAGATAAAGGTTTATGCAGGAGTAAGAGGCACTTGCAGGGCAGGACTGTCAGGTGAGATGAGGAATGAACCCCTCCCATGCCTGCCCATTCTCCCCTGCAAATGCCCAGCTTGCGGAGGGGGGGGGGGAAGAAAGAGACATAATAAAATTGTTTGGCATGCACTTTCAGGGATCTATCAGCAGGTGCTGTAAAGCACACACAACCTGTCCAATCTGCCTGTTTCCTCCTTTCAGTACCCCCTGCACGCATGCCCCCAACTGACCACAGAAGGGGAACAAGAGGCTCTCCTCATTAAAGTGTCTAGTTCTGCCTCTTTGTGGTCACTAAACAGAGACATCTGGGTTTGTTTTTCTAAGCACAAACCAAAGATGGCTCAAATGCACAACACAGTTCTATTCTAAACACAAGCCAAGAAAACCTTCTCCATAAATAACCTGGTGTCTCTGTGGTTAGCAATTTTCACATAAAATTGAGGTGCCTGGTTTATGAGGTTTGGCTGCAAAGGATATATTTATATGGGAGGGAGGGGGTTTGCATCCCAATCCTCAAGGGCCTCTCAAGTGGAAACCTAATATGTTATACACTGCAGATGGACTTCCGCCAGGCCCTTTTTCTCAGCAAGACCTCTTTAATTCCTCCTGTCCTCCTTCTTTGGCTCACTCTCTGAAACTCCAATAGTAGTTCACGACGGTGTAACTTTCACTTGGTCCAAATAGCAGTGTTATGCTACTGAGGCTTTATTTCCCCTTGCTACAGACACATAAAGCTGCCTATATTTATTTTGTCTAACGTTTCACTGTTATTCCTAGATGCAATTTCCTTGCAATGACGGCAAGGACACCCCCATCCCCAAGACACAGCAAAGAACATACAAGTAGAGCTGAAGGTTCAATAATTAGGGAGGTAGCTGCTAACCAACCATTCAGGGACAAGAAGTCAGAATATGCAAGTGAGCAGACAAGAGGTACAAGATGAAATCTCTATTAAATATTTACAGGGGCAGGACTCCTCCTGGAAATCCTCTCCCTCAGGGCATGACATGCTATCTACTTATCATGCCAGATTTCAAGAGTCATAGCAATGAAGAGGGTAATGTGCATCAGCAAAAGGTCTGGGGGTTCTTGAAATGGCAGGCTAACCCTTTTCACTAGTCCAGAAGCTGTAGTAATCACACCATCACCTCACCATTACTATGTGACCAAGAGCAAGTGACATTCCTATAACCTTTGGTCAAGAATTATTAGTTATGTCTTTATCCCATTTGTTGGGATGCTGCCTTGCAGGACATCTTTGGGAGATGAAAAGACTCAGGAGTAAACCCTACACAAATCAGGTGTAGAGTCCCTAAGACAGCTGGAAGGCGTACGCCTCCTTTTGGCAACATCTGCAGCCAAGCTGGTGCAAAATGTATTGCTCTTCCTTGCTTTGGACCACACCAGCAAGGCCAAGAGGAGAGTCTTGTTGTCACTCTCTGCAGCCACAGTAGGCGCTGTGATTCTCCATTGGTTTAGATTTCACCCCTGGAGACACACTCCAATGTCTCTCAAGACATACAGGTGCCAACAATATCCCATTTGTATCTCACCCTCAGGATGGTGCATAATTGATCAAGACATCACAGTCTATCCTATATCTTGGAGCATGGAGCAGTTCACTTCAGAATTATATAGGTCATTTGTTCATATATTTGTTGCAAAGTTTGCAGAAGTTACCCTTTTAGAAGAAGAGGGAATACACCCATCCAATCATGTTGCATGATACCAACATTGAGCAATTAAACTGTATGACTTGCTCTTTCAACTGTAAACAGAATTAGAAGTCATCCTAAACTCACTGCCCCGATTGTGATCCGATTGTCTTCTGGACAGGTTGTTCTAAATACGTCTCAATACAAACAAGATCAGAATAAGTCCTAAGTCATTTGCCTTTAAAGCTGACATACTGCTAAATGTTTCAGAAAGTTAATCATTAACAATAACGTTTTCCACGAAAGTATTGTGAAAATGTGTGGCTTGGGTTTTTTTGTACATTTGCGGGGAGGGGTAGGTAGCTTATATTTTGTTTCTGAGTCTGGCTCGGTGATTTGTTTATTACATAGCTGCAGCTATCAGACCCAAAGGACTACCACTGTCAAGTCAAGCTCCTGCACAAACACACCCCAACCCTTTCTGTTTAAGGTTCTCTAAATGAATAAGCACAGTTAAAGGTTAGCTGTGAAGCCACTGGTGTTTTTTTCAGAGTCTTTGTTTTTTATATTTTTTCTTACGTTGTATTAAACATTTCCCAGTTCTGTTAGCAGTTTTCCAGCTTCCAGTCTGCTGACCACAGATGGACTCAAACTGCACACTTCCCAGGATATGGGATGAAGCCATTTGTACCAACGGCAGCTCTTTGGAATACTGACTTCATGGGCTCAAATCATTTTTATGGGCTCCCCCTTGCCTCACTCCACCTGCTCCCCACTAGGGCTGGCCTCTGCCTTTTTGCTATCCTTCCCTGGATAGCTACCCGCTTCATGTCAGCACGCTTTCATCTCTCCATGGGCATCTGCCCTTGTGTGCTCTCATTAAGCATATCTGACCTCAGCCAGGAAAGAGCACCTCTAGTGCACGACACTGTAAGTCCTTTCTATTTCAGGAAGCAAATCCACATTCGAGTCCTCTGTTTTAACCCATTTGATGCTGCCTTTCATCTTTCACACAAGGCTCATTTTGCAAATTTGAATTGGGAAGGGGGGAATTAAGGTCTGGGGTTTCCAGAGACAATGAATGAATCAACCACATATTCATTTTGCCATAGGCACCGACTCAGCCCACACATTGTTAACTTGCATTTGGTTGGGGAGGAGGCACATCCAAAGTTATCGGAATGCCCATTTGCATGGTATTCTGTTTGGCTCATACTGAAGGTGCACACCTGGCGGTTTCAGCATGGCGCTGCAAATATCCTGCTAAAACCAAATGCACACAGAGTTCTTGGCTTTTTGTTGCCCATCACAGCAACTGAGCTCCCATCATAGGAGCCAACTCCGAGGGACCAATGTCCCTTTGGACCCCAATAAAATATTTGAGGGGGCCGTCTCCCACTCCCAAGTTCATGGGCATTACTATTCAAATAGTGTGCCATGTCTTGTGATCGATTACACAGGGCAGGGCTTACCTGACACACCCACATGCATATTTTATTCAACTTGGCACCCCTGGCTACCACGCAGGGTAGTGGCAACATGCTGTCAGCCTGAGCAAGTGGCTGGGAGGGACGTGTAAAAGGAATTCCTGGAGCAGCCATCAGTTATTCACATTATCCCTTTGCACTGAGCATTCACAGACAATGCAAGAGCCAGAAACACGACATGAGCCTGTTTTACATATTTACTTACACATCCAACTTCAGTTACCCTCAGAGGACTTAAGGACGCTTACAAGGCAACAGCATTTTCACAAGGTTTGGCTGAGACCATCAAAACACTGCTCCTCAAAGTAAAAATAAAGCCCCCCCCCCTTCTTCTTTTTTTAAAAAGTGGATTTGTTTTCTGGCTTTCTATATCCCAGAAGCTTGTAACATTTTCCTTTGGCAGAGCAGCAGATACTTCCACCATCCGTCAGACATCTGTGCACAAAACACACACAATAGTGCCACTGAAATTGACATTGTGCTAATTTTTTTAAATAACTCAAACCTATTTTTGAAACATTTGAATGGTTTTGCGGAAATCAGTGAACACCTTTTCAAATGTGTGAAATGGCAAGGCTCTTGTGAGCTTAGGGATTTCATTGTTGTTGTTTTCCTTTTATTTTGTTTTTTCAGCACACAAAATATTCTGCCTCAACAGCTGGCTGTGCCCAGCAAAGATGCCAACAGATGTTAGAAACCAAGTTTTCTGCCATTTGCGAGGATTCTGTTGAGCCAGATATGCTGGGAAAGCTCCATTCTGTTCATAAGACCCAAGTTGTACGTTTCTGCTTAATGTGCTGCTGATGAGAACGCAGTTAGACCAGAAGGGAAATGAGATCTAAACAGCTGCTAGTCATTGGCACCCCAGGGCACATTAAGGAAGCCCTCCAACGACTTATTGCCCTCTTAAAAGTCAAAGCCAGGTGCCATTTGTTATCATTCCCCTTTCAGATTAATCAGCATTTCTCACAGAGGTCTTGCTATTCCCAACATCCAAGAGATCCCCAGTGCTTTCACTTTGAACTGCATCACCAGCAATCATTCTCCAGAGACAGAGAAAGAAGTGGGGTAATTCAAATAGGATAAGGCTGTGTTTTCAAAAGCTATCAAGGAAGGCTTCTCTCCCATCCATCTTTCCTAGACGTTGCAATTTGGTGATCTAGGTCCCATGTTGCCTGTTAAAACTATGCCCCTTGTCTTTCCGCAGGAAGTCAAACTGCTCTGGAGCACAGCAGTTTTTGTTACTATTTGGTTTACATACCTTTTACGCCTGACTGCTAAACATCACCTTTTCCCCTTCTGGCACAACAGTGTGCCATTGTTCAATATCTCTGCATAAGAATGTAAGGATACAGCACCCTGTTTCACAAAGTACATACCCAGATGCCTCCAGGAAGCCCATAAGCAGGACCTGAAGGCAAGAGACCACTCCTGCTGTTGTTCCTGAGCAACTGACGCTCCGGCTGCCATACAGCCCTTGCACCAGGAGGTTCTGCTTAGCTATCAAGAGAAATATATCATCCACGAACTTGTCCTATCCCTTTTTTCAGCCATCTAAACTAGAGGCCACCACCACATCTTTTGTCAGCAAATTATTTAAGTTAATTATGCATTGTGCATGAAGAAGTACTCTCCTTTCAGTGGCAGACTTTGGGCTCGGAAATTTCAGTGCAATGCCAAAATTTGGCACAGGCACACCACCTCTCACCTTAGATTCTAAGTCACTGTTGTGTCGCCTCCTGCAGCGCCCTCTCGGCTTGGAGCCCATTGTGGGTGAACTGGCTGTTCTCCCCTAAGTCCACCTCTACTCCTTTGTCCTCAATTTATCTTTTTTTTGGGGGGGGGAGTTATGCATACGATGTGATTCTGTGGAAGCAAGTTGTGTGCACAACTCAACATTTTGAAAAAGTTCACCATATGATGTCGCATTTCAGTCTAAATAAATGCGTAGATTAAGCCTGGAAATAGGTAGGTCTGGTGAGATGTCAAGAGGCAGAAAAAGGAATGGGCAAGAGAAATGTTTCCAGATAGGGGGAGCCAATATGGTGCCCTCCAGATCTTGTTGGACTCCAGCTCTCATCAGCATGGTCAGTGGTCATGGATGATGTGCGTTGCAGTCAAACAACATTTAGAGGGGCTCATGTTGGTCAGCCATGGTTTAAATGATAAAACTGTCATGCTCTAAAAAGTGCTTTGTCCAACCCATGTGTTGCAGAATTAGAATAAAATGCACAAAATAAGAACATATATGCAAATCTGCCCAATTTACATACCTCATATGGGTTGCAGGATTCATTTGTTCTTGGCACAGAATTTGGATTAGCCTGGGGAATAATCCTACTGCAACACTTCTAAAAGATGAACACCAAAACAGGCAAAAGTATCATCATGCCATATATCCTGATTAAGAACCAAAATGCCTGGGTAAACAGGATTGCTTTTTGACTGGCACCTAAAAGTTGATAATGATGGTGCCAGGCCCATCGTTGTTGAGAACGATGGTGTCAGGACCTGGGGGAGCCCCGGCTGAAAAGGCCTATTATTGTGTCACCCTCCGAACCTCCCTCAGAGAGGGCACAGATGACAAATGTAGGGTCCATATAGATTCGTGTAGGGAATGGCAAGGTACTGGGGTCCTGAACCACATAAGGCTTTGTAAGTCAAAGCCAGCACTTCAAACTGAAACTATTGGCAGCCAGTGCAGTCATGCCGTGAACATTATATGTTGAAGACCCCCTATTTCCAGTCAATAATCTGGTCGCCGAATTCTGCACTAGCTACAGTTTCAAAGGCAGCCCCATGTATAACACATTGCAGTAATCCAGCCTGGTGCTTATGTCCAAGAAAACGTCACTTCCAGTATTTAATAATCTGGAGTTTACATGAAAATAAATATATATATGAATATCCTTAAACACACACACACACACACACACACAGGCAGGCAGCAGCTGTTTGACAACTTGAGCAGCTTATTTCCTAAACCCACATTCTCTCTGAGCATGAAAGATACCATAATGCCCCAAACTGACTTCTATTTTAAGTGAGACACAGATTGCATTTCCCTTTATGACTATGTATACCAAATTCATAGGCACTAAGCACAAATTAAGAAGAAATCTTGGTGGCTCATTTCTTTTGTTTTTGTATATAAATAGCCTGGTTCTGTTATGGGAAAGTCACCCTCTGAAGGGAATATTTCAGATATTTGTTAATAAATTAGTTAAGCATGCAAGAAAGAAACAACCCTGTTCCATGATACCTTGTGGGTTTGCATTAATGATGTGCATCAAGAAAGCTGCATATATATGATTTGTGAACTCACTGGGGTACATAATCCACGTTCTGTCAATCATCTGTGAAGTCCAAGAAGAAACCACTGTTAATAATTCACAAAATTTCAATCCAAGGGAGAGCTAGCAACAAACACGACCCACAAACCTTTTCCAAAATCCATTTACTTTAGTGAGAAGACTATGATTGACATCAGTGGACTTATGAGTCACTTCACAAGGAGGGGAAAAGCAACCTCCAGTGATAATGAAAATGAATAAATTTAGACAAGTGACATGGGAAAGAAAATGGGCCTTATGTGGCAAGGATGACGACTGTCTTGCAAATCAACACCTTCACCTTCTCTATCTCCAATATGCATTCTTCATCCACATTCTCAACATAACCAATTCAAGTGTCATCCTTTATGAAGGCTGCTATAAATAACACATCAGGAACTGAATGGTCGGTGCCTACATATATAGAAATGCTATAGAGGGATGTTTCCTATTAAAACAGGGTTGGAGATCTAGTAAACATTTAACCCTCTGTCCTCAAATGACTTACTCTAGAGAAGAACTGGCTTTAGTTAATGATTCAGAATGTGCAGCTTGGAGATGGCAGCCTAAACAAACAAACCCAAGCTTACCTTGGGCTCTCATTACCACACAGCTTCTTATTTCTAAAATGGTCCATGTAAAAATAAAAGGGACAATTATACGCTACGATAAACATGGGCTGATGCTGAAAATGGCATTTGTGCACCACATTCTCCCCCATGGCAAAAAACCTTCTCTCAGACCTGGATTGAAGGTGTGAGGGGCCTAAGACTAATACAGTGGGTGGGCCTAAGTGACATATGGTCAAGAAACAAACAACATGTTACTCAATTATCCAAAATTAAAGTTACCTTTAGCCAAATGATTACATATTGAAAGGGGGGGGAAAGAGAGGAGGATGATAAAGTTAAATAAACAGTGGAAGTAAAAACCACACACAAATAAACAAGAAAATGGGTGGGAGGGAGAGGTTTTGAATTAAAATGCAAGCTTTTTCCCCATGCAAACATGAGACATCTCCCATTTCAGGGACAAAACAGTAAAGGCCCAGGAGAACATGAACAAGGAAGAGACTGACTGTGATGGATGGAGCAGGGTGAGATGGAATAGTAATGCCGCGTTGGTGCATTTGAATTTCAAGAGACCCAGTCGAAAAGTGCACATCCAGTTCCGCATAACAAGTTCCTTCCAAAGGCAAGCCCCAAGATATTTGACATGTAAAGCAGAGGACACAGGGCTGGTGAATGTGTCCATCAATTGTAACCTAGAGAAAGGGTTGCTCTGGAGCTGTCTATTAAGGATGGCAGGAACAGACTGAGACCAGCTTGAAAGTGACCTATTCTCTTGCCCCACTGTATGCTTTGCATCTCAGTCTCGAGACGATTTACTCCTCAGCTGGTCACTTCTTTTAAAAGAATGGAATTGGCCTAAACATGAGGCTGCCTGGAAGCAAAGGCTTGTCTACTGGAATCCAGGAATGCCTCTACAGAAAACTGTAAGGTGAAGCCAAGAGATGTGCCACCTTGAAAGCAGGAGCAATTGCTAGCTAATTAAAAAGACTTGGGGTGCAACATTTGACTATGCCGATTCATATTTTTATATATGCAAATTTAGGCTTATTTCAGAGGGGGGGAATCCAAACTTTGGCTGTTGCTGTCTGTGCTTTCTCTGAGCTATGAGGTGCCAACAGGGTTTTCTGGGTCCAGTATATGGAGTGGGCTGTCTGCCCAAGCTGCAGTCTATTCACAAGAATTGCTGGTGTAAATATCAAAAATAAAAACAAGTATTGCCCGATATCTAGCATGACTCCTCTCCCTCTTTCTCTCTCCCTCAACCCTCTTGCTCTCTTGGACCTTTTGGAAGAGGGAATTTGAAATTAGCCCAACCACTGCTACAAAAGCTTCCCATTGGAAAAAGCTAGAGGCACCATTTGAGACTGCTCAATAGTTCAACAATGCACATGTCCAAGCCACAGTGCCAACCCATTCAAATTTAGTGTAAATGCACCTGAGTCTCTGGCAGTGGCGTAGCGTGGGGGGTGCAGGGGGGGCCGGCCGCACCGGGCGCAACATCGGGGGTTAGGGGGCGCAAATCCACGGGTTAGGGGGCGCAAATTACTTGCCTTGCCCCGGGTGCTGACAACCCACGCTACGCCACTGGTCTCTGGTAGTCACCACCAGGCACTGCTTGGGGATATAAACACACAGATGAGCATTGAACTCTGTGGGAGCATCAGTGATGGAGCAAAGAAATATGACCCAAACCACTGTTGACAGACCTCCAGAACATCAGAAAATCAGATACATATGTCTTAGGCATTTTATTTTACATCAGATCCCTGCAGTTGTCAGGAAATATGAACTGAATAAATTTGCTGTACCCAAACCTCCCGTGGGGTTAGTACCATCAATGTTTTATTAGGATCTAAAAAGTTATCCAATAAACAAAACTTGAAGAAAAACAAGTCTTTCAGTATTGAATCATGGCAATGAAAAGGCAGGAGAAAAATAAAGGTGCAAAAGAACAGGGTTTTTAAAAGCTGCTCTGTAAACAGTTGCAAGGCTAGGGTTAACCCTTTCCCCCTCACGCCATTTCCCTCCATTAAAACCACATACTGTGAAGCTGCTATTTGCTGCATGGTGGGAAACATACAAGGAGACTTAGAAGCAGGTAAGAAAAAAATCTATAGCCCAGACAAGACACTACGGCTGAACAAAACCATCTGTGAAAGGCAACATTATTACACTGACTCAAAGAGTATTTAATTGAGCAGCCCAGTAAAGCAAGAAGAATAATCCATATCAAATTATCCTGCAATGCTCCATTTCACAGAGAATAGAGAGAGTGCATTTTTGTATTTTGACCAAAAAAAACCCAAAACACTTTAGGAAACTTGTCCCACACAGACATGCAAGCATGTTTAAGGACCAGTCATGGCTGGAATGGTTAGACAAAGAAGAATCTGCGGATTTAGGGGTTGTGACATAGGAGACTCAATGCAACCTTGAAATACAGTCTCTTGCAAAACAAAAAGGATAAATACAGCCATATATAAGTGAATGTGGACATCACGCAGTAAAATATACCCAGGAATATTGCTTGTATTCCAGATAGTGGACAGCATATCCCTAGATGTTATAGATGCTAACTAGGTGGTTATATTTAAAACAGAATTCCTGCTGTTATACAGCATGAATATATTATCCTGGGAGTGTCACATTATATAAACTCAGCTGAAGTAGGCAATATGTATATAGTAGCCCTTTCCCCAAAGCTGTTTCAATTATTTCAGCCTTGTTCTGGCACAAGGGTTATTTCTCAACTAAAAATATATTTCAGGTCTAAAGATTGAAAAGAAGGTTAAATATTTAGGTGTATGGATAATAGCAAAGAATATAAATTTGTATAAAGAGAATTATTTGAAAACTTGGGAGGATGTTCAAAGAAATTTGCAAATATGGGGCAGAATGAAACTTTCACTGCTGGGTAGAGTGTTGACCACAAAAATGAATGAATTACCAAGAATGCTATTTTTGTTTCAACCGATACCGGTGACTGGCAAGACAGATTGTTTCAATAAATGGCAAAAAGAAATTTCTAAATATATCTGGCAAGGGAGAAAACGAGAATAAAATACTGATAGATATGAAAGAGAGAGGAGGTTTCTCCCTGCTGGATATGAGATTATATTATGAAGCATTTTGTCTGTGCTGGTTGAAGGAATGGTTGTTATTGAAGAATCTGCATATTTTAGATTTGGAAGTTCACGATAATATTTTTGGCTGGCACGCTTATCTGTGGTATGAAAAGGTGAAAGTACATAAATGTTTTGCAAACCATATAATTCGGGGGGAAATTGTATAGCATATGGTACAAATATAAAAAAATATTGGAGATCAAAACACCACTTTGCTTTCACCTGTGGAAGTCATAGCAGTGAAGAAGAAAAATATGACAGAAATTTGCTAAGAGAGGAGGGTAGAGAATTTAAACTAAAAGAGTTTAAAGATTTATCATGGATGTTAACAACATGGTTACAATATCATCATTTGAATGACTTATTTAAAAAGGATATGAAATGGACAATATGGAAATGTATAAATCAAAATTGAGTAAGTGCTGGAAATGTGAAAAGAAAGAAGGTACCATTTTTCATATGTGGTTGTCTTGAAGTGATGTTAAAGCTTACCGGGAAATGATATATAATGAATTGAAAAAGATATTTGATATAACATTTGTAAAAAAAAACCCACAAGCTTTTCTCTTGGGAATTATGGGATCAGAACCACCTAAGCAGTATAGAAATTTATTTATGTATGCAACTACAGCTGCAAGAATGTTATTTGCCCCAAAATGGAAAGAAGTAGTCCTGACGAGAGAAGAATGGCTACAAAAATTAATGGAGTATGCAGAAATGGTGAAACTTACTGGAAGAATAAGAAATCAATAAAATAAACTCTTTAGAAAGGAATGAAAATGTTTTATTGAGTATTTACAAACAAACTGTAAAGAGAGCAAGACATTGGCAGGATTATTGTAAAAACTTGCAGTTTCAAAAATGTATATGAGATAGATATGAGAATAGATGAAGAAAAGGATAAATTAAGATAATTTGGAGTGTGCAGGAAATGATGAAAATAAATGCAAAGAACCACAGAACGAGAAGGAAGGAAGTCAAAGTTTGAAATGTCAGAATGTTTGTTGAACAATTGTTGTAATGTATATAAATGAAAATTATAAATAAAATTATTTTTTTAAGGGTTATTACCCCCTCTACCAAATACTTCCACGTGTGATTCCCCTTTTCAGTCTTCCACTGAATACATCTTCTGACTCAAAACTAATTCCAAAAAAAGTAATGACTTCCAAACCTACTGTGCAAAAAGAGCATTCTGAAATGAACCAAATGGAGCTAAATTTCGAGCCAACTAGAATTTACATAACACAAGGTAACAAACGTGTTCTTGGGGAAAATCTATTTTGGTAGCAAGCTGCCATCCATTGTTTATCTACTCAGCTTGCTGCATCTATAAAGGAAATCAAAAACGTTGCCAAACTGACCTGGACAGTGAACTACGCATTCTTAGTCTACAAAACATAGGTTTGATGTATATTTCTTATATAAATGTAAGAAACTCATCTTTTGCCACAGATTTGCTTTGAAGTTAAGCTAAGGTAAAAAAGCAGAAAAAAAGGCTGAAGACAGACATGAGAAGTTTATGAAATTACGCATCAATTACAAAGAAGTTTAGAAAGAACAACAACAATTTTTTAAAGCACCAAGCACTATTAAATAAGTAAGAATTTTAAAGGAATGTATTGGAACAAAAGGGCAACCTCTTTCTTCTCTTTCTGCTCAGTATTTACTGTATCTGCTGTACAAAATGGGAGGACACAGTGGGGTCTTTGTTCAAACACAAATGAAAGATAGATTTTTTGTTTGATCAAGAGACTATGGATGCTTGTTCTATAGATCACTGACATATCTAGTAGTGCGGCCAGGAGGCATATTTATTTCCAGTTTCTCATCTACAGTATCACCAAAGGGAACATACATTAATGCTGAGTTTCTCAGCTATTGTTGGCCTACAACTCCCAACATCCCTGACCACTGGTCCTGCTAGCTAGGGGTGATGGGAGCTGTAGTCCAAGAAGCGCAGGAGACCCAAGTGTGGGAAACACAGCACAAATGATACCTGATTGCTCTGGCCTGCAGACAGACTCCCAAGTCATTCTCCAGAAGTGTGCATTTAGTTTCTTGCCAGGGAAGTAATCAGTCAATGTTAATATTGGATTAATCATCAGATAGTAAGATTACTTAGGAATATTCCTTGAATAGAAATGGAAATGCCCACCATACAGGGATGCAGCTGTTTTACTTCTGAACAGAATAACCCCATCTTGACCATATATGGCAGCACAGGGATGGAGAATCTGTTTTTCTAGAAAGGGCTGTCAATCAATCAGGGATTGGAGCCAATAGTGGGTGGAAAAGGCATTATTGCCACCCTACTTCTCTCTTTTGCCTGGAGATATAGTTAGGAACATAGGGACGCAGGTGGCGCTGTGGGTTAAACCACAGAGCCTAGGGCTTGCCGATCAGAAGGTCGGCGGTTCGAATCCCCACGATGGGGTGAGTTCCCGTTGCTCGGTCCCTGCTCCTGCCAACCTAGCAGTTCGAAAGCATGTCCAAGTGCAAGTAGATAAATAGGTACCGCTCCGGCGGGAAGGTAAACGGCGTTTCCGTGCGCTGCTCTGGTTCGCCAGAAGCGGCTTAGTCATGCTGGCCACATGACCCAGAAGCTGTACACTGGCTCCCTTGGCCTTTATAGCAAGATGAGCACCGCAACCCCAGAGTCGTTCGTGACTGGATCTAATGGTCAGGGGTCCCTTTACCTTTACCTATAGTTAGGAACATAGGAAGCTGCCTTATACTGAACCAGATGAGTGGTCTACCTAGCTCAGCAGCCACCTAGGGTTTCAGGCAGGGGATATTCCCAGACCTACTTGGAGATGCCAGAAATTGAGCCAGGGATCTTCTCCATGCAAAGCAGTCGCTCTAACAACTAAGCTGTGGCCCTTCCATATGACTGGATGGTGGGAGGGGGATACACACACACACACACACACACACACACACACACACACGTGTGTGTTGGGAGGGGGCACATTACCAACCAATCCATGTGTCAAATGATCCATCTTGTGGGGCCACAGGATCCCCATGCCAACCATGGCATAATCATCTGAAGACAGTTAATGTCACTTGCCTATGTTTATTTCATTTCCCTCTTTATGTTTGCACCTCACTTTTCTTTGCAATAGACAGCCGGTCAAAAGGCACCTGACAATTACAAAAAAAGGAAATGGAAAAATAAATAATGCCAAAACCCAACAAAACTATCTATTAATTAAAAATGCTGAAATAAGCAATCAATCATATTTAATTGTAATGCCTAAGAAAAAAATTAATATGCATTTAATCAGCATCAGCATCACATTCCTACATTGCAAACATTTCAATGAATAACAAGAAGATAATAAAACATGTGGCACATACTTTAGTCAAGACTATACAGACTATACAGCACCCATTGTATGCAAATATTGGGACACAGCATTGATGGGAAAAAAGCAAAGCCAGCAAGGGTACACTCAGAGCTGGCCACAGTGCTTAGTCCACAAAGGCAATTTCAGATCTCATAGAAACACTCTTATCATGCCATGTCTGCAGCATAACATGAGCATTCGATACATGACATGAATATAAAAAAGCAGGTATTTCAGAGCGATAGTCATGGATAGAATCAGTTTTTGCATTTAACTTATCTTATTTTGATCCCGTTTACGAATCACTTCCTACTGAATGTTTTGAAGCGATTTCACAGTTAAAAAAATGGGGGGGGGAATAGAATTCTCTCTGGAAAAAAAACCCAATGAAAAGCAATTTCACATGCAGAAACAGTTTCAAATCCAATATCAAGACAGAGAAGGATAAAGATCTTCACTTAAAATGCTTGTTGAAAAAAGGAAGGTCAATAAGTGCCATAAAGGCAACAGAGATGGCCCCACTGTTGAGTGTCACATACCTGCCACTGGGGTCAAGAGCAGGAAATAATAAGTACACCAAGTAATCATGGCAATTAGTTCTAAGTTCTAGGACTGGTGTTTCCTGAGGTTTTCTCTATTTTCAGGGACGATAGGGTTTCCTCTTTTGTTAGGAGGATGCTGTTCTGTCCCACAGGTCCAAATACAGGCCAAATGATGGACTGACTGATGCTACAGAAGACCAAGTTGCAGAGATTCCTAAGAAAGGTGCACAAAACATTGGAGTGACCAGTGCTAGTGTTTTATTATATGCCCAGGCTGGTAAACCCCTTCCTTTCCCTCCCTCCCACTCATCTACTCCCGTTCAGTAGTTTAGGCAGCAGTGTGCTTCCTTTTGTCTGCCTACTTTAGTCCCAAAGCAAGGGGACCCCATCCTTGATGCAGCTTACCTGGCATACTGCTCCTTGCCATTGTTGTTGGCATCCCTCTGCCTCAAGAGACAATGGGAGTGCGCCTCCAGGGGTGAAGTCAGGCCGCTGCATTAGCAGCACCAAAGTTACCTCCCTGGGGCAGAAGCTTAGGCAGTGTGTATGGAGGTCCTGGGCTGCTCAGACAACAAGCCCCCGCTCTTGGCCTTGTTGATGTGGTCCAAAGTTAAGCAGATACATTTGGCACCAACTTGGCTGCAGGAGTTGCTGGAATTCTTTGCCATACTCAGTATTAAACAGCTTACCACACCAGCCACATGGTACCATACAGGAGAGGGTGATTGCCACCAACTTGAATGGCTTTACAAGATGGTTAGACAAATTCGTGGAGATTAGGCTATCAGTGGCTACTAGCTACAGTGGATATGTTTTACTTCCACTGTTGGAGGCAGTATGCTTCTGAATGAGGAGAGAGGGTTCTTCGCTCAGGTCCCCCTTTTGGGGCTCCTCATAGGCATAGGATGGTGGACTAGATGGGCCTTTGGCCTGATCCAGCAGGGCTCTTACATTCTTACGTTAAAACTTTTTTTTTTTTTTAGCTTAACTAGTAAACATGAATCTACACAGAAATAAGACCCATTAAGCTCAATGGAATTTACTCTAGGAACATGAACATAGAATTGTATCCTACATAAAAGATTTAAAGAAATGCAATGCGCAGAAAGCAACCTAATACTGAGTGAGACTATTGCTTAGCGTCATCTAGCTTAGCGTCATCCACACTGATTGACAGTGGCTCTCCAGGGTTTCAGACATGGGAGATTCCCAGTCCCAGCCGTAGATGGAAACACCAGACTTTCTGCATGTAAAGCTCTTAAAACCAAGCTGCGGTCTGCCCCCATTGCCAAACAACAGAACGCATTCTGGACGCCTCGTTGTACCTCTGCACACCATTTGCTTAACTTGGCAAAGGGATTCAAATAAATTTGACTCTCGTTGCCATGTGACAGGAGGAAGTATGAATTAGCTCCCGTTGTTGATATGACACAGGACTAAGCATCACATTGTAAAGAACTTATTCAAGTGCACTCTTCCTCCAGCCCCTGAAAATAGCGCCTTACAGGCAAAAACAAACTTTTGTGTGTATGATGAATGTTCCTGTAGAGAGATGGCAGAGTTTTGGCAGGCATATTGCTTACCATTGGTAACAGAACAAAAGAAGGCATACCTCCTCTCATCTGAAGTGCTGGCTAAGCAAAGGAATGTTGTTGCGTATGGTCCATAATGAGAAATTGCTTGGATAGAGCTATCCAGCAAATTCAGATGAAAAAAATCAAATCATATTTTTAACTGCTTCTGAAAAGCATGTACATTATTTCAGTGATTCTTAAGTAACATTGTGTGGAATGCACAAGCATGCAGCCCTTGAAACAGGTGGAGCAAATGAGCGCTTGTCCACATTTGAGCATTATTTAGCTGTTAATTCACTTTTCCCCATTCAAATTAGACCAGAGCAGTCCACAGCCACATGTATTTGAATCTGCATAGGAGAAGCAACTTCAGCCTTTTCTGTTCCTACCAACAGACATTCTGTTTTGTTTTTAATTTGTGTTGATTCTATCATGCTGATTAAGTACCGACAAAGCATGCATGCAGAGGAGTGTTGTTAAACTCAGGGTGCCAACTTGTGGGGGTCACGTAAGCCTAGCCCCCTCAAATCTTTTATTGGAGGGTGGGTGGGACCAAAGGGAGCTCGGACCCTAGGAGTTGCCTCCTATGTTTGCGGTCATCCCATCGGGATCTGGTTGGCCACTATGGGAACAGGATGTTGGACTATATCGACCTTTGGTCTGATTAAGCAAGGCTCTTCCTTTCTTCTTATATTTATGTTCTTGCAGCCTCTATAGTAGTGGGGAGGATAGGGAAGGGAAGATAGCAAGGGACACAGCACCTGTTTCCACACCTCAATGACAAGGTGCTATCGAACTACAGCCTCTGCTGGCATGTATCACAGAATTCATGAGCCCAATGAAAACTTGAGTGCTCAGACAAGATCCATTCAATATCCAAAATTCTCTTACAAGGAAAAACACATAAGAAAGCACCTGAAGATTTCACTGAATAGGAACCCTCTACCCCAATTCCCCATTGATCAGGAGAGAAGTGGAGAAATGGAAGATTGTCAGGGTCAGAAATCAGGAACCCACACACCTGCATACTGCTGTCCCACATGGTAAGTCGCATTAGGGCTAAAGACTACAGTGTTCCTAGTCAATGAAATGCTCATAGGGGTCTACAGTGACTCCACTCATCCAGGCCAGCCATTGGCTCGCTTTTAACAACAGTATCCACTTTGTATGGTGGTTGCCTCTCTATGGCCCGGCACTGACGCTATAAAGCCCTCTGAATGAAAAGGTTAAATGGCCAAATACTCTTCCATTCTCTCTCTCACCATCAAAGAGACTGTGAAGATTACTCTGGGGTCTAAAAATGTGCAGGTTAATTGCACCTACACAATGTCTAGTTTTGATTCAAAGCAGGGAGCCATCTCCGGCAGAAGGAAAACGGTGGTCAGCACAAATAGGCTTGTCCTTCAGGAGCTGGTTTCAAACTCTTTCATGGTAAAAGTGAGAGTGGGAAATGCCAGTGCTAAAATGAAGGCAGTGCATGCAAAACACTCTCAAAGCCTCAAATGATTTTTCTGCCCCACTGCAAAAGCGAAGCAGTGTTATTCACTAGATTCTATTTTGGCAGTGGAAGGTTTAAAATGTCACATCTCTTCCCAGCTGCTTCCTTTGATTAGGGAGACAGAGGAAGGCTGAAGGCTGGCAAATTAGTCGCTACTCATGGGATCATCTTTTCCAAGCAACTGATGCAGCCTCTCAGTTACATCATTATTTGTTTACACACTGCTCAGAAGATGTTGCATGCCAATGGGTGAATATTTCTATTCTGCCCCTATGGAAGCATGAAGACCAATATCACATATATTTGGACTGTACACATCAGGCTGCGCAGATGTGGGAAGGTAGTCTGCACAGACTACCTTCTCACAAAAAACTCCCTGAGCACAAAATACTGCACCAGAAAGACTAGGAAGTCCATTTCTTCCTGGCATGATAGATCTCTTTGAACAGCAAGGGGTTTTTGGGGGCTTGGGGGAAGGAAATAATTCAAACATGGTTTTCCCTCACTCCCCCCCCCCCAAAAAAAAATACAGACACAAACTTTGCATGCCTGGAGCATTTGGAATATTCACGCAGTAGAGATACTGTTGGATTTTGATGTGGGAAACCCAAATTCAAATTCTCCTAAGCCACTGATGGCTCACCATATAGCCTTGAGCAAGGCAGTATCTCTCAGCCTGATGCTGTGAAGTTAAATGGGATAAGAATATTTTTTAAATCACAAGAGCCTTTGGGGTAGAATAAGGGGGGAAATCTACATAAATAATATGCTTATGCCTCAGTCTCAAAAATATTTGCCTTGGCTTGTGCTAGTGGAAAAAAATAAATCATTGTTTGTGCATTGTGTCACTGCATTTTGTTAAGGGGAAAAGCTTGCAGAAAGAGTCTTGGATTCTTGTGACATTCAAGCGTGCAGGGCGAAAAACCTATTCCATTTTCAACTCTTAATGGTAAATACCACTAGGTTCCCCAATATAATACATACACACATAATTTTATTTTTATGACAACTTTCCACCGCTCAAAACTGTGCTCAAGGCGGCTTACAACATGAAATAAATAATTAAATGTATAACCACAACATAAAAGTAGTCATAAACAATAAACAAAACATTTAAAGATACAAAACCAAACCGAACAATTTCCACATAAACCACCACAAAAATCTAAAGTAACGATACAAAAAACCAACAGCAACAAACCCCACAACAAACCCTCACCAAACAACACCCCATATTATATAAGAATAAAGGTAATATTTGATGCAGAGCAATGCACAGCAGTGGCAAACATATCCAGTACCAACTACTGTTGTTGTCTCATGACCCAAAACACCAGATAATTCTGAATACACAGCAGTTGAATGAGGTCAACATGCTTTGCCTGCAATGCATGGACTCATCCACACTTCCATCTGCCTCATGATTTCTAGTCACGAGTCTGAGAGATTCTTATTTTGTTACACAACTTTTCCTGGGAAAACCCACTGTTTACTGCTGAATCTGAACCCACTGGGTTTTCTGTGGAGTGAAACTTGTTTCGATTCAGCAGTAAACAGCGGGTTTTAAAAAGCGTTTTATAGCCGGTGCAAAGCAACAGTGCTCACCACTATACTATACACTGAGGCCTCCAATATATATTTTTTTCTTCTTTTCTGTGTATATATAAGAATCTTTTTTTAAATCAGGGATCATTGTTTTACTGGAGAAAAAAGTGCCAATTGTGTTAAATAAACTTAAATGAATTTCTTGCCTCAATTTCAAACTGTGACGGTCTATAACAACTGTTTCTCTGTTTTACCCTTCCACCATATTATTTGTATGATGTTATTAATGTACTTATTTTACGATCACAGGGTAGACCCTTTCAAGGCACTTGGGGATGCAAATTACGTAAGCAAATAAACAAGATACTGACCATGAGAAGTGGGAGAGCTATCCTACTGCTTTTTCTAAGCATTTTATTGCTATTACTGTACTTTTCTGTGTATAAGACTCCCCCATGTATAAGACGTCCCCTATTTTGGGGGACTCAATTTTAAGAAAATGGGGGGAGATGGCTCAGAGTTGTTGAGCTTTTGGGGGAGGTTGCCCAGAGTTGTACAGCTTGGGGGGGAATTGCCGAAAATCGCTCACCCGCAGCAGTGACGCTGACAATCGCCAGCAACTGCCAACCCACTGCCCACTTGCCACAGCAACAGCCGATCGTCAACAGATCCTTCCCCAGCTCAACCCGATTGAGAAAAGCTGTCCGCTGACAATCACGCGCGTCCCAGAACAGCAGCCACCAATCGTGACAGCGACAGCCAATCCACAGCAGTCCTTGCTGCAGAAACCAATCACCAACCCAATTAGAGCAGCAGCAGCCAATCCAAAGCAGCCCTTCTAGCAGCCAACAATGAGCCACCAAATCTCCTACTCGTGGCTGCAGCCAATCACCTGTCCCCGTCATTCACTATCCATGTATAAGACGAGGCACATTTTTGAACATTATTTTAGAGTAAAAAAAACCTCATCTTATACACGGAAAGTACGGTATCTCCTGTGGCCTTCTTTGTATTCAAGGAAAATGCTGAGCTGCAATGCTTCTGTCTGGCATGTTTGGTATCACTGTAGAATTAAAAGTTAATTAGGGTTAAGCCTCAAAACCAATACAGAATGATAACTAGAGTGTGGCTCCTGCAAACGGCTGGATTTTCTAGCTGCCCCTGTGACTAGCACTGTAAATGAAGAGATCTGAAGAGTTGTCCTACTAGCAGGGTATCCTCTTAGAATTGGACATGTATTTGGTATGGGAAAGCTAAAATAAATAAGAGTTTTATGAATCATGTCAAGAGGAGGAATTTGTATAGAGTCTGGGAGAAATACAATAATTTGCTGGAAAGAAAGACACCCCTATAGTTATCGCCAACTGAAGCAATTACATCAAGAGAAGCAACATGGATAGACAGTGGGCAACCTATGGAGACTTGTTGGACTTCTCAGGGAGTGAACCCAGATTGAAACCAATGGAAGAAATAAGGAGACAGGTTACTGACTGGTTACAGTACTATCAATTACATGGTTACAAAGCACGGATCCACATGGATCCTCAGGATTTTTGCATTGGGTCACCCCAAATTCACCATCAGATCACATAGCATGTCCATGGTTATAGCCTGCACCAAAAAAACCCACGCATCCACTGTTTTGTGGGGCCGCAAAGGTGCAAAAACATGGTTACAAAGCACGGCTCCAAATGGATTCTCAGGATTTATGCACTGGGCTACCCCAAACTCACCATCAAATCACATATCATGTCTGTGGCCACAGCATGAACCACAAAAATCATACATCCACTGTTTCGTTCAGAATATTTTTTTTCTTGTTTTCCTCCTCTAAAAACTAGGTGCATCTTATGGTCCAGTGTGTCTTATGGAGCTAAAAATATGGTATATGATATATTTGGATTTTTGGACCAAAGCTCACAGTTTGAAAGAGAGTTATCGCAGAATAATGAAAAACTATTGTCTAAAATGTATAAACTATTATTACTTTTGTTGTTGCTGTTAGATGATGGAAAAAAACAATACCCTTCCCTTCATGTGCATATCTCAGACACACATCCTGATGTCACTCCCAGTTTCCTCCCAGTTTTTATGCATCTGGGGAGAGGGCCTTCTTGGAAGCAGTACCCCATCTGTGGATTTGTCTGTGTGAGGGAAACAGGCAAAGGCTACTTCAGGTCTTTTTTCCAGGTGGACTTTCCTTTTCTCATCTACATGCTGATTGCAAAATTCAGATAAGAATTTTGAAGGATGGCTGTGTTTTGGTTCTCATATTTTTTCAGAGAGTAATAATTTGATTGATTCAGCTTTAAATGTGAACTGAATTGAGTATCTCCTCCATTCCTACCCACCTCTTCTTCTCACCAACAGCACACCATTATGAAAATTGCTTTATAGATTTACTGTTGTTTGTAATTTCCTCTGTGTTTTAGTTTGCTATTCTAGGGTTTTTACCAACTGTTTTATTATTATGCTGCTTTGGGAGCCTAAGAAAAGTGTGGTATAAATTAGATAGATAAGTCTACAATGGGGCATCGTGTCTAGAAAAGCTTCTAGTTGATTTACAGTTTCTCTAAGGAATACTTTCTTGCTTTTCTATTTATTTTAGTGTATTTCTCTGCCTACTGGCACAAACAAAATGAGATTTATAGAAATAATAAACTAAGGAGAAAACCAAAGTAGCCCAAACTTAACAGTTGATCACATCTAGCACAGTTCTTTTAACTATCTTTTTATTATTTATCATTGCCCCTGTATTTAATTTTAATTCATTTTTGCAATATAAAGCACTAATGAACTCTCTTACAGCCCTACTCTCCTTCCTACTTACAAATGCTTATTGAGATTAAAATTAGTAAGTCAATTGTAAAACTAAGTAATTTCATTATCATGGACTAATGGCTAATATTTCTCTTAAGCCACTGTTATGGTTCCCTGTGCTGTCATTCTTTTTGGTTCTCCTACTAAACCCTCAAAATTATTGCAGGAAGAGGATACTGAACATCTCCTGCATGGTGTATTAATGTCAGGCTTGTGCTAACGGAGCACCACACTGTTAATTTAAAACCTGACAATAACTCACTGCTGTGAGTATGAGCCCCGTGCAACCAGCAGAACAGCCTTCTCCACCTATGGATCGGTTCTTGTCTGCTTTTATGAAGCTAGTGACCTTCAGCTGCAAAGGATGTGACTGGGCTGTCTTGTGCTTATTCACTGTAGCAGGAAACTGTGTGGTTCTTTAAGCAGTCTAATCTAAATTGAGATGCATGTAGATAGGAGTTGTTCTTGAAACATTGCTCATCAGCAATTCCAAACAGGGCTTCTCCTACATATACTTGGCTTGAGGTACCGCAGGAACCAGTGATTGATTACACTGTATTCTAAGGAGTTCAGACTTGCTAAGCTACCGAAAGCACTGAAAAATGGGAACCTGCCTTTATACCAGGTCAGACAATTTGTCTATATAGCTCAGTATTGCCTATCTAGCTCAGTATTCCTGCCTGATCCCTTTTTAACTGGAGATTGAGCCTGGAGCCTTCTCCATGCAAAACAGATGTTCAGTCACTGATCTATGTCACCTCCCTGAAGGAAGAGCCCTTACATGGATCTGCCTCCATAATACATAATTGTTTCCTGTTCTCTGATCCTGCTCTCCTGCTTGTGGATAAATTTATAAACTCGCTGGCACACACAAAACTCATCAGAATCACTGAATGTCATAGATCTCTGGGCATCAATGGGCCATGGTAGTGGACAGGACCAGTAACAGCTTGTGTCTAGCTGCCATTTTAATTTTCCACTATGAACCACAGCAATCCACTGTTCAAAGTGCTTGGCCAGAAAAGGGGGTGTATGTGGTGGAATACACATGCCCAAGGATTCCAGGTGATGATGCTTCAATTGAGAGCAACACCATACTTCCCATTTTTAAGTGTCTACTTAAAATGTTTCAAGGATTAACTTTAAATATATAATGTGAGTGTGACAAACAAAAAAAGCAACAACGATCACAAACACTTGCATCGTTCAGGTTCATCCATCAGTTGGGGTCTGGATTGGAAGGTATTTTGTGCCTCTTTGGAGATGACACTGAAGTGGATTGAGTGAAACCACATGTAAAACACAGAATGCACACCCAATGGCAAACCTGGGTTCGCCTCTCTGCATAACAGGAGAGTTGGTTCATTATAAAGCAGCAGTAAGGTGACTTTTCCTTCTCAAACTTTCTTTTGCCTCTCAAGCTTTCTTCTGAGTGTGCTTCCCACATGCTGAGATGTGATATTTATTGTGTACTTGGAAACTGCAGCTTTGATCATTTACCACAGAAATGAGTGTCAATATTGATCTAACTGCAAAAGGACACATTGAGAAGAAAGTTTCGTCACATGAAAATAATGAGATCCAAAGTTTCATACCTCAGAATGTCAAAATTGTGTGATATAATTGTGTTATAAGGCGACAATATAGGCATGGAATACAGAAGGCAGTAATGAAAACATGAGGAACACTGTACTTTGAACACTTAAATGCCTTCCTTTTAGGTGTTGTGAATCAATCTAGACAAGCTACTGGCCGGTTAAAAGAAAATTGCTTAATACGAAGCACTCTAAAATGGAATCACTTACAATACACCATCTTTCCATCTCAGTTAATACATTTCCTACTTGATATTTTTATAGGCGAGTGATACTAATTAGACAAAATGATAAGGATTTTAATAACTATCACTATACTAAGTGAATAAAACATTAATAGCTCTGTTCCTAGTAATTATTATGATTGACTTAATACACTTTAATAGTTAGTGGGAAAGATGAGTGTACATTCTTCAGGAATTTTTAAGTCCCTTTTTCAAAATTTCTGATTGTGCAGTCTAATACAAGTCAAAGACAGCACACACACATACACCAACTGTAAAACTCTGCTTTTGTCTTTAAACTACCATATTTTTAGAGGAGGAAAACAAGGAAAAAAATATTCTGAATGAAACAGTGGATGTATGATTTTTGTGGTTCATGTTGTGGCCACAGACATGTGATTTGACGGTGAGTTTGGGGTAGCCCAATGCAAAAATCCAGAGAATCCATGTGGATCTGTGCTTTGTAACCACGTTTTTGCACCATTGCCCCAGGCAACAGTGGGTGCGTGATTTTTTGGGTGCAGGCTGTAGCCATGGACGTGCTATGTGATCTGATGGTGAACCCAGGGTGACCCAATGCAAAAATCCTGAGGATCCATGTGGATCCGTGCTTTGTAACCATGTTTTAAGTGGGGAGGGAAGGAAAAACACTGAAGGGACAAGGAGCACGTGTGAGGTGTGTGGAGAAGGAGGCAGCTAACAATGCAGGAGAGGGGTTTGCTGCTTTTCAGTGAGCTGAGCGGGGAGGAGGAAGGGAAAGAGGGCACGGTCACTTTAAAGCAGCCAATGGGACAGGAGCCGCTTACACCCATGTAAGCAGCTCCTCTCCCGCTTTGCTCCTTTAAAGCGAGCGGGCTCTCCTTCTCTCCCTCCTCAGCTCACGACTGCAGCAGGATCCCCCCGCCATCCATAGGCATTTGCTCCATAAGATGCACAGACATTTCCCCTTGCTTTTTAGGAGGAAAAAAGTGTGTCTTATGGAGCGAAAAATACGGTAACTCAGAGCTGAGGGAGGGCCCCCTCCCATTTTCCATCTGGCTCAGAGCCCCCTCCCTCTGGCTTTTCTAACGGCCCATTTGTCATTAGTTAAAGGCTTTTGTCTTTGGCTAATGTTTGATCTCCCAGGCGATTTCCTGAACACAGGAAGCTGGTTTGGTCTGTACTTTAATACTTTGTTAAACCCAGTATGCCAGCCTTTTCAACACTTCAAGCGTTGGTTAAATTCTAACACCTATCAGACCCAGGAATTTAGAGGAATCTGACACCTACAAACCCTGGCACCCACAACTCACAACATTTCTCTGCACCAGATACTCTTCAGTTCAAAGCACAACTTTTTGTGGAACTTGACCTGAAGGTCTGCTCTTCCAAGCCTCAACTAGATTATTATTATTTTTTTAAACTGCTCAGCTGATTTTGGCCTGAATTTATTAGTATTTCCTGCATGCCTGTTATTGCATTATGACTAGCCAACTAGGCACATACCATTTTGTATTTGTATAAAGCAAAACAAAAAACACCTTGAACTAAGCAGAAAAACCGGCATTTCTGAGATGAGGACCCTAAAGGAAGTGGCCTATTTTATGGTTTGATACTACACACATTCTTGGAATAATCCTCTTTATGATGCAGGGTACAAGGGGTGTTTTAGTCCCTAGCCATGAAGTGACATGGGGGTGTCTTTTAGTTACCTGAATATGTCCCAGAATTGTTAATACCATGACACTGCCACCAAATGTCAAGGAATCCCTGTTTCCTCAACTCCTGCCCCAAATGCAGTTCAAACCCCACCGAAAATCCAGGCCTGTGCCTCTCTATGCTGAATGAAAATTTTAGTCCAAACCTCAGGGTGAACAAAAGACACCAAGGTAGTAAGCTACCACCACTCCTTTTACTAGTCCACTCACTCAGTCCAAATAACCACACAAAAGTAAAGCATATAACACTAAAACAACAGCGTAGCAAGAACTCTCTCAGCAAATAAGAATAGAAGATTTAAGAGTAAGACAAATTAAGAATTTAGACACATTTGGGAAAATACAGAAACACACAAAATTAACATAGTCCAACTTAACCTGAGCTACAATGCTTTAGAAACACTCTTTTGACCCCCAACAAGATGTGCCAGTCAGGGAAAGTACAAAAGATAGACAAAAGTGGGGGGACTAGCCAGGATCTCTTGAGGGGCAGAGGGAGGGAGAAATAATACAAGGTGGATTTTAAAATACCTTCTTACCTGCTCTCACCTCAGCCAGGAAAAGGGCTTCTTAATTGTAACTTTCCAGGCGCTCTGTCTGGTAATGGCCTCCATTGACAGGACAACTGAAAAATGTTATTCCAAGTAGCAACCGTGTACAGTACTTCCTTGAGATATTGTGTTTCTGTAGATAACACAGGTGCAGTAAATCTTGGGCCTTCTGGCAATTGAGGGCCAGAGACAGCTAGCTCACAATCCCAGATCTCAGCCGGAAGTCTAGGTATAATTGCTGAACCAAAGTTTTGACACTTTGGCCGGGACCCAAATTTAGGCCCAAGACAGGAATATCTTGACACCGCATACCTGGGAGTAAGTCCCACTGAACTCAAAGGGATTTGAGAGAAGTTCCCTGAGGAAGAGCCTTTAGTTTGGTGGCTCAGAGCGGCTGCTTTGCTTGTAGAAGGTCTGAGCTTCGATTCCTGGCAACTTTAGGAAGGGCTAGGAAACGCTTTTGTGCCTTAAACCCTGGAGAGTCGAGGCTTTCTGGGAAATGATATGTAATGAGCTAAAAAAGGTATTTAAGTACACCTTCCATAAGAAACCAGAGGCCTTCCTTCTGGGTATTGTCGGCCAGAAAGTGTTAAAGAAGGACAGAACTTTCTTCCTATACGCAACTACAGCAGCAAGAATTCTTATTGCCAAACACTGAAAGACACAAGATTTACCCACGCTGGAAGAATGGCATACGCAATTGATGGACTACATGGAGTTAGCGGAAATGACTGGCAGAATCCGAGATCTGGGAGAAGAAACAACAGAAGAGGACTGGGGGAAATTTAAGGACTATTTACGAAAACACTATAAGTTATATGAATGTTGAGAATTTGCTAAGCTTTGGAGAAAACTAGCTTCAGTAAAAATTTTTTGAAGGAAATTAGGTTA
Organism: Podarcis vaucheri; assembly: GCF_965113315.1. Lineage (NCBI taxonomy): Eukaryota > Metazoa > Chordata > Lepidosauria > Squamata > Lacertidae > Podarcis > Podarcis vaucheri. Next base: position 108,742,980 of record NC_138759.1, read on the forward strand.
TAACTATGAAAGTATTAAAGTTTAGAGAAATTTTTGGACTTAGTATATGGAACAAAAATGATTTAACAATAGGTACTCTAAACTGAAAATATGGTTAGTTGAAAATACAAAAAACGCACGAAACAAGGTAACAATTTGCTGTTATTTTTATTGAAAAGAATGCAGGGTGCGGAAGATGTGGGGAAGTCCGGTGGATCTTGAAAATTGTGATGGAAAAATGAAGAATTTCTTTCTTAATCTTTTCTTTTCTTTTTCTGTAAAGCTGCTTTTGTTGTATATCTGATTATATATTTGTACCTGGAAAGAAGCAATAAAAAAATTATAAAAAATAAAAAATAAACCCTGGAGAGTCGTAGCCAGTCAGTGCAGATACACAAATTACTCAACTAAATTGACCCATGGTCTGGCTTAATATAAGGCAGCTTCCTGTATTGCTATGACTCAAGTCAACATTCCAAGTAGGCATGCAGAGCCAGTTGTTCAAACTTTTGCAGCTTTTAAATGTGTATGTATTGCGCTGTCAGATAGCTTTCAGATTTTTATTGTGTAAAGTGACTGATAAGGGGTCACAGGGCATGAGGAAAGTTAACCCTTTCCTCTCTTACTGTGACTCTCTCCGCCCTATCCCTCCCCCCCCATCACCATCAATGTGGCAATTAAGTTTCAGTATTTTCCCAGAAGGAGCAGTGCCTGATCCCATGCCAACCTGTCTGGTTTCTGAGATATGGTGGAGGGACTATTCTTTGCGCCATGCCCATACTGGAAGAGCAATTGACTGGGGAAAGAAACAGGGCCTTCTCAGTGGCCGCACCTGAGATATGGAATTCTTTGCCGTCTGCAGTTCAGGTAACCTCCTGCCTTGCTATCTTCTTTTTTATTTTTTGTATTGTATATTAATTCATATACAAATAAATACAGGGAAAATGATGCAACAAATTCTTCTAGCGTAACGATAATGCAGAAAGCGAAACCAGAATGCTTAGTCAAAAAAGTAAAACTAGAGAAATATGGAAACAATATTGAAGACATAAGGGAGCCTTATTGCAACAGAACAAAGAAAGAAAAATGAAAACAGACAATCCAGTGTTGCTGAGTTTCACTGAATTTTACCACTTGCTTTCACATAATTGCCATGTATTTAATGAAACGACTTCTGATTACATTGCATCTAAAATAGAGGAAGGATAAATTCTATCCTGAACTTTCTTGTTCCAATAGTAGATAAAGAGACTTCATTTTTCTATAAATTGATTGTCATCATCCTCCAGGCTGAGAAATACTTTTTTATTCTGGCAGGCTTTTGCTTTACTGAGTAGATAATGTATTATCTTATTATTATTATTATCTCCTGGACCTGTCTCTATTTTATCTTATTTTGCTTGTTTTGTATATTGTTATTTCATGACAAAGTTGTAGATTTAATTGTTGTAGGCTTGCCTGAGTGATCCGCATGCATTACAAGCTGGGATTAAAATTTCTTTTAAAATTAACTATCTGACCATAGTTCTTTATATACTGTGCCATTTTTAACAGCCAAATTGCCAATTAAATATGGTCACAACAACAAACTTTCTAGTTTTGTATGCAGTAAAACCACAAATTCTATAAAATCAAATTCATTTATTGCATGGTAGAGTCACAGATAATGGGAGCCATGCCACATTTCAGTAACGCCAGTGAGGTATTGAAGGGCAACTCCCCCCTCCCCCCCAAAAAAGTTTATGTGATAGCCCTGAGATTGAGTGGATGGAAGAAATAAAGGCTGTTGTTGAAAATGCAGGCTTAGCATTTTGGCACATCCTGAACCAGTCAGTCATTTTTCACGAGGACTAAGTAGAGCAAGACAAGTTTGTAAGTGAAAATAACTGGCACACAGTGCCGTAACATTTATCCTTGCAGGAACAACAAGTAGGACTTAGATTTAGGTCTCAAAGGCAACTGTCATCATTTAACACAAAGTTACCTGTGGTGGCTTAAAATCTATGAACCTCAGCTTGGAATTCTCCTTGCTTTATGCTGGAGGAGGATGCCGTCAACTGTCTTAAGTTGCCTGGTTGACCAATACATCTGTGCTATACGTACACACGATGCCTCTATTTTATTATTATTTGCTAGAAAGATTTGACAATGCAAACCATAAGAATGCTACTGAGGATGAATATACACCACCAGTTGCCAAGCAGTAATTTAGCATGATGTGCCGTTGAAAGTGCTGAATACAAGAGCTGAGACTTAAGTTTATTGCTAAAAACATCAGAGCGTGGATATGATTTTCCCCTTTGAGAAAGGTTGAGGAATTCAAGAAAACTTTGCCAGATGGTAAGCTAAGATGGTGTTCACTTAACAAGGGCGTCGTCTAAGAGCACATAGCAGTAATCTCATAATATTAGAATCTGGAGTCATCCAATGAAGATGAACGAACTGCCAAAAAAGGAAGCACTTATTCACCCAGTACATAATTAAACTATGGAATTCACTACTGCAGGTTGCAGTGATGGCCACCAACAACAAATAGACCTTTTTATGGGGGATAAGGCTAGCAATGGCTATATTACCTTCAGTATGCCTCAGAATATCAGTTGATGGGGAATATGAGCAGGAGAGTGCTGCCTATGACCTTCTCACACGGTATAAAAAGAGGATTCCTGGATTCCACGATCTAGGTTTTGGATCCAAACCCCAGCAGCAATTTAAAATTGCAGAATACGCAGCAAAGTCAGGCATGGAAATATAGGCTGTTAAGACTTTTAAACGATTCCCTTCTAAGTTCCTTCCATAGAAAAAGACTAAATGTTTGGTAAGTTAAAAATGTTTTACTTACAAACTCTTCTCTCAAAGGTGAGCCCAGCCTGGCAGGACAGCTTACTTTATCCAGCAGTTCTCAGCCTTTGGGTCCCCAGATGTTGTTGGACTACAACTCCCATCATCCCTGAGCTCTGGCCTTGCTAGCTAGGGGGGCATGGGAGTTGTAGTTCAACAACATCTGGGGACCCACAGGTTGAGAAAGGCTGCTTTATGCAATAATTGGACTTAAGCATGTTGATTATACGAGGCTGGTTATCCTACACCATAGATATCTCATTGGCAACTGTAGGAACAGAATTCTGTACTAGATGGGCATTTGGTCTGATCCAGCAGGACTCTTCTTGTGTTCTTCATAGGTGTAGGTCTGGTCCGTGCCTGGATGGGAAACTTACCTGGGGACTCATAGGTCATGATGCCAGAGTCCATCAGTGACCGTCAGAATCAAAGGCTGCAGACACTCCAATTAAGAAGCCAGATAAGATTCCTCACATTGATGCTGGTCATCAGGGGCAAGCGGAAGCCTATGCCAGGGAACCATAGAACCACAACTGGCACCCTCATGGGCACCTTCTGCAGGCCAGAGGGTTGGGCATTTAAGGACTGTTGTTCTCAAAAGTGGGAGGAAGCCTGAGAGAAGTGGACTGTAGAACAGGACACCATTATGCCACCTCTATCCATGATGATAGAAAAGGTAGAATATAAGTGCATGAAATATATATTAAAATCACTTCGTAAACTGGTCATCAAGTGGTTAGGAGAGTGTTACCACACCCCTGGATTTCTGATAAGGTGGAGAATTGTGCTAAGCTTTTTCTTCCGAAGACTGGGAGAATGCAAAAGACAGTTTCTCAAGCAGTAAACATCTGGTGGCCTGTACCGTCCTACTTGAAAGGAAGCCTTTGCCACACTACCCAATGTGTTTCGCTGTAATGAGGTTGAATCAGGGGCCTCAACCCTCTCTGAGGTCACACACAGATACTGCTTGCTTCTGAAATTGTCACCTTCCTTCAGTTCTGGTCACTGCTACACCTATACACATAATTAGCAGTACGAGAAAGTCTTAAGACCTTAGCCCCCCGATGCAATCAGCGTGCTTGCTGAGTCACTGAGTTGAAAGAATTGTTGAATAAAGACGCCTGGAAGAAGAAAGGAATGGTTGTGAACAAAATAACACTCTAGGAAAGAGGGCAAGGTTACAACTGTACCTCGTTACTTTCCCACAAATGCAAAGTTTTAATTGAACATGTCACAGACTGCCCCCATTTTTCAAAAAGGAGTGGAAAGCCCCCATTTATGCACTGTTTACCCACATGAGAAGAGATAAAAAATAAAAGCACGGTTAAAACTAATTCGTAAAAAAGCAATAAGGAGCACAAGCATCCATTAAAGAAAAGAAAATCTTCAAACAGGCTTGTTCACACAGACTTGGATCTAAAAGTCTGACAGGGAGATTGGTAGATAAATGTAGCGATGGAAGCCAGCAATATAAAATAAGTAGCTGGTCTGTTCTATCTGCACACTTGTAATTTCTTTTTCTTCCAGTTTCATGGTGTGTGTTTTTTTTTACTGGCTTGTTTACTTTTGTCTTAAAAGGCCACCAGGGATCACAGAAACCCTGCTACAAATCTTTTGGTTTTCATTCTCCTAGTACATTTTTGAACTAAGAGCTGCATTGCAACATTTGGATAAGAGCAAAGTCAGAAGAAAAGTGATGTTGGGATCCACACACTAGTCCAGGGGGTGCATATCAGGTGTGCAACCCTACTCTGAGACAATATCTAGCCACAGTCCTGGACTTGACAAAGGAGAGTTAATAAACTAGAATATTCTGGTGATGTATTTCCATGGAAGCAAATTGTTAGATCTTCCGTAAGTCTTCTGAATGGGGCAGAAGCAGACCTTCCCTCCAGTCTGTTAAAGATTAGGTAAGCTAGGTGTATTGAAAGCAGAGTTATTTACTAATTTATTTACAATGCTATATACCACATATCAGTGAAGTCTCCTGGGAAGTCTACAAAAGGTTACGAAATAATAAAATACAAAAATACAGTCGAATAATATATTTAAAATAAAGGGGCAGGCTGCATTTTTGAAAAGGCAGTAAAGTCAGGCTAAGGTAAGGTCTGCTTTAGAATGTCACTATTTTGCGAGAGGGAATTTAGGTTTGTTCAATTAAAGTGGATTAAAGCAGTATGGCTCTCTTGCACACACACACAAAAAACACTTCCAAAATAAAAGCTGACTTCTGGCAAAAAGGAAAATGATGAGAAAATGCATTAGAAAGTGTGGGGAAGCGTGACTTATTTTACATCTGAGTAAGAAAATATTTTACTCTGATATGGGAAAGTGAATTACACCCTTATAATTGTATGATTGTCCAAAGGCAAATCTGAAATTATGGGTGTTATTGAAAATCATTGGGAAGTGTTGTTCTGATTCAACATAAAATCTCAGAGACAATATAGTATTCTTCAACCTTCTCTTGATCTTTTGCCCTTTTTTTAGCGCAATCCTCAAATCAGCAGTGACTGAAAGTTCATGCAGAGGCCTTGGTTTTGTTTATGCACAAGAAATGGAAACCAACGCAAGTTAAAATCTAACTCAATGTTTGTATAAAGCTCGGACGTTTAGCCACTGATGCTTGCTCAGTTAATCCCACCTAATGTACCTTTTAAACCTTGTTTATCACATCTACCTTATATATTTTTCTCACGTGGAACATGCTCACGTTTTAAGAAAAAACAGGCTGAACCCTTCAGGGTGCCTCCTGCAGGGATGGCTGCCAAACTGTAGATGTGGGGCTCTGGCCAAGGAGACTTGGACATCAGTAGCAGAAGGTTAACCAGCCCTGGCCTGTTTGTCTTGCTAAGCCTGGTAACGCAAGTCCAGGGAAAGTCCAGGGAAAATGCCACACCTTCAAAAACAGCCAATCTGAGGCTATGGGCGATCCAGGCATAACTTGCAGCTGGAAGAGACACGCTATTCTACACCTGGTGCATCGGAGAACAAACAGTGACTGGGACCATTCCTGTAAATCATTTGGAAGTAACAGATAACAATACGTATATCATTCATATATCTCAGATAGCTGCTGCAAATACTTTGTGTGCTATCTTGTGTTTTCACAGGATAGCCTTTCCTTTGTGTCTGCTTCGGAGTTGTCCTGGGAAAATTGGAAACTATGACATTTCTTTTAGCTGGAGCCAGCAAGACTGAAATGAACAGTTACAATGGGTAAGTAATTTACACACCCAGTTCCTAAATAATCTCCCCAGGTTTGTCTGTCTGTGTGAGATACCAGTGTATCATGACTGTAAACGGGCAAAGTGTTGTGTTTTGCTGTATTGTGTAGATCCAGTCCTTCCACAGCTCTTATGTGCTACTCCATACAGATTATTCAGACTCATAGGGCATTCTTTAAGTGAACAGTTATATTGTACAATGACTTTTAGCTGTGCAATGTAATTCTCCCCCCCCCACGTGCCCCCTAAATCTGCTACAGAGAATGGGAAGGGGGGCAATGGAACAGGTTTAGTAGGTCTATGGAGGGAATGGTAGAAAAGGATGGGAAAGTTACATTGTACAGGCTAAAAGTTGGTGCACTATTGTAACCATTTAGTTGAATACCACTCATTATTATTTTTTAAAAAAAATTGTTCTGATGCATTAGATTTTGTTTTGATAACTAAACATGGACTTGCATTCCTATGTAGTCAGCCCTTTCCATTTGCAATTATGATTGGAGAAAGGATGCAATCAAAAGCTCTTGCGTCTTTTGAATATCATTTTAATTTAAATGTAGATTGAAACACAGGCTTTAATCAAGGTGACGGGGCAAAAAAAATATTACAATAATTATAAAAGAGGAGGTCCAAACTAGGTTCAGTCTAATAAACAAAACATATGAATGTGCTTGCCTAAGTTTAGCAGGAAGCAATGATTTTAGGAGGAAGGCCTGAAGCAATAATTAGCAATTCATGAATGGGTAGAATGATCTATTGATTGATTTGCTATCACAAATTGAAAGATTGAAACTATGGGGTTTAAATTAAACTTTAAATTGATCCTACCCTGTGCAAAGGCTGCCGTGCTGAAAATATTACTCAACCAACGAACATTGCTTGTTTCAAACAACGGATGTGATCCAGAAATGTACCTACCTAATCCACATTTGCTTTCGGGTTTTTGAAGTTGCATTTTCTCAAGTAGCTCTTCAAACTGAGCCACCGAAATTAGTTTTTATTTGGTACTTACTTTTTTGGCATTTATTTTTACCCCAAATTTATTCCATGAGAGAATCTAAAGGTAACCCTCAAGAATCTTATGCATATTCCATCTCCTCTATAAAATCCTCTTCTAGAAACCAGGGGGGCACTGAGAAAGGAGCAAATTGTTTAAGGTGCATGTGTTGTTGCTTCAGTGTGCGTGTAACATATCTGTACATTTGGTGTCATGGGCCCAAGCCTGAGACTAGACAGGCACTCTCCTGGTTGAGCTTTAGGCACATGACTAAGGGGCTTGTCCACACTGGATCATGACAACCTCCCCATCCCAGACCCTCCAAGTGTCCCTATTTTCCAGGGGCATCCCTGATTTTGAGAAGCCGTCCCGGTTTCTGATTTGATCCCGGAATGTCCCACTTTTCCTCAGGATGTCCCTATTTTCATTGGATAAATGTTGGAGGGTATGGAGCTATCCAACCCACAAGCCATCTGAAGGGAATCCTGTATAGGGAAGTTGTTGTTTTTAATGTTTCATTTTTATTATTATTATTATACACAGTGGTACCTCGGGTTACATACGCTTCAGGTTACATATGCTTCAGGTTACAGACTCCGCTAACCCAGAAATATTACCTCAGGTTAAGAACTTTGCTTCAGGATGAGAACAGAAATTGTGCAGTGGCAGCGGGGCAGCAGCAGGAGGGCCCATTAGCTAAAGTGGTGATTCAGGTTAAGAACAGTTTCAGGTTAAGAACAGACCTCCGGAACAAATTAAGTTCTTAACCCAAGGTACCACTGTATATGTTAGAAGCTGCTCAGAATAGCTGGGGCAACCCAGTAAGATGTGTGGGGTATAAATAGTAAAATTATCATTATGGAATGGGATGTCCCTATTTTCATCGGAGAAATGTTGGAGGGTATGCCATCCCAATGTTGTCCTGGACCTTTCTCCCTTAAATGCAAGGTTTCTCAATCCAGGCCAAGGATTGAAAACCCCCCATTTAAAGAGGGAAAGATCTGGGACAATACTGGAATGGGGAGAACGTTGTGGGGATGCCCCTGTTTTAATGCAGGGTCAGACCAGTGCAAATCCACATTTTGCTCTACCACGGACAAGCCTTAACACTTTTTTGTTCCATCAGGCATTTTAAGATAGTGTTTGGTTTTATGATTAATTTTTATTGTTTCATTTGTGGTATGGTTTATTTTAATGCACACTGCTTAGAAATGCCATTGATTAAGTAATCTATAAATGTCTTCAATAAAGCACGTGGACAAAAAAAAAAAAACCCTCCTTGAGCTCTTTTGCCAAGGAGAATAATATTCTTTACCTACCAATTATTCAAATACAACCTCAAATCTACTTCCAGTATTAAAATGTTGTAATATTAAATTTGTTCATGATCCGGCTAAAGAACATAAATTTAAGTGGAAGAGGTTTAAAAACACATGTTTTAACTCTCTGAAATCAATAGGATGTGAAAGTGGTTAACTTTGCTGGATAGTGACAAATCAGTTGCTTGGTTGAAAGGAAGCTGGTTAATTAAACTACAAATCTTAAACTAATTGGCAACCCTAATATAATATATGCATCTTTTAGAATTTAGAGTAATGCAGTGGAGATAACCTTAAGTATTTGGGTCTCAGTCCAACACATTTATGCACCTTGGCTTGTGCTATCCACTTTGGAGTAATTTATACTTTTGATTATCCTAAAGCTGTGAGCTAACTGAGATTGCAGTCTCATATACACACTTACCCGGGAGTAGGTTTCACTGATTTTAATGAGAGTTACGTCCGAGTAGAAATATATAGGATTGTGCTTAAGTCCCTCCCATCATTATACTCTGCAGTGTCAGGTTTACTATTTGAAGATTGATTCTTGGCACTACAACAGCAAATGAAAGATAAACACAACCTTAAAATGCTTTAAAGAACCCTGTGGAAATAAATTTGCAAAAATGGAGCTGGGTGAAGAGAGTCAAAACATGTGAAATAAGCAGTGTTTAATGAGCTCCAGTACGTACTACAAGCATTACAAAATTTCATCAGATTAGAACAGGCATAGGCAAACTCCGGCCCTCCAGATGTTTGGGACTACAATTCTCATCATCCCTGACCACTGGTCCTGTTAGCTAGGGATGATGGGAATTGTAGTCCCAAACATCTGGAGGGCCAGAGTTTGCCTATGCCTGGATTAGAACGTAAGACAAACTCTGCAGGATCTGACCTTTCGAGCTCAGCATCCCATCTGCCACTGTGACCAACCAATGGGAAACCCACAAACAAGTCACGGGGAGGGCAGTAGCAAGAAGTGACTCAACCAATGGGCTGGAGCCACAACACTAGCTCCCTAGCAGCTGCTGCTTTCTGAGAAAGTGTGTCCGTGCCCCTGTGCACAGCTCCAACTTCCCTGCTACCTCATCTCTGCCCCTCGCTGGCAAGTGGCAGCAACACTGCTGCTAGAAAGCTAGAATTGTGACTCCACTCCTCCAGGCTGGTATTCAGAGATATAGGGATCCTGCCAATGAAGTTGGCATATAGTTATCATGATTTGTAACCACTGATAGCCTATGTAAATTTGTCTGACCCCCCCCTCTTTTAAAGCTATCTAAGTTGGTGGATATCACCTCACCTTGCAATAGCAAGTTCCAGAGATTAACTACACTCTGTATTAAAAAGGAAGTGCTTGATTGTGCTTCTCCTGAATCACCCATCATTCAGCTTCATTGCAGGACCCCCAGGACTCTAGTATTATGAGAGATGAAGTGGGCGGGAAAGCTTATTTCTATTTTCCCCACACCATATCTAGTTCTATAAACCTCTGTCATGGCCTCCTTCCCTCAGATTTTGCACTTGCTTGCTTTGGACCCCACTTGCCATTTTTGGAAACAAGTGGTGCAACAGTAGACATGCAAAGTCCAACTGCTGAATTATTTGGAAACAAGAAGCTTGTGGGGGGAAGGCAGCTGCAGAAGGACCCAAGAGAGGCAGCAGAAAGTTCTGGCAGCAAAATAGAGACAGGTGCTGGCATGGCAGCCAAACCAGAATGAATCACAAGGGCCAGAAGAGCTGGGAGGGAAAGGCTGGTGTTTGTGGGTGGATTTAGGGTCAACAGTGCAAATGCCTCTTGAGCAAACGGACTATGGAAACAATGGAATCCCAGCTAACAATCTTTTACCTCCTACTTTGCCATTCACTGGTATGTTTTCAGCCTGTTTGTTTCCTGTTGTCTGATGCCACTTGGTTTGTTTTATGTGATCAGCTTGCTTCTGTCAGTTCCAACGGAATATTTTCCTTTTTGTGTAAGCTCCTCAAAGCAAGGACCTGCCGCTTGCACTTTGCATGGCACCATGCACACTGAGAGTGGTATACACATATGGATAAATAAATGAATAAACAAATAAATCTTATTTGACCTGTCACCAAGGTTCTCTCCTCCTTTTCTTGCCATTCTCATTATTGTGACAGTAAAACTCCATCCCTTCTGTTTTTATTCTCTCTGGATCCATCACCTCTCTCTCCTTTCTGTTTCTCCCTTCTTCCCGTTTCCTAGCCTATGCTCACATGTGCACCCTCTCTCAAACACCAAACAATGACACCTTTCTCCTTCTACCTTCTCAGCCAAATATTCACCCCATTTCTCCTTCTCCAAAACACCTGCACCTTCCATTCCAGGTCTGCTTTCGCAGACAGCTTACCGCATTTTCTGCTCTATAAGACGCACCAGACCACAAGACGCACCTAGTTTTTGGAGGAGGAAAACAAGAAAAAAAATATTCTGAATCTCAGAAGCCAGAACAGCAAGAGGGATTGCTGCACAGTGAAAGCAGCAATCCCTCTTGCTGTTCTGGCTTCTGTGATAGCTGTGCAGCCTGCATTCGCTTCATAACACACACACACACATTTCCCCTTACTTTTTAGGAGGGGAAAAGTGAGTCTTATAGAGCAAAAAATACGGTATTTCCCGGGGGCTGGATTGAAAATTCCCCAGCCTTTCAAGAGGCCACATTACAATGGCGGGTAGGGCAAAAAATGGTTGAGCAAAACACCCACCCTCAAAAAAATAAAATGCACCCCACCCCTTGTTCCAGACACATATCACTCTCTCCCTGTCCCCCCCCCCACACACACACCAGGCAAGGAAGCAGCCAGGCAGGCTCGCACACATAATTAGCATTTCCACTTTTCTCCACTCCAGCACTGAGGTGTGGGTGGTTGGAAATATGCCTCTGCCTGATCTTTAGAGAGGCTTTCTAAAAAGGCAGAGGGATTTTACCTCCCCAGCTCAGTGCTAAGCACCACAGTTCTGAGATCAGAGACAAATGAGAAAGAACAGGCAGAGCGCTTGCCTCTTATGTTAGCACTGTGGGCTTCTCTCTTATCTTAATGCTGTGGTCTTTAGATTGGAGATAAACGATCCCTTTAAACTACCTTACGATGTAAGGTGGTTGTCGGCGGGTAGACATGGTTTGCCCCAAACAGCCTGGTGGACCAAATGGGGAAGCCTGGCAGGCTTAAATAGGCTGTTCTACTCCCAAGTAAGCATATTCAGGATTAGATTCAAAGCTGCACATGTACTCAATAGCACAAATGCCACAGTATGCAAATGTTTTGAGAGTGGGAATTGGAACTGGCTTGATCACATAAGAAACCCAAATATTTGCTTAAGACAATAATATCTTTAGGATTGCCAGTGAAACAGCAGGAGGTCCAAAAGGGGGCACCCCAAGGGCCTTTCATGCCAAGGGATTCCCAACACCCTCTGCAATATGTTTAAGTCCTGATGTTATTAGGAGCAATTAATCTGACAAGGGCGTCCGTATATTTAAAGGTCAAGTGAAAGCCTCATTTCAGTGAACAGATTAATCCAGTGATGTGCTGCTCACTTGAAGAGCTCTCCTCCATTGTGAAAGCTAATCCATGACTGCCATTTTTTTTAAAAAAACCCAAGCTATTCATTTGCAGCTGCCACTAAATATTATATATAGCTCAACAGAACCACATGCAGAGAAAGTATGCCATTGGATCCAAGTTGCTGGCTGACAACAGCAGAGGAGGAATTCCATGCTCAGCTTGTGGGCTTATGATTGGCTAGATGTGAGAAATAGGATATTGTTATGTACTGAAGTTCTCACCTTGGGCCAGCAGGGGGATACTGTAGATAGTTATGCAAATGAAGGATCAAAAGTGACATTCAGAGATTGGATAGTTTTAGAAAGTTGCTACAGTTACGTTGTTCTGGAACTCTATATAAGCAGGCTCACTGAGCTCTTCAGTTCAGTTCTGTTCCAGCTTACAAATAAAGAGCTGCTTTGGAAGAATCGCTCTGTCGTCTGATATGTTCACCCACAACTTAACAGATATAGAGCCATGGTCTGATCCAGCAGGGCTCTTCTTAGGTTCTTACGAGATAATTTTGGAATACTGCAGGAAAGGCACTGCCACAGAGAACTTCCATTTTATGGAATTAAGGAAATCAAAGGCACAACGTTAAGAAGGCTGGGCGGGTGACCCAGACACCCCAGATCTCCTTCTCTGCCAATGAAGTCCAGCCATGGAGTCACATGCAACAAAGTTGTCCTGTTAGCACAAGGGCTTCTGCTTATGCAATGGAACTTGCTCTTTCTCACTGGTTGCAGCTTTTAGTGAATGAACTCTCAGTAGTGCAACATCATGTCATGTGTTATACAGTACTAGGTGCTACAAGGGAAGAGGAAGATAGGGGCGAGTGCTTTTAGCAGCCTCCATAAATCCTCCATATTATGTAGTTCTGGCCAGATACTTTCATATAATGGGAACTTCCTTATAATAGGGGCTCTATTTTCAAAAAGCAGTTGAAACTATTGGATAGTATCCAACAGAATAGTTCCCCTTATTTTCCTCTCCCTATAATTCTCCCCCGCCCCCCCCGACCGCCGCTATGCCTCCCCAAATCTGCTCCAAAGGGAAACCAAGAACTGAAATTAAACTTGGAAAAATGAGAAACCAAGAGAAATAAAAAATAACAGATCCACCCACCCTTAGTCACAAAGGGGTCTATGACAGCCACACAACTTCATTCCAGAGGGCAATCACAGTAGCAACACAATTTATCTGGGAGTGTACGTGTAGGGTGAAATCATATTTTCTGAAGTACGAAGTATAGTGTTGGAAAACACTGAGAATTAGAACCTTCAGGGAAGAGGTCTGCAGTCAGCATACCAAACGGAGAACAAATGCACATTTTCTGTACAAAAAAAATCAATCATCTGGAAAGAGCCTGGCTTAGACGCAAGTCCTCTTTCTTTCTCTTCGGGCCTCAGCATTATTAATATATAACGAGGCAATCTAACAACTTGCATGAAATTTAGGGTGGTTGTATCTTATTTCACAGTTTCCTCTTTTGTGCTTCTTTCATTGGAGTGTTTCCCCCCCTCTCTCTCTTTCTTTTTTCCTCCCTAGGAATGGACTTGTTTATGTTATGAACCCTCACTTGGATTTAATGGATGAAGATATCCTTTATCACTTAGACTTAGGGACCAAAACGCACAATCTGCCAGCCATGTTTGGCGACACGAAGGTAAAAAATAATAATAATACAGCTGCAGCATTTCTAAACATCTTTCATTCCTGCTGCTACTTCTCTTCCACGTCTTTTGTAGTTTCCTTTTATCACAGTGGCTTCCTAGTTCTAGCTAGACTTAAAGGTCCCACAGGAACAGAGTCAGGGCCATTCTGCAAAGCAACTCAGAAAGTCCGCTGCAGCTACGGTTATGGGCAATTACCCTTTCCTTCTCAGTAAAATAAGTAGACTGGGGAAACTAAACCTGTTTCTGGTATGATGAGCTAAATTCTTCCCTGGGGTAGTTGCACAGACTCCAGTTCAGAAACAATTCATTGAGGAATTTGGCTCGTCGTTTTATCATTTCAAAGTTCGTGCAATTTATTACAAGGAAGGGAAAGGGTGTTGCTGTAGCATCTCAGCTGCAAAAGCTCTTAAGAGCCGTGCTGGAAAAAGAGCAACCTTTATCAAGAAGTGCATTTGCTCACATGCAGAGTTCCTGCAAGCAAAACTCAGGGTTTGAATTCAGAAGTGATGAATTCACAAATAAAGGGAAGTGTTAGAACAAAGAAGGCTGCCTTCTGCCAAGTCCAATATCTGTCCATCTAGCCCAGTATTCTCTACCCTGACTGCCAGCAGCTCTCCTGGGCCTCTGGTACAGGATATTTTATAACACATGCTACTTAATTTTAATTTTTAATAGAGATGCTGGGGATTGAATGCGGAACCTTCCTCATGGGCAGCAAGTGCTCTTCATCTAAGCTATGGTTCTCTGTGCATATTGGTTGCTATGAAAATTAAAGGTGAACTCTGCAAGGCTGCTCATTAGCCAAATTCTAATTGGAAGTTTGCCCCTCAGAACTGACTGCCCCAGTAGTCGGGAGTGGGCAAAAAATACAAAAAATTCATTCCATTTATCTTTGGAACTGTGAAGCCAATGTTAAGCACTTTAAATCCCGCTGATTTCACAGGGAGAGTTAAAACATGCTGAAATGTTGTATTTCACTTTGGCCCCAGCATGCCTTAGTTAGTTTCAGCTTTAACCAAAACACTGGCATCAAACTGCAAAACTCTTTCTAACATTTAGAGCAAAATACAAAGCTGAAGTAACTCGGGAACCTTGTAACTAAGGAGGCGAGCCTTTTCTTTATTGGACATGATTCTCTGGGGTACCTACAGTGAATTGCACTAAGCACTTGGGATTCTTAATACTGTGTATGATTAGTGTGCATTTATGAATTAAGTCATTTGTGAATCAGGCATTTAATTTCTGAGCCCAGTGGAAAAGATGGCTGTTACATTCATTGCCTTTTTCAGATTCAGAAGCGGATTTTATTTCTATTTTATTTTAAATGTGGTTCCGTATTTTTGCTCACATTTGTAGTTCCTGGTGTTATTTCTATAATTCTGTGCAATTCTTGTCGTTTTAGTTGATGCTGTTGAATAAGCAATTAGACCACATGCTACTTCTGCATCTGGTTCTACTTTGTTTTCAGAAGAAACAAGTACTAACAGTTTATATTCAGTGCCCACATTAAAAGGACAGTCAGCCGGATTTACTTTTAGCTGAAAGTTACGGTCGCTTCGTATGAGGTATTTGGCTGGGACGAGCCTCAATTACAAAATGTATATATTAAACACCAGATAGGAAATACCAAGACATGGGTTTTGGTGATAATTCTTGTGTGTCCCATCCCCCCCTTTATCCCTTTAAAATACAGGCAAAATTTCATGGACACTAGACATTTATGGCAGACCCAGATATATGAAAGTTTTTTTAAAAAATCTTACATCTGCCTCTCCTCTCTCTCTCTGGTAACCATCTGATAGAACCAGAAACATGACACAACGCCGTCATTCCCATGCTCACATTTCATTGACTACCACTTGCAGAGGCAGGGAAATTGGAAGGGTGATAATGTCGGGTCACACATTTTGATCTACTGGCTGTTCCTAGACAAAAAGGAGGAAGAGGGGGAGCTGATACTGCTTTCAGTGTTGTATTTCACTTTGGCCACAGCATGCCTTAGCTAGTTTCAGCTTTAACCAAAACACTGGCACCAAAGAACCATGCATCTCATAACATCATCCACCTCATTTCATGACAAATAAATAAGGACAGAGGACACTGAACAACTTGTTCTCCTAAAACAAAATATGCCGGCATATTTTAAATCTGCAAGATTTCCTGTGATAACCGAGATAAAACCCACTTCTTTGCATGCAGTCTTGCATAAATGGGCCAGGCAGTCTACGTATTTACCCTTCTTTTCCAGGCGTACCTCACTTTGGCTATAAAATCGTATCTTATCGCCAGCGCATGCCAAGTCTCTGTTGTTGCTATGGCTGATAATCTGATGATTTATTTCCAGTTTGTCTGCGTGGGTGGGAGCCCCAACAGAATGAAAGCTTTTGCTCAGTTCATGCATAAAGAACTTGGACTCGAAGGAGATGGCAAAGACATAAAAGATATTTGTGCCGGGACGGACCGATACTGCATGTACAAAGTCGGGCCGGTGCTCTCCATCAGTGTAAGTACGTTACAGGGCACCCATTAGCGGCACAGCAGTAACTGATGACTTTAGCACATTGTTCACATCTCTTATTTAATATTTAATGTGGATCTAGCAGAGGCACTGCTGTGAAAGGCTTTATAATCAAGGGACTTCGCAAGAAGCCAAAATACAACTGCTACAGCAAGAGGAACAGCTTTTCAGGAATCACCCTTATTACACTTGCCCAGCCAGTGACTTAGCCTTGACTGGCAGGCAGCTCTTTGATGAGCAAGAGGCTCTTTCCGTCTTTATGCTTTCCACTATTTCTACCGGCTCTGCCAAGAACGCCTGAGGCCACATCCTGTAATCTCTGTACATCCCGTGAGTGTTAAACAAGAAATATGGGAAGCTGAACAAAGTGGTTACCTTGAAAATGCAGAGTCTCTGCTTCACAGGCTTGCAGATCAGCTCCTAGTATGTGGATTGCACGGCCCACGCTGGTCCTTGAATGGTCACTGTTTGCAGTATGAAGGAGGAATGGGGTGAAGTCGCAGGCGCATA
The DNA here is from genome assembly GCF_965113315.1 of Podarcis vaucheri. Lineage (NCBI taxonomy): Eukaryota > Metazoa > Chordata > Lepidosauria > Squamata > Lacertidae > Podarcis > Podarcis vaucheri. The sequence goes on from NC_138759.1 coordinate 108,759,608, forward strand.
TGTGGTGGCGGGGTTGGATGTGCTCTAGAGCAGGGGAAGCCAACAAGAAGCCCTTCAGATGTTATTGGACCCCTTCATTCCTAACTATTTGCCATGCCAGCTGACGTGGATAGGTACATTTGCATGGTACAGTGGTGCCCCGCAAGACGAATGCCTCGCAAGACGGAAAACCCGCTAGACGAAAGGGTTTTCCGTTTTTGAGCTGCTTCGCAAGACGGTTTTCCCTATGGGCTTGCTTTGCAAGACGAAAACGTCTTGCGAGTGTTCCGATTTTTCCCCGCTTTCCCCCCTTTTTCTAAGCCGCTAAGCGGCTAATAGCCTTTTAGCCACTAATCCGCTAAGCCTTTAATAGCCGCTAAGCCTTTAATAGCGCTAATCCGCTAAGCCGCTAATAGGGTTGCTTCGCAAGACGAAAAAACCGCTAGACGAAGAGACTCGCAGAACGGATTAATTTTGTCTTGCGAGGCACCACTGTACCATGTTGGCTACCCCTGCACTAGAGATTCATGCATGCTTCTTCAAAGCCAGTAAATGGATAAGCCCTGAGATGCAGGCAGAAAACCAGGAATGAGCAAAAATGGCCTCTCAAAATTTTCCATGCTAGTTGTGGGCAGCCAAACTGTGCGTGTGTGTGGCGCGGGTAACCTAGGAAGGGGAGAGGTGAACTTTTGGAGAGAGGGGGACCTCTTCTAAGAAATTTTGGTTCACTTAATGTTGAATGGAACTTGATGAACTATAAGAATGAGACTTGGAAAGGGTATGGGCCCAAGCCTATTGTTTTCTTCAATAATGTTAGCGTAGTATTAAATACAAAATGCCATTTCACCCAGCATTCATGAATAGTAGAAGTGGGGCACCCATTTCACTAAATCTTCTGCAAGGAAATTCTCCACTAGTTTAGTAGGAGCTCAAAGACCACAAAACAAAACCAAATCTGCACAGGAGGATTGGGGAGAAAGCCAGAACAGATTTAGGAGATGCCCAGGGTGGAGGGGCACCACTGTGAATACAACCCTAAGTTTTATATTCAACTAAGTCTTACTCAGATAGACCCACTGAAATCAATGAACTTGTGTTAGTCAAGTCTTTTAACTTCAATGGGTCTACTCTCAGTATGACTTTGTTGTTTAGTCGTTTAGTCGTGTCCGACTCTTCGTGACCCCATGGACCAGAGCACGCCAGGCACTTCTGTCCTCCACTGCCTCCCGCAGTTTGATCAGACTCATGCTGGTAGCTTCAAGAACACCATCCAACCATCTCATTCTCTGTCGTCCCCTTCTCCTTGTGCCCTCCATCTTTCCCAACATCAGGGTCTTTTCCAGGGAGTCTTCTCTTCTCATGAGGTGGCCAAAGTATTGCAGCCTCAGCTTCACGATCTGTCCTTCCAGTGAGCGCTCAGGGCTGATTTCCTTCAGAATGGAGAGGTTTGATCTTCTTGCAATCCATGGGACTCTCAAGAGTCTCCTCCAGCACCATAATTCAAAAGCATCAATTCTTCGGCGATCAGCCTTCTTTATGGTCCAGCTCTCACTTCCATACATCACTACTGGGAAAACCATGGCTTTTACTATACGGACCTTTGTTGGCAAGGTGATGTCTCTGCTTTTTAAGATGTTGTCTAGGTTTGCAATCGCCTTTCTCCCAAGGAGCAGGCGTCTTTTAATTTCGTGACTGCTGTCACCATCTGCACTGATCATGGAGCCCAAGAAAGTAAAATCTCTCACTGCCTCCATTTCTTCCCCTTCTATTTGCCAGGAGGTGATGGGCCCAGTGGCCATGATCTTCGTTTTTTTGATGTTGAGCTTCAGACCATATTTTGCGCTCTCCTCTTTCACCCTCATTAAAAGGTTCTTTAATTCCTCTTCACTTTCTGCCATCAAGGTTGTGTCATCTGCATATCTGAGGTTGTTGATATTTCTTCCGGCAATCTTAATTCCGGCTTGGGATTCATCCAGCCCAGCCTTTCGCATGATGAATTCTGCATATAAGTTAAATAAGCAGGGAGACAATATACAGCCTTGCCGTACTCCTTTCCCAATTTGGAACCAATCAGTTGTTCCATATCCAGTTCTAACTGTAGCTTCTTGTCCCGCATAGAGATTTCTCAGGAGACAGATGAGGTGATCAGGCACTCCCATTTCTTTAAGAACTTGCCATAGTTTGCTGTGGTCAACACAGTCAAAGGCTTTTGCATAGTCAATGAAGCAGAAGTAGATGTCTTTCTGGAACTCTCTAGCTTTCTCCATTATCCAGCGCATGTTTGCAATTTGGTCTCTGGTTCCTCTGCCTCTTCTAAATCCAGCTTGCACTTCTGGGAGTTCTCGGTCCACATACTGCTTGAGCCTTCCTTGTAGAATTTTAAGCATAACCTTGCTAGCGTGTGAAATGAGTGCAATTGTGCGGTAGTTGGAGCATTCTTTGGCACTGCCTTTCTTTGGGATTGGGATGTAGACTGATCTTCTCCAATCCTCTGGCCACTGCTGAGTTTTCCAAATTTGCTGGCATATTGAGTGTAGCACCTTAACAGCATCATCTTTTAAAATTTTAAACAGTTCAGCTGGAATACCATCACTTCCACTGGCCTTGTTATTTGCAGTGCTTTCTAAGGCCCATTTGACTTCACTCTCCAGGATGTCTGGCTCAAGGTCAGCAACCACACTACCTGGGGTGTACGAGACATCCATATATTTCTGGTATAATTCCTCTGTGTATTCTTGCCACCTCTTCTTGATGTCTTCTGCTTCAGTTAGGTCTTTACCACTTTTGTCCTTTATCAGTATGACTAGCATGCTTATTTACTACATGCTGGATTGGTAAATGCTGGATTGATGGCATTTGTCACTGCCATCATACTACATTTGCAGTGTAGGCATGTAAACACTAGTCCCTATGAAGCCTCCCAAAATGTAAGGTAACCATTTGTCCTTCCAAATAAAAATATGCAGAAGTAGTTGTCTAATCCCTTCGAAAGCTGTCTGAGGTGGTAGCATTCAGCACATCCTGTAAAAGCAAATCCTATAACTTTACTATGTACTGTGTGAAGAAATACTGTACCTCCTGTTGTCTGACCTGTATTTTCCACCTCAGTTCACTGAATCGCCCTGGGTGCTAATGTTATTTGGGGGGCGGGGCGGGATTCTCTCCAAACACTTTCCCCACCCCACAACCCACTATCATATCTGCCCTTATTCACCATTGTGTTCAGTGAGGTGTACTCTCTAGTAAATGCGCTTAAAATTTCAATCATCATGTCCCTGTAAAATAGGTCAGAATCCAAGGCCTAGTATTGTTAAACTGAGTCACCCAAATTACCCGTTTCTTGAAATTCTAGCAAATTTCTCATTTCTGAGTGGGTACGTTCCATTTTATAACTAATTTAGCAGCAATATCTCTTTCATTCCCTTCAGACACTTCTCGAGCAGTTATTTCCAATCCGATCTTTCAGGCATTCGAAAACGCTACATGTTTTAAACTTTAATATGCTGAGTGAAAAATTGCTGTGGCTTGTTCTTGCTGTTTCTATAAATTATTTCCCTGTTCTTTGGATACATGGAATGTAACAGATGTACAGGCCTGCCTAGGAAATTCCCTACCTACATCTTTGCTAGACAAGTGAGACTTAAGATTAATAGGCTGGGAGCACAAAATTCACTTCCCATGCAAGTCAAAGGGGGTGTTTTTGTTGAGGCATTGAACAGAAGCTGGATCAGTTTCAATGACTATGATTTATCCTACCCTTCTGTCTGAATCATGTTGTATGTCTTGGGATGCCACCGCATATTGACTTTGAAAGGCCCTTGCGCTACCTTATTAACAGAGGAAGCAGACATTTTTGTTCAGGCCAGCAGTCTTTAAGGTGAAGTCTTAGGGTCACTTCCTGCGGAACGCAGGTGGTGATGTTTGGAGGAAAACACTGTGCCAAGCATGTACGTGCCCCGGGTTGCAATCCACAAGTGACTTGGGATGTCAGAAGCTCGCAGTGAAACCAGCTTGAGAATGTCACTGAAGTTATGTACACGTCAACCAGATTTTATAGCTCTGGGAAATATAGTTTACTGACTTAGGCTATGTACACATGAGTGGTTGAAAATGCAGCAAGGATGCCCACCCACCCCATGCTGTGTTTCAGGTTGCATTTGCACTTGCTGTACACACCACAAGTGCAAATGTACACTGTACATTACCGGATTTGTTTCTCTGTGCCGGTAACCCCCAGCAATGCTGCCTGTGCATGTGCTGCCATCTCTGCATGTGCAATGGTTGTCTGAACTGTGCACACCTCAGCTTTACCGCGGCTTGCATTTTCAAATCAGATGCAACCTGGTTTGAGACGTGTTTCTCAAGAAACTGCAGGATACGTTAGGCTAACAGTGGTGGGAGTGCACTGTAAACAGTAATGCTTACGCAGGCAATGTGTACACGCTTGCCTCCTGCACTTATTTAGATGTGCAGTAGCTCCTAGTGGCACCTATTGTAACAGAGGTGGGGAGCCTCCCCCTGCCTGCAGATGCTAATGATGAACTACAACACGCATCATTCCTGACCTCTTGCCATGCTGGCTGGGGTTGGTGGGGTCCATATTCCCCACTCTTGCACTGCAACATTCTCCATCATCTACTCTGCACATGGCACACTTCAGCTTTTTCCTAAGGAACAGCCTTTGAACCAGAGCTGAGGGGAAGGAAAAGCTGCTGGACTCAGGAGAGCTTCAGTTGCAACTGAGTGGCCCAACAAATCAGTGTCCTGAGAAGAGAAGCAGCACAAAAGTGTGTGCAGGTGGGCAAGCGAATGGAAAAGCAAGGCTCCCAGAAAGCTTCTTTGGCATCCTGGTTTTTTGTGAGTGCAGGATTGCACCATTAAGACTGTGAGCTGGCATGCAGGCAGGCAGATCCTGGTTTAAATCTTGCCTTGGGCTCATGTTGTGACTTTCCACAATCCACTTTGCATTCCACCTCAGCTCCTCATCTGCAATACTGGGGAAATAATACTGACCTATGTTGCAAAAACTATTAAATAATCCATGGGAAATGTGCTGAACATTTTAATCTATGCACACACACTCTCTCTTAATTATTGGTAGTAATCTAAGCAAGGTTACTATGTTTACATGAGGAGATCTGTCCCACTGAAAGATACAATTATGCAGAACCCTTACCAAATGATTAATTTGCAGCAGAGCAACTCAGTGGTAAGGCAACTGTTTTGCATGCAGAGGGTCCCAAGTTCAGTCACTGGCATCTCAGCATCAGGCTGAAAAAGTGTCGGTTTCAAAATTGTGGGGAGCCAATGTAGATAATGCTAAGCTAGACAGACCAGCAGACTGAATCAGTACAAGGCAGCTTCCTATCTTCCTAAGATGATGGGGCAAAAAGAGCCAGAGCTTTTGATGGATTTGCAAGCGAACTTCAGATTGGCACCATGTTAATTTGAATTAAGACCGATGGGATACATCCATACGATACAAATTCTAAGTTGTGCAGTGTTGCTGTTTGACGGTTTGAAAAAGCACTATGTGATTTAGTTTATAAAACCAAAAACTGTCGGAATCAGCACATTTCAGAGCCAATGCAAAGTGACATTCGAGTGCAGTGCAGAATCCGCTTGTAAGCAAACATGAAACATTTAAGGCCCATCCAAACAAACATAAACACATTTCAGTAATGTTTCAGTAATGTGAGAATTGTGTTTAGCTCTGAAAATGAGACTTCAATGTGCTTTACTTTGGTTAGATTTTTGCCTCCAGCCCCCCCCCCCGCATTTCTTTTAGAAATAAGATAACCCTGTGTGGGTATTATTCCTGTTTCAGTGTCTAGTTAATGGAATGTATTGGAAAGCTATATTTAGTTATTGCAGTGTTTTGCACTCACAAGTCATATTGGGTTATATCCAATTTTGATGCAGCAGGAAGAATCTACTGTGGAAGTGGGGGCGGGGAAAGCAGTTTGTGTCCATTCCTCCTCTTCCCTACAGACCCCCAGTGCTCCCCCAAAATCTCACCACCAACCCCCGAAATGATTTGGGGGTGCTGGGAACTACAGAAGAAAGGGAACTGGGAAAAATTGCTTCCCTTTATTTGTTAGCAGATGACTCCTACAAGACCACCAGCGCTAGAACACTGAGGACACTCAGGACACTGAGGTCCAGCGCCGAGGGCCTTCTGGCAGTCCCCTCATTGCGAGGTTACAGGGAACCAGACAAAGGGCCCGCCCTGTGGTACGCCCTCCCTTCAGATGTGAAGGAAATAAGCAGCTATCTTCTCTTTAAAAGACATCTGAAGGCGGCCCTGTTTAGGGATGTTTTTAATATTAAATGCTGTATTGTTTTTAACACTCGATTGGAAGCCGCCCAGAGTGGCTGGGGAAACTCAGCCAGATGGGAGGGGTATAAATAATATATTATTATTATTATTATTATTATTATTATTATTATTATTATTATTATTATTATTAGAATGGCCAACTGGATACTAGCCATGCTGTCAATGGGGGATAGCAAAATTACATGCCCTTTCCCTTGGCTGGATCACTCCCCACATATCCACTGGCATAGGCTTCTATTGTGCACCAGTACTTTTATGCTTGGGGACGCGGGTGGCGCTGTGGGCTAAAGCCTCAGCGCCTAGGGCTTGCCGATCGAAAGGTCGGCGGTTCGAATCCCCGGGGCGGGGTGCGCTCCCGCTGTTCGGTCCCAGCGCCTGCCCACCTAGCAGTTCGAAAGCACCCCGGGTGCAAGTAGATAAATAGGTACCGCTTACCAGCGGGAAGGTAAACGGCGTTCCGTGTGCGGCTCTGGCTCGCCAGAGCAGCGATGTCACGCTGGCCACGTGACCCGGAAGTGTCTCCGGACAGCGCTGGCCCCCGGCCAATAAATGTGAGATGGGCGCACAAACCCCACAGTCTGTCAAGACTGGCCCGTTCGGGCAGGGGTACTGTCAGGGGATGATTAGCTGCTTGTGCTTAAAATTGTGCCCCTTCAGAGTTTGTGCGGCCCCACAAACCTCTGTGTGTGACAGAGCTCCTCAGACATGTCTGCTCTAGTCACTAGTAGAGTCTGACAGTGGCTGCCTGCGGAAGCGCTTCCAGCAAAGAAGTTCCTTAACGGAAACGCGTCTCCTGGACTCACGACGTGGCAGCTTCCGGCGAAGCATGGGTCTCCCTGCAGTTGCTTCTGACACCTCCCCGCTATTTTCGCTGGAAGTGTCTCTCACCCCTTTCTCTCCCCTGCTGTTTCCTGCCTGGGCTGCTGCGTCTCTCTCAGCATTACTGAGATCCTCCTCCAGAGACCCCTCGCTCCCCCTCCTTGTCCCTGCTTTAGCTGCTGACTCTCTCCCAGTCTCTGGGAGCCCGACCACCTCCCTTTCCTCTGATGTCAGTTCCCTGACATCCACCTCCCCTCCAGGGCCCCCTTCTCCCCCGCCCCTACTCTCTCCTCTGGGCGGTGAGGAGCTGAAACCCCGAAAAGAATCCTCTTCATCTTCAGACGTCTCGAACATTTCCCTCCATCGGTCTTCGTTCCGACTCGCTGAATCCTCCTCCACCTCGGAATCAGAGAACCCCTCCAACTCTTCTTCTTCGTCGGTGGTGGCGAAGTATTCCCTCCGGAACCTCGCCACTGGCTGGGGTTTACGAGGGAATCTCTGATGAAAAGTTTCAATCAAAACCTCGTCATCTACATCCTCTGCCCTGACCCAGGTGTTTTCCGACTCCGGCTCCCCTTCCCACATTACCAAATACTCTACTTGCTCTCCCTTCCACCTGGAATCGAGAATCTCCGCTACATGGTAGCTGTGTTCTTTTTCCTCCATAGCTGGTCCCCTATTGACCCTCCCCTCTCTGTCCCCTATATACGGTGACAGCAACGACCTGTGGAACACTGGGTGCAACTTCATGTGGTTCGGTAACCGGAGTCTGAAAGCCACTGGGTTGACCTGTTGCGTGACTTCAAATGGGCCCAGTCTTTTGGGTCTTAACTTCTTACAACCTCCTTTAAATGGTAACCCTTGGGTGGACAGCCACACCTGGTCCCCCACCCTAATGCTTTCCCCTTCCCTTCTGGTTTTGTCTGCCTGCCTCTTATATTCCTCCTTCGCCCTGTTTAAATTAAGTTGGAGCTGGCGATGGATCGCTTCCATTTCTTCAACGAACTGTTCTGCGGCAGGAACGCTCCAGTTCTCCCCTTCCCCCCCTGGGAAGGCTCGGGGATGACACCCGTGATTAGCCAAAAAAGGGCTCATCCCCGTGGACACGTTCTCTGCATTGTTGTAGGCAAATTCTGCCAACGCCAGCTTCTCCACCCAATCATTCTCTCTGTCATTCACATAACACCTCAAATATTGCTGGAGGACCCCATTAGCTCTTTCCGCCTGCCCGTTGGTTTCTGGATGACGGGCAGTAGAGAAATTCACCTCTACATGCAATAAGCTCATGAGCTTCCTCCAGAACCTGGAAGTAAATTGTTTCCCTCGGTCAGAAACCACCCTCAAGGGGGCGCCATGCAGCCTAAACACATTTTCCACAAACAATTTAGCGGTTTCTTCCGCTGTGACCGCATGTGAGCAGGCTATAAAGTGGGCCATCTTGGTTAACAGGTCTACCACAACCATGATGGCTGTTTTCCCTTTGGACCTGGGCAGATCAGTCATGAAATCTATTGCCACTGCCTCCCATGGCCTTTCCGGCGTGGGTAGTGGTTCTAATAAACCTGCCGGTGCCCGCCTCTCCCCCTTGGCTCGTTGGCATCGGTCACACCCTCTCACATATTCCCGCACATCTTCCCTGACCTTGGGCCACCAGAATTCCCTGGTAACCAGCCACATGGTTTTGTGTTGCCCAAAATGCCCTGCTGTGGGGCTATCGTGCAGTTGCTTGAGTACCTTTTCCCTCAATTCCCCTTCAGGTATGTATAACGCTCCCTTGTAGTACAACGCCCCATTCCTCTCCTCAAAACCCCCGGGTTTGTCTCCCTCCCTCCTGAGACCCCTGAGTTTGTCCTGGGCGTATTCATCCTGCACCGTTCCCTCTACCAGTTCCCTTTGCCCCACCAATGCCGCCCCACACACCCAGTGGTCCTCGGGAATGACATGGGTCTCTTCGGGTGCACCCTCTCCCTCCAAATATTCAGGTTTGCGTGAGAGAGCGTCCGCCCTAACGTTCTCCGGGCCTGGTACGTAACAAATCTCAAAGTTAAATTTGGAGAACTCCTGGGCCCATCTCAACTGCCGTTGGTTGAGCACTCGCGCAGTTCTCCAATACTCTAGATTCTTATGGTCCGTGCACACTTGCACCTTCTGTTGTGCACCAATTAGCAGGTGCCTCCATCTCCGGAAGGCCTCATGAATCGCAAGAAGTTCCCGGTCGTACACCGTGTAGTTCCTCTCAGATTTGTTCAGCTTTCGCGAAAAGAAGGCACACGGTCGCCACTCTGACCCCTCCTTCCCCGGCTGCAGAAGAAGCACCGCCCCTATGGCTCTGTCAGAAGCGTCTGTTTCGACCCTCAGCTTTTTTTGTAAATCCACATGTAGAAGTTGTTCATCAGAGGCGAAGGCCCTTTTCAGTTCCTCAAACGCTCGCTCCGCCTCCCCCGTCCAAACAAACTTCTTTTTACTGCTGAGACAGTCCGTGATGGGCGCCGTCAGGTGGGCGAAGTTTCGGATGAACTTACGATAAAAGTTTCCAAACCCTAGGAACCTCTGCACATCCTTCTTGGTCTTGGGTGTTTTCCATTCCAGCACCGCTTGAACCTTGCCGGGGTCCATGGCCAACCCCTTGTCTGACAAGCGGTACCCCAGGAATTCCACCTCCTTGGTATGAAACTGACACTTCTCCAGTTTCACCCACAGTCTGTTGGCTTGCAGCCTGCTCAACACTTCTCTGACGTCTCTCACATGTTGCTCCTCATTCTCCAAATACACCAACACGTCATCTAAGAAGGCCACGCAATTCTTGTAGAGCAAAGGCCCCAGTACGTGGTTCATGAAGGCTTGAAAACACGCGGAGCCTGTTTGTAATCCAAAAGGCATAACGAGGTATTCAAATGCCCCCAAAGGGGTGAACATGGTGGTCTTCCATTCATCCCCTTTCCTTATACGTATCAGGTTGTACGCCCCCCTTAGGTCCAGCTTTGTAAAAATCTTTCCTTTTCGCACCCTGGTCAAAATATCATCAATCCTGGGCATAGGAAAAGCCGCCGGCTCTGTCACTGCATTTAGGCGCCGAAAGTCACATACCAGCCTCGGCTTGTCCGTGTTTTTTTTATCCACAAAAAACACTGGGCTACCCCCCGCTGCCTTGGACTCTCTGATGAAGCCTCTCTTCAGGTTCTTGTCAATGAACGCTCGCAACTCCTGCATTTCCCTGTCTGACATGGCATACAACTTGCCTACAGGAAGCTGTGCTCCAGGGAGTAAATTGATCTGGCAATCAAAGGGCCTATGCGGGGGTAGTTGGTCAGCTTCCTTCTCGCTGAACACGTCGCTGAGATCAGCATACTGTGGTGGCACCTTCCCCTTCCCCATTACTTCAGTCCCTGCTAGGGTGGCTTGGGCCCCTGCTGACCCCTTTTCCCCCCTGCAGTGTTCTAAGCAATGTGCTGAACCGAAGGAAACCACTCTTTGATGCCAGCCCACCAGCGGATCATGTAAGGCTAGCCAGCTCATTCCCAAAATAATGGGAGCGCCTCCCAAGGTGGCCACATTAAACGCTATCAGTTCTGTGTGCCTTGCCACCCTCATTATCATTGGGACGGTCTGCAAGCTAACTCCTCCTCCCAACAGTTCCCTGCCATCGATCGTGGTCACCTGCAGGGGGTTGCTTAAAGGGATAGTCTGTATCTGATGTTCAGCAGCAAACTCCTTGCTCATAAAATTGCAGGAGCTGCCTGAGTCCAACAGCGCCTTTATTTTTAGGGGGTGTCCATTTTGCAGCTCTAGCGACACTTCAATCACTAGAGCAGGTCGAGGAGCTTCTGGCACGGGCACTTTCACTGCTCTTTGGCCTGGCTGCAGTGCCCTGACGTTGGCAACCAGGCGTTGGCTTTTACCTGCTCCGTTTCTCCCTGCTCTCCCCCCTCAACTGCTCCCACCATCCCTTGCCATTCCTTCCTCTGGGGGCAGACTCTGGCAAAGTGGCCTGGCTGTTGGCAGAGATAGCATTTCCGGGCTCCCTTTCCCTCCTTCTTCGCCCCCTCACTGGGCTTTGAAACTGCGCGCGCGCGGGCTGTTCCGATTTCCATCGGCTCTGCCGGCGGGAAAGCTGGCTCAGGAATGTCTGGAATGCGTAACTCCTTCCAACGTTCCCCTCTCCCTTCCCGCCTCTCCAAGGCTCTTGCCTCCTGGCGCGCTCCAATGGTCAGCGCAGATTTGGTCAGCTGATCCATAGACACCGCCCTGGGGCTCCTGGCCAGCTCGTCTTTCACAGCTGAAGAAAGACCTTCTTCAAATAGCATCTGAATGGGTGCTGCCGATAAATCCCACCCCAATCTGTGAATCAGCATGGTAAATTCAGTCCAGTACTCACGGACAGATCTGCTTCCCTGCTTGCAAGCCATTAGCTGTCTGCGCACCACCCCTTCCTCAATATCGCTGGAAAACATGATATCCATTGCACGAAAGAATTTCATAGTGTCCTTTAGGATATCGTTGTGCGTTGCCATCAGGGGTCGAACCCAGTCCCGCGCCCCCTTCTCAAGATGCCCAATTACGAAAGCAACTCGCGATTCCTCATCAGGGAACTCATCAAACTGCACATTCAGGGCATATTGCATCTCAGTCCTAAAGGCATGGTAATCCTTGGGGTCCCCCCCAAACTTCTGCACCAATCCTGGTACCTTTCTGGGGAACTGAGTGGTTCTCCCCTTTTTGTCAGCATCCTGAGCCCTTCTCTCCTCGAGCCTCGCCGTCTGCAGCGCAAGTTGGACCTCCAGAGCTTGATACCTTTCTTCCAAGCTTGGACCAGCTCCAACCCCTGCCTCTCCGGTTCCGGCTGGGTTGCTCATGATGCTTTCTCCTGCACAGGCAGCGTACAGAGACTGTCAGACTGCTGTCAGGGGATGATTAGCTGCTTGTGCTTAAAATTGTGCCCCTTCAGAGTTTGTGCGGCCCCACAAACCTCTGTGTGTGACAGAGCTCCTCAGACATGTCTGCTCTAGTCACTAGTAGAGTCTGACAGTGGCTGCCTGCGGAAGCGCTTCCAGCAAAGAAGTTCCTTAACGGAAACGCGTCTCCTGGACTCACGACGTGGCAGCTTCCGGCGAAGCATGGGTCTCCCTGCAGTTGCTTCTGACACCTCCCCGCTATTTTCGCTGGAAGTGTCTCTCACCCCTTTCTCTCCCCTGCTGTTTCCTGCCTGGGCTGCTGCGTCTCTCTCAGCATTACTGAGATCCTCCTCCAGAGACCCCTCGCTCCCCCTCCTTGTCCCTGCTTTAGCTGCTGACTCTCTCCCAGTCTCTGGGAGCCCGACCACCTCCCTTTCCTCTGATGTCAGTTCCCTGACAGGTACCTTTACCTTTACCTTTACCTTTACCTTACTTTTATGCTTAAGGTTATTATTTTGATTTTTAAAAAATCAGTTTGGCTTAGAATGTATAAAGTTATATTGCTTCTCTTTTTTTCTTAACAGCATGGGATGGGTGTTCCATCCATTTCTATCATGCTTCATGAGCTAATCAAATTGCTACACCATGCAAAATGCCGTGATGTTACCATTATACGCATCGGTACTTCAGGGGGATTAGGTGAGCAAAGAATTTTGCTGCTACCAGGCGCAGGAGATGGAAATGAAATACATCTCAAGAAAAGGTCATGTCTTTATGAGATTTTTGTACTTAAAAAAAAATCAAGTCAACAAATATCAACCTGCTACTATATATGAAAGATCACAAATATGTATTTTTCTAATGTAGCATCAGCTTGAAAACACAGGACTTGATGTTCTTCTTAAAGTCTTTTGGATTTGATTTCCCCCTAACTGACCCAAATACCAACACATATGAGTGACTGATAAACACACACACACACACACACACACACACACACACACACACCATGTTATCCATATTGTGAAAATGCTTTGTTCCAATGACAAAAAAAATGTTCTCCAAAATTTAGATTCCTGCTTTTTAAAATAAGGATTTCCCATAGAATTGAGGCAAATACTGTAAGAATCTTAATGAGAAAAGAAAGTCTCGTTGCAAACAACGAATGATAAACTCCCTCTTGAAATGAGTTTGTACAGTACACATAGCTGACTGAAAAATTCTGTCCAGGTACAAAGTAACTGACAGTCCTTTCACCCACTGAAAGTTGCGTGTTGAGGTCCCCAGGGCCACCCCAATAACTCCCACATCACACGGAATTTTTGTTTAAGATTTTTGGCATAATTTTGGCCACAACCTTATTAAAATACAAATTTGTGAGTGGTTGCTTAGGCATTGGTTGTGACTATCTGCCCCCACCATGGGGGACAGACTGACATTCCGCACAATGCAAAAGTCAGAATGGGGGAATACACTTGGGGGTAGTGGCGGAGCAGGGGACCTGCCCTCACCCCAAATGCAACCAGGAGCTCATTGCTATGGCCCAAGCCCCCTTGACAGAGTGGACAAGCAATAGTTAGCCCCCAATTCCTTTAACGGAATCCCTTGCAGCAGCAGCATTAGAGGGGCAGGCACAGCCAATCCATGCCCCTCAACCAACCAAACCATAAACCAATGCCTAACCGCGAACCTTACAAGTTGTGACGATTTGCTACGCAGTAGGCAAAAACCAAATGGCCCCAGCCAATCAGCCAGATGGACAAAATTCCTACCGGGCCCCTGCCCCAAGAGCAGACGACCCCATGATAGGCATAGCAAGGTCAAAGCGAACAACCCTAATTCTAGGGAGGGGGGGACGGGCAATCCGATGCACGGTTGAAAAGAGGAAGCCCTAGCCTCGTGCAAGGAGTTTTATCATTTCTGGCTGTCAATCAACAAATGGCAACATTAACTTCTTCCCAACAACAAGAGAAGCCCCAATCGCATCAGTGGCCAATTAGCCCGCCCCCAACATTGGAGTGTCCTGGCGGCCCCCACCGCAACACGTGCTCTCCATGAAGGAGAACACGCTTTATCTGAATGACATCGAGAATTATATGTCACTTTTAAAGACCTGATAGATGACAATCACTGTCATGGACCAGAATGCCCTATATACACTTCATAACTGGGGTGGTACACATGAGTAACATTTTGAGTAAATGGCTGTGTGTACGCCATACATTTAAAACGCACACACAAACACCCAGCAAAGAATCCTTGGAACTGTAGTTTGTTAAGGATGTGAGGCAGCAACAAACTACAGTTCTCTGAATTCTTTGAGCAGAAGCAAGGGGAAACAAGTAGTATAAAAGGTAAAGGGACCCCTGACCATTAGGTGCAGTCATGGCCAACTCTGAGGTTGCAGCACTCATCTCGCTTTATTGGCCGAGGGAGCCGGCGTACAGCTTCTGGGTCATGTGGCCAGCATGACTAAGCCGCTTCTGGCAAATCTGAGCAGCGCACGGAAACACCGTTTACATTCCCGCCAGAGCGGTACCTATTTATCTACTTGCACTGGCGTGCTTTCGAACTGCTAGGTTGGCAGGAGCAGGGACTGAGCAGCGGGAGCTCACCTTGTCACGGGGATTCGAACCGCCGACCTTCTGATCAGCAAGTCCTAGGCTCTGTGGTTTAACCCACAGCACCACCCGCGTCCCTTAACAAGTAGTATAAGTGTGTTTTAAGTGTAAGGTGTGGATGTATCCAGTTCCACCTCTATGAAAATTCAATCACTTCCCTCCCACATGGCATGTAACCTCCTGCCAGTCTATTTCTTGCAGAAACTTAGCTGACTACCCAAATGTTTTGTTATGTTCATGATCACCGAGATCAAACTTCCTATAATGTATAATTGCGGGCTTATTTAATGCAGTCTTTGAACTTTATCCCCATTTCTGATTTCAGGGATTGAGCCTGGCTCTGTTGTCATAACAGACACAGCTGTTGATTCATTTTTTAAGCCGCAGTTTGAGCAGGTGATATTGGACAATGTGGTAACGCGAAGCACGGAACTTGATCGAGACCTTGCTGAGGAACTACTTGAATGTAGCAGACAGATTAAGGATTTCCCATCCCTCATTGGCCATACAATGTGCACTGATGATTTTTATGAGGGTGAGTGGGAACTGCTTTATACACTTAATGATTCATTCTTTTAATCCCAAACTTAAAAGTGGGAGGTTAGGATATGAAAACATTATAAAGGTCATGACACAGCTTTGCCAGGTTTTGTCTGGTGCTGTCTACGGGCTTATGGTTACTTTTATCATTGTGTCTTTTAGATAACTTAAAGAGCAACCCCATACATGCGTATTCAGAAGTAAGTACCATTGCACCCAATGGGATTTACTTCTAGGATAAGATAAGAGCCTTAAATGTTGTAGAACAAACAGAAATAAACAACAGTGCAGTCTTAAAGACATTTAGGACAGAAGCAATTCCCACTAAATTCAACAGTTAGGCTTACTTCTGTGTAAGTGTGCATGGGATTGCTTCCACTGACGGTAATGCCTGAGAATAAGCTTCACTGAACACAGTTGGACTTAAATAGCAATTCTATGCATGTTTATGCAGAACTAACTTTCTTTTCACGGACTTTCATGGACTGCGGGTGGCGCTGTGGGTTAATCCACAGTGCCTAGGACTTGCTGATCGAAAGGTCGGCAGTTCAAATCCCCGCACAATGGGATGAGCTCCCGTCGTTCGGTCCCAGCTCCTGCCTACCTAGCAGTTCGAAAGCACCCCAAAGTGCAAGTAGATAAATAGGGACCGCTTTCTAGTGGGAAGGTAAACGGCATTTCCGTGTGCTGCGCTGGTGCTGGCTCGCCAGCTGCAGCTTCGTCACGCTGGCCACGTGACCCGGAAGCTGTCTTCGGACAAGCGCCAGCTCCCGGCCTCTTGAGTGAGATGAGCGCGCAACCCCAGAGTCGGTCACGACTGGACCTTTGGTCAGGGGTACCTTTACCTTTACCTTTTTAACTTTCTTTACCTACTTTCCTTACCCACTAGAATAAACTGTAGTAATTTTTCCTTAATTTTTAAGGATTAATGAAATATACCATATTTTTTGCCCTATAGGACGCACTTTTCCCCCTCCAAAAATGAAGGGGAAATGTGTGTGTGTCCTATGGGGTGAATGCAGGCTTTTGCTGAAGCCTGGAGAGCGAGAGGGGTCGGTGCGCACCGACCCCTCTCGCTCTCCAGGCTTCAGGAAGACATCCGCAAGTCGTGGGAGCCCGGCGCAAAGTTGCGCAGCTCTCACAAGGCTTGCGGAGAGCTGTCTGCATCCTGAAGCCTGGGGCGCGTTGAGCTCAGCGCGCCCCAGGCTTCGAGCTTCGAGCAGCTCTCCGCAAACCTGGGGAGACCGGCTTTACCTTTGAGAATATTTGAGAGGAGCATTCTGCCTCTCCTGTTTTTACAGAATATTTCTTGAAAGAATTGTTTTGAAGGAAAATGAGGCAACAGTTATCTTTAATTCTTCTATGGTTACTTATTACTTTAGATGTGTCATAATGGGGTGAAATCAAATTCAACCACGAACGTTTATCAGATAAATAAATGAATACTGAATTTTTCACCATACCTGGAGGTAGCTGTTTGAACAAGCGCCCACAGACTGTATATTTTTTGGTTACTACATAATGTGGAGTCTCATCTGCAAGTGAAAAGTGATCTAAAGGGAAAGTATTATATAGTTGTTAAAAGGAGTTTAAGGTGGTGTACATGGCTCTCTCCATCTTCACTTAATCACTTAATTAAGAACCCTGTGAGGGAGGTTAGGCTGAGAGGCAGGAAGTGGCCCAAGGTCACCCAGTGGGCTTCATGGACGAGTGGAAATTGAATTCCGGTCTCCCAATTCCTAGACCGACACTCTGACCGCTACACCACAGTGGGTCTAAAGTGCCAAGCATATTAGAATCAAGTTTATAAGGTTTCAGTAATGTAACATACTTTCCAAACAATAGCCTGGTTCTCATTTCACATTAAACCATGGTCCACTTGCTGGCCACCATGGACAAAATAAGCCAGAGTCTGGCTTGTTGAGACATCCAAACCTGGCCTTGTTTGCCTTGCCCCAAGCAAGCCAACAAGCAATAACCAAGGTCTGTTCTTGGCTCATCGTTCATAGTTAGTTTGGGGAAAACAGCAACCCTTAAAGAAAATCAGCTGAGGCCTTTCAGCATGTGTCGCCCCACCATCAGGGATGATGCTGATATCCGTAGGGCAGAGGTCTTTTCAGCTATGGCCTCCCAAAGGAAGCTCACCGGACAATGACACTCCCCATCCCCCTGTAGACACCGGGGGGGGGGGACGACCCTCTTGTTTTTTATATGGTAAAGTTTTTGGCTGCTGCTGCTGCTGTTTTTTCTGCTGTTTTACATTGTGGTTTTCTCATAACGTATTTTCTTTTTCTTAATCTTTATTTTTTTAAATCTCTCTCTCACCACACACACACACACACCATGACAGTGAATCCAACTTCCCATTTCTTCCTTAGAAAAATCTAAGGTTCCCTTGATAACAATTGCCCATCCATCCCTCATCCTCAACAACTTGTACAAATTCATTGTCATTCTGTAAGAAACGACCATATCGTGTTAAACAGTTAAAGTAAAATAGTCCCTTGTCAATAATCATAACATCATGTTAGCAGCTGGATTACACTCTAGTTACTTCCTGTGACAGGATTATAGCTTCCAAAATTACTTTACAGAAGAAAAATGTCAAGAAGTGTGGCATTTATGTAAATAACCATTAGCGCCTCTGTGCTACCTTAGAACCTTTTCTTTGGAGGCAATTAAATGCTGTTTGCAAAGTGGATGAAACAGAATAAATGGAGAATTAATAATCTGAGGCCTATTTATAAACTGTTGGATCTGTTTGCAAGCACAGCCATCTGTGGTTTTGCTCAAGGCCACATTTTATCAAAGCCATTTCAGAGGATTAATGCAGAAATGAAAACACAATGAAATGGATTGCCCAGGTTTAGTACAAAATGAAGGTATGTGCTTGGCATATTCAAAAATATTACTTACAATTAAAATAAGCACAGCTTATTATGCTTCTCATTAACAAGTAGCCTAACTAGATAGTGTGCTGTTGGTGGGATCGCCAATCACAGAGTCTGTTATAAACATTAAATGGCGGCGGGGGGGACATTATTGTTGGTGGCACCAGAAGGGAGGCTTATGTGAAAAATCACCTGCCCCACATAGAAATTAGCAGGGGGGGGCAGAATCTCCCACAACATGGCTGCTAAGAAAGCCACTACTGCATTGTGTAGCCAGGCCCTTAGATTCCAGCTTCTACTTAAAACAATAATTGGCAATGCAATCTTATGGATAGATACACAGAACTAAGACTATAAAATGTGTAGAGTACAAATGAGGTAACTGTCGTGCTATTACAATACTTCCATTACACTTGACCCTACTGGCCATGCTGGCTGGCTCTGACAGGAGCAGAGGTCCAAAAACATCTGGAGGGCGACAGATTCCAAATTCATCACATATAGGAATGAAGCAGAATGAGATCCCTTGCAGTATACTTTATTTTTATGAGGAACTAATATTTGGTGTAGTGATGTATGGAAGTGAGATAGTGATGTGTGGAAGTGAGAGCTGGACCATAAAGAAGGCTGATTGCCAAAGAATTGATGCTTTTGAATTATGGTGCTGGAGGAGACTCTTGAGAGTCCCATGGACTGCAAGAAGATCAAACCTATCCATTCTGACGGAAATCAGCCCTGAGTGCTCACTGGAAGGACAGATCCTGAAGCTGATGCTCCAATACTTTGGCCACCTCATGAGAAGAGAAAACTCCCTGGAAAGACCCTGATGTTGGGAAAGATTGAGGGCACAAGGAGAAGGGGACAACAGAGGACGAGATGGTTGGACAGTGTTCTCGAAGCAACCAGCATGAGTTTGACCAAACTGCGGGAGGCAGTGGAAGAGTTCAACGAAGAGTTCAACACGACTAAACAACAACAAAGATTTGGTGGCACTAATTAAAGAAACTACTTCCCAGAGCATTTAATAATATTTCTTTCCATGCATATGTAAACATTTTATACTATTTGCGCTTAAAACTTTGCATTTCAATACAGATGTTCCCACCTTCCCTACACCATAGCTTGGTGCTGTATTTTCCTCACTACAGGGTTAAAAAGCAGCAGGAGATTGGGGCATATAATGCAAGGGCACGCAGTGCACCACCTCCTGGCTCAATAAGTGTGAAAATACATGCTGCTCCAGTTAGGAACGTTAAAAGTCATGCTGGCGAACATTACCAAATCAAACCACCTGCTAGCCAGTACATACTAGCTAAGTGGCACATACCTCTCAGATCAGGTGGGTGGCTATATAACCACCAAATTTCTGTCTCCCCCACCTGTGAAATCTCAGCCAATAAACAGTTCACTGCCATAAAGCAGAACAGTGGTAAAACAAATAGAGATTGTGTTTTGTGGGCTCCCCAGCATTGGATACAATGCTATTGTCTTCTAGTGTACTGGTGCTACTGTTGTTTCATTACTGTTTTGTGCTGCTTTCCTCTGCACAGGATAACAGAGC
This sequence comes from Podarcis vaucheri, assembly GCF_965113315.1. Classification (NCBI taxonomy): domain Eukaryota; kingdom Metazoa; phylum Chordata; class Lepidosauria; order Squamata; family Lacertidae; genus Podarcis; species Podarcis vaucheri. Next base: position 108,779,251 of record NC_138759.1, read on the forward strand.
GCATTATCCTTAATTTATTGAATCTTCGCCATAGTAATACAATGTTTTCAGACTCCGCATTTTTATATGCCTCTTTTGCGCTGTTTTGTTGGAATGTTAAAAAATACATGGCAGATGAGGTATTAATATTTCAACGCGCATGCTATTAAAATAAAAAATTCCTGAGGTTTTCGTTTAAGCATACCGTTGGCAAATTGGGTTTTCTGAAGAAAGCATTCTTTGAGACTGCAGTCAACTCTGCCAACACATGGAAGTATAAAATACTTACATTTCCTTTTCTTTCCTTCTAAGGTCAGGGACGATTAGATGGAGCGTTGTGTTCCTTCTCCCGTGAAAAAAAGCTGGAGTACTTAAAAAGAGCTTACAATGCTGGAGTTAGAAACATAGAAATGGAGTCTACTGTATTTGCTGCTATGTGCAGGCTTTGTGGCCTTAAAGGTAAGACAGAGGGTAGATCTAGCTTTAAAATTGTTTCCCTCCTTTGCTGATGCTTCCTCCTTGCAACCCTCTTCTCTGAGAAGCACAAAGCGCTTTTCACTGCACTGTGACTGTCCACCATCTTTAGCTAAAGTGAATAATTAAGGCCCTGTCTTCACTGACACAGTATACTTGTGTCTGATTGAGGGATGGAAGCGTCTGTCATTTTGAGTTCTCTCCGTTTCTCATTTTCTAATCTTAAATTCAGTTCTCCACATTTTGCACCAATTTGCAGTTTTTTTAAAAAAAAATCCTCAAGAAAATTCACCAGGATAATAAACACATTTTTGTGTATGCAGTTTTGGCTGACATACACATTTTTGCAAGCAATTTTCCTACACAGAAATATCTTCACTAATATCTTCCTTATCATGCATCCTTCTCAATAATATATGAAACATTTGTAAACATTTTATAGAGAACTGCATCACAGAACTTGGAATAACAGGATGGCTGTGTTTCTGTGTGCATATTATTTCAGAAAACACAAATCTGATAGATTTGACTTGGAATATGTATTAAAGTGAATTTCTTTGCCATACGACGTCTGAATGATACTATTTCTTACTGAAAATGGAGGTTCATATGACTGAATGCTCCTTCTCTTCCCTCCTCAAAAAATTATCTGTACACAAGATCACAAAATTTTGTTCTTATTTTATTGGCAGGGAGAAAATTAGGCTAGAATCGCTTCCCTCAAGCTCTTAGCACCCTCAGGCAGCTGTTGAGACCTCAGTTCAAATAAGCAGCTTCATCACAGCAACTGAACTCATAAATCCTCTACTCTTTTCTGGAATCTGATCCATAGATCCAAGAATAATACTGAGAATTATTTCAAAACCATCATTTCCCTAAAGGAAATGATGGTTTTTCAGATTTTATAAATCAATTATATGAGATTGATTGGGATGCATTGTACCCAAGGGGGAGTGGATTAATGATGTTAGAAAAACCAAAACATTTCAAGCCAGCTTGTGAAAATTTTCTAAGACTTTCATGTCAGAGTGTGTGTGTGTTGTTTCGTTTTATAGCTTTAAAATTGTTTCCCTCCTTTGCTGATGCTTCCTCCTTGCAACCCTCTTCCTCCTGACATTCTTGAGGTTGCATTCACTGTTTTTATTCAAGCTATTTTTAAAAGCTGAAGATATAAAGATCCACTGGCCAGAGCTTACATTTGAACTACTAACAAGAGCATTTCAGGAAGAATTTCTTTGTGCTATGCATTCCCTTCCATACCTCTCTTGGAATCACAACCCTCGTTGGATTTTTATTATGGGGTTTTCTTATGCGGCTGTATTAGGGCAACCGAGGAAAATAGGTTTATAATTGTTTACAGGTCACACTGATGACCTCTACCAATTATAACTGAACTGCAGCTATGAAGGCTGCCAGTTTCTTTAAGAGTAGTGGCATGGTAAGGAATGCCAAATAAGGGTGCAGTTTTTGCATTACAGTCAATAGCTAGGGTGGCAATGTGTGCAACTTTGCAGAGGACCATCTTCTGTTTGAAGGATTTAATTTAAAGATGAACAGCAATAAGAAGGGAGAGCAGGGACCTCGGTGCTACCTGTTATCAGTTCGCAAACTTGGACTGCAGAACAGTATTAAATTTTGTTAATTTGCTCTAAATTTCCATTGATGACATAAATTAGCATAGGCAAATCTGTCTTTTTTAAAAGGATGCATCCCCTCCCCCAGTTCCACTGATTTTCCACAGTACCTCCCCTCACCAAGAAAAACAGCACCTCATGGGAGCAACTTTTGCCTACCCTCACTGATTTATTTCAGTGTGCTTAAGAACTTGGAAGGTCCAATCTCAGAGAGAGAGAAGAATGCTCCATCAATAACGAAGTTTGCCTTGAAGATTTTTTTTTTAAAAAAATCATTTGACAATGTTTGAAAAGCCCAAATGGCTAAACCTTTCTTCCTGTTGTCCTCCACTCATTTTCCCAGAAGTTAAAAAAATGCAAAAATGCCTTATGCTTGGGAAGGAGTTAAAGCCCCTTTCACACATCAGAGGATCTCATTGGTTTCTGCAAGGAAATATGGTCAATGGTTCCCAGCTGAGAAATGATGCTCTGCACAGCATTTGCAGTGCATGGGCACAGAAAGGATTGGGGGGGGGGCTTTTGTTAAAGAGGGGCAGAACCTCAGTCAGCTATGTATTTTTATTGAAGGGCAGCTGCCCCTCTCTGCCCCCCCCCCGGCGATGCCCATGGCCACATGGAGCCACTTGTTTGTAAAAGAGACCTTTGTTGCCAACTGTTACCCGCTCCCCCTTTCTCAAGTTAAAGCTTTTCCTTTTCCTTCTGGGAGATGTAGGGGAGGCTAGTAGCAAAGACAGATTGGTTGTAAACAAACGGGCTGCAAACAAATAAAATTAGATTCCAGTCACCATCTCTGGGAAGATTGCGTTTGGTCTATGTATCTGAAATAAAAAAACAAGCCTGAACATCTTGTTTTACCTTCTCCTGTTCACCTGGCTTCTAGCTGCAGTCGTCTGTGTGACTCTGCTTAATCGGCTTGAAGGAGACCAAATCACAGCACCTCACGAAGTTCTTCTGGATTACCAGCAACGACCTCAGCAGCTGATTTCATTGTTCATCAGAAAATGCCTTGGATTATGGAACCCTAATGGATTATCAGAAGATGTCATCTAGAACAGATACGAAATGGGATATTCTCTCTCTCTCTCTCTCTCTCTCTCTCTGAGTCTCTCTCACACAGATTGTCTTTTAAGTCTCAACGTCTAGACCAGCCTGCTGCCCTCCATATATTGTTGAACTACAACTCCCATCATTCCCTGGCCATGCTGGCTGGAACTGATAGGAGTCCAAGAATATTTGGAGGGCCACAAGTCAGTCTTCTCTGCTATAATCTACTGACAAGCCTTCAATCCAAAAGTCATGAGGAAGTTCCTTTTCATTGCACAAATATCTGAACGGAGCTCTCTCATGCCATGCATCTGGCAATGCTTTGCCTATGGGTGTCAGCTAAAGCAGCCAGTGAAAGGTATCTTTAGTTATCATTAAGGGCTGTTTATAATAGCGAGCCAAGCTAACTCTTGTACCTCAGAGATTACTTCCCAGTTGGCTCAAAAGCGAATCTACTGCTCTTGCGTGTTACTGTTGTTCAGCACACCTGTGAAGAAAGGCTAGAATATTATCCTACAACACAGTGGGGTAACATTTCATTTTAGACATCTGTCAGAAATTGATCAAACAGCCTGGAAATGTTTAGACAGAACATGTCAATGTATAGCAGCTCCGCAGCAGCACAGAAAAATGTTCCTGGTTGATTATACTGTGATCCTAGCTGAATATGTAGCACTTTAATGTTGATTTCTACCTGAGCGTTTCAGTAAATACCAGGTGATGAGCTGCATGATGACAGAGGAACCCAAAAAATGGAAGGGAAAGGAGGCATTACGGATTCAGAAAATATGATCAGAAATTACTACCGACAAGTACTGTATTCATATTTGCTTGCTTATCTGAACTCACATGAGGAATTGTCTTCTTTTTCTAAATGTAAAAAGTGTACCTTGTGCCGGCTTAGGAGTCCAATTCTTTCCATAACCTATTTGCTTTTTAAACTGCTGTGTGCAATTGCATTTGAGATTGTGCTGCTTTGTAATAAGCTTAAATTATTTATATACTTCATTGTTTAATATATCACATTACATCTGTTTAACACTTCTGCAAAATTGGTTAATAAAGACTTTAAAAGAGAAAGAGGAAAAACTGTTGGGGTGGGGAGTGATCGTTTATCTAATAAATATTCATGAAATCTTTAATATAGTATGTTTTAAAAGACAGAGGGGGGCACAAAATCATATTATGGCACTTGCAAAAAAGATGTTTAGTATATTCTAGAGTTTTATTCTCTCCCTTACTTTAATCTCCTTTGTCGGACTAGCAGTAACAAGACTCAGGTTCAAATCCTCAATTGTTGGACTCTTGGAGAAAGTGGGTTTGTTGTGCAAAAGCACCACATCAGTTTCTGTTGTGCAACCTGAATTTGTTGGTATGTGATTGAATCTCACCCAAAAATAGCAACAGTCTGGAACCACCAGCAAAACAAGTTTCTAACTACACATATAGGTTTAATAGCTTTGGTGAAACAGGAGTCCAAATTTTTCATGACATCTCTTTTATCAAGTTGCACCCTGAAGACACTGCTTCCTATGAATCAAGGCCAGACGGTATTTTTAAATCATGACATCAGCCCCAAAGTAGCCCAGTTGCCTCAGAGCAGTGGTGTCACACAAAAAAAGACTAATGTTTTCTTGGGTTAATGCATTCTTCTACAGTAAGAGATACGCCTCACTTAGGCTGCATTTAGAAGGTGAATTTTGGCACTCTGTCCATTTATTTTAACAATTTCTTAGCCACACCTTATCATTAAATGATTATAAGCTGGCATACATAGAAAAGTATGACTAGAATTAGCTAGGCAGGGAGTGGCAGAAATGTGATGTAAAGGGCAGGTACCTTTTTCTTGGAATATTGATTATATTATACAAGAGACTAGGGCCCTGCGGGACGTGACATCTTTCCGAAGGCCTGCAAGACAGAGCTGTTCCACCAGGCCTTTGGCCAAGGCACAGCCTGACCCCCTCCTTTCGTAATTCTTCACAGAACTCTAGCCCAATGGTTGCCATCAATTTGATTTGAACTGATTTTATAATGAATTGATTTTAGAATGCTGTATTATTTTACTGTTGTTAGCCGCTCTGAGCCCGGCTTCCGCTGGGGAGGGTGGGATATAAATAATTTATTATTATATATTATTATTATTATTTTATTTACCCCAAAGTACACGTACCAAACAGCATGCTGTTGTCTACTCTTTGTCAGACCCTTGAAATGATGACGGCCAACAGACACTGAAGCATTCTACAGGTCTAAACAGGCAGGAGATGGAGAAACCTAGTAGCACTGAAACAACATCATCAATCATTGCTCATGGCTGTAACTCAGGGGTGGGGAACCTGACGCCCAGGGGCCAAATGTGCCCTTCCAGGCCCCTCTGTCCAAGCATCAGGACTCTCCCTGAGCCATGCACAAGGTCAAACCACCATTGCTCCTGCTCCATGCCCTCCTGAAGTGCTTGTGTGTGCGCACAGAAGGCTGTGACTTTTGACTGGAATGTAGGCTGCTGTAGAAAAGTGTCACATCTGTTACTTTGCTGATTTTGGCCCCACCCACTACTGGCATATGTCCCCCAGAAGGGAATGTGGCCCTTGGGCTGAAAAGTGTTCCCCACCACTGCTATAGCTGGAAGCAGCTTATGCAGTAGTCATTTGACTGTCACCCAGCAGGGAAGTAGTGGCTGTTGATAATTCCTTCTCTCAGTAAACATAGCGTTTTCTATCTGTAAGGCTGAACTAGATTGCTTTAAGGGCTAAGACCACTAGGGGCACAGAGAGAGGGAATAATCAAGGGCTACTAGTTACCTGTTGTGTAGTACAGTACATTCCTTCCTTTTCGTTTCCAGAGTTTTAGAATAATGAACTTAATCACTGCTGATATTTCCACCTCTCTTAATTGGTTTTATGATTCAGTGCTTTCCCCATTGCAAAATACCCAGGAAGCATGTTTAGGCCATTTGTTTGGGGGCAGCTATGGAAACGTCCACAGGTGCAGATCTTTTAATTCTAGATCAGTGGGTAAAATGGGAGTGCTTTATTTTAGGAACAGAAATAAAACTTTTTTTTTCTTATTTGAAATCTAAACTAGACCTCAGAGCCTACACTGCAGAAGTCAGAGATTATTGCAGTAATCAACTGTGCCATGCTGCAATGAAAACTGTAATTTCTGTACAGTGAATTGCAAAGAACAAAGCATCCATCACAATTCACAGAGTGCATGAATTTAGAGCTTTCTCCCAAGGTTTGGGGGAGTACGCTGTACTTTTAAAAAAATAACCCCCACACTTTATCATTAACTCGCCAGTGCCAGTGAAAAACTAATTCCTCCATATGTTATCTTCTTTTCGGCACACCTCACCCAGCAATCGGGACAAGATGGCAGCAGTACCATATGGAATTATGTCATGGTGAAGAGAATGTTAAGGTTCAGCAGATAAGCCAAAAGGAAATGGGGGGACAATGACATATTTTGCAAAAAGAAGAATGTATGGGTTACGATAATATGCTTTGTCTGATGGTGCGATACTTTTAACGATTTTGTAGTTAATAGGTTATAGATTTAAACTATGTCCTTGTCAAATTCACTATCACTGGGCTGACCATGACGAAAAATGCTCTTAGTTTTCTTCAGATTTTTACAAAGTACATTTGCAACCTCCCTATAGCCTTTTTACCTGCTTTATTGAAGCAATTATGCATTAAACAAAACAAAAAACAAGTGTGGCTAAATGAAGGTCGTCAAAATGGATTCCATGTCACTGGAATGCTTGACCTTTTGGATCTTCGTCAACAATTAATGTCTCCTGGCTGGTTAATTTGTCTACACCTTAAAGCTTAAATACTTTTGACTTTGATGTTCATATTGCAGTCTCTGACTGCAGGGCATATGACGCTATTGCCAAACCGCTGGATTACTGATGTGTGCCAGGGATGTTTCATATGATAAAGCATAACAACAGCTACTTCCAGTAGAGACACATGCTGCAGTTTATGACCAGAGAATTCATATATGGGGAAAGTAAATTTTAATGGACTTTCCTATCTTCTCTATTCCTATATGATTTAACAGATGGCAAGAACTTCAATGCCTTGATCCATGAAGCCGATCTTTGAAGAAGGCTGGTCTGTGTGTTGTTTTAGCGTTTAGGAGTATTTTTCATGCCCAGATCTTTACAGCAAGCATACAGGACATGGGGATGGGGGAGAGGAGGCAAAGCAGCCCCACAAGAGCTGCAAGTGAACATTGAAAAATGCCTTATACCAATTCAGACCATTATCTAGCTAAGTATTGTCCCACACTGACTGGCAGCAGATCTCCAAGGTTTCAGAGCAGTTGCTTTATCAATGAAGCCTGTGATGGGACAGAAACCTTCAATTCCTCCAAGGCCTCATCACCCCTAACAGGCTCCACCTTTTTCTTGAGAAGTGGAAGGTCTTAAGCAACAGGCCTCTAGCTTGGAATCTATCATCCATCCTCCTTTTGGAAAAAACCCCAATTTTCACCCAGGCTCCCTTCATCTCCTCCAGCCCATAATTAATTGCACTTCTCTTGTAGCCAACTTCAGAGGACACACAATATTTCCCTAAAAGAAAACCCAACACCAGAACAACAACACTGGCCTACACTTAAGGATGTAATGCTCTATTTTCCACCAGCCCCTGCAAGATGGATATAAACCAGGTTACCAGGCAGGGCTAATGTATTCCACACTCTCTTGGCCATAGCCCCACCCCCTGTAAATTGGTGTAGTAATGACCTGTATCTCAGCGGCGTAGCGTGAGTTGTCAGCACCCGGGGCAACGCAAGTAATTTGCGCCCCCTAACCCGGGGCAAGGCAAGTAATTTGCGCCCCCCCTAACCCCTAACCTGCGAGTTGCCGCTGGCGCTGCCGCCCAAACGACGCCGCTTGCCCGGAGGAGGAGGGGGGCAGAGAGGCGAGGAAAATGCAACAGCCCAGCAGCTGCAGCAGCACCGGCGGAGGCGGGGCTGTGAGGAGGGGCTGCCTGGTGCGTCCTCCGCGGCGAGCGCTGAGAGCCGCTGCCTGCCGGGCGCCTTCAGCCCGGACGCGCGCACAGCTCGTTGGTTCCGCGAGACATGCGGCTCCGCTACAGCCTGCGCCCGAGGCTCTTCGGCGACTCCGGAGGCAGCGAGCGCGCCCCCCCCAGATGTTGCGCCCGGTGCGGCCGGCACCCCCCACGCTACGCCACTGCTGTATCTGCATTGTAGTGCAATTTTTAAAATGCTTACAAGCTAGGGTAAGGCTGGTAGAGGGAATATGACATTTTTTTGGTAAAAGAAAGACCTGAGTTGGAAAGTTCATAAGTTTCCATCTTTGCTGTTACCTTTGTCATTTTTGAGCTGACACTCAATCACAAAGTCTTGATACTTGAACTGATTCTTATGGGGCAACAATCACCTCTCCACCAGAAAAAAACCTGCAGAAAAGGCAGGGTCAAGACAATTAGTGCTCCACTCTAGCCTTCTCTTTGTTGCAATTGGCTTTCCAAAATGTTAATCATTCTGTGACTTCATTCATTGGCTAAAACCACTGAAAGACAGGAGCAACTTAGTGCTATAGAAAACAAATGAGAATAGCTGCTATGTCTTTTGTCTCATCTCTTGGGTTCTGTAAATGCCACAAGTCACTTTTTAAAAATGGGAACCTGGGAATAGCTTTCCCCCACCCTTGCTCCATGCTCACAGACACCGCTACATCTCCACTACTGCTACCACCTCAATTACTGCTGTCCCAAAGCCTACACACATAGAATGAACGGGCACAATCATCTTGAGAGCTGCAGCTAGATAGTTGCAGAGATAGAATAAAAAACTGATCAGAAGATTATGAATAGATAGAAAGAACAAGAACAAAGGTTTTACAAATTCTCACATTTGCCTTTGAACTCCAACGCCAACCTCTCACAATTACACATTAGTTTTGCTCGACCTCATTATACAACACCCTTTACACTTTGTGATGCTACCAAGAACCAAGTTAAGGTTTATATTTAGGATATTGTCCATGGTGACAGCCGCTGAAGAATTATTACTATATTAAGTGCCATGTGAAATCAGCATTTAAGTCCACTAAAGAGTCATGCTGTTGTGTGGTCAGTCCCATTTTGGTATCTGAGGCAAATGACAAGATGGCATCTCCTTCTTGTTCCATGTACAGAAACTGACTAGACAAGCAACTGGTTAGCAGCAGGCTGGTTTAGGGGGTCCAGGACAGTTCTGTCCTCCAACACAGGGGCATGGTCAGGGGGGTTAGGAGGACTAGCTATGGGTTTGCCTAATAATAGGGTTGTCTCTGATATTGTGGAAATAGCCTTTCGTTAAAGGACATAGAAACATGTAAACATGTGGCAAGAATGTTAGCCAGTCTTGGTACATTTCCCTCCACCTCTCTCTCTCTCTCTCTCTCTCTCTCTCTCTCATGCACACACATACAAACACACCCTATCTATCTATCTATCTATCTATCTATCTATCTATCTATCCCGACTGAAAGAATTGTAGTGCCTTATCAGAATCATGGATTTGCCTGAAGCCACGATGGGGGAAGGGAACAAAAGAGAAGGCAGGTTTGAAGGCGGCCATTTTAAACAACAGCAGAGGTCTGAATAAAGCATGGCTAGAGGGACACAGAGGAGCTGTGAGGTGTTGAAGGAGCCATGAGGGGATGAAAGAGCTTAAGGGACCTGTGAAGGCATAGAGGCGGACTGTGTGAAGTGTAAAGGGAGGGGTGTGGGAGTTAGCAAGGGCACTGGGGTAATGTGAGCAGCGGCGGCAGCTCCTAGTACTTATATACATAGAGCTTGAACCATACACCCATTATGATCTTAAGGACATGTATACACATACTTTGCATGTACCGGTAAAAATATAACCTGAAAATCAGCACAAACGTGATTCAAAATCTTCTGAGTAACTCAGCTGCAGAAAGTCCACCATCTGTAGTTTTGCATCAACCCTGTTCAAGAAAATGATATGCAAATTATGATAATTGCATGCAGCTCAACCATGCAAATCAGCTCCAGGCCTCCAGATTATGACATATTCAATGTTGTTACCTTCCACCGTCCTAGAAAATCTCTGTGGAAAGGCAGAATCCTTACATACCAAGTGGTTGCCACATTCATTGAAGGGAGAAAAGGAATTCAACAAGATGGGAACAAACCAGAAGGAAAATAGCTGAGGAAGCTATTTTAATTGGACCCAGCAAGCTACCTCTTCCAAACCCCTTTCCTGAGCTCCAGGGACTGTTCTTCTGTCCTACTCAGAATTACAGCGACAGATTCCTGAATGATGGTGACTGGGAACATTCTGTCTGTGTTTATTCACTGCTTCCGGGCATTATCATTGCTATGAGTCACTACCGTTGCCCAGGCCTAACCTAACACAGCAGTTGCTTTAAAATTCACATTCCACCTCAGATAGGATTAACTAGAATAATAGTTAGTAGACCATATATTTGGGGCTGCTGAAATAGGAAGAGGGCTGTTTACTTCCTCAGAGTTTGCACTGCATGTACTTCAACAGAAATCGACACAAGCAAAACTGGGTATATCACAAGCTCAGCAGTCATCCCTGCTCTGAAATATTCTCTCATCGGATTCATGCACATTTTCCATTTTACATGGACACAAAGCACTGAGAAAGCTTAAGAAGGTTCATGAAATTATACCCAGGACCATAAGAGCTGTGCGTTTATATAAGTGTGTGTGTGTGTGTGTAAAATGGTGGTATTTTTCTCTGCAGGCTGGATAACTCTAACAGAGAAGCTTCCTCCTCACGGTAGAGTTCTTCCCAAAATTCCCCGTAGGGCTTTTCTATACAGTGGAGAACTAGCAAGTCAGAAAATGACTGTGAACAACTGAGTTAAATGACATGATGTTGACCAGGACTTGGCTGTCAGCACAAACCAGGACAAATCGTGTTCAGTCATCAAGTCTGTTTAACTATGATTAAGCCCTGCTGGGACCTGCAGGGCTGTGCCTCTCGGCTACAATTGAATCCTCTGAGAAAATGGTAGGGCTGGGACTGACATTTGAAATGTGCCTGCACTGAGCTCTACAATTTATTTTCCCAGTCCCTTAAGTGAGGCTGCAAAATTTAGAAACACTGCATCAAAAAGATAGCTGTCACACAGAGCCTTATAAAATACATTGTTGCATGGCATACACATTGTGTGTGTATACACACACACACACAAACACACAACTTGCCAAGACGGAACCTGCATCCAGTTCTTAATCCCAGAAATAAATTGTTTGAACTGTGGCTAATTGGCAGGCTACAGATTTTATGCACCTTGTTTACATATCTTTCATATGCATGCTGCATAAGGTCTGGGAATGCTTTTAGTGTTATAAAATGAAATGAATTATCAAGTTCACTTTCATCTAGCAGAACAAACAGGGTTCTTTGCTGTGCCATAATAAAGACCCCCATAGCTGAAATGTTCTTTCTAATTTTGTAATTTATTCTCAAGGGCTAATTTGCAAAATGAAATTGTTTGGATGATTGGTTTGCAGTAAACATGATGAATCAAATTGTCTGCCACAAGTGGAGTATAAGCTTATATTTCCATTTATAATAATAATCAAGCAAGAATAGTGCATATTCTCTTTTTGGAAAAATACAAAATCACGTTATGCAACATGCAGTGGAAGTGATGTGGGATACTACTGAGCGGGTGCTGCAAACCATTTTAGATTTTATATGCAAGGTTTAATAAGCAAGCAAACCCAATCTGGAGGAAATATGCCCCACTAAAGACCTAACTACATTTTGCTGTCCCTGTATTGCGGAATGTTCTACATGCAAGACGAAAAAGGACATGGCATTTGCATCTCCATAGATTCCTACTGGCTGGAAAGTTACTTCAAGGATAAAGGAGACATATGGGGGAGAAGTCAAAGGCTGCATACAGATGTATAACCCAGACTTTTCTGGTTCAAGTCCAACACTCTACTCCAGGAGTAGCCAACGTGCTACTCTCCAGATATTGTTGGACTTTCGCTTCCATTGTCCTTGACTGACATGTGGTCCATTACCATGCGGAAGGCTCTACGCTGACTACCCCGATGCAAATAATTCGGTGCATTCCTACGTGGATGTGTGTCTCCAGCAGTTTTGCTTTGCAGATTTTCATCTAAAAGAATGATTTCACCTGAAATAATTAGACTTGAAGCTTCAGTAAACTGTGTTGCCAAGAATGTGCTGTCAACAGAGCAGTGCTCAAGATTGTGGGGGAGTGTTAAAACGGTCTAATGAGCACTTCTTGGCAATACATTTTCACCAACATGACTCAGCCACAGTAACAGAACCCTTCACGACTTAGTATTCAACTTATTTCCTGAATTAAAATAGTTTATTCAAGGATTCTTAATAGACTATTCCAAAAGATTCTGAATCTTTGATTAGTGCCTAGTTGTACATTTTAAAGACTACAGACTCCATGTCTTTCCTTGGAAGTTTGGGCGGAGGGATTTTAGGCAAAAGCTCCTGAGCGTAAAGTGTTTTATGTAGTCCAGCTTCTCGTAGAGCTAACTCCACACGAACCCGGGTGTCGGAAATGATCTGTTAAAAAAGGGGGGGGGAAAGAGGATGTTTATATACAGTGGTACCTCGGGGTACATACACTTCAGGTTACAGACTCCGCTAACCCAGAAATAGTACCTCAGGTTAAGAACTTTGCTTCAGGATGAGAACAGAAATCGTGCGGCGGTGCAGCAGCAGCAGCAGCAGCAGCAGTGGGAGGCCCCATTAACTAAAGTGGTGTTTCAGGTTAAGAACACTTTCAGGTTAAGAATGGACCTCTGGAACGAATTAAGTACTTAACCTGAGGTACCACTGTATATGAATCTGTAGGTACAGATTTTGAGCGAGTCATCTTGAAAGGAGCAGCATTGACTGCAGTGCCATTTATTAAAAAGGCAACATATATCATACTAGCCTATCTGGTATTAGCCAGATGTGTATGGATAGTTTTGGATTACAGAAACATATACAGTAGAATCTCCACATGACACATATGCCTAGATATTTCTGGGGAGTAGGGCATGCACCTATTGAACAGCTATTGAACACAGAGGTACAGAATACAGTGCATGGTAACATGCATGCAACTGTAGGTGCGAATTCAGGGCACTTAAATCCCAAACCTGCCTTCCAATATCTTATTACAATATTGTAATGTGCTTATATAGACAAATGGCCACTGCAAACTAAAAATATTGGCTGCTGCAGACTAAAAATATTGCAGCACGCAGGCAACAATGGTGGTCAGAAGGAACTGATAACAGGGCAAAAAGTAAGCAAGAGCCACAGTAGAGAAAGGTAGTACATAGAGAAGTGCCTCCTTGATTTGAATTTGGGTGTTCAGACATCCTTAAACAAACATGAGACTCCAAGCACAGCATAAATGCAGCTCTAGGTAAAAGTAAAGGGACCCCAGACCATTGGGTCCAGTTGTGGCCGACTCTGGGGTTGCGGCGCTCATCTCGCTTTATTGGCCGAGGGAGCCGGCATACAGCTTCCGGGCCATGTGGCCAGCATGACTAAACCGCTTCTGGCGAACCAGAGCAGCGCACGGGAACGTTGTTTACCTTCCCACCGGAGCGGTACCTATTTATCTACTTGCACTTTGACGTGCTTTCAAACTGCTAGGTTGACAGGAGCAGGGACCGAGCAACGGGAGCTCACCCCGTTGTGGGGATTCAAACCGGTGACCTTCTGATCGGCAAGTCCTAGGCTCTGTGGTTTAACCCACAGTGCCACCCGTGTCCCTAAATGCAGCTCTAGAGCTGAGCAAAACTGGCCTCATGCAAAAGGGTTGACACTCTACCCTGTAACCCAATGAAGACCCCTAAAAATGGGGGGAAGTTCTTTATGTTTCAGATACCTATATTTCCCACCTCTAGTGGTTTCCCACACAAAGCATAATTACTCCCTGCATTTAACCTTTTTGCTGTTGGTGTGGATGTGCGTGCACACATCAGGCAGGATGGCCAACTACCTGGTCATTAGTGAATGTATGCAACTCAAACAGAGGCTTTAGCAGAACAAATTCTTCTTCTGTTCCAATGCCCATCCGAGCTTTAGATGCCACTGTGTCAGCCATCATTCTCGCAGGGTCAAACTCTGCAACAACAGCAACCTAAGAGAGATGTGGAAATCGTCAGCAGTGCAAATATTTTGTGCGACCCACCTTAAGATCACACCTTCCTGTTTCCATGCAGGAGGTCCAGCAGACAAAGGACGCACCATTTGATCTTTTTCGTCATTCTTTCCACCTAGTTAGGAAAGTCTGAGAGAAAACATGCTAAAGCAGAAAAGGAGGAAGACAGTATGTTTGAAGAATGAAAGTTATGGAATTGATAAGTAAGTTCTTTCTTCTAGAAATGCCATTGCTTGTCAGAATAAATCAACCAATGATTCCATACCTACAATATTCAGGTGTCCCCAAAGCCACATCCAGTTGGTCCAGAAGAATACCATACTTGAGGGTACTGAAAGCTGCTAAGAGGTCCAGAAAAACAAACAGGAATAAACTCTTCCTGTTCAACAACCTAGTGTAGATAGGCTTCCTGGGGCAACAAGGCTATCTCAGTCCTGAATACGTGCTGGAAACCAAACTGAAATGCATATAAGTAATAAGTATTATCCAGGAACTTTTGCAGTTGAGGAACCACCACACTCATAAGCACCTTACCTAAAAAAAGAGACTAGCTGGAAATTATCCAGCACAGTTAGATATAAAGGGATTTAACAAGGGCTTTTATATAGTTTGGATTTGGATTTGATATTCCGCTTTATCACTACCCGAAGGAGTCTCAAAGCGGCTAACATTCTCCTTTCCCTTCCTCCCCCACAACAAACACTCTGTGAGGTGAGTGGGGCTGAGAGACTTCAGAGAAGTGTGACTGGCCCAAGGTCACCCAGCAGCTGCATGTGGAGGAGCGGAGACGCGAACCCAGTTCCCCAGGTTACGAGACTACCACTCTTAACCACTACACCTCATCATGACTAGCATTAAACCCACTGAAACTTCATTCTCTTTCAAGGAAGCATTTACCACATATTGTACCTATTAGCCAGGCCTCCTCTGGCTACACCTTTAGGCGCCTGGAGAAGGAATGAAGCACACAAGTGATTGGCTTCACTCCTCCACACCTTCGCACCACACAAATTGCAAATTATAATAAAAAGCAGCTGCCAAAAAAACTATCATCATTGTAGCATCTGTGGGATAATGAGCCTCATATAACCAACATGCTGAAGTGTAATTAATGCATGAAGGGGTTAAGACCACAGAGTAAGCTGTCCTGCTAGGCTTAGCATGGGTTACTCCCCCTCACCTTGGGAGGAACATATTGTTGTATCTTAGTCTACCTGATGAACTCAGTGGGCGAAGAGGCTAAGTTGGTTGTTGCAGCTTAGCCACATGGCTCTCACAAGTCATTCTTGTGCTCCTATAGCAATAATTTAGGAACCTTCACCACTTTGGAACTAAACAAAGTTTTATTGTGACTTTACTGACTGATGTATGGAAAAGCACACGGACCTGACCTTTGGAGACTTTGCAAATAAATGAATTTTTAACTTACTAAACATGTGGTATTTTCCTATGCTGGGGGAAGAGGGAAGTTTTGGGACTCACAAGGGCATATTTTAAAGGTCTAACAGCCTGTATTTTCATGCTTTACTTTGCTGCATATTTTGTGATTTTAAATCTCTGTTGAGGTTCTCTCACCAAAGAGAGCTTGGATTTTGATATCCAAGGAATTCTCTTTTTATACCTATTTTTTCCTTGAACCAACAGCATCATGGTTGGAATCGATGGAAGCAATATTATATACAAAGTACTATTTTAATCATGAAATAGGAGGACACGGATTGTACCACTTGGTGATATACAATTTTAATGACTTTCTATCGGGGAGGGGTGAGGTTATGCTGCTCCCCTCCACAGATTTAAATAACAGAAGAAGGTCACAAGGCTGAGTGTGCTGCCTTTGTCACTGCTGAACCCAGTGGCCACAATCTTCCATAATCCATGCACTCAAGAGTGTGTTAGAAGGGGCTCTATGTGCATATTGATGTACTCGCATTAGCTTTCCTCCATGTGGGGTGGGATCCTGGACCACTCCTCATGTGTAAGAGGACTATGAACACACACTGGCCAGACACATCAGTGGTAGAGACCAGAGGCCGATTTAGGGCAGCATGACTGGTTCAGTTACACTGGGCATGGAGCCTCAAGAGTGCCATAACTATTAATTAAAATGGAGCTTGAGAGGCAGGGAGACCAAATTTTGGCATCGCACAGGACACAGCTGAAATTTGAGACCCCAATGCCCACCAACTGCAGGGAGAAGGCAGGCTAGTCCACACAGTCCCGTGAGCCCATCAGTGCACTGAAATAATCTTCCGAACCTTCTCTGTAGTAATGGCCCTTTGGCCATTTCTGGAAAAAGAAGTCTTTGAACTAATTGAACTAATGAAATAATGTAACATAAAGGAAGCCTCATATATCAAACACAAAGAAAAGAAATCCAAAACTACCTAGGCAAGCTTTTAAAAGCCAGCTCTTGCAGATTCAGGCACATAGCCGGGAGTCATCCATCAAAAATGGCGTCCAGCTGGAATTTTTGGAAGTTGGTTAAAATTAACTGCACCCACTGGAAAACCCAATCCTTAGCCATTTCAACTGTGGGGTCTACCAAGAACTGATACTAGCTGTTCTTTCTGTGTCCTTGGCATTCCAAAGTAAACATGAGCTTCATATAGTAAAACATAGCTTCTTTTACCTCAGATGGTTCCTCTATTCAGATATTTCAGTTATTCATACAACACTAAGGGTGAACAGGGACCAGCTTTCTGTAAAAGCCCTTTCATCGAATAAAAGTGAACAGGAAAGCAGACCGATGGCAGCTGGTAACTTCCCTTTTATGTATGGTTTTATTTGATGAGTCACTTTAGAGGTTCATAGGATTGAGCATTCGCCACAGGAAGGTTGGGGGGAAAGCTAACAAGCAGACTGGCTTAACTCTTTAGCTAAGGCAGCCTTTACCAATCTGCTGTCTTCCTTATGTTTTGAGCTACAACTCCTATCAGCCCCAGCCAGCGTGGTGGCATTGGGTGGGGCTGATGGGAGTTGTAGTTCATATCATCTGGCGGACACCAAGTTGGCAAAGGCCAAGCTAAGGTTTTTGCCCATTTCATATCCCTTCCTTCCACATTTGTGTTTTTTGATGGTCATTGGACGCAGAACTAAAGAAATTCTGAATATTAAACGGTAGATAAGCACCTGAAATAAAAGTACCAGAAGGCTTGCATGATTCTCGCTCAGTGCTGCCATACAAACTCACTTCTGCAGCACAAGTCTGCAACAAATTATTGTTTGTTTGTTAGTTTAAAAACGACTTGTTCCCTTCGCATTGTATCCCAAACACTCCTGCAATAATGCCACATCTGAAAGGAGCTACATTGAATATAGAGTAATTTAAAAGATGAGTTGTGGATCTTTTATATGCCTCTGGAACCTGAGAAATAACCTTTTACAAAATCACACCACTTGAGAGGGGTCTTTTATAGTTGCTGTGTGGAAACTACCATCATATAATTTCAACATGCAAACTCACCCTGGATTTGCCAGCCTCAAAACACTGGCTCTGCCTCTCTCCTCGTGATACACTATGCGCCAAGTTGCTGAGACAGTTTTTTAGGCTGCAGAATGTGTTGTCATTCAGTATATGTAGACATAGGCTAATGGTGTTTTGGGGGGAGGGGGACCCAGCAGGAGCCCTGAGTATAAATCAATCTGAAGTAGAGCACAGTTGCTGACATATCTAATCAAGTGACTAATGCAAGAAAAAATACTGAGGAGCAAGCCAAGGAGTAGTTTGGATGTGGCTTTTTTTCCAGAAACAGATCCTGTTTGTATCAGTTTGAAGTCACAGATAAGAGGATGGCATCATGGGGACCAAAACATAGATCAATAGTGTAAAGCCTGCCAATTGCAAGGGGACAAGAGCAGTAAAGGCACAATTCAGTTATGACAAAAACCTCGTCAGTTAACTGGTGAGAATAATAACTGCAGGTTTAAAATGTGGGTTCTTATTAAAGTAGTGTCTTGTGAAAGGATGCTTAGCAGGAAAAGAATTAATTTAAAATTGTCTGTGGTGGTTGTTTCTTTTTATCTAAGCGATGTAGTCAAGCTTGAAGCAATTTGTTATGCTTTTGTGAGATAAACCGTAGTTATGTTTGTTAGTTGCCATTTAAAATATCACCTGCAGTAAGATACTGCAAATTACCATATTTTCCGTATATAAGACACCCCCATGTATAAGATTCCCCCTATTTGGGGGGACTCCAAATTAATAAAACATTCAATGTATAAGACGAGCCCCAATTTTAAACCTATTTTTTTTTTGTAAAAAACAACAACCCTAGTCTTATATACGGTAATTTTAAAAACAAGGGAATGAACACACAGACAAATGGTTCTGTTGGACCGCTAGCTTATTAACCAGTGCAACCAATCTAGCAATGGCATAAGAAGACCCTCCCCCTGCCCCTCTAATCTGGCCCTAGAACCTAAGATTCTTCCTAGTACTGCTGCACCTGCAGCAGCCATACCTGCTGCTGTGCCTGCACATATTCCCTGCCCAAGCATAGTTCAGATGTGCCATGCAAAATTTTAATAACGTGGTCAGAATGGAGGCTGAGCAGTTATCTATTTGGAGGGCAGGACTGCTATCAGTTCTACCCATTTACAGATAGGTAGCCGTGTTGGTCTGCCATAGTCAAAATAAAAAAATTCCTTCCTGTAGCACCTTAAAGACCAACTAAGTTAGTTCTTGGTATAAGCTTTCGTGTGCATGCACACTTCTTCAGTGTATCTGAAGAAGTGTGCATGCACACGAAAGCTTATACCAAGAACTAACTTAGTTGGTCTTTAAGGTGCTACAGGAAGGAATTTTTTTAGTTCTACCCATGGGATCCCACAGGGCCTTAGCCAGGACACTCTTTGCCTCTCAGCAAAAAAATGGCACTCATAAACTACAGCTAGATCAGTATTTAGATAATCAACCACATCCTGCAACTTAAAAAGGCAAACCTCGGGGGGAGGGGGGGAATCAAAGCCACGCCAATGCTTTTGGCAAATTAACATTTTGCCGCAATTTGAGCACTTGGTTAGTTTCCCCCTATGAGTGGGCTAGGGCCTGATGAATAAACACCTTCCAAAATTACACAAGAAATAGTGTAATATTTTAAAAGTGAAAGGCAATTTCAAGCCAAAGCCCATTGATTTCCCACCCTGCTCCACACAAGACATATTGCAGATCTGGGACAATGTAGTGACTCCAGCTGAAAATAGAAATTGAGTCATGATCTGAAAAGAGTAACACCAAGAAACACAATTACACTCCAGCAGATTCATAAAAAGGATGGGGAAAAACCCAAACAAGCTCTCCTTTAACTTCTTGTTTAAAAAAAAGATCAGGAAAATACTCCTAACAAAATGCAAAAAGAATGCAGTCGTCTTAGGTTAGGAAAGAAGAAACTAGGCACTGCATGCTGTTATACACTCACGTGGCTGGAATGAATCTTAAATTCTCCATCCAGCTTTTGAAATATTACAGGGATGTGCCTTTTGTCTGGCTTATTTACAGAAACATTTGTGGTCAAAACAGCATTCAATGAGCCTGGCCCATTCAGCTCAAAGTAATTTAAGCAACCAACACTTTCCCAGGTATAAGTACCCGTGAGTTCACATATAGAAGTGGGATTTATAATAGCTTTGGTACTGATTTATGCTTGTTGAGTTCAGCTTCCATAACTATCTGGCCCACAGTCATATAAACAGGTATGCTGGGCAAAGCCCTTTCTAGGCTCTCTGCATTCCCAGCCGTATGTTATGTTCAACACAGAAACTGTAGCACATTTTCCTGCATCTTCTCGCTTGGTTCACACAGTCACAAGTGAAGTGGCAGGCAACTTCTGTCTATTCCTGAGCAGTCTCCGACCAATCAGCAACATTATTTTGGCTTCATTTCAATGCACACCTCCTTGAGAGTAAGTTCCATTGACCACAATGGAACTTAAGGTAAAGGTAAAGGTACCCCTGCCCGAACGGGCCAGTCTTGACAGACTGTGGGGTTTGTGCGCCCATCTCACATTTATTGGCCGGGGGCCAGCGCTGTCCGGGGACACTTCCGGGTCACGTGGCCAGCGTGACATCGCTGCTCTGGCGAGCCAGAGCCGCACACGGAACGCCGTTTACCTTCCCGCTGGTAAGCGGTACCTATTTATCTACTTGCACCCGGGGGTGCTTTCGAACTGCTAGGTGGGCAGGCGCTGGGACCGAACAGCGGGAGCGCACCCCGCCGCGGGGATTCGAACCGCCGACCTTTCGATCGGCAAGCCCTAGGCGTTGAGGCTTTAGCCCACAGCGCCACCCGCTTCTAAGTAAACATTCATAGAATTGTGCTCTTGGGCATTTAGTTCTGACACAGTTCAAGTAACTGGGTTTACTGGAAGAATGAAGGAATATGTTTCTTGCAGAGAAGTTAAGCATTCTCCTTTTTCAAAAACTATAAATGCTGCCAACCAAAACATTATATTCAAGAACTAACCAAAACTATTAATTGTGTGTTTTAATGCCATTTGCTTCTCCACACATCATTCAAGCAGTCTGTAGTGACTACAACAAGCCAGTGGCGTAGCGTGGGTTGTCAGCATCCGGGGCAAGGCAAGTAATTTGTGCCCCCTAACCCGTGGATTTGCGCCCCCTAACCCTAACCCCCAGATGTTGCGCCCGGTGTGGCCGGCCCCCCCTGCACCCCCCACGCTACGCCACTGCAACAAGCTTTCAAACTGTTGGGGTGAAGACTCATTCTGGTTTGCAAATGCTCTAGATTGAAAACCGTACCCAAGGAAATCCTGGGGAACATGTCTGAATCATGCTGGTGACAGCTGAGTATAAAGGATGTATAAAATCCATTATGTCAGACTTCCATTTTAGGTGAGAGGAGGGGAAGATGCGGAAGTTAATAGGAAATCACAAAATCATTTCCCACCCATTCAAATGGTTCCCTTAAAAATGCATAATGCAAGAATATAGGAAGCTGACCCCTTTCATTGGACCAATCTGTGCTGCTGAAAGTTTATGCACATTTTAAAGTTACCTATCAGCCTTCATTCC
Source organism: Podarcis vaucheri (assembly GCF_965113315.1). Classification (NCBI taxonomy): domain Eukaryota; kingdom Metazoa; phylum Chordata; class Lepidosauria; order Squamata; family Lacertidae; genus Podarcis; species Podarcis vaucheri. Next base: position 108,800,599 of record NC_138759.1, read on the forward strand.
TTTTCCCCACTTTCAAAGCTGTAAGACTTGGTCCATTAGATGAGATGGATGGATGGATGATCAGGCAGGCACCTGCTATGCTCTCAGACACGACGTCTACCCGCTATGTGCCCATATGCCCAACCCCAATTCAATTTCAGACCCAGGTGGGGGGAAATGATTAAAGCCCTCTACCAACCCATTCAAGGCTCCCAATCCATATAAAGGCCCCTTCACTGGCAATTTGTGTAAAAATTCCTAGCACTTAGAGGCATAGATAAAGAGATAATCTGGATTGGTTGAAGGTAGAAGAACATGGTACAAAACATTCCCTGTCCATTTTATCAAGGTACCATATTTTTTCGTGTATAACGCCCCCGTGTATAAGACGCCCCCTATTTTTGGGGACTCAACATTTAGAAAATGGGGGGAGATTGCCTCTGTGTATACGACTACCCCCCTTTTTAACATTTTTTTTAGTAAAGAAACCCCTAGTCTTATACACGGAAAAGTACAGTGCTTTCCACTTTATGAGTAGATACTTATCTACTGCTGCTCTTTCTCATATTAACAAAATGAAACTGAAAATGTGGGGTGATCATAGTGTGTGGAAATTATCTTCTAGAAAAGCCTATTAGATCCATACACGTGGCGGAGGGGGGCACACTATTGGTGGAATTCACCTAGCAAACCTCATCAACAGGCTGCCTGAATGAGCTGTGGGAACCCCCAGAACAGTACATGGGGTGAGGGGAGGGGGTATCATTCTATCTGGGCAAGCTGTTCTGCTTGCACAGATACAATGTCTGTAATGGCGCGGTGATGAATTCTACCCCAAGACTATTTTTAGATTTCACTGTTAACAGCGTCTGCTGCATGCATTAATCTAGCAATGATCATGCACAGATACAAACCAAACAACAAGTGATGAAACAAAGCTAAAAAGATTGAGGAGCCCTTTTTTCATGTCTTGAGAGACTGCTACCTCAAATTGCACATAAAAAGACTCAGGTTATACAATTAAAAAGATACCTGTTGCCTGAGAGCATCAAGACGTCTCTTCCTTTCTTCTTCTTCATTGGCTTCTTTGAGTATTGCTTCTCTTTTCTCCATCAAGCGCTTTTCCAAAAGCTTTTGTCTAAACTGAACTCTTTGAACAGGAAAACATGAAGTCAATGCTATGTCTTCTAATACTATTTAATAGTTTTATGTAGGGATGGGAGGGGGAGAAATTCAATTCAGTTCACATTTAAAGGAGAACATATCAAATCTGCACTTTTTGAAAAAATATGAGAAGCAAAATATAACACAGACATCCTTCAAAATTAATTTACTTGAATTTTGCGATGTAGTTCTCCAACTAAATCATAATCTGAAGAAGTGTATCTGAAGAAGTGTGCATGCACACGAAAGCTCATACCAAGAACTAACTTAGTTGGTCTTTAAGGTGCTACTGGAAGGAATTTTTTTATTTTGACTATGGCAGACCAACACGGCTACCTATCTGTAACTGCAACTAAATCATGTTCACAAGGGGCAATTGCTTGCAAAAATTTGTACATTAGTCAAAATTGAAAACAAAAATATGTGTATTAGAATTTCTATGCTGACGAATTTCTACAACAATTTAAAAAAAATGCCCCAGAAATGGAGAGAAATGAATTTAAGATTTAAAAAATGAGAAATTGTAAGAACCAAGGTTGACAGATCCTTCCAGAACCCTAATTAGGAACAATTAAGATTTTATTCAGAAGCAACAATCGAATCAATACTTTTCTTAGATTTGGGTGTGTAATGTTCTAAATTTGGTAAAAGGTTCAAAATCACATATGGATGCTGACAATCCCAGATAAATTGTGTTAATGTCAAAATAAATAGCTGATTATCCTATTTGGGCAGCTTTCAACAATCACAGATACATTTCTTAGTTTTTGGAGTGATTAGTATTCATTGACCTTGCATCACTGTACTAAATTCACTAAATATTTGCAGAAGAGCTGAAAGAATGACGGCTGCATCTTCTCAATATTTTTCACATTCTTAATAGCCATTCTTATTGTTTTCTGTTCTAATCTACTTGGTTAGGAATGTCCTGTTTGGAAATAAATCTTGAGACTGATGGAAGTAATGTCTGAAGGATTTTTTTTTTTTAAGATTAACTCTTGACATCTGTAGATCATTACAAAAGCAAGAAACTGACTGTGTACAAATGATTGCTTTTCAGATACATGGAGGCAATATTTGGACACCTATCATAGACTGAGGGCTGGCTCATAGCAATAATGTGGACCAAGCTGTAACGTGATGAAATGGGAGCGCATCTATGGGCCACCAGAAGTACAGGATTGTGTGACAAAAGTTACCAGAAGTTCATGGTTGCTTAATGGTCCTAAACAAATGCCCCCCACACCAGGGAAGCTGCTATTTGCATTTAAAAGGAAGCTGTCATTGGTGCTTCATAGCTTTGGGAAGGTGAGTTTTGTTAAAACCATAGCAGGGAAAGAGTAAGTATTCCCACTGTCATGATTCAAACAATTAACATCACATCTACTTTGGCTCTGGCTCACTCCAACAGCATCTACATTTAAGGGGGTGTGGGGCTGACCAGTGAGCAGCAATGCCTGGTGTTAATATAATGAAGTTACCAGAAAGTGGGAGGGAAATTAGATGAATATATGAAAATTCTTCTAGGGAGACAAGACACAAGGGTAATCTGAGGACTGCAAACATGTCAGTTGTGTAGGTGTGCCTTATACACCTGGAGGAACCTCATAATGGCATTGCTTAGCACACTTTTTCATATGGTCTACAGAGGTTTTCTTATGCCCTGAAATAATGTTGTTCCTTCTGCTTCAAAGAAATCTCCTAGTGTGAGAGTGAAGCATAATCAGACCTTTCCTCCCCCCCATGCCAGTTTTAACGAAGTATTGTGGTTAAGTAACATTTTAAAAAAACAACCAAGTTGAATAATGAGCTTAGTTTACTGGTTTCAGTAATGCCACCTTTTGAAGCACTGTGAATACACATTCATTTAATTTCTGATAAGCATAATTTCATTAAAATGGCTTACAGAATGTGTCTCATACATATTTAACAGGAAATTTTGGGACCATGTTTATTGTAAGAGCTTTAAAAGATCATTATGGACACCTTTATAATATGTACAATATTTCACCAAGAAAGCTCTTCCCTATTTTGACTCAAATAAATATTCATAGAGGTACAGCAAAAGGGAAACTATGATATCAGTCAAAGAGAAAATGAGAGAGTCAAGAAAGCTTTTCCATTGCCATCGCTGATCATTCTGCTTCTGTGGAATGTTTGAGAATTTGGATCAAATGATTAAGACTCCAGTTTTGCATACCTACCTTGGGTAACCTTTTCTGTTGAGGGCTGTATTTCTTCAACAGAAATACAGAAATGCATGCTGGTAATAGGTAGTGCTGAAACCAGCAGTGGGCTAGGGCAGAGCCAAAAAGTGGGCAAAGGCTAGAAGAGTCTGCCATCACTGAGAAGAGACTATGTGGAAGCAGTAGAGTCTAGTCCATTAGGGCAAGCTAAACACCTTAGTCTTGATTCCTCCAAACCCACCCTCTTGCTTTTTAACAGCCCTTGTAGAAATCAGCAGGGAGGAGGTTAGGGACAAAAGTTAGCCCTACCTGCCAATGACTCTAGCTCCACCTACTGTTGACCTCCTTGCCTTTCACTCCACCAGTCCACATATGTGTGCAGCTGCCAAACTGGGTAAGAGTGCCCAGCATGAGCAACGATGTCAGTTTCCACTGCTGCCTCATATCTACTACATATATGAAATCCATTCCACCACTGCTCAATAGCAGTGGTGACTTCTTCCTGCCCCTTGAATACCACCTTCCCAGCTGCTGCTAAGTTCAGCCTCTGCTCCTACCTATTACGATTCACTGTTTTCGAAACTAGATTTTGAAAAATAACCTATTAAATACGTCTGAAATCTCCCCAAAGCAATACATGGGATTACTTAGAACTGTAGTCAATAGTGCCTATTTATGGCTTTATAGCTTCTAACACTTTCCTATACTCTTCAATTTGTTAAGAATGTTTGGCAAGTGCATACATCAAAAGGCTGGCGCTTGATGTGATACTATAAGCTGCAGCAATGAAAGAGACTTTGATTTTCTTTGCCCGGAGAGCACTCCCCAGACACAAGGAACATGGCATTTAGCCCTATTCAGCTTCCTAAAGCAACATCAGATGCTTACATCTACAACCTTGCTTGGCTAGCAATTAGCCCATACTCCAAGCTACTTCATACTCCAAATCAATTAAGCCTTTACTCTAAAGGAACAATTCTGTGTCAGAATCATTACAAACAGACCCAGTATGTTATTCACACATGTGCATATACTGCATACTACATTACCATTTACCAGCACAGAAATGTTATGCTTCCTAAGTGGATACCACTATCCCAGTTATCATAGCCACCCTACTTAGAGAATCAACAGTAACCACTTCCTCTGTGCCATCAGGTAACATTATGAATGCAAGGATAGGTTGACACAAGCCCATTTTGCGTGGAGGCTACTCTGATTTTTGAACAAACCACATAACTTGATTCAACAGTGGATGAGATTAGAAAAACCTACTAATGCAACAACCACTTACAATTAGGGTTTTTTAAATTCAGTTTTATTCTGTATATTCAGGTCCTTTACAGTTTGAACCCCTATTTGCCATTGGCTCATTACTTCTTTATTAGGTAATAGTTATCTAGGCCAGAGCAACATCCTTTATCCAATTTTATAACACTTCTTAGAACTAATATATATATATTTTAAACCCATAAAGGCAGCAACAGGGCTCAAAATATGATTGGAAGAGCAGAGCTGTGAGAGGTCTTTAACTGCTTCTCATATGTATTTCTTCATCTAAATCATACATACCCACAGATGTTGTCCATCCTTCTCAGGGAAATAATTCCCTTGCAGAACCAATAGTAGCTTCTCCACTCCACCCTACCATGGCTTAAGTAAAAACAAAACCACTGGGAAATCCAAATATTGATCTTCCCAACAACATATCTTGCATGATAGGCTGTTGCCACGCATGGCATAATAAATATTTTAAAATATTATGGATTGAATTTTTAACATAATTGATTTGGTAAATTAAAGATTACAGAACCGCTTGTGCTCCTGTCATGGAGAAAAAGAAGATCACAACTGAGATATATCCAAAGCACTGATTCAAACCTTGTAACTTGATTTGTGAATTTATCATTTCTCACAAACACAAACGCTCAGACTCAGTAAAATCAGGCAGCTACTTGTTCCCTATCTGATTTACAGCCAGCCAGCAGACTAGGGTTGCATAACAATGGAATAATCACTTTAAATCACCGTGCTTTCTACTGGTCCTGAGTCACAGTAACTTCTTGCGCACCTTAGACACAACTGAACATTTAGCTATGGAAAATAAAAGTTACCTCTCACTTTCTTAAACCTGGCTATTAAATGCTAGTCCAAACAGGGTATTCTTACAGGTATTTGGGGTAAGACTTTGGGGGGCCCCTTAGGGGATAAATTATTCTCACAATTGTGGGCAGCCCTTGAGATGACTACTCAAATTGGTGCATGCTTAATAAAGTTCAAGCACTCATGGGTAACTTCAAAGTCCATGATGGAAGAAAGAAAAGAAAGAAACTTTAGCCTACATCACACTCACCCTGGTATAGGTTTTATGGGTCAAAACTGGCACCTGGAATTGTGTCTAGAAGACAGAATGGAACCATTGAGGCACTAGTGAGATGTTCTCTTTGCATATTATCCAGCTGAGGAAACATTTCATAATGGAAGTGTCTGGGCAAATGTCATGGGTTTATATAGCTCACCACTGCCGATACTAACTGGAAGAGGTTCTCCAAGGTTTCAGGCAGGAGTCTTCCCTCCCCCCCCCCCATCTCAAGATCAACCAGGGATTGATCCTATGATCTTCTGCATGCAAAACACAGTCTCTATGACAAAGCTATGGCCCTTCCTCAAAGTCCATGCTGCACACACAGAGGGCTTGAAGAGAGGCAGGGTCCTGACTCACTTGTTGTGCAGGGTATCAAGAAGGTAACAAACAATGAGAACTTCCCCACAGCTTAGGAGAGGAAATGGCAAGGGAAGTTCAACCTGCCCAAAAACTGCTGTGGGAATTAAGAGTGGAATTCAGTGCTGTGCTGTTATATATGCTCTTATTTACTGAAGAAGATATATGACTATATGACTAATGGATACTTGGCCCAGACTGAATAGAATGGGTGAGAGCCAGTTCTCAAAATATGGAAATTTGCTACAATCGCACAAACTTACTGATCAAGAAACACTTTAAGGCTGAAAACATGAAAAACTAGCTGTGGTTGAACACCATCTGTTATTATTATTTCTACCCACCACCACTGATTTACTTTTATTTTGCTGTACAGCCAGAAAAAAGGCTTCCAATAAAGCTTATAGCTGACATTGATAAGACAGTCCCTGTCCTCAGGTTTATAATCTAAAAAGGAAAGGAAAGAGGACCTGAAGGTGGGAGGGAGGGAAGTAAAAATACCCCAAACGTAGGCACTATTTGTTATGTTACAGAGTTCCTGTAACAACCAGCTGGAATGGAAAGAATTCAAGAAGAGGAGTAGTCCCAAGTTGATGGTCTTTCAGGAGAGCTGAACAGTCCCATTTCTTTCCTTTTTCTGAAGCCAGGTGGAGTGATTGTTACAACAGCAACCAACCAGCAGTAGCCTTCGTCCTGTCAGGGTGTAGCTTCAGTCATTTATTTGCATCTGGTTCCCCACTATGGCCAGAAGTTGCAAGCTAGACCCGTATGGAATAAGGAAGCAGAAGTGGCTGTCACTAGCACATCGATTCCTCCAAAAGACAAACCTCTGCACAATATTGCCTATTCTGGCAGCTTCAGGCAGAAGGCAAGACTGGACTTGCAGCACTCCATAAGAGCAGTCTTATTAATGCTTGCCAGGTCTTGCAGCTGAGTTGCCAACACTTCATCAGCAGGCCATCGTTGTTCCTAGGTGAAGATCATTCTCAAGGTAACAGTCTCGGTTTCATGGTGCAGTCTCGGTTTCATGGTCAGATCAAAATTCAGATAGGAAAGCCTCTAGAAAACTGATCTGAAGAGTATGAAGCTAGAAGTCCCACTCAGTAGCCTTCTCTAAAAATGAAAGGCTTGAAACAGGAAATCACATTAAATATGTATGATATAGTGTATATGGGGAGAGTTAGTTTGATGGCATGGGTCCCACAATTAGCAACATAACCCTGTCCTGGACCCTTCCCACCCAGTGCTAATAAGCTGGGATAACAAGGACCCAGCTGCTCCAAATGGTATCCTGCCAGACCTGAAGAACAAGGGATTCTCTTTATCCAATGGATTCCTCATTACTTACTTGCATCATTAATGTTATTAACTGCAGACAGGATTTTAGTCTCAAGCAACATTAATCTAACTTTGTGATATTAACAATCTTATGAGTGAGTTCAATGGGATTTACTCCCAGATAAGTATGCATAGGATCACAGCCTAGATCTTAGCCCAGAGATAATGCTGACATAGCCTTGCTTTGGCTTATGGGTGGACAGAGAGCAAATCCTTTTAACTGAATCTCACATTCCATTTCCTAACTTATGCGATGGAGTTCCAAAATGGGGAGTTGGCTCTTGGCTTATACTTTTATACATGTACTTTTAAAATGAAATTTGCAGGGTGGGGTGGGAGAGGAGCTTGTTTTCAATATGGCCTGTGTTTCTTTTACAATTCCCAAATAATTAGCTTCTCAAAATTCTGTAGAAAATCTCCTACAAGGATCTCATTATATCTTCAAGGCTAGGTTTCATTTTGAAGCTGTGTGTGTGGATACTGCACATTCCCCCAGAAACCTGACAAAAGCATAGTTCTGGGTTAAATTCACAGAATTTGTTAATTTAGGGTGCCCATGAAGAGCTTATATGGGGATTGTAGGTACCAAGTGCAGAATTCACATCCATCTCTCATCTGACACTTAAAACATGAATATGAACCAAATCCTCAGATCATGGCAATGTGTGCTTTCCATGTCAGGAGGGAAATGCTTTGACAAGTGAATACTTTAAGCAGAACTGATGCCTCAGAGTAAAGGTTATATAATGAATGGAGCTCAAAGGCAGATCAATGAAGATAAGTTGCCCTGAAGATTCAACATACTTCAAATTTGGAGCTGGGAAGAACTGCAGGTGAATTCTGCAGGTGAATTGCTATGGGGAAAGTGAATCAAATCTGTCACACTTTTAAAAAAAAGGAGAGAAAGAAACAAATGAAAGGAAAGAAAAGACTCACACACACACACACAGAGAGAGAGAGAGAGAGAGAGAGAGATATTTCAAGAAAAAATAGTTTTAAAGAAGTATGAAAGGGGCAAATTGGCATTACAATAATGTACAGAACAGGCCCTTCCCAACATCATTTATATTGTGAAATCCTGATTATTTGTGCTCATTTTGAGGCGGTCATGCTGCTTCATATCCTGCAACTTCCTTTTGAAATCTCGAAGGGCAGCTAGAAGGTGATGGTGTGGAGGCAGCCAGGGGGAGCTGGATGTTGCAACTCTCAGGTGTGGTGGACACCAATGAAAATTAATGTAGACTGGCTGCCCTGGGTGTGTGAGGAAAGGGAAGCAGCAAACCTAAGAGTGCCTCCTTGTGCATATCTACTCAGAAGCAGATATGAGTTTAATCACCACATATGTGGGTAGAGGATTGCAGGCTTCAACACCATTCACAACCCCTAAATGCCTCCTTGTTGTAACCTGCTTAAATTACAGCAATTTAACACATTTATATTAATCAATGACATTAATTCTCAGACACTGATCACAGCCTGAAGCCTTTGAACTCTGGATCATTAGGCAAGTATTTCACTCAATTGAAGGGATTACTGAAGACATCTTTTCCCATTCAATATCTAAGTATGAACTGCTGTCATCGCTGTGGTTCTTAGTTTTTATTTTATTTTATGATCACTACAGAAAACATTTAGGCAGCGTGCCTGACCCTTTACTGGCCTTGGGCAAAACCTGCAGATAAAAGTCTTTCAGTCCCCAAATGGATTGACAGCCGCAATGAAGGGGAAAAACCACAAGGCATAGTCTAAAGAAAGGGCAAATTATTTCTATAACAAGCAGCTCAGCAACATGCAACAGAGGAAAGAGGTGGGTTACTATCCAGCATTGCCTTCCAAACAGAGACATTTAATGTTCCTTGCTTGCTGTAAGAATTGTAATAATAAAAAAGAGTTTCAGAAAAGGAGCTAGGCTGCCTTATCAGAGCCACAGGGAAGCTGCAGGGTATCCCTTCCTTTGAATGGAAGCTGACAGAATTTGAAAGCTGATCTCTGCATAGCCTACAATCATGTGGATGCTGTGAGCCAAAAGCTACAGGATAGTTATTGCAGAGGGGAAAAGGGTCTCCTGATTCTGAAGAGAGCTACAGCCAGTTTTCATACTTAGAAAAGGCACTAGAACAGAGGTGTGGAATCTGTGGCCACACCAGATGTCATTGGAACCTGAGAGTCCCCCAACTCTCTAAGCAGTGCTTAGAGATCATGAGAGTTGTACTCCAATGATCTTTGGAGAGCCACAGGTTCTCCACCTCTGGGCCAGATGAAGCAATGGTCTAATGCATTCACAGGAGGGCAGGAAAAACAAATCAAAATATAAATCATTGCATGGAAAATATGCATGATGGTTGTTTACTTCACAGGAATCCCTACATCATGAGAAGACCTAGCATTGACTTGTCTCAGGTTCATAGCAACAGAAGAAGGGAAAAGTACAAAAGCGAAGAACTACTAACATCACTGCCCTGAGCCCCATTGAGTTCAGGAGAGCTTACCCTAGGTAAATGTATATTGGGCAGAAAGCTAAAAGTGTTTATATTGGGGAGCCATGCTAAATAAAAATAATACAGTTTTAAAAGAAAAAAAATCAGTAAATAAAACTAAAAAGTACTGCTTTGAGGCTGTTGTTTTATCTTTTATAAATTTTATGAAATAAGCAAAATTTAAAAATTGCTCTCCAACCATGAGTCAATAATCCGCATGAGGATTCTGTTTATAACTTTACCTTTTCTTATCTTTAATGACTTGTTGAGCCAATAATTTCTTGAATTCTGCCAAACGCAGAAGATCTTTTGCTTCCAGTTCCTTCCACCTGCGCTGCTTTTCAGCCCAGTACCTTTTCACCTAAGGTTTGAAAAAACACAAAAGGAAATTTCATAGAATCATAGAGTTGGAATAGACCACAAGGGCCATCGAGTCCAACCCCCTGCCAAGCAGGAAACTTTGAAAAGGAGGAGGCTTCTATCACTGTGAAAAGGCAATTTTGGTTTCAATAATAACGGTTTTATTTGCCCATAGCAAGATAGCAATTTAAGTGTTCATTCCACATTCTCAAACAGAAGAGGGGGGAAACTGGCTTGAGGAATTGCTAGGTATGGTAGTGTTTGCTATAGCATTCTGCTCTTCCATCCTTTTTAGGGGCAGGCATTACAGACGGCTTTATCCCTGCAAACATCAAGAAGGAAGCAGGTTATCTTTGATCTAAGAGTTTCATTCCACACATCCAGAAAAGAGCAATATTTAAATAGCAGTAAAACACCCGGAGGTATACATGCTAGATATGAGCATGTGAATGAAAGAGACAAGAAAAGGCAACAAATGCAATGATGGTCCATTGGATTTTTTTGCTTTTCCTTAAACACACACACACACACACACACACACACACACACCAGATGTCAAAGGAAGCAGAATAAGAAAAACTGGCAGCATCTGAACTATCCGATCAAAACTAGCACCAATGAAAGCAGGAGCCAGTACTATAATATGAGAAGATATATAGAAAACAGCTGGTAATTTGGCTGTGATGTTTATAGAATGACATTCAACAACTATGGATGTTTGCTCTGAGCAAAGGCTAATTAATAGGACAAGTGCCGCCTCTGCTGTGAAAAAAAAATCAGTCTACGCAGAGATAAACCAAAGCTTAATTAAACTGAAAGAACCGATTTTTCTCTTGAATAAACTCAAAGGGGAGGGGGTGTCCAATTTCCCCTGCTCTTTAAAACTCTTCATTTCTTTGAAGCAAAGAAATAGCAATCACCCCAACTTTGTTTCTCCATCTCTGGACAGTCATGGTCTCAATTAAAGTACAATTATTAAACAACAATGTGGTGCATTTTCCACATATTTAAATGAAAGCAATACCAAAGTACAGGCCAAATTATAGGATATTAGGTGTTCCTGGGCCAGTGACTAGAAATGGGCATATATTCCTTTGGATTTTAGAGTAGGAATTGGCTTCTCTGAGAAGGCAATAGATGGAAAGTATGGGATTCCTGGAAGCAATACTCCTTTTAGTGTACAATGTCCACTTGAATGCCCCACCACATCTGTTCACTAATTCACACGTTTTTCGGTGGGTTGGGAGGTGTATTTAGGAGAAAATGAGGATAGATGAATTTTCTGATTGTAGAATATGAATTGTAAAGGCTGTTCCCAATTGAGGTTCAATGAGCAATTTCAACTGATGTCAAGAGATTACTGCATCTGTGTGACTCAACCCTTGGGCGAGTGATAACAGCAGAGCTCAGTGCCTCCTCCAATTGATTTTAGTTTTGTGAAGCCAAGAGGTGCTCAACGCTTGTCGGACAACTGGTCTACATGACCAAAACATACTGATGTGGTAAAGTTTTCCTGGTCATTGTTAAGACGAGAACTAGTCCTCTACCGATCCAGACCAGACTCTCTGCACATGGGAAATGGGCCAAAACCCTAAACTGTATTTTATATCATTGACTCTTTATTTCGATTCTTTGTATATCGTATTGTTGTTTTATTGCTATGGCTGATGCAAATAAAGATTCATTCATTCATGAAAAATGGGAATGACAAGGTGAATTGGCAGAAAAATGGGGTCTTCTCAAGTAATTATTACCAGGAAGAAATGGCAACTTTGTCAGAATCCTGGGCTCTCACATAAGGTAAAGGACCCCTTTATATATATGCATGCATTTAATATTCTTAAGAGAAGCAAAACTGTGATTAACTCAAAAAGCATATGATTTACAATATTTACCTTGTAAAAGGAACAGAAGATGCATCATTCAGTTAAAATTAAGATGGCAAATATACATCAATAATTTACAGCCAACAAAATTAATAGCTTCATTAAAGAACACACACACACAAATGAATCCAAATGAATGTGTTAAATGTCTAGGGTGAATTTTAAGTACATAAATAATTCCTTGGTTTTCCCTAGTGTTTTACGAGATCCTAAACAACATGAACATTTCTATCATGTCCATTTTACTGTGAGCCCAGTGGTTGGAGGACTTAACTATATATTCTGAGGGTTTTCAAAGTCACTCTGACTTACACTAGATGGCAGTCTCCACTCTAACTGGGTATCTACTAAATCTACTGGGCTGATTAAATAAAAGTAGGATAAAATGCTGGCCTCAGCGTTTCCTTGATGTGGAAGTCAGAGTGCCATCTTACACCATTTTTATGGGTTGATAGGTCCTGTGGCAAGCCTCTGGTGCTAACTTACATTTCAGAGCTGCATATCTCACTAGATTTAATACTTATCCAGCACCCCATGAGTTTTGTGGCCACTTTCAAATGAAAGCAGGAGACAGTCAACCTCCTTGCAACCTTTGATCTCTACAAAACTGATGAATCTACAACCTTGTTTAGGAGCTCTGCTTAACACCTTCAGAGTCATGGAGCATCTAAATTATATCTTCGTGCCTCTTTAAATCCTTCCAAGACAGCTATCTTCAGTAGATTAATTCCAGTGAAGCCACTGGAACTACCCAGAACTAGTGGCTTGACAAACAAATTCAGAGACTTTTTTGTACAATTACAGCTTGCATAAGAAAACCTAGCTTGCAGCATTGTTTTAGCTTGCCCAAAGTGTTTGCTGTTATGTGCAATTGCTTCCAAAGCTATCACTTTAAATGCACTTATTTCAATAGATTAAGTCAAATCTATCAGGCAAGCATTTCCTGAAACGCTGACAGTTTCAGCAGATTAGCATTTACCAAACAGGGTTGAAATCTAATATAGATTAATTTTAAGTATTGTTTTATTTAAGCTATTTTATAGGCATATTAGGATGATAGCAGCAACTTGGTATCTCTGATTACTACCACAGTTCTGCTAACTATCACTGGACATGTTTATGCCTTATAATAAAATCTGTCCTATTGTATTAATTGCCTTGTTTTATGCTGTATTGTCCAATACATAAATCACACTCTCTCATAAAATGTTGGTAGGGTCAACAGTCTTTTTGGAATAAACCTGAATAATAATAATAATAATAAAACTCTGGTCAGCATTATATATATTACTACTCCAAACTGTAGCAGCACACCAACTGTATGGAGCAACATACCCTAATGGTTTTTAATAGATTTTTACGCATTTTTATTGGGCCTACTTAGTTTCCCTAAATGATACATTCTAGACATAATCTGAAAGCATTTCGTGGTAACCTAGTATGGTTTGCTGGTTTATGGAGTTGTTGCTGTTGACATCCGTTTGTCTCGAAAGACAATGGAGTGTGCTTCCAGAGATGAAGGCAAACCGCTGGAGGAATCACAGCACCTGCTGTGGCTGTTGAGACCAGTAACTCATAACTGCTGCCTCTTGTGTTATTTTTCCTGTGTTAACAGCACTGAAGTGACCTCTATGGGGCACAAGCTGGGGCATTATGTTTGGAGGTCCTGGGCTGCCCAGACGACAAGATCCCCCCCCCCCTTCATTGCTGATGTGGTCCAAAGGAAAGCATAACAATAGATCTGGCAATTTGACACCAGCTTGGCTGCAGGAATTGCTGGAAGGATCTCGTAAAACACTAGTAATAGTAATAGTAGTAATGGTTGCAGTAGTAGCAGGGTGCAGGGTGGGGGGAAGAAATAAAGCAAAACAAGGATATCCCAGAATGCACACACAGAAAGTGCTCGTCCAATGCCTTTGGATCCTAGCCAGGGGGAAATCATATTTCAAGTTCTGTTTGCTAATATACTCTGCCTCTAAAACAGTGGATTTAGAAATGTAAATAAAATAACAGGAGACAGCCCTTGCTAGTCTTCCTCTTGTCACATATTTCAAAATGCCTAAAACAAATGAGCTTTACTGAACGGGGGCAACACTTTCCTGTGAAATAATTAGATTTGCCTTGCTTTTCCTCGATAGCCGAATACATTTGTACAGGAACAAATCATTTGCATGCAGCAAAATGCAGGAGTGATAACATCCATGCAGACCTCGGGAGTAGTGATAAAGGTGCTTCTTGTCTGAATGCAGTTACTCTTTTTATTTGTATAAAACACCCGAATAGTACAAGATTGAGCTCTATGTTTTGCCTGCTTATGTTGCTTATGAGGGACTAGGAAAGAAATACATTAAACTGTACGGTTAAAACCTGGAAAGCCAAGCTAAAGGGCTGCTATTACAAAGTTGTCCCTTTTTAAAAGGTTACCCCCCCTCCAATAATGAACAGAATACTGCTTTGTGAAAATAACTTTTACTTAATAGTTACAATGCTGGAAATGGAATCCAGATAAGAAGCATAACATATACTTCCTATGGTACTCCCCCTTTTTTTTTCTCCTCCCCCAGTGTTCAGCAAAATGAATGCTAATTCAGATATATGGAGTAATATCCACTTTTCTTCTCTCCCTTACTACAGGCAATGGGCATCAGGCCCACTGTTCACTGAAGCTGTCTCTGTGATGCTCCAATTGCAGTGTGCAGACATTACATTGTGATGCTTATTTGGTGCATTGCAGCATACCTTGCTGCAGCACTGGGAACCACAGTGGTCTTTGCCACATTAGCTCCTGACAGCAAAACCTGCCAGACATTATTTCCTCTCTGTGACAGTGTAGGAGACACATGCATATGCCTGGAACTGTGCTATTAATAAGAATGCCAATTAAACAAACTTGGTATGATCACAGTAAAAATGGCATGGAGTTTTCAAGCTACAACAAGCCCTGGCAGATCTCCACTAAGCACTCATTAATCTCTGTAATAATGTTAGGGACTGTTTACAAGGGTATAAAGTATCAAGATCAATTAACGCTTTAAATGTATTTAACCGTTTAACACATGCCACATACACACACACCACACACTTTGCATACTTTTTCTTTGTCCTCTGCTCTCTGAAGCATTTCTTTCTCCTTGTGAAACTTCTCTTTTTCATCTTCTTCTTTCTTTCTCCTGGCAGCGATAGCAGCTTCCAGTCGGGAAGCCTCTTCCTGCTGTACACGCCACTGGAGGACCTAAACAAAGATGAAGATTCTGTTCCAGTTCAGTTAACAACAGGTTAAAAAACAGTAACATCAAGACAGCAGAGTTTTCTTTTTTAAAAAAATGGACTGGCTTCAGAAATAGCAAATGGCCAGAACTAGGAAATGAAGAGGAAGCGGACTATAGTCAGCATTTGTTTATGTATTTGATTCTATCCCATCATTTGATCCAGAAGGATCCCCAAGGTGGCTTACACAAAATAATACAACAAAGCAGCTTGCGGGCTTCTTCTAACTCCTCTGACACATAACATCGCTCCAAAGTCCTTCTCTGCCTGGGATGGGGAGGGGAGGATTGGGGCATGATACCTAATGGAGTAAAGGCTTCCTCCTATCAAACCTGACCATTGGCCATGCTGGCTGGGACTGTTGGGAGCTGGAGTTCAAAATCACCTGGAGGACCACAGGTTCTCCATTCCTGGTTTAGGGAAACAAGCTAACCTTCAACTGTGGTATGAAGTTGGCTTGTTTCCCTGTACTGTGGTTATGATTAGCTACAGTTTAGGGTTTGGATGTAATGCTAAACTGCGGTTAGTTGAAAACAGCTGGTCAGTGTAGCATCTTGAAACAATACAAAAGCATGCAAAACCAAACAGTGTTGGGAGTACACAACAAGAAAGCCTTCCTTTCAAGCCTCCTTCAGCTGAGCAAACAAGAATCTGTCTCTAGCCCAAGGTCATATTCATATGCAGGGGTTTAAATCGGTACGTGATGCAAATGTAACACCTTCCTTGAATAAAATACACATTCCAATTTCTCTACTGCATTCTGTCCTTCCTGTAACATTCACATGCAACACAAATGTGGAGTTGTATTCTCATTCTTTGTAAAGTGCCACAAACGTGGATAGTGCTATATTGTTGGCGTCTGTCTGTCTCAAGAGACTATGGAGTGTGCCTGTGGGGTGAAGTTAAACTGCTGGAGAATCACAGCGCCTGCTGTGGCTGCTGAGACCAGTAACTCGTAACTGCTGCCTCCTAGTGGCGTAGCGTGGGGGGGCTGGGGAAGCCGTCGCCCCGGGTGCATCTTCAGGAGAGGGGTGCGACCAGGTGCCCCCACAACAGGATCCAATTGGAGCATGGCTCTGGTATGCAAGACAGCTGGTGAGGCAAGCTTCCTTGCATCCAGCTGCGACTCTGCTCCCAGGTCAGGTCTGACCCGGGGGGTGGAATAGAGAAGAGTCGGCAGAGAACTACTGCCCCTCTCCTTGGCTGGGCTGCAGCATGCACAGCTCCGCTGCAGCAGAGAGAGGCTGGGATGCGCGCCATGACCGGCCACAGCTACTACATACCCAGATCAAGCCTGACCTGGGGGAGGAGAGAGGATGCAGAAATGCAAGGCGCCCAGCTGTGGCTACTCCATCCTTGGGTCAGGTCTGACCTAGGGTTGGAGAGAGGCTGCAGCCGTGAGGAAGCTACTGCTTCCTCGCGGCCAGCCCAGCAGCTCTGGCAGAGAGAGGAGAGTGTGGGCTAACACTGCTGCCCACTCTCCTGTACTGGGGTGCGTGAGTGCGCCCCCGCACTGCTTTGCGAGGTGAACCGCAGCAGGCTCCTTCCCATTCTACAATTCAGACATGTAAACAAGACCCAAGACTGAAAAGCCAAGTGTCCTCAGGAAACAACCTACCCATTCAATCAATAAAACTATATTTAATTAAAAGCATGTAGGTATTTAATCCTCCAATTTTGTTTAGCACACCTTTTACTCTAGTCCCCACGACCCTGTTTTAACAATAAAATGCCAACTGAAAACGTAAATAGGCTCATAGACGGTATGAATCTTTCTTTGTGTTTATTTACCGTTTATAGCTCTGAGTAAATAATATGGAAAATAAGCTGAAGGTCATCAGCAGGATCCTTCATGCAGAACCACCTCTCCGCTAACTTGTAAGATTCAGAGGCAAGCTGCCAGAAACCACTGATAGGAATTTTGCATACCACTTCCCTGACTCAAAAAGTTCCTTTAAGGCACACAGAAGCTTAATACTGCATTGTAATAAGCTTCCTGCCTGCCTTCACCTCCATTGAGCTGAATGGGGAAGCCAGGCATGTGCAGGAGGGCTATGCACATACCACAGGGCACACCATACTCTGGATTGTTGGAGAAATCAGATTCTATATTCTGTCACTGCTCCCAATGTTTTATGTTTAGATACATGGCAATTATTTTCAAGCATCCTTGGCGGTGATCCTCATGCAGCTCTCTCTGCTGAACCGTTAGACATATATTTAGATCAACTTACAGAAGAGCTGTTTTTTAAAAGTGTTTATAAAAATGAGATACATGTGGCCTTCTGCTTGTGGAAAAGCACTCTGTTGAAAAAATCTACAATAATTGCTTAGTTACTGCGCAATAAAAGTGTACCAGAGACTAAGCTGTATTTTTTGGAATATATTGAGTTCTTAAACAACTTAGGCAGTAATAAACAATGGCATATTAACATAAATAATCATTAGATGGAATTAGTACACTACTAAAAAAAAATACCCTTCACCTATTCCAAATAATTTCCGTTTCTAAAATTGGGAAGTATTATTTATTCCATTTGATTACGCACTGCATACTAATCATTCACCAGCAAAATAGATTACTGAATGTAACGCCTGCCAATCACAAACTCCCAGAGGAGTAAAGGAATCGAGGAACGCTACAGCAAGACTGATCTTTATTACAATGCGGAGGTTGTAATGGAAACTACAATATAGACAGTGAAATTGCTGCTAAGGATCAATAATCTTTGAAGTTTATTTATAAAAGTATCTTATGTCTCTCACACACCCATGCAGCGTGCATTTACATTCCACCAATGATATACAAACATAGGCATTGTGTAATGTCCAAAGGTAACTTTTTAAAGGATCAGAGGTTATTTTAAAAGAAAGGGTTTTTTTTATCAGATATGTATACACTAAATCCCCCAGCTTCATTCACAACCCAGTTAAAAATCAACAGAAATGCAGCCCGGTTCTATTCATGTTTATTGGGAAGTTAAGTCCCACTGTGATTAGAATGACAGAGTCCTGCGTGTGTGTGTGTAGAACGACAACCTGGCAACAAGCCCAAGTACACTTACCAGGAAGGAAGTCCCCCTGAATTTAGTGGGAATCATTTTCAAGTAAACATGCTTAGAATCAAGCTCCAAATCAGCTTATGGGCATTATGGATAAGATTACTACTATTGTGTTGTCTCAATAATTCTTCTATGAAAGACTTTGTATTGCCAGAATTCAGGCACGTAATACAGAGCAGCAAGGTATGAGCTTGAGCTATTTAATGCACATACAACCCACTAAGGAAGCCCTTGTGCCATCCTGCATTTCGTATTTCTGAGGTTCATGAGAATACAATAACCTGTATGTAGGCAGCAAAAATCATTAGGAAAATGAAGCCATTGTATAAAGTGTAGAGGCTTTCCATGAGAAATGTCAGTGCAAGGGAATAAGTGGCTAGAAGTAGTTTTGCTGTTTTTTCTGCCAAGGAGATATTGTAATCACCTATTTAAAGCAGATCATCTGCAATGAAGTGTGGAATGATAATAACGAAGGAACCAGGATCAAGTGCTATCATTACAGGGAAACAGCACAAGTTAACAAAATGTGTCAGAATTTCATTACGATATCCTATTTTCAAGGACAGCTATAATACCCTGATGTTTTTCTAAGTCTCTCTCAGTATAGATTTTTAATACAAATCTTTTGCTTTCTGGGTTTCTAAACAGAATTTGATATTAAAGCAGCTAGTTCGGCCATTTGTAACCTTGAAAAAGCTAGCAATCTCCGGCTTCCATTCAGTCCTGGAATGTACAAACAAGCATCAATGTACAGTCTTTTTATGCAAACATCTCCAGAACAAACACAATGTGCAGGGCTCTTTAGCTGAACTTTGAGGATGCAGCAACAACAGTCAAAAAAATGACATGAACGGATCAAAGAGGAACATATACAAAGTGTGACTGGAAAGTTTGGTGAATGGTCACAGAAATCGGACAGTGAGAAATATTCTAACATACATACCTTACAGGCCTTCAAAGTAGGCCCCCTCTGATATAATGCACTGTTGACAACGTTTATAGAACTGTTGGAAACTTCTGGAGAAGTCCTCTTTTCGTACTGCTTTCAGTTCCGTCACAGCAGCTTGGACATGTGAAATGTTGGAAAATCTGTGCCTTTTCAGTGCGTATTTCAGTTTTGGAAAAAGAAAGAAATCTGGTGGGGCCAGAATATGGAAGGTGGCACAACTCGGTAACCTCAGTAATGATTTCACACAGAATATGCAATTCTTCTGCCATCATTCGGACAGACAAATGCCGATCCTGCATCAATAACTCACAAACTCTGTTGACATGTGCTGCCGTTCTGCTCGTCGACAGTCTGCCAGACCGAGGGTAATCTTCGATGCTTTGCTGCCCTTCACGAAAATGCTTAAACCACTCATACACTGTCTTTCGAAATACAGCTTCATCTCCATACACAACTGTGAGCATTTTGTGGGTTTCCAATGCCAATTTACCCAATTTTAAAAAGAATTTCATATTGACTCTCTGCTCATTTTCAATCACAACGCACTGCACTATTAACAGCTACTAAACACTACCGCATGAATGTAGGCCTGTCAACAAATGCCAAGACACGTGCACATATGTTAGCTGAGATACGAACGCCTCCCACGTGTCTCCACAAACCCGGCAGTTCCCATTATCACATACGGGGGTGATTCACCCTACTTTCCGGTCACACCTTGTACAATCAGCCAATGAGAGCTCTGGATGGCAAGACTGACGCCATGACAAGCTCCAGGGCACTATCAAAGATGAAGTCAAGCTACTGACCAGACCAAAGGAGGCACCTGGAGATGGGAGGAAATGCTATACTCAAAAAAGGCTGGCAAAACCATACCCATGTATTTGTGGGTACCTTTGTATCTACCAGGTTTGACTTTGTATCATGCCAACCAGCTCACAGCACTGCACTTTTCCTGTTTTTGAAAAACATTCCTTTTCAATTTAAGTTATATGCTCCTAAATACATGCAGAATATTGAATCAACTCGACTGTTAAGAAAAACTGAATAGATTGTCTAATAAGTCATTTCCCCAGTCTAAATTCCATGAGTTCCAAATATATTCATTTTCTTTCCCTAGCTTGTGACAAAAATCAAGTTTGCTGCCAAGATTTCTCCCTTCTTCCCCGCCCCAAATGAATAATTTTTTTTAAAAAAAACTCTTATTGACACAGGTTCTTATCAAAAACAGCATGATTCGTCTTCTAAAAACGCACTTGCTCATGAAGAATAGAGCCACAATTCTATGGGAACTGAATGTAATCAGAAAACCTGGTGCTGATGATAGCAAAAATGCATCTTATATTTTAAAGCCTTTAGCGTTAAGGGGAGCTGGCTGAGGATGTGGAGGTCTTTTAGCATACCTTGCTGCCATTGAACAAAAATGATTTAGTCAAGCCAGAAGACAAAGGGTTGTGGTGGCAAGATAATAAGAGTAATAATGATACAGAGTGTAATTGTAGTGCTAGAATTGTAATATTACATCTCTATAATTACAATTATGCTTCTCAGGGAGGCAAAATATCACAGGCTGGCAGAGGTTATGCAAGAAATGAAAGCCTGAGTGCTTTCTTCTAATTTTGAGGAATGATTAAATGAAGTTTCAAAAGCTGAACTCCTTGGACTTTGCATTCGCAACTGGAGAGGAATTTCACAGCTGAAGTAGAAATATCCCCCTTCAACATACATGACGGGAGGAAGGAATATCAGGAGTCGTGGGCTCAGCAGCACAGATGGCCCCCTGAAAGATGAAATGGCCAGGCTGGCGATGTGACAGCATGACTGGAGTGGCAGAAACCTGACACTAGCCCTAACCCCATGAAAGTGCTGCTGCACAGACTAGGGCAATGGCAAAAGCAGGCAGGACAATCCCTGGAGTGGCTGAGGAGAGAGCAGAACGTGTCTTTGAGCTCCTGCTGGGGAGCGGTAAGACCCCACTTGCCCATGGCTACTCGTCTCCAGCCTGTACCTGACAAGGGCTGGGTGACAGCCACAAACCTCCCAACCGTGACCAGCCAGAAGGTATGCTGTTTGACAGGGGTCAACAGATGTCAAAGGAGGCTGGTTTGAGGTTAGTCCAGATTTGGGAGGCAAAAAAGAGCAGTAACTTCTGGATGACACAGACTGACAGAATGAATGGATGACTGCAGTCAATGGCAAAGCCTCTCATCTCCACCCTTTGGCCTCAGGAGGTGGTACCACTGCCTAGTGGTGATATAATGAGTTCCACCTCCTGAGGCCTATATTTCTACTTCTGACAAGTCCCCCCTAATGTTAGACAAGAATGCTAATGGGAATAAAATGAAAAACATTTCCTGAAGAAAATAAGCTGTAGAATTAAATATTTGGTGTGGTTTTTTTATATATAAAAAAGAATCATACCTGTGTTTTTTATAATAAACGAACCACAATCACTTTAAAACCAACAGTTTGTTTTCAGTTTGTAGCTGGACTTGTTACTTTAATTATTGGTGTACCCTGCCCTGAAATCATTGGGTAGGAGGTGGGTTATAGATATTCTAATACTGTAAATTATAAAACATTTCCATAATCACTTTTCTGAGAGCTGTTAACCCTACTAGTAAAATGAAAGCTCAAAGTGGAATGTGTATATACACACATACTGTATGTACATATCGCTAAGGTGAACATTCCACTAGCGCAAGGATTTCTTCTTGGACCATGGTGTGTTCTCCCGCTATGCACCTTCTAAATCTGTTCTCTGTCCCACTATGTACATATATGTACATGCACACCCACCCACCATGGTATGGACTGCAAGTTTGTACTCTTTCTGATGCAGTATCAGGAAATGGGCTTTACTGTGTAAACATTAAGCGTGCTGTTTCAGTATTAAACAATCCTGATTGTTAAGCTAATATTAAAGCAGTAGGGAAACTGGCTCCCCCACAGCCTGTTTCACAAATGAGATCACATTTTAGCAAGGCGGCGACTGCCAGGAGCAATAAGCTTTGAATGCCAGTTGTAATTAAAAACTTTACTTTCAAATATATTTCACAGTTTATACATGGTGAAAGGAGGATTTGCAGACTGCACACAGATTGCTTTGCTACACAGAGGGGATACTTCTTCATAGTCAGTTAATTATCTGACTAGTGTACACTGCAAGGATGCAAAGTGCACTAAGCATGACTAATTAAGGCAACAAATTGTATGTTATGGTCCAAAATTTTTCATCCCTTTCCAGTTGTGAACAGAAATTCCCCCTATCGTCCATATGCACAATGAAATAAAAATGCTGTTACACCAATGAGGAAAATGAGTTCAGAAAGATTACAGTTTCCTCCTTTGTGCTGTGACTCTGATGAGCAGAGAAAATATGGCAAAACGGTGGAATAACACTACTTCAGAAATGTGACTGCTCACCAACTTTCTCATAGCAGGTGAAGTTAACCTTCCTTTACTCACGGTCCTCTAGATCACAGGCCGAAAGTATGATTTACAGGCCAGTTCACACACCTCCTCTGTAATCAATCACTTTCCCCTATGCATTGCAAATGAGCCATCGGAACCAAACACCCAAGCATAAGATACATTTTCCAAAGTTTCCATTTCACCCATGTTTCACCAAAGCAGAGACTGCTGCCAGTAACCGATGGGGAGAGGACTAAGGCGGCAGGGGGTTGCTGCAGTGTGGGTGCAGCAGCAGAGCCAATCTGACGCTTTTGCCATTGCACCAACACCACACCAACCTTCTTCTCAGTTACCAGCAGTGACCGCAGCATTGAAATGCCAGGCAAGCAATGCCACCTCAGCCCATCAGCTGCTAATGTCCTTCAACACTTCCTCTGGCCCTTTCACTACAAAGAAGGATGATCTCCCTTCCCTCACCCATGAACTTAACAGTCTGTTGGTCACCTTTCCTCAGCATGCAGGGGATTGCTGACACCAGGCAAGCTGTGGCGTTGAGGTTCATCTGAAAGCCGACTCAGGACCACAAGTAGTCCTTGGCTCACCATTAGATTAATGCTAATCTATAGTTGAGGGCAGTTTTTTAAAAAAATTACTCAAACATTTCATTTTATATTCTACATTTCAACGCTAACAATTCTATAAGCCGTTCAAAATAATAAAAATGCAGGTGATATTGCCTTCAAAAAGAATCAAAACTATTATTGATGGGATGAAACTAATATACCATTGATTTCAATGGAACTAAAAAGGGACTAATGTCATCTGGATCTAAGTCTATAACTCTGAAATAAGCTTATTCCAAGCTTATTTCTTAGTATTGAAGGAATTTAGCACAAGAAAACGCAACACAGGATAATTTTAGACAACAGCCAGATTGTGTCCACTGAAGTGGTCTAGTTTTTGAGTCTTTACATTAACTTTTCCTTACCAAAGAGTAAATATTTGCCTGTTGCAAAGATAATTATTTGTCCTTGACACGTTTACAACTCCTCTAAACAGACAACCACAAACCACAAGCCTCTCTCCATATCATAAAAACCAAATGCATCTGCACACAAATGTAAACCTGATAATGGCTTCTCTTATTTACAATGAAAGTTCAGAGCCAAATGCATACTGTACATATTTGTTGAAAGGGGGCAGCCCCAGAGGCTCTTGACATCTAAATATCATATAAATTTTGTCTCATCTGTAAGCCTTAGTCTATTCTGTACTTTAACATACGCAGGAAGAAGTGGGTCACAAATCAATCACCATCCATTTAATATTTTCCAAAAGAGTCAAATGAGATTATGTCTGCCTCCAGCAAACACAGTACAGGGACTATGGTCAATATGCTTTAACGCTCATCTGATGGTTAAGGCTAGGGCACAACTAGGTTTTAGAACTAGGATTTTTTAATCCAATGGCAAATGTGGTTTAAAATCCCTCTTACTTTTAGCTTTTCCTTGAAGTAATACAAATCAAGCGACTACTGTTGTTCAACATGAGCCTACCTAGAAGAAGAGACCTTTGTCTGAGATCCCTTATCAAGTCCCTTTGCAACCCAAAGCAGGGTGAGAGGTGATGGGGTACATGCAGAAAAAAGGCCCTTGTCTTTGGAATAACCTCTCCAGGGAAGATTGCCTGGGGCAGACTCCAGTTGCCTTTGACTTGTCTGGTCTTTTAATCTTGCTTGGCTCTGGCTTTAACTGCCCTTATGCTGAAACCTCACCCTCTTTGGTGGCCATGAAACCAGAAGAGTTATTTCTGCAAGTTTTGGGGGGAGGGGAGTGGGGTTCACAAATTGTTTTGAGGGCAGGGTTGCCACACCAGGCAACTCATTTTAAAAAGGAAAAGGAAAGGATGAGGGCCCAAACACATGCTCTTTCCTACTCTTGCATTCTAGGGAAAAGTGCTGCTAGAGATCCCACCCGCTGATGGCAACTACAGCAGGATTTCCCCCGCCCTCCTTCTCATAAAAAATGGCAGCCAGCAGCAGCTTGCAGCCCAGAGATAATGGGTGGGTGTGGGGTCATCTATGTTTGTTCTGCTGCTTTTTATGTTGATATTTGTTCTGGTTTTATCTGTTTGCTTGCTATCTGCTATGGGGATCTTATGGAGGGTAGGATAGTAATGTATAAACACATAAATAAAAAGCAGCTTGTTCTACCTTCAAGAAGATAATTTGCTTTTAATTGGGTTTTAAAAGGTCTGCATATAATTAATCGTATTTTAAAAGTCACCTACTGGATAGCAACCAATTAGGGGGGAAATACGCTGCTCATTCTTGGGCTAGTTATATATTCACATGGTGTATGTGGACATTTTGCAATCAGCAACACGTCACAGGTAAACGCCTCCATTATTTCAGAGGTACACCACCGCCTTGCTTGTACTATCTGTGAAGTGTCTGAATCTATTATGTGTAAAGTCTAACACAATCAAAATGAAATAAATATGCATTTGCTATTTCTTAAAGTACCAATAAGATCTGATTCTATGTTAAGCATTACTTACACGTTCCAATTTGGTTGAAATAGAAAGGAAAAATATCTGTCCTTTAGGCATTATCCATCTATGTAATGCAACTATAAGAAATCTCGGTGTCTTTTTTGGCCTTCCAATTTAATTAGAAGCAGAGAACAATAAGAAATAACAAGACACCACAGGAGAGAACTGAGGAGCAAAAGAACAGAAGCAACAGATAAAAGAAGAAGAGGGAAAGTGGTAATGAGAGATTTCTGTAACGAAGCCAGGTCATTTACCATAGTTCTATTTTATTTTTTAAAAAATGTAAACTATAACTTGGAACAATAAAAGAGAAGAAAAAGCTGAGACTTAATACAGAAAGTTGGTCTTTGGAACATGCAAGTAGAAAAGGATTTTTCTTGTGAGACGCATATATGGTTCTCTTAGGTATATGCATGTGCAGGCGAATGAACATAACTTTAAAAATATTCCTAAGAAGAAATCACTTGCTAGAAAAATGGATGTAAAAGTTAAGATTTTGCATTTTGCCAAGCAAAGGGTGGGATTCAAATAAGTTGTTGCATTTGTGGAACAAGGATTGCTTGTACAATGGGACTTCCTGCCTATCCTTCCCCTGCATGCCCCCTAAATCTGGTCTGGAAGGTTGGGGGAACTCCCAAAGTAGGTTTAAGGGGGAACAGAAGAGAGGAACAGAGGCAGAGGGAGAAGAGACAAGGGGGGGGGAGTCCCATTGTGCAAGTCAACTATGTACGCCACAGTGCTGTCAGGAGGTCCTACACATGAGTAGGAGTCCAGCAGAGACACATGCCTGACTGGCATGTTCTCTCCCTCCTAGTCGGTCATTCAGGAGATTCAAAAGCTTTCTCCAGCGACTGATACCAAGAGGGATCAGCAGACTTCAGGATCAGCAGAGTATAGGCAGTCAGTGTTCAGATTCAGTAGTGCAGCAATTTGGCTAAACTACGTTTATTTACATATATACACTTGGAGCATCATAACTCAGCTCCTTCCTCTTCAGCATTAGACAGCAAAGAGAAAGAGCAAAGGACAAAAATCCTACATCACAGAAACACAGTAATAAAAACATCCTGTCTCCATCACTTCCCACAATGTGGAATGAAAACATACACCGTCATGTGATAAAAACAATCCCATGACTGCAACACGGGAAAAGAATCCTAACAAGTGCTACACTGAATTCCACTCCAATATTCTACTGCTCTTAACTTTGTCCCCACAGACACTGTCATATTTCAATCATCATGTATCAGTCATCTCCACCACCCCCAACTATTGACTACACCAGGGTTGCAACTGTAATGTTTGTTCATAAAAGAATAAAATGGTTTAAAAGCAACAAAACAAAAAAAAGGCTTCTGAGTTTGTGGAAGGAAGCAGCTGTAAGGGGAAGGGGTGACTGGAGAAAATCAACTCCCAGCTTCGACTTTTCCACTAATGGAATGAGCCCTTCCATTTGCAGAAGGGACACTCTTGATCTTACTCCCAATACAAGACTTTTAAGTTAAACCATTGGACAATTGGGACAAAAAGGCAAAGCCTGAATTATTAATAGTGCAGAGACAACTCTGACTTTTCCAAGTGCTTTATTGCAACTAATTCAAAACTCATGCAGGAGAGGGCTATCAATGGCTACTAGCCATGATTGCTATGCTCTATCTCCATATTTGGAGGCAGCAATGCTTCTGAATACCAGTCGCCGGAAACCATGGGAGGGGAGAGTGATCTTGTGCTGGTTTCTCACAGGCATCTGGTTGGCCACTGTGATAACAGGATACTGGATTAAATGGGCCACTGGCCTAATCCAGCAGGCTGTTCTTAAGAAAGCTGGGGCATCCTGATGGAAATCACAACAGCAGCTCAGAAAAGCCACACTCTCTAGTCTTCAGTGTGTGGTGGTGGATGGTAGTAATTGTGGAAGAAACTTTACTCTTTCCTAAGGCCCAAGCTATGTCTCTCTTACCAAAAACAGCATGAACTAAGTTCTGAGCAGCCCTTCAGATCAGAGGACAGATTGGAGTGTCTACAGCCACTATCTTGTTGGCAGATGAAGTAATGGGATAGCGTTGGCTGCCTCTCACAGATTATCAACTCTGTGGTTGAAGGAGAGTTTGCCAGCACTGGAGTGGGGAAGAAAGTTGACTTGCTCCCTAGTTACAGGCCCCACAACAACAGCAAAAAGGAAGACAGACAGTAACGTCCCAATTTCGTGAAGACTGAATGCGCTTGGGAATGAAAGGGTTACCCAATCCTTACTATGAAGCTGAACCCTGAAGTTCTTCCAGCTCATTGACAGAACACATCCAGATGTAACAAAATACACTTAAAAAAATGTTTTATAGACAAGATTAAAAGGAGGGGGGAGAGATCAAGGATTTTATAAGCAGATGGGGCATCATATGGGCTGAATCAGGAGGTGACTTTGGCAAGGAAGATGTTTTCCAGATCCTGGGAGCAGGAGGCACTAAGGGAGAGTTGTGGCGTTTGCCCCCCTAGGTGTGTGACATCATACTGGGTTCATAAGGAAAGGGTTAACTAAGTGTAAAATGACTAACCTATAGGAACCCAAGGGGAGGAGTTAGAGTAAGAGTTGTTAAGAAGTCAGTCTGGAGTTAGAGAAAAGAGAGGGAGGAGAAGTCTGTGGGTTGGGCTAGTCTGATGTGAGAGAGTGAGAGAATCTGTTAAGAGGAGTCAGTCAAACAGTTGAGATAATCAGTCAGAAGGTATTAGAAAGGTATAGCCCGGTAAAGAAACTAAGGTTAAGAAACTGACAAGAAAATTATCTGAGAAACCATGAACTTGTTAATGCTTATAAAATAAACTTGTTTATTTGGTTTAATTTTAACAACTGTCTGGACTCAGTGTGTACCCGAGAGTAACAGGTTGGTGGCAGCAGGGAAGCAATCACAGTGGTGGCACAGGGATCAATAGACTGTCAAATGTCCAGGGACCCTGTCTGATCACCACAAAAGTCTTTACAGGAATATCACAATGTTCTCGGGGAGCGAGACAGTTTCTGACGACATGAGTATCTCAACAATTCTATTCCCATTTGCCTTCCTACTTGCCAAATGTGTTGGTTTGGGGAAAACTGCCATGTTGCACAATATAACAGATAGTTTGTTTATAAAGATATCCCAGTTTCCCATTGGTGCAATCCAGAAGAAAGCAGCCATATGGTTCTGTTGATTTACCCTATTCGGCTTCTCAAGATGCTCCAAGGATTTGTCCTTGGAGGAATTCAGTTTCATTTTAAAGCTCTTGCTGATTTTGATGGAATTAAAAATTCATCCAATAATTTGTTCGTGTTAAAATCAATTAAAATGTTCCTTTTTAAAAATTTATTCACTCTTTCACATTCCATGCTCTGTGGGGCAAAGCATGGGTATTTAGCAATACAATATCTTATTATTCATTTATTATGAATTGTTCTACAACAAGTGTAAGGAATCAGTGGCCCTCCTGATGCTGCTGAACCGCAACTCCCATCATCCCCAGTCAGCATGGCCAATGGACAGGCATACTGGGAATGGCAGTCCAACAGAATCTGGGAGGCCACAGGTTTCCCATCCCTGTTTTATGAGTTATTGTTCTATCTTGGTCTTTGCCTGCCATCACTTTGCCAATCATCTTCAACCCCTCTAGTGCCGAACTTGTGTGGTAGTGTGCCTGCCAGTTTGGAAACAAAACAGGACTATCCAAAGGCAAGTTAGTGGTTTCTACTTTCTCTGGAGACCAGGTTTTGCCCTCACTGGACCCCCATTCTCTCCAATCAGGTTTTGACCCAATCTGCACAATTGCCTAGAGGGAAGTACAATATGCTGCTCCATCTCCTCAATCTTGTCATTGCTAGCAAGTTCAAAGAGGCTGCAGAGCTTGGCCAGCCAAGTTCAGGGAACACACATCTCCCTTGCTTCAAAGGGTTGCAAGTTTTCCTGAACTGTGTCCTATCTTAGCTCACTGGAGACTCTGTTTTGGAGTGGGGTGGGGAGCCATTAGGGCTTTCAAATCGTTCTGATATGAATTAAAAAGAAGGAAATTTTGAGGAGCAGTTGAAAACATACTGATAAATGGAGAGGCCAGGAAAGGGAGCAAGGAAATGAAGGGAATGTATTATTTTTCATCCCTCCCTTTCAATTCCTTGCAGGGGTCCACACCTTCCTGTGTGTAAGATGTATAGGGAAACCATTAAGTTTTCTTCACATTTTATTCATTTTCTTCTGCCATGGAACCCAAAGGTAGTGTAAATGTGTTTCTTCCCAGGGGGTCTTATCCAGGTACTGGACAGATCCTGACCTGCTTACCTTCAGCAAGGTGAAGTGCCTTCAAACCTTGCCCTGGATCCTTTCATTATCAATTTTATTACAGCAGTAACCAAATTAGTAGACACTCTGATGATGTATTGAAAACACAGCATTCAGATGAATGCAGGCGAAATGTCAATAAATCAGAACAAAAGCACCCAGGAATTTTGGCAGAGCGGAAGATGTTTATTGCAAACTATCGATTCTGGCTAATCGCGCAGTTGGCAATTGCTAGACTCCCTTCCTTCTAGACATAGGTCAGATTTCCAAATTAATGTTTGTGTCTAACATTTTTACATTTCATTTCTCTTTTTATTACTTGTCACCAACTTTACTGCTCTGACTATTTGTTCTCTATGGTTATTTCAGTTCTTCACAGGGAGTCTGGAGGCAGGAACTACCTTTTGTGATGACATCTTTGCTTCTTTTAGAAGACTGCAAGGCAGCCATGGTTTGGCTAAAATTGAGGGTGGGTGGGAAATCCCCCCTGTTCTGTCACTGGGCCACTTTTTTCATCTAGAAATTAAACAATTTCTAGGATAGGCACACATCAAATGTAATACAGTGGTACCTCGCAAGACGAATGCCTCGCAAGACAAAAAACTCGCTAGACGAAAGGTTTTTCCATTTTCGATTTGCCTCGCAAGACGAATATCACCTATGGGCTTGCTTCGCAAGACGAAAACGTCTCGCGACTTTGTTTCCTTTGTCTAAAAACAAAGACATGTTTTGTTTATAAAGTTAATTTATTTTCCCTTCAATTTTTGAACTGCTCTTTACAGTATGTGTGACTTTAAAGAGCAGTTAATAAACTGTTGTTGTACCAAATTTGGCTTTGTTTGGACTTTTTTTGACCATAGGAACACATTAATTGATTTTCAATGCATTCCTATGGGATTTCGTGATTCGCAAGACGAAAAATTCGCTAGACGACAAAACTTGCGGAACGAATTAATTTCGTCTTGCGGGGCACCACTGTATCCTTTTCTCTTATTACACCTGATTTTAGCTAAAAGGCAGAGAAACCTTTTCTCCCGTTGAAACCTTCAGGCATGCCTGTTACTAGGGGGACTTAGCCAACACACTGCTATACCAATATACCAACACAGGACATGATAAATGAAATTAGCAAAACGAAAACCCATTTATGCGCATGATTCCATAGGCGTGAGTGCAGCTGAAGCAAAACAGATCCATTAATATAAAGCCTCAAGAGCAGAAAAGAAATTAAAAACAAATTGTACACAAATGTTCTAGGAAAAATAAATCAAGATGCATCCCTACCCCCCAATGCTCAAGAGGGATGAAATATAAAAGTGCAGCCCTGAAGAATAGCTAGACTAGTAACTGTGAGTGTGGAGTAATCTATCTCCATTTTAAGAGGTGGGGGGGGGAGTCCATATTATAGCTGCTGCAATGTTTTTTCCTTAAGCAAATATTGAACAAACCAGGATACAAGGCAACATAAATGTAATTGGCGGTTGTGTAATAGTCTACCTTTTCTTTGAGATCCGCACATATTTCCTGTTGTTTTCTTCTATTATTAGCCAACATAATTTCTGTCTCATGAGCAGCACAAGCTTCTGCAAGAGTCATTACTGCCTTCAGTAAAAAAGCTTTCCTTGCCTCGGCCCAGTTGAACATCAAAGCTCTCCACTGATTCCTAGTAAAATGGTAGTGGTCCCAAGCTCTTTCGTGAGCAACCTAGAAATAATAATAAAGGGAAGTCAGGATTATTTTCACCCATATGATATAAATCTTTATACTGAGGTAACTTCAAACAATCATTACAAATGAAAGTATTAGAAGCAAAAATGGAAATTATCTGCACCCCCACCATTGAAAACAGCAGAGTACCCTGTCAGGAGTTTCAAGTACTTGTAGGACTGGCTGATTTGGGCTGACCAGGGCTGTGCTAAGGAAACTAGCAGCCCAAAGATACGTTTAATAAAAGGTTCCATTCTCAAGTTGGCAAAGGGATGAGAACAAAGTTACACACAGAGAACGGAGAGAAAGAATCACCAAAAGACCTCATAATAAGCACTTCTCTTCCCAGAGTAATCTCAGGGATCAATACAATTAGTCGTAAAAAAAAACTATAAACACAAACTGTGTCACTTTGTAAGAGGGAAAAGCTCAGGCAAAATGCAGCAACAATGTAATGTGACAGCAACTGGTTCGGGAGTAAAAGAGGCCTTAGATGGCATTGTAATTCTCTTGGATTGTTTTGAAGGGGAGGCATTACGTGAACATTTCATTGTTCGGAAATGATTTGATGCTGTTGTGATTTGCTATGAGCTCACAGAGAGAGTTAGGATATAAATCAAAGTCCATGCACATAAATTAAGTACCACCTATAATTACAAGGGTCGTAAAATAGCCTTGCTGGTAGAAATGGAGTCTTATTCTACAATTAAGTCATATTATAAATCAGGTCTTAATGAAACAAATGGCTATTATGCTGGGATGGGGAAACTGTGGTTCTTCAGGTGCTGAACTACAAATCCCATCAGCCCTGTCCATTGGCTATGCTGCCTGGGCCTG
This sequence comes from Podarcis vaucheri, assembly GCF_965113315.1. NCBI lineage: Eukaryota > Metazoa > Chordata > Lepidosauria > Squamata > Lacertidae > Podarcis > Podarcis vaucheri. The sequence goes on from NC_138759.1 coordinate 108,832,801, forward strand.
AAGGAGAGCCACAAGTTCCCTATTCCTGTAACATATGATGGTTAAGCTCTATAGTGCCAGGCAGAGAGCAGGATGTTCAAAGGATTCCTTTCTGATTGCAAGCCCCTATGCTCTTCCTCATTCTGGAAGTTGGGTGATGCAATGCAAGGATCTGCAGATGGAGAAGGACATTGTTGTATAGCCAGCGTACTAGGAAGGGGAAAGCTAGGAGAGCCTGTTTATCCCCTTCCTTGAACAACTGCCTTGCAAGTAGGCAAGTTGCATCTTAGAACTATCCAGTAGTCATTGCCATCACCACCCCTCTCAGCCCCCAGGTGGGAAGGAATCCTGGGCAAGTACTAAAGAAAGTACTAAAAAAACAGGACCTCAAGATCACACTGGGTTTCCTTGGTCCTCCTGGGGGTGCAAGAAACTTGCTTTTCTCCACCAAGATTCCTCTCAGTTTATAAGGGCTAGCTAGTTATTAGAGTCCCACCCCAAGTATCTTCTCTTTATCTTAAATATTACAAGTAGTCCATCTTCACATTAAGCCAGCAGCACTGCCCTGCGTTGGCCCTGTTTCATTAAATGTTATTTCTTTGTCATTTTTAATTCACAGAAAATGTTACATCAATACCTATTCAGCAAAAGGGGTGTGTGAGTGAGTGTACTGAAAACCATGCGCCCAAATTCATCATCTTATATGACAAGGACAAATCATGCCTGCAGATTATATCACAAAAGTTGTGGGAAAGGGCTACACAAGCAATTAAAATCAAAAGTAAAAGAGATGCAGGGGAAGCTGAAGATGCTTTTAAGATGGGATATCATCTGGCCTACAGCTGGAAAAGGCAACCAGAACAGGCCCACTGACTCTTTGGGTCCCAGACTTTGAGTATACAAGCTTCTTCAGATCCTAGTTCAACAAAGAATCTTGAATTCTTGCATCATTACAGTAACCTTGCAACACATTCATTCATTCATTCAATTTCATAAAATTATATGTATAGGTTTTCTGTGTGCTCACAATGTTGAAAGATTATGGATGGTCACAGTACATGGGAAATTAGGACACCCTGTGTGGGTTGCAAAATATTTACAGCAACAATCCAAGATACTAACACAGTTAAATAGCCATTATGTGACTTTGGGTGCCACATTTTATGCCACCAGAATGGCAGTTGTTGTCTAGTATATACAAAAATCCACCTCCACAGAAAACATGCTAAATCAAACACTCATTACAGTACTGAACTAAGTTGCTTACCGGGGCAAGACAATTTGAGCATATAACATCAATCTTGGTCTGACTGCGCTGGCTGCCAAATTGGTTCCTGGGCCCTATTCAAAGTGCTGGTTTTGACCTATAAAGCCTTAAATTGTTCAGGACCACAATAACTCAAGGACCACCTCTCCTCATATGAGCCAACCCGGACCCTGAATTTATCATCTGAGGCCCATCTTCGTGTAACTTCTCTACGAGATGTCAGAAGGGTAACAACACAAGAACGGGCCTTTTCTGCAGCGGCTCCCCTGCTTGTGGAATGCTCTCCCCAGAGAGGCCCGCTTGGTGCCTTCATTACATATATTTAGGGGCCTGGCAAAAACTTTCCTCTATAAGCAGGTCTTTGGCCTTTAACCCTCTGTGGTCTTTTAGAAGTGAGTGGGATGTTTTTAATGTTGTGAACTGCCCTGAGACCTATGGATAAAGGTGTTAGGATATTTCCATTCCACCTTAAAAAGGGAGCAGGTTGTTGTGTCACAGCCTGCGTATTTCCTGTTCACAGGAAGTTTCTCTTTTGTATATAGCTGTTGTTTTCTCTCTGTGCCTAGGCAGGCAGTCATGTTTTTCTTTGTTCTGACCACGCTGAATAAAGTTGTAAATAATGCTCTCCTGAGTGCATCTTTCGTTGTGCGAACTCTGCTGAAAGGGCGTGCATGAGCCCTGGAATGTGGCAAGCTATTTCTGAGGCTCGTGTCGCTAATTGACTGATCCTGTATCTACGGGAGATCGAGGGATCGTCCGGAATTGACGTGGAGGCATGATGGCCTTTGTCTCCCTGACAGTATCACAACAAAAGGGTGGTATGCAAATTAAATAAATATATATATATTAAACACACACATATATATACACACACATATATATACATACAAACATATATACACACACACACTTCTCTTTCCTTTTGGTTTTAATGCATCTATGTGGGGTATATTGTATGTTTGGTTGGTTGGTTGGTTGGTTGGTTGGTTGGTTGCAAGTTGCTATGGGTTGCCCTGGGCAAGATTATGCTACTAACACATTTAATTAACAACAACAACAACAACAACAACAACAACAACAACAACAACAACAACTAAACAATCAATGCTACCACTTACGAGATCTTGCCTAGATTTGTGAGGTAGATGTTTCTGCAGCATATCCAAGTAAAGAGTTCTTCTGCCTTGCATGTCACTAGGGTATTGACTAATAATCACCTGATACACCCAAAGATCTTCCTCACTCCACTGGAAATTGCTGTGAATGAGAAGAGAACAAAATCAAGCACAATCTTAGCTTTCTGCTGAAAGACAGGTCAACATTGAAACAACAATGCTTCTTTTATACCCAATGAAGATCCTAATCCTAACATGAACCTGAATGCTATTATGTTAGTACACTTCAGTGTGAAGTGACTGGTACAAATACATTCTGGACTGGGACATGGATCTTTGTAAGTGAAACATACAGTGGTGCCTCGCAAGACGAAATTAATCCGTTCCGAGAGTCTCTTCGTCTTGCGGTTTTTTCGTCTTGCGAAACACGGCTATTAGTGGCTTAGCGGCTATTAACGGCTTAGCGGCTTTAAGAAAAAGCAAACAAACTCGCAAGACATTTCGTCTTGCGAAGCAAGCCCATAGGGAAATTCGTCTTGCGGAACGACTCAAAAAACGGAAAACTCTTTCATCTTGCGCGTTTTTCGTCTTGCAAGGCATTCGTCTTGCGAGGTACCACTGTACTTAACATTTCAAGAGCAGTGGTGAAAATTTGAAAGTAGGTCCCACTCCGCTCAATACACGCACAGCTTTATCTGTTCTGGGGCAAGCTCTGGGGGGACAGTTCTGCAAGTATTTCATATGGTGGTTTGAAAAGCTAGGTGTGCAGAGTGCCTATTGGTTAGTGCCTCTGTTATCACCAACACCCATTCTTCCTCCCCCAACCCTTGTGCAGCTTTATTTTTAAAGGAGATGATGAATAACTCACCTGAAGCATGTGGGGAGGGACAAGACCTAAAGCTGTGGCAGCATGACAAAGTTCACCCCACACAGGAGATGGACCCACTATGGCCTCTGCTAAGTAACATCAAAACAAGAGGGGTCCTTTTAGCACTGTGGTCTGGGCTTCCCTATTTTTTAAGGATCACAGAAACATAAGCTCTCAACAGTGCTTACTATTCAACCATAAAAGCAGAGTTCAACAACAAAACAAACTTCCGTGGCCAAACTGCCCTAACACATACTAGCTCAGAGGAAAACAAGCACTGATATAACAAAGGAAACAGCCTGCAGCCAAACAAAACAAAGAATGCTGTATCTAGGAAGGCCTCTGGATACAGAGAGCATCCGCTTTCCCCTGCCATTCCAGGAATTATTGCAAGAGTTACACCCCTTGCAAGAGTCACATTTTCAAATAAGTCTGTTGCATAAAAGCAAGCAGGAACAGCAAAACAAAATGGAATGCACAGCATGATGAACATTGGCTTTATTTTTATTAAACCTGTCCAAGCTTTAGAGACAGTTGCTTTTTTTTCCAAATCAACTTTTAATTTTTGAAGCTGATTACCCAGTGCAACTGCCCCACCTCTGCCATCATTCCATACCCTTAGGGGTGACTGGAACTTATAGACAGAATGTAGACCTGATCCATATGGTTTTTAAATCGATTATAAAAACTAAGGATGTACAAGATCAGGCCTTTGAGTACTGAACTCTATGTGTAAGTCCTATTTGCATTTTCCACTTAACATGTGATTTCAAGAAAAGCCCAGAGGCAGAGCTATCTGGGCACAATCCTGCTCATAAACCATGCACAACCTCCACACAATTTGAGGCAGGCTTGATTAAAGTGATCAGGTTTTACTAGAACCTTCCTAGTCTGCTGATGGAAGATGAATGCACATTCCAAGCAATTTCCCAGAACCTCTTGCTATGACAGTCCATTCTTCAATCTGGAAGAAAACACCAATGGAATGAATGGTTTACTTCCACTAAAAGCCATTTCAGATCAGGGTGTGAGTTAAGCTCCCAGTTTTCACACAGCGTCTCATCTTAGTCCACCCTATTTTTGTGACTGGAGACTACAAAATTCTAGCTTGCATACTATCTATTGGTGATATCTTCTAACTTCTCATTGGAAGAAATCTAGATGTGGACCATTTTACAATGATGGCAGCCCAAACTGCTCTCCCCAAAGCCACTTCCTCTTTTATTTCCAACTTCTGGAAATCAGTAATCCTTATAATAGTGGGAGCCATCATTTACAGAAAGTGAAAAGATTTTCAGTAAGGAAGAAAAAAAAATTTGAGCTGGAAAGCTGAAGTAGGCACAAAACGAAGGACTTCAAATCCAGCCACATCACACAAGTTATGCAGAGCCTTATCCTATGCACAATTGGTCAAAACGAAGTCCAGCTGTGTTCAATGAGGCTTATTTTCAGGCAAGCACAGAGAGGACTGCAGCCTGAGGGGGTAGAACACAGAAGCATAAAGATGCGAAGACAGCATTCAGATTAAATGTAAAACAATGGAGCAAATATGACACAAGGAAGCAATTATGATGGTAGGAAAGTTGCCAGAACAGTGTTCAGTTTATATGAATCACTTTATATAACAAAAACTTATATATATAAGTTTATATAACAAAAACCGAACAAAATCTTAAGCTTTGTTTCATACTAGGAAAGAAGCACTTAAAAATATATAGGTCCTTATGTAGACTGACAACCTATGTTCAATTAAAGCAACAGCAGCAGGCACATATTATGCTGATACTGTGCGGTTAATGGGGTCACAGATATCCAAGGGTTATGGATAACTTTCCTCCACTTGCCTTTAATTGTTCTCTACATTAGGGACTTTATGGGCTTTTTCAGGCACTGTGCTAACCTCTTGTTTAGCATTATATGAACAAGCTTTGGGCTTGCAGGCTCCCCACTCCTCTAATACAGCTGCAAAGGGAGATTGGAACTTTTCACTTCTGCTTTGAAACTAACCAGGCACCTGTATGCACAAGCTCAGGGAACTCTGAAGGTGGGGAGGTGATAGATTGGGATCTACTGGTAGAAAACAAATTTCTTTGCTCAGAAGCACCTGGGTACTTGATTCTAAGTGTACAGAAGACACACACACACACACACACACACACCACACACTTTTCTAGTTCCCGGTTCTGACTGGTGGATCTCAAGATTCTAGTAAAAAACAAAGTATGAAGTCTGGTTTGTGAACAAGATAGTAACATAATTCCTAGCTTGATCCTGGCTAGTTTGAACTAACCAGCGTTTCTCAAAGTTCAGATGTAACAGGAACCCCAGGGTTGTTTAAAAGCACAAGTGAAAGCTTCCAATCTCTTCCTTACAGTTGCACAGGGACGGGGAGAGCACATGACCCCAAGGCTCATTTTGTTTATGAATACAGTGTTAAACCATGTGTTAGTGTCTGAACTGGCCTTACATTGTGTATCTCTGGATCCAACTGTATTCTTTTTGTTGGCCTGAAGCATCCAGATACATAATAGAACATCAAACATCTAAAGAGTCTTATTGAGAGTTGAATCACAAAAATAGCCTTGTCACCTTTCTAGCATATAGCAGAATACCTAACACAGATTAATTTCTGCAATGTGCAATGATAATTATCCAAAATCTTTTAGGATAATGTGAATTTCTAATCTGTTGGATATTGAGTTTGGAGAAGTTACAAATGTAACTTTATAAAGAACATACAGTGGTACCTCGGGATACAGACACTTCAGGTTATGCTTCAGGTTACAGACTCCGCTGACCCAAAAATATTACCTCAGGTTAAGAACTTTGCTTCAGGATGAGAACAGAAATCGTGCTGTGGCGGTGCAGCGGCAGCAGCAGGAGGCCCCATTAGCTAAAGTGGTGCTTCAGGTTAAGAACAGTTTCAGGTTAAGAACAGACCTCCAGAACGAATTAAGTTCTTAACTCGAGGTACCACTGTACACCAATGCCTAGATAAGGTAAAAAGTAAAGGACCCCTGGACGGCTAAAGCCAGTCAAATGTGACTATGGGGTGCAGTGCTCATCACGCTTTCAGCCCGAGGGAGCAAGCGTTTGCCCACAGACAGCTTTCCAAATCATGTGGCCAGCATGACTAAACTGCTTCTGGTAAATGGAGGACTGTGACAAATGCCAGAGCACACAGAAACGCTGTTTACCTTCCTGCCGCAGCGTTACCTATTTATCTACTTGCTTTTGAACTGTTAGGTTGGCAGAAGCTGGGACAAAGCAACAAGAGCTCACCCCGTCATGTGGATTCGAACTGCTGACCTTCCAATTGGCAAGCTGAAGAGGCTCAGTGGTTTAGACCACAGCGCCACCCATGTCCCCAGCCACCAGTGCCTAGACAGCCATAGCACTGTAGTACACCATGAGAGGATGATGTAATATAAATGAAAATCAATTATCCCTAGAATCATTTCTATCCTAAGGTACAATCCTTTTTTATTTTAAGCTAGGTATTTGATGTCTGGATTTTGTCAGGGAACAAAACAAAAGAAAAAAAAGTAAGGAACGGCTGTTCTTCATTACTGATCCAGCTAAAAGGATTTGATAACAAATTATCTTCCAAATATTAAGTATTAGATGGTGCTCAGACATAAGACAACAACACATACAATGACTGTACAATGACTGAGAAACTGTATGTCCTTATAGGCTATTGTCTTAGAATTTGTTTATAGTGACTAGAATGCCTGCTCTGATTAGAACCATTTTTTCTCCAGAGGTTTCCATTAAAGAGAAAATGTGCGATCCTCCCTCCATTTCCAGCATGCACAGCACTTCTCTGTCTCTGACCTTATGAGTGCATCATTGTTGGTAAGATGCACAGCTTTTCCTTTGTAAAGGTTTGGCAAGTCATTGCTGCTGTCACCTCGGCCCTCAGTCTACACAGTTGTCTGCTGTGTTTGCTACCAATGGGCAATGTAAGAATCCAGTGGTGGCCTATTTGTTTTCTGCTTTGCAAAAGTAATGCCATGTTGGCGAAGAAGTTCTTTCTTTCTTTCTTTCTTTCTTTCTTTCTTTCTTTCTTTACCATCAAATGAAACACCAGAGAAAGGGGGGGGGAAGGCCACAAAAGGAGTCAATCAATTAGAACACAAAGGTGACGCCATTGGAGCGGAGCAGCCCTTAAAGAATAAAAATAGAGTTTCTGTTTTCTGTTCAGAGAGCCGTCAAAAGACATACACTTAAGTTCAACTCCCTTCAGTCTAGATTCATTTTCTTCACAAAGTATTCAATACACAAAGAGACCAAATGGAACAGGCCATGAGCCAGGGCTAACTTCAAGACAACAAAATACAATCCATCCAAAAAACAGGCTAAAACCAGTTCCTACAGAACTCAAGACATTTTAATGACTAGAACCACAGTTCCATGCCCCCAACAAGGCCTGTCTTCAACAGCAGGAAAGAGGGGTACATATGATAGGGGTACATAAATGGAGCACAGTGGTAGACCTCCTGCTTGCATGCAGGAGGACCCTGGCTTAATCTCCAGATAGAGCTGGAAAAGACCTGCCAGAAAGTATTGAGAGGCTCTTCCAGGCAATGTAATTGATAAGAACTGGATGGATCAATGGTCCGACTCAGTTTAAATCAGCTTCTTAAATAGACTGACATAATAGAGGGCACAGAACATTTAGAGAATGTATCATTAGCCAAGGAACTAACCAGAGCACACTTATTCAGAAGGAATACAAGGAACCACAACAAAGGCAGGGCACTCAAAAGGGAAGAGAAAGCAAAGTACTTATCTACTATGAAAACTGACTGACAATGCCATCCTAACCCCTGATTAGTGCGCTGCTGGAGGTGAGAGGAGTATCCCTCCATTGGACTTCACTGGGCTCCATTCTGAGAAGCCCCTGCTATGCCTACTGAAAGTACACATGGTTGAGAAGCTACCACCAGGATTTCAACCAGCTGCAGTCTGCACAGGACCCCAAAATGGGTCATTACAGAAGGAGGGTGGAGCAGAGCCAGCCATGGATCTGCTGTATCCAAAGCTGCTCTATTCTGCTTGTGAGAAGCTTGATCTGGGACGCTTTGCTGAACCTGTTTAAAGGGGGGGGGGCGCCATCTTCCATCTTGGCTGGCCTGAGTGGTAAGGCTTCAGATGCAATAGTGGCCTTGCTCTGCTGTTCTCCAGCCCAATTTAGGACTCCCATCTGTCTGTTTTTGCTCAAAGGCTTTTAATAGTGGGAATGGCTAACTTAACCTGCCAACATGTTTACTCTCTCATTCAAGGGAAAAAACACAAGCAAAATAATTACATCTATCTAGAACATGGCTAGGCGCGGCATCTTGAGACGATGTAACCAAGTATGACTTGTGCACAGCAAATGAAGAAACAAGTCTGAACTGTACTATCCTGGGCCAGTTCCCCAGGGAGAACTACATGTTACACTTGACATGGATCTTCTGTCAAAACAGCAGCCCTGGATCAGATCCCTCTCCCCATATTCTTCTGCTATTTCCATACTTCAGCCAGAGATAGCCAATGATGCAGAGTAGGGATAGAGAAATGCAAAACATAGTGTCAAGAGACATAGGTTTAAACCTTATGGGGAGAGGGGCATGAACTTAACACAGGGCTGCAATTTTTAGCAGTAGCCACATGCATCTAACTCTGGAATCACTAGTATTGATGTCCCAAATGCAAGTGCTTGTTTTCAGTTTTCAACCTTCAAAATTTGCGCTCCACTCAAGTAATGTACAGAAAAATGTATATATTAAAGTGTGCATAGAAATGCATTTATCTGTGGATATGCATACAAAATGTGTTACGCAGAGAAAACAGAAATATATGGGGAAATATGCTTTGTGCATATTATACAAAATTACATACAAAATGTGCATATTAAGAGAAATTTGTCCTAAAATGCTGAGAAATTTTCATGAGAACTTTAAAAAATGCTAACATGCAGAAAGGTGGAGGAATGAACTTAAAATTGGAAATGAGAGAAACTGAAATTGATATATTGGCCCAAACCTAGTGGTGACAGAACATATTTGACATCCCTAAGTCTAATTTTTAAATAAAAAGTCTAAAAATATTTAAAATAGAATAAACATACAAATGTCAGGTGCACAGCTTTTTAAAATACTTGAAAAATCAAAGCTCACATTCAAGAGTAGCTGAAAGGAATAGGAAAATATTCTGCTATGGCAGTTTTCACATACTGTCACTTTAAAACTGAACGTATCAACCTAAAGGGCAGGCCTAATGGCTCTCTAAAGCGAGAGGCTTTACAGGAGCTTCTTTTCAGATCATAATACCAGAAAGCAATATATCTTCCTGGACATAAAGTGCATCGAGAATCATAGCAGTTTCTTTAATTACATTTTAATATATCAAGTGGCAGTATTAATTGGGAGCAGATTTAGTGTCAACGTTGAAATGTAATTTGGATCCATACACAATTATAGCTCAATGTAATTTTTTTAAAAGCATGCATCTCAAACCACTGCCAACCCTTTGTTGTCCTCATTGGTTTTAGAGCTTTTCTATTCCAAGGAGTTATTTGCCTAGCCATTGAATGGTGCAGATTGTTAATCATTTTTTCAGTATTTTTTATCTAGCCTAAAACATAGGTCTACTCTTAATGGTGTTGGAACAGGCTCAGTATTACAATTCAGAAAAGTGTAATACCCGCTTCTCATCCTTGCTGGAGAGGGGACATGTCAGGGTGAAGGTTGGTGGTGAGAGCGACTTTCACCAGGGCTTCCTCAAACCTGGTACAGGCCCCAACAGTGAGGTAAGTAGAGAAACACTTCAGTCTGAAACTAGGTTCTCTACATCCAACCTAGATCACATTACAAAGCTAAACACAGTTCTCCCAGACACTTGCTAAAGGAAGACTTGCTATTCTCCTCTACAAAGGCCTTCAAGGCTGCTTTAAACATATGTACATGGATGCACGCATGCACACACTCCTCCCCCATTGATTTTTCCTTACAAGCGCCCCTCATCCTTTACTATCTTGGCCACGGGTAGGCAAACTAAGGCCCAGAGGCCGGATGCGGCCCAATCACATTCTAAATCCGGTCTGCAGACAGTCCGGGAATCAGCAATTTATTTATTTATTTATTTATTTGCTCAACACACAACAAAAAAGGACAAAATAACCATAGTGAAAATATCATCAGTCACGCCATACATAGAGAATTAATATAAATTTCAGCGTGTTTTTACATGAGTAGAATGTGCCCTTTTATTTAAAATGCATTTCTGGGTTATCTGTGTGGCATAGGAATTCATTCATTTTTTTCTTCAAAATATAGTCCGGCCCCCCACAAGGTCTGAGGGACAGTGGACCGGCCCCCTGCTGAAAATGTTTGCTGACCCCTGATCTTGGCAAATAGAGGTTTGGGAGCTCAGTTTTGCCACGTAACAAGCAGTTCTGCCTAGGGATAAGTAGATGGGTAAGTCCAGTCCATGTTGCTTCCCATGTGTCCATTCACAAGCCCAATCTCTTCCCTTTTCATATTGATCTGAATTCTTTTCTCTCTCTCTTAAAAACACACATTTAAGTAGGTATTTTCTCACATTTGCTGAATTACAACCAACATCATTCCCAGTCATTGGGCATGCCTGCTGGGGCTTATGGGAGTTACCATTCACCAATATCTGGTAGTTCTCCACTCCCGGCTTATTTGGTAGCCTTGCACAACTTACTGTCTCTCGGTCACTACCCTGAGCTGCTTGGCTAAGGGGAAAGATCCAAAAGAAAGAAATGTAGTGTAAAGCTATCATAGAGATGTTAGTAAGGCATTCTTTTCACATCCATCTTTAGGGAATCTATGCCTTGTTTATAAATGCTGATCTTCTATATGCTGACTGCAAACTGTCCTGAATCAGGCTAATCCCCATTAAGAATCAAAACGAGAAAGTGCTGCCTTAAATAACATGATCTATGTACACACATTAGGAGTGAACCAAAACACCACCACACCAAAAATGTGTTTCAAATATGAAACTTGGCACTTACTTAGAACATAGCTCTCATTTTTCCATTACGGAAAAAAATAATCTACCACCATTATTTGGTTTCAGAACTGAAGCTTGGCAGTGCGCCTATACACAAACACCCGCAGGCAGCTGCTTTATATTTCCTCTGAATCAGATTTACCCCAAGCTAATCCCTGGCTTTACACCCTCTAAAGAACATAAAAACCTCCTATGGGAAGTGACCCTCCCCAGACTGTAATCCCCTGCTACCCTCTATAATAGGTAGGACAATGTAAATTTGATGAACCGTTTCAATGAATTTGCAGCCAGACAAACTGCAACAATAACTCCAACTGAGATGTCAGCTTCCCCATATGTCAACCGTGTCATTGTTGATTGCTGTACCAGAAACAGCTAGTTATTGAGCTGGTACAGTAGAATTCCTTGACACAGCCCTGAGTTCAAAGTACTTTAGAAGAGGTATGAATAACTTGGAAGCAGTTTAGATACCAGAGACATCACTTATTACAATGATATATTTTTTTCCAGAACAGTGATGTCAACAGTGGGCTGATTCAAATGATCGTATCTCAGCTAAATAAGCACTGATATGAATGTGCCTAATGAGGGGCATGTTGCCCCTTTGCTCCTCCTTTTGTGGTGGAAGTAAACAAACCAGGATTTTTTTCATTAACTATACTTTCCCATTTCGTTGGAACCAGCTTTGGAACCAGCCAGGATATTAAGCTATGGTTTGAAGTTGACTTAATATTCTGGTTTGTTTGGAAACCACTAACCAGAGTTTCCTGGTTTGGGCAAATGGGACACTATAGTTAATGGCAGGCTTCTAGGCTTATTTGTTTGCATGCTCACACCAAAAGAAGAACAAGAGGCTGTGTGTGCAGCCAAAAGGCTCATTCCTGTCTCAGCATATTAAGCCAAGATATGATCATCCAAACACAGCCATCTGTTGACATAGGTTAGTTGCCAACGAAAATTTGGCTCCAGGAGCGTAGTCAGTAGCATACTACAAAAATTTTGGTCTCATCCTATGCTCGGCTGTATCTCATCGTTTTGCACTGGCATTATGATCTAGGCCCACTCTGCTTTGGAGGAAGAGTAGCTGCAGCAGCACTATTGCAATAATGCTGTGAAGAAGCCCTAGCAGAAGGTACTTACATGATTTGGGAAACTCATGGAGAGAAGTGGAGGCAGGGCTGGGCAAGGACTTTGTAGAGAACTGTCAATTGCTGCCCCGAAAACCACATGCTCAGCACTCTTTTGTGTGTGTGCATGTTCCCCACTCCAGAAAAGAGAATTTGTTTCTGTTATGTTTTCTGTCTGCAAGGTTTAATGGTGATGCACTATGTCTATTACTTACATTTGGCTGTAAATGCAGGATGTTTGATCAAATTGCAAGCCTAGAGGTACCAGAAGACAGAACACCTTAGGCAAAAGGTTTTGATCACCCAAAAGGTTTTATTATATTTTTACTACCATGGGGACACCAGTTGCGTTTTCTCCTCCAAGGCATGAAAATGTCTTCAGCCTTCTGTACTGTAGTGTATAAATGACAAGAGCCCTTCATTTTTGCTACTTTTTGTAATCAGCAACACAGTCCACTTTGAAAATCATAGGACATCTCTTGTGGACAGAATGGAGAATCTAAGTAGTCACCCATCCTAAGACCTAGATTTTTAAGTCTAACGTGCTATTTAGTTCTACTCAAGCTTTTGTTCTCAGGGTTAAATAATCAAGCTAGAGGGGAAAGAAATTATGAGTATGTGAACCCTGCCCTGCAACCTGACATTAAAGTAAAGGACCCCTGGATGGTTAAGTCCAGTCAAAGATGTCTGGGGTGCAGTGCTCATCTCGCTTTTCAGGTCGAGGGAGCTGGCGTTTGTCCACAGACAGCTTTCCAGGTTGTGTGGCCAGCATGACTAAACCGCTTCTGGCACAACGGAACACTGTGACGGAAGCCAGAGAGCATGGAAATGCTGTTTGCCTTCCTGTTGCAGGGGTACCTATTTATCTACTTGCACTGGTATGATTTCAAACTACTAGGTTGGCAGGAGTTGGGACACAGCAACGAGAGCTAACACTGTTGCATGGATTTGAACCACCAACCTTCTGATTGGCAAGCCCAAGAGGCTCAGTGGTTTTGACCACAGCACCACCCACTTCATCCCCATCATCACTCACTGGAGTTGGGATGACAACTACCTACAGTGAGCAGCTTGCTCTGGTCTTGTAGGTTTCCAACATGGTGCAGATTCCTGGTTTCCTAAATCATGTCTGGAACTTACACAGGGACAGCAAGTTTCCCTCTGCAGACACACTCCATCTCATGGAAGGCAACAAAGATAGTGACAGGGGGCAAAGCTAGTAACCCCCACTCTTACCCTCCCTCCCTTAATCCAGGGAGGACTGTGTTGCACATTATAAGAAGCAGCAAAAATGGTGTGTGGGTGTGTGCATGATGAAGTTTCAACTTTTTGTCTCTTATTGTAATGGGTAAAGCACCTCTGTCTCCTACACAGTTTTATTCCATTAGGATATTTTTAAAATACTAATGAAATCACAGTTGAGTGGCTTTTCCACCAGATTAGACTTGGTGCTTTTTATGTCTGACACAGCTTCTCTCTGATTGCAACAGCATCAATTACTCTAAGTAGAATATCATACTCCTTAGCACTATATACTGCTGGTCTTAATGTTATTATCATTACTATTTTGCATTGATGTCCATGCGAAATGTCTACCAACATTGCCATCCTATTTACTTTGAAATATATCCTGTCAATTTCAACTGAACTTCCTCTATTTAAGTTGAGGCAGCAATCCTATACTCACTTACTTGGGGGGGTAAGCTCCATTGGAATAGACATGTATAGGTTTGAACTGCAAGGCTGTAATCCGAAACATACTTTCCATGGAGCAAGCCCCTTCATACAAAGTGAGACTTATTTCCAAGTAATGTACAGGACTGCACTTTTTTATGTGATGCAATACATAACAGTGCTTTTGTTGTTGTTGTTACAGTACTTATAAAAAGGAGTACACACAGTGCTTTCGTCAGGGGGTACTCAATGGTACACAGTATGGCACCTCTTTTTTGTTGTTAAAAAGTGTGGCACTTGCTTTAACAACTTTATGGTGAGTACCGGCACCTATTTTTCTTTTTTTAAAGCGCTGAATACACCCCACAAAAATCCATCCATCTATTTGGTATTTTTTTTTTCCTGAAGAAAAGTACAGAATTTACTGGAAACCCAGCCAGATGGGCGGGGTATAAATAATAAAATTGTTGTTGTTGTTGTTTAAAAGTTTAGCTTAGAATATAAAAAACCCAAGTCAGACTGGAGATCATCAGGAGCTGCTTTTACAAGTTAAGGTAATCTATGATGTCTTCATAATCAGATACTGTAGATACGGTTTTAATTTTGTTTGGCGCTTAACAACTTCCTATGCTTGTTCAAAATCTTCTAAGTTTTTTTTAAGGTTTACTCTGGCTTTTACAAGATGTATGGCTGGGAGAAAAAACAGATATGAAACAGTTTTTTCAGGAAAAGGTTTAACATGATAGGTATAAGGAGTATTTTAAAAACCCATTAAGCAAACATTGCCCTCTGTCTGGTGTTTCTTTTTCTTTTTTCCACAGCTCCTGTTCACTAACATGTGAAGCAATGCTCTCCCCCATTCCCAAAATATATTTCTTTTTCTTGCGGCAGCTTTCCTTCTGGCAACTTTCAACAGTGACAGAAGTAATGGAATTTCTACATGAAAGCTTTAGTGATGTTTTTTCCATTGTGTGGATAGCGCCATTAGTAGCTATATGGCACTAGACTTCATGGCATCTGAGTGGAGTCAAGGAGTTTTCTGTGCACTTTTGGTTCCTGTTTGAGAGCGACAATATTGGTTTTGTCGAGCTTCTTAACTGGTGCATCCTCTAAGGCAGCTGTGGGAAATCTGTGATCTTCCAGTTGCTGCAGGCCTACTCTTCCCCACCAGGCCTCCAGAACTGCTTCTTCTTATGCAGTGTGTGTGTGTGTGTGTCACAGAGAGGTAGAGGTGGAACAGAGGGTGATGTGACTGCAATACAGTGAGCCTCGGGGGTTGGGGGACCTAGCAGTGAAGCTCAGAAGGAGAAACCCAGGGATGGGGGCATCAGCAGGGGGAGGAAACTGAAATGGATGGAACCAAAAATGAACAGAATTATGAAAAGGGGAAAGATTTTTTTTTTTAATGAAAAGAGAGGGACAGGCCTCCACAAGTGATCAGATCTAACCTGTGCTGATGGAGGGAGTCAAAACAGAGATGGGAGTGAAGTGTGTGTGTGTGTTGTGCAATTCTGCAATGCTGCGCACTCTCCCAATGTTTAGCTCTGATCCTCTCCACCACTAGCATACAGCCCCTGGCAGATTGTCCTGGAGGGAATGGGACCCTTAGCAAAAGAAAGCTTTCCCTGCCCTTGCTCTAAGCCTTCCACGACACCAGGGACATTCACAGCCCAGTCCTCTGCTCCACCGTGCAGTGACAGCGGCACATGAAGTGACATAATGGTTCCAGCACTTGCAAAAGGAGACAATGCCTTCCCTTGTTGCGTTTCTGGGATGCGACAGTAACAAACATGCAGTTTTTTATATCCCGGTTTTGTGTGTGATACAGCCAAGGCGTCATTTGTAGGAAAGAAATTTAAAGTGGAATAAGAGAGGTTAAGGAAGGGGTGTGAACGCATACAAAGAGAGTAAGAACATGAAGCTGTCTTATACAGGCAGACCACTAGCTCACCAGGCTTCCCCAGTCTGATGCATTCCAGAGCTTCTGGCCTACAACTCACATCAGCCCAGCCAATGTGGCTAGCAGTCAGGGATTATGGGAACTGTACTCCAAAATATTTAGAGGGCCCCATGTTGGAGAAGTCTAGTTGATTCCAAAGGTCTATGATTACATAAAAGAACAAACCAGAGGCCATATATATATATGACTTTGAGGTCAAGCATTATGACTGTGGTGAAAGATGTCAAGCATATTACACTGATTATTGAACACACCAAATATTTAGATAGTAAACTGAAAGGGCTTGGACATTTACTGCCATATCATGAAGAAACATTGGAATATTCTAGGCACTTCCTTGAAGACTAAGTGTTCTTCTTAGGACCCTTTTATGGATACAGCCAAGCAGAAATTGTTAATGTCACAATTGCCCTCTTGTCTAAGTGGATATAAAATGCTTTAGTACACAAAAGGCACATGGGCTGCATGACTAGAGGCTTTGGTGATGCTCCTAAGATAGTATTAAAGACTCTTTTTAGGTGCAAGCCAGCATGCTTTAATTGTTCCAGCAGTCAACTGGTATGCATGTAGGCTAAGAAAATAAACATATTAGAAAATGGGATTTCAAGCTGTTTATTCAATTCATTCTTCATGTTGGGGATTAGCAAATGCCACCATTCAAAAGGCCACAGAAGTACTCCTGTTTGTACAACATCAATATAAAAATGTACTAGCAGTTCATATTTGTATTCCAGAAATAGGAGGCTGGGGTAGTAGAAATGACAAACTTGCCTAACATTAAAAAGTCTTTTGAACTATTATGGTTCAAGTCCCTGAATTTGTGACAGCAACTAAGTCACACCACATTGGATTAGGCTTTTCCCATCATGCCTGCCTATCTGCATATAAACACAGGATTGTAAAAACTGAGAAGACTGCACTTCTTAGTGAAATGGCGCAAAGGTTAGATTTAATAGTTGTATGAGCAAGCGATCCAGATTTCTTCAAGTAAAATAAAAATAATAATTTCAGTATGAATTAGCATAATTACAAAATGGGGTGTGGAATGAAAGGACTGCATCCATAGCAAACACAAAGGCATTTATCACAGACCATACTTCTGGTGATTTAACCCTCCTGAATATTTCGCTTATTGTTTGAGACAAGGCACTTTAGAAAGAGCCCGTTCTCTCAGCTGTGCAAACAGTTACTGACTATTTAATCCCCTAGAGCTGGGCAGAAAGTCAACTATGCCACTGTGTTGAACAAAAGAGATGTAATGTAAATCCAACCCCCCTATTAGAAGACTTCAATACCCAAACGTTTTGCCTAGCCCTTGAAGAAACATGACATCAGATTCTATTACCTTGATATGACTTTTAAGTCTTGATCAATCTCTTGGAACTTCAACCAATATTCATCTGCCAGTTTGTGAAATTCTGTCAACACTGAAGCCTTCAAATCAGGATATGGGCATTCCAAGGCCAATAACTGTGGTGGAATCTCGCAAAAAAGTGCAGGCCTCTCTCCTGAAGAACATGCCAGTGCCTACAATAAAAATCAGAAGTCGTTAACCTGTAAATTCAGTAGAGTTCTTGTTCATGCAATTAAATTCAAACAAATTAATGTCTTCATATTCTTACTTCATTAGTGCACTCTTCAAGTTCTCGTTCCAAAGCTTCTTTCTCCTGATTAAGTTTTTCCAAAACTACTTTCTGTTGTTCCTTCACAAATGCAACCTGATTTTGTGAAATATTGTGATATAAAAGCATCACTGTGGCTGGCATTTCTCACTACTTCATACATTGCATTTTTATTCTCCCTCCAACCCACTTCAATAAGCTCAGGAAGCTTCTCCCCACCAGCTTTAGCTTCACCTTGCGGATCTGCCTCACTCGCAATGCAGATCAGGCTGTGTGTGACTGGCCCAAGGTCAACCACTGAGCTTTCTGGCAGCGTGGGGATCTGAAGATGGCCCTCCCAAGGCCCTAGGCCAACATTCTAGCCACCATCCAGACTGGCTCTCCCCAATGGCATAATTCTGTTTAACAGGTTCTGCATTCCTATCTGCAGAACAAGAAAATATGGGTACAGGTGACTGACACAAGCAAACCAACCAACCTGTTCCAACACTGCATCTGGGTTAAATTGATATTCTGGGCATTGGTAGTTGGCCTGCCATTCCAATAGCCGGTACCTCAAATCTTCCCTAAGCTGCCAGATAGGTTGTACTGTGTTTGCTTGGAATGTTTCCAGTTCCTTTGATAACTGATACTCTATAATAAATTAAATACAAATTAGGATCGTTGCTTGGGTTTAAGAAAAGACAATTAATTATTAGTGTGCCTTTTCCAGCAAATTAATTCTCTTAATTAAACAACAACAACAGGCTTGTCAAAGAATAAAACAGAGTGAGCACAGTATTCCTGCCTATCCATCTCCTTTTGGTAATCTTGTGGATGACCATTGGAGGAGGACTCCATCACTCAAGGCTTGTCCAAGTCTCTGTTTGCCACACTGCTTTTCCCCAGGAAAACCCATGGTTGACTGATGAATTGAACCAAATGGCAACTGGGTTTTTCGCAGATTGCTGTTTGTTCTGCTTCAGCAGTAAAGGGAGTTTTTTCTAGGGGCATGCTGTGGGGCAAACACAAAACCACTTGGACCCGTGCTTTCTAGGCATGGGATAAGTAGAAGCGTGGACAAGCCCTCAGTTCATTCTTTCGAGATGTTCCAAAGACTTGCTTATGGGCCCGAACCAATGGCTTCAAGTTACAAGAAAGGAGATTCTTGACTATACATCAGGAAGACCTTTGACAGAGGAACAGATTTCCTTGGAAAGTGGTGGACTCTCCGTCACTGGAGGTTTTTAAGCAGAGATTGGATGGCCCCCTGTCATGGATGCTTTAGTGAGATTTCTGGATTGTAGGAGGTTGGACTAGATAACCCTCAGGGTCCCTTCCAACTTTACCTCTACCTACCTCTGTGCCTATGAGAAACAGCACTGGATTTCCCTTCTCACCCTCTCAACTCCACACTTATGAGTAACCCAGCCAGAAGGGCGGGGTATGAATTATTATTATTATTATTATTATTATTATTATTATTATTGAAAGAGACCTCATCACAGCCAGGGTTTGTTTTCTTCTGTCCAAGCAAAAGCACCCAGGGTGACAAATTGAATGGGTTTGGAGGTGACAAAACCTTCCATCTCATAATATTAAGTTACATTATTCATGTGCAATTTTACTTTGAATCCATCAGCATATAAATATTTATAAAGACCTGGTTTAATCAAGAAATAATATGAGAAAGTACTTACTGAAGCCCCACAAGTCCAAAAGCCATTCACTTCCTTCATCAAAGAAGTTTTGTAGTTCAGATTCTAGTTTTTTCCTAAAATGAAGAATTTTGGTTCAGACATACTCATTTCTTTCATATCCACAGACCAAACAGAAGAAAAAAAAGCCAAGGCTAGTCATTCACTTAAATGCAACTTCATTTCATGATCCATGGAATATTGTATGTCTTTCTTAACATCCTTTTCTTGCGGCAACAAAGTGAACTGAAATCTTCACCAATGGATTCCCAGAAACTAGAATAGTATTTCTCAAGTGAAACAGTTCATTTAGTCCACCTAACATTTTTTCAGTATTTCCAGTGCCGATACCACTTTTTGTACACTGTATCCACTCACAACGTTCTCTTTCTCCCTTATTCTTCGAATTGCTTTGGGGTGGGGGCTGATTTATTCCTAGGCTTTATGCCTTGGCCTGACTGCCCATAATGATTATGCTTCTTCTGTATTCACTCCCCATTTTGCTATGCCTTTCCTACACCAGAATCCTGGTACAAAATGCAACAAACCCATATTTGACTCAATCTGGTCCGCTATTGCCAGGTGCACATCTATATTCTATCCTAGTATATCACTCCTAACTTCTCACATCTAGTATCTTCACTTTCAGCTACCCAGCTTCAACCTCCTGGCTGAAATATAAGAGCATTACCACCTTCTCTGCATCCTCTAGCACCTCCTTTCTTGCCTCGGTACTGCATTAGGCCATCCACAGATTCAATCTAGGTTGTGAAAAGCCTTGTCTGTGCTCAAGTTCCTGTACATGACTTCTCAAAAGATGTGTAGGAGCAGTTATAGGGCTGCAATGTCAAGGATCCTCACTCTCTCCTGAACAATATGTTTTGGGAGGAATACAAACTTCTGGCTTATGATCACTTTCTAGCCTTTTCTGCTCCCCTTCCCACCATGGAAGCCATCATAAATCAGTTTTGTTCTCTAGAAGTCTCTTCGGGTGGGAAATCTATCTATAGCCTACTACTGTGAACTGCAAGAAGTCTCACTTCCTAGTTCTCAGAATTACCTCGGCCAGCCCAATCTGCTGCTACAATTACCAGTACCAACCTGTGCTCAAGTCCATTCTCATATACTGGTGGCCCTGTCCTTCAGAAGCATAACCTGCTACCCAGGTCCCTCCTCCAAAAGTCATTTCCACTTTTCTGGCTCCTCACATCCCTGTGGTTGCAGCACTCTATTGCTCTCAACTGTGGTAGACTATTTGCTACAGCAGCCATCCTGTCTCCGTACCCCAGTAAGTACAGTGGTACCTCGGGTTAAGTACTTAATTTGTTCTGGAGGTCCGTTCTTAACCTGAAACTCTTCTTAACCTGAAGCACCACTTTAGCTAATGGGGTCTCCCGCTGCCGCCACGCCATGGGAGCACAATTTCTGTTCTCGTCCTGAAGCAAAGTTCTTAACCTGAGGTACTATTTCTGGGTCAGTGGAGTCTGTAACCTGAAGCGTATATAACCCGGGGTACCACTGTAGTGTCAATCCATTCACTGTCCAGAAGTGGTATGCAAATCAGATCTTCCATCTCCCCTCCCCAACTAATTCTGACATGACACAGATATTTCCATTTGGTATGTTTTCAGAAGGCTAAAATTCACCAACCATTATATGCTCAATTATCTTTTAACAGATATCTGTTAAGCTATGCCTGCTGCACCTTACCCTTGTACTATCAATTTCTGAATTGCTTGATCAAACTTTCCCACTTCTTACCGGCTTCTATGCAGTCTTTTGTGCTCTGACCACCACACTTGATTATGCCGCTTCTGCAGCATTTGTTCTTTGTTGATTTTTGAAGCGTGTTCAGTCTTTTTAATCTAGGTAGAAGATTATTTTTTTAAAAAGTAAGTATAATAAATTTATAATTTTATATAAATATAAGATGAGTTCTGTGAGCCTCTAAAATTGTTTCTTCAAAGACAAGGCTCTGGTTGCTCCTGTAGGTCAATGGCTCATGAATAATCAGAACCACAGTTAAAGTAAAAGGAAATTTGTTCTAGAAACAAAGGCCATTTATACACTGCCCCAATCTACCTCATGCTGTACCAGCTGCTGCTCTCAGCTTTGCACATCCAGCCACCAGCTGCCATTCAAGTGTAACACAAAACTCACAAATGTCAGTAATCTAGTCCACTATTTATGTGTAGAAACCAAGAAAGTAATAATAAGTTACCTGTTCACTCACAACCAATTTATGTCTATTTCAAAGAAAGCCAAATATTATTTTTAACGTGCCTATAAATATACCAACATGGTATATGTCTTCCAACCAAACACTTAGAACAGTGTAACAAAACAAAACCCGCTATATAAAGCAAGTAACCAATAACTAAGCGGTTGTTGGTTATACCAGCCTTCTCCAACCTTGTGCATTCCAAAGGTTTTGGACTACAGCTCCCATCATCCCTGACGATTGGTCATGATGCCTGGGGCTGATGGGAGTTTTAAGGCCAACATCATCTTTGAGCACCAGGTTGGGGAAAGCTGGCTTAAATATTTCCAGCTTTTCTTTTGACTCAAATCAAAACTATAAATCAGGATCCCATCTATAAATGTGCACTTTGACATTTACTGCATGGTAATGGTGTATGTGTGATTCTGCTGTTCAAACCAAAACCACTGCTTATAATTATTATGATTTAGTTACCTATTATTTTCCTCTCTTCCTTGGAAATTTATTTCATGACATTTTATTTTTAAATCAGTTAATTACAGTTATATCCCACGTTTCCTCCAAAGAGCTTAAGATGGTACACATGCTTCTCCCTCTCTTAATGATAGTCCGGGTCCAAGATCACCCAGCAGGCTTCAGGGCTGAGCGGTGATTTGAACCCTGGTCTCCAAGGTCCTAGTTCAGCACGTTAACCACTGTACCACACTCTGCAGAAACAGGACTTCTCTTTCCTCCCCTGAATGCCTCCAAAATCAGAAGGGTTGGGATGCCCTCTGGAATGAATTAGGATGGAGGGGCAAGAGGAAGAATGGGAATTCTGTCACATCCAGTGGTGCGATATTGGATCTTACCATAGTATTTCATTGTTCAAAGTTTTATCGAGTGCACAGAGAACGATGATATTGGGTGGAATTGTATAAAGTTAAGAATAAAATATATGAAAGGGTTTCCGTGTGGAAATAGCAATATGTAAAGGCAAAGGTAAAGGGAACCCTGACCATTAGGTCCAGTCGCGGATGACTCTGGGGTTGCGGTGCTCATCTTGCTTTACTGGCCGAGGGAGCCGGCGTACAGCTTCCGGGTCATGTGGCCAGCATGACTAAGCCGCTTCTGGTGAACCAGAGCAGTGCACGGAAATGCTGTTTACCTTCCCGCCGGAGCGGCACCTATTTATCTACTTGCACTTTGATGTGCTTTTGAACTGCTAGGTTGGCAGGAGCAGGGACCAAGCACCAGGAGCTCACTCCGGCACGGGGATTCGAACCGCTGACCTGCAGGATCTGGAATCATAGGCAAAGCCAAGTCTATAGGTTTTTTGCACTCCTTTTATCGCATACTGATGTAATTACTATCATTACCACATCCATTCCAGAAGAAGTCGACTGTAAGAAGTAACCTTAGTGACACCAGCTCTTTAGAATGAGAGAAAGCAAAACATTATCCAAAACATTAAGTGCACACACACTTGAACATATTATGACAGCAGCTTCCCACTTGGAAACATCATGTGGAAGTGTGTTACTCGGGAAAGATGTGGTAATGCATTTGGCATTCAGACCTGTCTATGGGGTGGGAAGCACCATGTAGAGATTGTGCAAAGCTCCCCAAACCATTGCCTTCTACCCAGGAACTTCCTGCAGTGCTGATTTGGCAATTCAGCTGTAAAGCAGAAACACAACTCTTCTGCTGGGATCTTTGTGTCCATGCTTAAAAGTACGCTCTGCTTTGGCACAAGGATTCTCAGTGTGCTGACGCTGCTGATCTTTCATGCAGACTGTAATGTCTCTGTCTGTAGAGCCGGCAGGGAGGGGATCAGTGACAACTTGCAAGGGAAACAGCGTGAACTGGCATGAGTACTAGAGCTAATTGCAGCAGCCATTGGGAGATGCTTATGGGGACAGTGAAAACACATCCAATCCTGGCAGGATATACGGTATGCACTCTACAGCTTAAGCAACAAACAGAGCATCTGCAGAAATGACACATTCCAGTTCCAACAAAAGTACAGTGTGATGTCATTATTTTCCCCATGGGGGGAAATGCTTAGCGCTCTCCATTATCACTGTGACTTGACTACTGCTCTCTCTCTCTCTCTCTTTTCTATTGTGCACACTCTCTCCTTTCTATACTTCCAGTGTTGCTTTAAAAATGACACACTCCTTAAAAAACAACCAGGCATATTCTTTTTCTACAGCACATGATCCTAGGACTAGCTTTCTGTCCTCACACTGGCTGACTAGATGCCTATGGGAAATCCACAAGAAGGATTTGAGCACAATAGTTCTCTCCCACTCGTGATTCACGGCAACTCGTACTCAGAGGTATACAATCTTGGGACACAGTCACATGACTGGCAAATGCCAAGAACTATGAATGGAAACAGGAAAATACTGTCTAATTTGAAGTGTGTCCCTTACCATAGCTCATTCTCTCAGCCCCTTGGCTAATGCAGAATAAAAACGGAAAAGCCTAGAAATATGGGGATATTCCTAAAAAGCCTTCCTAAAGAACCATATGTCTGGACACAAATGTTGCTTCCAGCTCCTTCTCTTTTCTTGCTTGTATAAATCAAAAATAATATGTACTTTGCCCCTACAAGCACAAAACCAACAGAACCAGCAAATTAAAGTTTCCAGGAATAATGGCTTTAGTACACTTACAAAAAAACGAACAGCACTGATGGGGTCAGCGCCATGAAGCACGGTTTCCCATGATGTGCCAGAGACATTTTGAGAGAGACACCATGTGTTTGTTTACTTATTTCAAAAAGCTTTTGATAAAGCCCCTCACCAAAAACTCCAGAGTAAGCTTAGCAGCCATATAATAAGAGGACAGTTACTGATTAAAGAACAGAAAGAGGAGAATGGGAATAAATTGTCAGTTCTCAAAATGGAAGGATGGAAAGCCTCTGCTTTTTAACTTGTTCATATATTATCTGGAGTTGGGGCAAGAAGTGAGGTGGCCATGTATGCTGGTGTTAGGGTAGCAAGAACAAAAAAAATGTGAGGATTTCCAAATGGATCTCTTCATACTGAGTGAATGGGTATTATACTCAATCGAAACAAGTGAAAAGTGATTCAGATTGGGGCAAAAAAATCCTAACTTCATATACACACTTCTGTGGTCTGAAGTGGCAGTGACTGACCAGGGAAGAGATTTTGGAATCAAGGCAGATCATCCAATGAAAATGTCAGCCAGTGTGCAGCAGCTGTGAAAATGGCACATTCCATAGTAGGGATCAGTAGGAAAGGGATTGAAAATAAAACTGCCAATAGCATAATACTGTTATACAAACATATTGTGCATTTGGAATACTGTTTACAGATCTGGCTGCCACACTTCAGAAAGCCTTTTGCAGATCTAGAAAAAGTTAAGAAATCAGAATGGTTCTGAGGCAGAAACAAATCAGCAACTGGGGCTTAGTTTACAGAAACAGCAGGTGTAAAAGATTATGCATCGTGTGCAGAAAATGGACAGAGAAAGTTTTTCTCCCTCTCTCATAATATGAGAACCAGTGGACAACTAATGAAGCTGAATGGTGCGAAATTCAGAACAGGCAGAGTACTTTTTCACAAAGCACATGGAATTTCCCCCCACAAGTTGTAGTGAGAACCACCAATTTGATGGCTTAAAAATATGATTAGACAAAGCCACAGAAGAGAATGCTATCAATAGCTACTAGCTATGAACAGTGTTTGACACTCCCATTGTTCCCTGTTTAGGGAAGCTTTTAATGTTTAATAGACTATTGTATTTTAATTTTTGTTGGAAGCCTCCCAGAGTGGCTGGGGAAACCCAGCCAGAGGGGCGGGGTATGTATGTATAAATAAATAAATAAATAAATAAATAAATAAATAAATTATTATTATTATTATTATTATTATTATTATTATTTAGGTGCAGCTTACGACAACGAATTTCATTAGCGCGAGCAGTTTCTGAGCTCTGGGTGCAGTACTGTGCCTAAGATTTCATTTTAAAACTGCAGAGTGGAAGGAAAGGAGCACCTTTTTCTGCCTCCCCACTTCCAGCCACTCTCTGAAGACTGGAGAAGAGACCCTCTTAAGAATATTAGTGGGGTGGGCAGGGGAAGGACTAGGCCATGTGAAAAATGAACATAATGTTTTAGCTGCAGTTCATTCATTTTCAGCTTTGTATTCTTGTTATTTAAAAAAAGCATCTGGACATTCCGTTGTTGCGCACATAACCTAGGTTTAAGGTGCAATTTAGCTCCTAGTTTTTATATCTCAGTTTCTAACACTAGCTATGAAACCTATGTACAGTGGTACCTCTGGATGCGAATGGGATCCGTTCCAGAGCCCCGTTCGCATCATGAGCAGAACGCAACCCGTGTCTGCGCATGCATGAGCAGCGAAACCCAGAAGTAACCCGTTCCGATACTTCTGGGTCACCGCGGGACGCAACCTGAAAATGGTCAACCTGAAGTGTCTTTAACCCAAGGTATGACTGTACTGCCTTCAGTATCAGAGTAAGTTTGACTCTATATCCCGCTTGCTGAGGAACACAAGTGGGGAGAGGGTTGTTGCACTCAGGTCCTGTTTGCAGTCTTCCCATAAGTAGCTGGTTGGCCAGTTTGAGAACAGGATGCTGGACTAGGTAGGCCTCTTCTTATGTTCATATTTCTATCAATTATTTTTACCCTACGACTCCAAAAGTCTTTTTCTGCTCTAACAGCTAACACAACACCCTCTTAGCAAGCAGGAAGAACCACCTAACTGTAACCCACATGACATTTTAAAAACCACAGGCATACTCTTAAAAAAAAATAATAGCCACAATTTTGCTGCAGCATATGAAGTTCCTGGGCCAGCCAAGCAGCTCCAGTCTACAGATTCCCTCTTTCCTAAGCCATTCCCAGTACCTACACAGACATTTGACTGGTATTCCTGTGTCTTATTGGGCCCACCAAAGCTGTTGCTATGATGGGATGATCCTAACATTGGAGGTGTGCGAGTATCTGCTGTGCTTGTAAGACTGTCAGACTTACACTGGCAACCTTGAACCACATTTTTATGTGCCCAGATACCCGAGTACTAGAATTGTGACTCACTATTGGGGTAGGGAATGGAAAACCTGCGAGGGATGAAGAATGGAGCAGTGTACCCTGCAAAAGTTCATGGCCAGCTGACAGCAATCCTGAACAGAAGCACTGCACACTGCAACAATTGGTTGCAGGTCCCACCTGTATGGAAAATACTACAAAATAAAATCAGCTAACAGAGAAATTCTGTACACATTGACTCAGAAGCAAGCCATTTTGAGTTCAACAGAGCTTCCTCCCAAGTTAAGTGTATATAAGATTGCCATCTAAATCTAATGTTTGTGTTCAAAGCAACTCATGAGAACACTGTTCATTTTACCTTCAGTTACATGTTCTATCTATAAAAATGATGGTGAATAATTTTACAGTTATGCACACCCTAGCCATTATGTTCTGCTGTTGCTACAGTTTAATACAAGGCAGGAAACATAAGACATAAGGACGGGAATGTATCTGGTCTGTCAAGGCCTTTCCACCTGCCGAAACCTTGTGGGCTACCACCACATATTAATCGGCTTTGTAAAAACAGTTGAAAAACAGTTTTGCAATTTGCTACTTCCCTGCTCATCCAGGGAGAGTAGCAACTGTTCCCAGGTGAGCTGTTGGATGACAAAATACCCCTCACACTATTATAGAGCCTTAGATCTAGACCCCATAGCATTGGGCTTAGCAGCTCTTTGCTAGTATTAAGAGACAGAAACCCTTTCATCACAGAAGACAACAATGACTATATCCGTACTATTGCAGCTTTAGGTTTAGCACTAAGCCAAACCACAAACACAATGTGTGGCTGCTCAAATCATGCCCACCTCACTCCTGTAAACAAGCCATGAGAAGTAAACTTGGCCCCTTTGCAGTTAGTCATTTAACAGTTAATTCTGTTACCCAATATCTAGCCATCATTACTCACTTTATATATTTTTTCAGTACCTTTACGTATGGACAGCAGAATCTCCTTGTGCATACATCAACCACCAGCTCCTATGACACTTTCACCCTCAACATCTAAAGCTGCATTCTACATCCATCAGAAACCACAACACTTACCTTTAATAGAATGTTAGCAGATTCCAATTTCTTGGCTTCAGTCATTGCAAGTAACTGCTCGTAGTCAACAGGTTTATACTTGGAACTCTTAAGGCCATTTTTCATACGAACCACCAAGCTTTCTAGTTGAAGCATGAAACAATTCAAACATGAATAAAGTCTCCAGCCAGTATATGTTTTGAAAAGAACTTTCTCTTTTAAAAACAAAGTTACTCCACTGCAATTATAACAAAACATGAATAGGAAAGACAACACATGACGCTTTTGGTTTTTTCCTGAAAAATACAAATAAATATTTCATGCAAGCCACTGTCTCAGCGACCCAACACTTGAACTCAAGTGCCAGGCCTGTGAAGCTAGAGAAATATCAATAATCACCTAAGCAATGAACTGTTACGTATTAAAGTGCCTATCAGTTCAAGCTTGCAGGCTCAGTATGGACCTCTGCTTGCAAGAAGGAAAAATGTAACCGCCATTTGGGTCACTGAGACAGTGGCTTTCATGGCACTTAACTATCTGCTAATTAGAATGTAAAGAACATAGGCAGCTGCCTTATGCTGAATCAGATCATTGATCCATCTAGCTCACTACTGTCTACACTGACTAGCAGGGACGCGGGTGGCGCTGTAGTCTAAACCACTGAGCCTTTTGGGCTTGCCGATTGGAAGGTCGGCAGTTCAAATTCCCGCAACAGAGTGAGCTCCTGTTGCTCTGTCCCAGCTCCTGCCAACCTAGCAGTTTGAAAGCAGGCCAGTGCAAGAAGATAAATAGGTACTGCTGTGGCAGGAAGGTAAACAGTGTTTCTGTGTGTTCTGGCTTCCGTCATGGTGTTCCGTTGAGCCAGAAGCTGTTTAGTCATGCTGGCCACATGACCCGAAAAGCTGTCTGTGGACAAACACCGTCTGCCTCAGCCTGAAAGCGAGATGAGCACCGCACCCCATAGTTGCCTTTGCCTGGACTTAACCATCCAGGGTTCCTTTACCTTTACCATTACACTGACTAGCAATGACTTTTCCGGATTTCAGGTATGGTTCTCTCCCAACCCTACTTGTAGATGCTGGGGATGGAACCTGGGACCTTCTGCATGCAAAGCAGATGCTGTACACCTAAACTATGGTCCTTCCCCTGCTAAATGTTGCAAGAGCAGGACTCCTGCCAAACCCCATGATGCCCCTGTCCATCACAGAGAGAGGCTGACTGCTGCCACTGTGGGAAGCAAATACCCACCCACAAAAGTAGAAACAACTTCATCAAGGAATGTCAGCTAAGTTTCCTAGAAGCCAGAGCATAGAATTATAGGATAAATCTCATAAATCATGGACTCCACATAAACTCTATGTAATAATCTCTGTGTAACTAATACAGCTGACTAATAATGAGCAAGGCAAGCTGTGACACAAACAGTGGAAATGGAACATTGAAATGAATTTTAAAAGTCTACCTATATCGCTACTTCTGGGAGATGTAGTAAATCCTCGAAGGTCCCTTCCACTCATCTTAACACCTGTTGAACAAAAAAGCAAATTATTTATAAGACTGGGACAATACTTTAGAAAGAGAGAGTCACATTCATATGTTTTTTGTATAGGGGTTTCTTTGTCTAGTGTGTACCCTGTTCATAGAATTTCACATTGCTCATCATATGAAACGGATTCTAAGGACAAGTATTACAGCAGCCATGTATATTTTACTGCGATTTTTTTTTTAAGGATAAAGCTTATAAAAGTACAATCAAAGGTAATGTTATACTTGCATAATTAAGAACTGTTTGTTTTAAAATGACTTTCCGTTTGATTCTACTAATATTTCCTGGGCCACAACTCCCACTGAATCCAGAAAGCCTTACTCCCAAGTACATGTGCATACATGCACAACCCTAGTAACCATGTGGGAATCAAATACTGTGAAGCACAGTAATTTGCACTGACATTACAATCCAATGCTAAATAAAAGCTATAAAGCTACTTGCACTTGCAAGGAAGCAAGCATGTAAACAAAAGTTTCTCATATCCCATGCTACTAAGGTTATACCACCAACCAGAGACTACTTTCTGTTTGTGGATTTATGAATCTGGGTTTTCTTCAGCTGAATGTGCAGGCGAAACAATGGGTCAAATAATGGTCTGGATGTGGGCTAATAAACTGAGCCTTAATCCAGACCAAACAGATACACACCTGGTCAGGAGAGATATTGATTTAACTGAGATTCAGCTGGTTTTGGATGAGGGAGCACTCCACTTGAAAATCAGTTTGGGAGTGCTCGTGAATCTGGCTTTGCCTCTGGATGTCCCGAGAGTAGCTGTGCCCAAGGGTGTCTATGCAGCTTAGGCTGATCGTGTACCAGCTATTCCCATTCCTGAGAAGATAGAGCTAGACAAAAGGAACACGACAAGGTTGCCCAATTTCTCCATTGCTTTTTATATCGGTCCTGGAGGTTTTGCTAAATATGATTAGAAAGGACCAACTGGAAAAAGGTATACAAGTGGGAGCCAAACAGTACAAACTGAAAGCATTTGCTGATGATTTGGTATTGACTTTACAGGAACCAGAATCTAGTACTAAAAGAGTTCTGGAACTGATTCAAGAATTTGGTCAGGTAGCAGGGTTTAAGTTGAACAAGACGAAAACTAAGGTTTTAGAGAAAAATCTAACTGAGATCAAGAGATAAGTTTCAGAAGGAGACAGGATTAACACTGGTTAAGAAAGTGAAATATTTAGGGGTTAATATGACCGCTAAGAGTGTGAATTTATTTAAGGATAATTATGAAAAATGTTGGACTGAAGTGAAAAAGGACTTAGAAATATGGTCAAATTTGAAGTTATCGTTGTTAGGTCGAATTGCTGTGATAAAAATGAATGTATTGCCAAGAATGCTGTTTCTGTTTCAAACATTGCAAATTTTGGACAAAATGGACTGTTTCAAGAAGTGGCAGAGAGATATCTCTAGATTTGTCTGGCAGGGCAAGAAGCCTCGTATAAAATTTAAGATATTAACTGATGCTAAAGAAAGAGGTGGATTTGCCCTGCCAGACCTTAAACTTTATTATGAATCAACCGCTTTTTGTTGGCTGAGAGAATGGATGCTTCTTGAAAATACTGACGTGTTAGATTTGGAAGGTTTTAACAATGTATTTGGTTGGCATGCATATCTGTGGTATGACAAGGTTAAAGCACATAAAGCGTTTTAAAACCATATTGTCAGGAAAACACTGTTTAATGTCTGGATAAGATACAAAGACCTGTTAGAAAATAAAACCCCGAGATGGCTGTCACCAATGGAAGCAAAGGCTCAGAAAAAACTCAATATAGAGGCCAAATGGCTGAAGTATTGGGAAATTCTGGAGCAAGAGGGAGATAGACTAAAACTGCAGAGCTTTGAAAAATTAAAAAACAGAGTGTGAGACTGGCTCCATTATTATCAAATAATGGAGGCATATAACTTGGACAAAAAATTAGGCTTCCAGGTGGAAAAATCAAAATTGGAAACAGAATTGTTAGACCCCAAAGTTAAGAATTTGTCAAGAATGTATAACTTGTTGTTGAAATGGAATACTCAGGATGAAACGGTGAAATCTGCTATGATCAAATGGGCACAAGATGTTGGACATAACATTATGATGGCTGACTGGGAACAGTTATGGACCACAGGTATGAAGTTTACGGCATGTAATGCCTTAAGAGAGAATCTAATGAAAATGATCTATAGGTGGTACATAACACCAGTCACTATATTCAGGCTTGCAAAAATCTACCATTTGCCTGATAACAAATGCTGGAAATGTAAGGAGACTGAAGGTACATTCTTTCACCTTTGGTGGACATGCCCAAGGATTAAGAACTTCTGGGAGATGATTTATAATGAAATGAAAAAGGTATGTAAATATACCTTTCTGAAGAAACCAGAAGCCTTTCTCCTGGGCATGGTCGGCCAATTGGTGCCAAAGAAGGATAGAACTTTTTTTATGTATGCTACAACAGCAGCAAGAATACTCATTGCAAAGCACTGGAAGACACAAGATTTACCCACCCGGGAAGAATGGCAGATGAAGCTGATGGACTACATGGAATTGGCGGAAATGACTGGCAGAATCCGAGACCAGGGAGAAGAGTCGGTGGAAGAAGACTGGAAAAAATTCAAAGTATATTTACAGAAATATTGTAAAATTAATGAATGTTAGAAGGATGCTGGAATGAAGTTACATGGTTTTAGCAGAAATGTTATAAAGAACTAAGTAAAAATAGATTGTTAATGGGCCAAAGTGTAAAATTTAAGGTCAGATTGTGTTAAGATAAATTATGGAACAAAAATTGAGAAAGATGGAAAGGATTTGCTGAAATAGCTAATTGAACAAGAATACAAAAAGGGAGGTGTGAGGAGGTCGATGATACAAGTAAATGAAAGGAAGAGATATAGAGATATTGGATGTGTTTTTTAAATGTTTTTGCTTTTCTTGTTGTTTTGTTGTATTGTTTTTTGTTTTTTTTCTGTTTTTTTTGATGTATTGTGAACTTTTTACTGTTTCTTTCTTCTTTTTTCTGTAACTATTAAACTTTTAATAGATATCTTTTTAAAAAAAAGAGAGAGAAGATAGATCTAGACAGAGTAACTCATGCATTCACTACATTCAGACTGTATTACTACACCCTGCCTGTGAAGAGTCTTCAGAACCTTCAGTTTGTACAAAATGCAGCAGCAGTGATACATAATTGGTCCTCTTCTGTAACAATTTGTTTGCAGATACAATTTTAAGTACTGAAGATTAACCTGTGAAGCCCTATAGGAATTGCATCAGGGCTACCTGGAGACAGTCTTCCTGTCTACCAGCCTGTTCACTCCCTGAGTTCTACCAGAGAACCCCATCACTAAGTCCTGCCCAGGGCTTAGGCACAATTGGCTGGAAGAAGAGAGAGGGCATCCTCAGATTGTAGAATACCTTATCCCCTGGGCCCCCTTTCTTACTCCCTCTCAACCTATTAGTTTAAAATTCCAGGATATGGCAAGCATGTAGAAGATTCAGGCAGACCTTTGTTTTATGTGCTAAGTCCATTTCCACTTTTAAGATCTTTTGTTTTTAATTGTTGTAGCTACCCTCAAGCAATGCAAACATCATGGAATGGTGGGGTGTATATTTCCTAAAATAAACCATGCATTCACTTGTCTATGATTAACTGAAATCAGTGGGGCTTACTGCACTATAGGACTGTACTATAAATGCTATACGTTTTGGAATTGAATCTTGAATCAATGCATTTAAAGAGTATGGTCACAATAAACCCCAAACATGTTTTATCTAAATTGCTGGCTTTTGTACATAATATTCTCTAATAACTACCTCTGACCACACCTACCTTTAAAAAAAAAAATCACAAGTAGATAGTGCCAATGTAAAACAAAGAGAAAGTGACAACTCTCCCACTTGCTACAAGTAAAACCCTTATTTGCTAACAGCAAGCCTGCCAACTCTCCTAAAAGGAACAAGATCATATCTCATCTGCATTTGCTAATATATTTAAATAAGCTTTATAGCATATTCCTCATTGCCAAGGATAGAGACCGAACTAAAATTAATTAGCTGGATTTAGAAAAAAAAATATCTTTGGTTAGGCTGGTTTAAAGCTGTCCAGATGGCAAACGGGAGCCATTATAATTCTGCAAGTTTAAAGGTTGAGCCAATGAAACAGATGTTCTGTGCTGCTCTATAGTAGGTCATCCTTTATATGCTAATAAGAATATTCAAATATAAAATCTGTGCAATAATTAAATCTTAACTCTACTCAAAACCAACTTTAAATCCCATTTGGATGGGAAAGAGCACAAAGCGACCTCAGAATTCCTTAGAAAGATTAGATGTGAAACGTGTCACACACTCGCGTCTTTCTGCTGCTTTGCTAGTTGGCAAGCTCCTCACCGACAATGTAACAATGGATGGCTTGCTGTTGACTTGTGGATACATTATCCAGTCCTTAGCTGGTGGCAGAAAGAGGAAATTCCAACAGGAAACCTTAAAGGAGTGCTCCCTCACGGGAGTGTTGATCATATTCAGAGTAATTTTTAAAAACCCTTGATTCTCACTAAGCATTGCACAAGTATTTTGTATAAAGAATGTGGGTTTTGCTTTCACAGAGAGCTGTGTCAGAGTAACCTCTATGCTTACAGCAGCATGGGTAGCTGAGTGACAGGCCTGTGATTCAACAATTCAGACAGCAAGAAAAGCAGTTCACATTCTTATTAAGTCATGTGACAAAACCAATGGACAGTATGTAATAAAGTTGTTCCGTTTGCAAAAAGACTTCTGGCTGGTGGCTGCGCAACAGAACTTTCCCTCCTTTGCCTCCCCCAGCACACTCCCTGAAGGTGTTCTAGGGATTTTGCCAAGTCTCCGGAGCAGATTTGGGGATGGCATGGGGAAGCGCAGGAAGAGGGAAAGTAGGGGGAAGGTCTATGAGCACAAGGACTTCTGTTTGTGCAATGGAACTACTCTGACGGTGAACAGTTTCAATGGTTTTTAAAATTAGAGTCCCTATTAGCAGGGCTTTTTTTCAGCCAGAACTCACCAGAACTCAGTTCTGGCACCTCTCAGAGTGGCACCATTACCATAAGGGAGCAAGGGAGGTGTTCATGGTGAGCACCTCTTTTTCTAGATAAATAGCACTATTAGGAACAAGTTATCATTATATCAGAACTACATGATATGGAGGATTCATGGATGCTACTAGAAACACTAGCCCGTCTACTTCCCTTCCCTTATAACATCTAATACTGCATAACACATGACATGACAGCACCACTGAGAGTTCACCCACGAAAAGCTGCAACCACTGAGAAAGTTGAAAGAGAAACAAGCAGCGTAATGTAACCATGTCGTGCATTTCGGACAGGACAGGGGATGTAGTACTACAGGGTGTTGTTTCTGGCAGAAGCCAACATAAAAGGAAAATATTGTATGACTAAAACATGGTCTCTCACTTTGAACTGCAATCATGCCGTTTAATAGGACCATCACTGAAATGCAGCTGGCAAATTTAATCTGGAATTTTGTAAGCATGTGATCTCTGTAGTATATGTCTGTATAATTCTGGCTGGATTAAAGAATAAATATGCAATACAGTGGAACCTCGGTTTTCGAACATAATCCGTTCCGGAAGACCATTTGACTTCCGCAATGTTCGAAAATCGAGGCGCAACGGGCGGTCTGCAAATTTCCAGAGAAAATTGAGGAAAAATACGGTAGTACCACAGCAGAAGCTGTTTGACTTCTGAGGGGCGTTCTAAAATGGAAGCATTTACTTCCAAGTTTTTGGCGTTTGAGTTCCGAAACGTTCATCAATGGAGACATTCAAAAACCGAGGTACCACTGTATAGTGGTACCTCAAGTTACATA
Organism: Podarcis vaucheri; assembly: GCF_965113315.1. Classification (NCBI taxonomy): domain Eukaryota; kingdom Metazoa; phylum Chordata; class Lepidosauria; order Squamata; family Lacertidae; genus Podarcis; species Podarcis vaucheri. Next base: position 108,867,832 of record NC_138759.1, read on the forward strand.
TGCTTCAGGTTACATACACTTCAGATTACAGACTCCGCTAAGCCAGAAATAGTGCTTCAGGTTAAGAACTTTGCTTCTGGATGAGAACAGAAATCGTGCTCCGGCGGCGCGACGGCAGCAGGAGGCCCCATTAGCTAAAGTGGTGCTTCAGGTTAAGAACAGTTTCAGGTTAAGTACGGACCTCCGGAACGAATTAAGTACTTAACCCGAGGTACCACTGTCTAGGAAACAGAATACTACAAGTGGGACTTGTAACATAAAGGGACAGTGTGGTCTGGTCCTGCTTATGATTCCAACTGCCAGGCCATGCCTTCTATCAGGATATTTCCTTTTAGTTTCTTCAACCCAGTTTTGCCATGTATTTCCCTGTTCCTTCTATAAGAGACACTCAACATTCTGGGGCCAAGGAGCATACTTAGTTTGCACTTATCTATTTTTAGATTTTTGCCCTCATAGAAGTCTTCGATTATATCTACTTCTGAAAACCCTGGGTTTTCCCCAAGCATGCTGACACCTCCCTTTTGCTTCTCATTGGTCCCATTTTGGTTACATAGCCATCAAAACTCAGCATCTCTGTTTCCACTTACTGCACAAGGGCTGTCAAGCTAGCACCCACTTCATATGTACACCTAGTGGCCCCAGACTCTGAGCTTTACTTAAAAAAAAAAGTCTCTAACTCTTTAAAGGTAAAAAAGGTAAAGGACCCCTGGATGGTTAAGTCTAGTCAAAGGTGACTATGGGGTGCGGTGTTGATCTCGCTTTCAGGCCAAGGGAGCCAGTGTTTGTCAACAAACAGCTTTCTGGGTCATGTGGCCAGCATGACTAAAACGCTTTGGGTGCAACACAAAGCCAAAGCGCATGGAAACACCATTTACCTTCCCGCTGCAGCGGTACCCATTTATCTACTTGAACTGGCGTGCTTTCAAACTGTGAGGTTGGCAGGAGCAGGGACCGAGCAACGGGAGCTCACCCCGTTGCAGGGATTCGAACCACTGACCTTCTGATTGGCAAGCCCAAGAGGCTCAGTGGTTTAGACCACGCCGCAACCCGTGTCCCGCATTACTCTATAAAGTTATTCTATGATTCTATGAAGCAAAATGTGCAGATACTCTTCTAAGTAATTTATGTGAAATAAGCCAGTATGGTTGCTCCTTCCTGTCTGTGTTTTTAGCCAAAATCTTAAGTGAGAGCTATGACTGATGAGAGAGTTGTTTGGACATGAGGCAATGGGTCTCCCTCCCCTTTAATGCATTTTTCCTGCTTCTGTCTTATTTTCTAGACAAAAATTAAACAGGTTAAGGCTTTTCTCGCATTGTTATGGGGAAAGCTTCACCATGACTGCCCTCTCTCTCATTTTGCTATATGCCACACTCCCCCAAGGGCAGCCATTTTGTGTCATGTCACACTCCCAGCACTCCCTCAACATTCAAAAGGGCCCTCTGGCATATGTGATCTCTAGAGAGAGAAAAGTTTAATTGTTGGATTTTAATTAGTGCTATCATAATACATTTTGTATTTCAATGATCAGAGAAAACAATTTTGTTTGAAACTTTGGCTGCTGGCTTTGAATTTAGTTATTTCAACTCATGTGTGTACGTGAAGCTTTAAACACCGTATGCACACATATTGGAACCCAGATTGGAACAGAGTTCCCAGACGTATATACATCTGGCTATGCCAATTCCTTATTTTACTTATTTGCTGGAGGAAACAGCAGAACAGAACTGGAGTGCATGCAGCAGATATGTTTGTCACAATAAATGTGGAACTGAGCAAATACTTTCAGGAATTCACCTAAAACATTTTCCTTCCACAAAACAGTTCTTGGTACTGGCAGTGAATGGGTTTCCCCCATAAACCTGTGACAGTAATAACATCTATATGAATTTTAGTTTTTCCAATTAAGCAACTTTGAGTGGCTGATGGCAAAGCCAACCAAATACAACAATAATTCACACAGTCTCTCAATATATAACATATAAACCCATTTTTAATAATAAGCCTCCTCACCCTCCACTATAACACGTATAATCTTAATTGTAATTACAGTCATATAAGCATGGGATCATGTTTATAAATGACTTCTGTGCTTTGGGAAATGTCACCTTTTATTTTGTAATTTATCTCAAAGCTTGAAGAGACCTTTCCACACATAATGCTTAACTGAGATGTTTAGAACATAAAGAATCTCCCTAATTTCTTATGAAAGAAACAGAGTTGCAGCACGTTTTACTTCTTTAGGTATTTTAAATCCATTGTAAAGAGTTAATTTATACCCAGTTCACCAACAGGACTGAATTCTCTGTTTTAGTCTCAACATGTTTGGTAATAGCTTTAAAGTACCCTTTGGCCCAGCATTAACATACTTTGTTCTTAAACTGTACTTATCTCTCTTCTTTGCAAGATATACTTGAAAGACCATTTTGCTCATAGTCCTAGTAATTTCTCCATTTATGGTACCAAATGTATTTTGCAATTTAATCCTTAAGCAATTCCTTGTAAAGCCCACACTGGCCACAACTTCATTGCAAAGAGTACTTCAGAGGAATTAACTTTTGGTCTGATACCATCTTAAGTAATGATGATTTCATTTAGAATTCACTAGCCTTAGCAAAGATGCTATAATCATTATCACCAGAGTTCCATCCTACAGAAAACTCAAAACTGAATGAAATTTCATACTTAGCTTCTTTGGTTAGGTTAATCAGTATTAGAATTATTGGCTCTGGATTTGTATTTTTAATAGACTACTGAAAATCTCACTGCTATACAAAAATGGTAGAAATAAAGTTCTGATAACAAAAATCTGATCCATTGTTATTATGATATAAATTTCTACAAAAACTTGTTACCAATGCAATGAAAAAGTGCAATACAATCTCTTCTGGAATGCTAACAAGTTCTTACCTACCAAATGTATTTGTTAGGCTACCTTTACACATTAAATCTATCGGTATATTCTCATATCACTTTAGTTAGGTGCCTCATAATACTGTACGCTACCCTGTTCAACTGCAATCAAGAGGAGTAAAAAGATGGATTTTCATTGTATGCTTAGCATGATTTAAAGGTGACTGTAGTGCCTAGGAGAAGCTTTCAGATTCAAATCTAGTGCTGAAGGAGTTCTGAGCCAAATCCCTCTGACTCAAACAGTCGTCATAGGGCAAATAGAGGTTAAGTGAGCCCTCCTCCGACGCCTAGTCCCTTCTCCCTTATAGACACTTAATTTTTTTATTATTATTATTAAAAATGCAGTAAAATGGCTACATTTTACATTAAGTAAAAATGAATGTAATAATGGAAATAACTTAAAAATGCATTATACTATAGCAGGATAATGTGGTTGCAAAATGTGTTACATCAGTCAAAACTACATAAAAAAAGTTTTTATTAGTACAAATTTACCCCAAAATCCATAAGAATTTTCTTGAGAATTTTTAAAAAAGAAAAATCCTTTTTTTGTAAGAATGCAGAATTTAACTGGAAAAAAGAGATGATGAAAGAACTGAAATCGACAGATTCTTCCATCCCTAGAGTAGGCTCAGGATGCTGGGTAAAGGTAAAGGAGCCCCTGACCATTAGGTCCAGTCACGGACGACTCTGGGGTTGCGGCGCTCATCTTGCTTTATTGGCCGAGGGAGCCGGTGTACAGCTTCTGGGTCATGTGGCCAGCATGACTAAGTCGCTTCTGGTGAACCAGAGCAGCGCATGGAAACGCTGTTTACTTTCCTGCCGGAGCAGAACCTATTTATCTACTTGCACTTTGATGTGCTTTTGAACTGCTAGGTTGGCAGGAGCAGGGACCGAGGAACGGGAGCTCAATCCTTTGCGGGGATTTGTATCGCCAACCTTCTGATCGCCAAGCCCTGGGCTCTGTGGTTTAACCCACACCGCCGCTGGGAGTACCACACAAATACTTGAACTGCTGGTGCAGTAGCTTATAAGGCATGAACATGGGGTTTAAAAACAAAAACCCAGTTTTAAAAAGGAACCTGTCCTACGAATAAGGCGCCCAGTTTCCTCACATTCTGTTGTCTTAAAAGCAACCGAGTTCATGCAATCCAGTCGGAACTGTGCAATTAAGCACTCGCAGGTCAGAAAAGAAGCTAAATTTAAAAGACACCAACAATCCACATACACTTATATGTATAATATATGCATAGCGATGGCATTGTTGTAATTATTACTTTTCCCCTCAGAAATGACAGCCATAAAAGAGCAGGGCAGGACACTGTGCTGCACATTGTCACTCTTGCATAAATTACAGCAACCTCATAAGCATGGTGGGATATTAGACTGACATACTGTACCACACATGAGTAACATCACATGCGTGACCAAGTCCAATTAGCTAAAAGAAGATCGCCTCTGTTGAAAAAGACAAGCTGAGCTGTGAGTGGGCTACTTCATAGCTTCCTTTTTTTTTTTTTTTTTTTTTGCTTCTTTTCCTTTGCTGCAGTCTCTAAGCAATAAAACCCAACATTTAAAGCTTTTTTCCAGCTACATCTAACAGACGAAAAGGAAGCAAGACCACTTATACAGTGCCCTGGATCAGGAATGAAGTAGGCATAAACGTAACACTTCAGTTAGAGCATATGGCCAACGTTGCTATAAAGTTAAAAAGTAGCTGCAGTTGTTGGCCTCCCCGAGGATACTCAAAAAAAGGCGAGGCAGGTGGTGGGAAGTGAGGGTGGGAGATGTGACTGTAAATGTGTAGAGATCCCATGCATTGCTCTCAGCTGTGTTGTTGTTCTCTTTATGCTTAGAAACAAGAGGTTTCTACCTCATAGGAAAGCTACAACCTTAATAAGGACCTTGGGAGTGAGTCGCGTCTTTCCATCAGCTGAGTTTGCAGTAATAGGCACTGGAAACGACACAGAATAAGGGATAAAGCCGGTTTTACTTCCCATTCAGAGATTAAAACCTCCCAATAAAAAGACAGGGTTTCACGCAGGTGAAAGGATGGAGGCGAAAATGGAGGATGCAGGGGAAGGGAGGGGAGATTCCTATTTATTGTTTTACTGTGGAATCACCATCTCTGCAACAGAAACAGCTGCCGCTTTCCTTTCTAAGGAAAAGTAGCAGTACTTAAAGCATGCTTTTTAAAAAGGGTGCTCAATGCGCTTTTTAGCTTGACCCATAGTAGACTGGCAATTGTGCGAGAAATAATTCTCCCCCTTTGTCTTAATCTGGAGTGCTATCTCAACAAAAGTTTCTGTGCAGGTGTGGGTGGGTGCACATGCGTACGCATGCACACACAATATTTAGATCCAGTATAAACTGTAATATTGACCTAACTTGAGAAACCCCTGGAAGCTCCAGAGAAAAAAACGAACTACGGTGGCGCTGTGGGTAAAACCTCAGCGCCTAGGGCTTGCCGATCGCATAGTCGGCGGTTCGAATCCCTGCAGTGGGGTGAGCTCCTGTCTTTCGGTCCCAGCTCCTGCCCACCTACCAGTTCGAAAGCACCCCTAAGTGCAAGTAGATAAATAGGTACCGCTTTATAGTGGGAAGGTAAATGGCGTTTCCGTGTGCTGCGCTGGTGCCGGCTCGCCAGAACAGCTTCGTCACACTGGCCATGTGACCCGGAAGTGTCTCCGGACAGCGCTGGCCTCCGGCCTCTTAAGTGAGATGGGCGCACAACCCTAGAGTCGGACACGACTGGCCCGTACGGGAAGGTACCTTTACCTTTACCTTACATAGTCAGCAAAGTGTAGTATGTGGCTCTTACTGAACTATACCACTTCAGATTCACAGCCGAACACTTCACTTCTGTTTTAATATGATGGGCTTCGTCGTTATATGTGGATTGCTCTAGTGCTATCCTAAGACATTCTGAGAACAGGAAACACTGAAAAGGTGGGATGCAAATTCATAAATAAAGAGCACAATATTCTGCACATAAGGGATGCGGGTGGCGCTGTGGGTTAAACCACAGAGCCTAGGACTTGCCGATCGGAAGGTTGGCAGCTGAAATCCCCGCGACGGGATGAGCTCCCATTGCTCGGTCCCTGCTCCTGCCAACCTAGCAGTTCGAAAGCACGTCAAAGTACAAGTAGATAAATAGGTACTGCTCCTGTGGGAAGGTAAACAGCGTTTCCATGTGCTGCTCTGGTTCGCCAGAAGCGACTTAGTCATGCTGGACCTAATGGTCAGGGGTCCCTTTACCTTTTTATTCTGCACATATTGTATGTGGAAGGTTTCAAGCCAGGGAGGGGTGTTTGTTTGTTTTTTAAGTATATACAGTGGGACTTTGGTTTAAGAACAGCTTAGTTTATGAATAACTTGGATTAAGACTGCTGCGAATCTGGAAGTAGGTGTTCTGGTTTGTGAACTTTGCCTTGGAATAAGAACATGTTTTGCTTCCTGTTGAGTGTGTTCCATTTGTAAATTGAGTCTCCCACTGCTTTGGGAAAGCACGCCTTGGTTTAAGAATGCTTTGGTATAAGAATGGACTTCTGGAACGGATTAAGTTTGTAAACCAAGGTACCACTGTATACACAACTCTCCCCCCTCACCTGATGTGTGGAGTGTTACAGCCCAGCAAGATTTGTATTATGTGACTCTGCTGGCTGTTTAGCCGTGCTATTTTCTGAATCACAATTTGCTTACCATTTGCCACTATCATACAATTATGGGGAGTCGGGGGCGGTCCAGCAGTATGATCATAAGCAATTCTCTTAGTGAGTGATGAATAGATCTGCATATTGCAAATGCATCTCTACTTCAAAATGTCAAAACACTTTTAATATACTTTTAGTCACTTAATCCCAGGCTTCCTTTTTACAAGTTCCAGGGAGAATAGACATTTTAGCTCGCTGGAAGAAAGAAAAAAAAGTATAAGCATGTCTCATTGCACTTTAAAGGCTAATATAGTGTGCCATCAGCTTTCATGGGTCAGAGCTTATACTACAATATTGACACTCAATCCACATTTCAGGGCAGTGAAAAGTTTCAAGGGGCAGCACTTCCTGGGTGTGCAATATTTTATTTTTTTTAATTTACAAGCAGAGCATAGTAGAAACAAATATATACTCCTACAACAGATCACATACAGTATTCACTACCTTTCAATCAGAGTGCCAGAAACAGCTCCAACGCTTAACAGTATCCAACCTAGGGTGATTCACAGCTCCAGACTCTGTCTCTCAATTTCATTCCCCCTAAAGTCAAACTTGGCTATAAACTGTTTCTTTGTGTCCCCCACCCGCAGCTCTGGTGGCCATCACATCCAAAAGGCTAGAAACAAAAGAGAAACATTGAGGTTCTTTTGTCAAATCCCTAATCCCCACCAGACAATATTTTAGCAAAACCAAAGTGACAGACTCATTCATCATAATCAGAGATGGGCTGAGCTCAAAACAAGTTATCTGTTAGTCTTTAAAGAGCTGCAAAACACTTAGTTGTTTTTGCTTGTCAGAACAAACCTGAGGTGGAGGTAAAATGGTTGTAAATGCATCTTAGCATTCCAATTCTCTTTGGCAATTTTGGGATTATTGTTTAAGATTAAGGTATACCTGCATCCCAGCCCTACCAATTCCTTTGCCTACAGCAAAACTGGTGCTTTGTCACATCTTTTAGCTAAATGCAACATTAAAACTTCACTAAAGTATTAAAGCATTATATGATTCTCCAAAGAAGTGTTAACAAATAGTTTGTCCTTGACTAAGCTCCTAGTTAATCTTCAATAATTAGAAAGTGTAACATACCCAATGGTGAACGAAGCAAAATCAATCTGATTTCTATTTTCAGGTTAATACACATCTTAAAAAAGAATATTGTGATGGTGTTCAGAGTCCTAACTTGAAGGTTTTATTTCAAACTCAAGGGGTGGAAGCAACTTATAATAAAAATGTCACCCATTTAGATAACGAGCCTCCCTGTAACCCAGCATAGTGAAATTCTGGTCCAAGGGGCTCAGGCTTTTTAAAAGGCCCCCCAACCCCCAATTTACTAATGCCAGCAATGATGGTATCAGCACAGAGGAGCAGATCAGAGCATTCAGGAAACAGCAAGAAGCACCCCAAGCTGCTCTGATGTTTCCTCAAGTGCTAGCAAAAGCCAAATACTTAGGAAGCATGACAGCAGACTTGAATGGTCCTTCCTGTTTCCTGACAACGCCCATTTCCTGAGTTGAGAGGTTTAAACTTCTCTCTATCCAGCCCAATGCCATGATGGGAAGGATACGCAGTACCCAAACCAGCAAAGAAGTGGGAGGAGCTTCTGTCTGTCATGTGGTGTGTGTGTGTGTGTGTGTGTGTGCGCACTAAATGCATCCCTGAAGCATTCGGACCAATGTACATTAGCTGTTCCTGCTGCAACCCAATGCAGAATCTAGAATTTGAATGCAGATCTGAAAAGAGTCCACCTTCCACATTCTGAAAGGTGGAATTCAGGAGGGTGTGTTCTGAAGTACTTGAGAAAGAGAGTAAAAACGTAAAGGGATAGCTAAAATGATTTGGAATTAACTACTCACTTTCCTCTTAACTAGTCACTCTCCTAATAATTATTTATGCACCTGGCATAGCCTATTTTATGCCTTTGGAGTATAAGAATTCTTTCTGGGTACTTGAAGCCGAGGGAGAAAAAGAATCTTGGCAATTGATAGCCACCTGGGAGGGACAGCTTACAAGTACAAAGGATAAAAATAAAACCAGACACTGAACAGGAGAGAACACAGAAACGTATGTGCTGCCAAATTAACCATATTGATTCTCATTGTGACCATGTTTTTTCTAGGGGCAGTAAGAATATCGCTACCTCACAGCTGAATTTATTTAGGGTGTGTTATTATTTTATTTTCATCTATTTAATATATGTTTATCCTGCCTTTCTACTGTATGTGTACAATGTGGCTTACAGCAGAGAAATTTTAAAAACAAAACATTAAAATAATTATAGATTTTTTAAAAGCAACAACAACCTTTAAGTAGCCACAGTTATTTAAAAAGTCATGAAACTAGCAGATGGTGATAAAATCAGAGGGAAGCTCAGAAAAATAAATATAGTATTTGCCTGGATAAAAAAGTAGGAAGGTCTGTATTTCTAGGGAACGCGTTCCAGAAAAAGCATGCTATCACAGGAAAGGCTCTGTCCCACCCAGACTGTTGCCAGCCTAGCTTTGCATGTGGAGGCAGGTGAAAGAACTTCCGAAGAACACATAAGTGACCAGCCAGGTTCGCCTGGAAGAAGATATCCTGGTCCCAGGCCATTTAGAACTTTATAGAGGAAGAAACTCCAACAAATTGGAAGCCAATGCAAATCCTTAAGTATGCATTGCAGTGCCTCCCTGCTGATAAACTAGTCACCATATCTCATGTCACTTGAAGTTTCCAAACCTTTTCCAGAGACAGTCCCACATATAATGAATTCATGATTACTGTAACCAGTACATGGATAGTAATGATGAAGTCATCCTTTTCCAAGAAAGGGCAGAGCTCCTGTACCAGGCAAAATTAGTAAGAAGGCCCTTTTTGCAACAGGTGCCCCTCAGGCAACCATTATAAAGGCTGAACCTAAAAGTACCTTGAGCATATTGCACCCATAGCATTCTTGAATTAATCTCAGCACCAGGTCTGTGTGTAATAATGTTTCTGTCTGAGTTGGCATGTGTCCTCATCTTTTTTTTATATAGACATTTCCTGCTGGTTATACAAGTGCAAGCTTGTACATGTTTTACAGGCTTCCTGAAAGTGTGTGTGCCTGCTGCTAAAACTATGCTAAAATTCCATCGCTGTTTTTCATTCTTTAGTCTTTCCAGCTCAATCCTAATCACAGATTATCAGAAAGATGACCCCCTGATTTCAATAGGTCATGCTAAGAAGTAGACCTTAAATGGGTCTTCAGGTGAGGCCATGACATATTTATGGTGGCTACGTTTTTAAAAGGTATGGTTTGTTTGTTTTTAATAGTTTTGTTTTTAATAGCTGGAATCAACAATACTATTTGGGAGTATATTCTCATGATATATGCAGAATACACATAAAGATGCAAAAGGCACATACAAGTCAAATACGCAATGAACTGTTTACTTTCAAACTATGGATGGAATTTAACATGACAGTATTCGGAATGTTCCATTTGTGCAAGCCTAACAGCTTGCTAGACAGAATGACCCCCGCCTCTGCCGCCTTCGGCGTCCTGTTCTGTGGGTCCTCCAAACTCTACCTGTGGTGCAATGGATTAATGCATCAGGTTGGTGATTTGAGCCCACCCAGGGACAGCTGTGGGCAGGATCCCTGCACTGCAGGGATTAAATGACACTTGGAGTCCCTTCCAACTCTCTGATTCTATTATTCAAATCTGAGTCAATTTTTTTTTAAGGGGGTGGGGAGGGTTGTATGTGGAAAACCCTGTTGTGCAATAGAATTAATAGGTTGAATTTTGCCCTATAATTTTGGCATGTGGGGGGTGGTAGAGCCTTATCTACAATTGCTCTTTGAACATTCCCTACAGGATACCGTGGCCAATACTGAGTTCTTTGGACTAAACCAAGTATAAATGAATTAATTCATATCTGTAATCTGAAGTAAGAACTGCTAAAGTGTTTTGCTGTTTTCAATCTAAAACTTACTAGACCAACTTGCTGGAAGGTGGTGGAAGAAGAGATAAGGGAAAACAAAAACAGAAGCAGCACAGCTCTTGGTCAAAACTTAAGCACAGCCTTTAACCTTCAATTCCTTTTGGTTCCAAAGGCAGAAGCCTGAACTGGGCTAAACTGGATAGATTCCTTATAGGGTTTTAAAATTATGCAATACACTTTGCCTGTGAGCATGATCAAGCAATCTCTGAAATAAAAAAGGAATCTTTCACATTAGCTTGTGGGGGTGAGAATGGGATCAGATTACCCAGTTTTCAATCACTGTATGCCAGATTTCCATGGCAATACATTAAAGGAAAGAGTGACCTCACTGCAAGTTGTCTCTTTGACTGAATAATATGCCATTCTAAAATATCACTTTAGGGCTAAACAGGAATTAAACTGGGGTTGGGAATAGAAGGCAAGTAGTTTTAAATATCCTTTAATATAATGTTTAATTTGATAGCTTATTATACTTAACAGAAAATGAAAAGCATGTATAATATTAAAAGTGTAATTTGTAAAGGAGGGGTGATACTAATCCTAATATCACATTTATTTAATACTGTGAATCTGTTAAAGTTGCAAGCCACTGCTACTATGAATCTGATCTACATAATACTGTGTGGCCATTATTAGACCACTTGACCAACTACTTAGTAGGTCAGCCCCACACCTTCACCCTATTGTTTAGCCACAGGCATTTGATGTTGCATGGTGAGCAGTAACTTTTTCATAGGGCCTGAGTAAAAGTCAGATCCAGTAGATTAAAATGAATTCTCTTGAAGTTGCACGATTCTAAATGCCCCCCATAACAACAATATCAAAATAAAGCTTACTTTGGCAGACTACGCAAAAAAATCAAAGATCCCATGCATGCAAACACCACAAAAACATTTATCCAAGGCATGAATCCTCACGGACACAGGATGGCCATAAAAAGGATAACAAAATTACCAACAAGTTGCAGAGCAACTATGTGGACAAAGAGATGAACTGTGACGTGATTGGGATGTGAGAATCCACAGCAGAAATTATGAGAATTCATACAAATCCGTGTTTTTGTACCATGTCAGGGCTGAAAACACCAGATCTGGAATTTCGACAGTCAAGTCAATGGAGACAGATGTGATCTGTGATTTGATGGTGAGCATGGGAAAATGAAGAAATTTCCAGAGGATATGTTTTACTGGATCCAAGATGTGTGTGTACATGCAACCCTCCCCTCTCTTTCAGACTCTCCATTCTTCTTGTCACAAACCACTTCATTTTTCTCCCCCCTCAATTCTCTCCAGAGAATCTCTCTTCTCACTTCTTTCACCTCTATATGATTTACAAGGCTCAGAGTGTCAGCTCAGTTGCGTATCGATCATGCCTTGAGAATCTCATAGATCTGAAGGAGGTAATAGGCAGTTGCTCTTTCAACTCCAAAAGGGGAGACGGTTCTCACCCTCACCACCTCATGAGAACGGAAGTATTGTGTAGTGGTTGAATCTCATGAAGATAAGTGCTCAAGGATGCCAAGAAGCAACCTAGAAGCACCATATCAGCAACCTCAGGGTGATACCATCAGGACCATATACCACTCAACAAGCATCATCTTAACTGGCTACAAGTAGATGTCTGGGCCCAATTCAATTCATTAGATTTAATGGAGTAGATCTCACTGTCTTAGGAAACATCTCTTCCCATTTGAGTTTGTATGCCTATTAGGGTCAACTGGAGAGACTGTGCTGTAAATCACCATACCAAATGAGGGATAACTATGATCTAGACATAGCACATAAGAACAGGAACATAAGCACTGCTTCGTAGTTACATACATTCATCAGTCTTCGCCATCTGTGGACCACTGCATTGTCTCTCATTTCATTTAAGCAGAAAACCATTATTAAATCCTTGAATATGAGGCTGTGTCAAAAAGCTCTATTTTCTTTTGATTTTTTTTTAATTGGTAGCATTTGCTTAGGTTCTTACTAAATATAGGTTCATGCTAGCTATTAAAATAGAGTATAACTTTGCTATGTAATTAAATGGCAACACTGTTATGCTTATTTTTAATCCTTCAAAGACTAAATATCATGTTAGTTGGTCATCTATACAAAATTCAAAAGAAACAAAGCCCACTAGTGTTCTTACTAGTTTAGATGATTAATTAAAAGGTCTGTTGCTTAACATTTCTGCATTACACTTAAGACATCCAATGTTGTCTGTTCCTTTTGTTCTGGTTTAAGGGTCTGTTAATTGGTCTACCCATTCAAAGATTGGAAATGTAAATATATAGATGCAGTGCTCTTTCTATGTTGATTTAAAAGATAATAGTACTGTATAAGCACAGGATGCTGTGAGCAAGGACCAAAGCAATATATCACTCATAAGCTGCAAAAATGTACTTCTATCTATTGAACCACCTACACAAGGCCAGCTTTAGGTCCAGAACCATTATACAGTGGTACCTCGGGTTACAAACACTTTGGGTTACAAACTCTGCTAACCCGGAAGTTGTTGCTCCGGGTTGCAAACTTTGCCCCATGATGTGAACGGAAATCACGCACTGGCAGCAGGAGGCCCCATTAGCAAAAGTGCGCCTCAGGTTAAGAACGGTTTCGAGTTAAGAACGGACCTCCAGAACGAATTAAGTTCATAACCCGAGGTACCACTGTACACTTCTGCTGAAGCTCAGATACATACTCCAGTATCAAAACATTTATCATAGAAGTCCTTTCCATAGCCACTAGTCATATTCATAACTGCAAGATTATCTCCAGGAGCAGAAGCAGTTGCTGAGGACCATTGCGTGGAAACAGGTTATTACACTCATATTCTGCTTGTGGGTTTCCCATAGACTTCAGCTTGTCCACTGTGCAAACAGAATGCTGGACTAGATTGGCCTTTGGACTGATCTAACAGAAGTATTTTTAGGCTCTTATGTCCTGAATCTAGACACTGCATCTGACATTTATAGCCTTCAAATATCGGAAGCTGCCCTTTGGTCTCTACTCATCTGTTTACTTTTGAATTCAATAGAATCTAACACAATGTGGAATTATGACATCCAGTCAGCATTTAAATCCAGCCACCTTAATATTTATGGAATTCTTTCTGACAGTATGAATCAGAATTAGTTCATCTCTTTTATGAAATAATAGCACATTATCATGAAATTGGGGGTTCTCACAAGGTTTCTCCAGCAAATCCCTGTATGGTTCCTTTAGCAAAAAGGAGAACATTTGAAATAAGTAACATTTGGTGCAATGAACTTTGAAACACCCCCTCCAAAAAATAAAAAAGTCTAAATGTCCATTGATAAGAGGAAAGGTTTGAAAGGGAGTATGCGAAAGCTGGAACTGAAGTCACCCATGTCTGCCAAGCTAACTTGAATCAATCAATTCAGCTGGGGGTTTGTCTTTTTTACAAAACCCCTATACAAACCATTTCTGCTGACCAAATGCATGCATTTCAGAGTTAAACAGTAGCAGACAGTAAGCTTGTCCTTTTCAAAGGGCTTAATTCAGAAAAAGAGAGGAGAAGGATTTTAAATTTCAGGCTGCAATACAGTGCACCATTACTTGGAAGCAACCCCCACCAAACATAAATGGCATAGGACTAGAATGTCTTTTCTTTGGTATTATGTATGTATCATCAGAGAGGAAGAGGCAATCAATAAACAACCTCTGAGATGGAAGCAGGGAGCTTGATCCTTGCTCTTAATCAGATGGACCAACCATGAAGTCAACCTTCAGGGAATTGATCACACCTCGTAACATACTCCTAAAACAGAGCATAAGTTCCCAACTATCAGTTGCTGGAGCAACACAAGAAGCTTTCTCTGCTTCTTTGGCCAAGGGACGGTACAGTTACCATCCTATGCACTTTGTGAAGTGTGATTGAAATCTGTGCCAAAACTCTGACCACCAATCATGTATTGTGTCCTGTCAGATGCTTTTTTTTGCAATTCCAGACAGGAAGGGGCAGGAATGACATCCTGCTGTACAGGAAGTGTGCTGAAACTCTGTAAGCTTGCCATAATGTAATTTGGTGCCTTTCATTCAGTTTGGGGTGGGAGTGGGGGTCACAACAGGTGTAGTCTTGGTGCAAAGGAGAAGCTCAACAGCAAGACTCATCAAGTAAACATAAATGGCTTTTTGCCAAGATCTTGAATTTTTACAGTGGTAATTTTCACAACTTTCTCCACCAATAGAGTTCAGTTTGGCCAAACTGTTAGCTCCACTTCCTAGTCAGAAAGCAAAAGCACTGATCCCAGTGACACCTATAATGCCGATCACCCACATGTGGATCTTTCTCACACTCTTTACACCACTGAAATTTTAACTGCCTTTTCAAAAGAAAGCAAACCAAGTTTTGACTTGTTCCCCCCCCCCCAATATATGTAACCTGACCTTCAGCTGACTGATTCAAAACATAACTTTCCTTGTTCCCTACTGCAGAGAGGAGGCACTTTCCAATAATGGTAGGGTGAACAACTATCACTCTTCTGCATTGGCATCCATCAGATAAAATGATTAAATCTATATCAGTCACTAAATGTATAAGAAATAAAGTCACTGTAACAGAAGCCTGCTGTAAAAGTGCAATGCTTCTTGCATGACAAAAGAGTCCCTTGACTGTGCCTCAGAATTTGTTTTTGATAAATGGAAAGCAATGCCAAGATGTTTATCTAGCAGCAGCAAGACTATTACCCAGTGCCAATATTATATTCTGCTAACATCATCTGTTAAATTCTATTATCTGTTACAGACTCTCATTTTGGCCCTAAGTGCTTTGGCTAAGATTCTAAGCATAAATAAATTCCATCTAAGTCTGTAGGACCAACATCTATGCAGCCAGCAGTGGAAACAGGTTTTCCCATAGTGATCTCCTGTAGATCCATAATCTCCTGTGCAGCCAAAACCAATACACAGAGAAAGATAATGGGGTCTTCTCCCTTTTTTTATCTTTCTGTGACAGTGGTGGTGCATCGCCACACACATACACCAGACACTTCATAGTGTGACAGGTGATTTTTTCGTGCATCCTGGGTCTGTGTCCCTGGCAGAAGCTGGTTTCACCAACCCCGATGTACAGACACTACTCCACTGTGATAAACTTTGGGGTTTTGACAAGTAAAAAATAATAATAATTCAATTCTTCCTAAAACTCAGTGGAGCAGAACCAGGTGCATCTGCCCACATTTACTTTATGCAAGATTGGTGGCCATTAATAGAATAGTTGGAAGATGCACATTTTACATACATATAGCCAAGCATATAAAAGAGTGCATACAAACAGGATGTTTTTATCCTGTGATTGTTACGAAAATACTTTACTAGACTGAGCAGTGGAGCAGGAAAGAAGTGGTTTTGTATTTTTGTTAAATATGTAGAGAAGCAAAGAAGCATATTGGATGTTGTATTATTTTCAGGGAGATACGGGTGAAGTCTAAATCAGGAAGAGCGATTTGAGGGGGAACTGATCTAAACATTCAGCCTACTATTCAGAGACATCATTCTGCAGAGAGGAAAAAGAATTACAACCATTTTGCCATTCAGTGCAGTAAAGCCAGTGCCTTCAATATTAAGAGAGCGAGCAGCATAGTTCCATTATGAAACACAAAGAAGACATGAATCTAAATTAACACAAAATACTACTGAAGCATCTATGCAATACATTGCTAGGAAACAGTTTTATCTAGACACAGGATTATTTATATATATTTGTGTCATAGTCACAATATTATATTTTGTATCATTTATTTTTCCGTACATTTAGTACTAAAAGCCTTCCCCAAATATATTATTTCTTCAGCACAAATATGCCTGTACTGCATAGGAAGGAGAGGGAGAGATGAGCCGAGGATACATTTAGGAGATGTTAAGATGGAGAAGAGAAAATTAAAAGAGCATAATTGGGAATAGGAACATTATCACACAGAGCCCTTCAGAACAAGACTACCTTGATTCTGCAGTGGCGCTTAATTAGCAACAGTTTGCAACTAGAGGGAAATTAGTACTCAGCATAGTTTAACTCAGTCCTGATTGTGCAAATAGTAGATATTTTGGAAGCTCAAGTGGTTTACTTTTCAAAAGAGGTTCTTCTATAGTGCTGGATTTGATTGGAGGCAGACAGAGATGCTCTCCCTGTCTCTTTGCAACAGTGAAGCCCACTTTATGGCTCCGTTCAGAGCCAAACTAGAAGATACAATTAATGTGTGAAAAACATTTCATATATGTTTTAAACAAATAATAGCAGTGTGAGGGGGCAGGGGGCAAACCTGATTAGGATTGGGAATGGGGCATGTGAAAAGGGGTGGGGTTGGGGGCTAAACATTTTCCCTGCACCATGGTTCCCATTTCCAAGCTGCTATTTGTCACAAGAGGAAAGCTACCATTGTCACCAATGCCAGCTTCATCCCCAAGGCAAATAGTTGTTTGAGGGGCAATTTTTTCATCAGGACCATGATGTGGGAGAAATAGCTAATCCTTCCCCATGCACCAAGGTTCTAATCAGTTTCCTACTGTGCTGCTATTTAATTCTTTTTTTAAAGAAACAGACCTGTGGAGAACATCTACACATCATCTAGTTTAGTCCTTAGACAATCCATGAAACTGTGGTTTGGAAGATCAGAATGACTTGTGGGCTCATCTCCCTTCTTGAACACTGGTTTGCAGTGTTCCAATTCTGGTTTGAACAGAAAGCATTAACCATAGTTTTGGGTGCCATAACAAACTAACACAAAATAGCAAACTAAAAGTGTAACTCTATGCAAGAAACACTTATTTCCAATTATCCAAACTATAGGAGCTGGTGCTTTAGTTACTGGTTCTTTTTTCCTTTTACTGATAAATACTACTACTTGGCTGTTTTTTAAAGGGGGGGGGATTGGGGTAGGAACCGACTAAGGGATCATTCATCACTAATGCTATGCCATGTCTAAACAAACCAATTAGTGACAGAAGTCCACAAGAAAGCAGTTTTGCAGGGAACCTTTGCTGAAAAGGACTTCCTCATAAGTAAACATTATAGAAGGCTCTGTCGTCATGTAACGAACACTATTAAGTGCTGCATGGACTCATCATTTTAATTCTACTTCTGGCTGATTACAGAAAAACACTGTCTCAGCAGTGCTAAAAGGTCCTAGTGTAAAAACAACCACTGATTTCAACTGATTTCAAAGCAGATCAGGCTGTATTGGTAGATCTCTCTGGGTGATGACTGACTTTTTAAGCAACAAAATAAATTCTTTACACAGACACAATTATTCTGTTGAAATGAAGAAGAAAACCAGTAGTAGTGGTGCCTGGGTGCAGGGGTGGGTAACCAAGAGTGAATTTTTGTATGGAAGAAATGTGAGCCCAGTTCAATTCTGGCACTCAGACTTATTTAGCTCAGAATTCTTTAATTCTAAGGGGATATTTTGCACCTGGCTCTGGTCAGTGGATCTTGGGGTCCTAGTAAAAAACCAAAGCAAACCTCAAGTCTGCCAAACCCTGGACTAGAGGAAACAAGGTTTACATTGCAACGTTCTTTCTGTATGCATGGTGTATACAGATTTGTATCTCCAAGGCATGCAGGATCCCCAGATTTTCAGCTCCTTTCTTATATGGCTCACCTCCTTAGTATTCTATTAATATTCTCAGTGTACCTTTGAGGCACAGCATTAACAGGCAGGTAGGCTGCTTGGTAGGCACATTAATTGCCATCAGAAAGGGTTGCTGTGGACTGTGATTGTTATAATGCTTATCTCCTGCTGCTGATTGAAGCTGGCAATAATGTTAAGTAGGAATTACTTTTCTTGGATCTGAGATGAGAATTAAGAGTTTGATTCCTGCCGCCTCCATAAATACACCCACCTTTGGGTGCAGCTGGAACCCT
The DNA here is from genome assembly GCF_965113315.1 of Podarcis vaucheri. Classification (NCBI taxonomy): domain Eukaryota; kingdom Metazoa; phylum Chordata; class Lepidosauria; order Squamata; family Lacertidae; genus Podarcis; species Podarcis vaucheri. The sequence continues at coordinate 108,886,283 of NC_138759.1, forward strand.
GCATTGTGAAACTGTTGATCTTTAGACTAAAATATGCAACATCACCAAAAACAGCCTCTTTAGTACTGAGTGATTGGCAGCCAGCCAGCCAGCGTAACTTCAAGTTAAAAAAACTAGATACAGGAAATTATAGACCTGTCAGCCTAAATTCTATTTCGTCAGAGTTGTTGAAGAGCATTATTAAGGCTAGAAGTGGAATCCTATACATATCTGCTCAAAAATAATTTGAGGAATTCCATGGAATTTCTCGCAGAAAGGGGGGTGCTGGACAGTGGCGTAGCGTGGGGGTGCAGGGGGGGCCGGCCGCACCGGGCACAACATCTGGGGGTTAGGGGGCGCAAATCCACAGGTTAGGGGGCGCAAATCCACGAGTTAGGGGGCGCAAATTACTTGCCTTGCCCCGGGTGCTGACAACCCACGCTACGCCACTGGTGCTGGAGCATATCGAAAACAAACCAGGGGGGGGGCTCTTATCTCATTCAAAGCAATCACTGCAAGGCAGGAAGGATAGTAGACAGTTGAGGCAGCCCCAACTTGAGCAATATATCATGTACAATTATACGTGCAGCTGCCTGTGGGTTCCAGGGGTGGGGTACTCAGGCTTCCATACCCCAATAGATTCAGTTCTCAGGTGAACACTTGGCAGAGGCAAGTTTGTTCATGAATAGCTTCCCTTTTATTAGAAATAAGCTAATACACACAAAATACAGACATCTCGTAGCAAGGCAGAGCAGCTCATAAACATTTCCTTCCCCTCCAGCATACGTATACAGAGACATACAACAAATGAGACACACCCAGCAGGACTCAATCACCTCAGGCAAGTAGCCGAGGTTTCATTACAGGCCCCTTAAAGCAGGGAGGAGGAACCTGTGGCCTCACAGATGTAGCTGGGCTCCAGCTTCTATCAGCCCCAGCCAGAATGGCCAATGGTCAGGAGTAACGAGAGTTGGGATTCAGCAAAGTCGGGAGCTGCAGACTGCTCACCCCTGCCTTAAAGATAGTGCAATGAAGGTTGCACGTCACCCCGAATCTCTGCCGAGTGGCAGCAAGATTGTAGGGGGTTCCAGGTGGTTGCCCAGGGTTCTGTTTCTGTTGGGGAAATTGAGGAGTGGAGGAAACTAGTGTTTTTTAGAAATATGGTTTATTTCACACATATTTACACCTAAAGTCTTCAGTGGAGAGGGCACAGAACATTATATGTGAAATGTGTCTCTCACTGCCCCTCTCATAGTGTCAGCAAGCTCAGATCAAAAGCAACAATCAACTTTTTGTTCCCAGAACACTTTTACAGTGGTACCTCAGCTTACATATGCTTCAGGTTATAGACTCCGCTAACCCAGAAATAGTGCTTCAGGTTAAGAACTTTGCATCAGGATGAGAACAGAAATCGTGCTCTGGCGGCGCGGCGGCAGCAGGAGGCCCCATTAGCTAAAGTGGTGCTTCAGGTTAAGAACAGTTTCAGGTTAAGTACGGACCCCCCAACGAATTAAGTACTTAACCCGAGGTACAACTGTATATTTCAAAAAGGACACATTTTTCTATGATATCACACCTCCCTTCCTGCCATCATCCTGGCAACCTCCCAAATCTCCTGTCTCTGTCCACTCTTCAGAGCAGGGGATGTATAACTTTTTGCATTGTCAATTGCCCTTAAGGAACCAGTACCTGGCTCCCCATTATTTCTCAATGGCTCTGCATTTAGCTAGCCCAGTCTGGCTGGTGTGCATAAGCTAACATATTAATTTCTTGTCTGGCACAGGTCTACAGCTTGCATTTCCCCCTCATATGCCAAATATTATCTACATACTACAGTTTGTTAATTTCTACCATTCACTAACAGACTCTGGTACCCTAGATTTATCACATTATTCCTTTCTTATACATTCAATATACCCCAGTGTGAAGTATTAAACCTCCCATCCTATTTTGACAGGCCTAAAACAGAATTGCATGGCATTGTAGCACTATAGTAGTGAGGTGGCTTGGGGGCTACGGGCAGCCAGCTGCTCAACCCACCCACCAACCCACCCACCCACAACTGAACAGATTACAGTAGGGGTGGAGAACTCTTATGCATGGCATATATGTTTATTCATAATTGCAAGAACCACCTTTTCCTTTATCTTGCTCCTTTTATCCTGATGATGCAGACATCATCCAGCGCCTGTCTCTCTCCCCAGCTGTGTGCCCTTTGCTGAATCTGCTTGTCAATCTTGTCACACAGCCCAATACACAATCCGTTTTCAATCTAACCCAGATGAGTATATAGGAAAAGCAGTGAGCCAGTGTGCAGTTAGGTGGTCAGAGCATACATGATGCCCTGATCTTTAGTATTCCACAACTTGGAGAACAGTAGGATTGGAGCTGAAAGATTAGGAAAAGGTTTAAGTGCATAGAGGCTAAGTTTTAAGCAAATACAGTGGTGCCTCGGGTTACATACGCTTCAGGTTACAGACTCCGCTAACCCAGAAATAGTGCATCAGGTTAAGAACTTTGCTTCAGGATGAGAACAATCGTGCTCCGACGGCGTGGCAGGAGCAGGAGGCCCCATTAGCTAAAGTGGTGCTTCAGGTTAAGAACAGTTTCAGGTTAAGTACGGACCTCCGGAACAAATTAAGTACTTAACCCGAGGTGGGACTTCCGGTTCGGCGCCAGAGCTAATGGCTGCTCCCTCTCCGAGCTCCGGAGAGAGGACGGCTCTGCGAGTTCGGGTCTGACCCGCTACGGCAAGCGGGGGACCCCTAAAATCACAGGAACGGAGCCTGTGAACAAGGAGATTCGGTGGGCACCTGAAGCGCCCCCCTTTACCGCAGAAAGAGCCTTTTTAAAGGCTCCGGAACGACAACGGGGAGCGCGGTGCTGAGAATCGCTACCCAGCCCGCAGGGTGAAGCCGCGTCGCCATTAGTGGAGAGCGCCGATTCCCTTCCTGAATAATCTGGACAAAAAAGACCCGTGAGTAAGATTGAACCTCTATTCGTGCCAAAACTACCTGAAATTAGGCTGAAAACGGGAAAGGCGAAAATTAAGGAAGTCTGCCTTCCCCCGACTGCATGACAACTAAAGCAACGAAAGTTACTGAGCTGCATCCGTATGGGATATTGCTTTTAACTGCTTGAATCCGACATTTGGACTTTGACTATCCCCTCTAGCTTGCAGGGCAGAGGGGAGGAATAAGTGACTTTTTAAGCTGCATGACCAATTTAAAGGAAAGGGAATTCTCTGCAGCCTTCAACCTGGCACAAACTGCTATTAGAACAAAGGAACACTGAACGGACTCTAGACTCTTGTGAAAGTAACAAAGTGGAAGTCTCACTGCTTATTTGATACAAAGTTTTGGGACTTGGTGGATACAATACAGCAGGGAAGGCTGGGACTTTATTTAATGGGAAAGTGTTGCAATATACATATAGAAACCTCCCGATAAATTTGCTTTTCAAATACTCTTTGCCTTTGTTTGCGGACATTTTGATTTGCTCCCTCTAGAGGGTAAATTAAAAGTTGCTACGCTTTGGGACAGTGGAATTTTCCTTTAGGAGAAGGCTCTCGTGGGAAACGACCTTGGGATATGAGTGGTCCAGCAGACGAGATAAGCACGAGAGCCAAGACAAGGCAATATCAACAACAGCTACAGCAACACAAGAAAAGAGGCTCGATCTCAGGCATAACTCCTACAGTGACAACAGGACAAGAAAAAGGTACAGCAGTCTCCATGGATGCAGTGTCGCAAGCCCTTCTTAAGATAAATCAGTCTCTGGAGAATCTAACAAAGCAGACGGCAGAAAATACTAAGAAACTGACAGAGAATTCACAGAAATTGACAGATTTAACAACAAGACTTGACCTGAATACAGAATCTATAAACAGGCTTACGCAAGAAAATTCTGCCACACGACAAATTGCGGAGGAAGCCAGAACTATTGCTGGAGAGACCCAGGAAAAATTAGAACCGATTGCCAGGAAGGTCTATGACCACGACGCAACTCTGGCATTGTGGGAACTACAAAGAAAAGAAAGGAATTTGAAATTACGATCAATTCCAGAGGACAAAGGAGACAATCTTATGGACTTTTTAACGAAAGAGTTTGCTGATTCCTGGGAAGACCTAGAGGAAGACGAATTTAAAATCATAACAGCATTTAGACTGGGCAGAAGACAGAACAGAAAGGCGCCGAGAGACTGTCTGATTACCTTGAGATCGAAGGAGGAAAGAGACAAAATTCTAAGACTGCACTTTGAAAAGGCCTTACAAATTGGGAACTCACCGATACAGATCTTTAAAGATATTCCTAAACATATTTTGGACTTGAGAGCTTCTTATAAGGATTTGGTCTACCTATTGAAGAAGAACACCATTCTCTTCAGGTGGGAATTTCCACAGGGACTGTCTTTTGACTATAGAGGGAAGAAGGTGAAAATAAAGACGATACAGGATAAAGACAGGTTCCTGCAAAGAAATCAGGAAGACTTACAGAAAGGAACCGTAGACCCAATTGCTGAGCAAAGGAGTGCAATAGACATCCTGAACCTTTCGTTTGGACAGAACCTTCCACCACCAACAGAGGAGGAACAACAACTGGGAGCTGTTGGAGGAATATCAGAAAAATAACAAGATGGCCCTGCAATTCCTTAGTTGGAATTGTAATGGGATGAACAGCCCTTTGAAGAGACGACAAATATTCCATATTTTGAACAGAGAACAACTGGACTTGATTTGCTTACAGGAAACCCATATAACCAGAGCACACAGGAGACTGCTTATGAATAAAAAATTGGGACAAGAATTTATTTCGTCGGACAAAGTTAAAAAAAGAGGAGTTGTGATTTATGTAAAAGAGAAGTGGGCTCCAAAAATGATGTTTAAAGATGAACAAGGAAGATATTTAGCGGTGGAGATTCAGGTACAAGGAGAAAAATTTTTGATAATTGGGATTTATGCGCCAAATGAAGGTAAAGCAGAATTCTTCAAAAAACTTCATGAAACTTTGACGGATTATTTGGAATACAATATGATAATTATGGGAGATATGAATGGTGTAGTTTCTACAAACATGGACAAGACACAAAGACTGACTCTTACTAAAGAAGGGAGACTCCCGAAGACTTTCTTTGAAATGACTGAAAATATGGACTTAATAGACATTTGGAGAACAAGGAACCCTCTTGAAAGAGAGGGAACCTTTTTCTCCCATGCAAAGATGACCTGGACCAGAATCGACCAAATCTGGGTTACTAGTGGAATGGCTCCGAAGATTAAGAAGGTAGAAATCTGCCCAAAAACCTGTTCCGACCATAACGCCGTGAAGATGGAAATGAAATTTACAACAACTGGTCAGTTTAGATGGAGAATGAATGACACCCTATTTCGAGATAGAGAGATCCACATGAAGGCCCAAAAAACTCTAAAGGACTATTTTGAAATCAATCTAAAGGGCGATGTGGAAAAAAGAGTGATCTGGGACGCAAGTAAAGCTGTGATGCGAGGATTTTTGATTCAACAAAATTCAATAAAGAAGAGAAAACAGAATGAGAAAAAGGAAAAAATTTTGGAAAAGATAAAAGAAGGAGAGAAAAAATTAAGAACAAAACCAAAGTCCCAGGAGATTTTGAGGGAGATTAAGTTGTATCAAACACAATATATGGAATTGATGAACCAAGAGATAGAATGGAAAATAAAGCAAATGAAACAAAAGACATTTGAGTCCGCAGACAAATGTGGTAAACTTCTGGCATGGCAACTTAAGAAAAGACAGAAATTAAATACAGTCACAAGTCTAGAAGTGGATGGAAAAAATATATCTAAACCCAACGAGATAAGAAATTGCTTTGTGAGTTATTTTAAAAAACTCTATTCCCAAGGATTACAAAATGAAGAGGACATAGATAAATTCCTTAATAAATATGGATTACAAAAAATCTCTCATCATAGCAAGGTGGAGTTAAACCAGAGAATAACAGAACAAGAGATAGAGGGTGCCATCCAGGATATGCAACTGGGCAAATCTCCAGGGCCAGACGGACTGACTTCCAGATACTACAAATCTTTAAAGGAATGGCTAATACAACCGTTAAAGGAAGTTTGTAACGAGATCTTAGAGGGGAAAAAAGCACCCGAATCGTGGAAAGAAGCATATATCTCACTCATACCAAAGACAGAGACTGAAAAGACTCAACTGAAGAACTACCGCCCAATTTCGTTATTGAATGTGGATTACAAAATTTTTGCAGACATTTTAGCAAAAAGATTTAAAAGAGTATTGATGGAGAAGATTCACAGAGACCAAGCAGGCTTTCTCCCAAAAAGACACCTCTCAGACAATGTTAGGAACATAATAGACATTTTGGAAAAGTTAGAGGTGAATATAAATACTAAAGCAGTTTTGATATTTGTGGATGCGGAGAAAGCCTTTGACAATATTTCGTGGAGTTTTATGAAAAAGAATCTTCATGGGATGGGGGTAGGACAAGGATTTGAGAATGGTATGGGTGCAATATATTCCGAACAAAAAGCTAAGCTGATTGTAAACAATGTAATAACTGAGGAACTTAAGATAGAAAAAGGAACACGACAGGGGTGCCCAATTTCCCCATTGCTTTTTATTTCGGTCCTGGAGGTGTTGCTGAACATGATTAGAGATGACCAGCAAGTTAAAGGTGTACAGGTCGGAACTAAACACTATAAGTTAAGAGCGTTCGCAGACGACCTTGTATTGACTTTGCAGGAGCCAAACACTAGTACAAAAAGAGTGTTGGAAATAATCCAACAATTTGGGCAGGTAGCCGGATTTAAATTGAATAAACAAAAAACTAAAGTCTTAGGGAAAAATCTAACAGATATGGAAAAGAATAAGTTTCAAGAAGAGACAGGTTTGACGGTGGTTAAGAAGGTGAAATATCTAGGGGTTAATTTAACATCTAAAAACTTGAATCTGTATAAGGACAATTATGAAAAATGCTGGTCAGAAATTAAAAAAGATCTAGAAATTTGGTCAAATTTGAGATTGTCAATGTTAGGCCGAATTGCAGTGATTAAGATGAATGTATTGCCTAGAATGTTATTTTTATTTCAAACTTTGCAGATTATTGACAAGATGGACTGTTTCAAGAGGTGGCAGAAAGACATTGCGAAATTTGTCTGGCAGGGCAAAAAGCCCAGAATAAAATACAAAATATTAACAGATGCAAAAGAAAGAGGGGGATTTGCCCTGCCGGACTTAAAATTGTACTATGAAGCAGCAGCATTCTGCTGGCTGAAAGAGTGGATGCTCCTCGAGAATACAGATATCTTGGACTTAGAAGGTTTCAATAATGCATTTGGCTGGCATGCATATCTATGGTATGACAAAATCAAAGTGCATAGTGCCTTTAAAAATCATATTGTAAGGAAAGCGTTGTTTAATGTTTGGATGAGATATAAAGATCTGTTGGAAAACAAAACCCCTAGATGGTTGTCACCCTTAGAGGCTAAGGCCCACAAGAAAGTTAATATGGAGGACGGATGGCCAAAGTATTGTGAGATCTTAGAACAGGATGGAGAGAAACTGAAATTAAAGAGCCATGAAAAACTAAAACCCAAAGTACAAGATTGGCTCCACTATTATCAAATAATGGAGGTTTTCAAACAAGACAGGAAAATTGGCTTCCAGGTGGAAAAATCAAAACTTGAGACAGAATTGTTAGAACCCAATACCAAAAATTTGTCAAGAATGTATAACTTGCTGTTGAAATGGAATACACAAGATGAAACAGTTAAATCAGTTATGATTAAGTGGGCACAGGATATTGGTCATAATATTATGTCTGCTGACTGGGAAAGGTTGTGGAACACTGGTATTAAATTTACGGCATGTAGTGCTTTAAAGGAAAATGTTATGAAAATGGTCTATAGGTGGTACATGACCCCAGTTAAGCTAGCAAAAATTTACCATCTGCCTGATAACAAATGTTGGAAATGTAAGGAAACTGAAGGTACTTTTTATCATCTTTGGTGGACATGCCCGAAGATTAAGGCTTTCTGGGAGATGATATATAATGAAATGAAAAAGGTATTTAAATATACCTTCCTTAAGAAACCAGAGGCCTTTCTCTTGGGCATTGTCGGCCAATTGGTGCCAAAAAAGGATAGAACCTTTTTCATGTATGCAACAACAGCAGCAAGAATACTGATCGCAAAGTATTGGAAGACACAAGATTTACCCACCTTGGAAGAATGGCAGATGAAAGTGATTGACTATATGACATTGGCGGAAATGACAAGCAGAATTCGTGACCAGGGAAAGGAGACTGCGGAAGAAGATTGGAAGAAATTTAAGATTTATCTTAAGAACTATTATAAACTTGATGAAGCTTAGAATGTCGAGATTTTACAGAGAGAAAGGGTTGCAGTAATATAAGATCAGATTAAGAAAGGACTATGATGAATTAGGATGGGAAAGAACATTTATAAGTTGCTATAAAATTTGGACATGAGGATGCAGAAAGGGGAGGTATGGGGAAGTCCGAGGAAAGAAGTTTATGAAAGGATATTTTGAAATTATATTTGTTTGTTTGTCTGTTTTTCTTTTATGTTTGTTTGTTATAAAAACTGTTGTAAAACTAATAAAAATTTTATAAAAAAAAAAAAAAGTACTTAACCCGAGGTACCACTGTACAAGACAGAGGACATTCATTTGCTGCGTACATGATGTGGAAGTTATAGTGGACACCTTAAAGGCCAATTTCTATGCTTCTTGGTGCATTAGTCAGTGTAAGTTAGTAAGCCTCAACTCCTCTTAGATGGAGTTAATAATAACTTAATAATAGGAACTTGGGTGTGTGCACACAAAAATGTTAACTTCATTAGAGCTCTAAAAAAAAAGTTTTATATTTCACTTTAATACACATGTGTTTTTTTTTAACTGGTTATCTCAGAAATCAGTTTATATCCATCCTGCAGAGCAGGCTGTTTTTATTGTTATACCTATATTATACCTATATTATTAGATTGTCTATGGATCAGGAAGTGTACTAGGCATACAATATAGTCCATTACTGTTACCCCAACATGTTGCCCTGTGAGAGAATACTAAAGCCAGTGGCGTAGCGTGGGTTGTCAGCACCCGGGGCAAGGCAAGTAATTTGCGCCCCCTAACCCATGGATTTGCGCCCCCTAACCCTAACCCCCAGATGTTGCGGCCGGTGCGGCCGGCCCCCCCTGCACCCCCCACGCTACGCCACTGACTAAAGCTGAGACAAAGTTGCGTATAACAACCCCAGAATGCAATCAAATGTTATCACAGGCTTCAAATCAAAAGACCACAACAGAGATCTCAAAGAGATGAGCAGCAGATCATTAGAGAAAGTGAGCCATACCAAAGTCTACAATTCCAAGTGATATTGTGGCAGCTCCTCTCTCATAAAAATGTACACATGCACTAGCACATCCCATGCAAGCAACACGTATAGCATCTCTCCCTTCCCACTTACTGCCTTCCACTGCAGCTGTCTTCTAACTCTGGCGACAGCCTTTTTTTTTTTTCCTTTTGGGAAGCAGCTTCCATCTGGGAAGTGTCAGTCTGACAATTAGCATGTGCTGAGTAACTTGCTCTTAAATTAAATGACTGACTAAACTGGGAACTATGAAGCCTCACAACTTCAGGAATACTGAATGGATTTTCATCAAGCCAATGATTCCTGTGTAGTTCTTTAAGTTTAGATATCATCATAATTTCCTGAAGTATGACCAGAGAACAGATTTTCTCTTGCAAATGTAACATACTGATTTGATGATGGAACAGAATTTTATAATGATGCTGGAAAAACCTGGTACCTCAGTTATGCATCCACTCCCACAGATGTAAGACATGTCATATAGCACCTATGCACATCAGAATTCAAATATTTGTAATGGAAAATGTATGAAGGTAAGGCTACTATGCCAGGATGCACAGGTTATCTTGCTCACATAACACACTTTCCACTGTGTACGCATGTGGATGCCATTATTATTATTATTATTATTATTATTATTATTATTATCCATTCTTCACTCTAAGGTCCCAGGATTTCACAGCTGCTTAGTTTTAATTCTGCTGATTGTCTTCATTTTATTGTTCGGTTTTTTGATGCCATTTTAATTTGTGACTGCTATGAAATTCTGGATACACATAAGTATATAAATATTTTAAAATAAGTAAATAATAAATAAGTCTGAACAAAGCCTATGAGAACTTAAATAAAGCAGCAACAATAAAACCAACCACATCTATTGCCTTGTTTATTTGTTTTTATTTGTGGGGCAGAACATCTTCCAAAACAGAACTTTCCCCCTAGTGCTTTTTCTTCCCTGTGGAAAATTTTCCTACCCATAAGTTCATTAGTAACAGTGAACGGATGCCAACTGCAAATACAGTACTAAGCAAGTAAAGTAAGCATGCTAAATTAGATCACTCTCTTGGGCACTAGAAAAATTTCTGATGCAAACTGAAAATTATACTATGCAAATTACCCCAGTTCAAAAATTTTCAGGGAACCTACATCACTGACCACCACAGAAAAATTACAAGGGTTGAGAAATGTCCATCTGTTGAACATGCTGAACATTTGGAGCAAGAAACTGTTGCATCAAATATAAATCACAGTCCAAATCTTACTCTTTTTTTGCTCAGATACAGTGAAGAAGCAGCCATTTTATCACAACCCACCAACCCAAAATCATTCTGTTCTTATTTTTAAATCAAACTGCAAAATTATGAACACCTAACACACATTTAAACAGAATTTTCACTGATTTAAAACAAACTTACTTCCATGAGGAAATACTGTATGTTCATTCCACTTACAGTATTCAAGGTGCCTTCAAAAGAAATATCTGTTACAATTTAATTTAGAAGTTTAAACATTTTTGAACTTTCCATAAGCTTTGTTGAAACAACTATGGAATATTATGCAATATGCTGACAGATAACTGCCCACTGCAAGCTGGCATAGGATCTTTACAAGTGACTGTATGCTGCCTTGGTTATTATATTCATACTTTTACATAAAAGTTAGCTTAGCTTCACACCCAAAAGAAGATGTTTCTAATCATGTAACAAGCTTTTATTTGTGTGCAATAGTATCAGCCCAGGGCATGAGCACAATAGTGTATTATACAAAAATTGGACTCAATCCAGAAGTGGTTACACATTAAAGCTGTAATTAGGCCTGAAGGTCTTTAGCTGGAAGTTTACGATGTAACATCAGCAGCACTAAATGAAATTATAGCCAACCAACAAAATTGAGGATGGAGACCCAGGGGAGTCGGGAAGGGAGGAATCCTATCACATTAACACTCTTATCCTAAAATCATTACTTGCAAGGTAGCCCAATTTATTTCAATAGGACTTAGTTCCATATAATATGTTTAGGGCTGGGTATTAGACGCAGAGTCCACTATAAAAATTTCAATGCAGAAGTCTGAGTCGCCTACAATAGTTATGAATGGAAAAAGTGATAACCGTGTGAAACTTATCTAAGATTTTCACACTTATACTAGAACATTAATCAGCTATAAAGCCAAGCTCCTTATTCTGAGTACAGGAAACTAATCCATGCTTTTTGTATATTGCATCTCTAAACAAACCCCAATTATAGTTCTTTTTTCTTAATCATCTACAGCACAATATTTCAGAAACTCTTGGAAATGGATGTGCCACAGAAAGTGAAGCTTCACAGAGCTTCTACGTTATCAAATTCCATTTTGCTCCTAGATGGTCTTGTGGTATGTAATCTTAAAGACTGTCAGCGATCCAGGAACTGATTTTTTTTTTTGTTCTGTTCTTGCCCTCAGAAACTGTGAGAGAAAAGTTTCACAAGCTGTGTTTAGTGTTAAAGTAGCCATTTGGAATGTCTCCTAAGGAAAATTACAGAGCAGTCCTACACTTCCATTACGCCCAGGGTGGTATATATGCCTCTACGCCTGCAAAACGATTGACCACATTCTTATACATGATTAGCCCAGGCATGGAGAGGAACACACATAAAATACAAAAATGTTTTTTTAAAGAAGACCAGCAGGCATCCATCATCACTGGAAACACCACCAGTGTCTAACAATCATGCCCACATGCAGAGGGATGCAATGAACTCACCTCTGGGACATGCTCCCAGCACACACACATCCCACCACAACATACAGAACAATACCAAAGCAAACCCGACCCATCAGCACAGGCAACACTGGCAAAGCTAGGCTCCACAGATCCCTACAGATTGCAGCTTGAATCCCCTTGTAGTACTCACAACCACTGTTTTGGAGTACAAAATACAAAGGGGAAGGGGGGAAAACCCTGCAGTTCAGCACCCACATAGCTCCTAGGATAGGATGCCTCCAGAGCACTCCTGGGACAAAGTTTCAAGGGCCACCCAGGAAAGGGGAAAAAATATATATTTTGCCAACCAGATAAGAGCCAGGACATGCTGAAGTCAATGGGGATTTTTGAGTGAGGTCGTGGACTGAAGGATTATAGAATATCATAGTGGCAGTGGTTTGGTCATCCTCCAGTGTGGAAGGACTTTCACCAAATCACACAACCCCAGATCTCAAGTACAGGACTACACCATTATTTAGGGCTGCCATACACCTGGAATGGGATTTCAAAGGCAGAAGTGATGTCCGGGGAGAGTATCTGGAAGGCGGTGGTTTGTTCTGGATCGAAAAATTGTTCATCAACTTTGGGGTTTGTCTAAAAAAAGCTCAACAACTTTTGAGGTGTCATGAAATATGGCAACCCTACTCATTGGCAGTTTCTTACAATGGCATCTTACTCTCTTCCAACTTTTCAGTATCAGTGCTGATCACAGCTGAAACACAAATCTGAAGTTCTTAAGGCACTTTTATCAAATATTTAGGCAAGCAGGTGCCTGGGATTCTTCCAGCCTGGAGTGGTTAGTGCATAACAATTACATTACTGCAGGAGAAAGGCATAAGTGCCAAGTTAAAACCCTGTGCCATAAACACACAGCGTAGCCTCCAACATTCCAGAAATGAGAAGTGGGACATTATTGTATACTTGTAACACACCCTATTCTGACACAAGCTCTCCTCCCTATTGCACATTGCTGAAGGCTCTTTCTTGTCTCCTGCATTTCCGTTTTTAAAGCTTGTGAATGTTTAATGTTTAATCTCACAATGGATGTGGTTCTATTTAGTACTGTATAGCATAGCTGTACCTCAGTCACAACTAGCAACAGCTAGCATCTCAATAGGATTGAAGGGAAGAATCATCAAGAGGATTGAAAGAAAGCAGTACACTGGCATTTTGTATTTAGACAATCAAGAAAGAATCAGCATTGCTGCAGTCTGGAGGCAATCATATGATTTAAAAACAAAGAGGATGTTATATGAGAATAATAACTGCTCTATAACAACTACTAAATATTTTGGGAAGTTGTTTGTTCACGATACATTTAGACATTTCTTAAGATAGATAACTAAGTTTTACACGATGGTTCTTGAGTTCAAGGAGCAGATTTTAGTCTATGTTTTTATACAAATGGATGTCATTTTGAATCAAGATGGCAGATTGAAGCTTTCAAAACTGCACTGATTTTTTGGTTTCTTGGAATTCTCAAGAAACACTGGGTATGAAGCTGCTAGTGTTATCCTAGGCTCCCCTGTTCGGTCAACATGGCCTCAAAGGGAACAGAAGCAATGTCAGTTGTGGTGGAGTGTCGTAATTCCCCTCCCACTGGAGTCAAGGAGAAGGAAAATGAAAAAAAACCTGCCACCCTGCCCCACTGTCACCACAACTATGAAGGCGGTGGTTTCTCCACCATGGAATATTCTGCACCACCAATATTGGTTCTACACCCTACTCACTTATTAGCTTTAGAAATGAGAAGACGGTAACTGTAAAAACAGCATTTCCTCCACTGTATGAATAGGTAAAGGGACCCCTGACCATTAGGTCCAGTCGTGACCGACCCTGCGGTTGTGCGCTCATCTCACTCTATAGGCCGAGGGAGCCGGCATTTGTCTGCAGACCGCTTCTGGGTCATGTGGCCAGCATGACTAAGCCGCTTCTGGCGCACCAGAGCAGCACATGGAAACACCGTTTACCTTCGCGCCAGAGCGGTACCTATTTATCTACTTGCACTTTGACCATGCTTTCAAACTGCTAGCTTGGCAGGAGCAGGGACTGAGCAACGGGAGCTCACCCCGTCGCGGGGATTCGAACCTCCGACCTTCTGATCGGCAAGTCCTAGGCTCTGTGGTTTAACCCACAGCGCCACCCACGTCCCTACTGTATGAATGCATTAACATTAACATTATTTAATGGCATTCCCAAACCCTCCACCACAACCCCACCCAAAATAAAATGAAGACAGCAATTAATCAGGAACAGGAAACACAATAGGAACTGTCTCAAGCAATAGGCACAATATGATGTGGGAATTCTACATAACAATCTTTGTATTATCTCCTCTGGAATAGCTACCCACCCTTTGGTTCCATAGCCATAGAGAAGAACCTCTGCTTCACTCAGAAATATAAATGGAAAAGCCTGAGTTTGGGATGGGAAATCCACCATTTTACCACAAGAGTACCCAATGTGACACCTGATTACAAGTTCAGTATCCGAAGCAAGCACCCCCTCCATTCCGATTAAAAAGCAGCCATGCAAAGGGCACGCAGAAAGTTATGGGGAAAGTCCAGAAAATGAATTTTAATTACCACCTTCTTTGTCCCCCATCCCCTTCCCCCCACTCATCCTGCATGCATTGCAAGGGGTTGCCCTAGATAACCCTTGGGGTCCCTACAGTTCTAACAATCCTTTTTTAAAAAACAAAACACTGAAAAGGTGGAGCCTTTTCTGGCGGGAAATGAGGAGCCCACACGTGCGTGTGCTTGCGCGCCCGCGCAGAAAGAACACCGCAAGGGTTGCCATCCTATGGTCATGCGCTGCGTCTTGAGGGCGATCCCCACAGTCACCAGTGGCCACAGGATCCGCCTGCGCGTTTACTCCTTCCTCTTCCAGTTTTTATTTTATTTTTATCACGGCTATCCTTCCTGGTACCACATAATAATTCCACTTCCACCACCACCACCCCGGGAAGTCCCAACAGTTATACACACCCAGCGGCCGCCCCCCCCCCCTGCAAAACGCCCGCCTGGCCTGAAGGAACCGCAGCCTCCCCTTCTTCCACTCCGCCGGGTCTCCTCACAGCATCAGTAACCTTAGCAACCTCAGGCCTCCCCTCCATTGGCCGGTTTGACGCGAGCCGGCGGCCAATGGCGACCCCTCCCGAGGCTCGCTGCTCCAATCGGGGCGAGGCGCAGGGCAGGGCGCCTTGTTGACGTCTAGCTCCGAGAAGGGAGGAGGAGAAGCGAAGGGGCGGGAAGAAGCGGGAGCAGAGAGCCTGCGAGGAGGGAGGAGGAGGAGGAAGAGGAGGAGGAGGAGGAGGAGGAGGACTCCTCTGTGCTGCTCGGCGGTGGCACATTAGCAGCACGATCATGGACACCCCGGGGTAGGGGCCCTTCCCGGCGGGGTGGCTGCGGCCCCTCCGCGCAAGCCGAGACTCAGCGCCGGCGGGGCGCCCCCCTCCCAGCCCAGCCCGCTCCGTCTGAACGCGGTGAGTGGAGGTATCTCAGCCGCTCTGTCTCCGAGGGAAGGAGGGAGGGAGGCAAGGCAGCTCAGCACCCAGCGCTGCGGCGGGTGCAGGAAAAGAGGGGCACAGAAAGGAGCAACCTGTGTTGGGGGGGGGATCTTCCTGGGTTGGATGAAGGGAGCGAGGAAGGAAATCTCCACTCCCCCGGACCTTTCCCCCAGCCACCTTCCCCTTGTTCTTCTTAAGCTTCTTTCAAAACTCTCCCTCCTTCGCCTCTTCCCTGGCTTACCTGCTTCCTCTCCAGCCTGCCTGAGCTCAGATCTCCTGCTCGAAAATGGTTTTTGCTCTGCTCTTTTTTCTTGCCTCCTGCTCGCCTCTCCCTTCCCATCTTACTCTGTCCCTTTTACGAAGATCTGCTTCTTGTTTTTTATTCCTCCCCCCCCCAGCACCCCCTCTCTCACACACACCAGATTTGCCAAGCTCCATAATTAGTCCCTCCCTTGGTAAAAATGTGTTTCCTCTGCTTTGTTTGGCGCTGCTTAAACTACCTATCCCTTCCTTGCTTATTCAGCCCCTTTAATGTCCTTAAAAACATCGCTGCTGCTCAGTTTTTCTCCTTTCCTTCATCGCCTCCTCCAAAGATCCACTCATTTACCCTCTAAGTAACCTTTCCCGTTGGTTCTCATCCTTTCCCTCTAAACACCTCTGCCCTGCTTGTGGTTCCATCCTAAAACATGAGTCTTTCGATTACTCTTCCCTCCTCCTGTCCCCAGAGTGTCCTTTTCTTTCTCCCCATCAGTTTCCCTTCCTTCTCAACCGACTCCACCTAAATACCCTGCTTTCTCATGTTAACAACTTCCCTTATGGAAATTCCTTCCTTTTTATTACTGATCTCCTTTGCCCATCCTTGCATAATTAGGCTTCCCATGAATCTACCTTCCTGTATGGTTCCACATTAATATCTACCCCCTCAAATACCTATCCCCATCAAGTGTCTTTTGCTTAATCTCAGTTTTACCCCTTTGCCCTGACAATGTTTTTCCTCTCCAGTATCGCAAAATATCCCCTAAAAGCACTCTCAGTACATTCTTATTCCCTTTTCTTAACCTCATTTCTTGCTTTCTAAACCTTTGCATTTCCCTCATTAATAGATGATCATTTCCTTAAATAGCTTCCCTTTTTAGTTCTGGCCTCTTCTCAGAGTGAACGTCCTCTGGTTCCTATAAAGCTTTTTATACTCTATTTTACAAGTAATACTGCTTTTCAGTATTCCCCCCCCTCCCCTGTACTTTTTCATTCACTGAGCCCCAGTAAAACCCCACGCCCTTGTCTGCCAGAGTATAAGCCCCTTCAATCCTCCCCTGCCTTTTGCATGTCCTTTAAACCCTTACAATTCCCTGCCCATTCCCTCATCTTTGCTGAAATTCCCCATGTTCGCTTGGTATAAATTTCTTCCTGCTTCTTCAGCCTGTCTTTAAAAGCGGGGAAGGACAACAACGTCCTATCCCCTTCCTCTTGTTTCCCTGGTTAACCAGCTGCTTCCAACCCCCAACCCCCTTTCTCTTCCTGGCCCTCTAAATCCTTCCCTCTTAACCTGCAGTCTCCCCTCACTCGACCTCGCCCCCATCTTGTATTTTCTCCCATTTGCTTGTTAGAGCCACATGCAACCAGGCTCGGAGTAGCGAAGCCAGAAAATGTCTGTGGCTCTCGTGCTTTCTCTTTCTCTCTCTTTCCCTTTGCCCTGGGTTTCCTCAGTAGGGGACCCCCAACTACTGTCCCTCTGCAGTCACCCTGTAGGGAGAGAGAGAGGGAGGGGGCAGCGGCAGCAGTGACTGCTTGGTTTTGGCTGCATGTTTGAGGAGTGCGACAGACGGTGGTGGTGGTGTGTGGACGGAAGCTGCTGGCGCTCTGGGCGAATGAGAAGGCAGGTGTGTGCCTGTGTGTGGGAGGGGGACACGTTGTTTGTTCCTGGAGCTTTTAGATAGTGCAGGAATGCATGGAATGCCTCGGAAGCCCGCTGCAACAGATCGCTTCTTGCCCAGCTCTCTGAACAGCCAAAGGTCACTGGACCATCTCTTGAACAGCAAAAGGGAAAAAGCCCGTTCCTGCCGCCTTGCTGCAGAGAGAGAAGAAGCAGTAGCCGTGCTACATGCTTTGAGCCTGGCATTACACAGGATCAGAGTCTAGTCAGATTCCTCCCCTTGAAGGCTACTTTTGATGGCCCTTCGAATGACTGTTGGTCTGACCTATCTCTGTCGAGCAAGGCGAGGGCTTGCCTTACCCCCTCTCTTTCAAACGTATTTTGTGCCAAGTTATGATTCAGACGTCATTCAGTTCAGTACTGTAGCATTTTGGTACATGACTCAAAGCAGAGCTATGGAAACTGAGGGAAGCCCTGCAGAAAACCGGGAGAGGACCAGAGAAAAAAATGTATTAAAGCTGTGTGGCATTATAGGAAGAGTTTTGCAACATAATTCCACCCCCCACTCCCCATTATGTTCAGTGCATGGAACTATAATCTAGAGATGCTTTCATATGGAGCATTAGAGGGATAACTGTTTCTTATCAATAGTGAGCTGCATGTACACCCCTATAATGCCAATCAGATTAAAGAACAGAGAGGCAAGTGTTTTACTAGAGATGGGGCAGAGAGGACTGTCTGGTACTGTTAAATTACTGGGCGTGTCAATTACCATTTGGAACAACACAGAATGGCAGCAGGGCATAACAATTGCCAGCATGTCTTTCCCCAGATTTATGTCTCGTAGTACCATGTATTAAGTCTATTCATCTATTGAAGCTGCCAAAACCGTTTAACTTGATATTTGTGAGGAGGGGGCTTGGGGTGGGGTGGGGGTGGGGAAGGGAGACAAAACAACATGTCGAAAAGTTTGGGGCACAATGGTTCAGCCATAGGTAAAAGGGAATAATGTACGTGTCTGAACACGATCTAAAAGTAGTTGTTTTCTGTTTCATTTTTCCCCCTCTGCCAGATGAAAGGAAATAATTACCAACCTTAGGTTAAGAAGAAATTGTAGTGGTAGCTGCCAAAGCAAGTCCCAGAGCATTTCGCATAGTTGGCTGTTCTGACATGTTTGGGGCAGTTATTCAAAATAAGAGATGGTGGCTTGGCTATTACTTTTAATTGAAAGGTGCCTGCACAAGAGCATTTTAAAAACTGTAATATACCTTGCTTCAAAACAGATATTGCTGTTGCCCTGATGAAATGCTTTATATTCAAAGGCGTCTGCCGTTTTGTATGCTGAATGCTATTTTATGAGTGATGATGTGTGCTTTTTAAACTGTAAAACATACTTTTGAGTTTCAGTGAAATTTAAAACACACAGACACCTCTGATGTGTTTATTGTAAGCAGCATCCTGACTGTCTCTTGTTCTGTCCCCACTACTGCTCTGTATTGAGCCCATTAAATAAAGCAATGTGTACATTCAAAACTGGAGTGCTCTTGGGAGAGTCCTAGGCACCTAATGCTTTATATGTTTTGCATCGACATTGTGCTTCTGAAGGATTGCTTGAATTGCCCTGTTTGGATGGAGTTTTGTAATCGTTACATAGAATTATTGTGAACCGAATGACTTATCAGACAGCACAGTTTTCCTTTCTGAATAAAGGAAGCTGGGTGATATTAAAATAGGATAAAATGCATTTTGAAGATTTCTTATGCAGCAGTAATTACCAGTCTATTTAAGCACTGTAACTGCTTGATAAATACCTATATTCGTATCCCCAACTCACTCCCAAATGCTATTGGCTCCTCTGAACTTCCTTTACTCATTCTCTGGTGCTTCAACAATTTCAGAGCCAGCAAATTTCAAGCTCCCTCCCAAACTTGCTCATCTGCAACCATTCCTGGAATCATCAGAACCCGCTATGTCTCCACCCATTCTCACTGTCTGATTTTGGCACTAGAGTAGCCTCAAATTCTTTCCCCCATCCCTTCCACCTCAGTGCTTTGGTGACACCAGCTGTTTTCTCACAACTACCAGCTTTACCTTTTTCTATATATTACGGTATTCCTTTTGCCACCAACCTATTTCACAGCTATAGAAGATATTTCACCAGGGTGTTTCATTTTAAGTGGCAATCTCTCTCTTTTGTTTAGGTACTGTGTTTCAGATAATAAAGTGAATTCCTGATCTCATGACATATAAAGTATAGCATCTCCTCAAGAATGATTGAATGAAGTGATTTCATATTGTAAGAGCAATCCAATAAGATATTTTCTGCACTGAGAGGTGAAACACATTCTGAGGGAATTGCTGTAGAAGTCTGTGGTGTGAGAAGCCATTCTCTTTATTTTAAATGTCTTAATTATCATAATAGATCTTCATACTTATAGGCTTAATAAACCCAATAGCCACCACTAAGGTTTTTGTCCTGCCAGGATATCCTTGTTTGCATATTCTGAGTGTAGTGCAACCAGCTATTGAATCAAAGGGCAAAAGTGTTCATGGGGTGGAGGGGCAGGCGGGGGGGGGGGAGTTAGGAGACTGGAAAGGACAAAACATAATATAAACAACCTACTTCTCTTTTGTTTGACCTCTTGCCAGTATTACAGAACTTTTAAAAAGATAACTGCTACCTGGATTATTTGTAATGCAGTAGGCCTGCGATTTATGCACATTTAACTTTGTGCATTCAGCTTTACGCACTTGGCAAGGTGTGTATATATATATATATATATATATGCTTTCGTAGATAGGGCAGGCATCTGGGAAAAAAGACTTTGGCAGTCCCACCTGCCATTGAACTCAATGTGCTTTAGCTTTAGGTGCAATTCCTGGAATGTAACCCCTGTAAATTGCGGGGTTGCTGTATCGATTTTTTAATATTATATATACTGAAATAACTGCTGTGCCATTTTTCTTTTTTAAAAAGGGTACATTTTCATATGCAGACAAGTTGACCCAATGCATTTTTACTAGGTGGTCTAATGCAAGGATATGGATTCTTACCCATCTCTGCAGAATCCGCTCAGGAAAAATAAGGCAAATCTTGTCAATAGCTAGATTTGCCCTACTTAATACATTTGTAGATTTGCTGCTTAAGAGTGGCCTTTCTGGAGGTACATGTAGTGACGGCTGTTCCTTCAAGACTCTGAGGGATATGATCTACACCTCCAGTTTGGACACTTGGCAACAGGTTGCAATAGCTTCCCAAGAACAGTTGTGATGTGGCTAACAACTTCAAATAATTATTAGTAATAAATAAATGTTTATGGCCCTTTCCAGCATATTTGTGGAACCATCTAAGGCCTGCCCAAAAACCATGAAAGGTGGAAGTGGGGATGGGAGAAGATCTGGATTATTTCTCTGGCTTCAGAGGCACAGAATAGATTCATGCCAGTGTTTCTAGCCCGGTGCAGGCAGCCACAGTATAATGCACATTCCATTCCTGGGAGCTAAGAGGCAAGGAGTGGGCTGTTTCCACTGAATTTGGTGAGGAATAAGGATGGATGGGGCAGAGGGAGACTGAAATGGAACAAAAATAGAGGATAAAGAAATGGGAGGGGGAAAACCAGTAACAGCTAAGGGTACAGAAAAATATGTACTGGTGCAGAGAGGGAAAGGGGATAAAATTGGATATTGATAGACTTGTAGGGTGGTGAAAGAAGGGAGAAATAAGTGAGAGTTGGTAAATTCAGATAAATCTATGGAATGGGGAAATGGATACAGAGGGAGAAGGAGATATTAGTTTGAGAAGTGGGGATGCAGAGGCACCAGAAAAATGGGGGGTATGCAGAGATCTTTAAGTAAGCCCTGGACTTTGGTTTGTGATAGCTTGTGTTACTTTACAAACTGAGACACACACACACACATACCCGTTAGTGTGTCCTCCTTACATGCTGGTGTGTGGCGTGTAATGGACCAAAACTATGCATAGATTAATTTTTAAATTTTGGTTCTTGGCAGGGCAGTTTTCTTCAGAAGCAGTTAAAAAGCCAGCCACTGACAAGAGCTTCTCCTCCTGAACTGCATTAATAATATTTATGATTAATAATAATCAATTATTAATAGCATTTTCTATTCAGGGATTGCCTCAGCCAAAATTCTGCACAAGGAGTACTGTTTTCAGTCATTTGAGGCCCTTGGCACGTGCTTGGTTTGTCCGTCAGCAAATGCAGTAGCCAGCAGAGGATGGGGATAACAGAAATGAGGGCGCATGGGTACCTGGGGTAATACAGGAAGATTGCTATGGGAAAAGAGTAGGTTGCTGAGAAATGGGGCTTTAGGGAACCCTCTAGGTCAGCCTTTCTCAACCGTGGGTCCCCAGATGTTGTTGAACTACAACTCCAGTCATCGCTGACCATTGGCCCTGCTAGCTAGGAATGATGGAAGTTGTAGGCCCAAAACATCTGGGGACCCAAGGTTGAGAAAGGTTGCTCTAGGTAGACAACAGTAAAAAAAACTGGTTGCTAAGAGTGGGGACACAGAACTGGTGGTGAGAGAGAGCATGGAAAGGAGGGTGAGTTCTTAGCTCTTCAGAGAGATGTGCAGCTGTGTAAAGAAAGGAGAAAGCAGGCTGTGAGACACAGAGAAAATTAGGGTGTAAGGGAAAATATCGTATTTTTCGCTCTATAAGACACACCAGACCATAAGACGCACCAGACCATAAGACGCACCAGACCATAAGACGCACCTAGTTTTTGGAGGAGGAAAACAAGAAAAAGAATATTCTGAATCCCAGAAGCCAGAACAGCAAGAGGGATCACTGCGCAGCGAAAGCAGCGATCCCTCTTGCTGTTCTGGCTTCTGGGATAGCTGCGCAGCCTGCATTCACTCCATAAGACGCACACACATTTCCCCTTACTTTTTAGGAGGGAAAAAGTGAGTCTTATAGAGCAAAAAATACAGTAGCTTTAAGAAGCTATATGTGTGTTTGTGCATACACGTTGGAATAATAGCCTATGCTTTTCAGTGGTTAATGCGGTGATACAGTCCTCTTAGCAAGGGAAATATAACTTTGCCCTGAAGGTAATATGAATTGTGTACTTCTGTACCAGAGGGATGTTCTAAGGCAGCTATGTGGACTGTGTTAAATTCCTAATGTCTTTTAAAAATAATTACGACTTTTGAGGACTGTGTAACACATACATACCACTTTGTTACAATGGAAAGCTTCAACCACCTAACACAGGGTAAGGAACTTGTGGGGCCCCAGAAGTTACTGAACTGCAGCTCCCATCATCCCTGAACATTGACCCTAACGCCTGGTGATGATGGCAGCTGTACCCTCCAGATGGTTTAGCCTACTAGCTTGGGGAAGATTGGTCTAGATCCTGACCAAGAAACAGTCATTTGTTACTGTACCATTGTGGCATGGCAGCCCTAAGGGGAAAATAGGTCAAGAATATGTCTGTTATTCCAGATATTGGCTTGAACTAACCAGCCAATTACTTGGCCACAGGTTTCTCTTTTGGATTGTTGCCAGCAAGGTGGAATACCAGACAAATATGAGAATATACAGAAGGAACTGAGTAGTTCCTTCTGTATACAGTGGTACCTCAGTTGTCAGATTTAATCCATTCCAGAAGACCGTTCGACTTCCAAAACGTTCGACAACTGAGGTACCACTGTATATAAATAATGTCTGTAACTGACAATGCAGTAATATGCCTACCTTCTTAATAAGTCCCACTGTGTTAAATGGGACTTACTCACAAATAAGAAGGTATTGGATTGTGGCATCTGACTTCTATTGTTGACAGTGTTTTAGCTGTTGAGTTGGAAAACCCTTAACAATAGAAACAGTTACCCTAGCCAGCAAATAACCGGCAGACATTTTGGCAATTTCGTAGTCCAAATTTTAACTTCTTCCTCTACTTACACTTAAAGTTGGTTCTTATGCCATCCTGGGGGAGTGTTTGCCACTTTCATGTAGTGAATTTTCACACAGCTTCAATAATGCATGTAATAATAAGATTATTGGGAGAGGTGGAGGGGACGACTTCTCACCACAACAATGCCACTCCTCCCAATACTCTGTACAATTTCAGCATTACCTAAGTTATTGGTGCAGCATGGGAGCTATCTTGCAGGAACAAGCATATCACTAAAGTAATGTAAGAGCCATCCCTATGTCTGCTGTCCTGTGCAGAATGTTTACATTGCAAAGACTGAAGGATCATAAATTCTAGATCAGGTATATTACTCTGATTACATAGCAAAACATTCGTGACATTCATATATGCACTCATGTGGTTGCTGTACTATCTCAAATTTTCCTTTTTATTGGACAAATTGTGTGTATGCACCACTGAAATAAGATGCCGAAGTTTAGAGTTGCATAGAAGGCTTTTTTATGTTTGACTAATAAGGGCAGATCCGATATAGTAACCCTTGTAAAATGTAGACTGAAATTGTGTTTACATATAGTTTCAGTATGGGAAAGTTTGTTGGAAAACATTTTTGGTAAATCTAACACACAAGCTTCATTGAAATAAGAGGGAAGTGGCTCAGAGTAAGTGTCAATGCCAAGTTCAGTACCCCCTTTTCAGCAACTGGTCCCATTGCCACTGAAATGATCTTCCTTCCAGTCCCAGCTGAAAATTAGAATTTGCATTCTGCTGCTAGGAATGTTTTGTAGCCATCTGTAGAACTTCTTTTGTTCTCCTCTCCTCTGAATACATAGGGGTTGTGTAGGGGTTAATCCAAAGCTTAAAGTAAATGTCTATGCGCATGCACGCGCACATATAGTAATGAAATAATACTTGTATGGATTAGCTGCATAGTATCTTCTAAAAATATCAAGTAACTTTCCCTCTAAAATTTAAGTGATTTCCTCAGAAAAGCTTTGACAACTTTGAATACTATATGTGGCCCAAACTACACAAGAACCAAGAGATCTAGATCACTGGACATTGTAATTTCCTTTTTTACAGCAGGCTGGGGTGCATGGATCTGATTTTGGTGATGAGAGCAATGGTACTGAGGGATGAGTATTTAACCTTGCTCTGTTTTCCCCTGCACAGTGTTAGCAGTTTCAGGGTAGGAGATGGAAGGAAAAACCCTATGAGCAGAAGGGTTTAGAAACCTCCTTAGTGCTGCTGCTTTGATCAGAACCAGAAACTCCCACAGTTACAAAGTAAAATTGCCATGCAATCCCATCACTGATTTCTTGTATCTTACAAAATTTAGCCATAACAATCCAATTGATTATAATTAGGTTTCAAGTGAATAAGAGTGTGACTGCAGCCTTGCTTTCTTGGTACAGGTTATGAATGTGTTTTATGAGCAGCTCTGTGGGATGACTTTTCTGAAATTAAAGAAGAATGTACAGTGGTACCTCGGGTTACATATGCTTCAGGTTACACACTCCGCTAACCCAGAAATAGTACCTCGGGTTAAGAACTTTGCTTCAGGATGAGAACAGAAATCGTGCTCCGGAGGCACGGCAGCAGCAGGAGGCCCCATTAGCTAAAGTGGTGCTTCAGGTTAAGAACAGTTTCAGGTTAAGAACAGACCTCTGGAACATATTAAGTACTTAACCTGAGGTACCACTGTATTTTGTCAATCCAGTTTTAGGGAAAGCTTTGGTTTTTTTCAGGTTAGAGTTCTGTTTGTTGTTCTTGAAGCAAATTCATTTTCCTAGGTTCATTGATTTAGTAAGAAGTTGTTTGCAGATCAAAATATAGAATTCTGCCTGTAGCCAAATTTGGTTAAGCTGACTACAAGTTGAAGAATCTATTTTTATCTAATTCGGCCAAATTTGACTTAAGTGAAAAATGGTTCTGCATCAGTGGTAACATCCTAGGATCACACCGTCTTTGTTGGGCAGGACACTCTGGTCTGGTTGACAGAACAGTTCAATAGTAGAAGGGAAGGAGAAATAAAATTTGCCAGCCATAAGTGTTGCCAATGGCATACTCTGAGTCAGTCAAGAAATTCACCATGGGGCTTTGCCAGACTAGAATCTCTAATCTCTTAAAGGTAAAGGTAAAGGTACCCCTGCCCGAACGGCCAGTCTTGACAGACTGTGGGGTTTGTGCGCCCATCTCACATTTATTGGCCGGGGGCCAGCGCTGTCCGGGGACACTTCCGGGTCACGTGGCCAGCGTGACATCGCTGCTCTGGCGAGCCAGAGCCGCACACGGAACGCCGTTTACCTTCCCGCTGGTAAGCGGTACCTATTTATCTACTTGCACCCGGGGGTGCTTTCGAACTGCTAGGTGGGCAGGCGCTGGGACCGAACAGCGGGAGCGCACCCCGCCGCGGGGATTCGAACCGCCGACCTTTCGATCGGCAAGCCCTAGGCGTTGAGGCTTTAGCCCACAGCGCCACCCGCGTCTAATCTCTTAACCATGGTTAAATTACTGGGCATAGGGCACAAGACCATATACTTCCACAATTGCCAGTCGCCTTTCTGATGTGAATTTCCTATGCCATTTTAACCATGGTTAAGCATGACACAAGTAGTTATCACTAACTTGGGTTCCCTCTTAACCCAACCCTGGTTTTTAGCCATGGTTAAGATAAAATCCAAAGTAGTGTTAACTACTGTTGCCATGCTTAGCTTTTCTTTACATTGGTGTTAATATCAACCTAGAAATTAGTTAGAACTTAGAACCTGCAGAAGACTTGTACCATGTAGGAGAGAAACTTGCTTACAATGTCTTAACTGTAGGTAAAACTCACGTGTTACATCTGCACATGCTGTATTTCTCAAAAACATCTGTTTGAGGTCACCGAGGATTTTCTTGTTTATTGAACTCTCCAAAAGAATGACAGTGCTACAGTACTTATTCCTAACAGTCTAGAACACTTTGCATTTTCATATATGTTCTCTGCAATGATTACAATCAATTGCTGCTTTCTTTGTTCAAAAAAGGCAGCAGTCCTTTGAGAGGCTGGTAGTATTTCTCCAGATGTCAAGTGAAAAAAGCTGTGACTGAAGCAGTTGACCTTCTGCCTCCACCTCTATGCTCATGCATTAACTAACTGAAGAAGTGTGCATGCACACGAAAGCTCATACCAAGAACTAACTTAGTTGGTCTTTAAGGTGCTACTGGAAGGAATTTTTTTTTATTCTAACATTTAAACGTTGTGCTTGACATAAACACTGAATCTTTGCTGCCAATTCCTAGCTCAACTGCCTTCCCAAACTGAGCCTCACATAAGAAAATGCTCTAAATGCTATAACCAAGAAGTGGCCTGATTGGCATTGGCTCCTAGCTTTTCCTCAGTTTTTAATATGCATATAACTTTGATGGCTGTGCAAGTTGACAACCTCAGGATAATACTGATAATATGAAAGACCTAAAGTGCTAGGAAACACTTTCTAGACTGCATGTATGCTTTGAGTCTTTTGCTGACAGCATATTGCAGACATTCTAAATATGACTTCAGAACGGTGTTAGAAAGTCAAATATATAAGCTAGGGGCCAAATGGCTCCTTAAACCAAGGTTGCAGTTGACAAAACGGAATACTGTACCTAATTGCCATTTTTGGGCAAGATGGGTCTAAAGTCTTATTTTTCGAATGATGTGATTGATTATCGGTTAAACCTCTGGCTAGTTCAGATGACAACTTGAACTAGGTTAAGAATGTTGGGAACTTAAAGAAGAAAAGTCTCTTGATCCAGGGAGTCCACAAATACAGTGGCCTATTCCTGCTTCTTTTTCTTAATGGTGAACGGACCATTCATAACCTAAGAATATTCACAACTGGGAGCAGTGCAGTGCAGTAGGGTAAGTGAAGACAAGCTACAACAGTTGACTGTAATGTTGTTCACTGCCCCTGCTCAGGCTGCACCAAAAAAAAAGGGGGGGGGGTTCCTGAAATTCATTCTGATTGTGCAGATAAAATATAACTGATATAATTCTACAGGATGTGGTATCAGTGTGTGAAAACAGTCCAGATCCAATGATCCTCAGGCATGTACCTCCAGTTGGTGAAGATATCAGACGCCATCCTGGCACCCTGGCATCTTTACATGGTCGCAAGTGGCCAATAGCCAGGTGCAAAATGTGCCCAGTGCCTGGCTAATTTTGAACACTTCTTCAGAATCAACAAGGCCTAGAAGAGCACTCGGAACAGGTTTGATGAAAGCTGAGATTCCTAGGAATGAGAGAGAGTAACCGTACACCACACTTGTGCTAGTATAGTCCTGGCTCTTAAACTTTGAGTGCTCTATGTTAGAAGACTCACTTTGACTTAAAGTTTAAGTCTCTCATTCTAAGCCTAGTGGCTTGTAAATCCCGTTACATTTCTAGGTAAATATATCGAAGTTGTATTACAATTCTCAGTGCAAGTAAGAAAACCCATTAAGAGAGCATTGGAGGTAGGTGCTTATGTTGGAAAGGACACACTTCTATGGTTGATTGGTATGAGTCCTCTTACACGTTTTCAGAAAAAGACAGAGCGTTTTAAGTTCCATTGAATCTAATAGTGCAATCTTGTGTGTGCTTGCTCAGCAGTCAGTCTCACCAAGTTGAATGGGACTTGCTATGTAGTGTTCATGGAATTGCAGCCCAAGTAGGTTCTATCTGTAAATGTATCTTATAAAACTAATAATGCCACTTCAGAGCATTATTGAAGATAGGAACTAAGTATAAGCTCTCTACAATAAGTCTTCCTAGCAGTCATGTTCCCTATAACTGCTTTTGTTAGACTTTTGTTTTCTTTATTACATATGTTCATCTTTTTAGATAATTAAGATTCTTTGGATTAGAATTCTTATGTGGGCTCTGTTTCATACGGAGATTTTGTTTGTACTTAACCTGTATAGATGTGATGCTTAGTAACGGATTTTGCAGTTCTGCTGCTGTATTTAGAGAGAGACTGGTTGCTTAGTTACCTTTTTTCTTATGTGGAAAGCCGCCCAACAACAAAAATATAGATTCGGTTAAAACTGTAAGTACTCAGTATTTATCTGTATCACAAAAGTACCCTGAGATATCACATGTATTTTTCTAGCACTAGGTATTAGCTAGACTTGTACTAAATGGCAGTCTTGTATTGCAATTAAAAAGGCAAGTTTTAGTTGATTGTGGAGAGAGGATACCAATATCTGTGAGGGTAAGAGTGCCACAGATAGAATGAAACATTTCAAAGGTGATTAAAAAAAACTTGTGAAATGCTTCATTTAGGCTACCTAGTTGCCAGCAATATAGATGTTACAGATCCAATAGAGCCCATCTATTTGCCAGTTCAGGGAGTATGTGTTGCCAATATAAGCCAATAGTCATTTATCAATCTAGATTATGTCCTGTATTTGAGCCTTTAATTTTATTGTGTTAAGAGTTTGAATAGCTATTTCAAATCAGAGCATTCCACGCCTGTGATTTAGTGTGTTGTGTAAATTATCTTTTGCATTGTTACCATGATATGAAACGTGCCAGACTGGATGACTGGATTTTATTAGCAGAATTTCCACACTGAGCTGTAACAAAACTATACTACCATTGAAGGTTTGGCTAAAAGAGCGTATTAAAGTGGATTGCCTTTTCACTATTTTTACATGATAGCTTCTAAAATGTACTTTTCCATATTATTTACCAACATTGATTAACTTCAATAAATAAATTGCAAATCTTGAATAATGTGTGCTTCAGTTCCATAAATCAGGAGCTGCCAACCTGTGGCCCACAAAGGCCTTCACTGGTACCTTATTTTAAGCCTCTCACCCTCCTAGAAGGAAGGGTACATAAAAAAATGTGCAGGTACCCTTCTAAGCAATTTCTTTTGGAGCCTTCTACCAGTGTTTTTAGTCAGTGAATGAAGCCAGAGCTGTGATTGCTGAGTGGAGGGAGTTTTTTGGACACCAGGCGAGAGGAATCCTCAGGGTTCTGATATCTGCTATTTTGTCCTCCTTTTCCTACCTGAATCTTATTTGCTAATCCTTGGAATCTCTGTAGTTTGTCCTTCCTTTTCCTTAGCCCTTTTCTTCTGTGGTAGGCTCATCTGAGAACAGGCAGTTACTAGAATTCACAGAAAATAATTGTGGGCAGATGTTAAAGAATTCCCCACAAAGGGCAAATATCAAAACTTTGCAAAGAGGCATCTCTCCTGATGTTCAGGAGCTAAAGACCAGGCAGCCATTAAGAATTCACTGTCTAGTTAACTTGCAGTACAATAGTATATTTGTCTACTCAGAAGTAAGTCCCTGTGTTTAATGGGGCTTACTCCCAAGTGGCTGGGGAAACCCAGCCAGATGGGCGGGGTATAAATAATAAAATTATTATTATTACTATTATTACTATTGTTGTTGTTGTTAGTGGGTACAAGATGTCAGCATAGAGTTACATTGGGAATAAAAGGGTTGCTGGCTTTATGGCAGGCAGAAATTAAACAGAATTGCAGAAGCTTTTTCTGTTATGGAAATGCAATTATGGGGAAAGCTTCACCATGACAGAACCATTCTCTAATTTTGTGTTATGTCATGCCTCTTATGACAGCCATGTTGTGACTGGTGCACACAACACTCTCAAAATTAAAAATGTGCCTACTGGTCCAAAGTGGTTGATGACCCTTGCCATACGTGGAGACCACTTTTTTAAACAAGTTTTGTTCTCTTCTTATGTAGAAAGCTAGTCTATATAGGTGGGACACGGGTGGCGCTGTGGGTTAAACCACAGAGCCTAGGACTTGCCGATCAGAAGGTCGGTGGTTCGAATCCCCGCTAAGGGGTGAGCTCCCATTGCTCGGTTCCAGCTCCTGCCAACCTAGCAGTTCAAAAGCACGTCAAAGTGCAAGTAGATAAATAGGTACCGCTCTGGCGGAAAGGTAAACGGCGTTTCCGTGCGCTGCTCTGGTTCGCCAGAAGCGGCTTAGTCATGCTGGCCACATGACCCGAAAGCTGTATGCTGGCTCCCTCGGCCAATAAAGCGAGATGAGTGGCGCAACCCCAGAATCGGTCACGACTGGACCTAATGGTCAGGGGTCCCTTTACCTTTAGTCTATATAGGTAGTCATTTTTAACCACAACAAGTGTGTCCTTGGTTTCTGCAATTCAGTGCTAGTTCTGTGAGCATAGACAAGCTCACCCAAGAATATAATGGGAGACTAATTAACAACTTCTCTATAGGTTGAAGTTCTAGTGTTTTCCAAACTCAGCAGACCAGGCATGGCCAAACTTGGCCGCACAGCTGTTTTGGAACTACAATTCCCATCAACCCTGACCACAGGTCCTGTTAGCTAGAGATGATGGGAGTTGTAGTCGCAAAACAGCTGAAGGGGCCAAGTTTGGCCATGCCTGCAGTAGACAGAACTGACTCCTGCCAATCGCTATTAAACAAAAATCTGGTTGTGTCCCCCATTCTTACGAGGGTTCACTGAGTAAAAAATTTCAAAGCATCTTTATACTATGCATAGTAAGTGTATTAATCGGAAAAAATAAGATTAAAAAGGACTATTTATTATTTAGTTCTGTGCCAAAC
The DNA here is from genome assembly GCF_965113315.1 of Podarcis vaucheri. NCBI lineage: Eukaryota > Metazoa > Chordata > Lepidosauria > Squamata > Lacertidae > Podarcis > Podarcis vaucheri. The sequence goes on from NC_138759.1 coordinate 108,917,251, forward strand.
TATGATTGCATTGTTAAACCATATTTATTCCTAAATCTTGTGTGGTGGGAATGAACCTGTTGAATTGGGCTGCAGCCCCCACTTCATCAGAGTGAATTCAGGAATAAAGGAAAGCACGGTATTTAAGGACACATATTCCTTCCCTCTTAGATTTGATGCTAATGTTTGTTAACTTACACAGCAAGTGAGCTATAAGGGCCTAAATCTTCAGAGGAACAAGGATGTCCTATTTCTAAAACAGATCATAATCAATGTGCAGTGAAGCACAATATATCCTTGCTACCCCCCTCCCCTGCCCAAAAGGAAACATTAGGTTGTGAATATCTCGTGTTGTACAAAAGAATTCTAATGGACAACTTAATTTTCCTTGGCTGTAAAACTGAATCTGATACTAAATTAAATCCAAACATCTTGCATGTTTTGCTTCAGTAGTTTAAGAAAGAAGTTATTTTGAGTTATTCTTGAGTACCTACTAACACTTGGAAAGTATGATAAATAACACCACTCGGGTATTATAATAAATAACAGTATTAGATTTCAACTCTAGTCTGCAGTTTTAAGATCTCATGCAAGGTTTTGTGTTTTTTCCATTAATATAAAAGTGCAGACTCCTTACTTGTCTGATTGTTCTTATTGTAATAATTCTAATCATAACAGTAAAGAGAGAAAAACAAATCTTTATGCAATTATCACCAGAATTTGTTTCATATATTGCATATTATTTTGCTCAGGCAGGTAGTAGTGATAAGACTACAACAGATCACGACAAAAATGATAAATACTTTCTCCTTATTACTCCCAACAATAAGGTAGTGTGTCATGTACATTATTTCAGTATGTGTTTTTTTTTTAAGTGCTCCATTTTTCACAATTGTCTACCTGTCTTCCTTCTCTGACTCTTTATTATGTTTGTGAGTCTGGTCACATGCCCCAAGTTCTCATAAGCCATTCACTCAATGGAGAAAGTATTATTATTAATTCAATTCATTACCTGCTAGTTTACATTCGCTGAAAACTGCATAGTGAAGCGGCCAGATACATCTCTGTGGGGAGGGTGTCCCCACTGAAAACTATGAATGGAGTGGAACACCCAAGAGGTCTCCCTCTGCTGATCTTGGTACCCACATTGAAGATCTGTAGGGAAGGAGGCAATCTTTCGGGTATTTGGGGCTTAAGTTGTTTAGGGTGTTGAACACTAACACGAGCACCTTGAATTGGGCCCAGAAACAAACCGGCAAGCACTGCAGCTGTTCTAACACAAGGGTTATATAAGATCTAAATGGATCTCCAGCCAGTAATCTGGTCACCGCATTTTAGACCAGTTGAAGTTTCCGAGTCCTCTTCAAGGGCAGCCCACATAAAGCACATACAATAATACAATCTGGATCAGCATGGAGTGCATTGGTTCTGTCCAAAGGGGGCTTTCAATGACGAACCAGCCAGAACTGCGAAAAGGTACTTGGAGCCACCTGAGCCTCTATTGACAGTATTGAATCCAGGGCTGATGACCTGCTGTTTCCAGGGGAGTACGGCCTCAACCAGAACAGGCTTTCTTCCCACCTCCTCAACATGGGAACTCAGGACACAGAACATAATTAATAGCTTTCCCATCAGAAGCTTATAACCATATACACTGCAGTCAGTAAATGAATAATAATTTCAGATTCTCAAACAAAACTGTGTTTGACATAACATAATTAAAAACTGGGTCATGGTGGTATCATATAATCCTATTGAGGCCAGCTAGAGTCATAGGCTATAGATCAATTGAAAAATGCATGTGCATAAAGTCGGCAGATTTTAAATTGGTTTGCTAGCCAGCTTTTGTTTGTGGCTGACCCTTCTACCAAGTCCTTTAGCATGTGCAGAGAACTTTGGGGAAGGGGGTGATTTGTGCTACCACTGTGCAGGCCTTACACCTAGAAAAGGGTGGTGGGGCGACCACTCTCCTTTACCTTTGCGCTAGACTTTTTGAAGAGGGTGCTAGTAGTGCCTGCCAGTGCCTAGCTAAAAAGCTAAGTGGAAAAGGATAGTTTTTACACACAAAAACACACACTCACTGTGTTCTGTACATTTCCTGGAGGAAGTACATTTTCCTCTCCCTGAGCATGCCATTCCTAAACTTATTTGCAATTCACATAAAGCAAGTGGAACATATGTTCCAGGAAATACAGTTCTTCTTATGAGAACAAGAGATCTAATATTTTAAATGATACTTTAATATTATAAAGGGGTGGGGAAAGCTGTAGCTTTTTAAAAAGTACATTACTGCTCAGAGGGAAAGACGTGAAAGGAAGGGAGATAGTAACTTCTATAATTTATGAACAGTCTTTTGTGCCTACACTGATAAAATTGCTACCACCTACACAAGAAGACAGGAAATCGCTGATCATATGAAAGCAGCTGTATAGTCTAGTCTTATTGTGACTAAGGCAGTAGAAATGCCCAACCTACATTCTCTTATTACATGAAAGTACAGAAATAAGTTTCATCATACTATCTTCAAGACTCTCTTCTCTTTCTGATTTCTAATGGGAATGTTACCATAGAACTTGCTGTCCAGCTTTCTTTCCTTTTTCTCTTCCCTCCCTGCCTTTCTCAGACCTTAAGTACCCATTGCTTGGAAGCATAGGAAGGCATGAATAAATTTTCATGTTATTTCCTGAAGTTTCTCAGAGTGTATATCACAGTGAAAACCAAGTTGGCCTAATTTCAAGATGGAGGTGGTGGCGTAGGAAGAGCATTGGACAGAAGTGACAGGGTTTGAAAGGGAAGCTGAAGAGTTCGGTAATCAATTGAAGCTGTATATATGTGATGAGAAAGCATGTGGATTTTGGATTATCAGGACAGGGATGCTCAGTTAGGCTTCTATATGAGATAAAGCAATTCAAGAAAGACAGAGGGCCTTCTCGGTAGTGGCACCCAGCCTGTGGAGTGCCTTCCCATCACATGTCAATAAGATAAATAGCTATACAAATTTTAGAAGACATTTGAAGGCAGCCCTGTATAGAGATGTTTTAGATGTTTGATGTTTTATTATGCTATTATATTTGTTGGAAGCCACCCAGAGTGGGTAGGGTATTATTATTATTATTGGAAATATGACTTCATAAAAAGAAATATTGTACCTTATATAGCACAGTATTTGATCCTACAAAGCACAGTCCTGATATTCTTCATCGTAACATCATTACTTTCACCGCTCATGTAAAATGGGTCATCAGCACCTATTCTTTTTTTCAGTCGTTCATCTAGGAGAGGGGTCAGCGGACTTTTTCAGCAGGGGGCTGGTCCACTGTACCTCAGACTTTGTGGGGGGCCGGACTATATTTTTGGGAGGGGAATGAACGAATTCCTATGCCCCACAAGTAACCAGAGATGCGTTTTAAATAAAAGGACACATTCTACTCATGTAAAAACACGCTGACTCCCAGACCATCTGCAGGCTGAATTTAGAAGGCCTTTGGGCCGGATCCAGCCCCCGGGCCTTAGCTTGCCTACCCATGATCTAGGACAGTGGTGTCCAAACATTTTTCAAAGAGGGTCAGATTTGATGAAGTGAAGGGCCGTGAGGGCTGACCAAAGTTTTTAACCTTTTTTTAGGATTGAGCTTTTTTTAGGATTTTATCCCAGGAAACTGCCACAGGAGCCAGATTTAAGTTGCTATGTGTCTTTTTCCTAGCATGTTCATGTGGTTCCTGCTACAGATGTGTGTACCTTAGGAGGAGTAGAGATGTTCTTTCTCAGCTTTAGTTAATGTAGTTACTCAGTATGCTAATAATTGCTTAAGGTATGCTCTTTTAAAAGTGTTTTAATCCCTTCTTGCGTACTTGTTCTCCTAGCCTGTCATGTGCTTTCTTGCCACTCGTTTACTCTTCAGACCAAAATCCATAAGCCATCAGGCTGTATTATACAGTGGAAGAGCGACATTTACTTAGAGCCACAGATGAATGGATGTTTGTCACTGCATAATTTTATCTGTTACTTAGCTTCTATTTAGAGCATGCAGTAGTAAGCGGTAAATCGCATCCACCTGAGCATGAGTCAAAAATATTCTATGTGCTTTCCAGCTGCAAAAGGCTGTTCCTTCAGTTTAGTATTTGGGCAGAGCTTGTTATCTAAAATCACTTCCTTAATTTTTTTTTTGTGTCATTTTTAATATGAATCACGAACATCCTGATCCAGAGCTTTTGCACTTGTGTACGGTAATTTATGGTTTGTAGCGATGCACGATTTTTGTTTTTTAAAACAACATTGCAATAGATACATTTATTTTTTTCATAATTTACTGGCACTATAAATCACTTCAGCAATGAATTAGAGAAAGTACAATAATCAGAACAAGCAGGCTATAATTATCACATGTCAACTCAACTACCAATGTTGTATGGAACAAATGAAGGTGAAATTTTCTTACTAAAACAAGCCTCAGTAAGCCTTAGGGCATCAGGGCCTTACATCACCCCTTGCCAGAAAGTGCTCTTTTTCTTCTTCTCTAACTATTCATGCATTGCAGAATGTGAATGTGATAAGCTGAAAGTCACCTTTTCGATTAGTCCATTGGGGCACTTGTAAAAAATTAGTAATGCTACAGGGACGGAAAGACATTTCATGTAGGCTGTACATTTTGGCCTACATCTTAACTAGAAGACATGCTCTCGAGAGCTTGCCAATAGAGAGAAACTTACTTAATAGTAATAGTAATTCAGCCACTTTGTTATATTTTGTACAAGGGAGCATAATTAGCCTAATGCACTTCATGTATGTTGCTATTTAAAATAAAAATGGTTCTGTTTAAAACAGTGATCTTCTGTGAACAGTTTTAAGCTCTGATAGAATATTATTACTATTTATTGAATTTATAACAGAATGACAGAAATGTAGAGTTGGAAGGGACCACAGGGGTCATTTAGTCCAACCCCCAGTGACGCAGGAGCCTTTTGCCCAGGGGTCAGCAAACTTTTTCAACGGGGGGCCGGTCCACTGTCCGTCAGACCTTGTGAGTGGCCGGACTATTTTTTGAAGAGAAAAAAAAAATGAACAAATTCCTATGCCCCACAAATAACCCAGAGATGCATTTTAAATAAAAGGACACATTCTACTAATGTAAAAACACGCTGTTTCCCGGACCATCCGTGGGCCGGATTTAGAAGGCGATTGGGCTGGATCCAGCCCCCAGGTCTTAGTTTGCCTACCCATGCTTTTGCCCTTCATGGGACTTGAACCCACAACCCTGAGGTTAACAGTCTCATGCTTTGCTGACTGATGCTTTAAACAAAACACAGCTCTCACAACATCGAGCACATTTTCCAGCTGCTAGCTTTACGCTGCAGTCTTATGCACACTTATTAGGGAGTAAGCCTCATTGAACTGCTTCCCAGAACGCCTCCACGCAACCACTTGGCTCACTGGCCATGCTTAAAGTGCAAGTGAGAACACTTTTAAAACTGCAGAAGCCGTAAGACAAATTAAGATTTTGAGATAAATATCTTGGGGGGGGGGGATTCGAAAAAGCAATCACATTTATGACGTCAATGAAAGCTCTTTTTAACGTCTGCCATCTGATCTGCATGGCAGAAGTAGATCCCTTCCAAATTCAGAGGAAGGTTTGCATGTGGAGTACAGTGGTACCTCAGGTTACATACGCTTCAGCTTACATATGCTTCAGGTTACAGACTTTGCTAACCCAGAACTAGTGCTTCAGGTTAAGAACTTTGCTTCAGGATGGGAACAGAAATCATGCTCCGGCGGCTCAGCAGCAGCAGGAGGCCCCATTAGCTAAAGTGGAGTTTCAGGTTAAGAATAGTTTCAGGTTAAGTACGGACCTCCAGAACGAATTAAGTACTTAACCCGAGTGTAATGGTTCTAGGGGTTGCTCGTGCGTAAGCCGGTGCAAACACCTGGCCGGGTTGCCTGAGTGAACCTTTTCTGTCCGGACCGCCACTCACCCGTGGCTGTCTCAGTCACTGGCAGAATCCGTCAGTGGGCATTTCTTAAACTTCTTCCAGCAAAGAAGCTCTTTGACGCCTAGTCTCCTCCTACTCTCTCTGCGCGAAAGCCTTCTGCGCAAGGAGGGCGTAGGCAGCAGAAGACCTCTACTCTCCCCGCTGGTCCCCGGCAAGGAGTCATGGGACCGCCTCGCCGCTTCCCCCATCTGCCCCCCTTCTCCACTGGTGCTACGCTGATTCTCTTCCCCAGAAGATGGGCTGCCTCTCCCAATCCCGGGATGCTCTCTGGAATCCCTCTGGATTTTGCTCTCTCCCTCCGGCACTAATGGCAGTTCCCTGACACCGAGGTACCACTGTAGGTTCTCCAACAGCAGGAGTCAGGACTGAAATGCAGTCCAGATAAATTATATGCATTTCCTCATTGAGGATATGAATGGATGAAACACAAAAATTAAAAACTGAAAAGTAAAGCACATGCTTCCCTTAGTCAAGCCTATTGAGTCACAGATTTGTATTCTGCTGCAACATTTAGCACTCATGTGGCCTATAAAAGTAGAAATCAGTTGCAGTTATTCTGCATTGGAGGATTAGTCTCCCGCACCCTACTTCTGTATAAGGCATTATGAGGCCCTTTCCTTTCTGAATATCCATTTTTTAATGACTTAAAGTGCATAGACAAAGGATAGCATTTCAAATTAAGCAGGAAGCCGAATTAAGACAGTTTTCAAATGGGAATCTGAAAATGTGAGTCCAAAGCAATGCTTTCTAAAGAATCTATAACGACTGGGATGATATCTGAAATGGGAATCTGAAAATGTGAGTCCAAAGCAATGCTTTCTAAAGAATCTATAACGACTGGGATGATATCATGGTCATCTTCTTGTGTCTCAGCTTGTTGTAGCTGTCTGGTGAAAGACTGTTACCAAGATGCTTGTGACGAAGAAGGTTGTTCATGTCTTGCTTGAAAGTCTTGATCGACATCAAATCAAGTTAGTACTTGCTGTGGTTGGGACAACAGTAACACCACCACCTTGTTTGGAAAGAAGGACTCAGCAAAGGTTCTTCTTTCCAGGTTTATTTTTTCAGGGACATAGCTAGCTTCCTCTCATTAGTACTGTGCCTGTGGAAGTACTAGACTAGAGGAGACTACTAGAAGCAGTAGCTTTCCCAGATACTGTTGTGCAGCCCAAAGAGCTGTTGAGATGCTGCTCCTTATTGTTAAATCTAGTTAGTGCTCTCAAATAATTAATCCATAGACAAAGGAAGTGGTCTTCTGACTTGGGTTTGGGAGCTTCGCACCACCAGGTGGGTATTGTATAGGTCCACCCACTTGAAGAGGCAGAAAATGGCATCCTTTCCCCAGATTTGGGCTTCTAGAGGGCAGTCCCATTTTCTGCCTTGCTTGAAGTTGAACATAATTTTCAACAGCTCCTCTGGCTCAGCAAAATTAAAGTAGGGAAAAAACAGCACACTGCATTCAAAGTAGTAGAGTAGAGGGCACTTAGCTTTTTTGTGGCTAACCACTTAAATAAAATATAGCACTATCTTCTCTCACTGGTTACATTTAGACATAAAAGTAATGCATTAAAACCACTCTGGGATTAGCACATCTGTTGGATCTCCGGATTTTCAGAATGGCTGGGAAGTGTCAGCTCAAGGATGCATAGTTATTCCGGTTATGGAAGGGAACACTTTTTCATGGATATGCATGTCTTTGGCTGGTCCTGTGGTTTTAATTTTGGTATTCCAAGTGTGGAAAATCTTCGTTGTGTCCCAAACAGGGAATGATGATTTCAAAAGTACTGAATCAGTTTTCTGCAAAGGGTCTGAGCGGCAAAGCGCCAAAGCTTCTGACAGGCTTAGCATCAAAAGAGTCACACACGTAGTCCTTAAAATGGCAAGTAAAATTTGTTGTTGAGAAGTTCAGAATTACCATATTTTTCGCTCTATAGGATGCACTTTTCCCCCTCCAAAAATGAAGGGGAAAAGTGTGTGCGTCCTATGGAGCGAATGCAGGCTTTCGCTGAAGCCTGGAGAGCGAGGGGGTCGGTGCGCACCAACTCCTCTCGTGTTCCAGGCTTCAGGAAGCTATCCGCAAGCCCACGGAGCCCGCGGGAACTCCCGCTGGGCTCTGCAGGCTTGCAGATAGCTGCCTGCCGCCCGAAGCCCAGGGAGTGCGGCGCTGTACACCCCGGGCTTCGGGCAGCTCTCCGCAAGCCCCTACTGCACTTGGTTCTTAAAGTTAGCTGCTGCTTTTCAAGGCATTCTTAGAATACTTTGGTTCCTGAAAATATTCGTTCAGTGCTTTATACTCGTCAAAAGGCAAACAAAATTTACGGATCATTAAGAACTGCATTTAAACTAATAGGTTTATATAGCAGAAATGAATCAAACATACATTGTGTGCCTTATGCTGGTCGTGTCACTACTTTGCGCAAGCTGCGTGACCTTACTGGGGAAAGTATGAAGAAAGGTAGCAAAGGTTAATTGACTTGTTGAATGCCTTCCATAAAAAGGTATACTAAACAGATGAAGATTGGGAGCTTGGAAAATACATAGCTTGGGGCATATGATAAAAGATGGTATTTAGAAGTAATCCAGGTGTTCTTACAGGCTTACAAGTCACCACTCGCCTGGTAGTCTGTGGAAATAAACTCTTATGGGCACTGAAGGGGTTTTGGGGGTGTTTTATTTTTTGTAAATAGTGTGTAGTGTGAGAGCCAGTGTGGTGTAGTGGTTAGGAGCGGTAGACTCATAATCTGGGGAACCGGGTTCGCGTCTCCGCTCCTCCACATGCAGCTGCTGGGCTAGTCACACTTCTCTGAAGTCTCTCAACCCCACTCACCTCACAGAGTGTTTGTTGTGGGGGAGGAAGGGAAAGGAGAATGTTAGCCGCTTTGAGACTCCTTCGGGTAGAGATAAAGCGGGATATCAAATCCAAACTCCTCCTCCTCCTCCTCCTCCTCCTCTTCTTCTTCTTCTTCTTGGACTATAGACATGTAAAAGAGGTGCATATGGTTTAGATGTATGGATTAGTTGCCTTTGTGAACAGTGTTTGAAATTCGCCGGTCACCAGTCACATTTTGCGACTTGGCAACCGGCCTTTTGCGACTGGATGGAGATGTCCAGGTGAGCTGCCACCCTTGGCACCCAGTGTTTCCACCTGCCTTGCTACAGTCGTGCTACCCTGCAGACTGCTTGATTCACCCAGTAGCAAAAAGAATGTGTGTGTGTATTGCTGCTGGTCTGGTAGCAGGGCAGCAGCAAAAAAACTAAAAAGTGCCTTGACATTTTGTTTTGGCGCCCACAACCTAGGTCCCAGGAGCCACATGGCTCCTAGCATTCCTATCGCAGTTTCTAACACTACTGTCCTTACAAGACCAATGTGTTGCAAAATGTATCTGCTAGTAATCACATGGTGATCAAATGTGCAAAATGTGAAAAGTGGTTCTTATTTGGAAGGAAGGCATATGCTCCCCCTTTCTGCTTCCTTTCTTCGCCAAACCTTTATCAGGCATTGCAAATATAGACCATCATAAAACATCCATATATAAAAATTTTAAATATATACAAATAAACAGCCTTTTAAGAATATGTAATAACGAGGATTTTCATTGGAATTTCTTCCTGCGAAATAGTGCCATTCACCACTCTTAAGAGATACTTTTGATAACAGCTCAGACACCCTTGCAGATACTTCCGGGTTAATGTCAGACAGGTAGAATGGCACAATGAAAATATCAGATTCTATTTCTATCTGAGTTTTGTTTTATATAAAAAAAACTTTAAAAAATGTTTGAAAAGTAAAGCAAGAAGGAATCTTCTTACAGCGACCCCTCATCTCCTATCTACTTTCCTTTTTTGTGTGGTTCCCCCTGCTCTATGATTTCTACACATGATAATCCCAAAACACATTACCAGCTGGCAGTCAGCATGTACAAAGACTGCCTGGATATGTCCATACATAACAGATACTTCTGGTGTAATTTAAAAATGTCACAAGTAGATGATATAGATGCAGCGGGTTAGCAGAACAGATTCCTAGTCTCAGGTAAGTACTATAAGCCACTCTAAAAGTAGAGGGCAGAGAAAGATCTGACATAGCTGAGATACAGATTTTAATGGGGAAATCATTTTAACGATTATCACCATGTTATTGGTTATTTGGCCAATTGAGTTACAGCCAAATACAGCTGTACAGTTACAGTTTTACAGTTTTCTAAATGTTTTGTTATGTACGTAACTTACCTGTTTATCTTTAAAGAAGAGGCATGCTTAAGGGTAGAACATTATTTTCAAGACCACATCTTCCCTGTAAGCCGCTCTCCCTAGTTCTTTGATACTACTTTAGGGGAGACGTATCTCCCAGAAATTTTAGGTATATGTCATGTTTTAGTGTAGAAGCGGCAATGAGTGAATTGAACAGATAACCATCAAATGTCAAACTGTTTTCCCCCCACAGACAATATGCCAGCTCCTGAGCAGACTTCTTTGGAAGAAGGACTGCAACAGACCACCCAGGAACCTTCTACAAGTCCGGGCATGGAGACAGAGGCTACTGCCACCACTATTCTAGCTTCTGTAAAAGAACAGGTATTGGTTGTTGTTTTTTTAAAGAAATCTGTATATATATCTGAGGCTTCGTATATGGATGGGTTTGAGTTTCCCAAGCCCAGATATTAAATATTAAGCACAATGGGCTGTCTTGCTGCCACTTCGAGATATAATGATTGCTTTTTTTCCTCAGGCTGAGCAAGATTTCGCTTTGTCCCATTGCAGGGTGGATTTCATTTAAATCAAATTGATTTAAATCTTGATTTAAATCAGTAGTCAGTAAGACTTGATTTAAATCATATTTTTTTTACATAAAGACTCATTCTTGCTGGTATAATCTTAATATTTACAACCAGAGGAAGGTTTCGTTTTTGGAGTAATAAATTTTCAGAGTAGTTTTTACAGTTATATCAAAAATTACTAATTTGGTTATACTATCAGAAATACATAGACAGATAATTATGAAATTATGGTGAGGTTTAATAAGTTAACTGTTTATATTTGGACAACTTTTCTGCTGTACTTTATTGGAAGGAGGAAAATAATCATTTCCTTAATAAAAAATTTTAAACAATTTATTTAACTAAAACAATAACAGTATAGCATATGTATCCATGTTTGTTAATTGATGTGGTTAAACGGTTTTTTTAAAAAAAAAAACAAAACAAAACTTAGACTGAGTTTTAGTGCACCTGAAAAACTTAAATCCTTATCTCCTGATGAATAGCCTTTGGACTATAATGTAACTTAAATAGAAAACTACATTTAGAAAGATTTTTCCTCCGAAAGCATTTTATTTTAAAAATCCAATTTAAATTTTTAAAAAATCCAATTTAAATTTTAAAAATCTGATTTTTTAAATAAAAAAAATCATTGATTTTTATCTACCCCGTCCCATTGTAATAATTTTCACTGGAAAATATTTTGTACTGTAGTAGTAGCAGCAGACTGTGCTGGGCATTGACACAGGAGATTCAGGTTGAGACTCCCAATAAAGCTTTTAAGTTTGCTTGATGACCTTGGGTGAGACTCTCGGGCCAACTGAAGTGTTGTCATGAAAGATAATTGGAAAGTACTTCGCATAATGCAAATTCCTATACAAATGGTTTCATAAGATGCTTGAGTGGTACTTGGCAATGCAATACATAGTCAAAAAAAAAGAAAAGGGGGCGAAAAGGATAGTGGAGTCCAGGGACAATAAAATCTAGTATTGCTGTTGTAATATGAACTATCTCAAGGTTCCGCTCCATTCTTCTGAATGAAATGTCTCTTTCTGAGAATGAATAACTCCACACTGAACCAGCTCAAACATAGTCAGTGTAGTATAGTGGTTATTGTTGGGCTAGGACATAGGTTGGGCTGAAAGGCCTATCTGACAGGGCTGCTGTGAAGATATGATGAAGCAGGAGACCCATGATATGCTACCTTGGAGGAAAAGCAGGATATGAACGTGGTATAGGAATAAAAAGCTAACAGGACCAGTGGTCAGGGATGATGGGAGTTGTAGTCCCAAAACATCTGGAGGGCCGAGTTTGCCTATGCCTGTAATAGATATCCCTAAGGACCAAGTCAGGATATGAACCTGCAGACTTATTTACATATAAGAGAAAGGAATCAAAGTCTCTTTTCTGCACTGAAAAGTAAACTTTTCTACCTTTTAGGTACATCTGCAAAGCTTTGTTCAGTACAATTTGGTTATGGGAGCCTCATTTCCTTAAAGGATATTAAAGCTTTTTGAGCCAGAAGTCATCGTTCAAGTGATGTGATTTGCTATCGGAACAAGAGTATTGTTGCCATCTAGTTTCTCAGTCTTTGGCACAGAACAGGCGTGAAGCACCTTTGGCCCAGGGGCTGGATGTGGCCCTACAGGCCTTTGTATCAGGTCCTCAGGACTCTGTCCAGGCTCTGCCCCTCCCCAAGCCACACCCCTTTCCAGTCCTGCTCCACACTCTCCCTGAGAATGCTTTTGTGTGTCTGGACTGTTTCCTTGAAGTATGATCATGCCTCTTGCTTGCTTGATCATGCCTCTCTCTGCTGAAGCCAGGAGAGTCTTGCTCTCCCGGCTTCAGCAAAAGGAACCTGAAGCCTGCGGAGCGCAGCGGGAACTCGCGCTGCACTCCAAAGGCTTCAGGCGGCTATCCCTGAAGCCTGGAGAGCGAGAGGGGTCGGTGTGCACCGATTCCTCTTGCTCTCCAGGCTTCAGCGAAAGCAACGCAAAGCCTCCGGGGCACGGAAGGAGCGCTCCCTCTGAGCTTCGGAGGCTTCGCGTTGCTATCGCTGAAGCCAAGGAGCCTGCATTCACTCCATAGGACGCAAACACATTTCTCCTTAATTTTCAGAGGGAAAAAAGTGACTCCTATAGAGCGAAATATATGGTACATTCCTCTGGCCCTGCCTACAATGCTATATGCTGCCCCCCAAAGGTTGCCGAGCCAGGAATGTGGCCATTTGCCTGAAGAAGCTTCCTCACCCTATGACAGAGCTCTCTCTCTCTCTCTCTCTGTGAGTTTTCATGTGCTCCTCCTCCCAAAATTAAATATCGTTCAGCATTGCAGCAGTTAATATACCAGAAATTATCTAGTTATATCAAAGCTGCAGTGAGTTTTAATGATGTCATGTAGAACTTGGCTACCTGATCCTTACGGACTTCTGCTGCCTGCAGCTCAGAGTCACACCATTCACAAAAGGAGTGAGTTTGCGTTAGACTAGAGTTTCAGTGCAAAGCATGTTGAAATTCCCACGAGGTGCTAGAAACCACAAGGAGAGATTTAGAAATACTTTATAAAATCAAAAAGAAAGCTACAGAATGTTTAGAATAGTTTGACAGAATTGATTTGGAGAAGTCAGAAGGATTCTGTGCCTACTTTGTGTCCTGCCTTTACAACAGAGGAAAGCTGCCAGGGCTTTTGGAAATATTGATGGGGATGGTAAAGCATGTCAGGATGACGCTAGAGCACAATGTGAGGTGGTGTCAGCAGGACTTGACAATCATGCAAGGATCCTGAAGTTTAGAGTATCTTCCTCTTACACATGAAAACTTGAGTGAAAAAGCCTTATTTCCTTATCATTCTGAAACAAATCTGTTAGTTAGGCTTCCCTGTCTAAGAAGGTAGTGACACACATAATAGAACCTCCTAGGTGCTTACAGATTAGTTGATAATTGATTTTCAGTCATCAGTAGTTATGTATTAGGGGTAATCATGAGAGAGCAACACGGTTTTCTTTCATGCTAATGCATTCTGGAATGCAGTTAATGTATTTATTATCTGCAAGGCTTTTGACCTAGTTGAATATGACATGGTCATAAGAGTGTTTGAGGAATGTGCAGTAGAAAAAACTTCCATATGATTGACATGCAGTTGATTGTAAAAAGGCATCATGGAAGATTGTGATATTTATTAGTTACTATTATATCAAACTCTTCCTGTAAAGAGCTTTTAAGTGGCTTAAATATATGACTCTCAAGATTCCTAATCTGCAGTAAAACTTTACAACATCTGGTGGTGGTAAGGGTGAAAAGTTCAGTAATCATCTTAGTATTTTGAATGGTCTTCATGCTACACCAACTATTCTTATTTGAACATGCCTTTTATGACACTGCTTAATGCAGGAATGGTGATCAGCACTACCTTTTCTTACCTGTGTCCCACAATAATGTATTGGAATCACTTCGTGTCTTCCCCTTCCCTTGGTACAATTTCTCTGTATGTCTAGTTATGGCAAGTCCGGTTTCCCCAGGTTTCACTAAATCCTTGCTCTGTAATATTTATTATTTGTATAGAACATAGATGGGCAACTATTTTGCCCTGAAGGACCGAATGGATTGGTGGGTGAATGGTCAGGGCCACATGCCAGAAGCATGACTGGAGGCAGTAGAGCATAGCTTCAGCCTCTTTTTCTCAACTGTTGGATCAGGTGAAAGATCTGGGAGCAGGGTGGTTGCCTTCCATGTGCATCAGGATGTAAGTTGTGTTGCATTGCCTTGGTGAGAAGAGCAACCAATGAATTAAATAAATAATAATGATATCAATAATAATAATCAGGCCTAGGACATCAGCAGGTCCCCCTCACCATCCTGACCTGATGGATCCTAGGTGCTGGCAGTGAGGGTTCTGACCTTGGCCTCCTCCCGCTGTCTGGCATCACAGCAGCTCCCCGCCATGACTCACTGTTCAGGTAATGCTCTCTTCACTTCCCTCCATCATCATTGCCTCTACCAGTCTTCAGTGTGAAGCCTCCCCCTCTTGTGCAATTCTGGCATCTTGTGAGCGTGCACCCTAGACAGTTGTGACAGCCCCAGCTGCATGCTACCTCTCTACTTACAGAGCCCTTAGTTGCGGGGCAGAGAATCACCGCCTGGTTCTTGGCTTCGTTGGTTCCAGGTGCCGACCTGACCTTTGATTGGCTTCAGGTGGTAATGAGTTATGTTCTTTCAATCCTGAGGAACCCCAGTAGCCGCTGGTGCCCTCCTCATCCTGCCAGTCCTGGCGCCCCCTGCTACACCACAACATTCAGCCCCTTATGAAATGGGAGCATACTTTTATACCAGCCAGAAGCATGTAGCAGTGCTTTTCCCTCTCATGCCCCCTAAGGCCAGCCCTACATTAGAAGACACGAGGCCTTCACCTCCCTGTACTGGGGAAGTGTAACAGATGGAAATTTAGCAGTGGGTTGACACAGGTGTGGTTGGTAAAGAAAGCAGTCTTTCAGTGATGGAAAAAATCATCAACTAGGAATATCTGGGACCTGCTGACCTGCGTTGTATTAATTGCCTCTTGGAACAGATTTCACAGTAAAAGCAAGCGCCACCACTGCCTGTTGCTGCTACCAGAGCACCATCAGTACCACTCATTAGTAAGGAACCTGAAGGTGCAGACTAGATTGGTATTTTATTCCTAAATCTCACATCCTTGTTGGATATTTTTCCTTGACAATCAAACTATTGATTTTTGACACTCAAATGTACCCCACTTTGGCTATGACCCTAGCTTCACTTATCTGGGAGCAAGTCCCATTGAATCCAATAGAGTCTACTTCAGAGTAGACATAGGATCATGCTGTTGGTCATGTTCAGCCTGATCCTATTAACGTTAACTTGGAAGTAAATCACTCCATTCACTCAGTAGGGCTCTTCCCACGTAGGTGTGCATAATCCACATGTCTATTCAGAAACAAGCCCCATTGAATTCAATATGACTTATTCCCAGGTTTGGATTGCAGCCTAAGATGTAAAACAATTGCTTCTTATTAACCTGTTGAGAGGAGCCTATTGGGTTCACCAGGAGCAGTGTAATTGCTTTGAAAATAGTTTAGGTAATTGAAAGGACTGGTAGATACTGGCTATTATCGAATGCTTTGGTTTTTTTAAAGATTAGTGTTAAAACCTGTCCTTGGTATAAAGACTATCATCTTGAATAAATGTATTTTAACTGAGTCACTGGGAAGTGGAACTGTTCTCCATTTATAATGCAAGTTTCAAAATAGTAGTCAGTAGTCCCAGATTGTGCACTTGAGGCACATGAGTAAGTAAAAAAGATAAATGGGGATCCTTGTCTCTTCCTTGGAAGGGAAAGAATCAAGGGCATTAAGAAATTGCATGCAGTTTTTGAATATTCAGTCTTCTATTGATATTGCTATGCCAGTGTTGGTAATTAAACACTCTTCCTGTATGGCAGAGAGCCCAGAGCTGAATGTTTTCCAATATAATTATGTACTTTTTATTCAGCTCAAACTGAGGCTTCAGTGTTGTTTGTGCTTGCCTCTTGAACTTCCCTTTATTGCAGTTAATAATTCTTATTTACAGTGGACTTCTATTTGCAAAATAATTAAGGCTGCCACACCTTAACTATTTAAACCAACTTTAAAGGTGTTCATGTCAATATTTTTTTTTTAAATTCTAAGCACAGTTGTTGGTTTTTTTGTTTTTTAAATGAGTATGGTGGAGCAGGGAGAATGGAGATGCAAATTGAACCTGAGAATAAAATTCTAAAATAAGACCTGGAATTGCTTCAGGGTAGATATATGAAATCCACCTTTCTCTTGCCACACAATAAGTCTAGCTCTTGTCTTAATCAAAGTGAGCTTATAGGAGAGGGGCTTAAAGCAATATATTTTTTGGTTTGGTTTCTTTGTTTACCTTGAATGTAATAAGGCTGTCAGCTGGCATGCAACAGGATAACTACAAAATAATTCCAGGATAAAAGCCAAGTTTAGCCAATGAAAGAAGAAACAAAAGTCCTGTGGCATCATGAAGACTGAGAATGTCATTATGGCATGAATTTTCATGAAGCAGTTCTCTTACTTTATAAGATGCATGAAGACTGGCAAAGAATATTTATACAACACACCCATGCCCACTACTCGTTCCTAATGGACATGGATGACGGTTTAACTATTTTGGCTTTGTATTTAAATTAGTATATTTTTGTATGAAAAACTTGCACCTCTCATGAGCAGGAAAGTTGATATAGCTGCAATAATGACTTTCAGGATTATAATTTTGTTTTTGAAATAGACAGCTAGGAATTGCTGCTGGGAATGAAATTATAGATCTGTGGGATGACTGCTTCTATGCATATGTAAATACTACGGTATCAGCAAATGAGCTGTTGAATTGGCAAGCTGAAATGAACGATGCCTGTTGGGGCATTGTGTTCCTGTTTATCATAAAGGAAAAGCTTTGCTCTGACTATAGCAGCTTATTCTGAATGCAAAAACAACAAAAAACCAATACATCTTTTTTCAAGGTTTTTTTTGGCACTGAAGAAAAATTCCAGCCTCCTCTGATTCATTCTCATTCTCTCTGTGTGGGGGGTAGGGGTGCGTATGTAGAAAGGTATTATGAGCGCACTAAGTTGCTAGCTCTGTAGCTTCATGAACAATGACTATCAAGTTTTTTTCTGATGACTTTGGATGCATCTTTACTAGACTACTGTTGATAGGATAAGGCTGGTTGCTTATTAAATACTTCGGTTGGTGTTGTCGGACAGATTCGCACTCAGGACTGGAGGAGAGAGCCTGCAGAAGGTTCCAGGCTGTGATCTCAAAAGAATGGTACCAGACCATTATCATTTTCCATAATGTGCCCTACACAACTACCTCTTCATAAAAGAATAATTTGTAAATCAAACTTAACTTCATGCACCAATGTCAGTGTACAGTGGTACCTCAGGTTACATACGCTTCAGGTTACATACACTTCAGGTTACAGACTCCGCTAACCCAGAAATAGTGCTTCAGGTTAATAACTTTGCTTCAGGATTAGAACAGAAATTGTGCTCCGGCGGCACGGCAGCAACAGGAGGCCCCATTAGCTAAAGTGGTGCTTCAGGTTAAGAACATTTTAAGGTTAAGTATGGACCTCTGGAATGAATTAAGTACTTAACCCGAGGTACCACTGTATTAATATTAACACTCTACTATTAATGTATTGATTTGCTTTTTGTTATGCTTGCTATAATTAATGAAAAATAGCTCAACATTGATTGAAGTGCTTGATATAAAGTTCTATAGAATTTTGAATAATAATTAAAAAAAAACCCTTTTGCATTATGGCCATCATAATGTGTAAACATGGTCCATGTTTGGTGGGTGTCAACAGCTGGGTCACGGGTTGCTTTGCTTATTTTGCTTATTTTGCTTAGCTCCGTTGAAAGCACTCTTTTGACTAGGAAGCACGGATATAGAATACCCTGGCACTGGCTGTTTCCCAAGCAAGAGATCCTTTTTGTTTTGGTGCCTCGAGACAGAAATTTCATAGTGTTGTGATGGTGTATATTGGCGTTGTATATTAACAACTACAGCTAGGAGAAAAGTAGTATATCGAACACTCAGTTATTTAAATATTGATCCAGGTAACAGCTCTGAACAAAATGGCACTTGTAGCCATTCCACAGTTTCAGTAGGAGAGATGAGAAGCAGGGCTCATTCCATCAGCTTTGCCGAAAGACCAGCTCCATAAGGCACCTCCTTTCCCTGAACTGTCACCCTTAAGAAAAAGAGGTAGGAATAGGTCGATATATATATATGTGAACTATCCCTGGGTAAAGTTACTTTTCTTCTTTAAGTTCTCAACATTCTTAACCTAGCTCAAGGTTGTCATTTGAACTAGCCAGATGTTTAACTGATAATCAATCTCAGTGAGTCCATCATTTGAAAAATAGGACTTCAGGGCCATCTTGCCCCAAAATGGCTACTAAACATTCTGTTTGGCAACTGCAACTTTGGTTTAAGGAGCCATTTGGTGCCTAGTTTATATATCAGATTTTCTAACACTGAAACCAGGGCTTCATCATCAAGCTGTCTCCAGACTAATTATGATAGCAGCACGGTAGTAAAAAAGGACTGGGGAGGAGGAAAATGGCTGCAAGCTCATCTCCTAGGGCCTTTATATTAGCACTGTGCAAAGAACACCATAGTTTTGTAAAACTATTTCAACAAACAATAGATATAATGAACCATGGTTTGTCTTCGTTAGGGTGTCAAAATAAGCAGTGGTTAATTTGAACAGAAGAACAATTGGCAAACTCTGGTAATCCTACCAATTCTAATCCCATGGAATGTGCCCTCGAAGATGTAAAAACTGTTTTTAATTTATATAAGGAATCAGTCAAATAAACTTTGTTAGAGAGCCCTTGGTTCCCTTCCCCCCATAATAAAACTGATAACTGTCCCTGGGAAATTAAATATTCAGAAAATACCATACTTATCTGTGTATAAGACTAGGTGTTTTTTTTACTCTAAAATAATGTTAAAAAATGGGGGTTGTCTTATACATGGAGGTCATCTTCCCCCATTTTCATAAATTTGAGTCCCAAAAAATAGGGGTCGTGTTATACACAGAAAAATACAGTATGTTAATAAAAGGATCTGGCAAACCTGCTTAGAGGAATCTGCAGAAAGTTGCACCTGCCCTTTGTCAGTCTCAGTTAAAAGGAAATAATTCCGAACTATTATTGAAGTTTCCTTCTGTGGGTAAGAGAGACGACTATTCAGTCTATTGATATTTGGAATCATATGAATTAGATTAGCCCACTTCAAAATTGTAACAAAGATCAGATTGTAAGTGTAATTGTACAGGTCAGAAGAACTGTGGAAGGGTCTTTTTTAAGACATTGCAGGCTTCCTAGATCAATCTGAGTACTTGGTTATTTCCTCTTGGAGTATAGCAGGATGAGCAAAAAAGAAGAGGCTATCGATCCTGAATTTATTTCCTATGTGAAACCATTTGACTTATTTTGCTTACCAGAAACTTGGCTTATAAATATTTATACTGCCCATCTGTGAGGTTTTAGGATACTGTCTCTCTCAGCTTTTAAAGTATCCAAGTGTAGTTGTGGGAGAGGCTGTTCTCATTTCTGCAGATATTCAGATATACTGCAGACAAAATACTTTAAAATTTACAAATAATGGGCATAAATAAACTGTTAGGGAAAAATACTTCAAGAATTTATTGATTTCCCTTAAATCAATAAACCACCAAGTTAAGGAGCTTTTAAGCAAGTACTATTGTATATTGAGAAAGCATACAAAGACCAGATATTTTGTTGTTTGGGGATTTTAATGTGTAGGGATAATGAATGAATGAGTAACCACAATCCTTTTGGTACAAATGGTGTAAATTTCTTAGGGTAGATTTGTGAATAAATAACTGGTGAATTCTGCATTTCATTACATATAACAGGAGTGGGAAACCTCAACCCTGGGGTCTGGATGTGACCCTCCAGTGCACTATGTCTGGCCCTTGTGACTCTCTACAGGACACAACTCTTGCTGATCCTGCTCTGTGCCCTCCTTGAGTACTTTTCATGAGTAGAATGTGCCTTTGGACCATGATGATAACCTCTTATTTGCCTGGATGGAGACACAGGTGCGAACAGAAACCTACAGGCATCTGCTACATCACTTAGATGGATTTTTAAAAAAGCCAACTTTGTATATTTCTCCAACAACGGGAGTGGAGTCGACTACATTCTTGTTTTGTTCAGCATTGTTTCTGAGGTAAAAAATTTAAGGGTCAAGTTCCTAGTGATCATCTTTCACAGAAGCGCGGACTTGGGCTTCAGATTGACGTCACTCGGGCCATCATGTGCGCGCAATATGAGATGACGTCATGCGTGCGCTACTTGCCTGCCGCCACCCACTGCTTTGCCTCTGCTTGCTCTCTGACACTGCCACAGAGACTGGGCCGGGGCCTCTATTGGAGCCCGCTGTGGCCGTGGATGTGTCCTGTGGAGCTGGTGCTTATGTTGCACCATGTGATGTCATACATGTGACACGTTGGGTCACCTGGCTGGGCACCCACTGTGGAAATTTTGTGGGTGCTGAGAGACACCCGCTCCCCCCCCCCGACTGAGATGGTGCCCATTATCTTTCACTAGGACGCACAAGGAGCAGCAACAGGTGAGCTCCCATTGCTGTATCCCAGCTCCTGCCAACCTAGCAGTTCGAAAGCTTGCCAGTGCAAGTCAATAAATAGGTACTGCTGCAGTGGGAAGGTAAATGGCGTTTCCTCTGGCTTCTGTCACAGTGTCTTGCTGCTTCAGTAGCAGTTTAGTCATGCTGGCCACATGACCCAGAGAACTGTCTGTGGACAAACTCCGGCTCCCTCATCCTGAAAAGCAAGATGAGCGCCACACTCCATAGTCAAATTCTACTGGACCTAACCGTCCAGGAGTCCTTTACCTTTTACCTTTATATTGAGGAAAGCTATACTGCATGGATATCGTCAGTGCAAGGTGATGGGTTTAAGAGATGACTTTATAAATAATGGCCCATTTAACCTGGCATATTAAACCATACTTAAAACAACCTGAGATTTAGTGTGAATGAGCAGCATGCTGGTGCGCACTTCTCAAAAGTTTGCACTTCACTCCTTCCCTGTTCCTGCTGCATCGGGGAGGAACTAGACTAGGGAGATTCTGGTTTGTCATTATGTACAAACCTGGGCTTATGGCTTGTTTTTTGGTTTCTGCTTGTGGCTTGTATGGAGAAAAACAAACCATGAGCCCAGGTTTGCATGCAATAACATCCTGCGTGACGTGTGGGAGAAGTGAGACATGGTATTTTGAGCAGTGTGCATCAACACACGAAGGGGGGTTGTGGGGGGGGGTTGTGTGGACAAAAGGCTCATGTATATCCAGACTTAATAAACTTGAGATCATCTGAACAACAGCATACTGGTTACTTGCAGAAAGAGGTGCATCACACTCTTGAATGATATGAGCTTGACCTGTAAATATTTATGCCAACATACTGTAGCAAGCAACATTTGTCTGGGTATAATTATTGTAAGTGTACATTAGTGAAAAGGCTTTTAAAACCCATTTAACTCTAATTTTCTTGTTATCCTAATTATTCCTAGGGTTCTGATTAGTTAGGGATGTTTTAGTGTGGGGTGTCTTTACTGCTGCTTTCAAATTCATGAGATTTGAGTTATGTTCTTATCCTGTTGTCTTATAGGTAAGTTGCTTTGATCACTTTCTCCTCCATTAATATGCAACTTTCCTTAGGAGACGAGCCACATTTTTGAACAGAGATCTTGAATTCGAGTAGTATCTCTTTGCAGAGTTTTAAAAACGTTTTACTAGTACTGCAACTGCTACTGATTACTTATATGCAACCCAGTGACAACTTTTTTTAAGGATGAGGAATTGAGGCAGAAGCTGATAGAATCACTTTTGATTTGCACAGGCTAATAGAGGCCAATCTGTTCTCTCCGTGTTGTGCACATTCTTATAATCAAATTTTCTGCCATAGTGATAGATGTGAGCTTGTGCATGCCTATCTGGTGTACAGTGCGCCATAGACACATTAGAATATCAGTGGTACAGCAGTGAGGAAAGCATTGCCATGAACACTGAAACAAATACTGGCTTTCAGGCTTCATGAAGTGATAAACACTGCTGTCCTTCCAGCTGATGCAAATATTAGTTCTGTAAGTAAACGTAAATTAAGTGTGCTGTAGATTTAGCAATCTTGTTTCGAATTCACAGCTCCTGAAAGACCAAGCTAAGCAATATATAGGGGAAACGAAACATTGGCTTCCTACATTTTAAATGTAGATGCTAGAAAGTTGTGCAGATACCTCTTAAGTATGTATTTTTTATTAATTTATTTATTTTTCAGTTTTAAATTTAACAATGATAATCTTTACCTTTAATCTTTCTTTATATTTGTATCCTTCATTTTGACTTCCCTCTAATCCATCTCTGGTTACATAGAGCAGTGTTTCCCAACCGGTGTTCCGCGGCACACTACTGTGCCGTGAGACATTGGCTGGTGTGCCGTGGGAGGGAGGCGGGCGAGTCGGGCGGTGAGAGGCGGCGGCGGCGAGGATCCGCGTCGAGCCGGGGGCGGCTCCGCGGTGGTGGTGCCGAGCGGCGGGGCAGCGCGTGCAAAAGGGAGGAGCGCGAGACAGCGGAGGAGGAGGAGGCCGGCATGTCCGGGCAGCAGCAGCAACAACAGCAGCAGCAACTCCCGGCGACGGCTCCTCAAGCCCCGCCGCCGCCCCTCCTCCGCCCGCTATCGCCGCCACCACCACAACAGCCGCCGCCGCCTCAGTTGCCGCCGTCCCTCAGTCCCTCGCTCTGCTGCCTCCTCCCACCCCCAAAGCTTGGAGGTTCCCCGGCAAGGGGGAGGGAAAAAACTTTCACTTTCGTGCGTCCCTCCCGGCGTGACGCTGCGCGCTGACGTCACGGGGCGGGGCTTTAATGGTGGTGTGCCGCGAGATTTTTTTCAGTAAACAGGTGTGCTGTTGCCCAAAAAAGTTTGGGAAACACTGACATAGAGAAACCGTTTAATTAAACTGCATCTTCCCCCTTGACATCTTTTTTTTATTATAATTCTATCTACTCCACCCCGCCCCCCACAAAATCACCTTTTAACTGCTTGGTTTTATATTAATCCTGCTAATGCGTTTAATTGTTTACAATAGTTCTTTAAATCAATGAAACTTGCCCATTCTTCAACGTCTGGAAAAATCTGGACATATGGCAACCCATATCAGAAGTGGTGATTTTGGGGGGAGGGAGCTCTAAAACTTCTTTTTGTGATTTCGCAAAATAAAACTCCCAACAAGTTTGGCCAAAAAAAGCTCAACAACTTGGATACATGGCTACTGTATTTTAGAGACCAGGGGCTTATGCACAGTCTTCAAGTAATCATCATTTTAATGGCTGACATTCTAACATCCATTAAATTTATTTTATGGATGGCTGTTACATGATGTATAATGGATGTTTGTTTGTTCTGAAGTCTGACCTTGTCTATAAATGCCAGTAAAAAGATTTAAACCCTTCAACACAAATGATATACTCAACACCATTTTATTGTGCGTGTACAAAGCTTATTAGATAATTAATTGGAACCATTAACATTCATTTTCCTTCTGATGGAAGTTTGCAGCCAGATAACTTTACTGTCATATGTTAATAACACTGAACTTTACTTATGTGAATCTGTCAATTTTCTAAAAAGATAGGAGATGGAGATATTTCATCTGGGCTCATTTAGATGCCTGGGAGAAATGTTTAGAAACCAAAATATTCCTAGAAGCCAACAAAAAATGTTTAGGTGTTTGGGCAATTAGATCTCTTGAATTTTTCTAGCCTTGGAGGCTATTTCTTGTGGAAGAAAAGGGGGTGGGGAGTATTTTACCATTGGATCAAAGAATAATTGTCTGTTCTGTTTGTGTCAAGCAAATAACATATGTAGCTGCATGAACTCTTTTGGTTCAACACACTTTGCTCTAACACAAGGCCAAACAGATCTCATTCTTATAATAATCACCACACCTTTAGGTTGCCCAGGTCTGTGAGGGCTGTTGGGAATTAACCAGCTGTGAACAGTAAAATTGACTGTCATATTGACTTTTCTAAACTTGGGTGGCCTTTACAGCCTCCTCCTTATACCTCTCCTCAACTTTTGAAATAAAATGATGTGGTTTAAGCTTAATAAACAACCGAGGAGCAAGTGAACTAATAAGCAGATTTATCCTAGAAATCAGAACAGAAACGTGACTGGACTAAAAAGGCAGACGAAAGGACATTCTAACCAATATTGACTTGGCACAGATACTGAATTGCCAGATGGACTTGGCTTCCAAATGTTGATTCTCAGCTGGCATAGACTGTTGGCAACATGCATCCAAGTTGGCCAGTCCAAACAAGACACATACAGTGGTACCCCGCAAGACGAACGCCTTGCGAGACGAAAAACTCGCAAAACGAAAGGTTTTTTCGTTTTCGAGTTGCCTCGCAAGACGAATTTCCCTATGGGCTTGCTTCGCAAAACGAAGCTTGCACCGGGGACAGCGGGTCTTCTCTTTTGAAGCAAGGGGCGGCGGGGAGATCGCTTCTCCCCACCGCCCCTTGCTTCAAAAGAGGTCCCGGACCTCTTTTGAAGCAAGCGGCTGCGGGGAGATCGCTTCTCCCCACCGCCCCTTGCTTCAAAAGAGGTCCGGGGGCAGCGGGAAGCGCTTCCCGCTGCCCCCAGACCTCTTTTGAAGCAAGGGGCGGTGGGGAGAAGCGATCTCCCGGTGCTCCGAAGCGGGGTGGGGGGGCGGGAACACCTGCCCCAGCCGCCGGGCTTCGTAGCGCTGCTGCAAAGCCGGGCGGGGGGGCGGGAACACCTGCCCCAGACACCCCACTTCGGAACGCTGCTCCGAAGCGGGGTGGGGGGGCGGGAACACCTGCCCCACCGCCGGGCTTCGTAGCGCTGCTGCAAAGCCAGGCGGGGGGGCGGGAACACCTTCTGAAGGCGGGCGGGGGGGTGAAAGTCTTTGTCCCCCCTGCCTGCCTTCCCAGGGGCTTTTAAATCGCCCCGGACAGCGGAGAAGTCCTCCGCTGTCCCGGGGCGATTTTAAAATGCCGCCCGCCAGCATTTTAAGATCGCCCGGACAGCAGAGAAGTCCTCCGCTGTCCCGGGGTTTTTTAAAATGCTGGGGGTGGGAAGAAAAGCCCTCCCCCCCCAGCCTTCAGAAGAGGTCCGGGGACAGACTGTCCCCGGACCTGGTCTGAAGGCGGTTTCCCTAGGAACGCATTAATTGATTTTCAATGCATTCCTATGGGAAACCGTGCATCGCAAGACGAAAAAACCGCAAGACGAAGAGACTTGCGGAACGAATTAATTTCGTCTTGCGAGGCACCACTGTACCTCTGTTAGAAAAACTTAAGTATAGGCTTTTTAAATACATGGTAATCGATAGCAGAAGGCAAGCTGGGGCAACAGCACTCACCTGACCTCCAGTCAGTTGCGTCACTGCTGCTTACCACTGCAAAAACATTGTGATGACCTCTTCTTCTACCTTGGTAAGCAGCAACAGTGAAAGGATAGGAGGTTAGGTGAGCACTTCTGCCACACTTCTGAGAATACTATTACAGTCCACGTGTGACAGAAGAGCTACCTCTACAACTAGGTTGGGAAACCTGTGGGCTTTAGATGTTGCTGGAATACAACTTCCTTAATCCCTGAATTTTGGCCAAGCTGGCTAGGGCTGATGGGAACTGGAGCCCAGCATTTATCTAGATGACTGCAGGTTAGCACTCCTCCAGAATTTGTTCGAAGTTGTAATTAAAAGGTGATTTGTAGAAAGGGTTCAGTACTGAATGTGATCCAGGGAAGGAAGTTCCATTAGCACTGTTGCCCAGGGGAACATCTGATGGAACTCAAAGCGAAACACACGGCGGCAGGCAGGGGCTATAGAAGAATGGACTCAGAACCTGCTTGGCCATGTACAAGTTCTCTAATAATTAAGTAACTGCCCCGCAAATTTTTGGGAATCTTCTGCTTTTGATTATGGCTTTTGTTTCCACACTACTCCTATAAAGTTTAAAGAGCAAACACCCAAAGCGACAAAACATTTGCGAATGGAGTTCAGTATTATATGCAGAGTAGTTGTTTTTTAAAAAATTACAATGTTTTTTTCTAATATTACCTTGAAATAGATTTGTAGCAGCAGGAACTGGTGGTGTAATTTTATGGGAGAAAATGTATAGTCGCACAATTTTTGGTTGCATTGAGATATGTTCTTGATAGCTTCTAGGGTAAAGAAAACCCCCAAACATCCTACAGTGGTGCCCCGCAAGACGAAATTAATTCGTTCCGCAATTTTTGTCGTCTAGCGAATTTTTCGTCTTGCGAAGCACGAAATCCCATAGGAATGCATTGAAAATCAATTAATGCGTTCCTATGGTCAAAAAAAGTCCAAACAAAGCCAAATTTGGTACAACAACAGTTTATTAACTGCTCTTTAAAGTCACACATACTGTAAAGAGCAGTTCAAAAATTTAAGGGAAAATAAATTAACTTTATAAACAAAACATGTCTTTGTTTTTAGTCAAAGAAAAAAAGTCGCGAGACGTTTTCGTCTTGCGAAGCAAGCCCATAGGGGAAATTCGTCTTGCGAGGCAAATCGCGAACGGAAAAAACTTTCGTCTAGCGAGTTTTTTGTATTGCGAGGCATTCGTCTAGCGGGGCACCACTGTAATTCCTTTATTGAGCTCCACAAGAGAGAGAGGGGGAGAGAAAAAGAGAGGTAGTTGAGTGGCACATGGTAACTGCATTTGCAAACACTGATTCCTGAGATGGATGGATGATGGAAGTCTTCTCATCTTGGGAAACAGGAATGAGCAGCTGATGTACATATAAGGAGAATGCTTTTTCCAAAACCTCTACCGTTGACACCATTCAGCAGCCTATGACTTGGCCTGCACAGAGGTGAACAAGTGAAAGCTATTCAGCCCTTGCTTATCATTTCAAAGTATGACCCTTATTTAAGGAACTCGTTGCCAACTTGGCCTGTGAACCTTTTGCACAGAGGCTGCCATATTTCTTCTCTTGTAAAACACCTCATTCCAGTGATTATGGTAGTGAATCATAAACTGCTTTCAAGCCATAAAAACTTAGTATGTGTACCTTGGCACATTTAGCTGTATGCTAAAGTGACATTAATCCTACTAGGCCATATTTTTCGGTAACTAAGCACCCTCAGGCTAACTTTTGAGGAGCCTTTAAGGGGTGGTAAGCAAGTCCTTGCTCATGGATGTGTACTGATTTTTCAGATGACTTACTAATAGGAAAAGGGGTTTTGTTTCTTATTTTTAGTTCACTTTAATTCCTTTATTTGCTTTGAGATGTGTGGACCAATATATTTCTTTTATCCTACCCACAGCGCGCGCGCGCACACACACACACACACACACACACATATATAATTTTAAAATTCTTTTTCTTTTTAATTACAGGAGCTCCAGTTTCAAAGGCTCACCAGAGAGCTTGAGGTGGAAAGGCAGATTGTTGCCAGTCAGTTAGAAAGATGCAGGCTTGGAGCAGAATCACCGAGCATTGCAAGCACAAGGTACACATCCTGGAGTCTTTAATTCCCAAACTGTCATTTATGTACTTGTAACAAACATTTATTTCATCGCACTTTGTGCAATCTCAGATTCTCTTTTAATGTGTGAGCATTGTATTTGTCACTGATTGATGCTACAGTTATTTTTGCGAATGGCTACTTGAGATTCTTGGATTTTATCAGTGCTTTTTCCCCCCTTAAAAAATGCTTAGGGGTACTCTCATTTTCCTATGCATATTGAAATACTGCCCCTCAATGAGGCCAAACTTAGATTCACAAAATGTTTAGGGGTATGTGTCCCGTCCCCCCAGAAAAAAGCACTGGATTTTATACTGTAGGACTTTTGGTTGCTTGATTACAGTGGTGCCTCACAAGACGAAAATAATCCGTTCTGTGATTCTCTTCGTCTAGCAGTTTTTTCGTCTTGCAAAGCAAGCCCATTGACGGATTAGCAGATTAGCGCTATTAGCGGCTTTTAGCAGCTTATCTGCGGATCGGATCAGCTGATAAGCGGCTTAGCGGCTTAGAAAAGGGGGGGGGAACCAGCAGGAACTCGCAAGACATTGTCGTCTTGTGAAGCAAGCCCATAGGAAATTCGTTTTGCGAAGCACCTCCAAAATGGAAAACTCTTTCGCCTAGCGAGTTTTCCGTCTTGCGAGGCATTCGTCTTGCGGGGCACCACTGTACTCTCCAGATGGTCAACCCAACAATGAATGTATGCTTGGGTGGCTGCAGTTAACCATTTATAGAGAAGTAACTTTCCGCTGTGTGCAGGTTCTCGTTTAGTAAGCTGATCATCAGAATCCTTTTACGTGTGAGAATTTTACCATTCCTCTCCTTCCCTAGATTTCTGATTTATAGGATCAGATACATTAGTAAAATACCTTTTGACACTTTTCTGGGTGTCCCTTGGTGAAAAGGACTATGGTACTGGCGCTGTGTTTACACCACAGCAACCTTGCTGTCATCTCACCCCTTTTCCTCCTGGTAAGCACCCTGCCCCACTAACTGTCTTCCTCTGCTTTTCTCCTGCCATCTCCTGTGGAGTAAGGACCCCCAAACTGCAGGCAGGATCCCAGCATGAGCAAGAGACTTATGAAGTAGAACACTTCTGCCTCAATGGCTCCCTGACCCTCCTCAGATACACTGGAGCTGTCACTTACGTGGATTTCATTTATGTGATTATAGCTTCATGTGGGCTGCTGAAAAATAAATGAAAAGGAAGAAAGAGGCAGGAGAGCCTTGCTTGATAGGCTCTGGAGGTTCTCATGAAATCTCTCAGGACCATCGGAGATCTCACAGGAACCTCCCAGAACCTGGTAAGAAGGCCAAGGGCTTAAAAGATCTTTCCACATAGAGATTTCCCAGCACAAAAATAGCTTTTAGGCCCTCCATCTTGTTTGCTGGGCTCTGTGATGTCACATGAGTTTTTGCAAGATCTAGGATGGCAGGGGCAGTTCCAGTTCCAGAAGTTGTTCTGATTTTGCATGATTTTGCCTTTGCAAGCGATCTTGTGAACTTAGGGATCATCTGGCTGACAAAATTTGAAATCATAATATTGGACTGGATCAACCTCTTTTATTCATCCAGAAGGCAGTTCAAGTTTGGTTTGGGCCTGGAATTAAAATGTGTCAGTTGTTATTCTCCTGGAGAACAGAAGCTGTACAGATGCCTCCACGTACGTGGAGAAGGGGCAATGCCTTAAAGTGTTCTGTTCTGTTATATCCACAATTTAAACAATAAGCAAAAAGCAAAATAAATAAGAGTGGTTTGGGAAACACAGCCAGATCGGTGGGGTACAAATATAATAATAAATAATTTATTATTATTATTATTATTATTATTATTATTATTATTATTATTTTCGTCCTTGGAAATAATAAATTGCAATGCATGGAAGGTCAATATTGGGTAGCCTAGACAAAGAGAAGGCTTTTTTAGTGGATGTGCTACTGTGGCTTCTTTGGTATAGCTGCTTCTGCTTCAGAGAGGTCCTGCTGGCATTGGTGCTTTATTCTGTTGTGTTAAGATCCTTAAAACTGGTGTGTTGGCTTTTTGTTTTTTAATGTGAGCCACCTTGAGCAACTTATTTGAGAAGACCAGATAGAAATACGTAGGTAAAAAAAAAAAATCAATTATAGAACCATACCCGGAAGTGCTGGATGGTAATTTCTGCCTGGAGGTCATAGAATCATAGAGTTGGAAGGAACTCTGGGGATCATCTAGTCCACCCCGCTTGCAATGCATGAATATGTAGCTGTCCCATACCAGGATCAAACCTGCAACCTTGGCTTTATCAGCACCAACCAAGCTATCCACATGCACCTCTGCCTTCAGTCAGCCAAAACATGCTTCACAATCAAAGTGTGGAGTTTACACTAGTTCATACTAGCTTCACACCATCACAAGATTACTGTTGTAATCAAGTCAGAGAGACAAGTCCACAACAAAGTTTTGTGGAGGTTGTCCTGTATAAACTGGAGGGAGGGGCAGGGGAGGCACAGCAAAATAGGACCTCAAATAGTCAGAACACAACACTACACTGAAGCTAAAATAGATGGAACAAACAAAAGCAACTTGGGTTCTCATGAGTTAGAATGTACTTATTGCTTTCTTGGTGCTTTCCATGTATTCCTGTTGTTCCTATAATGCAATATTACACTTTATACCTATCAACATCTGCAACAAACAAGTGATACTGATCATTCTTGTTTAATAGGTGGCTGTCCAGATAATTAAGGTAATAGAGGCTTAGGAAAAATCATTAGCAGGAAAATGAAATCAATTTTTCATGCATTTTATGTAACCTGTCAAAAATTCAGAAGCAGCTATTTTTCTAGCCAAGCACCTAGTTGCTCACCTAGTGGCAAGATTTCCATAATCACTGGAAAGAGTGGCACAATGTAGAGGAGTTTAATGAAGAAATGAAAGGCTGAAATGTTCATGTTTAGGTTTGATAACTGAGCGGCTGGCATAGAACGAAAATAGCCCAATGTGCACAAGTCCCTGTCCACTACGTATTCCTTTCATTACGCATGTGACCTCTTTGAGTTTTCAATCAATGGAGTTACTAAGTGTGCAAGAGATTGAAAAGCATCTTAGAATGATGTCCACACACACGGGACAGATGATAAATATGCATATACAACACCATATTTTGTTCAGTTGTATTGCATGTGAAATTAGTGGAGATAATGGTGACATTTGGATAATCACTTTTGTGCTTAATAAGCAGAGAAATGAATGAGCCTTTTGCCTGCACATGCAGTCCCTTCATCCCTCCTTTTCTATGAACTGCAGTTATAACAATATGTTTCTAATTGGTTGCAGTTTCCTGCTTCATACAAACTGGGAAACTATGGTTACCAGCTCCAGAACAAGCCAGGATGTCAAATCATGTTCTAAATTTGATTTAATATTAAACCAACTTCAATTAATGGCTTCATATCCTAGCTTGCTCCAGAGCAGACAATTATAGTTTCCTGGTTCAGACAAAATAAGAAATTATGGTTAGAAGCTTCCTGGTTTAATTGCAATTTACATGAATGGTCTGTTGGAATGGGCAAAACACTTGTTTATATCTAGACTTATTAAGCCTAAATAATCACCTGAACTGGGTCACTGTCCATTAATTTTTGTCTCCTTGTTAGCATATTTCATGTCTTCTTCACCATTTGACGGCATTAATCTGTAAGAGCGTTTGAAAAATCACATGTCGATTTGTGAATATTTTCCTATAATACAGTAAGTAATGGAAGGAACAGGCCAGAGGGAAACCGTTAAGTGAGATGTATCTTGGAAATTTGTCAGCAGCAATTTGGCTCTAAATCTTGTTGGTCAACATTTTCTCCAGGATGAGTGCTTGCTAGGCTGTATACATCTAATATATTTTTCTAGCTCTGGCGCATCTTTTGGAGTGGGGGGGGGGACTCGATACCACATAGTTTGAGATTTATATTTGTAGGAAGATGAATAAATAACATGAAGGGTTCTTTTACGATTTCAAATGCATACTGTGGATTGGACAGTTCATTAAATGTTCTCATCCCCACCAAATCAGTCCTAAACACTTAGAGCGGTTATATACAAAAAGAAACAGCCTGTCTTGGTTAGAAGCGTATCCGGGGGCCTTCTGGGCCAGATGTCTCCGGAAGCTGGAATCTGCTGGAGCAAATGCCTCCTTAGTTACAATTTGAAGCTAAACAGCATCACAATGCAATCAAACGGTACGTCTCATAAACTAGCCTGTAGGAGGTACTACTTCACACTGGTGTAGTGAATGGTGACCAAGATGTATAACTTTAAAAGAGGATTGGACAGATGGAGGATAAGGCTATGTTATTCCTCCAGTGTCCAAGGTAGTATGCTGGAAATCACAAGTGCGGGAGCGTTCTGTTGCACTTATTTCCTACAAATTGTGCTACACGCTCTTGGCAAACTGCTTAACTGATTGGATATTCACAACACCTATTCTGTTTGGTAGGCCTCGCTCTGAAACAGTAGGCATTTTGTCTTCTTTGAACCTCAGCAGAAGCAAGAGACCCTATTGCGCCTTTTACATGTGCCAGAGGGAAAGGGATGTGCAGCAAGTCCTGGATACTAAGCCAAGGAAATTTCTGTGGACTATTGCTTTTCCTGAGTTGCTTCATATTTTATACATATGAATCGTATATGAATCTTATATAAATTAATAATATTTCAGCAGCTGTATTTGAACTTCAGCTCCTGAAAGTTATTGTACTTTAACTTTTGAAGATAGTGACCATAGCTATTTGCTGCTGTATGCATCAAGCATACACAATATGTACAAACAGATACAAAGCAGGCAGTCAGGAACTGTTCTTATTCATCAATGCTTACATTGCATATATACATACTAGGAGTGGAAGAGTCCGAACATACAAACTTTTGACTAAAGGCTAGACTTTTGCTTAAAGCCTGAATGCTACCTGTGCTGCAGCCTCTGGGGCTGATAAATAGTAGGCTCGCTTCCAAACACCCTATTACAGCCAGGTTTGAGCATGATGATTGCTCTTCTTATCACCCAGTTACCCTTTCCTTGGAACTAATATCCAGTGTCATTCTGTATGTGGATGTTCAATTTTTAGTCCTTTAGTCCCACAAAATGTCTCTAATTCCCCCTTTACAGCTGTCTATGGTCTGTTGCATGTCTCAACAAAGGACCGCTCACTCACAAATAGTGAGGTCTGGAAAAACCCTAGGCGGTTTAGGTCTTAGTGAAGTAGTTTATTATGTGTCCCCCCCCCCATTCTCCTCCACCTCTGAGCGTTCCTCAGAGAAGCCCCTTCGTGACCTTTCTTGGACGATGCCATGCTTTATTGAATTCCATCGAGCCCAATGAAGCCATTTCACTTCCCTTTTCTGTATCTTGTGATTTAATGTCACCCTGTCCTCCGTGCATGCTATCCTTTCCCTGAATTCAAGTCTCCCAGCAACCCCAGATTTGTAAAGGAGTAGTTAGATTGGTTTTGGAGCCAGCTTTCAAGCCTTCCATCTCTGAAACTTCCCCATGTTTCATCGATGGTTGGATTTAAATGAAATGTAATGGCCTATATGCTCATTTACGCAAAGACACAATAAATGTTCTTAGCTAATATCAGAAAAGGGTTGTTTCTTAAGCCAAGTGTGATGGTCACAGATTGAAATATACAGTGGTACTTCAGGTTACATACGCTTCAGGTTACAGACTCCTCTAACCCAGAAATAGTGCTTCAGGTTAAGAACTTTGCTTCAGGATGAGAACAGAATTTGTGCTTCAGCGGCGCGGCGGCAGCAGGAGGCCCCATTAGCTAGAGTGCTGCTTCAGGTTAAGAACAGTTTCAGGTTAAGAATGGACCTCCGGAACGAATTAAGTACTTAACCAGAGGTACCACTGTAAAGTCTTGAATGAAAGCTTATAGGTTTTTTTAAAGTTATTATTATTATTATTATTATTATTATTATTATTATTATGCT
The DNA here is from genome assembly GCF_965113315.1 of Podarcis vaucheri. Taxonomy (NCBI): domain Eukaryota; kingdom Metazoa; phylum Chordata; class Lepidosauria; order Squamata; family Lacertidae; genus Podarcis; species Podarcis vaucheri. The sequence goes on from NC_138759.1 coordinate 108,951,082, forward strand.
TGCTTTAAAAGAGGAAGTATAGGAAGAGTACAGTAAACACCCGGCCAGTTCTAGCCAGTGAATACTGGAGAAGTACATCTCTAGAAGTGCAGTTTATTTGGAGCAGTTCACTGAAGCAGAGCTCTTGAAGCAGCCATTTTTAATTACTTCTACTCATTGCCATTCTGTTCACAAACATTTTATGCCACAAGTCAATTTCCTCTGGGATGTAAAAATCCAAATTGTAATGGTCCCCACCAGCTGGAATTAAAAATGTATATCTAAATCTCCTGTAGAGCATTTATGCTTTAGGTAATTTACCCAGTGTTCCTATTTATTAAACTGAAGCATTCAAGCTGGCTGCAACAAACCTAATACTGTGGCATTATGAAGAATTCAGACTGAATAGCTTCCAAAACTAGTGGCGTAGTTTATTTTGTTATTTGTAGCCGATCATTTCTTGTTCCACACCAATAAAAACAGAACATTATTTTGATTTATATTGGAAGTAAAGAACTCCTGCAGTAGGCCAGTGAAGTGTTAAACTCAATAAATTGAGTACTGTATTTGGAAAGTTCCAAAAACTGAATACCTCAGCTGTCTCTGTGTGTATTGGTTGAAAAAATTCTAGCCAGACATTCAGCATATTAGCTGAATGCTTGACATACCTGAATGTATACCTTAATGTAGTAGGGTTTGGTCCAGTGAATATACCCATCATCTGAATATCTTCATCCTGTTGAAAAGCATTTTGTTAATGTGTTATGTTATTGGGGAATTGTTCATGTTTGTTTGTTTGTTTGTTACTGTTATTTATTAAATTTGTATACCACCCTTCATCTGAACGTGACAGAGTGGTTCACAACACAAAAATACAAAATGAAAGCTACAATATAATAAAAAACCAATAACCCTTATGCCCCTAAAAACAGATTTAAAAGGCCATAGATGGTTTAATCAGCCAAAGGCCTGGTTATGGACAAATGTTTTTGCCTGGCACCTAAAGACATGGGGTGAAAAGGCCAAATCATGAAGGCTTTTTAGACAGTCTAATGCATATCGCAATATATAGGTCCTATGCTTCTATAAATCTGCACAAAGAACTTCCCCACACCACAGGGCCTCTATATTGAGCTATGCATCATGGACCAGGGTTGCATAGATTTATTGATTTGAAATGCTTCTAGCCCAGCCTTCATCTATAAAGATTCCAGAGTAGTGTGCATATACTAAAATAAAATTTAAAAATATAATGCAATTAAATCTAAACATACCATCATTATAAAACAACAACAACAACCTAGATGAACAAAGCAGAACAAAGAACAAAATCTCAAATGTTAAAATGCCTGGGTGAATAAGAGAATTTTGACATGGCACCAAAATGAATGTAATGCTTTGCACCAGTTGTACCATTACAAGGAAGTTTGTCCAGAGACAGGACAGCACCACAGAGAAGGTTTTGCCACCACAGAGGAGGTTCTATCCTTCAGTGATGCATAACAAACTTCACCCAGAGACACAGAAAGGTAGTATAGGGTGAGGTGCTCCTTCAAGTATTTGGGTGCCAAGTCATTTAAGGCTTCAAAGGTAAGCTACCAGAAACTTGAATGGACTTGGAAGCAAACAGACTCCTTAGTAAGGAGGAGCATCCTGTACCAGCCTGTGATGGGATGATGAGCTGTTTGTGCGTAAAATCCAAGTCCCTCAGAGTTTGGTCAAGTTTGCAAACCTCTGTCTGTAACAGAGCCCCTTAAGCATGGCTCCGTCAGTCGCTGGCAGATTCCGACAGTGGCTGCTTTCGGAATTGTTTCCAACATAAAAGCTCCTTAACGGAAACACGTCTTCTGGACTCTCTGCATGACAGTTTCCGGCGAGGAGTGGGTGTCCCTACAGGAGGTCCTGAAACCTCCCCACTGTTTTCGCTGGAAGTGTCTCTGAGCCATCCCTCCTGCTCACTTCCCCTCAGCTCACCTCCTCTCCCCCTGCTGGTTCCCTCTTCAGCTGCTGAGTCTCTCCCAACCTGTGTGAGCCCTTCCACCTCCCTTCCTTCCGATGGCAGTTCCCTGACACAGCTCAATGGGGAATCCCCTTAAGGGATCTTAAAGGGCAACACTTTCTGTACAGCAGCCCAGTCAGGGGCTGGTAGCTTGGAGTTGTACTGGATTCAGCCTTGTCACTGAATGCTCAGGGGAACTCAGTGTCATGGAGTGCCTTTCAACCAGCTTCAGCAGCTACAACCATTTCTGGACAGAAGTAGTGTTGCCACAGTTATCCGCACTCTAGTAACTTCCCAAAGGGATCGCTGTGGGGCTACCCTTGAAGACAACCTAAAAGCATCAATTAATGCAAAATGTGGCAGTAGGACATTAAGTGATATAGTTGGAAGGAATCATAACATCAGTTCCGAAAGATCTACATGGCAGTCCCAAGTGAGTTGGAAGGGTACAGGAGCAGGCAGAAATGACGACATACACAAACTGGTGTTGGATTAAATTAGGGGACAATCTTATTGATCACAGTGCAAAAGGTTTAGCACAGGCATTGGCCATGACTCCACATGATCAACAACCAGCACACCTGCTGGTTGATGACTGTAGTTTGACAGCCGGGGTTGACCATTGTTGAGGTTCACCATGGCGTGAACTGCTTGTGACAGAGCTTATCCAGTCACTGGTGAGAGGCATTGTGGTTTGATGCCCAAGCATACCTTCCTTTTCACCAGACACATTGAACCATCCAAACGATTCCAGCCCCTCCTTTCCATACAGTGGTACCTCTGGTTATGAACTTAATTCGTTCTGTAGGTCCGTTCTTAACCTGAGGCGCCCTTTCGCTAATGGGGCCTCCTGCTGCCGCCACATGATTTCTGTTCTCATCCTGAGGTAAAGTTCTTAACCCGAGGTACTACAGTGGTGCCCCGCAAGACGAATGCCTCGCAAGACGGAAAACTCGCTAGACAAAAGAGTTTTCCGTTTTGGAGGTGCTTCGCAAAACAAATTTCCTATGGGCTTGCTTCGCAAGATGACAATGTCTTGCGAGTTCCTGCTGGTTTTTTTCCCTTTCCCCCCCTTTTTCTAAGCCGCTAAGCCACTTATCAGCTGATCCGATCAGCAGATAAGCCGCTAAAAACCGCTAATAGCGCTAATCCGCTAATCCGTCAATAGGCTAGCTTTGCAAGACGAAAAAACCGCTAGACGAAGAGAATCACAGAACGGATTCTTTTCGTCTTGCGAGGCACCACTGTACTTCCGAGTGAGCGGAGTCTGTAACCTGAAGTGTTTGTAACCTAGGTGTTTGTAACCCAAGGTACCACTGTATTTCTTTTCTGACTGAGTCATTGTTCCGTGGCTACTGAACATGCTCAACCCTCTCTGGGCTGTTTTGGGATTTCCCCCCCCCCTTAGGGATTTTTGGGGCCCTTTTTTATTTCTATTTCTGCAAACCTTTGCCCTCCCCCGCAGGCTGCATTGCTTTTCTCTTGGTTGTGAATTGTGCCATTTTAGACAGCACTTACCCTTGAACTTTGCAAATAGAGGAAGTGATATTCATTCATACTCCATCATGTAGTAACAATAAAAATTACTTTCCCTATCAATTCAGCAATCTAGATACCATGTAAGTGAGTATTAAGGTAATTTCGAAAAGCAGTGTGTATACATCCTTTGGAAGTTCTCTTTTTAATATGTCTATTAAAATATTTTTGCCGATTTTCAGAATTAATTGGTTGTGTCTTTAGTATTAAATGGGATGTGTTTGGCTAAGAAATTTTGTTCATTTTCTAAAGGTTAATGAGGTGTTCTTTATTATATATGCCTTCCCCACTGTCATTCCAGCCCCGAAGCCTGCCATTGTACTATAATCCATCTAAATGTATTTTAGCATACACATCCCATTTGTTTTATACAGTATTCATTAAGTGACTGTTGCATTTATTACATTTTTATATGAATTACATAAGCTGTTTTTTCCAATCTGTGAGTTTTATGGGGTGGAAGAGGAAGAAAGGGGCAGCTGTTAGCCTTCAAAATAGGCTTGTTTTTATCGTCAGGGACAACATCTGATGGGCTGCCTAAGCAAACATTACAGCTTTGGTTTTCAGTTTTTGGGTCAGGACCTACAAGGGGTTGTGTCATGACCTAAGATTGTACCATTCCACTAGTTCTGAAGTGGGGTTGGAAAGCCTGTAGTGTGTGCCTCCCTCCACATGTTGGTAGAATCCAGCTACATTGGTCACAGTCCAACATGGCCAATGATAAGTTCCCCATCCCTTTTTTAAAAGGGTCTTTTTTCAGAGAAGAATGGGAGATGAGGTTAAAGGAGACAACGTGAAAAACAATGGACACATTATTATTATTTTAAATAAAGAGGATCTCATGTTGTAACTGGGGGTGAACTGTGTTCCTGGATTTGAAAATGACTGTTTTATATAGCAAATGAGTCAGCAAATGAAGTGACCTGGCCCATCTTCCCTTTGCCTCTGTATTTAATATGGCAACCTTTCAGAAATAAATCTTATAGGAACACTTTTTGTGATGCAACTGCTAGAAATTCTGTCACACTGTGCAATGATAGAAGGTCATGCTTTACTCAGTTAACAAGACCCATCTGGAGTGTAGGTGTTGATGGGCTTAGAGCAGAACTACACAGCTAAAAGAAAAAAACCTTGAATATTCCCACAGTACAAAATCAAAACTAGCAGTTCCATGCTTGCATACTATATAGGTAATAAACTGATTATTTTCACTTTAGCTGGGCATAGCTTGTCTGCTGAATCGGTTAGTAAATATACCAGCGAATAAATGCTTGCACACCTTTTCATACAAACCATGCCAATCCATGCCTGTTGAGTTGCACAGAGTCTCAGACCTTTAGATGCATCACTGCCTCCTTATGTGGCAGTCATACTCCATGCACATAATGAGTGAAAAATACTGTTATGGCACATGGCAATCAATTTCTGATATCTGGTTGCCTTTCCTTAGTAGTTGGGATACCTGTGGACTTGCTAGTCATAGGGGTAGTAGGAGATGTGCACCTTTCTCCCACCCACCCCCAGTTTTTGCTGGAAACATATCACCGTGCATAAAATTTTAAGATACATCTTCTCTTCTGTAAACAAGATGACACCACTTCAGCTACGGCAGTGGTCCTTCTTTCTCACATTCTCCCCCTCTCTCATATTTGTGCATATTCAACTTCCCAATTTATTTATAAATGAGGAGCAAGAAAACAGGAAATCTGAGAGGAAGGAGAGGGTGATAAGCCATCAGAGGGACATCTCTGCTGGAAATGTAACAGTTTAGCATAGCTTTGGCCCATTCCTTGCGTACCTGAAATCCTTTGGCTGCTCCTTCAGACACCACACATCTTCCTGAATTTGATCTGTAACTATACAGGGTAATTTGTTCAGCACCAATGGCTGTGTTTGAAAGACAAAAGGCCTCAGTTAATGAGAGGTGTGTTTTTTTGTTCATTCGTTTTGGGTGCATTTAATTAAGCTACAGATGCCACATTTCAGTTAGCAGCTAGTATTGCAATTGTAATAGCATTCTTATTCAGAAATGCATCTTCTCATGAGATTATTAGATCTCTCAGATATTGGTTAAGTCCATCAAAAATATTTGAGTAGGGAGTGATGAAGATTCATATCTATAGGTATTATCGATCTACTGGAGAGGCTGTGACCATTCTTTCTCGTTAGTTTCCTTGACAATTCCAGAAATGCCCTGGGTGGAAGTGATAATTTAGACTGAAAGTGCTTAAATGCTGTGCCAAAGAATTCTCCCAGTAAATGTTACCAAGGCATTTATATCAGGCACAGTTAACTTTTATATTGGAGATTTGACTCCTAATCTTAATGCAGTTAACAGAAGTGAGCAGAAACTCTCCACATTGCCTTTCATTCTGTTCTTATTAGTGCCTTCCTTGTGGAAAGTTTGGTATTGAATGTATATAAAAGGGTAGCACATTTGTATGGATTTATGCATGAGAAAATGCGGCACCAAAATATTTTCTTGCACTGACTGCCAGTCTGTAAATAAAGTAAAAATAAATTAAGTGGTTTTCCTTCTAATCTAACTTTGACATGTAAATAGATCTAAACATTTAATGTGATTATTTTCTTCTGTGTATGTTATGTATGTAGTTTGATACATATTGTCATCTGAGCGAAACTAATTTTGAAATTGGATTCTTTAAAAGCATAATTGTAGTAACGAAAGGTTCTAGTATAAAGAGTAAACACATTTACATAAATGAATCACGTTCGTGCAGTGAAAATTTTTCTTACATAAATTGTTTTAAATTATTCAGCATGCCAGAGAGAAGGAATACTGATTTTTAATAAATAAAATAAAAAAGCTGATGAAAAATATGGTTGTAATCTGCCTTAAATTGAAACTGAAAGAACTTTAAATGTACTTAACTTTAGAATGATGGTTTATAATTTATTACTGTATTCCTAACACTGTGTTAATTTCACACAAACAATTAATATAAGTGATACAGCTGATGACACACCAGAACTGTTGTTCTGCACATGTTTGAGTGTGCATCTAGAGCTCTGGGAGAGCAGGTGTCTTCATTTGCTTCGCTGGAGATTGCTTCACCATATGCACAATAAGGTGCGCATGATTTTGTCATCCGCTGTTCTTAATGGAGAATCCCTTTCAACCAAGGTTGCATCTTCTACATTTCCCTTGACTGCAAAGGATTGCAGGTTTGAGTGACTGGCTGTGTGGCAGCAGTTCTGTTTCGTATTATGCACTCATGTGGAGAGGCATCCCCACTAGCCCTGTAAGGTTCAACGTATGCAGGCAATGTAGTGGATAATTTTGTGGATAGAATGGGAGGTCATTGTGGGCCTGTCATACATACATCCAGTCATCTCACTTATTAGTTACTGTGTGTAGGGGGTGTCTCACAATTTGACTGAATGAAAGAGAAGAACTGAATGCAGATATGGGAGGTGCACGGAGACCTGCCATTCCCCAGCCACCCTGAAGCACTTACCTGTGAGCAGATACCAAGGACGTAGAAGGGAGAAATCGTACTCTGTTGAACTCTAGTGGGAGCCATCCACCAATAGGTTGATGGTTGTGCTATATGTTTATAAAACAAAAGGGGCGGGGAAAACATTTGAAAGGAATTGAAGACATTGTGTTTCTCTTCTTTTCTATAGCTCTACTGAAAAGTCGTTTCCCTGGAGATCTGCAGGTACAGTTGTCTTGTATGTTTGGTGTACCCTGTACAAATGCTACATATTTCATGAGTTTCCCTTCAAACTTGGCAGTAGTTGTTCCAAAGCAAACTGATCTATGTTGTGCTAAATGCAAACACACACACACACACACACACACACACACACACACACACATATATATTCATATCGGTTTTTTTTTTTTTTAGAATATAAACTACCTTTAAAAATTCAAAACTACCTTTTGCCAAAAATGTTGTTCTTCTGATATATCTTGCAGTGACATACTTGCAAGGCTTACTTTTTACAGATTTTCTTGCAGTGTATATTCATTAAAGTGATCACAGTCTATTGTTCCGCTCACAGTTTGCTAGCGTGTGGGCCATTTCATGTGACTTCTTATTCTTACAGTTGTATTGTGTAGGGGGGAGAAAAACCCATTCACCCAGTAAACACCATCATCTGCGATGACTGCTTAGGTGTCTGTTTCATTGTTTGTACATAGCATCACAATTTGTAAATGTGAACGCAAGAATATACGATAGCCTTAGCATTTTTGTTGCTATGTCAGTTAAATTAAACGGTGTTCTTCTTGTATGGTACATCTGCCTACAAACGTTCTATTATTGGACTATCATTCTAAGTATATTTATAATGCAGTGATTTTCAAACTGTATTCCTAGAAAATCAGTAATGGAAGATAAGCTACATGAAAAGCATTATGCCAGTATTGAATATTCTGCAATGTGTGTCATATTCATGGTTTCATAGCACACTCTTAGCTTGTGGGGCTAAGAGTTTGATTGGTACCACTCAACAACTTAGTGTGTGCAACAGAACGTGCCCCAGAATCCTGTGAAACGTAGGATTTCTTTTGTAGACACACCAGTGCAGAAATGATACCTTGTGGGGTAGGATGCTTAAAAGCCACAGTTGTAACATTATAGATCAGTAGCCTGGGCTACTTTATTGTCTTACTCTGTTTCTGATATTTTTTTACTTCTGATGTTTTTCATTTGTGCCTTACTACTTTTTGTTCATTTTTCTTCAGTTTAAATGGTTTTCCTTGCGCTTTTATTATTTCTGTTTTTAGCCACCTTAAACTGCGCAAAGAAATGTAGGATATAAGTGTTTTTGATAAATAAAAATAAGTGCTGTAATAAAACTCTTTGCTAGTATGTGGAAAGGATTGATCTGGCTTCGCTGAAACCCTTACACAGTACAATGTTTTCCAGCTAAACAAAATTGTGCTTATTGTAGCACACCTAAGACTTTTGATTGTTTTTCTCCCTTTTAAATAGTCATGTCCTACTACAAATACGGTAGTTGTTGAAAGACACTTCACAAAAGGTTTTCTATGCAGTGTGGGGGATTGCTGACCTGGAAGTTTACTTGGAATGGGTCTTTAAAATTAGTTATATGGTACTTTTATTTGGCAGGCACATTTTGAGCTAATTCACAGGGTGAGCATGCTTTATTTTAAAATGTATTAAATTAAAATGCTCCTCCTTCATGGATCTAAATGTTATTGGCTCTTCCTCCTTAGTAGCTGGACTTATTAGGTCAAAACTATAATCCTAGTGCACATCTTCAGGATTATTTGACATTGCTGTACAACTGAGATGTCCCTAACTTTGCATTCTCCAGTCATTGTAAGGAATATTTGCTGGCTATCTTGCCCCCTTTTCATGTTTTTAAACTCCAAAACTAATTAAAATTAGTTGCACCAAGCTGTGCAATTATGGGAACTCTCTAGCAACAACAAAGAAGCCCACCCCAAAACTCTAATCCACTTTAACTCCATTCTCATTCATTTTCATGGCTCCCTGGTGCAGAAGTCTTCAAATGCCTTTCATGTAAGAGACCTGGAAGGCTTCCAGTTCTTGGTTTCTTCCTCCAGTCCTGATAAATTACCTTTAGAATTAGGCTTTTAAGGAACTGAAAAGCTATTATTTCTTTAGTTCAGAGATAGGCAGGAAGCATGTTGGGATCTGTTGGAAGATCACGGTTATTTGCAGTAGACCAGCAAGAACTTCTGCCTCCCAGTTGTATGCATATATGTATTCACCTCGTTTAATAATCACAACAACCTTGTATGGTAGGTTAGGTTGAGAGACCGTGACTGGCCCAAGGCTGCCCAGTGAATATTTGAACCATAAGTGGAAGTTTGAGGATTTTGTCCTCCTTGCCAAGCTGCAAATTTAATATTAAATTTCTGAGTCGCAGCTGCCCCATCTCAGATTCCCTAAATCATCCATCAACTGTGGAAATAAAGTGAAGAGAAGCCCTCATGTGAAGATGTAGCAAGTAGGAAGGATTTCTCAGTGGTTTCATGTTCCTCAGTTGTGGCACATTTTTGTTTAAAAGAACTGTGCAAATTCTGTTTTGAAAAGGCCTGGCTTGAAAAGGCAATTCACCCTGAAACCCTTTAAGTAAATTGCAGCTGTACCTTGGATCTCAAACGTCTTGGCTCCCAAACAAATCAGCTCCCAAACGATTGAAACCTGGAAGTGAGTGTTCCGGTTTTCGAACAATTTTCAAAAGTCGAAAATCTGGCGCGGCTTCCGCGGCTTCTGGCTGGCTGCAGAATGCTCCTGCAGCTAATCGGAAGCTGCGCCTTGGTTTTCAGCTGGTTCCAGGAGTCGAAAAGATTCCCGGAACACATTCTGTTTGAGAACCAAGGTACGACTGTAAAAGAAATTAAGGGCTGTATAGCCTTGTGCATCAGCCTTGCCTACAGAATGTCTCAGATTCAATCTCCAGCATCTCCATGCAGGGCTGGGAGAAACCTCTGCCTAAAATTCTGGAGAGCTGGTGTTTTATCAGGGAAGACAGTTCTAAACTAGATGGACCAATGATCTGAGTCCTTATAGGGCAGCTTCCTATGTTCCTAAGTTACTGGATGGGATTTGGCAGCAAGATAGGCTAATTCATATAGGAATCAGTTCCTGAATGTAAATTTGATCCCTTCTGGTATCTTTTCAATAATGCTTTGTCTTTCAAGCCACAGATTTCTTTTCTTTTTTTTAAGTATATTTGTTTTATGCTTAAAGTTCAAGAATGAATATCACGGCTGACAATATGTTCTTCAGTTAACAGCTTCAGAATTTTCCTCCTTTGGAAATGTGTACTGTTGAGCTTTCAAAACTGACAAGAAAACACCACCTCCACAAATGGTCTTTTCTTTTATGTCTTTCTCAGAATTGAATGTTCATATACAAAGCTATTGCTCTTGCACAATTGTCTAAAATTGCTCTGCAGATGGTATGTAGAAGAGAACTGAGCAGAAATGGTGAAGCTGTACCAGGTTGCAGATGCGTATAGATGTAGATATTATTATTGACTAACAAAACTCTGCTTTCAGATTTGCCAAACACAGGTGTAAATAAACTCAGAGCATCTGAGAGTGTTCATATTGCTTCTTATCATGTTGGAACGGAGCCAGAACAAGGGAATCTCTACTCCCCAGAGCAAACATCGCTCCATGAAAGTGAGGGTCTGTTATATACATTTTAAATAAACTGAGATTTATCAATCTGGTCTTGTTTTTATTCATAACCGTGTAATAACTTCAGGTTTGTTGTGCTTTTTATCTTTAGGATCAGTGGGTAACTCTAGGAGTTCGACACAAATGAATTCTTATTCTGACAGTGGATACCAGGAAGTAAGCAGTTTTCACAACAGCCAGAACCTGATAAAGGGAGAGAACAGACAGCAACATTCCTTTATCGGAGCAAACAATAACCATTTGGTGAGAAGCTCAAGGGCTGAAGGACAGGCTTTGGTTCAGGTACATGTAGCTCCAAAAATATAATCAAGAAAAGCTGATGAAATAAATAAATATACTAATATAGATATGGTGTAAAAGTAATATAAATATGAACGTAATGCCCAATACAATAATTTACTTACCTTGATAAATCATTTGTATTCTACATCTTCAACCACAACAGTTCTCTGACTGGCTTAAAATTATATAAGAATAAATAAAACACTATTTATTTTATTTTATTTCATTTCGTTTCATTTCTATATCACCTTTATCTTCCAAGAATCTCATCAAAACAGTGGGGGAGGGGAGTGAAAGAAAACACCAGTTAAAAGCAAACAGCCCTTCCATAAATGGCATAAGACAATATAACACTAAATAATGGAGCAAAGCTTCAAGGTCATACTTCCCTTCTAAACATTTGTGGTTGAGGGACGGGCCACCAGTATTTAGTTCCACTTTCCAGGAATCCTTGGTTGCCATTACATATCATTACTGGTTCATATGCCAGGATTTTTAGAAAGGTGAACTAAATGCTAGCAACATTCTCTCAGTTACACAGGCGGAGAGAATGGGAGGGCATGGAAGCCCAAGACTTTGTTCAGCCTAATTCCAGCTTTTGTAGAATGACATTGGGCTGTGCAGTGTTAATGGTAACTTATTTATTAGGCTTATTAATAAGTCATGAAAAGGGCAAAGACTAAATGGAGAAAATAGTTCTATAGGATTTTGGTGACACATTTGCTGCAAAAAAAAAAAAAAGGAAAGTGGAACATTAAGATTAAAGCTACATCTGTACTACAACATTTAAGCCCAATCCAAAGGATGTTACTCTTTTGGCCCCACTCAAGGAACTCTGGAAATTAATAGTTTCGCTTGGCTGCGGATGCCAAACAGGATTCTCGTTGTTCTTTAAGAATGCATCCTTGATGGAAGTTACAATAGATAAACTTACTTTAAAACATTTTAGGCGCAATCCAGAAAACATTAAGCTTTTTAAGTCCCGCTGATTTCAGTGCAGAGACTGAGAAGTGCAATTCTGTGCATATCTGTTCAACGAGTCTTACTCCCAGATAAATGTGTAGAGAATTGAAACCTTTAAAACATGAGCTTAACTCCCCGTTTTAAAACAAAAGAGACTGAACTCTAGTGCAGATGAGCCCGCAAAGGAATTTTCAAGCGAAAATGTTGATCTTTTACACTGGCTGATGGCTTTGTGCACCAAAATGATACGTGGTTCCTTTTGAACAGGCATCCTCAAACATAGCTGCCAACCGAGCCATGAAACGCGTAAGTTCTGTTCCATCGAGGGCCCAGTCTCCCTCATATGTGACCACCGCAGGCATTTCTCCTTCAAGGGGATCACTCAGAACTTCTTTAGGGAGTGGCTATGGCTCGCCATCCGTTACCGAGTCGCGATCTCTTAATTCTAATGTGTTTTCATCTACAACATTGCCTGTACAACGAGCAGCATCTCCGTTTACCACACAGAGGCCAGCTTCGCCTATCGCAGTGCGCAGAGTTGGCTCGGTAACATCCAGGCAGTCGACCAACCCCAATGGAGGAACTCCCCAGTACCAGCCCGCTGTCAGAGTTGGGTCACCTCTTACGCTTAATGACACACAGACAAGAGTGGCCTCTCCACCCCAAACCCAAGTTGGATCTTCATCGCCAAAACGTTCTGGGATGACCGCCGTTCCACAACACCTGGGGACGACGTTACAACGGACGCTTCATGATATCGAGCAATACGCACAGCAGTACGATATATATGAAAAAATGGTCCCACCCCGTCCAGATAGCCTTACAGGTTAGTAAAAAGGTAAAGACACAACTTAAAACTTTGCGCGAATCTGTAAATACAATGAATTGCACTGTTGGCAAGAGGAGCTGTAATATGCCACTACTGATGCTTGAAATGCTGTTATAGGCACAGTGCCTGCACATGAGGAATCTGCACAGGACCAACAACACAATGCAGGATTTTATGACTGCATTTTAAACCGGGGGTATTTTTTCAAAGGGTAGGAATCGGATGTTAGGTGTCGCTGAAAAGCTTATTGAAAGGAAGACTGAAGTTGCTGCTTTGAATGTGTTTGTAGTTTCACAGACTTGTTTCAGTAGATATTTTCGGAATTAATCGCTTCATTTCTCATCACAAAGAATGAAATGTTATACTGTGGAGGCTTAGCAGTTTTATTTCATTTTTAATTTGTTTCTGTTGAAAGATTTTCATGGATAAACAAATGAACCTATAGGGTCTCTGTTTTCAATTCATAGAGTCCTTTCTACAGGTCAGCTACATTTGGTGTGAAACGCTTTTGTCAGGCATTTTGAAGTTGTGGGGGAGAGCAAAGTGTGGAGAGGGGGGAAGAAAGAAGGGGGTATAATGATCTTTCATTCTTTTGCATAGTGTATGTGCAGAGTTTTGTGTCAGCATCAGGCGGGTAGGTTCTTTGTTTGCTTTTGCTGACAATGCGAGAGGTTGGAGAACCCAGAATAAGGTTGGTTGCATTCAGTTGATTGTCGTGAGCTTGGTTTGTGTGTGAGAGGGGGAGGGACATTCTTCAGTTGATAACAAGGAGCTTCAGTTATTCCGTATTTCCACAAACAGTTTTTAAATGCACAGAAAAAATATACTTAATGCCTTAATGAAATGATTGCTTATGGGCACAAGTGCTCTACTGTATACACGATAATTTCAGCTGCCTGCAAGATCTTCATTTGGATGGAGGGATCCAGTTCATCCCCATAGGAGTGGGTGCGCACATTCGGCCACTCCACCCAGATGACTGATGAAGACAGGATGTACAAGTGCATTATGCGTATCTGAGCACATGCAGATCGTTGGGTGGGGATTTAGGAAGTATTCACCACTTTGTTTAGCCTGCAGGGGTCTAAACATGCACAACTTGCATTAGATTGTGACCTGTAAATAATAAGTACAAATAAAATACCACCATGGATTGCCATTCTTTCATTTTAAAATTTGTTCCCATATGAATGAATTTAACCTACCTCTATTCAACCTGGAGACAAACAGTGCCATGAATATCCCTGTCAAAAATGATCTTGCATTTGAAAAAAGCAGGTATCGGGCCTGAAATATATGAAAACTACCTATACTGTTGATATGCACTGCATAATTAACTGCAATTTATGTGTTCCTGACTCCCTCTGTGCAATACTTGAAGGGATTTGTATTTCCTTATTACTTCTGGGCACACAAGCAATGAATCATTAAACAATCCAGAGGCAGACCTCAGTATAGGTATCAGGTTTTCATATACCACGTAATCTGTGACTGACCACATATAATATGGAAAAAAATAGGAAGCAAGCAAGAGAAACACACTTTGTTTAATGACAGGAAGTGCAAGCAATGACTGCTTGCTTGAAATTTAGTTCTCACTTTTGTCAAATGTAGCTAGTGCATTTCAAAATATGAAAAAAGACCTCATGCATTGTGCCAATGATTTCGAAGTAGAACAATGCTGCCTGTATATTACTCATATAGCAAAGTCCTAATGCCCTGATTAAAAGTGCCTTAACAGCAAATATTTAGATGCCAATCTACTTGAAAGGGTGCGGAAAGCCTTGACTTAATATGTTTAAGAATGCTGTGCCAAGCAGCTAAATATGAATGACTTTTTAATCAGTCTTTTGATATCACAGCCTGAATCTTCTAGTTATTTCATAGTGAAGATGTAGTAGTATAATTTTTCAAGCCTTTCAAAACACAAAGCCTTTTAAATTATTCTTAGAAAGATTTTGCTAGATTCCATTTCTTAAATACTGTTAATCTTCACACAATATCCATAACCTCAGTGGTTGCCACTGTCCTAAACCCGTGCACCAGCGTAATGACTTGTGAATCTGCTATATGATGCTTTTATGACATTGCACTGGTGTTGAAATCAGTCCTGACAAAACCAGGAGAAAGAAAGAAAGAAAGAAAGAAAGAAAGAAAGAAAGAAAGAAAGAAAGAAAGAAAGAAAGAAAGAATAATTGTATTACTTAATAGGACCAACAGATGGAAGGCTGAAGGTTTAACAACACATCTGAACCAGTTGTTACCACATTACGATTCAGCAAAGAACAAATATTGACATTTGCAAATATTATGGCTAGTAGCTCAATCAGGTTGTCTTCTCACACATTGCCTTAGTTTTTTTTTAAAAAAATACTTCTTTCATCTGCCTATACAGTGGTAC
Organism: Podarcis vaucheri; assembly: GCF_965113315.1. Taxonomy (NCBI): domain Eukaryota; kingdom Metazoa; phylum Chordata; class Lepidosauria; order Squamata; family Lacertidae; genus Podarcis; species Podarcis vaucheri. The sequence goes on from NC_138759.1 coordinate 108,966,245, forward strand.
CTCGGGTAAGTACTTAATTCGTTCTGGAGGTCCGTCTTAACCTGAAACTGTTCTTAACCTGAAGCACCACTTTAGCTAATGGGGCCTCCTGCTGCCACCGCGCCGCCGGAGCACGATTTCTGTTCTCATCCTGAAGCAAAGTTCTTAACCTGAAGCACTATTTCTGGGTTAGCTGAGTCTGTAACCTGAAGCGTATGTAACCTAAGGTACCACTGTACAGTGGTACGTCTGGTTATGAACTTAATTCGTTCCGGAGGTCCATTGTTAACCTGAAACCATTCTTAACCTGAGGTACCACTTTAGCTAATGGGGCCTCCCGCTGCCACCACACCCCAGCGCACAATTTCTGTTCTCATCCTGAGGTAAAGTTCTTAACCCAAGGTACAACTTCCGGGTTAGCAGAGTCTGTAACCCGAAGTGTTTGCAACATGAGGTACCACTGTATAGCAAATTTAACTAGAACAGATTCTTCGCTATAATGACTGTTGTGATTTTTAAGAGCCAATGCAGCTTTGTATTTTATAATAGAAAGAATGAAATCCTTAAAAATAAGGTTTTGCATAGCCTCAGACCAGATGGACAGCAAAGCAGGTTCTTATATCATAGGGTTGATATGTTGTACAGTTGCTGATATTTCTTGAAACACGCACTGACACAATACCTGAATCACTGGACATCCCCACTAAATCCTTATTTTTAATTAGCAGCAGGTTACCAATCACTGTGTTATTTGGAAGCTGAAGGCTAGTGTGTGTGTGCATATAAGCTGACTTGTACATGATCTTGCCTTTTGGATAGTTCAGATCTATAGGACAGGGTGAATACCGCTTCTGTAGGTTCCCGGTACCTCCATCATTTTGGATTAGAAGAGACGATTGATGACACTGTGAATCTCTTGATCTCTCCCAGTACTTTCAGGTGTCTTCAATATAAGTGATTTTAGCCCCTAAAAGGCACGTGTCCCTGTAGTTCAGTTCCTCCTACACCATAGGGTCGCTTAAGCTGCAAGGTAGATTGTTTCATCACACGTTAAAGAAAGGAAGATTTTGTTGCTGGAGGCTAAGCTAGTACAACCCCCTTGCAGTTTAAATAATTGGCAGCTGACTGACAGACTGTGCTCTTGTCAGATGAATCTATGTGGGTCTACATTAAATAAAATAAAAAAATCAAGACTATTAAGGCTTTTCTATTGTTCACGGGTGGTACAAAATGACCATGGGCCTGACCCAAAACTTTTGCAGCATCTTCAACATTCCCCAGAGCACAGTAAATAAGGTGTAAGAGACCAAGGCCTTCTGCAAATTTTCTTTCATTGTCGCATGTTTTTAAAATGGTTGTTGCCATTATACAAACTATAGCACAGAGGCTTTAAAATACCATAATCTTCTGTCACCTTGAACAATGTGTGCAGTTCTAGCTGCCACTTTTTAACAAAGAAACTATAGAGCTGGTAAAAGGCAAGAAATAAGAGTACAAAAATCATTAGGCTTGTAGATAAGCTACAAGGAGAGGTTTAAATTGGAATTTTTCACTTTAGATGGAAAATAAAAGATAGGATAACTGAAAGAGGAAGATAAGATCCTAAATCATGCATAAAAACGGAACAGGAAACGTGGATGCTCTGTTCAAAAACATGTGACTGAGTGGGCCTGGAGTGAAATTATTGTAAGACTTACAAAGGCATCTTGAAGCACATTTTGATTTTCCCCACTCACTTTCTTATGCACAGAATGATTTCGTTGGAGGCCTTGTTAGGAACAGGTGAGACCAGGCTTGAACTAGCCATCTGGCAGTTCTGGTAAAGGCCAGAGGGACCAATGCGCTCAAAAGTCGAAGGGATGATCTTTGTGAAAACAAAACACAAACCAATAACCCTGTCCCTGCCTGCTTCCCCCCCCCCCCCTTTGCTCTTGCACGGGACAGGGAGAACGGCAAAAGATATAGGTGCCACCTATCTCTGAAGAGATCTGTTTTGAAATACAGATTAACATATATATTAATTTCTTCCTTGATAGAATTTTAGGCTGCGATTAGAAGATGAGATATGCATATGTGTGGGAGAGTCACATGTGTAGTTGGAGCCTAAAAGATTGCAATATGAAAATGGGGATTTGTTTGTGAAGATTGCAATTGCCACATACTCACATTTCCCTTTTCCGTCTAGGCTTGAGGAGTTCATATGCTAGTCAGCACAGCCAACTTGGTCAAGAGCTGCGTTCGACGGTGTCTCCTGATCTACACATCACCCCTATATATGAAGGTAGAACCTATTACAGTCCGGTGTACCACAGTCCAAATCATGGAACAGCTGATCTACCCCAAGGATCCCAAACAGCGTTATATCGAACTGGATCTGGTAAGTGTGAAATCCCTGTTGTCCCCAAATCTAAATTGGCTACAAGAGTATGGGGAACTATTTTATCACCCCATGTTCGTTGGAGAATAATACTGAAATAATATGACAGCGTGTACTTGAAACCATAAAGTTTAGAAAAAGAAAACCCCAATTCATAAACTTCCCTTCCCCCACAGATTTGGTGGGGGCAGGGTGCGATAAAGGACACAGATATCTTCCTGCCTTCTCTATCTGGAAGGAAGCTGGGTAGGTTCAGAAGTGCACAGATGCTTGAAGGAGCATCTGGCTAGAAGGGAATGTTGCACTCCTAGAGGGAGCAATCAGCACACACACCACCTGCCAGGGTAAAGGGGCCATAAGACTTACCTCTGCTATAGGCAATCTTTTAAAAATAGCCTTGAACGTCACATACCATCCAATTCGGCCTACCCTCCCTTAGAGGAGGTAACAGGACAATTAATTTTCAAGATCCTTAGTTTTGGCAGAATCAAAAAAGCATTAAAAACAATACTTTTAAAAAATACTTTTAAATGTGCCGTCCATTTAGCTGCTCTGTATTATTTGTCACCTTTATAACTGACCCCATCACTTCAGAGTTGAGTAATAACGCATTGAAATAAGAAATTGAAAATCCCATCACCATTCAAATCATGGCCAAATTCCATCAGCATTCAAATTAAGCTATCAAAGTAACATACAGTGAAACTGCTAAAATTAAAACACTAGGGTTTGGATCCTAGCTAACTTAATTCAAGGAAGGGGAAATTCCCCAGTCCCTCTTTGTCCCTGCGGCCACTTGTGCTGCTTGAAAGGCCTCTCTGGAGGGTAGCCCCCCCCCCCCCCGTGGACAATATGCAATGGGACATGGCTAGCTGCTGCGGGGAGGGGAAATAGCCCAAAGGACTTAAGCCCAAAATGGGACTCCTAGAAGTCTTGTATGCCGCCTCCCACCCCCAAGATATAGACTCTTAAAGGGCACAAGTGGCTGCCATTATGGAAGAAGCAATGTGCAGCTTCACTTCTTTGAACTTCCTTAAATAATGGTATCTTAGATCCAAGCCAATCTAAACCCCAGTCCGTCTGTCCCCCATCATGCCAGCTTAAAGAAAAGCATATTCCATTGCTTCCAAAAGGTTTTGTTGAGTTTCAAAAGAAAGATCAGATAATAAATCTCTGTGTCTGTGTGTCTGTCTGCATATTTCTTCTTCTTCTTTGGCAATCACTCATAGCCGAGTAAGATTGTCTTCCATAAACACGGTTTTAATAATGAGTTCATAAGTGACTGTGGGGGCCAATTCTGGATCCACACATCCTTCCACAGTGGGGACATTGGTTTCCTGGCGGGACTTGATCACGGTGTGGATTTGCCAAGTGTGCCTTCCTCTTAGCACGTTTCTCCTTTGCGTCCTGAGTTCGAGTGTCTTCAAAGCCCATGACACCTTTGGTAAAGGCTGTTCTCCAACTGGAGCGCTCGCAGGCCAGTGTTTCCTAGTTGTCAGTGTTTATACTACATTTTTTTAAGATTTGCCTTGAGACAGTCTTTAAACCTCTTTTGTTGACCACCAGCATTGTGCTTTCCATTTTTAAGTTCGGAATAGAGTAGTTCCTTTGGAAGGCGATCATCATACAGACACACAACAACACATATGGACACACAACAACAATCTTGATATTTGCTTTATGTTCCAGGTGTTGGAAATCTACAAAGGTCATCCAGTCAGCGTAGCACTCTTACATACCAAAGAAATAATTATGCTCTGAACACAACAGCTACCTACGCAGAACCCTACAGGTCGCTTCATTATCGGCTCTCTGAGTCCAGCTACAACAGGATGCAGCAGCATGCGCCTCCTGCTGATGATGGTACCACAAGATCTCCATCCATAGACAGCATCCAGAAAGATCCCAGGCAAGCATACCTCATACTTGTAACAAATCGCCCATAGTTGCCATAGCGAAATAATTCTAAATCGATTCCTTGTTACTTAGACTTTCCATAGCTAATCTTTGAGATGGTGTTTAGTTCACCATTGGAAATTTAGTTATACACAAATCTTTGTAAAATGTTGTCAGTGGGTGGACTGGGTTAACTCATTGCAGGCTGAAAATGTTATGTATAACACACACGAATTCACACTTTCCTTTGAACTCTGCTTATCCAATGAAGAGAATTTGCATGGCGGGATCCAGAATTACCTGAGGTCATTCACATGCTTCAGCATCAGTTCCCATCAGTTCAAGCCAATGCCGCGGCCTACCTACAGCACCTGTGCTTTGGAGATAACAAAATAAAAACCGAGGTACGCTATAGATGCCTTATTGGAAAAACCCCCAGTGAATAACATTGTAGAGCGATGTTTAATGTTGAAGTTTCCGTCAGATTGGTACCTCTTGATAAACTTACACTGCAAACTCAGGTTCATGCTTCTAGGGTTTTACTGTACTGACAGTGGAAATTCTGGGTCATCTTTTTGACTGCTTCCTTTAAATTTTGATTTCTGTGCACACTTGCTTGGAAGCAAGGCCCTTTGAACTCAGCGGGACTTAATTCTGAGTAAATATCTGGATATGTGGGACAATAAACAGAAGCTGAATCCTGAAAATACAAAGGTGTAATTGTGACCCAAGTTCTCCTGTCTTTGAGGTGGGGGCCCCTTTTTGACAGAGACATTATGTTTCAATTATTGTAAACCAACCTGGGATCTTGGAGAAGAAGGAGAAATTATAACATAAGGCCTAGCTAATGGCTTTTAAAAAATCATTTTATTCTGCAGCTATTTAAAAAAACAATGTTTCTGTCTAACAAGCAATTAGCAGAAAAATCACTACCTGAATATTTATTATGTTTTCCAATAAACTTTGCATATGTGAAATGGAGGGGAACAGTGCTTTATGACTTGAATTTTGGGGAGTGTGCTTCCCTGTATTACTGGTCACCTTATTGTTGTCTTCACAGAGTAGCTATGTTTTCCATTGTTACTGAGTAGATCTATCACTTTGTTCACATTTCTCCTGTAGTCAATTATATTCTGTACTTTAAGAACCTATGGGTCATATCCAACACTGCTGTTCTGCTAGCCCATCAGACTCTCTCCTGCACAACAGAACGTTATCCTTTCCTCTCCCCGAAGCCCACCGCACACCCTCAGAATCTGCTCTCTTTGTGTATTAATGGAATCCGGTCCACATCTTTTCTAGGTATGTAGGTTAGGAGGAATCAAACATCTGGTTGACCTGTTGGACCACAGAGTCATTGAAGTTCAAAAAAACGCTTGCGGCGCATTGCGGAATCTGGTGTACGGAAAGTCAACAGATGAAAATAAAATAGCAATGAAAAACGTCGGAGGGATCCCTGCACTTTTACGATTGCTAAGAAAATCCATTGATGCAGAAGTAAGAGAACTTGTCACAGGTAAAGTTTCAATAGATAGGAAATAAATGGCATTTAGTCAGGTGAAATGTTTCTGTGTGCAAGAAGAGGTTTTACTTTGAAATAACTTAGCTGAAAAGGTATCTAGTTGCATGAACCTTTGCATGTCTGTTCAGAAGAATGTCACATTTATTTATGTGAGACCTACTGTGGTCAATGTGTCTAGGACAGGAGCCTTAGAACCTTCATGCAGGCATTTGGGGTTGCAGCTACACACACACACACACACATATACACACACTCCAGTAGACTTTTTGTTACAGAATTTATTTTGTTACCTGCAGGGTACTCCTGTCTCATGGCTTTTTTCAAACAACAACTGGTCCTGGGCAGAATATTTGGTTTGGTTTGGGGACATTTTACTACTTCAAGGTACATTGAAATTCAGCTTGAGATGGAAAAACATAGTCCTCCAAAATCATTTTTGTGAGGGCTTTTAAAAAATGTGTTGAATGTCTTCTGCAAAGTTGATAAATTAATCTGTAGTACTCTTAGCTCCCATAGTTTGTTTTAAAGATTATTTTGGCCCCTCAGGCAGTTAATACTTTCACATTTAGAACTCTCATTCATGAGGATTCATTATATTATTGAGTCTCACAGTAGCAGTGTAATATTAGGATTCTATTGTGAATGACTTTATAAGTTGTTTCATGGTGATATAACATTTTTCGTAATGAGATTTTTTTTATTATTTTCATCAAATGATTTCCTGAAGAATGTAGTCACCTTGACTAAAAAGAAAAAGAAAACTACAGTTCTGCGGTGTTGCACATGTCTGTAGGGGGAAGGCCAGCTCCCTGATTTCAACAGTATATTTCTGCTAATTGAATTTTGCTAAATTTGAGAAAGCTGTGTGCTTTGAGTCCAATGATATTCCACATTCCAGAGGCACATCTTTCTCAACTTACTTCAGATGCCGCTGTTGCTCAAAGACTATGTTGACTATGACTTTATATAAATATAATCCCCTCTGAATTGGGAAAAAAAAATCTCCTTGACTTCTAATGCACGCACACAAGTATGTCATTGGATAATGTTGTGATCAACTGAAGTTTCAGAAAACTGCAACTGTTCCAAGTGTTAGAAAGGATTCAGCACATACGACAAAGTGTGAATCACACATTAGGTATTTAGCCAAATGAACTGCTGGGATGTTTCAGTAACTAAATTGTAAGGCGCGGGGGCTGTGAACGCAAGTAGTAAATAAGACCAGACTTTCCTCCCTTTGTCTCTCCTCCACCCACATCACTGCGAAATACCTCTGCCTGCTGCCTTTGTGGAGACAGCTCCCAGTTGAGTGGGTACTGGTACTTCAAGTCTCATCAACATGGAGACAAGCTTGTAAAGGGATCCAGCCAGTTCTTCCACAGCTCCCAGGCTTGGTGGGCTGGCAGCTGCTGTGGCTCAGCAGATTAGCAGCTTCCTTCTCTGAATAGTAGGCAGAGACCAAGATCAAGAGAGCTTTGCTTAGGGTAGGAAGCACACTAAAAGTCATCTGTGCCTGGCAAGGTAGTCCTGAATACTTTTTTAGGGCTGTGATGAAAGCCAAGCAGATGCTGTCTGCATCTTTCATCCCAGCCTAACATATCTGACCTGTCAGCTGCAGTCACCTCAGAGGATGTTCCTTCATGCTTAGCCTCTAAAGTTCAACAATGTGCCCACCGCCACCATATTTCTTGCAAGGCTCAAGCACTCTAGAGGTTTCTGCCTGGGCAACCCGTTACCTTAGGGCAGGGTTTCCCAAACTTGACCCTCCAGCTGTTTTTGGACTACAGTTCCCATCATTCCTGACCACTGGTCTTGCTAGCTAGGGGTGATGGGAGTCGTAGTCCAGAAACAGCTGAAGACCCAAGTTTGGAAAACAGCGCCTTAGGGCACAGTTCTGCTTATTTCTTCCCAGGCCTTTTTCCTTTTCCTTTTCTGTGAAAGTACACAAGCATTCTTTTCAGTTAGCCCAACAAGATCATCAAATCACAGCTTATACTGATAAATAAGTGCCATGTTGGTTATTTGCTTAAATGCTGTGATTTAATCCCAATTCAGATATTTCAGGCGTAGCATAGGGCCGTTGGACCACTGTGGCTGGCAGTTTATTATGTATGGCGTGCAAACTTCACAGGGGGGAAAAGCTGTATCTTGTCACCTCATGGGGTGTGTGCTGTTTTATTACCATTTCCCCCTTTCATTTATATCCCACCTTTCTATTGTTATGCAACACCAGATGGCATACATGTAGTTCCCAGGTGATGGCCCAGCCACACAATGACCAAACCAAGGCCTCTGTAGCTTCAACTTCATGTGCCTACAGACCATATCCTGGGATCACCAGTGCTACTGCACTTTATGTGTACCACCAAACAAATGGCTACAGCTGCTAACTCCAAGAGCCCAAATCACATGGGGGGTGGTTCTAGACACTACCACCTCTTAAAGGTGTTTCTCTCACTATGCACATAAAATAGAAACAACTGCACCATTGTGCAGGCTATAGTTTTTTTGCCCATGTCATTTCCTGTTAGGGAAGTTCTCACTCAACTTGCTTTGGTATCTGAAACAATCATGAGGGGGAAATAGATACACAATACTAGTTCCAAGGAACTAGTTACTTGCTACTAAGAGTCTTGCAATAGTCAGGTGTTTCTCAATACTGCTTATCTGTAATTGTCACTTTCACATTACTTTTAGCCTTAAGTGCTCTTTTTGTCAGAAATCCATACTGCAGAAAGATTGTATTTGACTAAGTGTTTTAATATTTTAGGTCTTGCCTATAATCTCTGCTGCAGAATCACAAAGTTAGTGCATAGTCTTGGTTTCTGCGTTGCTGACATGGAAGAATAACCCGTACATTTCTCCACTTCCTCAAACAGCTTTATTCTGCCTAAGGGTGTTTTGTGTTTATTTCTTTGGAATCTCATTTTTCATGAGTTATACTCTCCATCACTAAAACCTGGTGTGATTTATTACTTTTGAAATTACAGAGGCAGTTAACAGACCTTATCTTAGAGTATGTTGGACACAAACACTTTATATTCATTCTTAGTACTTCTACATACATTTAAATTCTTAATACCCCATACCTTACATTTGGGGTGGTGCAATCTAAAGCAAGTTATGCATGCCCAAGGCATGGAATCAGTTCTTAACTGTGCTTGGGTAACACTGATTTCACAGAGAATTAGGTATGCTTCACTTTTCTCTGGATTGCACCTATGGCCCGTTCCCCCCCCCCCCCCATGTAATATAAGCCAAGCACCGTTGCTAGAGAATATCAAGAAAGCACACAGCATGCATGCAACAATTATGCATAGGGAGAGTAAGGAGAGGAGGAACTGCTGATTCAAATTCTGATGCCACCACTAAATGGCTTGTTAAAATGGCTCCAGGATACTTTGGGCCTTTGGTAGCTTGGTAAAACAGTCTCTGAAAAACAGGTTAAAATTGCTGCCAGGAATCTTTTTGTATTGTGCCATTTGTTTCACCAGGGAGTTTTTGAAGTAGCAAGAAAAAGAAAAAAGAAAAGAAAGCATCTAATTTTATATCGATATCATGGTGTTTAACTGAACATACGGGGAGGAGTATTATGAGTATTCCGCCATTGCAAGCATTTCTGCTTGAAAGATGGAATGATTCCCCACTTTCCTCCTGACCCCACATCCCAAGTGGAATCAGGGAATGCATGTGGGAGGGGAGAAAGCCCCATTGTGCTAGTAGGAGCCTGTCCACAGGCTTTCACTAGCTCACTGGATTTGCTGAATTTGGCCCACAGTTACAGCTAAGCATCAGATTGCCACCCTGGGCTCCTTCAGGGGGAAAGAGCCAGGATATAAACTAAACAAATTAATATATATATATCAACAAAAAGAGAGCCTAGAGAGCGTTCTAAATAATTTTTGTATATAATTACTGTCTTGATTCTCAACTTCGTAATAGCACCTAAGACACGTACCTTATCCAGAGTATTAGTTGTGATGGGTATTAGTCCCACAGTATTAGTTGATAAATGACATAATTGCAAATTCTGTCCCTGATGTTTTGGTTCGTGTTGATATTTCTGAGCCTGTTGTGAATGGGATAAGAAGATCTTCCTCATCTAATAAAATGCTCAAAGTGCAGGTGTGCTGGTCAATCCATTCTAGCCACGTTACTGGTTTGTGTTAAATGCACATTAATAAATTGCCCCAGTAGAGAGATCACACACAAGTAAATGGGTCAGACATTCACCTTTGTGTAATTATTCATCATCCATGGTCAGCAGTGAGTACAGTAGGTGACACCCTAGTTACTATTGTCAGAGGCCGATACGTAGTTGTAACTATGCCTTCTCAAATCTTCCTGTCCGTAAGTCAGCTCAGCTGCTGATCAGTTGACAAAAACACCTTTTAAATAATAAACAGTCTAAAACTAATGTTTATTTGGCTACCAGGAGTAGTGTAGAGGGACTTGCAAACAACTTCTGAGTAACATTGTGAAGTAGATTTGTTGCCACGCCTAGCATTGTTTAAATACAGCATTGCCTTGAGGGAAGAACAACTTTATATAAAAGCGAATACTTCATTACTATGTTCAGAACTGAAGTGCAATCTTTGTGGATCCCCCCCCCCGAAAAAATCTATATTCAAAATGCCTAGTGGCCAATAAATGCTTGCACTTAATTGTGGAGAAAAGATATATGATGTTCTCAAGCATTACCTTCAAATCTTGGAAATTAATTTTTCATCTTCTGGAGTTGAAGTTACACAATATTACTGACGGGGTTTTTTGTGGGGGGGAGGTTATATCCTACATGCTTTTATTTTATCTGATTTATGTGCTGCTTTAACTTTGTTACCTAAACTGAGTCCTAGAGATGGACTAGAATGCTATATGTTAAACAGCACAATGCCAAATCTTGGAAGAGATGCTATAGAGCATTTACCATAACATAGAGAGATGAATGAGGTGTCAAATTAGAAACCAGAATAGCGGCTTTACTAGTTTACTAATTCACCAAAAATAAAATATTTATAGAAACTGAAACAGTTAAAAAGAAATAAGGTATGTCTATAAGTGTCCATCTTTTAAACTGCTCTTGCTGTCAGCTGTAAGCGCTCTTGTTTCTTCATTGAAATGAACCCCATTCTTCTCCCTGGCAGCTATTGGCTGAATTGTAATGTCATGAAATGCTTCTAAACTTTCTAATGCAAAGATGGTAAATCTATGTCCCTCCATCAGCCCCAGCCAATGTGACCAACGGTCAGGGTTTCCCCATCCCTGTTCTACTGATAAGAAATTAAACTGTCAGTACATGAAAAGTTACAGTTTTGAAGCACTTAATACAATATCTTACTGATGAAATTGGGTGCAGTTCTCATCTCAAGCCACGTGTACTCACTTTGGATGTGTTTTTTCACAACTCCAGATGATAGATGCTTGGTTGCTGAATGCAAGATCTGTATCTGGTGTCTAATCTGTCATTTAAAGCTGGACTAGAGGTACCCAGCAAGTCTTCACTGTTTGCATTTTAAAGGGGGGGAAATATGTTTGCATTATTGATTTTTTTCTGCACTAATACATCCATTGTTGAAATCCCAAATAGCATTTTCTATGCGCACAAGAATTTCATGTGGCACACCTTGTATTGTGGTGTGGAAACCTGGCAGTTGTATTTCTTGTTTCCTAGTAGTACTAATTGAAACAAAGTCTCCAGATTCCTGTGTTTTGAAGGTGCAGGAGTTGATTGGGTTGACCATGTATGCTTGTCATTAGCAAATTGTTTGGGACTCATTTTCTTAACTTCTAGGTGATGAAAGGGCTTTTCTTTCCCTAGCGAACACCTTGCCCTTCAGCATATTATTATTTCCCCTCAAGTAGACAACATTTGGCAGATAACAAGATACAAATCTTATTCTTTCAAGCAAGCAATCAGCTCTTATTGACACTGAGCTAGGCAAGTCAGACGACCTTGCAGTGTGGGCTGATCAATCATACATTCCTATACAATCAGCAGAGCACACAGTATTTATATTTTGTAACCACTGACCTGTATATAGTTGCATGTCATAAAAGTCTGTTCCCTCGAAATAGTAACAAAAATATAATGCCAGTATTTTAGTAGGCAAATAAGCAAATTGGGAGAGACTGGACAGGACTGAATTTGTACATATTGAATTTGCCACGCAGAGGTAGCACGGTTTGGAGCAGGCATAGGCAAACTCGGCCCTCCAGATGTTTTCGGACTACAACTCCCATGAGCCCTAGCTAATAGGACCAGTGGTCAGGGATGGTGAGAATTGTAATCCCAAAACATCTGGAAGGTCGAGTTTGCCTATGCCTGGCTTGGAGGATCAGAAGCAACCCATGTGCTTCCAAGCGCCTTCATTCCTCTAAAATACAGCTCACCTCTCTGTTGCCCTTTTAGCGTTAAACATAGGTTGCCATGACATCTAAATAGTCAAGCCGTGTTCAGCCATAAATGAAAGTCTTGTTTTTGCTCGGTTTTTGTTTCTGTTCTGTTCGTTTGTATTTTGTGTGGTCCCCTACTCAGGTCTAAGGAGGGGTTAACATGCAGGTGAAAGTGATGGTTAGTTGATGAAGGACCCTGTGTGAGAGGCAGGGAAGGGAAGATATCCTAGGGTGGGAGGGTGGGAGAAGAAAGAGAAGCTCCCAGGTGAGAGCTGGAAGGGATCACCTTCCTCTGTGTGGGACAAGTTAAGATTTACCTGTGAAAGAGGACTTCATATGCTTTCTCTTCTCTCGCTCTCTCTCTCTCTCTCTCTCCCCTTCTTCTTCTTCTCTTTGTATTTGTTTAACTTAGTTTTTTTTATTATTATAATGTATTATGAAAAGTCTTAATAAAATCTTATTCAAAAGAAGAACCACAAGGCGAGTTCTACTTACAGAACTGGGCTTTTCCAGTTCCTCCTTCACTCTGTGTTCACTAAAACATGCTCCTGAGAATTGGAATCATCCAGGCATCCGATGATACAGTGTGTGCCGCTTCAGGGGAGAAATCAACTGTGGGAAACATCTCTTGCATAAGCTTTAAATGCATTACATAGGAACTACAGGCAGTGTTCACCTAACTAGCTGCTCCTTTTCCTTACCAGGGAAGAGTTGTTCATTCTTTCTCTTCTTGATGAGTTGAGGGACATAATTTCAGTGTACTCTTTTTTTTTTTTTTTTGCAACAGTAGTTCTGTAACCTCATGCAAGATGAATCCGTTATGATTATTATTTTATACGCCCAATTATTTGAAAGGTAGCAAGTTCAACACAACCCAGAGTCTCTTCCTAATAAAATATTCGGAATCAGAAATGCCTCATAGTTTGTGAGCCACTCTATATATGTATTCTGTATTTCAGCTATGGTGGCAAGTTACTGCTGATCTCACACACTTTAGAATGTAAATACAACATTGTAGAATAAACCATCCTAGCTTGTCTCGATATGTATAATGTAGACTTCATTTTGCCTGAAGTTTAAGGTGCCCAGTACATTGGGATCTGGTTGGATTTTACTTGTTAACTGTAACGGTGCAATCCTACAGCTGCCCACTCAGAAGTAAAATAGAGTAAAGTAGGTTAAATGGAAGGGATGTGGGTGGCGCTGTGGGTTAAACCACAGAGCCTAGGACTTTCCGATCAAAAGGTCAGCGGTTCGAACCCCCACGATGGGGTGACTTCCCGTTGCTCGGTCCCTGCTCCTGCCAACCTAGCAGTTTGAAAGCACGTCAGAGTGCAAGTAGATAAATAGGTACCGCTCCAGCGGGAAGGTAAACGGCGTTTCTGCATGCTGCTCTGGTTCGCCAGAAGCGGCTTAGTCATGCTGGCCACATGACCCAGAAGCTGTACACCAGCTCCCTCAGCCAATAAAGCAAAATGAGCGCCACAACCCCAGAGTTGGTCACGACTGGACCTAATGGTCAGGAGTCCCTTTACCTCTACTAGGTTAAATGGAGCTTTCTCTCAGGTCAGTGGGAATAGGATTGCAGCTGAAGTTTCATCACACAAATGTTCTGGTCTGCTGTCTGTCTGCTACCTTTCAAAGTATTGCTGTTGTTTTATAAACGTGTCAGTGACTTTGCCCCTTCATACTAGGGATACTTATTACTCCCTTATGTTCTGTCATGATATCTTAAGGTCCATGTACTAAGCTGAAAAATGAGAGAGAGAGAGAGAGAGAGAGAGAGAGAGAGAGATGTTGCTTCTCATACTGTTGTCTTTTATGCTATGGGGTATTTGGTTTTTATTTCTTTTAAATGTACTGTGTTTTAACTTGCAGTTACCACACCTATATGGTAAAGTTTGCAAGTTGCACCTAATGGTTCTAGCCATAAAATAATACTTGATGGATCTTTTCCCCCTCCACAGGCGTTCTCTGGAACTTGTCTTCATGCGATGCAGTAAAGATGACAATCATTCGAGATGCGCTTTCAACGCTAACGAACACTGTGATAGTTCCTCATTCTGGTTGGAATAATTCTTCCTTTGATGATGATCATAAAATTAAATTCCAGACTTCTCTAGTTCTACGCAATACAACAGGATGCCTGAGGTAAATTGCTGTGTTTGTAGTAGTAATCTTAAAACAGCAATTTCTTATGCGGCCTTTGTAAACTAATCATTTCTTCCATCCAAGCTAATATGCTTTGCTTTTGCATAATGAAAAGAAGCAGACATGCAGATTTATATCCAAGGGCATGTTGTTTTATGATTGTGTGCTCTCTGTGTTTGTATTAAATGCTAATTATAGGGTTAAGTTGCGAGTTGCTTTGATGCCAAGTCATTTCTAGCAATTTAATCTTTAAGTTATTAACTGGTCACTACTGTGGTTCAGGCCATTCTATTAGTGTAAGCTTGAAAGAATTATTGCAGACTACACACATCAAAATCATCTAATGATAATTGCTGGTATTGAAGGAGCTACCAAAGGCCCAATTGGGTTGCTTCCCTTTTTCTTTAATCAGCAGAATAAGTCCCATCAGTTTCAGGTGTAATTTGTCACATGGTGTTAAGGGCTGCTGTTCAAGAAGCACAATTCTAAAGCCCTCTTAGGCCCCAGAACTAGTTGATTGGTTCTTTGATTTTGGCCACTCTGATTGAAGTCCAAATGAAGTTCAACAAATGACCAGAGCAACTCACTTAAAAACAAAAGACCAAGCTGAAACAGCCCATTCCATTTCACTGCTCAATCTTTGGGAGATTTCTCGTAAGTTTGTTGAGGAAGGGGAATGTTCAAGGGTTGTGACACACATCTGCCCTATTGGGAGTGCTCTTTTCAGTGGTCATTTCCCCTCATGAGATGTCCTAGAGAGGGCACTGTTCCAGTGAGTGCTGGCCTCCATTCTTTCCACCAAGAGTGCCTTACAGTAATGTAACATTGGGGAATTCTGGAGGAGAAATTTGTGGCTGCCAGGTAAGAGGAGCTCCACCGCTTTAAAAAAACCAAAAAAAAGTATCCTCCTCTCACAATTAAGAGTTCCACTACAACTTTCCATCTAATCCCATCCAAACATTTGTGCCTTTTTCCATTAAACCATGGCTAAGGAAGCTTAACAGTGATGTTGTAATTGACAATTTGCCAACAAACCAGTATCAGAAATCATGATTTGGAGCAACCATAATTGGTGTGATCACAAAACCATGGTTATTGCTCTGTCCCCAGAAGCCACTGTTTCAATGACCAATATACTGATGAAGTCATCGGCTCAGTAAGGAAAACGTCAAAAAGGATATTGTGGCCAGGATGCAAGCCAGGATCATCCTTAGCCATGTAAACCGTGAAGCCTTGTTTATCAAGTCGTCGTAGAATCAGTGGCTAGAAAGGAATGCAGAGCATCACCAGGTCATGTCACATTTCTGACAACATCTGGAGCTGCAGGGTGCATATATTAAGTTATGTAATAGGACAATTGTTGAAAATGGGGATGAACTGGAACAGCATTTGATGGATTGCACCTTTTAATGGATACATTTAGATTGTTTTCATTCTTTATGCTGAGGCAAACCTAGATTTGTCACCAAGTTTACTCAGGAGCCCATCATGGCTCTGTGAGAAATGCATCTGTATAATGTACATGCTGGCAAACGTGCATTTCTCACATTCACATCTTATTTAAGTGTCCATTTATAACATGTCAGCTAAAAATGTAGTGGCCTTTTAAACCACAATATGCAACCAGGAATATGTTGGTTGGCAAGTGTGAAGAATAAGCAGACTAATCAGAAGGCAGGATTTGAATTCAAAATGGTCATGTTAGATTAGGTCTGAAAACAAGATAGATTCATAAAGGTGTGGAGGTAGATCCAGAACAGCCTTCCTCAGCCTGGTGCCCTCCACAACATTCGGACGGCAGTCTTATCACCAGTCGCAGCAAGTCTGTGGGAGTTGTATTCCAAATCATCTGGTGGTCACCAAATTGGGGAGGCAAACCTAGATTATGATAAATCACTTCACCAGAAAGCAAGATAAATTGAAGAGCAGCCAAGAGCTCATAAAAGCACAGTTTAATTAAAAAATAGTCCTTGGTTTTTGAAATACAAAATATACATTCTCTTGTGTATACATTGGGTTGTTTCATACAGTGATGTCTCTTTCGTATAAGGACATCCGCATAACCAACAGGACCACTGCATAACAGGACCATATAATCCAATGCCTTTCCAGATGTTCCTCCTTCAACAACTACTTGCTGCTACTCCAACAACTTTAACCTGCATCCTAGTCTGTGCTGCTTCACCATGCTTCCCACTGTATTTCTTCACAAACCCCACTGCCTTGTCTAAGACATTCACACAGTCTGTGAGCCAATAACAGCAAAAAATAAATAAACATCACCCAAAGAATAGTCTAGTTTTGCATACATTTTAAAAACATAGACCACAAAAGGAGTGTGTTTTGATTTATTTATTTTCAGGTGGTGGAATCGGGGAGAACTTGCTCAATGTTAGTGTTTTAGCTTCCTTGGCCTTGGGAGGGTTGTAAAGATACAAGAATCTTTTTGGCAGCAGCCGTTCAGTGTGGCCTGGACCCATCCCAGATTAGACCACACTATGCAGACATTGCCAAATGGATTGGCGTTAAGCAGCAACAAGCAGGGGTTTTTTGCAGGCTTTAGTGCAGCATGTGGATCATTTATTGTCAACCACATATCTGGGTAAGAAATTTTGCTGAGCAATAAGGATTGACTGAGAACTGCTATAGGCAGTGCTTTTTTCCCCTTTTTCTTTAACCCAGGGTTATTTTTTAATCACTGAGTGGTCTGGGGAAATGAATCATTGAGGACTCCACTCAGATTTCTGTCTTTAGCCCTAACAAGTACACATAAAGGTATATATTTAATCTGAATTTTTTTAAGCAAGCAGTAGGTTATAGATAGTAAACATTTTTAAAGCAAGCAGTAGGTTATAGATAGTATTAGAGTGGGGAAAATAGATTTCTCTATCATAATCCTGATATTTTTTGGATCCTATCTCTCAACAATCTATTCTTTATAGCAATGAATATACAGTAATGAGGGGCATTCTGCTCCAACACTGTTTTCATAGCTGCCCTGTTAACTGAAAATGTCATTATAAAACACACGCGCACAGTATTATCTGGAATACACTGAGTTGAACTCTGACATGTGTTTGCACTTCATCAGCAAATGATATCATCGTCATATCTAAGCAGTTTTCCATATGCAGACAATTGGCTGCATGTCTCTGGTAATAAGAATACTAAAATACATAGTGTTTATTAATATGCATCACCATTCTGATTCTGGTTTTTATGCCTTAGGAATCTAAGCTCTGCAGGAGAAGAGGCACGGAAACAAATGAGATCTTGTGAAGGGCTGGTTGATTCATTGTTATATGTGATCCATACATGTGTGAATACTTCAGATTATGACAGCAAGGTTTGTAGATCTTTTAACAACTTTTTCTCTTTGTTATCAGGAGAGTTGTCTGGTTTGGGCTGTAATTTGTTTATACCATTGCAGTCACAGAGTTGTTACGCTTTTGTGCCACTGAATGTTGAAGCATGCAAATTAAAGCTGCCTTTCTATACAGAACCTGGAACTGTGAAATGATGAAAACAAGGACGGGTTTTATCTTCCAGATCTTTCTAGTTTCTTCCCCCTCCCTTGTAGTATTTCTGAAGGTTCAGTGTTTAAGTTGTTGCTCTCTTACTCAATCTTGGGTGGGCACAATTCTCATTGACTTGGAGAGGTTCACTGTGACAAAGTTTGATAACCTTTACACTGGACTAACATATAGAGGGATTACTAAAAGGACTCATCATGGTTAAAATTTAGCTGATTCCTATTTTCCCCAATATCCCTTCAAAAGTTTAATTCATCCTTTAAATGTATATTCCCAAATCACTTCTGTGCTATGTATTTCACTACAGAATCTCTCCTGTGTTTGGCTTACAGACAGTGGAAAACTGTGTGTGCACACTAAGAAACCTTTCCTACCGTCTCGAGCTTGAAGTGCCTCAGGCCCGCCTTCTGGGTATAAATGAGTTGGATGACTTTTTGGGGAAGGAATCGCCTAGCAAAGATTCAGAGCCAAGCTGCTGGGGGAAAAAGAAGAAGAAGAAGAAAAAAACATCGCAGGAGGACCAGGTTGGTTCCTCCTCGTTCCCCATGGCTTATCTCTTATAGGAACCAATATGTTAGAGGATACGATGTAGCAGGATGTTTTAAACAATCCTGTTTGGATTCGGCCTAAAAGACAGAGCTCACATATAATAAGTGTTTTATCTTTCACAGTGGGATGGAGTTGGCCCAATACCAGGATTGTCAAAGTCTCCTAAAGGTGTGGAAATGCTGTGGCATCCTTCTGTGGTGAAACCGTATCTAACTCTTCTAGCTGAAAGCTCCAACCCGGCTACTTTGGAAGGTTCTGCAGGATCTCTCCAGAATCTTTCTGCGGGCAACTGGAAGGTATTGTATGAAACTTGAAGCTGTTGCTCCTTCACCCTTGCAGGGTTTTTTGCAAAAACACTGATGCTCTAGTGGAGAGCCAATGGCAACATCCCGTATCCAACATTTTGCAGGCTGTTTAACCAGGAAATGTACTTCAGGTCACAGGATCTCATATGAATAATATGTAAAGTTGACCAACTAAAAAAAAAAGTAAGATGGTATTCAACCATAGTTTAGACCCATTGAAATTAATGGACAAAAGTTGGCTATGTTCATTCATTTCAGCAGTGGTAAAGGTAAAGGGACCCCTGATCATTAGGTCCAGTCGTGACTGATTCCGGGGTTGCGGTGCTCATCTCGCTTTACTGGCTGAGGGAGCCGGCATACAGCTTCCGGGTCATGTGGCCAGCATGACTAAACCGCTTCTGGCGAACCAGAGCAGCGCACGTAAACACCGTTTACCTTCCCGCTGGAGCGATACATATTTATTTACTTGCACTTTGACGTGCTTTCGAACTGCTAGGTTGGCAGGAGCAGGGACCGAGCAACGGGAGCTCACCCCGTCGCGGGGATTCGAACCACCGACCTTCCGATCAGCAAGCCCTAGGCTCTGTGGTTTAACCCACAGCGCCACCTGAGTCCCTTCAGCAGTGTACTTTGAGTCAAACTTAGTGGAATACAGTGGTGCCTCGCAAGACGAAAAGAATCCGTTCTGTGATTCTCTTCGTCTAGCGGTTTTTTCGTCTTGCGAAGCAAGCCCATTAGCGGATTAGCACTATTAGCGGCTTTTAGTGGCTTTTAGCGGCTTATCTGCTGATCGGATCAGCTGATAAGCGGCTTAGCGGCTTAGAAAAAAGGGGGGAAGGAGAAAAAACCAGCAGGAACTCGCAAGACATTGTCATCTTGCGAAGCAAGCCCATAGGAAATTCGTTTTGCGAAGCACCTCCAAAACGGAAAACTCTTTCGTCTAGCGAGTTTTCCGTCTTACGAGGCATTCGTCTTGCGGGGCACCACTGTACTGCCCATAATTCATTCATATGGACAAGTGGATATTACTCTGCCCATCAAACAGAAGATAAAGTGCATTTGGTCCTGACCCATTACATGAACTAACATCTCAACAATACCTTAGAATTATGTGGCACAATTATTCTTTTATGTATGGAGTCTAGGAACAGTGTGCCCAGGCCATCCTTGCTGATAGTGGTGTGTGCAAGGGAGGTGGAACATAACTCTTCATAGTATTCTACCTGATGCAGCTGTACAAATATATTTTCCCATTCTATTTGAACACAATGACTGCATTCGGGCACAATGTTAAGTCATGTTTCAGTGTTATACAAGAACGAGCCGTCTCAAGCCAGCGAGCTCCATTGTTCTTTGTCCACCTCTGGCACAGAAGCCAGTTTCACAGACTGTAAGGTTTGAAGCCGGTCTGCTTCAACAAACTACACTTGAGGCTACTCATCACAATTTGTCCAGGATTAGCTATCATGACAAGCTAATCTGAAATGTTAGGATGATGCTGACATTACTTTGTGTTGTTTGCTGTAATGTTAGCCTCTCTGTGCTAACAGAGCAAGGCATAAAGAAGAGTAAAATAAGAAATAAAAGGAAAGGAAAAGCTTCCATACTGAACAAGCGTGAGAGGGCAGACAATCACACTGTATTTTTTATTGAAGAAGAATATTTTTTTTCTACCTTGAATGTGGAATAAAAATTTCCAGGAAAAATGTAGGGGAAAGTTAAGAACGTTAAGGGTGGGAAAAAATTAAATAGTCTTGCTAACTGAGGGACTTCTGCTAGTGCAGTGGGGCTCCCCCCACCCATCTCCCCAGTTGGCGGGGCATCATGAAAACCCTCATAACAGCATGTGGGAAGAGGAGATGGAGGGTTTTTCCATCTGGCAAACAGAAAAGCTTGCACTAACAGAATGATTGTCGTAGCCCTACATTGAATTCCTCCCTTGCTATTGTATGAAGTAATGGCATTTTTAATATTTAACTTGAGCTCTGCTCCCCCAGTTCGTACATCTATTCACCTTACAGCCACAGTAGCACAAAGTGGAATGCTTTTGGGGAAGAACATTACCAACATGCTACTGTTAAAAGCACTGAGGGTTTCTTACCAGTGCATAACTGGGGTGGGGTAAGGAGCAAAATTCTTAGCCTCACTTTTTTAAAAAAGATATTGTTCAGTACAAAATCTCCAAATATTCTAAATCCAGCATTTTCTGCAAGCTGTGCAAAGAAAGGTCACAGCTTAATTAAATTAGCTGAAGCACAGATAGGTTTATCAGCAAATAGGAGATTAATTGCTGTTCACAAATAGGTTTTATCGCTATACACTCCTGCTTACTATATGCACAGCTGGTATACTGTAAAAGCACCAACCTGCATACCTTAAATCGCTTTTGTTTATACACCAAAGGGATAATAATAATAATAAACCTCAAATTTCTTAAAGTGACATACTGCCTTAGAACTTCCAGCAGGTGATTTCCTTTTAAAGGAACCAAAAATTTTGTCATTCCCCACCATAAAATGTTACTGCATATTTAATAGCTATTAAAGCAGTTATAATACCATTTGACATATTTAGTCGAATTCATCTCTTTCTGTGGCCCATAATGAAAACTCTTCAAATGTGAGGTTGATGCCAAACCCACACTTAAGTTAATGCGAGTAGGGTACATAGCTCCATTTTGTGGTTTGGACAGCACCCACTAATTTGTATTAAAATTCGTACATGGTGAAAGAAAAGGTTGGCTATGTTGGTTTTTTAAAATAAAAAAATGTACATGTTTTTAAGTAATTTTGCATTTCTGTCGGTAGTTTGCGGCCTATATTCGAGCTGCTGTCAGAAAAGAGAAAGGGCTTCCGATTCTCGTGGAACTGCTAAGAATGGACAATGACAGAGTTGTTTCTTCTGTGGCAACAGCTTTGAGAAATATGGCATTAGATGTCCGCAACAAGGAGCTTATTGGTAAGTAATGAGGGACACCTAACTATGCAGGATGTCCATATGAGAAACACTGTATATTTTTAAAAATTAGTTTTGGAGTTTCCTGTAGCCATATCCAGCCCTGCAGCTCAGCCATCGCAGGGGATCTCAGTGAGCGAAAGACCTCTGGTCCAGGGTGCATGGGGGGCAGGGGGTGGAAGTAGAAGTCCTATTGCACCAGCGTAACACCACTAGTACTGCCCTGGAAACAACCCTCTGTCTCAATAGCAAGCAGTCGCTGGAAAATGGAACTGTTTCGGACAGGAAGTTATATCTGCAAAGCTTGATTGAAAATGAAATTCTTCATCTTTGGTGTAAACTCATAACCTCAAGATTCATTATGCTGGTGATGAGTTCTGACAGCCTCCAAACATATTCTTCCCTTGGAGATCAAGAGTGTTTTCAAATTTATTTTTAGAACCTTTTCCCCCCTCCTGCCATAATGTATGTTTCTGTCAAAATGTTGATATGGATAGGTAGGTGTTTATATAGATGACATGGCCAATTTCCTGCAGATGATTAATTTGGCAGCCCTCTTTCCTCCATCTGGGTTTTCTGTTGTAAAAGTCAGAGTAATATTGATGGGTGTAGCCTAGATCATTGGTTCTAAAACTCTGTGCACAGGGACCGGGGAAAGAGCGGTAATAGTCACTCAGAACAACTCCCTGTTTGAGTACCTTGTGGCTTTCTGAAGTTCACTTTCATGGGCCAACACAGCAGTATAATATGCCAAGGAAACAAAAAGTTGTAAGAGGCATTCATCATACCACTTAAGGATTCAAAGCAATGATTATTTGGGGTTTATGTATAAACCCAGACCCACTTGCACAGACTTCAGGACCCACATGATTGAAAATACTGTCCTAGCGTATGCTATCAGGGCCAAGCTACACATGATCTGAATTGGATTGGATCAGTATTATCCCTGTTGTGAAGGCACCCCTGCTCCAGTCAAAATTCTCTGTGTTTTTTTAAGTATTTTAAAAATTCAATCAGGAGACCATCTACATCATGTGTGATTCAGTCCTCTGTTCAACCAGGAAAGAAAGAAAAAAGGGCTTGATTCACATCTAGGTGAATTGTGCAAATTCACAAACCAGCTACAGAATTCTCTGCAATCTACAGGGGTTCCTCAGCAGACAAATGAAAGGGGAAATGGTTCCCTAAAGATGCATTTGTGTTTCCTGTGTTTTATCATCTGGCCTCAGCTACATATCTATTTATAAGAGTCTAGAGAGGTGTTGAAATTATTGAGATTATTTTAATCTAACAAAATCTGTGCATTCAGAGATCTGTCTCAGAAGCCAATGGTCCAAAACCAAAGTTATTACACAACGTTTTGCAAAGGGGAGTTGCAATCCATGTCACAAACTAGGAGAGAAATGAATATTCCTGATTGCAGAAGTGAATGGGCCATTTCCTTGCTTATGCACCGTTCCACTTGTATTTACACAAAATGTTTTTAAATTGTACATTGCTACAGGTATGCAATGGAGTAGCATTTCTTCTTTGGTTATGAATCAGAATTTGTCTGCAGGTGCTCAGCTAGAGCAGAGAATTAATGCATTCCTCATATTACTTACCTGCTAGCTATCATTTATATACAAATACACTTCCAGTTTTTGTGTTACGGGGCCACTGAATGCCCAAACCAGGGCATTTAGTGTACCTTAGCTTTAGGATACTTTTTCTTTGTTTTACTGTGCAGTTTGTTAAATTTCACTGAAAACCAATCCCACAATCTTGGGAACTGATTTTTCTCTCCTATAACAATTATACTTCATATGCATATTTCCTGCTTCTGTACATACTAGATACTGGCCACATTCTCATACAATTGTAAACCATGATTTAGCTTTACCTAATGACTCTGCTTAGTTCAGCAAGACAACTTCATGACCCACCAGTTTGAAGCTGGCTGGTAATTAAAGCTACCAGAGTCAGGCTTTTAACACAGCAAGGTAGAATTCTCTGAAAGTAAAACATCGAATCTGCTGGCTCTTCTTCCACCCCCATGGGAGGAAAAGGAGAGAAGCATTTAAGCCCAACTCTTCACTTGTGCTCATTCATGTAGCCCTAAATTATGGCTTAGTATCTTACTCAAATGCAGCCTCTAACTTCTCACATTCCATTGGTTCAAAGTTCTGCTAGAAAGAAAGAAAGAAAGAAAGAAAGAAAGAAAGAAAGAAAGAGGATCTGTGTGCCTTGGTGAAATATTTATTGTGTTTTTATAAACCACAGATTGCTAGAAACCAGAGCAATTAATTTGATTGTGTTGTGTTCTCGCTCTCTCTCTCTCTCTTACCATAAAATGGCTCAGCTAAAACAAGCTTATCTAAAATAAATACATAGATTTGTGTATGTCTGTGTACTTTGGCATGTTGCCACAATCATTTTAATCACTTTTTGTTCTAATCCAGCAAAAGAAGGCAATATATTTTTAATTTGAAAAATGACACTGCAGTACCTTGCTACCACTCTGCATAGCAAAGGGATTTCTTTCTTTTTTTATGACGTTGAATTAAATAATAATAATAATAATCCTCCCCACACACCCCAGAGTGCTTCTGGATTTGTAAGTCTCCTTTTAGTGTTTCTATGCAGTGTGTTTTTCTATGTGATGCTAAAAATACCTTAGAACAGTGCAACATTCCTGTATGGGCTTCTTTTCCTCCCCAGGTAAATACGCAATGCGAGACCTGGTAAATCGCCTTCCCGGAGGCAATGGGCCAAACATTCTCTCTGATGAAACTGTGGCAGCAATCTGCTGTGCTTTGCATGAGGTCACCAGCAAAAACATGGAGAATGCCAAAGCCCTGGCTGACACAGGAGGAATAGAAAAACTGGTGAACATAACAAAAGGAAGAGGTGACAGGCAAGTGGAACATTAGAAAGTCTCAAGTGAAAAATCTCTTGATAAGAGGAACTTAAGAAAATTTGTGGTCTACACAAAGAGTATTTATTTATGCATTCTTGTCTTACTTAATAAGCTGACCAGCCTCATAGAGTTGCAATCTGTTCAGCACGGGAGGAGAGACCTTGGCATTTATTCCGTGTGATTTTTCTAAAATCCACACTGTGCCTGCCAGTTTCCTTATTATGTATAATTTGTGTGTGCGCGCAAATTTTTGTAAACCATCCCTAGACCAAAATCTTTGTGAATTTAGAGGAAATGTCATAAAACTAAGAAGAGTTAGAAGAGTTTGGATTTGATATCCCGCCTTTCACTCCCCTTCAGGAGTCTCAAAGCAGCTAACATTCTCCTTTCCCTTCCTCCCCCACAACAAACACTCTGTGAGGTGAGTGGGCCTGAGAGACTTCACAGAAGTGTGACTGGCCCAAGGTCACCCAGCAGCTGCATGTGGAGGAGCGGAGACACGAACCCGGTTTCCCAGATTACGTGACTACCGCTCTTAACCACTACACCACACTGGCTCTCCTTATAAATTAGATCAGGCATAGGCAAACTCCGGCCCTCCAGATGTTTGGTACTACAATTCCCATCATCCCTGACCACTGGTCCTGTTAGCTAGGGATGATGGAAATTGTAGTGCCAAACATCTGGAGGGCCGGAGTTTGCCTATGCCTGGATTAGATCTACCTACACAGATGCTGCTGAACTAGATAGACCTTTGGCCTGATCTATCAATTTTTTAAAAATGTTCTTAACAATTACAAGAAAAAGGAAAACAGCAGATAAATTAATGGTGCCATGTCCAAGCTCCAAAGCATTTAGGTAAAACCAAACAAAATGAAATGAATAGGTCTTTACAAAGGGAAAATATTACTTCAAGGGAAGAAATTTCACAGTTTAAGGGGGTCACTACCCCCCCCCAAAAAGCCCTGTGCCTCATATATGACAATCTAATCTCAAGTTTATCAGGATCAACTCCGCTTTTCAACAACTTAATATTCAGCGGGCTCATAGAAAAGGAAGCGCTTCCCTTAAGATTCTTAGAATGTAGTGAGTGCCTTGAATTTAGGCACATATACAAACTGGTAAAACTATAGAGGTTTTAAAGCAGGTATAAAATGTAATCTGCTAACAAATGTTCACTCACACTTTGTACCATTTTACATTTCCGAGCCAGCTTTAAGAGCTCTGCAATAAAGAGCATTTCAGTAATCTAATAGAGAAAAATACCCAAATTATGAATGTTTTTTAGCACCAGGCCCATTTCACATGGCTATCTGTGTTGTTAAAAAGCATTCCAGGCCACAGCCGCTGCTTCCTCAACATCCAGGAATGGTGCTGAGTTCACGGGTACTCCCAAACTGTGAAGCTAATCCTTACAGGGGGAATGCAAAGCCAGCCCCCCACCCCACCCCGCATATTTTCATCCATCTGGGCAATTAAATGAGCCACCATTGTCACATATCTCTTTGTCTGCATTGAATTTGCTAATTCGTCCTAATCCAGTCCATCACTGGTTTTGAGCACTCATTCAGAGAGATCACCATCACACCTGGATCCAAGAAAAAGAACAAACAAAACTGGGTGTCATCAATATATCAGTGACACCAGGCTCCAAATACCCAGATTACTTTACCCAGTAGTTTAATGTAAATGTTAAATAGCGTGGTAAATAATACTCAAAGCTGTGGAACCCTACAAAATAATTCTCATGAGAAGAAGCAATTCTATTTGTGTAGTATGTGCATGTCTAGTAATATTGTACACTAAACATAAACTTTTTTACTTCTCAGGTCATCACTGAAGGTTGTCAAGGCAGCAGCCCAGGTGCTGAACACATTGTGGCAATATCGTGATCTCCGCAGCATTTACAAGAAGGTAACACACAAAAGCTGTTCGTACAAAAATTAGTATTCATCAAGATGCAATTCCACAATGAAATCTAAACTAGTTCTTCTAATGAAATGTCATTCATTTTTCATATGACCTCCTTTTTCTTGTTCCACAGGATGGTTGGAATCAAAATCATTTTATTACCCCAGTGTCAACTCTTGAGCGTGACAGATTCAAGTCACATCCCTCCTTGTCTACAACGAATCAACAAATGTCGCCTATCATTCAGTCCGGTCAGTTAATAAACCTTTCCCTTCGTATGTGGCCAGATTAGATGTTGATTTCCCCGATCAGCTCTTCTTCACTCCTTTTAAAAACCTTTGGAGGCTCATTCTCAGTTTTTTACTTCAAGCATATTCTTCTCATATATAGTTGAAGCCATCAGACTGGTTTTTGGTATGACAGAATTCAACGAACAGTCTATACATTTTTAACCAGATATTCCACCCTCCACAGCACTTAGGCACCCTGCCTCTGTGATGTACAAAGAGACGATATTTACAACCAGGCCTACACAGTATTAATTTAAGAAGATAGGGTCTTCCATGGAAAGCTGCGGCTACTGTAGTTCATGGTGAGGAAAAAGGTTCCCTGCGCGTTAGCTGAGCAAACCCCTTTGCCCCTCTGGCTCTCTTGGGGGAAGATCTTCTTCTGGCTCTGGGGTAGGTCTCCTCCCGAACCAGGAGGACTCTCCAGGGTGTTGTTGTTTAGTCGTGTCCAACTCTTCGTGACCCCATGGACCAGAGCACGCCAGGCAATTCTGTCTTCCACTGCCTCCCGCACTTTGGTACAAACTCTCCAGGGTACTCCCAATTTACTCCCAATTTACATGATTTCATGTATGTGCATTTGGGCTCGGAACCTCAGTGTAAATGGTTATGCTACCTGCATATCAGGGGTGGGGGGTAGGAGGAGAATAGTAGGCCCATATAGCTACTGTATTCTAAAAACATAGATTTATACACATTGCCTGACTCTCCACAATCTTGGCCAAACACTCTAATGAACATTGACTCCCAACTTTAAGGTGTTGCAGCTCTTTCTTCTAGAGATTCTATATGAATGTTTTAAGGAATTACATTTATTGCCGCTTTTTCTACATGTCTGAAAGCCTATTATTACAAAGCATTTCCGAAGAACCCTCTACTTTTTCCTGACCCTTTTGTCTGGCACTGATTTTCTCTCTCCCCATCTCTTTCCCTCTCCTTTCTTCTCTTTCACCTTCTTTTCCCCAGTTGGAAGCACATCTTCATCACCAGCGCTATTAGGAATTAGAGACCCTCGTTCCGAATATGATAGGACCCAAACTTCTATGCAGTATTACAATAGCCAAGGTGATGGGATTGCACATAAAGATATGTATACTGGTAAGGGACCAGTGAGATGGAAAATGAAAGCTTGGTACATAATTTTTAAACTTCTCGCTTACCAAAAAAAAAAAAAGCATGTTCTGAATGAGAAAAAAACAACATGTCATGCAGCGAAAGCAAAGAGGGTCAGATCATATTCATAGTAGCAATAGAATAACATCAAAAAGTAATGAGTGTTATTCAAGCACATATTTAAACCTGTCTGTAAAATATTTTATTGCATACTACTTTTCAAGAAACACACGCTTATCTTATGAATGCTGGCAAAAACATTTCACTGCATCACAGGTTATAACCCAAATTCAGCAGCAAGCAATTCTCGCTAAGGGACTCTCTGCCTCCTTCCTTTCATCTTCCTTCTGTCATGAAGCATAGCATCATTATACAGCCAAGATGTCTGAGGAGGGGGTGGAACCTGCGAGGCAGGTTTCGGCAGAGAGAAGCACAAATTATATGCATCCAAATAAACCACTGAAGTCAAATGTGCTCCATAAGGCTGGATATCCAGGTGTCTGTTTCTAGAGGTGGTTGTTGTGGTCAGAACCTGACCTTGCTCTTGTAGCCTTCCCCCCAGGTGGGAAATACTGGGATCCTTTATTGATATGTATCATACAGTTCTGTTCCTCTTTCACCGAAGTGTGAAAGTCAGCCCAGCATGACACCTGAGCAAATCAAATATTGCTTTTAATACTCTGTTGCCATTTTCCCACAGGGTCCAGCAAGCCTTCGCCAATTTATATCAGTTCCTATTCTTCACCAGCAAGAGACCAAAATAGGCGTCTGCAGGTAAAAGCTGAAATCTTAATTTTAAAAAATGACCATATTGATCACCAGGAGAGAGTGCATTTTCCTTTAACCTAATGGCTTTTAAACCATTTTCATTGATGGATTCCTGCTGCCTAAAGTAACTTACTAACTTCAGGCAATGCTCTCAGAATGCTACGGTGCCTGGATTATGGTTCTCAACACTGCAACTGCAGAGCAGTAGTAAAGCAAGGCTCCATCTTATCCCATTCCATACAAATCTTCTTTTGGAATATTATTTTTCTTGTTTTCTATGAAATAAAACTGCAGTGTACTACACAGCCTTCCGCATTTCCCTTTTAATATACCCTTTTGGATCACCCTTTCTCCACCACAGGCCCGTACAACTTGTAACCTATTAAGCTGCTGAACCCAGCAGCCCACCACCAGATTCAATAAACTTCCTATTTTGCTGCATGAACAACCATGGAGAATGTCAGATACCTGTCAAATGTGGCTAGTGAGCTCTGTTCATCTTGGTGGGTCAGCAGTTGTGTAGCCCTGCTGTCTCCCACTTGTCTTCAGTGTCTAATGGTCACATGGGCTTTGCTGGTTTGTTTGCACAAAATTCTTTGAAATACCCAATCTCAGAAGATTTACGGTAGATTCCAATCTGGTTCTCTT
Organism: Podarcis vaucheri; assembly: GCF_965113315.1. Classification (NCBI taxonomy): domain Eukaryota; kingdom Metazoa; phylum Chordata; class Lepidosauria; order Squamata; family Lacertidae; genus Podarcis; species Podarcis vaucheri. The sequence continues at coordinate 108,995,531 of NC_138759.1, forward strand.
GCACTTGCAGAAGAGCTTTTCATCCTACAGAGGCAACAGCTAACAAAAGAGGAAGGGAGGCCATTTTTGCCAGTTCTCCCTCTCCCCTGCATCCCCTAGCAGCCCCTGAAAATCAGCTCTAGAGAGTTGGGGATTCACTAGAACAAACTGAGAAGTGGCAATAGGGAAGGGGAACTTGGCAAATATAGAGATAGATACATAGAGATAGATTAGATATATCTCCCCTCCTCTTCTGTTAGCAGGCACCTCTACTGGATCAAAAGCATTTCAAAAAGTGCAAAGACCCCAGTTGGATTCTTCCCTGAGATTCCAGACTGCTCACCAGTTTATGGCTTTATTGATTTCAGTACAGTGGTACCTCAGGTTAAGAACTTAATTTGTTCTGCAGGTCCGTTCTTAACCTGAAACTGTTCTTAACCTGAGGTACCACTTTAGCTAATGGGGCCTCCCGCCGCCGCCACACGATTTCTGTTCTCATCCTGAAGCAAAGTTCTTAATTTGAGGTACTATTTCTGGGTTAGCGGAGTCTGTAACCTGAAGCATCTGTAACCTGAGGTACCACTGTACTAGGATTTTTCAAGAGATAAGCACAAAGGATTGGGCAACTGATGCAAGAAAACATTGAGAAGTCAAAGTTATATTCCTGAAGCTTTTGGGGTTTTTTTGTTTAAAGAATTATCCAGAAAAATGAAAAATGTTAAGTGAACATTTGTGTCAAGGATCTATAACAAGTGTTAGACAGGAACTGAACAAAGGACACAGGGTTACACCTTAGTGGCATGCAAAACATCTTCAGACTGTAAATCTATAAGCAACATTTGCAAATTATGTGCTGTGATAAATGCAAATGAATCGTTTCCTCACTCAGGAATAACTAATTATGCATTCTTAAAGAAGTGCAAGTGTTTAGGGGTGTAAAATTAGAAAGTCAACAGCACAACAAGAATTGCAATTAGGAAAGAATGAAAAAAGGCCAAAAAAATAAACAACAGTATAAGTATCTTCTACCAAGAGGAGGCTGATGAAGTGCCACAGCAGCAAGGGCCCCTGATGTAAGAGCTGGGGAAACAACGGATCAGCTTGATTGGGAGTCCTTTGCTTTACACCTGTCTTCACTCCTAAAAGTTTGTTCAGATGTTGACATAATATTTGTAAGAACTGGGGAAACTCAGAGGACAGAATAAGAAAAGAGCAAGTCAGATTCTAAAAGATACCTTGGGCATAATCAGAATTGCAGAAAGATCAAATTGTACCAAGAAATGGAAATTCATCCTCTTATACATGTGACATAGGCCATACTAGTTGTAGAACAATTGGTATTGTACAACGGAGCCTGCAACAAAATGTTGCAGTGTGGTATTTTCTTTTCCTGGAGGCCAGAAACCTAGATAGCCATGTCCTTTTCCAGACTACTACATTTATTTCCTATCCCCCCTCCCACTCACACACACATCCCCCCCCCCATGGAAATATGGGTCTGAAAGAAATTAATGAAGTTTGAGAATGGTTTTACAAAAGGCTTTCTTTCTACCTGCAAAAATGTTGCCCCACACCTCACGTTCATGTGAATGGATAAATTGCTACTACAACTATACATAGATCAACTGAGGTATTTTTCCTTCCCTTCTTTTTGCTTTTTCAACAGCATCAGCAGTTGTACTACAGTCAAGATGATTCCAACAGAAAGAACTATGATGCATACAGGTTATATTTGCAGTCTCCACATAGCTATGAGGACCCATATTTTGATGACCGAGTTCACTTCCCATCTGCAACAGATTACACAACACAGTATGGACTGAAATCAGCCACAAACTATGTAGACTTTTATTCTACCAGACGACCTTCCTATAGAGCAGAACAATACCCTGGGTCACCTGACTCTTGGGTGTAGCATTAGAAAATCACGAACAGAAACATATCTTTCTAACTTTTTTTGAAAAGCGATTGAGTTATGGGTTTGCTGTTTTGAGGGGAAAATGTGGAAGTGAATTGCAAAGAAGGAAACAAGGAAGAGGTTGTTTTTTTTTCCCCTAAAGGGGATTATCTTTGAAGATGGGAGAAAATTTGGAAGGGGAAATTGGAAAGAGAGAACTTTTGCTCTGTTTAGATGTTAGATCTAATTACTTGTAGTTCCTATAGTCTGGTGAAGGTGTGGGCAATGTGACGAAAGGTTTGAGAATTGAGGGGAAATGGCTTTGGGAAATGTGTAGGTCAGAACAAATTACAGATATGATTTTTTTTTAAAAAAAAGAAAATGTGAATAAAAGTCTTGTTCTCATAGTTTGTACAGAAAAAAAAATATGGATGCCCTTCTTGTTTTACTGCTGTTACTAAATGTCAAGATTATATGCTATCATGTCTTGTAAATTTCTTTTCGGTTGGTGTAAATATGGAAACGCCACATTGGTTGGAAGTGCCATCATTTGTAATGCCGTGCGTCATTTTAAAACTGATTTCAAAAGCTGACATCTTTTAAAGAGAGAGAGGAGGGGGGAAAGGAAGAGAGATCATACAAGGAAATGTTATAAATAAATATCATTTTGTTTTTAAAAATGAACGGTGTAATTTCGAAGCACAAACCTCTGGTCCAGTATATCTGCACTTTTCTTATCCCCTGCCTCATTCACAGAGTACTTCACTGCCATTTTTTATGCCTATGGGGGGAGGGGAAATAAATGTGGACGTCTCATCCATGGAAAGTAGAACCCTGCTCATTCTTCTTCCTTTTCTGTGTTTACTGTTAAGGAACAAATACAACAGATGTGTATGCTCATTGTGAGTTGTAGAATCAGGTTAAATATATATCTATACATACATACATACATATATATATATATATATATTTTCCAAGCATTTCTACCATTTTCTTATTTTTGTGAAGTTCATCTATTTCTTATTTGTCAAGCTGGCATACCAAAACATAAAATTATGCACTTTCTCATGTACTCATGAAGCCAGTATCTTTCACGGTTTATATTCCCTTTGGGGGGGAAATGAAAAGATGCAGAATAAAGTAGATATAAATTCCTTTTACAGAATATTTTTGTAAGTAATCTGTCCAGCTGGCTCACATCCCTCTTGATTTATTGTGCTTTCATAACCGAGCGTTAATTAATTGCATTCATTTTCCTCCTGGCCCGTTGATAATTGCTAAATATTTAGACCACAATACTCATTAACTTGGGTGTATTTATATTGCTTTGCCTGCATCTGTTTGTTAGTGTTATTCCATAGGTGGAACCCATTAAAGCCTTTAAAAGCGCAGAGGGGGTGCACCAAGAGATAAAACGTATCTTATTTTCAGGCTTGCAAGGGGTAATTATCAGCTCTCCACCTATTCTTATTTATTTATTAACAATACTTGTATTCTTCCCCATAATCTCTGAGACATTATTGTTGTACAGCACACCAATCTTTGAGACAAGTAGAAAACAGCAAATTCAGTTTATATTACACCTTAATTACATAGGAACTCAAAATGGCATACATAGGTACCACTGGGAGTTTCCCACCCAAATACTGACCACACCTAGACCTCCAATAGCATCAGCAGGTTGCCTCACCCTGTGTCTTCAGGCCAAACCTTTTGTATCCATTTCTGGCACGACAAAGGCACCTTTCTGCGGAATGCTTTGCTCCAAAGGTTGATTATTTCAGAGGATAACTCCACATATACATCAGTGCTATTTTCCCCCCTGGATGCTAGCTTCTTGAATTGCTGCCTTCCGTATGAAGGTCCAAGATAAAACCTCTCGCTCTGCCACGTGTGTTGCTTCACCTCCAAAAGATGCACCTCCTATATTGCTAGACGGCTGTTTCATTTTTTGACCTGGCCAACAATAACACGATTCTCAGTGTTAATGCCATTTACCAGAGTGCAGCCAGAGGTATTGTATGTGCTTGCAGACTGGGCCATTATGGAACATAGGAAACTGCCTTATACTGAATCATACCAGTGGTCCATCTAGGTCAGTATTTTATGCACTGCCTGGCAAGGTCCCTCGGGTTGTCAGGCAAGGCTCTCCCCCAGCCCTACCTGAAGATGCCAGAGGTTGAACCTGAGACCTGAAGTACAAAGCAGCACTCTCCCTCTGCATCTGATACACTGAGCTAGTGTTTCTCAAACTTTGGTCCCCAGCTGTTGCTGGACCACAACTCCCATCATCCATAGCTAGCAGGTCAGGGCTGATGGGAGTTGTAGTCCAACAACAGCTGGGGACCAAAGTTTGAGAAACACTGCATTGAGCTATGGTCCTTCCTGAGTTCAGAATATGAGAATCTCTGAGACACTTCAAAGTTTGAGAAAAACATGGTAAATTACTAATTCTAGGAGAATGTTTTGGGGAAAATTGAATTCTGGCCTGGGCTGATGGGGGTTACAGTTGAAAAAGTCCGGATGATGTCAGGTTGCCAATATGAAATGAGCTGAAGGGTGCTAGGGCATTTTATTCATTTATAATACAGTAGCATTAAATATCCTTACGCTTTTCGTCACAAATCTCATGTTTACACGTATTCATGGGGTACTTTTAAGACGAGGGTTTTACAAGTGTCAAGAACACTCAACCAGCATCTCTTAACACCTATAAGCCATGTGGAGACTGCCAATTACCATTTTGATCACACTAGGCTAGCATCATCAGCAAAAGTGATGCTGCCAAAATCAATGAGTTGCTTGTAACCCCCATATAGCTTGATTGGTGGGGGGAGGGGAAACAGCCTTATAGATCCGGCATGCTGTTCCATCAGGGAGCCTCATCAGAGATTTCTCCATTTTTGGTGCAAAAACTGCTTGGCCTATTGCCCTCAAGCTGTTCTGTCGTGTTTCAGCATTTGCTTACTTTGTGTGCGTCTGTCTTCTCTCTTTTTTCTGCTTGGTCTCATAATTTATGCACTTTCTAGATTATGGAGCTTTAATTATGCAAATGAAATGTAATGGCGAGTTTCCATTTATTCCTGTTCGGCATGTTTTATCCCCCCTCTTTTCTTTCTTTTTAATTAATGCAGGATTAATGTCAGGTCAGCAAGTTAAGCTTGCAAGTGTAAGTTGACCTCGCCAGTGGGAACAATTACACTGATGAAAAGGAGTTGCTTGAGCTTGACAGCCTTTGGAGTGGAGAGACGCTCCTCTGGAAATTAGGATGTTAGGATGGTAAAAGGGAAGCAATTTTGTGCATTCACAGTGAAATTATGTGGTGGAAATATGGTGCAGGGGTGTGTGAATTAGCCAACATTTGGAGGCTTCCAAAGGAAAGAGCTTTCACAGCTGCAAGAAGACCTTTCTCTGTAACCTCATGACGTAGACTTAATAGACAAACTGTTATACACAAACGTTCTCTCTTACACAACTCTCTGTCTGCTGTAAGCCATAGCCACGCTGAATTAAAATAATGTATTTGCCTGCCCTGAATTGCACTGAAAAGATTTGATTGCATAATCCTCTGTTGCTATGGAAGGTCAGAACTACACATCGTTGGAGAAACATGGTTGTTTCCAAGAAACATAGGCTCCGTGTTTCCTCCCCTTTCCCTTGCTAATACTTTGTAAAATATATACCCCACCCATCATTAAACAATCATAGGACAGGTCACAATGATCAAAGCTACAAGAACCCAAACAATAAACATTAAAACAAAAAAAATACAATTCCATCTGCCACCACGGTATAGACCAAGGGTCACCAACTTGGCACCTATGGGTGCCATGGTGCCTGTGAAGGCTTTCATTGGTACCCCACGCAGGGCTCCCAGACTCAAAGCTTGCTTGCTCTTTCTTTCTTTCTTTCTTTCTTTCTTTCTTTCTTTCTTTCTTTCTTTCTTTCTTGTAAGCATCTCTGGTCCTCCTAGGAGAAAAGTCATGACACAAAATTTGTACCCTTCTAAACCATTTATGCTCCTGCCAACCTAGCAGTTCAAAAGCACGTCAAAGTGCAAGTAGATAAATAGGTACCGCTCCAGCGGGAAGGTAAACGGTGTTTCCGTGTGTTGCTCTGGTTCTCCAGAAGCGGCTTAGTCATGCTGGCCACAAGATCCGGAAGCTGTATGCCGGCTCCCTCGGCCAGTAAAGCGAGATGAGTGCCGCAACCCCAGAGTCGGCCACGACTGGACCTAATGGTCAGGGGTCCCTTTATCTTTTAAACCATTTATGTGAGATGAAAAAGCCTGTCTGCTCCTGCCTATCATTGTTTTTAAACCAATGAATGAAGTTGGAGCTGTGATTGATAAGTTTGGATACTGGCAATAGGAATCTCTGGGGTCCTGAAGAGCTATTGTTTCTCCCTCCCCTTTTCCTGCTTCTGTCTTATTTTTTAGACCTTGGATACACCCGTTTTCTGCTCGGGGTGTGTGTGTGTAGCTACTTGAGAGGCTTTTTTAAAAAAAGTGTGTGTTGGGGTGGGGAGAAATTCAAGCAGGTATCACATTCTCCTGAAGCAACACTATCTAGCTAGACTTTATTTTGTGCTCTAGATACCCTTCCCAGATCCTCCTTTGATCTGGGCGGAAGCTATTCTTGCTTCTCTAAATATGTTGGGTGATACCCAGTGGTGGTTTCCCACTTGTACCAGTCATACTTCCCCTTCCGCTCTTTCCCTCCGGGAGCCCCACGCACACCCCCAAAATCTGCTCTGGGGTGTGCTGCAGCGGGGCGGAACAAAAGGGCAAATCCCATTGTGTGAGCATTGAGATGACCTTAGATCTTGCCCATTGCAATTACCTTACACTAACTTTATTTGCATGGTTCATCTATATATGCTCAGTAATTGTACGTTTTTGTTTTGATGGGGAGCACCTACAGTTCAAAGATCTAGAGGACACTTTTTAGAGCCAGCAATATAAAAGCTGAAGGATTTTTCCATGTAGCGTAATCTCGCTCTCTCAGTTTTAATACATCTCTGGTTTGTTAGCAGGAGTCTCTAGCAGCCAGCTAAATGTAAACACCTGCCAAGTCATGAATACTTTCAAATAATGTTAAAAGTATCTTCTGTATTTTTATCTGAGCAAAACCTATTCAGTTTCATTAAAGTCCCTGGAAGTTTTCCAAGCCTGCCAAGCTCAGTCGGTTTTCTGTACTAGGTTGTTTGGGACATGTTTTAAAAAGAAATAGAAGAAAAGAGGCTGCTGTTTCACGGAAATAAATGAAGGTTGCACTATTACTAATATAATGGAGAACGCCGAACTAATAAAAAGAACAGCATTCTTATATAAAATGTAGGCCTTGATTAGCAAACTACTTTTTCATTATGGCCAGCATTTAAAGGTTTTACAACATCAACAAGTAATCACTTGTTCTTCAGGAAAACATCACAAACTGAATAGAGAGCATTGGCAAAGGTCTCAAACTTTGCATCACACTGCAGTTATTATGTGAGCTTTCATGCAGTCTTGAGAATTGGCCTAGGTCTTTTGACCTGGGTGTTAAAAATGGAAGAGTGGGCATTTTGTGCATTGTAATATTGTACAACACATAGAGGCTGGGTCGGAAGAGTTGACAAAGGACCAAAGTTAACATACTGTACATAGGGACAATTGCAACTAGAAGTAATTGTGAGATATTGGAGTCAAGTGGGAAGATCAGAGGCTGCAACTCACAGTGAGAATGAGCAGGTATGTCTATAAGGTGGAGCTATGTTATGTGCTGCTTTTATCAGCTTGCTGTTTGCTTCCAGTGAAGGCTGCTTCGCACAAACTTGCACCTCACATCTACATAGGAACAAACACAGGAAGCTTTGTTGTACTTGCATTCTCCCTAACACACATCACAAATAAATTTGATTATTGTTCTGTTTAGAAGCATGAAGTCAGATGGCATTAGCACAACTCACCTTGCCATTACCTGACAAAGGGAGCAATTATGGTGTTTTTTTTAAAAAAAATGATATTTATTGAAATTTTACAGACAGTAAAAAGTTACAGAATAAAAAATAAATAATAATAATAATAATAATAATAATAATAATAATAATAATACAAAGATACAAAGACAAAATACATGAAAAGTAAAAAACAATTAAAAACAAATCTATATTTTCATGTCTTATATTTCATTTACTTGTTTCCTGACCTCCTCACACCTCCCTTTTTTGTATTCCAGTTCACATGGTTAATTCAGCAAATCCCTTCCCTCTTTGTTTTTATCTTAATTCTATATCTTAACATATTCTAACTTCGTATTTTCATCTAGTTATCAATCCATTTTTACATATTCTTTTTAACCTTATTGCTAAAGCCGTTTCATTTCAATCCAACATCATTTTAACATTCATTAATTTTACAATATTTCTGCAAATAGTCTTTAAATTTCTTCCAATCTTCTTCCACCAACTCTTCTCCCTGGTCTCAGATTCTGCCAGACATTTCCGCCAGTTCCACAAAGGGAGCAATTATGAGAGCCAAAATCTGTCCACATAAAGCTGATAACATTCCTATTGTTGGCCTGGAATCAAAGGCCACTTCAGGCAGATAGAAGTTATTGCTTTCTCTGTCCACCCACAAACCATATCCCTGTCCAGCCCCCAAATTAAAAAAAAGGAAATTTGATCAGTCTATTTTTTATTAAATAGGATGTGTTATGCAGTGCAAGAATATAAAGAAACTCTCGCCAAAATTGTATGGAATAAGCTTTTATTTTAAAAATAAAATCCATCTAGCCCAGTGTTGTCTACTCTGGCACCAGCTCTCCAGAACTTCCAGCAGGCTATTCTACTTTGGTCTGATCCTAGAGACTGGATCTAGACCTTGTGCATGCAAGGCTTGTGCCTTGTCTAACCTGCTTGTGGAAACATGTTTCAGCACAAAGAAACCAAAAGCATTGGGGACTGAAAGCATTGGTACATGGGGGGTACACATTGCATTCAGTAATGAATGCAAAACAAAAACAAAACCCCCCTATGGTACCAGTGGTTTTCTCTGGGGGAACTCAAGGGTACATAATACCAACACCCCCCCCCCCAATGTTAAAAGCATGGCACTTACTGTAGCATCTTGAGGGTGAGTACCAATGCCTTTTTTCTTTTCTTTTTTTAAAGCACTGATGGTACGCTTAAGACTTTACCTATTGTGTACAAAATGGTCAGTTTTCTTTAGGATGCTTGCAGCAAGCCGGTAAGAATTTTCACTCTTCAGCTATTATATTGTGTTCTCCAACGTATTATAAAGTAGAAATATGTGAATGTAAGAATAAATCAAGTTGATTTCTTTCCCAATAACTACAAAAACCAGATGAGAGTAGATTTATCTAGGGGACGTTCAGGCTTCTGACAGTGCTTTAATTACAGATTCTATGTCCATTAATCAGGGATTGACTGAAAGACTCTGGAAGTATATACACCGTTAAGAATGTCCTTCTACAAAATATCTAAACTTACTACTTAAATCAAGCAAATCCCTTGTGGGCAGATAAGAATGAAACAAGTTCAGGATAAAGATTTCCCTGCCAAAGCTACTAAACGTATTTTCATTTATCTCTTATGTTCAGAGGGGTCAACTTCAAGGGCTTTGATGTTCTGTATTTTAAGCTGAAAGAACCACCATGGATTTGTAGTAGAAAGTTTAAGCCATAGGGATGGGATGTATACACACACACATAAATATACAGTGTAAGTTCTATTGTGAGTTTGTTGTTGTTGTTGTTTAGTCGTTTAGTCGTGTCCGACTCTTCGTGACCCCATGGACCAGAGCACGCCAGGCACTTCTGTCCTCCACTGCCTCCCGCAGTTTGATCAAACTCATGCTAGTAGCTTCAAGAACACCATCCAACCATCTCATTCTCTGTCGTCCCCTTCTCCTTGTGCCCTCCATCTTTCCCAACATCAGGGTCTTTTCCAGGGAGTCCTCTCTTCTCATGAGGTGGCCAAAGTATTGGAGCCTCAGCTTCACGATCTGTCCTTCCAGTGAGCACTCAGGGCTGATTTCCTTCAGAATGGAGAGGTTTGATCTTCTTGCAGTCCATGGGACTCTCAAGAGTCTCCTCCAGCACCATAATTCAAAAGCATCAATTCTTCGGCGATCAGCCTTCTTTATGGTCCAGCTCTCACTTCCATACATCACTACTGGGAAAACCATGGCTTTTACTATATGGACCTTTGTTGGCAAGGTGATGTCTCTGCTTTTTAAGATGTTGTCTAGGCTTGCCATCGCCTTTCTCCCAAGGAGCAGGCATCTTTTAATTTCGTGACTGCTGTCACCATCTGCACTGATCATGGAGCCCAAGAAAGTAAAATCTCTCACTGCCTCCATTTCTTCCCCATCTATTTGCCAGGAGGTGATGGGCCCAGTGGCCATGATCTTCGTTTTTTTGATGTTGAGCTTCAGACCATATTTTGCGCTCTCCTCTTTCACCCTCATTAAAAGGTTCTTTAATTCCTCTTCACTTTCTGCCATCAAGGTTGTGTCATCTGCATATCTGAGGTTGTTGATATTTCTTCCGGCAATCTTAATTCCGGCTTGGGATTCATCCAGCCCAGCCTTTCGCATGATGAATTCCGCATATAAGTTAAATAAGCAGGGAGACAATATACAGCCTTGCCGTACTCCTTTCCCAATTTGGAACCAATCAGTTGTTCCATATCCAGTTCTAACTGTAGCTTCTTGTCCCACATAGAGATTTCGCAGGAGACAGATGAGGTGATCAGGCACTCCCATTTCTTTAAGAACTTGCCATAGTTTGCTGTGGTCAACACAGTCAAAGGCTTTTGCATAGTCAATGAAGCAGAAGTAGATGTCTTTCTGGAACTCTCTGGCTTTCTCCATAATCCAGCGCATGTTTGCAATTTGGTCTCTGGTTCCTCTGCCTCTTCTAAATCCAGCTTGCACTTCTGGGAGTTCTCGGTCCACATACTGCTTGAGCCTTCCTTGTAGAATTTTAAGCATAACCTTGCTAGCATGTGAAATGAGTGAAATTGTGCGGTAGTTGGAGCATTCTTTGGCACTGCCTTTCTTTGGGATTGGGATGTAGACTGATCTTCTCCAATCCTCTGGCCACTGCTGAGTTTTCCAAACTTGCTGGCATATTGAGTGTAGCACCTTAACAGAATCATCTTTTAAAATTTTAAACAGTTCAGCTGGAATACCATCACTTCCACTGGCCTTGTTATTTGCAGTGCTTTCTAAGGCCCATTTGACTTCACTCTCCAGGATGTCTGGCTCAAGGTCAGCAACCACACTACCTGGGGTGTACGAGACATCCATATCTTTCTGGTATAATTCCTCTGTGTATTCTTGCCACCTCTTCTTGATGTCTTCTGCTTCAGTTAGATCTTTACCACTTTTGTCCTTTATTATGGTAATCTTTGTACGAAATGTTTCTTTCATATTTCCGATTTTCTTGAACAGATCTCTGGTTCTTCCCATTCTGTTGCTTTCCTCTATTTCTTTGCATTGCTCGTTTAAGAAGGCCTTCTTGTCTCTCCTTGCTGTTCTTTGGAAATCTGCATTCAATTTCCTGTATCTTTCACTATCTCCCTCGCATTTTGCTTGCCTTCTCTCCTCCGCTATTTGTAAGGCCTCGTTGGACAGCCACTTTGCTTTCTTGCATTTCTTTTTCATTGGGATGGTTTTAGTTGCTGCCTCCTGTATAATGTTGCGAGCCTCCATCCATAGTTCTTCAGGCACTCTGTCCAGCAAATCTAAATCCTTAAACCTGTTCCTCACTTCCACTGTGTATTCATAAGGGATTTGGTTTAGATTGTATCTTACCTGTCCAGTGGTTTTTCCTACTTTCTTCAGTTTAAGCTTGAATTTTGCTATAAGGAGCTGATGATCTGAGCCACAGTCAGCTCCAGGTCTTGTTTTTGCTGACTGTATAGAGCTTCTCCATCTTTGGCTGCAGAGAATATAATCAATCTGATTTCGATGTTGCCCATCTGGGGATGTCCATGTGTAGAGTCGTCTCTTGTGTTGTTGGAAAAGCGTGTTTGTGATGACCAGCTTGTTCTCTTGACAGAACTCTATTAGCCTTTGCCCTGCTTCGTTTTGATCTCCAAGGCCAAACTTGCCAGTTGTTCCTTTTATCTCTTGATTCCCTACTTTAGCATTCCAATCCCCTATAATGAGCAGAACATCCTTCTTTGGTGTCACTTCGATAAGGTTTTGTAAGTCTTCATAGAACTGGTCAATTTCAGTTTCTTCAGCACCAGTAGTTGGTGCATAAACTTGGATTACTGTGATGTTAAAAGGTCTGCCTTGGATTCGTATCGAGATCATTCTATCATTTTTGAGACTGCATCCCAGTACAGCTTTCGCCACTCTTTTGTTGACTATGAGGGCCACTCCATTTCTCTTACGGGTTTCTTGCCCACAGTAGTAGATATGGTAGTCATCCGAACTGAATTCGCCCATTCCCGTCCATTTTAGCTCACTGATGCCCAGGATGTCAATATTTATTCTTGCCATCTCATTTTTGACCACATCCAACTTACCCAGGTTCATGGTTCTTACATTCCAGGTTCCTATGCAATATTTTTCTTTACAGCATTGGACTTTCCTTTCGCTTCCAGGCATATCCGCAACTGAGCGTCCTTTCGGCTTTGGCCCAACCGCTTCATCAGCTCTGAATCTACTTGTACTTGTCCTCCGCTCTTCCCCAGTAGCATGTTGGACACCTTCCGACCTGAGGGGCTCATCTTCCAGTGTCATAACTTTTATATGCCTGTTGTCTTTGTCCATGGAGTTTTCTTGGCAGGGATACTGGAGTGGCTTCTATTGTGAGTTAGGACTATGCTAAAGAAAAAGCTATTTATATGTGTTGTATATGCGATATAACACTGTGCCACCAGATGGCGATGTGGAGTCTCATTTCCTTAGGCGCCATGTGGGGGATGCTCTCATTTCCGCATTATGTAATCAGTTCCTAGGTCAAGAGGAAGTCCCGGAAGAGGGAACTTCCTGTAGGGGTGAGAGGGAAGAGGAAGCCAGATTGTGGCAAAATCACAATCCCTGCTTACAAGGCCGATGAGGCAGAAGTGGGAGATGCCATAGTAAGTCTGCTTAAGATTCTTGTGCACCCATTTTCAAAATATAGCTGCTTACATAAAGAACTGCTTGGCTAGGGGGGGGGGGTTGTATTTTTCAGGGCACGGGTTGGGTTCCACACATACACACACAGTGGGACCCACACGTTATTTTATGCTGTGAACCGCCCTGTAAATTAATGCAAATTAATGAATAGTACATAAATGTCAGACTGATAAAGGCATGCAAATTTACTCAATAATGGCAACAGTGCTCTCAAAAATATTTTCTGGTCTCCCAACCCTCTGGGAGCAAATTTTGCAGGTGTGCTCTCTCAAAGACTTCTAGCTTTCGCTCCTGTGCTTTTAACAGCAGCATGACACCCAGAAATTTAACAAAAAAAATTAGATTGGTGGTAGCTTTTCTTGCTTAATTTCATTCTGCTTTTGGTGCTCCTGTGCTCTGAAGGAGAGGCCTTCAAGAGAAGGAGGGGAACTTCTCAAGAGCTGGTGCTCCAGTACTAGAGGTTCCCCCCCCCCAAGAATTTTCCGGGGCGTCTCCCCATATTGTCTTTCTGATACCAAGCAAAATACCTTTTTTATTTTCCCTGCTATTTTATGCTGCATCTGTAATGGTGCCGCTTTTAGCTTCCCTGTCTCCCCTTCACCAATATTTACATTTGATTTCTTTTATTCTTTTAGTCAGTTGTTCCGAGAATATAATTAAAAAGCAATGCAAGCATATTTATAGTAAGTAAATGTAAATTAATGAATAGTACATAAATGTCAGACTGCTGTGAAAAGGCCCAGAAGCAGGGCCAGATTTTTTTTTTAATAACAAAAAACATGGCCGCCTCACTTGTTGCTGACAGTCTTGTTTTCCTCCCTTTGCCCTTTGACAAGATTAGTTCTGCTGTTCTTTTGACTGTTTCCAGAGATAGTTGAAGTTGGTCGAGGGAGCAGTTGCACTGTTGCTGGTGGCTGAGCCATTTACATTAGCTAATTGCACACAATCAAATGATGAAACCTCAGCAGAATAAAACGAGCTTTCATTTTAAAGTAGCAGCAGCTTTGGTTAAGCTGTCGGGAGCGGAGGAAGGTGGGGGGAGCCTCTCTAATTGTGCCTTTGCTCTATTTAGTGATGGTTGCTAATTGGGAGACCGAGTGGCCAGGTAGAGCTTTGTAACAACAATTTTGCTGTTTCTCCTTAGGCAAAATATGGATATTATACTGTTTTTATTAAGCCTCACTTGGCATCTGGAAAAGCAGTACAAGCAGGAGTAAAGTTCTTTATATGCTTTCTTGGGAGAAAGTGCCACTGAAACAGATGGGGCTACTTCTGAGTATGGATGGGGGGGGGAATTCAATTTGCAGTTATAGGAGAGCCTACCTAATTCACACTTTCTGAAAAAATATATGAACTGAAATACGCAGACATGCTTTGAAATCCACACTCCTCCCAGTTTTGCAATATGCCTTGTCAGCTAAGTAAATAATGCTATCAGTGAAAGTAGCAAATTATATTAGGGAAAATTGCTTTGTAAAATGTTCTTATTAGAGGAAATTTCATACCAAAATGTGTTTATTAGGGTAAATTTGTGCTGAAATATTTATTATTATTATTGCAAACTGATGTGAAAATGTGGATAACTGAACTTAAGAGTGGGAAAATGAGAAACTCTGAGAAACCAGAACTGACGGATCAACTCACTGCTACTTCTGAGCAAATGTTCATGTGATTGAGCTGTCAGTCCCTCTCACAACTCCAATGAAGGCAAGTGGGGAAGGCCTTTAGGTCTGTGGTAGAGCACATGCTTTGCATGCAAATCGTAGAATTGGAGGGATCCTGAGGGTCATCTAGTCCAACCCCCACAATGCAAGAATCCTGCCCACAGCCATCCCTGGGTGAGCTCAAACCACCAAACCTCTGGTTAACAACCAGATGCACTTTCCCATTGCTCTACCTTAGCATCTCCAGATAGGGCTGAGAAGAAAGGCTCCCAGTCCCACCTAAATAAATCCTAGAAAGCCCCTGTCAGTCAGTGTAGCCCAGGGGTGGGGAACACATGGCCCTCCAGATATTGTTGAATTCCATCTCCAATGTTGCAGCCAACATGGCCACGAATCATGAGTGATGAGAGCAACATCTGGAATGACACACATTCCCCATCACTAGTTTAGACAGTGTAGTACCAATGCGTTAATATTGTCAACAAAGCAATAAAACATTATTAATCAGTTTATTATATATTCACAAAGCTGGTTGATTAAGACTTATGGTGTTACGTAATCTCTCACAAAAGATAACTCTGAGGGTACATCAGTACCACAAACATAAAATGGTTTTCTAGTCATGACCTCTGGCCATATGGGCAGTAACTCTGTCAGCATCCTCAACTGTAATTCCAAGGATTCTTTGGGGGAAATCATGCCAGTTAGACAAATAGAAAGTCAATATAAGTTTGTTGCCTATATATCTCCCAAGAGGTCTTGTTTATGTCAGATTCAGTAAATATTGCTCATGACATTAATAGTAACACTATCACTGTCATTCAGCCACGGGGCTTTGGAGATTTCAAGTTCCTCTGGTGCTGCTAAAGGTAAAGGGACCCCGACCATTAGGTCCAGTCGTGGCCGACTCTGGGGTTGCAGCGCTCATCTCGCTTTATTGGCCGAGGGAGCCGGCGTACAGCTTCCGGGTCATGTGGCTAGCATGACTAAGCCGCTTCTGGCGAAACCAGAGCAGTGCACGGAAACACCATTTACCTTCCCGCCGGAGTGGTAACTATTTAGCTACTTGCACTTTGACTTGCTTTCGAACTGCTAGGTTGGCAGGATCACGGACCGAGCAACGGGAGCTCACCCTGTCGCGGGGATTTGAACCGCCGACCTTCTGATCGGCAAGTCCTAGGCTCTGTGGTTTAACCCACAATGCTTTCTCTCAGACCTCTGAGGCAGAGCTGGGAACATGTAAGTCCTTGGTCTAGAATAGATTTTTGTTGGACTACATCTCCCATCTACCCCAGCCATCATGCCAGTGGATGGGAATGATGGGAGCTGTTGTCCAACTTTCTTTAGTGGGCCAGAGTTTGCCCACCCTGTCTTAAAGGCTCTGAATCTTCTGCATGGATGCAACATTGTGCCAACATGTGGAAGAATAAGAGTTCATCCTTTTTTCTTAACCACCATGAGGCAGTTATTTGTTTGCACTACAGCAGCTAAAAACAGCCATTTTCAGCTCCAAATGCCAATAAGTCTGACTCATTTGGCCTTTTTCCTGGCTACAACCATTTCAAGAAGTGGGTTTTTGAAAGAACCACAGGCTTGGGCTTACATAGTTACTATGGCCAAGATCCAAAGGAAAGATGGGCAGGGAGGAAAAGAGAATGGAATGCACAGCTGAAAGTTTGCTTGCGGTTTTCACTGCAACAAGCCACTTACTAAACTGTACTAAGGCATAAGAACCCATGTAGAGATGTCAGAAAACAAAACCCCAGCAAAACAAAAGACACAAACGGAGAAAGAGGAGAAACATGTTATCTTGTTTAGGTGTGATAAATGTTTTAATAAAGAATTACAGTGGTGCCTCGCAAGACGAAATTAATCCGTTCCGCGAGTCTCTTCGTCTTGCAGTTTTTTCGTCTTGCAAAGCACGGCTATTAGCGGCTTAGCGGCTATTAACGGCTTAGCGGCTATTAACGGCTTAGCGGCTATTAACGGCTTAGCGACTTTAAGAAAAAGGAAACAAACTTGCAAGAACTCGCAAGACATTTCGTCTTGTGAAGCAAGCCCATAGGGAAATTCGTCTTGCGAAGCGACTCAAAAAACGCAAAACCCTTTCGTCTAGCGAGTTTTTCGTCTTGCGAGGCATTCGTCTTGCGAGGTACCACTGTACAAACCTTTGAAGAGAATTTTACACAGAACACACATGGAAGGGGAGGGAAGCTGGAAATCAAATAAAAATATTGAAAAAATAAAGTAAGACACAAGCTATGGAACCTGGTAAACTTAACAGAACGCAAATGCAGCATAATTACTAAGAAATTTAATCACATATGGTGAAAGATGAGAAGTAGTTCATTTGTCTCTCGAACCATGAAGCAGAACATAATAAAATTAGAGGGAATTGGCAAATCAAGAAGCTGTAATAAAACAATTACAGGAAATAGGAAGAATTATCTGGCTTCCAATGATGCCTAACTGAACTCAAGAATGAGAGTAGTCCTATTTGCTCGGGGGGGGGGGGGTGGAGCAGGGAGGGCACTGTATTTCAGTCCACAGAATGCTTGTGGCTTTCAGTGGTCCCAGCTCAAAAGGTGGTGAGAGCAATCCTTATTTTTTTCTTCAGCAAAATTTATATACCGTTTGACTGTACGGAACCCCCTGAGCAGTTTACAAAAAGGTAAAATAAAACACATTTAAAAAACAACAACAGTTATTTAAGATGATTTTGATCATCTTAAATACCTGTTGTTGTTTTTTAAACAGTGGCTAAAATGAAAAACAAAAACACATGTAACCTCTGAATCTGTGGATAGACTTTCCGGGGCAAAATTGTTTTAAGCAAGCATTGAAAAGAGTACAGCAAAAGTACCTGCCTGGCGTCAATAAGAAAGGTGTTCTAAAGTCTAGGTGCTGCCACACTAAAAGATTTATATCTTACAAATGCGGAATGGGTATTATGTGGCACCTATAACAGCACCAGTCCTCCAAAGGGAAGTGGACCTTGGTAGCTCAGTCAGTAGAGCATGAGACTCTTCATCTTAGGGTCGTAGGTTCAAGCCTCACGTTGGGCCAAAGATTCCTGCATTGCAGGTGGTTGGACTAATTGGCCCTTGTGGCATGATTCTATAAGTGGGCCAATGTGGAATAAGGTGATCTCACAAATAAACTGGTCTCAAGTTGTTATTTCTCCCTCTTTCATTGTTGTTGATGGGGAGGAAATGACTTAGCACCAGTGCCCAACCTAGTGTTTGAGACCATGTCTGTAAAATGAGAGGAGTTAAGATCTGACATAGGAAGATAGGGAGCTGCCTTTATATCGAGTTAGACCACTGTATTGTCTACATTGACCAGAAGCAGCTTTCCAGCGTTTTAGACAGGGATTTTTTTTTTTCTAGTTCTACCTGGAAATGCCTGTTAGCATATGGAGTTTATGTGCAACTGCGGACATTAACTTTATTGGAGCACACCTCTAATTAGAAAGGATTCAGACTGAGTCCTGGTGTAAAATAAGAAGGCTGATGTTTATTAAGGGAAGGAAGGAGTTTTATAGTCCTGACTAAGTAGCTGGGGAATCAAAGTAGCCATGCTTGCCCCTTTGTTCTCAGAAGATAAATTCAAGATAGCCTCATGACTTGAGGTCCAGAAAAAGTGTGAGGAGAAAGTTGTAAACAGGATGCACTCTAAGATGTATCAGTCTAAACTTTGAAGGATAGGGAAATCAACATAGAGGTGAAAAGTACAAGGATAATCTCTGGGAATCTGGAGGTCTCGTACTTATCTGTTTATACCTCATGCAAACACCCTTCTGTATTTTCAGTAGTGATGGCAGATCTGCAGTCATTGGTTGTAAGAAGCCTTATATTTCAACCTAATTCTCATCTTATTATTGTTCATTATATATCACTTAACCCCCAACATAGACTTCTAAACTAAAACCAATCAGACAAGTCTTAAAATATGCACATTAAGAATTACAACACCCAATAAAACAATCCCTTTAAATATAAATATAAAATATAAATAGCCGTAATTAAAATATGAAATAAAACGATCCCTAATGCACCTCAGTCAGAAAAATTGTGAGTATACATTTGCACTGGCAATAAATGAATATTCTGTTGACAGGATTTCTGGAGAAATAATGTGATCAAGACTTGGTTCTTTATTTAAAAAGAAAATGATAATATGTTTGTAGACAAGTAAAGGATTCTTTACTAGGGAGATGAAACAACCCTTTAATGTCAATATCGTCTACGTCTCAAGGAAGATTCTTCATAGAGATCACTTTGTACATTTTATAAGTACCAGAGTATAGTAACTAGCATGCTACCATACAGAGAACTGGGACAAAATTTGGAATCAGAAGGGAAAGGACTCCAAAGTGATTTTATACTCGCAGAAATATTGTGTAGAATATATTATGTAAATGTCATCCTATTTACATAAGAGAGAAGAAAATTAAATAAAAATGGGGAATGCCATTTAAATTTAATGTATTTATAATGGGTCACTGTGCATCATAATGGCTCCTCTTGCCCAGCATTCTGTTCTCACAGTGGCTGAACAGGTTCCTGTGGAAAACCAGCAAGCAGGATTCCACACATGCACGGAAGGAGCCAATAAACTTGTGATAAGGGGGGGAAACCTCCAGCACACATCCGTACATCATACACACATGACATAGAAAATGATGCCACCACTTCCCTGCTCCATTAACTCCAGTAGCACAGGCAGCGACTAATCTGACAGATTAGCTCAAAACCGTCAGCTAAAATCTCATTTACACACTTTGTAAGGCTGAAAAACTAATGTGCAAAGCCTTTTGGCAATTGGTTAGCAAAAGTTTCATTTACAGCAGTTGCTAGAAATCTTTTCAGAATAAAAGGGGCCCCCTAAGGTTGCAATTATAAGCAAACTGATGCTCCAGTCTGAATCATTCTTTCACTTTAGAGAGGGACTTGCTTCTGAGAAGGCCTGAACATAGAGTGGGACTTACTATTTCGGAGTATACCTGCCTATGAATTAAAGCAGCTTAAAGCAGAAAAATATTGCCATCTGTGCATATATAAAGAGTTTTGAGAGCTGAGATCAGCAAGAGAATAATTGTGTGCTCCTTTCGCTTCAATTCAATAGAAAGGGAATACCAAGAGGCAGCTAAGGCGTTCAGAACACAGAGATACTTCAGCATTGATTTTAACCTTGCAGTAAATACTACTGGAGAAACATCTACACCAGTCAATATTAGGGCTCTCTAAAGTTGTGCTAATGACATCTAAGAATAGAGCCAATAGGCTACCTTTAAGCCAGTAAATGCCACTGTCTGCTATTCAGATTGGAACAGGATGTGATCATTAAGTGGGCCTGTTTTTGTTTTTGTTTTAAGTAGACTAGTTGTCAGTGGTCATTGAATGGCAAACACTAAAATCTAAGCATGCCTCTGTGTGGGATAACCCAAGCCTCCTGTTTCCTAAAGCAAAAATCTAACTGATTAAGTTTACTCGAGAAATGTAATTTTCAGTATGAGTTCATAAAAAGATTGACTTCTTCTACCAATTATGGGAATACAAATTATAGAAACAAGGCTTGAAATACTTTGTTGATTAATTTATAAAACTTACAAAAAATGCAAGAAAATAGAATACAGTAATGGAGTAGAGGGCTATTTTAAATGAATGTCTTGACTTCTGTCTGAATACTAACCCAAAGGCCTTCATGCTTTCAGAGCTAAAAAATGTGTGTTGTGTTATTTTCCACAGTCACAAAGCCAGATAAATATGTTTGATTTATGACCGCAGCATATCGTTTTGCAAATGGGCTAACTGAATTTGAAAACTGCTTCATTAAAAATATGTATTTAAAAAGCACATGGATACAGTAGTTGCTTTTGCACTTGACCTAAAATATGTTGACCTTTCTCCCAATCCTGTTGTTTAACCCAGTATGTCTCAAAATATGAAATATGGCTACTGCTTCTGCAACATGAAGTCAACAACTGGTTAAAGCTATTGAGTTGGTGCATCTCTTGCCATGGCACTGTAGCAGCTGTATTATTTGAGCTGTATTATTTCTGATTCCTCAAAAGCACAAATGTGTTAAGGGATTACCTCCTCCCCACATTCCCCGTAGCTACCAGAATTTATGATTAACATTTTATTTTTGTGTGCAACACATTTGGAGTTGAGAGTGCAGTCACATATTTCAGCACAGTGAAACTCCCACATTTTGACTGTTGGTTGAATGCCAATTTAGATAATATTTTCATAATCCTTGTCTTATGATTTACTACTTTCCATCAAGCCGTTTGCTTATTATAAAACAACCTCCAAAATAGTAACGAATAGTCTGAGAATATCAGCATACCAAGTGCATACCTTCTGGGAGACATTTGTTTAACTTCTTAGCAATGTAAACATGTGTTTGTTTATAATATTAATAGGGAGCTATTCCGTTACTTTACATTTTATACCTAGGAGAAAATGATTGGTTTGCAGTTTTGTTCCCCCAAGCATTGAGATATTTATTTTTGCAATACTGAAACACCTTTTGTCACTAAAGAAAACATTACAGTGGTGCCTCGCAAGACGAAATTAATTCGTTCCGCAAGTTTTTTCTTCTTGCGAGTTTTTCGTCTTGCGATGCACAGTTTCCGATAGGAATGCATTGAAAATCAATTAATGCGTTCCTATGGAAACCGCCTTCAGACCAGGTCCGGGGACAGTCTGTCCCCCGACCTCTTCTGAAGGCTGGGGGGGGGACAAGGGCTTTTCTTCCCACCCCCAGCATTTTAAAAAACCCCGGGACAGCGGAGGACTTCTCCGCTGTCCGGGGCGATCTTAAAATGCTGGCGGGCGGCATTTTAAAATCGCCCGGGGACAGCGGAGGACTTCTCCGCTGTCCGGGGCGATGTAAAAGCTCCCGGGAAGGCAGGCAGGGGGAGCAAAGACATTCGCCCCCCGCCCGCCTTCAGAAGAGGTCCTGGACCTCTTCTAAAGGCGGGCGGGGGGCGAAAGTCTTCCCCCCCCGCCTGCCTTCAAAAGCCGTCGGGGACAGCGGAGAAAGGCGCTGCCTTTCTCTGCTCTCCCGGGAAGGCAGGCAGGGGGGAGCAAAGACTTTCGCCCCCCGCCCGCCTTCAGAAGAGGTTCTGGACCTCTTCTGAAGGCGGGCGGGGGGCGAAAGTCTTTCCCCCCCCCGCCTGCCTTCAAAAGCCGTCCGGGACAGCAGAGAAAGGCGCTGCCTTTCTCCGCTCTCCCGGGAAGGCAGGCAGGGGGGAGCAAAGACTTTCGTCCCCCGCCCGCCTTCAGAAGAGGTCCAGGACCTCTTCTGAAGGCCGGCGGGGGGCGAAAGTCTTTGCTCCCCCCGCCTGCCTTCAAAAGCCGTCTGGGACAGTGGGAAGCGCTTCCCTGCTATCCCGGACTGCTTTTAAAATGCTGGCGGTGGGGAGCAAAGCCTTTCGGCCCCCGCCGGCCTTCCTGGACCTCTTCTGAAGGCCGGAGGGGGGGAAAAGGCTTTGCTCCCCACCACCAGCATTTAAAAGAGGTCCCCGGAGATTTCCCTATGGGCTTTCGTCTTGCGAAGCAAGCCCATAGGGAAATTCGTCTTGCGAAGCGCCTCCAAAACAGAAGACCCTTTCGTATTGCGGGTTTTCCGTCTTGCGAGGCATTCGTCTTGCGGGGTATCACTGTATTCCGGATATCTCATATATACCCAGTGCTCCAGAGCGCAGTTCCAGCACCTCTCAGGTGGGCACCATTGTAGGCTAACGCTTTCCCCTCCTGCTTCTTGCCTTTATGTACTTCTGAGAAACCCAAAACAAACTTTTCTCAAAATGAAAGCTAGCCAATGTGTGTGTGTGAGTCTACTCTGTTTTTTTTAGAACTATGACTCCACCTAGCTCCTAGCCACTCCTAGCCACAATTGGTTAAAGCTACGGGGCAGGGCCAATTCGTATTTCCTTTTCTTCGATTCATCTCCTGTGTAGCGGCAGCAGGCTTTAAGCTGTCCAGCCAGGTATAAGCTCCCCTAGCCACAAGCCAAAATCTAATAGAACAAGGGAGGTGGGGCGTATTTATTGGACCTGCACCAGAACCAGAGGAGACCCCCAAACCAGCTAGGGAGACATCTTGTGGTGGTTTTTAGCACCTCTGTGGGTGGTGAATGTGACTGTTGTCAGGAGGGAATTTTGCAAAATGTCAGGGAAAACCCGGATGTGATGGAAAAAGCAGCGGGAGCAGCTTTTTGAAATTTACTTTTTACTTTTTTACAGCAACTCTAGAAAACAACAGTTGTTGGGGGAAGAAGCTTGATATTATTGTCTATCTTAGCAGGATGAAATTTTTTCAGTCTGTTCCTACATTTCCTACAAAGGGTTCTTAATTAAGTTTTTTAATAGCTTGCATGATTTTGATTGATCTCATTTTTACCCCCATAAGAGGATTCAAGAATTTCCAGCAACCATTAATTTGTTCTCAAGGTAAGCTTAGCATTTGGCTTTGTCTTTCCACCGGTTGCTTGGGATATTATGTGCACGGATTTGCTTATCTCTGCGCGATTAGATAAATACATATGTTCTCTATGGCAATGGGCCAGCGGAGAGGGAGTAACTGCTTAGCTGACCACTTCAGCAATGGGGAATGGAACAAAATGTGTGTTCTTTAGAGCTGTCTGTGTGGAGGGCATGCCTGGTTTTCATCAGAGAAGTGAAAAGGGGGGAGAAGCATTTGTTGCTCTTAAAACCACAGTGAAAGGAACTTCAGTGGAGCTACTGCAGTGAGCAAGGTGAGGAGATGACTCTTGGAATCACTATTCCATCACTGGGCCATCTTGTCTGTGAGCTCTGGAAGACCTGTTCCCTGCCTTGCAGGCCTTTCCCCACCTGGCTGACTCCAGCTGCAAAAGTTGCAGCTTCTAAAGAGAATATTGGGCTGGGGTATTAGGGGGTTTTGTTGCAGCTGTTTTGTTTTGTTTTTTTTTTTTGTATTTTGGATCTTATGATCTATGTGGAAATTGTTCATTTGGTTCTGTATTTTTTGATGTTTTGTTTATTGTTTATGACCACATTTGTTATGTTTGCAGTTAAGGTTTTTTATATATTGTAAGCCGTCTTTAGCATGGTTTCAACCTTGGAAAGGCAGCATGCAAATAAAATGATTTATTAATTGATTGACTGCTCCATGGAAAGGAAGCCATTTTCACACAGCAACTATCCTATCTCTGTGGTGCTGAGCATGATACGCTTGGGAGGGGAGCAGGTTGGAAGTCTTTAAAGGTTTCTGAGCAGGACACAAACGTACATGTCAAACGTCTGAGAAGCCTTGAAGAAGAGGAAACAAAGAAGGCAGAATGTGACAACAGTGATAAAAATATGTGGAAGTCAGGGTATATTCAATCCAGACAAGTTCCTGGATATTTTCACACAACTGAAAATTGTGGGGGCAGGACTCAAGCCTTCTGCATTGCTAGAAGCCCTACAACTCCAGCCAGCTAGACAATTGTTTTCTTTCTGCTTGAACGTGTGAAGCTCCTGATTTCCTTTTGTACAGTACTTCCTTACCCCAGTGTTCAACCCGCACCCTACCCAAATAATAGAATCTTAAGAGTTGGAAGGGAGCCCAAGGATCATCTAGTCCAAATCTCCTCTTAAAGGGTTGGGGAAAGTTGAAATCCCTAGAACAGATTTAAGATGCGCACAGGCGGGGGAGAGAGACCTGTTGAGCAAGGGGAAATTCTTGCACTGACTGGACCATGGTTTTGCTCTGCTTAGCAGATACAATACGGCAGATGCAAAGCACACTTAAACCATTTTAATATTCACTGCTTCCCCCAAAGAATCCTAGGAGCTGTCATTTATTGATGGGAGTTGTTAGGAGACTCTTAAACTATAGTCCTCAGGATTATTTGGGGGAAGCCATCATGGTTAATGTGTTAAAAGAGTCCTTTAAATGCACATTGTGGATGTGACACCAGAGCTACACCAGTGGGAAAAGTCTTCCCAGTGGGATTGTTCCACAGCATCTTCATTATTATGCAAAATATTGTGCAGACCTTAAGCTAGCTTAAGGATCTTGAGAGCCTTTTGCGAACAGAAGCGCCTCTGAATTTCAGTTCCCTTTTTCTCCGCACATGAAGGTAAAGTCAGAATACGCCATTCTGCATGAGGAAAAGGTCTTCCACTCACCGAAGGGCATCTCTGTCTCCAATCCTGTTATGTTTCATTTGAATCTTAGTCTTTTCACTGCCTGCTGTTCTGTATACTTCTGGATGCAGAAAGTGTTCTTCCATTGATCTTTATCTGTATGTTAAAACAAGGAAGGTTAATTAACACCTTCCATTATCTGTGTTACTTTTTAATTGCCCAATTAATCAGTGATGTATCAAACACAATACAACAGAGATTTTCAAGTGCCACAAGGCTCTTAACACATTGATTGTACCATAAGCTTTCTTGGGATTAAAGTCAACTTCATCAGATACACAATAAAGGTGTGAGGAACCTTTTTCAGTCTGGGGAGCACATTCCCTTCTAGGCAGTTTTCCCAGGGCCAAATGCCAGGGGTGGGCAGGGCCAGAGGCAAATGTGGACAGAGAAAATAATTTTACCTCTGTACAATAGGCTCTTTTCTACATAGAGGATAGACAGGGGTGTGTGAGCCTAAGCCAAAATTATCATCAGAGTTCAAGGGCACATTCCACTGGAGGAGGGGAAACAGTCAAGGAGTGTGTGAAGATGGACCAGTGAGGTGTGGACTTGGGAGGCGATATGGCCTGGGGAAAGGCCTGAGGGCCAGATGAAGAGACCTGAAGGGCCATTTACATGCAGATGGTGTTAGGGTGGGATTGTAAGCAGTGAAATCATAAAGATATGCAATGCAGAGAGTTATCAACAGGGACAACTACTTTAAAGTTTAATGGTAGCTGTACTGGTTCTAGGGGTTGCTCGTGCGTAAGCCGGTGCAAACACCTGGCCGGGTTGCCTGAGTGAACCTTTTCTGTCCGGACAGCCACTCACCCGTGGCTGTCTCAATCGCTGGCAGAATCCGTCAGTGGGCATTTCTTAAACTTCTTCCAGCAAAGAAGCTCTTTGACGCCTAGTCTCCTCCTACTCTCTCTGCGCGAAAGCCTTCTGCGCAAGGAGGGCGTGGGTAGCGGAGGACCCTTACTCTCCCCACTGGTCCCCAGCAAGGAGTCATGGGACCGCCTCGCCGCTTCCCCCATCTGCCCCCCTTCTCCACTGGTGCTACGCTGATTCTCTTCCCCAGAAGATGGGCTGCCTCTCCCAATCCCGGGACGCTCTCTGGAATCCCTCTGGATCTTGCTCTCTCCCTCTGGCACTGATGGCAGTTCCCTGACAGTAGCCATTCACAAAACAGTGTGGGCCAAAGCCAAGGTTTTTGTGTTAATCCCCAGCGCTGCTTGGCTGATGATCACCGCTGAGCTGTAAAGTAAATGCCACCGTCTCCCTTTTTGCATTCAATTTCCCTCTGATCTCACTGTTTCTTGCACCGACTATAGCTCACAAAAACTTGTGCCGCAATAAATTTGTTACAGTCTTTTAAGGTGCCACAAGAGTCTTTGATGGTTTTGCTGCATCTAACATGACCATAATGCAAGTCTCTCGGCAAAGCTTTGCAAAACAAAACAACGGCTTCAACAAAGTCCAGAGAAGCTATTTTAAAAATTCCCTTACAACAGCCGTGATACGTTCTGGTGCCCAGGGGAGTGGCAAGACCATGTCATTACTTGCCTTTATTTTTCTGACTCCATGGAATAAAGGCAACTAACTGCTGTTACACCAAATGAGGCATTGAACCTAAAAAAGCGTTAGGCACCAGACACGGAGTATTCTAAAGATAAACAAAACACTTGAAATTGCCAGGGGACTTGTTGTTAAGTGTCATTCTTTATTCCAATCACCATCACCACATAATTAGTATCAGTTTGTGAAGAGGTGCCAAACTGCATTGAGCAAGTACTATTTGTGTGTTACTGTGTGCATTATAAGAATGCATGAACCTATATTAAAAGTATGGTATGTGGTGTTTTTTTAAAAAAGGTCCAGCAAAACACTTGGAATCAGTTCCATAGCTGCCCTCCATCAGTGCTGGATATATGTATAGCTAAACAAGCTATAGCTTAGGGCCCCACTTCTTTAAATTAAAAAAAATTAAAGAAAAAAAAGATGTACATTTCCAAAATATAAGATAAAACACAAATAAAATAAAACCTACATACAGCAATAGTGTTTTGTGTTGTGTAGGCTCCTATGATGTAAGTAATGGGCCCCGCCTGCTAGCATGCTCCCTAAAATATCACTGGTTTGCTCATTTCTATATATAGGGTGCCTACATTCTGCATGTGCAAATGACTTTAGATACGTATTAGGTCCATAAATTACCATATTGGATATATTCAGCACAAAAAAAACAGTGACAATTTGTTGTTGACAAAGGACAGCTGGACTTATAAAGAGCTCCATTACCTTCAGTAGCTGAGGGCCTCATCAAACCTAAATCCGGCCCTGCCCTCCGTACATCTAGGAGTTGGAGGAACAAACTGGAGGTTTAATCACTCTCTTTGTTTTTATTTATATAGAGATTTCTATCCTGTCCTTCTAGTACCTGTGTGCTATGATGCAGCTCTTCCTTTCACTGCTGACCCAGAACATAAAAGCCATGTCGTGGCAAGGAGACAGCTGCCCGTTATTCAGAAAAGGGCTGAGAGCAACTGAACCTTCGCACACAGGCCAACAAGCAGACCCCCAGCCAGTGACAGCCAGCTCTTGAACACTACCCACCTTGCCTAGTCCAAGGTGAATTTATAATCTTCTTTGCCATCTGTATTCGAGATGCTTTTCACTGTGAGGAGCTAAATCTTTTTTCTTTTTTTGCTGCACAGCTTTCGTGTGTGTTTGCTTTTGGCAAAACAGATCCTTGCTTCCTTTCAACATCCAGAGTTTAGAAAGCAACAGGACACTAAATTAAATATACAGTATGCTTAAAGCTTCGTCCTATGCATGTTTACTCAGAAGCAAGTCCCATTGTGTTCAGTGGAGCTTATTCTCTAGTGTATTTTTTTTAAGATTGCAGCCTTTAAAACAGTTTTTAAAAATCATAAAATTATACATATGCTACCTTTGGGCACCTAAGGTGATTCACGATATCATAAAAACCAAATAGGCTGTACATTAACAGCTATTAAAAAGGTAAGCTAAGAAAACCAGGTTGGGGAAGCACTTATTTAACAAAAAAGTGGATTTTTAAAAGCTGTTTAAATATTATACCCTCTTCTGAGATGAGGGTGTTAGACATTTTGGGAGCTACCACAGAAAAGTCTCTTCCTTGAACCTGCCAATCAGTTTGACCACATAGGTGGGCACATGAGCAAGGTCTTCATGCCTGGGCAGGTTCTTAAAAGTGCAGGTAATCATTTAAATAACCCTTTTAGTTTCTGTGTTCCCTGGAGTACACTTACTTTTTGTCCCTATGTGCTGCAGTACAGGAAATTATCTTTTACATAGATAACCCTTCCATGCAGAAAAACTCTCTGTACTCCCAGCATTCACTTCTGTTTGTGACAACTGTAAAGGTAAAGGGACCCCTGACCATTAGGTCCAGTCGTGACCGATTCTGGGCTTCCGGCGCTCATCTCGCTTTATAGGCCAAGGATGCCGGCGTTTGTCCACAGACAGCTTCCAGGTCATGTGGCCAGCATGACTAAGCCGCTTCTGGCAGACCAGAGCAGCGCGCAGAAACGCCGTTTACCTTCCCGCTGGAGCGGTACCTATTTATCTACTTGTGCTTTGACTGCTAGGTTGGCAGGAGCAACGGGAGCTCACCCCGTTGTGGGGATTCGAACCGCGACCTTCTGATTGGCAAGTCCTAGGCTCTGTGGTTTAACCCACAGCGCCACCCGCATGTCCCATGACAACTGTACACATGTCAATTTTGTTTTGTATATATGTAAGGTGACACCGTGCTAGGAGCCAGATTCCTGTTACATGTACATATTTTGAAACAGACAATACATACACAAAGCAGGCCAGTTTATCACTTGGCCTTCTCATGTTAACAATGCTCTAGATCACATTTTTATTTATTGGGGGTCATTTCCAGAGAGGTAACAAGGCAGAGGTTTATCTAACATTAATTTATATGTGCTTCCATTTACTGAGAACTGATTTCTTTAAATATAATGTTCCTGGCATAGTTTGCCAGAAGGGGTGGCAGTAAAGGGGATAATAGAAGCAGAGATAGATTACTGCTAATTAAATGTAAAGACCTTGCTGGCAGCTCCCTTTCCTGCGCTTCTGTTTTTATCCTGTGCATGAGGCAAAACATAACATATTGCATAAGAGAGAGAGAGAGGTGATATTGTAGTATTGTTCTTATTCCTGCCCCTTATACCTTCATTGTGATATGTGTGCTTCCTATAGATAATCATGTAGTATTCAGGGGAAACTTACCGTTCTGATTCTGCAATCTCCTACTGTTCCTACATATCCATGGTCTCTTGTGAAAACGCTGCAAAATATTCCATGAGTACATGAAGGGAAACATGTTTCTAGGGAAGATCAACAGAGAATCAAATTACTGTAGAGATAATAGCCATTTTGACATCAGTTGAGAGGTGCACAGTGCTAAGATTGTTCATTTTAAAAATAGTTTGATTTCAATAGCTCACATTCAATAGCTTAAGCACATTATTTCATACTTGATATATTGAAGAGCACTGTTCCATCAGATCTAAATTCGTTCCGATACAAAATAAGCAATATCCAAGTTTCTGAAAACCCCAAACTGACTGGGTTCTTCCCACAGCTCTTATACCTCATAATTTTTAATCACCAAAATCTTCCACTTTCATTGATCAGTGGTTGGAACATATCGGTCTTCCTGTTCTTAACATGTGTCATCCCAAAATATTCATGTCTCTTCTTATTTGGTACTTTACCTGTCCCAAAAGCATTGTGATGGGATTTGTTTCTAGTTCATCTCCCACAACTTCTTTAATAATTCGATTAATCTTTTTTCCAAAATTCTTTAATCAGACTATAGTCCCACCATATATAAACATAGTACATTTAGAGCTGTTGCTTGTTCAGTAGCTCTCCAATATTTTAGGAAACATTTTTTAAACCACTTGACTGTTGTATAATACCTCCTTTGAATTATTTTATAGAAACTCCCCTTCAGTTTTATACTTATTACATTGCTTGTCCCTGGTACACATAAAGAATTCCAAGTTTCATATGATACGGTGAGATTGAATTTCTTATCTCAGTTATGTTGTGTAAAGCAAATACAGTACTGACATTATCTGCGTCTAAGCTCTTGTAAAACTTAAGAGAACAGACCTTTTAGTTATCCAAAGGATAATAATTTTTCAACCATGTAGGATTCTTACTTATAGCTACCCCACTGATGCAGAAGCCTCATCTGGAAGGAGCACTTCAGTGCACCTGTTAAACTGCCAGAAGTGGTGGTCGCCAACATAAACACCCAGGATGGGGGTTATACTCCCCACCACCTTCCTCATCTTTTAATAGGCAGGCTGTCCCACCCCTTCCAGTGTCCAGTTCAGATTTACCAGGTCTCAGAACAGGAGTCTGTTTTCAAAACCAAAGCTCATTTCCTGGACTATGAAAGCTAAAGTAACTCTAAATATATATGTAGGGTGCCTTTCCTTACTCACTTACCAGCTGCATTTCCCCAGAGTTAGAATTCAGATGCAGTTTGCATCAAATCTCATCCTTGACACAGGGTTTTCAAGGTAACCGGTCAGCCCACAGACCTTTCTCTCCAGAAATAATCCATTCCTGCTTCCTCTCCCCTTCCTTGTTCTAACAAGCCAATTGACAAAATAAAGATACCCCACAATTTAAATACTGTAACTACTGCAACTTATCAGCCCACTAGGAAACTTTCAGTTTTCAATATTCATCTTTTCATTGGACCTGTTAAGTCCCTTGAAAGAGAGCTTATTCAGTTCTTAGTATTATTATTACTACTAGTTACTATTGGCTGGCCTTGCAAAGTCAGACGTACAGCCATCTGTGTCCTATGGAAATAAAGCAAGGGGGGAAACCTCTAATCTGGGGCCCAAATGCAACCCTCCAAAGGTTTCTCTATTTGGCCTTAGGGACTGTCTCCTAGCCACACACCTCACCAGCCCTGCTTCTCTGATGCTTTTGCCTGGCTAGAAAAGGTCCTTGAATTATAATGCCTCTTGCTTACCTTGATGTGGGTATGTTTGTGTGAACGTGTCTATGTAAATTTCTGGGTTTTGCATGGCTGGAATGTAGCCTATTGTACAGAGATCAGAGTCGCCTCAGTTGCCCTGCACACACTTTGGCCTTTGGCCTTGCCCATCACTGGCATTGGCCCCTGGAAAGTTGTTCATGAGAGAATTTGCCCCTTGGGCTGAATAAGTTTCCCCAACCCTGAACCCACAGAATCATAGAATTGTAGAGTTGGGAGGGACCCCCTGCAATGCAGGAATCTTCTGTCTTATGTGGGGCTCAAACCCATGACCCCGAGAAAATGCAACCTTGTTTTTGTTGCCTCCCAGTTGCCTGCATGACACTTGCATGCTTAAGGGAGCACGGAACCTGGGTGTGCAGCTGCTTCCTGTACGCCAGAGAGAGCCTGAAGCTCAGTCACAAGGCAAACAAAAAAGCCCTGAGGGCTTCGGAATGATGAGCGGACAACCTGAGGCTTTCTTTTATCTTCTCACAGAGAAGATTATGGCTTAGCTGTTTAACTCAACCGTATAGGAAGATTGGCAGTGAAACCTCAACAGGCTGCAACAGGCCACCCACCCAGCAGTTGTTTAAAAAAGCATTTTGACGTTTAGAGGCGATGTAATCGAGAGGGTAGAGAGAAAGTGCAACATAATGTTCTCTGCGGTGCTGGCAGTTTAATAGCAGAAGAAGGAAGGAGAATGCATTTGTCTTTGTGTTGGTTTATCTTCCTGCTTGATCTATTCAGTGATGCTGCCCTTTCACTGAAAATTGCTTAAATAAGATCCCTTTGAAAGGAGAGGTTAAAAGCAATGCAAACAGAAAGGTAGAAAGGTGCTGGCCTTTCCTTTGCCATTTGAATACCTAATTCTCCCTGCACGGTTTTTTCCCCCTCAAGCATTCAGTGCATCCTTATATATGTCTACTCAGACGTAAGGGAAAAGTGGGTATAACAGGGATAGGGAACCTGTGGATATTGAACTCCAACTCCCATCCACCGGGTCTAGCACAAGGGATGAGGGATAATGGGAGTTTTAGCCTAGCAAAATATATTTTGTACATTTCTTTTTTCCAATGCGGCATTTTTCAAAGCACCATTTCCCCTAATCTAGAAGACTGTCCAGGAAGACACAAGGTTTACCCACCCGGGAAGAATGGCAGATGAAGTTGATGGACTATATGGAACTGGCGGAAATGACTGGCAGAATCCGAGACCAGGGAGAAGAGTCGGTGGAAGAAGACTGGGAAAAGTTTAAAGATTATTTACACAAATACTGTAAAATTAATGAATGTTAGAAGAATGTTGGAACGGAGTTATATGGCTTTAGTAGAAATGTTATAAGGAATTAAGTATAAATAGATTAATAGAATATTAAAGGAAAAAATAAGGTTAGAATGTGTTAAGATAATTATAGGATAGAAAACAGAGGAAGATGGAAAGGAATTGCTGAAACAATTAACATAAGTGGAATACAAAAAGGGAGGTGTGAGGAGGTTGTTGAAATAAGTGAATGAAAGATAAGATACTGAAATTGTTTGATGTGTTTTAAGCTGTTTTTGTTTGGTTATGTGTCAGTGTTATGTAGTGTTTTTGTATTGTATTGTTTGTTGTTGTTTTTTTGTAGTGTTGTGTTTAAATTGTTGGAAAAGTAATAAATATTATTTTCAAAAAAATAATAATCTAGAAGACTGTCCAGAAGAGGTGATGAGGGAATCGCCTCATTTAGAACATTTTTCAAAGCCCAAGCAAATGCCTAGCAAGTGAGCTCCCAGCAGGTATGCTGTTGTTATAAGTATTTCAGTTAATTATATGCTCCTTTTATCTTACTCTTGCATATTGGAACAGTTGCTGGACTGAAGGCACATTTCAGATTCTTCTCTTCTTCCATTTAGACAGGCACCGAAGAAGCGTCTATTTCAGCAGGGTGTTTTGGCTCTTTAATTGTTGCTGCATTTAATCATTCAGTTTTATAAATGTTGTTTCTATGAGTACTATTATATATGCTTTAATTGTGATACTTTGTTGCTTTGGATGTTTATGGCTTTTTGCCATGCTTATACCTGTTGTGAGTTATAAAGAGCTGTTCGACAGTGGAATTTGCTGCCAGTAAGAGCTGTTCGACAGTGGAATTTGCTGCCAAGGAGTGTGGTGGAGTCTCCTACTTTGGAGGTCTTTAAGCAGAGGCTTGACAACCATATGTCAGGAGTGCTCTGATGGTGTTTCCTGCTTGGCAGGGGGTTGGACTCGATGGCCCTTGTGGTCTCTTCCAACTCTATGATTCTATGATTCTATGATTCTATGAAATAGTTGTAAATAGGAACACAGAAATCTGCCTTATAACAGATGTGACTTTTTGTTCATACATACATATATATTTTTGTATGCCGCTTTTTCACAGTTCAAA
Source organism: Podarcis vaucheri (assembly GCF_965113315.1). Taxonomy (NCBI): domain Eukaryota; kingdom Metazoa; phylum Chordata; class Lepidosauria; order Squamata; family Lacertidae; genus Podarcis; species Podarcis vaucheri. The sequence goes on from NC_138759.1 coordinate 109,028,844, forward strand.
ACATGCTCAAGGTGGCTTACCACATGAAAAAAATACAACGTAACAAAAGTAGTCATAAACAATAAATAAAACAATAAAAACACAACCAAACTGAACAATTTTCACATAGATAGCAAGAAGATCTAAAATAAAGATACAAAAACACAATAGCAGCAACAGCAGCAACAATCCCCAAATAACAGCTCAGGCCAAGAGTCTGTTCCACAGCCTCAGCTCTTTGCAGCTGGAGTCAGTCCGGGTCCCAGGGTCAAGTGGGAAACACCTGCAAGGCAGGGAGAAGGGCTTCCACAACTGACAGCCAAGATGACCCTGGCACCATCAACTTTGACTGGCAGCAGTTCTCCAGCAACTTAGACTGAAGCCTTTTCTGGCACTAAGCATGGAGGAAGACTCAGTTTTAAATGGGTTTAGCCATGGCCTTTGGTGGTTCTGATCCAGTCAAGCGCCACTAACATCAGAATGCCTCCTATAGCAAGCACCCACTTATGTCAGCACCACTTTTGCACTGGCAGTATATCATTATTTTCAAAAAGCATGACTAATTATATACAAACATGTGAAAAAGGTATATAATACATAAGGGTCAAGCCCCATGCTGAACTCTATTTCTGCAAAACAATTTTATAAGTATCCTATTTTATATAGTGGTACCTCGGCTTACAAACACCTCAGGTTACAAACACTTTGGGTTACAGACTCTGCTAACCCGGAAGTAGTACCTCGGGTTAAGAACTTTGCCTCCCTGGGGAGAGCACTCCACAAATGGGGAACCAGTGCAGAAAAGGCCCGTTCTCGTGTTGCCACCCTACGGACATTTTATGGAGAAGGCACATGAAGAAGGGTAGGTTCATATGGAAGCAGGGAGTCCTTGAGGTATTGCAGCCCTGAGCTGTTTAAAGCTTTATAGGTCAAAATCAGCACTTTGAATTAGGCCTGGAAGCTAATTGGTAGCCAGTGCGGTTGGACCAGGATCAGTGTAATACAGTGGTACTTCAGGTTACATTCGCTTCAGGTTACATACTCCACTAACCCAGAAATAGTGCTTCAGGTTAAGAACTTTGCTTCAGGATGAGAGCAGAAATTGTGCGCCGGTGGCATGGCGGCGGTGGGAGGCCCCATTAGCTAAAGTGGTACCTCAGGTTAAGAACGGTTTCAGGTTAAGAACAGACCTCCGGAACGAATTAAGTTTGTAACCAGAGGTACCACTGTACTGTTATATGCAGTGTTGTATATCTTTTTATGTGCTGGTTGCTTTAGGAAACAGGAGTGTATATGCATGTCATATGTTATGCCTAATAATGCATATAATAATGAATATAATGTTGTTAGCAGAAATGGGTGTGGAGGAATTCCTTGTCAACATTAGGGAGTGAGACAGGAATTTGGGGGGGGGGGATCTGTGTGTGTTTCAGCTCAACATTGAGATTATTCCATCCCTGTACATCACATTTTTCAGGAATTGAACTTAGGCTCTCCTGCCTGCACAGCATGAGCTGTACCATTGAACGGTGGCCTCCAGTATATGTGTTTTGAATACAATCTACAGAAAAAGAGAATACAAATTCACTGAAACAAACTTTCTCATCTCTTTTTACTGTTTTGAGTTGTGAGCTGTTCGCTTGGGTTTTTAGCATTGTTGTGAGCTGTGAATCCTTCCCATTTGCATGGAACTTTCTTCAGCATAAATATACATAGGCCTGGGCAGATGTTCAGCAAAAAATGCCTCCTAAAATGTTGACAAATCATTATCAGACACCATTCTAGCTGACAGCATAGAGCTGGGCTTTCCTTTCAAACTACTGGCTGGCCCAATACTGTGGCTCACTAAAAATGATCACAAACCATAACTAACTTTCACAGGCTTTCCCTGTTCCAAAAAGCAGTATTTCTTCCTTTTATGCAAACACTGGCTGCTGACATGATTGATTGTGCACTGTAAATGTCAGAGGCCTTGGTCACATGGAAAGCAAAGCCGCAGGACGCTCTTTAGACCTTAGTGTAATAAAGAGAAAAAGACAGTAAGTCAAAAGGTCTGCAAAACTACTGTGAGTTTCATCAGAGCTTTAATGGATGTTTTAAAAAGTCTTCAAATTGCTTCCGAGCAGAACATGACCAAGTGTGAAGAAGAACACTCTGGGAATGGATTGTGTCTGTGAGCAAGTGGCGGAAGTTGTTTGACTTGCACCATTATGGAGGAAGCTATTGGTTGTTGTGTCAGTTGTTTTGTACGACCCCTGTGGATGTTGGAAAGTGGGTAGGGCAGGGATGGGGAACCTTGGGCCCAGGGACCGCATGCAGCCCTCCAGGCCTCATGCCGTATTTTTCGCTCTATAAGACGCACCAGACCACAAGACGCACCTAGTTTTTGGAGGAGGAAAACAAGAAAAAAAATTCTGAATCTCAGAAGCCAGAACAGCAAGAGGAATCGCTGTGCAGTGAAAGCAGCAATCCCTCTTGCTGTTCTGGCTTCTGTGATAGCTGTGCAGCCTGCATTCGCTCCATAAGACGCACACACATTTCCCCTTACTTTTTAGGAGGGAAAAAGTGAGTCTTATAGAGCAAAAAATACGATAATTTCCTTTTGCCGGCCCTGCTTCACACCCTAAGTGTTCTTGCCTGACTGAAACGTTTCCTTGAACTCTGCTAATGATTCTTGCTTGTCTGGATGGAGGGGAGAGAGTGGAGGTGAGTGCGTGTAGAAACTAGCCTACTGTACAGAGGTAGAATTCACACTCATTGCTCCTCCCACTTTGGCCTTGAACACACATGACTGCACACACGCTGGGTAGCCTACACATTTATGATTAATTGCCATAGTAGTCCTTTGTCATTATGTTGAGTCTGATTGTGAATATGGGGTAGGGAAGTGCCATTACCAAGGAGAGAACTCTAGCAGTGTGTTGTTGTTTTAAAAAAAGAAGTTTTAAAGACTCACGGAGAACAATGAAAACCTGCCAGTTTCCAGCAGAAACCTTTCCCCAGGAAATTGAATACCAGATCTCTCAAGGAAGCTGTCAGCAAGATAACCTCCAGTGCATGTGGAGTGGAAAAGTCAAATGTTTGCTCTTCATCTAGGAGGTTCTGGAAATGTTTTAAATGGTCCCCCCTTCTCCTAAAGCAAAGAGAGATTTAGTAAGTTGTTTTTTTTAAAAGGCAATGCAAGCATGTTCTCAGGGCGGCGAGTATTTGGAGAACAGTCTCGGAAAGATTGCTTGTTGAGTGGTCCAGTTGACAGCGGACCAGTTCCTCTGTTGCTTGATCTTGATCATCTTCCCAGTCTTCTCCCTCTTTTCCCAGTGACCACTCATTGTTGTCCTACCACCACTCCCTGGGCTCTGAGCTTTCTTCCCTTGGTGGTTTCCCAGCTGATTCCTCCCACCATCCCTCTGTGTCCAACCAGCTCATGACAGCCACAGAGCTCACTGGTGCTGCTCCAGCATCTCTACGAGTTCTTTTGCCTGGCTGGATCAGTGCTTATGCAGACTAGATTCAAACACCATGTTGGAAACGTAGGGAGCTGCCTTCCACAAGGTCAAGCCAAGTTAGGCATGGTTTCTTCTGGGTCTCAGGCAACAGTCTTTCCCAGCCTAAACAGGTCTTGAACCTGGAATCTTTTGCATGCAAAGTCATGTACTCTACCACTGAGCTATGGCCTTTCCCCCATAGTCTTTCCTCACCCATGTTTTATCCAAGCAGTAAAACATATGTTTGAAAGATAGTATTGGGCTGAGAAAGCTACACATCCACATCTATTGCTTCAGCAAGGTTGAAGAGCCCATGAAGAGCTCCCAAGAGATTCAGTGGTAAAAGTCAACTGCAACCATGTGGCACAGCTTTGTGCCAATGTAGAACTGTGTGGGTGGATGCAGTTCCCCCCAGCAGCCTATTTGAATGTTTCTCTTGCTGTTCTAGGAGCTAGTCACATAAATTGAGACTGTAATTGCATTGTTAACCCAAATGAGACCACCACAAACGAGAATGTGGAGAGAGGAAAAACAGTGTCGCCTCCTTGGGGGGATGAGGCTATAGCCAACGCTGGATGAGACATTCCAAGGAAAGGGATGTCATTGCACAATTACTATAATAAGAGAGAGAATTAAGTGCTTCATTTAAAGATCATGCTGTGCTGAAATGTCCTGCCTCTGCTTCATTAGTAAGGCATCAAAGCTCTCATTTCCCAAGTGATAGATTTTAGTTTACCCCAAGATGTGTAGATATATAGCCATTTCCCTGCCCTTTTCATTTTCACAGGAGTTGAAGGTAGCAATGGCATGATACATTTGGAAGAATGGTAGCTGTATACTTAATTTCATCCCTCAACAGTGCCTTTTCTGCCCATGGTCTGGTTGCAGTTGATGAATCCATTAATTGCTAGGTGAAGCTACTTAATTCAGTTTCCACATACAGTACTTTGTTTTATCTAGTACACTACCTAAAATGAATCTCCAGCTTTGCTAATGTAAAAATTGCTGTGTTTCTATTTTACTGCTGTTCCACAAGGAACCTGTGTGTTTCACTTAAGGCTGCAGACAAATGTAGAGAACTGCTGCATGGCTTTATAAAATATAATTTTAAAAATAGGGAATCAGCCTATGACCTGGTTCGCAGAAAACACTAAGCCAGTGTATGAGTTTGAAGTTTTCCATAGAGCCAGTGTGACTGCTTTGCTCCCTCTCCAGTCCTGCTGCTGTTGTGCTGCTGTGAGCTAAGCCATGGTTTGGTTTAGCATGTTGTCCAACTCATGGTTTGTTTCTGTCCAGGCAAACAATGAATTGTAATCAAGGTTTGTCCTATGTGGTTTGTCTGGAGGAAATAAAACATGAGCCCAGATTCAGACAACCGTGCTGAACTATTGCTTAGCTCAAAGGAGAAGGAGCAGAGGAGGAGCAAAGCAGCAATAATCTCTCCTCCAACAGCCCACATGCTTGTGTGTTTGCACTTCCATGTTTTGGCTTAGCGTTATGTGCAAACTGAGCTATTGTGTGTTTCTTCATCCCCTCATCCTGGTGACTAACTTGAAACCTGCACAATGCTAACCTGAAACCTGCTCCTTTTCCCCAGACTTTGTCTTTAGACAGAAACCTAAGCAAAGTTTAAAGCTTTAACCACCAGTTACACCCCCTCCCCAACTTCCCCCATGCTTGTTTAACATTCAACCTGATAAAGAGTTCTGGAGAGCTCAAAAGCTTGCTCACTCCCTTGTAACATTTTGGCTGGTCTAATAATGGAACTGCCCAACCATAGATAGTGAAGTGAAATGTTTGTGATTATAAATTAGACTATGAACTCTCAGAGAAGGCATAATAGCTGGGTAGGGCTTGAACTCTTGGAACCAACCAGCTGAATCCAAGAGGAATCTTCACTTTCTTTTGGGTAGCATTCCTTCTCTCTTGTCCTGATGTTTTCCTGTGGGGACAAAATGGGAAGTTGTAGCCTGCAGGCGCTTGATTTGCTCAGGGAGTTCCAAAAGTATATGCATCCTATATTTGAGGATGCCTTCGCATTGTTACGTATGTGGGTGTGGGTTTCTGGAAGATGCTGAAATTCTAGTTTCTTACATTGCTTGGACCTGACTTGTAATTGTGATTAAACATCTGTGTGTGCAAGCTGAGGTTTTACTCGTAGGTCCAATTCATAATGGGAGAGAGATGCTGTCTTTGTCAGCAAGGGGATGACAGTTTCAGTCACTTGTGCCATCAGCTTTGGGGCTGCATTGGGATGTGAAGGTATTGAAAAATGTTCATTGACTTATTAGTAAACTTTATGCTCACTTTTGGTGTATTTTAAGTAACATGGGGAGACGCGTGTGGTGCTGTGATCTGAACCACTGAACCTCTTGGGCTTGTGATCAGAATGTTGGCAGTTCAAATCTGCATGATGGGGTGAGCTCCTGTTGCTCCTTGGCCTGAAGTGAGATGATTGCCGCACCTCATTGTAGCCTTTGGCTGGACTTAAGCTTTAGTATTTCCTATGTGAATTGAATTGATAATCGTGTGTTATATTATAATGTACAGCAATTACAGTGATATTGTAATGTCTTTCATATATTATAATTATGTACTCTTATTGTAGACTGATTCTTCGCTTTAAACTGTTTTGAGCACAGGTGTTTTTGTGGAAAATGTGGTGTATAAATAAATTAACTATGACTATTGTTTTAGTCATTGATAGAATCTACATGGTATCTAGATTCTAGAAACTACCAGAGCCATGCAATACTGCCCACTCCATCATGGCACTGTGGGATAGATAAGGAGTGGTATATTCAACCTTGGACTGAGAAGGGTCTTCATATCTTTCAGTAGCAACCACTATGACTGGCCTTGGTGTTGACAGATCTTCTTATTCAACAGGAGCAAGTGGGGTCTTAAAGACAGGAGAGTTGCACCGATTATGGGAAACCTAATGGCTGTAAATTTCAAAAGCATGTAAACATATTGGAGCCCATAGAGTACAGTATGGATAAATAGACTATCGGGAGGAACCACACTGATATAATGAATGCCTATTGTAACCTATATAGTTTTGATGATCAGCGATGCCTCCTCTGTATCATTGGAAGAAAAACTGATAACAAACAAACAAGAGGCTTGTGTTCATCCCCTCCCCATTGATATACCTGCTCTGAGAGTTGAGCATGAGCACTCTTAGCTAAGCCATCTCTGTTTTATTTATCTTAGTTGCACTTGCTCAAGCCATTTCCCCTCCTTGAACTTGCAAAGGCTCACTATGACAGAACTAATTTCCCTTGTACACAGGCTATTTGCACACATGAGAAAAGGGGATTGATCTCAATTAGACTGAAGTGCAAAGACATCACACTACTTCTAAAAGGCTTATAATCAGGTTGTTTGAGAAGAGTGCAATTATTCATTGACTGGTCTCCTGAAATGATTCAGAAAATAAACGAGCACCAGAATTGGCCCCTGTGTGGTCCCAGAGACACAGGCAGGATTAAGATAATCTTCTAGTGTGAGAGTCTGAATTATTCTTAACATAAAGGGGGGAGGAAATCAATCCTATCATGAGTGGTTGACACGGGAGCAAAATGCATATTCCTCTTTATTCAGCTGTAAATCCACTCCCCCTGGTAGTCTTATTGATCCTGAGCCTATTTGAAACTGTCAATCACTTACAGATAGGTAACTGAGTTGTCCTAGCAGGTGATGATTTATTTAATTCCAGATTTTGTAGTTATAATTGCCTGCAATGAAATAACCACTGGGTCATTTATCTGCTGTCAGAAATTCACATAGCACTTAATCTGTCTAGTTTTCTAATGACACAGAAAAACAGTGCATTGTTAATTTATTTTGGCAGATGTCCTGGGTATACTTACCTGGGAGTAAGCTCCATTAAACTCAGTGACTCAGTAGACCAGCATAGGACTCTGCTATCATTCACTGATATATTTGTTCTATCTTTGTCCCACCTTTAATAAGCATTAGAAATTCCAATTTGCTACAAATTGTATTTCACCCTTAGGTGGAAGATTGGTATGATTTATTTATTTTTAAGAATGCTCTAAAGGTGCAAGAATATTGTAAGAGCATTTTGTCCCAGGGTAGAATGTTAAAAGTAAAAACAGAAGTCTGGATTGAAATCAGAAGATGCTTTTTCCAGCATGGTACAACACATCGCTTATAAGCATGTTCGCTTATTATCATGATCTAGTTTTTCAGTGAGAGCTGGCCACTTGCTATATTGTTTTGAGCTTTCTCTCTGATTTCTGTGACTCAGTCTGTGGTTTTCCTGAAAATGTTGCCCAATTGCAGTCCAGAATCTGATGCTGGATCAAGAAAGTTAATGTCCTCCTTAATGACTTCACCCTGTCCCTTAGTGAGGTTTGAGTGAGTGCTTGTCAGGTGTGTGTGAAAGTTGAGATAGCAGTTTTTGCCATTTTGAATCCAGAAATACGGAGATAGGAAGAGCTGTTGGCTGTTTGCCTCCAGTTAACACGCCACTTGTTTGCAAAAAAAGCGAATACTACAAAAACACTTTGAAACTCCAGGGCTCACTCGTCCAAAGAGAACCGAGCCCAGTGGTGCTGCCCTGGGGACTTCTCATGAAAGTGGTGAGAGTGTGATAGTATTTTCTTTTCATGACATTTCTTTATAATTGGCTTATAATTAGTGTAAGATGCTCTTCCTTTCTTTAAATGTAGAGATGTTCTATCCTCTGAAAATAGAAATAAATGAACTTGTTAATTGGGGGGCGGGGAGAGAAGTGTTACAGTATTTCCATTATTCCCAAGATTTATCACAGCACACATTGATTAGTATCTATAGCTTCCCCTAAAAATTAGGGAACAGGATCTGCTTTGCATACAGAACGGTAGAGCATCTGCTTTGCATACAGAAGGCCCCAAATTCAATCCCTGATATCTATTTATTCCTATACCTATTTATTCCTGCATTGCAGGGGGCTTGTAGTAGATGACCCTTGGGGTCCTTTCCAAGTCTACAATTCTATGATCTTCAGGTATGACTGGGGAAAAGCTCCCATCAAACATCCCAGAGAGCCTTTCCCAGACATTGCACACACTAGTGAGCTTGATGAATCAATGGCCTGGCAAACTATAAGGCAGCTTATGTTCCTAAACATTTTCCAGCATCTAAAGGGGGAAATGTTTATTTGTTCATCCTTTTTTTCTATTTGAGGAATATCTATGAATTCAAGCCATCTGAAATCTCCTCCCAGTTTAATAGAGGGAGGTGGTATTACATTCCTCCCTTGAAGGGGTTTTCTGGGGAATATTCAGTCTGGCCCATATAATGTGCTGCATTTTTTATCTGCAAAAAGTTGACGCAGAAACATCAGACTTCAGTTTTCATTGGCGAAAAGCTTCACTATGTAACAATGAGTCTCTTTGGAGAGAAAATTAATGCTCAGTCAGATATGGGATAGTGTTAATACTATATAAAATATACATAAACATATCATTTGCCTAAGAAGGATTAACACAGTTGAAATGCAGAGATCGGCTGGTCGTCAAAGGGCACAGCTCACCTAATAGTTCTGACTTGGTTGAATAGTCAGATATGTTCGGTGGATTTGTCCCCAAAACCAGAAGAAATAGTGGAGTGTCTTTTGTCATTTGCAGCCCCTTGGGAACCACTTGTACCTATCACAAATGATTACTCTGTCTTGCATGTTATTTCTCTCCAAGGCTCATGATTAAGCACTGTCGTTGAGTTGTAGGCGATCCCATGCCCTCTAGTGGCAAACCACAGTTTAGAAAAACCAGCTGTTCAGTTGTTGTCTTTAATGAGGCAAGGCATTAACCCTCAGCATAATTATTACAGCACCCAAGTCTCACATCTGGGAGTTTCATCGTGGTGCTTTGCACCGCTCTCACCCCATCCCATGCTTACTCATGAATGCATGTAATTGAGTGCCTGCTCGACTGCTCTGGGGCTTTTCCCATAGTGCCTTCATGTGTTTAGCCGGTGCTAAGTATTAGTGACAGGGCATATCTGCATGTAATGTAAAGTTCTGGGCTTCTTTGTTGCTTCAGCTGAAAAGCCGTGCTTCAAATGTACAGCCCTCAAGGATTCTTCTTCCTTGACGTTTATTTTTCTTAGCTATGGATCATTTGGCATGATCCTGGGCAATGTCACATTACTTACATATCAGGAAACTGGTTTCCTTCTGTAGTAAGTTATTTTAATACAGCGATCCAGTCTGTGTATCACATTGAAATACAGCATGCCAAGTTGATGTGTAAGCTATGCCTAAGTGTGGAAAGTTTTAATTTTTTTCCACACAAAAAATGTGAACAAAGTGGAGAGGGTAAAAATGGCCTATCGGTGCTATTTGCTGCTGGTTTCCAGTATGCATTTTCTACCTATGGAACAGTGAAGGGTGATCAACTTCGTTTCAGAGGTCAAAGCACCTAATGAGGAGGATGTTGCTCCCAGGAGTCCCATTGATACCAAAGTGTGAGGGCAGTATTCAAGTAAATGATTGCACCTAGTGCAAGAATGAGTGCTAGCAGGAGAGGACTTCCCCTTCACATGTGGAACCCCCCAAAACAGATTAGAGGGCAGGAGTTTTTAAGAATACTAAGAACTGCTGCCCCCTCGCCAAAACCACCCTTAGAGCTCCCCCCAAACCAACACCGTCTCCTTATAGTGTGCCTAACTCCCCCAACACTTAGAACTTAACCTAAAGCCTTTTACAGTCCCACCTCCCTGGCCATGTCAGAGAAGGGCAGGGAGGATCACAAAGGCTTAGACCTTCTTGTGCTGCCACAGCTGCCCAGCCAATTGGGATGAAAAATCGGTCCAGCAGGAGGAGGCGCACAGGAAGAAGAAAGGCAGCCAGAAACATTGGCCCAATTGGCCTGGGCATCAGCAACTACAGCAGTGCGTTACCCGGCTGCTTAGCCCCTGCTTCTGACTGCCTTTCTCATTCCTGTGCTCCTCTTCCTCCTGCCTGCCTGGCTTTTCATCCTAATCAGCCAGCTGGCGGCAGCAGCAGCAGCCAGGCAGGAGAAGGAAGGTGGCCAGTAGCACCAACGGCTGGCCTGAGGATCTGAATCATCTGATGTTCAGAGAATCAGTGCAGGGCAGGCATTGTAAGCCTTCCCACGCTCCACCTGTATCCACCATAGCTGCATTTTGAAATGCAGACTTCTTTCTTGGACTTCCCACAACAGCAGTGATGCTGGCAGCAGGGGCAGTGAAGGAGAAGCAGCAGCTTCCTTACCCTCTTCATTCTTCTCCCCTATGCCAGTGGCAGCAGCCACGGGAGAGTGGAGGTGGACACATTGGAAGGCTTACAATGCTCATTCTTTCAACCTTGGACTCTTCCTACCTCATGCTGCTGCTATGGATCCAGAGGCTGGCTGGCCACCTCTTCTGGGTGCCTTCCTTGTCTGCTTCCACCTTATGCTGCTGCCACTGCTGACTGGCCACCTCTGGGTGTCAGTATTTTCATCCCTCCCATTGCAAGGATCACCAGATCATGTTTGTTTTACAGTGGTACCTCAGGTTAAGTACTTAATTCGTTCCGGAGGTCGGTTCTTAACCTGAAACTGTTCTTAACCTGAGGTACCACTTTAGCTAATGGGGGCCTCCCGCCGCTGCGTGATTTCTGTTCTCATCCTGAAGCAAAGTTCTTAACCTGAGGTACTATTTCTGGGTTAGCGGAGTCTGTAACCTGAAGCGTCTATAACCTGAAGTGTCTGTAACCTGAGGTACCACTTTAATAATAGCAATATATAACCTGAAACTGTTCTTAACCTGAGGTACCACTTTAGCTAATGGGGCCTCCCACTGCCGCTGCACCGCTGCAGCATGATTTCTGTTCTCATCCTGAAGCAAAGTTCTTAACCTGAAGCACTATTTCTGGGTTAGTGGAGTCTGTAACCTGAAGCGTATGTAACCTGAAGCGTATGTAACCCGAGGTACCACTATACTTTCTGTCTGTGAGAAAGGAGGGGGCGGAAGCTACTCTTCTAGACTTCCGTCTCCAGTACTGTGAGGTTTTTTCTTTGATCTGTCTAGAGACAGAATGGCAGTATGAGAGCTGTTTCTCTCGTACATGTTTGTTATGTTCTTTTATTTGTTTAATCAGTAGAAATAAATTAGGCATGCTACAAAACCTCCACAGCTTTGCTTCCGTTACTCTGCTGCATTTGAGGTGCTCACGTGAGCAAATGTGAGTCCACGGCACCAGGACCTATTCCTCGGGAATGCTGTGTTGCTGTTCCTGCGTTCCTGTGATCGGAAGGTCGGTGAAGGTGCTCCCATCACCCAGCCCATGCAGGCGCTGAGGACATGGGCTGAACATGGGTGCACGGAAACTGGGTGCCTTCCTTGTCTGCTTCCACTTTATGTAGAGCCCAAGGTCAGCCGCTGCAGCGGCAGCAGAAGTAGTGAATCCTCAGGCTGGCTGGGAAGGAAGAAGGTAGCCAGCCACAATGCTGGTTGGCTTGGGGTTCTTGATCCTGGAGGCAAGGACCCTGTGGTTGGCAGGCTGAGGAGCCAGCAGAGCTTGTTGCTGCTGCAACCCATCCTCAATTCACCTGGGTTCTCCGTCCACCACTTCACGTCACACTATAGTTTGCAGTGCCACCTGTCTGTAGCCAAGCAAACTGAAGCATGGTGACAGTGTTATATTTTTATTATATAGTAAGATAATATATAGCTGAGTGGTTATTAACTATTATGGCGACAGCACAGCATTTTTAAGACAAACAAACAAACAAACAAGCAAACAAACAAACAAACCAGACAGAACTAAATTATAACTTGTTCTGTGAAAGGAAACCAGCTATCAGTTCATCAAGAGTGAGCTCTGTCACATCTCTATAATGATATGTAGTTCCCTTTACATCCCTGCTACACTGATGAATAGCTTAGCACTGGTTCCATTGGGAGATGTATCATCTGACACTTAAGAAAACAGTAATAAGAGTTCACTGTGTCAGACAACAGCTTCAAAAGCAGCAATGTAGGACTGAGAGTTAAGGGGTGTGTGAAAGACATATCACTACTTGTGGTGTAACAATCATCCCACTTTTTGCCTCTGGCAAACACATCTTTCAGGTTTATGTATTGTTTCAATAACCTGCAAACTATGTTTGACTAGAGGCAATACTGGGGGGGGGGGGGAATGTATGTGCACACTCAAGCTCTCTTGAAACCTATTGTCTTATAGCTAGGACAGGAATCCTGAAACAAGATTGTGAAAGTTACAGTCCAGATGAAAATGTATGGGTTGGTGGAGGGAGAGACTATTGCTCTGCTTATACCTTGGAAAAAAGCAGACAAGATCCTGTGATGAGTCCCATTGAATGGGAAGTTCCTGCTTAAGGTACATTAGAACATTAGCTTACGTGAATCATCTATCATCTATCTCTATCTATCTATCTATCTATCTATCTATCATCTATCTATCATCTAATTCTTATTGATGAGATCATACAAATGTGTACAGCAGCACACAGTTATATTTAATAATGTAGGATGTGTAAAATAATAATATAAAAACAACTTTAGTATTTCTAAGGCCACATCATCTGTCAGTCATATTTTTCTACAAATCCTAAAAAAAGAAGGAAGAGGAGAAAGGAATAAGCCTTTTCCAGATTACTTTACTATTTCATCCACATTCCCTGCTTTTAAACTTCCCCTAACAAATAGTATTGGTTTTACATTTTGTGGTTCCACATCAATTTTTTAAAGGTGTTGTTAGGGTGGGAGAGATCACGTGTTTAGCTTCTGCTTGCACTAGAGGAAACTGACACATCAGCTGTGTCATCGACAGGAAGTCTCTTGGAGTATTTCCAGTGAAAAGCTAAAGACTTAAGATCACCTCCTATGATAATATCACCCATGACCACATGGCCAAGTCTGTTCCAACACAATTGACAAGGCTGATTTCAGCTTGTTGTGAGATGCCCAGATCACATCCCTCCCTCCTGCCAGGAGGATGTGTGTGCAGAAACCTCTGGATTTTGTATGGCTGAAATATAGCCTACTGAACAAAGATAAGAATCACAACAACTTTTTGCCTATGGCCCCACCCACCCTTGGCATGCAATCCCAAAAAGAAAGGTTGCCCTGTGGCTGAGAAAGCTTTACCCATTCCTGGTTTAAGCTAATCAAAATGGTGAACACGCTGAGGAAGGGAAGAGCCAAGGTAAGGGAAGTCTGTGTGGTCCTGATGCTGGTTCCAGCTGCTAAACTCTGCTTTGGCAAGCCAGGAAATACATGAATCGGACCATTGTAGCTAGTGCATTAGTCAAAATAATTGCTTTTGGGTTCGTATTCTGAAAGCATCCTTTGTCTTCTGCATGCTATCCTAAGGCCCAACACTACATGTTACATTAACAACATGATTAGTAATTATGTCATAGGTTGGGGTTTTTTTAAAAAAATAGCAGACCAGGGTGGGTTGAGTGGTCAGCAGCATATAGGGAGTTAATAACTAAAATCGCTCCTGTCCCTGTTCAACAGTTCGCTTTAGGGAAACATTGATGCTATTCCCACTGGTACCAATGAGAGTGTTTTGATTGCTGTGAAGGGCAGGATTTACCAAGATCCAGCTTGGGGAGTCCGGAAATTTTAAAAGGCTTTGATCAAGTTTGAACTATGTTAAAAAACACATGCACTATGACTCCCCTACCACAAAGCTTTGGTTTGTTTGTCTGTTTGTTTGTTTGTTTGTTTGTTGTAAACCCAATTTCCTTAGATTTTACACACACAATTAATTCTTGAGAATTCTGATTCCATCTTATTTTCATGGATGTCTCTAGTCCTAGTCTCATTAGAGAGGGAAATGAAAAGGTGGCTCATTGCTCCACAGAACTAACAGTGTTTTCCAAACTCCTAGGTAAAGTGCAAAGCACTACAAACAAACAACCAAAATGAACAAGTAGTTCGAGCAGAAACTACTATGGGCAAGGATGGCTCTACAATATTGCCTCCAAGTTTTTGAAAAGCAAATTGTATATGCACAGTTTTGTTCTGTTAGAAACCTGCTCCCCTAACTTGGTTTTTTCTTTAAAGCCACTAGTAACGTGCTCGAAATAACGTGCCCATTTATCAATTTACTGGTGTCATTTGCTTGCTAGTAAGCATTTGTCACTTCCCACAACTTTACGTTGATAAGCAGTTTGAGTTTTCCACAGGCTTGCAATTTATTTGGTTACGTTGCTGAAGTAATGAGATCTCTTTAGCCCTAAACAAGTAGTATATAGCACTGGAAGAGAATGCCAGGAGCAAAAAGAGAGGTTTGTCTGTGCAGCATGAAACTGACAAGAATATTGACAGCTGCAATTTTATTGGATAAAACCAATTACAAGTAAACAAACGGGCTTATTCTGAGCTGCTAGCAGTGTAACAAAGATATCTATAAGGTTGTTCTGGTTTGAAAACGAAATGTGAAATTGAAAAAAAAGGAAGCACTGGCCCATGTTATTGCAATTTGATTCTATTTTTGTTAAGTGGAGTTTTGGTGGAGGTGGTATAGATGAAAATATCCACTTGTTGTTCAAGAAAAAACTGATTAGATTCTTATTTGATTGTCTGGTGTGCACACATATTCTTGTTGATAATGTTTAAAACATGCATTGTTTACACATGAAAACTGCAATGGCCTTATTTTCTATGACATTCCTATTTCTCCTCTACCCCAACCAAATACTCCTTCATTCAGTACCAAGTCTTAAATCCCAAGTGTTACATGCCACCCCAATCTCTGCCAAGCAGAAACAAGATCCCAGGGGTGTGTGGCATTTACCCAGGGGCTTGTTTACTTTGTGAATTCAGGGCACAGCAGAGGTTGCAGCTTTTGAAGATACATGTTTTATTTTACACCTATATACACCTGGATCTGCATGGAGAGGAAGAGCGTTCACAGCATTACATTGCCAGAGTGTCTCTCCTTGCTTCTCTCCTAGCTTCAGCCAGCTTGAGTTCAGAGCAGCCAGCCATGGTCCCCAATCTCTGGGTTGCAGTTCTTCAGGCAGCAGCCAATGTGGTTTCAACCGCATGGCCTTCCTAGCACCCCTCTGCTCCAAGCAACTCTTCCCATTTGTCTCCTACCCCAAGCCTAGTTTCTTAGAGGCACATTTTTCCTATGAGCACAGCCTGCCCCCTCCTGTCACACTGACAACCCCTGTTTGCCCAGATCCAAGGATTCCTCTTTGATGTGGGTCACCAACACCTCTTTCCCAAGTGAGATCCTTGCTTGGAAAGGAAGCTTAGTCTATTTTTCCACTGGCCTGGAATCTTCCCTTCAATACTCCAAATATTAGCTGGAGTCTGACATTCATTTATTTATTGTGCTTAAGGGGGGGTCTGCCTCCCAAACACCTTATAACAATATCCACAAATTATGTGCAGCCTGATCCTATGCATTTTTCTAAGAAGTGGGTCCCAGTAGGATTTCCTGCCAAGCAACTGTGCATAACACTGTGTATTATCTTAGTGAAACATGAAACCAGAACATCCACAACTTTCTTGGTATCTTGAACTGATTGTTTTTGATGATGGTTGACTATTGATGCTTTAATGCAGGCTTTAATGTCAAGCTGTGTTTAGTTTTGTAAGTAGCTTTGTGTCTCCATGGACAGAGAAGCAGGACAAAAATAATAAATAATATTAAATGTGTGCAAGATACATCCCACTGAAGTCACTTGCAAAACTATTCGATTTAATGAGTCTTGCACTGCACTTTTATATATCAATTGGATAATAATAAAGTGACTCAATTACCAAGTCTGTATTGTAAACTTTTATTAAGCTTTTATTGAATTAAATTCATTACGTTCCTTGCCTTTCTTATGAGATCTGCCGTACTGTTAATGTGAGAGATAATTATGTGGCTGGAAGCGTAATAGAGCCAAAGGAAATAATCGATAATAAGCATGAAGTGTGAACTATTAGATGGAATGTTGCTGGCATAAGTCACCCTTCCAAATGTACTAGGATTCTCAAAGCTCTATGTAGTTTAAGAGTAATAATCTCATTTATCTCCATCAACCCATGCACAATTAAAGCATAATTGAGCCAAGTGGGGCTCTTTGCTCTGTACCTGTGTAATACTATTTTTGGAGGGAGGGATATTTTTGCAACTTTAGCCTATCACAACAGGCACCGATCACACCGTAAAGTGTCTAGTGAGAGAGATTTTACAACCTCGGCAATTAAGCAGTTTGAGCATATGGTTAAATATAATTGCATAGACTCCAACCTGCATATCCTTTTTGAACAGCAGTCTGATCCACATTCATTGCTGCCATGCAGATGGATTGGTGTAAGCAGGTTTGGCTATGGTGATTTGGATGAACTAAAAAGACAGACATTGTTAGAAATAATAGCCTTGTTCAGATAACATGCTAAACAGCTTATAAGCAGCTTGGAGGAGCTTCAACGTTAGGAGAACTATCAGCTGAGCACTGAGCGTGCTCTTGTGCACAGAATACTATTTTGGGGGAGGGGACCTGGGGGAGGAAGAGTGGAATGGAGCATGGTTGGCTGGTTGGAATCCTGAACAGGAGCACTTCATACAGCAACATTTTTGTAAGTCCCACATACTTTGATTACGTTGCAGAAGTGCTCCCATGAGTGAAAACAGTGGCATTGGAAGTAGTTCTCACATAATTTATCGATGCTACTGTTATACGCAAATAAATTGTGCTGCAGTTCAGGTTCCAGAAGAGACACTTTAAAAAGTCTACCTTCCTATTAAAATCACTCAGAACATTTCAAGACCTTTCACATTTTCCAGCTTCAGTGTCTCACCTCTGCTGACGCGGTGGTATTTTTTTGAAGAATGAACAGAAGCAGAATTGTCACATCAAACCTGTTTGTGCTGACCTTTCTGGAAGGGCCTTGTGACCCCTCTTTCCACAGTTCTCTAGCTGAAAGAGCTAAAGTGTGAATTATGAAATCTGACCGTTGAAGTGCGACACTTTTTCCCCTCCTTTGTAAAGATTTGTAAATTAGTCTTTAAAAGCATGAATGTTCTCTTTCTCTCAAAAGCACCTCAAAAGCAATACACAGTGGTATCAGTTCATACACCCAGCGGTCATCAACTCATGCTTATCTGAACTAGGCCTTTGCTATATTTGGATCTCAGAACAGATTAAGATACAGTATTCATGTTGATCCTGCAGCTCTGTTTAAATCAGGCACAGGGAAACCTGGCCCCCCAGATGTTTTGGGACTACAACTCTCATGGTCACTAGGTAACAGGACCAGTACTCAGGGATTATGAGACTTGTAGTCCCAAAACATCTGGAGGGCCAAGTTTCCCTGTGCCTGATTTAAATGCTGCAAAACTAAAGAACACAGTGCTATAATTCTTCTTTACTATTGTAAAAGTGCTCCTCCAAAATAACCTTGTTCCTGTGGGGACCTTTTTTATTCAAGCCACTTCTTTTACAGGCACTTCTCACCTGAATCTTCACTTGACGCATATCCACAGTTGAAATTAAATTAAAAGTTTACATGGTGCTGACTCAGCACATGTTTGAAATAAGTTTGAAATAAGTTTGAAATGTTTGAAATACGTTTGAAATGAAATATGTTTGAAATGAAGACTTAAAGGATCAAGTAGGATATTGGGCCATTGTTTTAGCCATATATATGGCTATGAAGTAAGGGAGCAAGATAAGAGATGTTAGGTGTGGATGTGTATCATCCTCCCAATAACTATTTAAAACCAGAAGTACTGCTTGCTTCCTGAATGGTGATTAGGTGGTGAGAAGTGGTGGGAACAGAGGTTCCCCCCTTCCTTCATGCAGTTTTACTGCGCTCTCTCTTTCTCTTTCTCTTTCTCACACACACGCACCCCACCTGAGTGGTTTTATTTCCCTAATTTCAGATGCCACTCATTTGGAACTTTGTATGCAGGTCATGTGCTTGAGGAGCACTGAAACTGAAATCAAGGACAGGGTTAGGTACCACTTCTGAAATCCAGATAGTCCCTCTAGAAGTGGCTTTTCAGATTTAATAAGGGCCAGACACACACATGAAGAACATCTAGTTCGGCCTTCAACTGAGAGGATACTTTTTCTATTCCATTAACCATGAAATCTAACTCTGTTAGATTTGTAAGGATTGCCTTTGTACATTAGTCTTAAAAAACATATGCGGTCTTGAAAAAAATCTCTCTCTCTCTCTCTCTCTCACACACACACACACACACACACACACTACTTCTGATGGAAATAGTCACTGTCTACTTTTAGATTATACAGTTTACAAATAGGATAAAAAGAGCTACACAAGTCTTTCCAAGTCACAGTGAAATTTGAAAGGTTGCCCATCCGATAGTTGGTTCATACATGCCTGTTCATATAACACAGGGAAAGGAAACCTGTTGCTGAACTACAACTCTTATCTTTCCTGACCATTCACCATGTTGGCTAGGGCAGATGAGAGTTTCTCCCATTACCCTGATGCTTAGTCATGCTGACTTGGGCTGGGAGTTGAGTATAGATAACAATATAATGCACACTTGCTGGATAGCTCAGTTGGTTAGAGTATGGTGCTGATAATGCCAAGGTTGCAGGTTCGATCCCTGTATGGGGCAGCTGCTTATTCCTGCATTGCAAAAGGTTGGAGTAGATCAGGGACATCCAACTCCCAATAGACTGTGATCTACTCACAGTGGGAAAGAGATTGCTGAGGAGCCAGAGATCTGCCAGGAACACCCCATGATCTACCAGTAGATCGCAATCTACCTGTTGGACATGCCTGGACCAGATGATCCTTGGGGTCCCTTCCAACTCTATAATTCTATTATTCTAGGTTATAATGGAGCACAGAAATGCCCATATTTCACAGCGATATTTTATATAATGGCATGTCAACTCACTGCCTCTGAATGTGCATTCTCATTTCTATGTATTTTATAATGCGATTGTGATTCTCACCTAATTACTCATAATATATGTAAAATACTCTCCTCCCCTCCCAGCTCCCAGCTCAAAACAATAGACTTTTCAATGTATGAAATGGTTACTGTCAAAATTGGGGAAATACTGCTGCTTGAATTCATCATTATGCAAGCAGGTATGATTCTAAACTGGTTATTATTAATGTTCAGCTGTCCAAACAAAGTGAACAAACTAGAGAAACTGTTCTTATCTATTTTTTCTATTTTTTACTCTGATTGCTTGCAATATAGGAGACTGAGACTAAATTGCTCTGTAGTAAAGCAATAACAGGACGCGGGCGGTGCTATGGTCTAAACCACAGAGCCTAGGGCTTGCCGATCAGAAGATCGTCAGTTTGAATCCCTGCAGTGGGATGAGCTCCCGTTGCTTGGTCCCAGCTCCTGCCAACCTAGCTGTTTGATAGCACGTCAAGTGCAAGTAGGTAAAAAGGTACCACTCCGGCAGGAAGGTAAACGGCGTTTCCATGCGCTGCTCTGGTTCGCCAGAAGCGGCTTAGTCATGCTGGCCACATGACCTGTCTGAGGACAAACACTGGCTCCCTCAGCCTATAGAGCGAGATGAGCGCGCAACCCTAGAGTCATCTGCAACTAGACCTAATGGTCAGGTGTACCTTTACCTTTAAAGCAATAACAACTGAGTAAAGCATTGACCGTGTAAATTGGAAATCCCAAAGATCCAGAAAAGTCTGCATCAACAGGACTTTTGAGTCTTTGGCTATGTTCACATTACCATTTACTCTGGCTCCAGCGCACTCGCATGGCTGGTGTTTTAAGCCAAAGCACACATGGCATTAGCCACAATCCATAGGTATCCTGTAGTTTCTTGAGAACTGATGCATTTCCCCTCAAACCAGCTTCCATCTGATTTGAAAATGTAATCTGTGGTTAAGTTGAGGTGCACAGATGGCAGCTACTGAATAGGAGTTTGGGGCGGGTGGGAAACAAATCAGGTAGCATCAGGCGAAGACATTGGTGCCCCCTCTCTGGTGTGTGACTTGAAATATGACAAGGAAAAACAACCTCGCCACATTTTAAGCAGGAACTGTGTATGTGGTCTTTCTTTCTGATATGCTTCCGTCCTCCCCAGCCACAACCTCTGCAAACCATTTTTTAAACTGCAAAAATGATTTGTATTGCCACTTCTGCTGGATTGCAAAGCTCTATAGGTTGTGATGAAGGCCTGTTCTTATAAACATTTAGCAGGGCACAATATCCAGGATCCAACCCAATTGATTGGAGCAGCTGAATTCAAAGTAAAGACCTGCAACGTGAGTGTGTTTGACTTTGTATAATTTTCAGCCCTTTCCCTTGTCTTGTGGAATAAGTAGAAGGAGCCAGTATCAAGAAAATTATTGAGTAGAGAACACTCCCCCTTCTCCTAAAATTAACGTCCACTGTTTCAGTTTTTTCTTATAACAGTCACCTAGAGTAGAGTAGAGTAGAGTAGCTTAAATGTGCTTTCTTAATATCTCTCGTTTTAACAAGGAATCAAATCATTATGGGAAGGATTTCTGCTTTTATATAAGGTACCAAGCCAGTGTTGAGGACAGAATCTATAGCTAATGTCCTGTTTAAAATAAGTTTTTTTCCCCCATTTTACACCCATAGGGTCTTCTCAACATTACCTGGGTGCAAGTCCAACTGAATTCACCAGCAGTGCTGTAATGCTAAATTCTGAAGAGCAAGGCCTTATCATAACAGCAAGTGTTGTGCTGGCTTCTCCCCATAGCCAATGGGGGGTGGACCTAACCCCCCCCCCGCTAAATCAATAACAAACAAACAAAAATACTTAATGGAGGTTGACACCTCTCCCCCCCCCTCCCGCCCCATAAATCCTGGCTACACCCTTGCTTCTCCACTTGCTTCTCTTAATGCTCTGCCAATTAGAACATCAGACTAGTACTGGAGAGACCTGTGTTCAAATCTATGAAGCTCACTGGCCGACAGCCTAAACGACCTTCAAGGGTTGTGAAGAGACAAGGAGGGGGCAGAATGCTGACATGAGTTCCTTATTTTTAAATGCAATAAAATAAATAAGCATCCTATGTTAGTAGCTTGGGATAGCTCAGTTGGTAGAGTATGAGACTCTTAATTTCAGGGTCGTGGGTTTGAGCCCCACTTTGGACAAAAAAGATTCCTGCTTTGCAGGGGGTTGGACTAGATGACACTCGTGGTCCCTTCCAGCTATACAGTTCTGTGATTCTATAACTAAGATGGTGAAGGCTCTCTGCCCTCTATTTTCCTGGAGTATCTATAGCAGTGGAGGCAGGTGATTCGCCCTGTCTCCTAGCCAATGTTATCTTAGCTTCTTCCTTGGGTTCCCCAGGCTGGCAGATGAGGGAGTCATTTATGCTCCACTGAGGGAGGGAAGGTGGATGGGATGGTTGGGCCACTCACAAGTGGAAATTCACAGTGCCGGAGTCCTTCTGGTCTAGTCATGTAAACATCTGGCAGAGCAGCAGTAGCTATAGAAGAAACCTGAAGCAGTGTAACACCTGGCAGCTTCCATTGTGGAACTTTCCCTGGGACAGACTTGGCTTTCTTCCTCGCTGATGGATTTGTTGAGTCCCTGTCAGGGAAAAGGGTGGGATATAAATATGAAATATACAAGCTCAGTACATAACAAAATAATATATTGCTATTATTAAAGTGGTACCTCAGGTTACAGACACTTCAGGTTATAGACGCTTCAGGTTACAGACTCCGCTAACCCAGAAATAGTACCTCAGGTTAAGAACTTTGCTTCAGGATGAGAACAGAAATCACGCAGCGGCGGGAGGCCCCCATTAGCTAAAGTGGTACCTCAGGTTAAGAACAGTTTCAGGTTAAGAACCGACCTCCAGAACGAATTACGTTCTTAACCCGAGGTACCTCTGTATTTATTTATTTTAGGTGGCAAGGTGCTGTTGAACGTGGTAGACTTTTTCACAGGGCCTTTGGGGATGTGTTACAAGCAACTCCTCATGTACATGGGGGTTATGTTCCGAGTCACTGCACATTTAATATTGGAAACACCATTGAAAATGCCTGCAAACACCACAATCGCTCCCTCCAAACCTCCTTGCTCAAACTCAAACTCTCCACAATCCTCAAAGGTTGGTGCAAGGGCTCATGGGATTGCTAGATGCTGTTTTCACACGGTTTTGCAGTTTTTGCCCCTTTTTGTGTTACTTCCGGGTTTGTAGCAATACATGTGTGTGCGGTCGTGCATGCTTTGAACACACTTGAATGGGGAGTTGCCTGTAAATAGATTTAGGCTGTGATTCTATACAGTCTTATGTAGGAGAAAGTACCACTGAACTCCATAGGGCTTACGTATGAGGAGACATGTCTTCCTGTTAATTCTGTGCGGTGATTGTAGGATTATGTCCTTTTAATGTTTCATTCGGATGTAAGTCGCCTTGAAAATCATTTAACGGAAAGATGTTTTTATAAAAAGTAAAAACATACTCAGCAGTGATTCATTCTATTCAGGTCCCCAAAACCTAGGAACCTAGATGCTTTTAAGAATCCTTGCTTCTTCCTTCCAGAAGATAATTGTAGATTTGTTTACTTGACAGGAACACAGAGATAATTTTCTAGCTGTGACATGATGTAAAACCTAGGAAATTAATAGAGAAGTAACTGTATCTGGTTAAATTAACAAAATAACTCAACCTAGATAGCCTGAAGCTTAAATGAGAACAAACTCTTTGGACCAAGACTGAGGCAATAAATAATGTGCGGGTGGAACATTTATGTCATATCTAAATGAAGACTAAGGATAATTTGTCTAAATTAATGGGACATGTCCAACCAGCATATCATTTAGTTACTAAAAAGTAAACAAATTCTCCCACTTATTCAGGGAAATGAATATTTTTGCATCTTATTCCTGCACAAGCATAACTATCTACATTTTAAGCAAGGAAAAACTCTGTTCCATAGAATCATAGAATGGTAGAGTTGGAAGGGACCCTAAGGGTCATCTAGTCCAACCCCCTGAAATGCAGGAATCAAAATCCATCAGAATCATTTCACCAAATGTCACTTTTGTAGCATAGGGTTTTGTGGATACATACTAACAGCAAACAATAAAAAATTCTGAGTGTATATATATTTATGTAGCCAAAATAACATGTACACCAGAGCTTTCCCAACTGTGTCGCGTTAGTGTGTCAGCTGCAGTGTGTCGCACAAACACTACCTGCACTCCTCCTAGCGCTGGAAAGGGGTTAGTTTAACCTCCGGTTTGCTAGTAAAACTGTAAGGCTGTGCTGCAAAATGATGCATATCTAAAAAGTGTGTCACCAACATGAAAAGTTTGGAAAGCTGATATATATATAAGACTTGCAGGCTTGCTGAACCCCCCAAGTTTTGCAGAAATAACAAAAATAAAAACAAAAACATTAGGGAGAACCCAAAATATCTTAAGGGGTCACATTCCCTTCTGCCCTACCTTCAGATGGCCCAATACCAGTGGTGGGCAGGGCTGAAATGTAGCTATGTGAAGTCAGCATACTTATCTACAGTTCCGAGGGTTCTCAGGAGGGAAGCTTTGGCTGTTAAAGTGGTATAAGAGTGTTTTAAATGTATGGTGTGGATGTGACCATGTTTTGTCATTAACACTGAGAATGCTTGATTCTGTGTTGCTCTCGACTTTTCATTATCTTGACAAGCTTAAGGCACTGTACTCACATGTCTGTTTGATAACTTTAATAAAGGAGGACAGTAATAGAATCCTAGCCCAAAGGCACCTGGTGCAATATAAAAAACCCACAATCTAAACACATCGCAGCAGGGGAAGAAAAATAAAAACAGAAACCTCTAAATTTTTTTTTTTTTTTAAATACCAAAACAGAATAATAATAACAACAACAAGCACTAGTTCACCAAAGTGGACACACTAAAACCAGCCATAAACGCAGACAATAAAATCACTAATACCAACAATCAATGATAAAAAATTAGTACCACAATTAAAGCAGGAAACAATTTTTTTAAACTCTGCATATAACAAGCATATTCTGTAATATTAACCACCAATAAATGAGTTCTGAAATTTTATACACACGCACACACACACTGACATGCTTTGATCAAATGATGAAATATGGAGGAGAGTTTGAGGAAAGTGTTAATTCCACCATAAGTTGGAAATAATATTCTTCCCTAATGTGCAGCTGCAAAGTGCTCGTAATTCCATATCTCTGTTGCTATGCAGCCTGGCACGTAGAGCTGGCCTATGTAAGAGGGCCCACATTTCATCATTCCTTCTGGAGACAAAACATGAAGACAAAGAGTGGAGAAACTGCTGGAGAGAAATAATTGGAGATAAGTTAAAAATTGAAGACAGTTGGAGAACTGGACTTAAAGAATTGTGGAGTTTGGCAAATGGACTTTGTGGACTTTGTTCAAAGGAGGACTCTGAGCTCAGTTGGAGAGCATGAGACTCTTAATCTCAGGGTTGTGTGTTGGAGCTCCACATTGGACAAAAGACTCCTTCATTGCAGGGGGCTGGACTAGATGACCCTTGTGGTCCCTGCCAGCTCTATGATTCTATGAATTTGGCTATGAAAGCTAAATCCCTCTCTGGGCTCAGTGTGGGTATAGAGTATTTTGTATTCACTAAGTTAAGCAATTTCTGCTAAAGCAAGCTTAATTTTTTGACTGGGGATACACAACACCAAACAGAGAGCCTCACCCTGCTTTCACAGGGATTGAGGAATACCATATAGAAAGAGATGTTTTCTGAAACAAGAGAATACTTGGATAACTGTTTACAGAACAATACTTTCTGGACATTGGTTTTTTAAAAAAGCAAAAAGACAGACTTTTGGTCCAAAAAATTCTCTACTGCTTTTAAGCAATCAAACATATGCAGGCTAACTTGACACAGATTAGATATGGCTTCACAAGGGAGTATGCACTCTATGATCCAGTGGACCATAGAGATTTGGGTAAAAGAAAAAAGTAGGCCCTACTAGACTGAAGTTAATCCACCCCAAAAATATGTGTGTTTACGTAAGAGCTGGCATCAACATCTGGTATCCGTGGGCAGCTGCCAGGGCCATAGCACACTGGCAGAACCTACTGATGCCTGCCCCAACCCCACTTTTAAATTTGTTCCTCTGGGCCTAGTGGCTATTTTACTTCCCCAATCCTCTCCCCCAATGTAGTTCCAGGGCATTGTGAAAAAGGTAAATGCATGGTACCTGGACCTTGCTCCTCACCATTACTGACAGGTAAGGCTAGCAAAGCTTATCAACAAAGGAGGGGGACCAGGAGCTGGCCCTGTTTTGGAGAGAGAAGGAAAGACAAGCAGCATATACACTTTGATGAGGCTCTTAGCTCCAATAAATTGTTCCCCGCTGACAGCCACAGAGTCTCTTGAGTTGCTCCCTTGGTCATGAGGGAGTGAGGATGGTTACTTCTCTCAAAAAGTACATAATGCAGGAGGAGGAAGGGGAGGAGTAGAGTGACACACTCCTTTATCTCTACTGTATGTGCCATTCAGAGCTCTGATTCTACTAGAGGCAACTTTTTGCCCAGATTCCTTGGAAAAGTGAAGTGTGTGAGTGAGAAAAAGATAGAGACCCCTCTTTCTGTTTCCCAGGGGTTATAATTGCAGCCTCCAAGGAAGAGTAAGATCCAGTGAATTAGCATGGACAGGCTTGAACTTTGAAATAACACAAACATAAAAGTTTTCAATCAATAGATTTTGCTAAAATATTAACCTTCCAGTACAACATAAAACTTACATGGTTTTAAGTCTTGCAGATTTACACTTACATGGAAATAGATCTCCTTGATTTCAATTGAATTTATTTTTTCCAAATTACCGGTATTATTATTATTATGATTATTTATTCAATTTATATACTACCCTTCATTACAAGATCTCAGGGCAGTTTACCTCAAGATAAAATACAAGGTAAAAACATAAGTAAATAGATAAAAGCAAAGCAACAAGACTATAACCCACTAGTTATTTAAATAATGTCTCAACTATGTACAGTGGAAGGGGAAGGAAGAGAACCTATAAACTGCACATGTGTACACTACACACACACACACACACACACACACACACACGCCTTCTTTGCCTTTTCTTGCATTCCTATGGTGCTTAATGCCTGCCGCTGTATAACTTTTCAGAATTAGGATAGACTACCGCACTCACAGGACAGGTACTGACATGACAAAAACGCATTGAGATTCCTCTTGCTAGGTTAAATTATTAAGGCTCTTCCTCAAACAAGAATTACTGGATAATCCTAAAACAATCTCTCAACTAGCCATTTGCTTGCAAAATTGGCAAAAAGCCAGGGCGTCAGTAACCATAAAATGCTGTCCTTTAATTAAGATAACAATTACAGGGGGAGGGAATTGTTTCAGCATGAACATTATTTGTTCCCTGGCTATAAAAGGATTGTAGTAACTTTAAGCTATTATTTATTATCCTAAATCCCATTTTCACATACCTTAACACACCAATTACACATTACCTCCAATGTGTTTGGTGAGCCAAGCACCCGCAGGCTGTGTCGATGTGAGTTATCTTTGTCTGTGGGGTGGGGTGCAAAGCAGGTTGTATCCTGCTTTGCCATCTTGCATTAGACTTATATTTATAAAGGCACATGAAGGATCTTAGGTTCCTTAATCAAACCAGTGGGAGAGAGAAACTTTTATTTTTATAAGTAGGAATATACAATTAAAGCTGCAACTCTGTACACACTAACCTCAAAGTAAACCCCATTGAACTGAATGGGGCTTACTTCTGAGTAGACATGTATAGGATTGCACCTTAAAGCTGAATTCCCATACAAGATATACCTGGGATTAAGTCCCACTGAACCCAGTAGAACTTGCTTTTTACTTAAAATTTGTACGAATGTGCTTTACAAGGCCTTATACTTTTAAAAAATTAAGAATGCTGGATCTCATAGCAGACCTAGTTGTGCTTATTATAGAATATCTGTCACTCAAACACACTCAGCAATTGTTACTTTCTCGGTGGCAGTTATGCAGGGGGTGTGCATTGTATTTCTGAAGCATTCCCAAAAGTCCCCAAAGGAGAGAGCAGTCATTCACCGGGGGAAACCCCCAATTAATTAGTAACAGCAGCTGGAGCATATGAGTGGCACATAGTTCTTCCATATTTTTTAGGACAGCTTGCATTTGGATCCATGTGAGACTCCATATCGTTGCTTTGCTTGGAAAAGTTCTGAGGGATCTGGGAGAGAGAGAGTATGCACAACTTGACTCTCTTCTCCAAATAAGTCCCATGAAATACAAATTGCAAAAGAATTGCATAGAGGCTCTGGGGGGAGAAATGAGAAAAAAGAAAAATACCAGAGAAAGAAAAACAAATGAAAGGAAATTGCTTGAATATAAATGAGGACCCAAGAACGAAGTAGGATATGAGACAACAGACAAACTATTTCAACCAATTTCCATATAATTCTAAACCAAACCATATTTCAAAAAGTTGTTGAGCAAGAACGATACTGCTGGCATGGACACTGCTTGCAGCTGCAGTATTCAGTATATATCCGGACGTATGGCAACCCTAACAGAGAGCCAGTGTGGAGTACTGATTTGAGTGTTGGACTAGGACCTGGGAGATGAGAGTTCACATCACCACTCAGCTATTGAAGCTCATTAGATCAGTGTTTCCCAACCTTTTTTGGGCAAAGGCACACTTGTTTCATGAAAAAAATCTCGAGGCACACCACCATTACAGCCCCGTGACGTCAGCGCGCAGCGTCACGGGACATGAATTGCTAGCAAATTACATAATCACCTCCTTGAGGGCTGGCTCATCTTCTCCGAAGGCAGAACCCCATTAATTAACAGCACAGACTCACACCATAGCCAAGACGAGGGGGGAAAACCTCAGTCATGCACAGTCATGCACATGTGGGGGCTAAATGAGGACGAAGACCGGGCAGAGAGCAGGGTTCAAATCACCCCACCTGGCCAGGACAATCCCTGGGTGCTCCCTTGGGCCACTCGCCTGACCCACCTCGCAGGGCTGTTGTTGCGAGGATAACACGGGGAGAACCACGCGCGCCCCTGGGAGCTCCTTGGAGGAGAAAGCGGGCGATGAATGCAATGCACAAAATATATGAGAGGCGACCAGGTTTTGCAGGTGAGGGGCCCCCGCCAGCCTCCGCTTCCAACACCCGGCACAACGACGCCGAAGTTTCCCCCCGGGCTCGGCTCGGGGAGCAGCGCTGCTCCCCCCCGGCTCCCCTTCGCCCTCCCGGCTCTCTCTGCCGCCCACTGGGGACCCCCCTCACCTGCCAAGTCCGGAGCGCCGGTGGAAGTTGCATGCATGCATGCAGGGCGCCGCGTTGCCATTGCATTGCACTGCACTCCGTGCAACGCCTGCACGCATGCATTGCCTTGCACGCCCGCCAAGGGGTCTCCCCGCGGTCCGATGCTTCCCCTCCGGCGCGGATGCAGCATTGCAAAAATAAAACCCCCCCGACGCAGCCCTACCTGGGGGGCAGCCTCCGCGGGGATCCCCGGGCTCCATCCTGCCGCCCGATCTCCGCGGGGGCGCAGGCAGGCTACGCGGGGTCTGCGCGGAAGAGCCCCTGCCCGCCCGGCCGCCGCCGCCGCGCTCATTCCATGGCCGGGAGAAGAGCGCTTCAAACAAAACGCCCGGCCCGCCAGGCCACGCTGGGAAACGTAGTTCGCGCACCCCGCGCGGGCGCGGAGCCCAAGGGCGAGGGGACTACGGATCCCGGCAGCCCCCACGCCGGGGACGGAGGGGGAGAGGCCGGGTGCAGGGATGGAGGGACGGGTGGGTGAGCGAGTGAGTGAGTGGCAGCCGCCAAGCCTTGGCCGAGAGCCAGGAAGGGCCTCCCCGGAGGAGGAGGGAGGCGCAGAGCGGGAGGGAGGGAGGGAACCCCAGGGGTCATCTAGTGACGGCGCCCCAATCGAAAATTTGACTTAAAAAAAAATCTTTCAAATTTTTTAATTTTTCCCGCGGCACACCAGGCAACATCTCGCGGCACACTAGTGTGCCGCGGAACAGTGGTTGGGAAACACTGCATAAGATGACCTTGGGCTAGTCACCGTCACATACAGACACAAGTTTATTTGTATGCTGCCTTTCCATAGTTCAAACCATGCTCAAGGTGGCTCACAACATGATTACAACATAAGAAACATAAATAAAATGCACAACCAAACTGAGCAATTTCCACATTAATCATAGTGAGATCCAAAATAAAGATAACAAAAAATTAGCAGCAATCACAGCAACATCTCTCCCACACCAGCAAAACTCCCCAGCCCTAGAGTCTGTTCAGCAGCCTCAGCTTTTGTAGCCAGAGTCAGTCAGAGTCCCGCTGTCCCTGGCCAGGTGGGAAAAGGCCTGCAAGGCAGGGGGCAAATATTCCAGGACTCTCAACCTAACCTACTCACAGGGTTGTTGTGGGGATTAGAACCATACACAAAACCTTGAGCTCCTTGGGGAAAAAAGGAGGGGGAGCCTGTCTGGATCTCAGCCTCTTGAAACACATAAGCACTTACCCCTATTCCAGATACTGTATTGTGGTTCTCAATGCAGTAAGAAAACTGTGTAACAGGTATGAGTGTTTTCCAAGCAGTTCTCTTGACACAACGGCATCTTGCCTACAAAATCTGTTGTAAAATGTAGAAGAACTTTATCAAGTGCACAACTGAATGCACAGCTCTAAGTCCTTGGGAGTCATTTCAAGAGAACTCCATTCTGAAGTTTTTTGTGTGTGGATCACAATACTAAAACATTGGCTCACTTTTTAAAGATATTTGCATAAAGAGTTAATTATTGTTATTTCCCCATTATTGCTACTTCATCCAGATGATTGTTAGGTGACTTTCCCCCCTTTCATTTCTATGCTGCTTTATATTTTTAAGAAAAAAAAACCTCAAAGCGATTTACAGCCTGTATTAAAACATCAAGTAAAACATTTGAGAATAAAACATTACTCAAGAAAGTATACATTTAAAGCAACATAATAAACAGGAAACTAAAATATTATCGTAAAGATTTCAAAACAAAAGGTCAGCTGCAGAATGCACATTTACTGCAGCAAAGTTAGCAACAATAAAAACTTCAGGGATGGGGGAGAAAAATAAACTGGTAACAGCAAACACAGCAAAATTTCTAGTTAAAATTAAAATAAGGGCCACAGTAATGCTACCAAATTTCATTTATACAATTTCCTATTTATTTTGGCTATTTTGTCTGCTTAGCAAAAACATTTTAAGGTCACACCTATAGCAATGTACACCATCAGAGTAACACACCTCCAGGACCTTCGCCCTTCAGCCACTTGGAGAGTTGGCAGTAAAGAGAAACTCTTTGCCCACATGGTTCAAAGTAAAATGTTTTATTGCCTTGAGTCACAAGACAATTATTCACACTACATACATGAATGTAGAGATGCTCGTGCATCATAAGCTATACACTAATAACAAACCTGGTCTTAGGAGGCTGTAATCAAAATCATGGACGTAGCCAGGTTTTATGTTGGGGGGGCACAGAACCGAGTTATTTGTGATGTGATTGGTTAGTTATTTATTTCTATTTGTTTACTTGATTTAGGGCAGGGGTTGGCAAGGTTTACCTCGCCTGGGCCGGTTCACTCCAGTGGAGATCCCTCTGTGGGCTGGATCGCATGCGCAATTTCTGGCATCTGCGCAGACGCGATTTCTGGCGCCACGGAAGCGAGTCCCCACACTTTTAGCGAAGCGTGCGGGGACTCACCGAGAGGGTGGCTCGGTTCGGAGGCAGCTCATGGGCTGGTTAAACGACCCTCGTGGGCTGCTTGTGGCCCATGGGCCTTAGGTTGCCGACCCCTGATTTAGGGGGTGCAGCTGCACCCCCGTCTAGGCCCATAATCAAAATGGTAAGAGACTCAAACTGAAAACATTTCTTCCCCAGTGTTTATTTTTTGGGGGGAATAAGTTCACACAAGACTGCTGTTTTATATTTGTTTTATGGTTATCTTTTGTAGGTTATCTTGAAAATCTATATTAATAAAATTATGTTTTTTGTGGTTGTTGTTTTTTTTAAACCAACTGCTGGATGCTGGTGGCTATTTATCTGTCTACACACATACACATTTCTCTGAGAAAGTGTGGGAATGAGTCGTGCCAGAAGCCTGTGGCCTTGAACTGGCCCACCACAGCTGGCATTCCAACTCTGAACAGAAATCAGGAGGGAGGGAAGCACAACTTGGAGAGACAAACCCAAGTACAAATAATACAATTAACACCAATACTTCAACTACACTGACACTTGAGCTGCCTTGATACGTTTGTGCTTCTCTCTTTTTCCTTTGTGAGGGGAGATGCATGACGCACACGCGCCTTTATGTCTCTCAGAGCTTGCGCGCTACCAACTGCCTGTGGACTTAGAGCCCTTCGAGGCCAAACTCACAGCAACCCCAGCCCCTTTTTCTCTTGGTTTTTTTTTCTTCCAGCCGCTAGGCTAGAAGCTGGCAAAAGTTTTTCTAGCTCTCTCTCCCCTTTCCCGCCCCTTTCCACCGCTGGCAGCAACGCCCCTCTTATTCGCACTGCCTCCTCCCCATAAAGGAGGAGCCGTAGACGGAGGGAGCAGAGCGTAGTCCGTAGCATCGCCCGCTTGCTTCGTAGTGCGCGTTTTGCTTAGCCATCATGACCAAGCCTGAAATGCCCGCGCCGGACTCCCCGTTGAAAGTGGGGCGCTCCCCTGCAGGTAAGCAGGCAGGGCGGGAAGCTTAGCTGCGAGCTGGCGAGGACCTGTCTGTGGCTGGAGAGCCGTATAGCAACCACGCTTACTCAGGAGGGGGCTAGGGAATGCATTCGCAGGGATAGGTAAGCAGGGCTAAGACTAGTGCGCTTCAGCACAAAATCTCGCCCTCTTTGGAGATGTTTGTTCCCTCAACAACAACCGTAGTTTTCTTGAACCAATAGCTAGGAATGAGGCAGGGTGTTACTGGCTCCTAATCTTTTGTGTGTCGCCTAACACCGAATTTATCCCCCCCCCCCAAAAAAAAAAAATGAATGTCGGAGAAGAAAAGATGAGAGCCTCGAGGTTGTAAACAGTGGCGCAATAATGCTCCTTCTCTCCGCCCACCTTGGTGGGCGTGTGCCTCTCGCGCTGTCCTGGAAGTGCAGCTGTTATGTCAGCCTGTGGTAAAAGCTTTCTTCCCCGCCTCCCCAGATGCGTACGAGGGCCGAACTGCGCACGAGCCTAAGTGGGTCGTTAGAAACTACGGCAGGTCCCCTCCCCCTCTGCGCTGAGTGGGAGGCGGCGCGCAATGCGCCTAGGCGGAGGCGAGTTTCATGGAAAGCTCGGCCTCCAGAGCGCGATCTCTGCGGAAAAAAGAGGCGGCTCTCCCACTGAGTGTCGTTTAAAGAGCGCTTAAACTAGCAAGCCTGAACAGGACCGTGCACGCGTGGTGTTCTCTCAGTAAAGGCAGTTCTGCATTTCTAGAGCTGCTCCCATTGGGAAGCTCGGTTGTAACAGAGTTTGTTTACCCCTCAAAAGAGTTGCTTCAAACTTCAGACGTCTTCTCTTAACACACGTAGAAACCTTCAGGCTTCAGAGTTATTGGCCTGTTTGTAGTTAACAAACTTGTACTGTAGTTATTCCCAGGGCTTTTCAGGGGGAACTTACCGGAACTCAGTTCCAGCACCTCTCAAGTGGGTTCTGGCAGCTCTCAGTACTTAACCTGAGGTACCACTGTAATGGTATTGCGACTTGTTGATGAGGTGTTTGAAAATCAAGGTGGTTAACAAAAACGTCCTAGATAAAAATATGAAAGCGAGGCTGCCCAGTCATCACTTTGCCCTGTGTGTAAAAACCAGTGTTTCCTCTAGCTAAGAATCAAAGCACTAAGCAGTTCAAAAGTCTTAAGTGTTTTTACTTTTCTTGGTTCCCACCAATTAGTGGTGAGCCAGGTTGCTCCCTGGAGCAAGACAGTTTGAGCATATTACACCAATCTTGGCTTGACTGCACTGGCTACCAGTTAGTTTCCAGGCCCAGTTCAAAGTGCTGGTTTTGACCTATAAAGCGTTAAATGGCTCAGGTCTTCAATACCTGAAGGACCACCTCTTTCCATATGAATATACCAGGACCCTGAGATCATCTTCTGAGGCCCTTCTTCATGTGCCTCCTCAAGAGGTCTGGAGGGTGGCAACACAAGAACAGGCCTTCTCTCCAGCAGTTCCCCGTCTGTGGAATGCTCTCCCCAGGGAAGTTCACCTGGTGCCTTCATTATACACCTTTAGGCGACAGGCAAAAATGTTCCTTTTTAACCAAACCTTTGGTTGATTTGATTGACATCCTATGCGCTTTTAGAATGTGGGGGGTTGGGGGGGTTAGTGGGTTGTTGTTTATTTTGATTATGCGGTTTGTGGTTTTATATTTTGATTTTATTCTGTGAACCACCCTGACACCTCAGGGTATAGGGCAGTATATCAGTTCAATAAATAATAAATTAATAATAATAATAATAGGGCTGTGATTGAAAACAAGAGCGTGAGATTGTGGTGGTGAAGAAGACTGGATTAGGTGCAAGGCAATCTCAAAAAGAGACAATTGCACATAAAGTACTTTTGTAACCGAAGAAAATCTTTAATATAAAATATTTTAATAAAATAAAACCCCCGCTCAAAGAATGAAGATTGAGCCAGTAGATAAATTTCATCCTGACCTATCTTGCAGGGTTGTTATGATGATGAAAATAAGCATTAGTTTCCTAGCTGCACCAGGAATCGATCAAAGCTTGTAAAAATTGCAGCGTTTTTTTCTGATCAATCCAAGTCTTCCATATCTGAATGTCTAATAAAAACTGCATTTCACCTCTTTTAACCACTCTTGTGCCTGAAGCTCATATCCAGGACTATTTTGTTTCTTTGTTTATTGTTAATTCAGTCTATTTCCCACTCTTTCTTCTGAAGCAGCCCAGGTACTATTTACTTAATAAATTTATACCTTGCCTCTCCACAGAAATGTTTGAGGTGACTCACACAAATAAAATATGTAATGAAATAGGTTCCATTTAAAACTAAAACTGAAAAGTGCAGATAAGACACCTTTTAAAAAAAGGCAAATGAAAAGGACTTTATTTGGTTCCCAAAAAACACAAGTCTAGGCAGCAGAGCTACAAGGTTACAAATATGCCTTCATGGGAGTGCATTTAACCAAAGTTAAATTTAAGTCTCTGCTTAATCTGGCAATTTTTAGATGTAATGCCTTGTATGACATGGGAAAACAGTAATTTATTTCAACAATTATATCTGAAATATCTTTAAGTTCTTTTAAAGATGAGTTTGTTTGACGTTGCTCAACATTGAAATTATTGTTGCCAGGTCATCTTCAGCTTTAATTACTGCTAATTGGTTTTATAATTGACAGGCACGTTAACAGAGCATAATTATTACTTGGGAGAATGCAGACAGTCAAACGCATCATACCAGCACAAGAAGTACCTCTTTATTCTGAACTATTGGTGATAGATAAATGCAAACATTATTTGTCGTGGGGTATGCTCAGATCATGGCTACTTGGAGGCCAAATCTAGACTACAAAAGGTTTTGTTAGAACCCCCCCGGTTACTACTATTTTTTATATGATTTATCTAACCTATGGTTGCAAAGAAACTTTGAGACTGAAGGCAAAAACACTAAAAGATAAATCTTCTCTCTCCATATTTTGCAATGTTAGCCAAACCCTTTCAAGGATAGATTTAACTTTTCCATACTTGATGGCAAGGACTGTTAAGTTTTCTAAATAAGTGCAACATGCCCATTCTTAAGATGTATGGGAGCCGCAATACAAATGTGTGGGACAGCAGTGACTATGGTATTGACCCATACTGTATCTTGCCCGCCATTCTAAATATGTATTTGGCAACGTATGTCTTGCATAATGTGAAACAGACCAATTGCTTGGGGGTTATCTGCCAGTCACACATGTTATCACTGCTTTCCTCTACAGTCAAAGCTGGAGGTATGAGAGTTGCCAAGAAGCTGGAGAATGCACCTGTTGAAAAAAGTACCAAAATCCCAACGAGAGAGAAGACTAGGTATGTGTGCAGTACTGACTTTTCATGGTGTTAGTTAGAATGACTAGGTAGTGAATAAGTTCAGGTTTGGGGGAAAGAGGATGTCCAGTTATTTATTTATTTTAAAAAAATGAATGAATATACAGCTATATCACAAAAATATCAGAGATATATCAACTTGAATTATAAATAGTGTTACTGGCAACAATACTGTTGCAGCAAGCAATGAAGGTAAAGCAAAGAAAACCTGATAAAAATTAAAATAAAATATATTCAATGCTGAAAAATCATGCACAGGAAGTCCCCCCCCCCCCGAAAAATTAACAGTGTAAATCATGTTCACCTTTTATTCTTGGGAGGACTTTGTGGCTCCCCAGCCATTAGAGGCTTACATCAGAGTAGGACAATCTTAACCCTGGCCAGGCAGCAGTGAAGCATGGCAGAATTGTGTGTCTGTATCTGAAGATCTGAAGTCCTGCTCTTCATGGTGACTGGGGCAGAAGGGGATAGCAAGAACCCTGCTCTGTGTTACAATAGTTTGGAGCTGCAATAGCAATGAGGTCTGATACTATTAAGTGATGACGGTGGGAGCAGCTTAGAATCTAATGGATCTCAGGCCAGTTCAGACCCTCCATGCTCCCCAAGCATCCCGTTTGGGGGCATCTTCTAGGCTCATACCAGTGGGAATCCAACTGGTAAACTTGTGCACACATGCCATTTTGACGGACAGGAAGCTCTGTGCCAGAGGAGTGACACTGGCATCATTCCACAGGCACAGGTTGTCAGAGCTGTTTTAAGCTGAGTGGAGGGAGACTTTGGCCACATCCAATCTCCTCTCCCTTCTGCACAGTAAATAAGGAGTTTGGATTGCAGCCTTAGCATCAGGATGAAGCCTGTTGCCTAAAATTCCAGAACCAATACAAAATAGTCTCTTGGTTTGTTCTGCATTTTCCTCTTTCAAATAATAGCACAATAAATAACAAGCCCTGCAGACTTTTGTGACAAAGGTGGGATAGCTTAGTGAAGGCTTATATGATACATGAGGCAAAATTCATACAGTTTTGTTTTTATCTAAAATGAGGTGCATAGAAAGTTGGAAATAGGTGCTTGTAAAATTCTTTGGCAGCCTTGAGAAGTTGCCAGTAATGCAATTGTGTGGAAAATTGTCTTTTTACTTTCGTCTGGGGCAAAAGTTTATTATTTATAGTAAAACCACACATGCACAAAAAAGCCCCATTGTGGTCTTCCTTTCACCTTGCAAACACTATTCCTGGAACTGAGCTGATAACGTTCACTTCCTCTGCACATAAAGCCTATAAAACAACCTGCTGCCATTAGGAAGTGGCTATTAAATGGGGGTGGGGGACGACTATTTTAAGATGTGCTTGCTGAAATCTGTCAGGGGTTCAATTGTAGCTTAATCTTCTGGCTTCACAGCACAAAAGGAGCCTGTTTATACCATTTGTTATCCTGGGACAACAACCCCAGCCATTCCATTGGACTGTTGGAAAGAGAGAGAGAGAGAGATGGTTCTGCAGAGCCTCTCCCATTAACTTTGCAGAAAGACCAGCAACTTCAGACTCCTTCCTCCTCTTGCAACCTTTGATTTCCAGCTTGTCCATAGAATAATTCCCTAACTATGAGACAGTGCCTGTGTTTTCTTTTTTCCCTTCCTCACTCTCAGTTACTTTTCCTTTTGTGTTGTGTCTTTTAAATTGAAGGCCTAAGGGCAGAACTGTCTCATCACTGGCATTTGTATCTTGCTGTGGGGTGAAAAGCAGGATAAAAATGCTTTAAATAAATAGCATCCTAGAAATCATTCAGCCCTAATACAATCACATGTACGAGAGATCAGCTGCACCTTGTACTTGTCTGTTCCATCTCTACATAAGTAAGAACCGGTTAATATTACATATAAATTATGTAGAATACTTGGAAGTAAGAACAATGCAAATGTGATTTTTGGTTCTTACACACTTGCAGTAGAAGTATAGATTTGGTTGCGTCCTGCCTGTGGTGAAAAACTGTATTTGTATCTTGACTTAACTCATCTCAGAGCTTGATCAGTCCTCTGATTTAGACCTTGATTGTATCCAAAGGAGCGCTGAATATGTTACCTATCTTCTCTCTATGCCCTTCTGGCACTATTTGATCCAAAGTCAATACACTGTGATCTATGCAAGATTAGCAATGACTTGATTGAGGGTCAAATTTAGCGACAGGTTAGCTCTTGTGTGCTTGGTTTTTGTTTGCAATGTAGTAGCTGTTGCGGGGTGGGGGTCTGGATTGAGACCAGGAAGAAGGGATTTAAATTATTTCCCTTACCATCAGTCTCATTCTGAATTGTGGGCACTGCAGCTGCTATTTAGTAAACAGGATACAAGCCCACAAGGACCAGACACATGCCTAATGCAACATCTAAGTTGTCGCTAAATTAATATAAGCAGAGCAAAGTGCTCTGCGGGTTAGCAATGGATGGGGGAGAATTTAACAAACAGCATGAAGGGTTCTGGGAAGATTAAAGCCCTGGCTAACTTTCTTTTCCTTACTCCACAGCTCTCTCAATGTCATAAAAATGCAAAGCATGAGTATTCTGCTTTCAGATGCACTGGATAAAGTAAGTACACACAAAGTTGCCTTCAAGATTTCTCATTATTAATTATACCTCAATGATTATTTTAAAAAAAGAAACCTTCAAAAAAAGGTAGCAGTCTTCATCTGTTGTCGCAAAATCAACCATGAGCCTTGAGACCCTTTAAAACATGACAGATTTTTTGTGAACTTGAGCCCACTTCACCAGATGCATGAAGTGTTGTCCGTAATTGGCAGATATATAAAATACATGGGTATAGAGGAAGCAGTGGGACCAAATGGCCATGAAAGGGAAGGTATACTCTCTTACAATTCTTTGTAAAGCTTAAACATATACATGGTAGGTACAGTGATTATTTGCAAATACGCACTAGCCAGGAATTTGTACTCGTGAATTACTGCTACTGTGAATGGACACTGTACTTGTGCGCTTGTAACCAAACCATGGTATTGCTAAGCCAAACCATGGGTGAATGTGAACAGGCAAGTATGTGGCAAAAATTTCAGCAACGCTTTTCTTTCCTCAGTCTTGCTGCTGAACTTCCCAGAGCTAAGCCATGGTTTGACTTAGCATTGTATCCAGCCTTGGCTTCAGGGTTTGTCCAGGGAAGACAAACTAAGAGTCTGGGTTTGAACACAGCACTATTCCAGGCTATGGATAGGCTTTGGGGAGTGTGTTAGCAGCAGGGCTAAAGGAGGAGCAGAGTGGCCATGACTATTTTTGTGAGTACCTGTATGCTTCTTCACACTTAGATATGGTTTGATGTATCATCATGTGCAAACTGGGCCAATTGTATTTCGGGCCTAATTGTTCACCATTTCTTTGAGTTTATGCACTTGCACACACACTTCCAGCTGAGGATAACTCTTCATGTATCTGATGAAGTCTACTCTAGCCCCATTAAAGCTTATGCCACAGTAAATACGTTGGGTTTTAAAACATCACAAAGCTGCTTTTTAGATCCTGAATGGGTGCTAAGTGGGGGGAGGGGGAGAATCAAGGATTGCCCCTTCTACCCATGGCTTCCTTTGTCTGAAACACAGCAAAATGTGGTCTCATCAGATGGAAAGAACTTGCTGAGAAGACAGGACTGGTAATAATTATGGCACCACTCAAACTGTGTTCTGCACTTGGACCCACTGCATGATGTTTGCTTGCTAAATATGAACAAACAACTAATCTTTTTCGTGTGTGTGGCCATTTGAAGCCTTAGTACATTGCGTTTCCGTGTGCTGCTGTGGTTCGCCAGAAGCGGCTTAGTCATGCTGGCCACATGACCTGGAAGCTGTACGCTGGCTCCCTCGGCCAATAAAGCAAGATGAGTACCACAACCCCAGAGTCGGTCATGACTGGACCTAATGGTCAGGGGTCCCTTTAAATATTTTAGATATCAGTGACTTCCCTCCTTCTCTTTCCATGGTTCATTTTACATATTATAAATCCCTGTATATTTTACAAAAACTATACAATTCAGTATTCCATTATTGCATCCATCAAAACTTGTTTACACTGTTGAATTTATCTTTATGCTGCCAGCGTTTTCAGCTGCACACAATTATCTCCCATATATCTTCAATAAACATTTTCCAATCTTCTTTAAATATATGTTCTTGTTCTCTTATTCTATATGTTAAGTCTGCGAGTTGAGCTTATTTTGTCAACTTAAGTTGTCCTTCTTCAGTTGGGATCTCGCTCGTTTTCCATTTTGGGACTAACAAAACACAGGCTGCAGTAGTAGCATACATAAATTGGGTTTGGGGTTTTGTTTGTTTGTTGTGCTTCAAACAGCAAATACATTTTTCATCTAGCTAAGTTCCTTGTGTCTTTTTGACAATTTCTTTTTGACTTTTTTTACAAATGAGAAAGTTCAGAACAGCTTGAAGGTTGGCATTTTGGCAGTAAGTCTTTTTGCTATGGGGTTGGTCAATGGCACATGCTCTAGTGATCAGTGTACCACATAAATCTATCATTTGCATATGTTTCAGGAAGGGTGTGCTGGTTTTAAAGCATCCTTTCAGAAGAAGGAAGAGAGTTTGTAGTGCATCTCTCTGTCTGCTGTGTAGTCTTTTCTTCCTTCCTTCCTTCCTTCCTTCCTTCCTTCCTTCCTTCCAGGTGACTTTTAAAATCGTTGTTTTCCCACCTGCAGTTTGAAGTGGCACAGCTTGCTCTACTGTCTTACTCCGCTCACCAGACTTGAAATGACTAGAACATTTCTAGACAACAGTCTTGCAGTTCAACAAATGCTGCACAGTTGCTACATATTATTTGCACAGGATCTAGTCACCTTCACTTAGAAATCACTTCTGGTCATATCACACTTTTCTAAGTGCTCAGAGAGCAATAGCTTTGCTCAGGGCTTTTGTATTTTCAGCCGGAACTTGCTGGAACTCAGTTCCAGCACCTCGCAAGTAGGCACCATTGCCATTATAAGAGAACAAGGGAGGCATACATGGTAAATTCCGGCACCTTTTTCTAGAAAAATAGCACTGACTTTCCTAGGGAAATGTGATTATTTCCCATAAAAAGTTGAATCATTTGATCTTGGAGGACTCTATGAAATGAGTTGTCGGGTATCTTCTTCCTTGCTATTATTATTATTGTTTGTTTACCCTAACACTTGTGCTTAGCCAGAAAATAAATGGCTTTTAAGGAAGCTGAACCTTGACTGGTCACAAGTCCAAATCAAGGTGGGGGGAACCTTTGCCAGTGTTATTATGCTGGGCTTTGCTAGGCACACACAACAAACAAGTGTCTCTCCTTAGGAGTGTGATAGCAGGAGCTAATGCCACTTGTTTTTGGTTTCAGAGTTGGATGCCACTTAGCTGACAGTGTAGCCAGAGCATAGTAAAAGAATTAGAAAACATTAAGGGTGCTTTTATATGTGGTGAACATTGTGTTAGTTTTCCTGATTATAATGCTAGTGGCTCTGTCCCAATTTCTAATGTTCCTTTCACACTGCAGTACTTACTGCAGGGGCACCATCTCATGGGGGCCAAGCTATTATTGCCTCCCAATAATTTGGGGGGGGGGCAGGTCCCTCCAATGTTCCAAGAGATCAGGGGGTGGAGGCAGAGCCAAGCATAGTACAGCTTCTGTGGCTGGCTCCTCCTGCCATGGAAAGAGGCCCCAGCTCCATCGCATTGCCGTGCATGTGATGTCATACACGAGTGTCGTGATGCTGCAGGCCCCCCCCCAATCTGTAGCACAATTTGGCACCTCTGACTTATTGTCTTATAGAAATGCGGCTTTTTGACTGATATAATGGTGCATCACACTGAATTTCATTCACAGCAGAGGGCATGGTGTGACCCAACAATGAATGTCATTGGACATCATGATACTCCCCCACACTTTCTGCACATGCGTGCTTCTGTTCCCCCATGAAAATGGCAGGGAAGAACTGCATACTGGTATACCGCCTCAAATTTTGTCACTTCAAACAGATTTTTTTCTGGAATCAGATTAATGGATTATATAGTTTTCAGGAAGTCAGGTGGGGAAACAGAATAAACTGCCGTGTGAATGCATCCTTGGGCTAGCAGCCATCTCCCAGGCTTCCTTTCCTATTGTTGACCTTGGCTAGGATGGGAGGTAGTGTTTATGTGCCTTTGTATCAGGCACTGAAGGGGGAAAACCAGGAGAGAGGGAGGAGGGTAGGCAAAGACCATCACATGTCTGTTCCCCTCATCATCTGCTGCTTCCATACCATATGTTATTTAAAGGAACTAAATGTTCTTCATGTGTGGGAAGTTTCTTTGTTTGTTTAGTGTGTGTTTTTTGTTCGGTATCAAAATTCTGTTTTTCAATCTGTTAGCTTCATAATTCTTCCCACCATCACCACCCGTGTTTTCTTTTAATGGGTCTTTATTTCTTTTATCATTTTGATGTTTAAATTGCAAGGTTTCTGCTGAAATGGTTGTGTTTTATTAATGTTGTAAGACGTAAAAAAAAAAGCAAAAGCAGGGGTGTTTGTGCAGAACTAATAAGCCACTTCTGCCCGGTTGAATTTTAATGCTGATGGTTTGTAGTCAGGTATTCTTTCGTTCATATTCTTAACTTTTCCCTTTTCTTCAATCTTACAGCTCAGGCATAAATTCCCAGCAAGAGCCTCACAACATCAAAAGCCGCGGCCCACTCTGGAGAAGATTATACTGCCCAAAAGACTGTGCATTATTCAACAGCCTCGGAAATGTTAAAGATGTAGAGTAAAATATTCATATATTTGACAGACTTGCTCTTAACATAACAGCACTTAGCTAAAGAAGCAGTAAATGGACCAAATGGCTCCAGCAATATCTACTTTGTATTTCTCTTGCAATAAAAACTGTGTATGTTCAGTTTTTCATCCCACCCACGTCTTGAAATTTTGTTTGACTTTTCTTTGCTTTTTTGCATAGCTTCTGATTGGCCACAATACCCTTGTTTTAACATTCCCAAACCATCTTATCACAGCAGTTACTGCTTTGAACAGACAAGCAGTTTTTCTCTAGCCATAACATTGACAAAGGTAGTCATGTTATTGCCTCTTCATCCTTTCACTTCTGGGAATGTGGACACATTGGAAAAAAGTAGGATTGCTAAGTCTTCCTAACTTCTGTAAGTCAATTGACTAGAATTTCTGATGAAGCAGATCTTTGCTGGTGCAATACATTAATGAGCACCCAGATAAAGTGGGTCATTTTTACCCATAAAAAATGATGCTAGGGTTCAGTCCTGTTTTGGAAAACCACCCTACCTGCCTTGGAAAGCGCATCTTAATACCAGATTTGTGAGGACAACCTGTGGTTGGATAGCAGTGAAGAAGCACTGGCTTATTAATGGAGGGTTGAGTCAAGTTTGTATTTCTTTTTTCTTCTGGTGTGTGTTTAAACTTTTATTGAGTTGAAAATGTAATGCTCCATTTTTATTTGGGGGGGTGGGCTTTGCTATTGCATTAGTCAATTAGAATGCAGTTTGCTGTCAGTGATGGATAAATACTTATCCATCTGGGATGACGCTATGTTTTTTGTTTTCTAGTATTTCAGCAGTGTTAGAAAATAGAAGAGAGACCATTAAGAATTCTGTTCTGTTCAACGTTAAGTGCTTGCAAGGTAACTCTTGTTTCCTATACTGTTAAAGCCAATGACTTGTTTTTTTACAGACTTTAGGAGCTGAATTTATTCCCAGTAACAGCTACATAGTGCCTTGTATGGGAGCTGTCTTGTGAGGAACAATTAATTGACATAACCATTGCAGAACCTCCAAGCTATAGAAACATCTACAGCATGAAGAGTTTGGTGTGAATCTTGGGGTTCTATGTGACACATCCATCACTGTCGCTTGTCTGTAAATTTAATACTCACATGCAATAAAGAATATTTACTTATCTACTTAACTCCTTAGTTTCTAGACTTGGTTTGTTGTGCTGCTTTCAGTGCTACATGCTACTTAATTTACTAGCAGCCTGCAGCCAACCTGATCTGTGCAAGTTGATAAAAGCGCTCTTCTGTCTTCAACAAAGCTGAAACAGAGGTGACAAAACAAATAGATACGTTTAGGCTTAAGAAAAAGTTGGTTTTTCCTTTATTGGTGTTTAAACTGTTGCATAAGCATGTCTGGACCATTATGTTTTCCTGATCCTGACACAACTGGTGATTCTTAAACAAGGGAAGTATATTATAGGAAAGCAGGAGCCCTATACAACTTACTACAAGGGGCCTGGTTTGTCATGTATTGTGTCCTACCATGTACATGACTGGTAAATTTGGTTTAAAACTTAAATTACCAAAGCTGAATGGCATCCTTCAAGAGTTATTCATAAAATTACTGATCTTCAAACAACTAAGTGTGACTTTCCCCTAAAATTAGCCTGCAGCCTGCATACCATAGGCTTGGAAAGTGCCAACATAATAGTATTTTTTTAAAAGGGGGAATAAAGTATCCTGAGATTTACAGTGCAGTTAGCTTAGAAAGCTATTTTTAAATACAGAATTAGCAACCATATGAAATAACAAGCCTTGCTGGGGATGTAATAATTTCTACAAGGATTTCTCCCCAATCTTCTGGATTTCTAGGGGAACGTAAGCAGGTGTGACTTTAAATACTTAGGCTTCTGAAAAGCTTTCGGCAAAAGTCCCTCACAAAAGAATTAAACTTAACAGTTGCTGGATAAGAACACTGATCCTGGTACGGATTGCTGTCTGGTGAAATAAGAAGCAGAAAACAAGCAGTTACAGTAGAAGTAAGTAAGAAGTCTGTTCCTCCAAGCAGATTGCAAAGAATTCTAGAAGGTTCTCTCCAAACTGGATGACTGGGCGACAAAATGACATTTGCTGTAATGAGTCAGTGGGAAGAATTGGGGTGGGGAATCTAACTTCATAAAT
Source organism: Podarcis vaucheri (assembly GCF_965113315.1). Taxonomy (NCBI): domain Eukaryota; kingdom Metazoa; phylum Chordata; class Lepidosauria; order Squamata; family Lacertidae; genus Podarcis; species Podarcis vaucheri. The sequence goes on from NC_138759.1 coordinate 109,073,252, forward strand.
ATGCCAATGGTGTCTGAACTGACAGTTACTAACAGACAAAGATATATTGGTGTTGTTGGGGATGGGTAGTACAAGGAAGACGGAAGCATGAAGTAGCTGTGAAAACTCCAGACTGAGGGTCTTTACTTGCTGATTATCAGGGCCAATAGAGCTGAGGCCATTAGTCTCATGGGCACCTTCCCTTGTCTCAAAAGAATCTGGTAGGAGGCCAGGGAGCTCAGAAAACATGCCCTTTGGCAGGCCAGGGAATTGACCCTTTTAAGAATTGTGCAAGTCAAAAAGGGGATGGAACATAGGTGCAGTGGGCTGGAGACAGATGCTGATTCTGTAGAAGCAAGTTGCTTAACTTCTTTGCCCCATGGGCTTCTCTGCGAGAGCATAGTAGGACACAAGAATATATTTGAAACTGGGCTGTAAGTGGTGTTACATGATAGTTACCGCTCCAGCTGCAGAATTCTCCCAGCAGCTGCAGTTTTCAAAGTGTTCAAAGGCAGCCCCATGCATTGCTGTAATCTAACCAAAGATTACTCACACTATTGAAGCCAAGTTAGAGGTGTGTCTTGCCTACTAACAAAAGCTAGTAAAATGTAAAGTGTAGTTGAAACCACTTGCTCCTCCAAAGCTCCTTCAGGTTTGTAGGAACCCCATCCAGAAGATGAGATGCCCTGTGCAGAACTGGTTGAACATCTAATACTAAACATGCTATACAAAAGCTGTTGTTGTTATTTTCAATTATTACTTGCCCTTCACCCTAAGGGTGCAGTGTGGGTTACAGCAATTGCAACATCTGGACCACATTGATAGTCCTAACTGTCTTAGTTGGTAATTAGTCAATCAGTAGAATATTGCCCATCTTTAAAGTTTAAGAAAAGCCCTTATACGCTTGTGAAACAGATCATATTTCGCATTCTGAAATGTGGCTTCTCTATGGCTTGTTGCCAGTTTAATTAAAAACCGTCTAATTAGTAAGTACTGAAGGAAGAGAGGCTGCACTCCACTGAATAACTGAACAGTATCTGCATATGAAAGGACAGTGGTATTTACTCACCATATCTAAATATCTAGCCAAACGCTTTTCCCACAGCACTTCATAATTGCCACATAGATGTCATACGTTCAGCATGTAAATATGTGATGATAATGAGTGACATCTGGACTCAAGATCTTTTGGAATGCATCCCAAGTCTTTGAAAGTGAATATATCAAAACATACTTCAGTTTAGTTTATCTTTTCTTTTTTCTTTTTTAGCATGGCACCATTAAATTCAAGGGTATCCCAGTTCATTCATTTAAAGCTCTTTTCAGTTTTAAAACATCTGACCTTTACCAATCCTTTCTTTCTAACCAGCCAATAAACAAAGCACCATTATTTGAGGGACAGACTGATCAGATTAGTTATCTTTGCAGTGGTGGGTTTTTTGGTTCTTCAGAATTATTAAGTACAGTATAGGCTATTGCGGTGGCTATTTTCTTTTATTGCCACCAGAGGGTAGTATATCTCTACAATACATACACAGTCTCAGACAGCTAAAATTGCCTGCTGGAGATGCTCCCTCCTTTATGCATTCTTTATAATTTGTTGTCAACCCACAAATGAAACAGCTGTTGCTGCACTCCCAGGTTAGTATAGCAGCAAATAGGAATTGGCAGTGTGTAGGGCAGGCCCTTCCCCACCCCCACCACTTCCCTTCCTTAGCAGAACTGCATCAGCTTAAATGCAAGCACCCTAATTTAACTTACTTGACTTCACAGTTTGTACAGGTACGGTGAAGTACACAAAATAATTCCTACAATGTCTGCAATAGTTTAAAATATGATGCTTATCTTAATTAGGCTGCATACTGAAATGAAAATAAAAATGGGTTAAGTATAGCCATTTACAGTGGAATCGAAACAAAGCTTAATTAAATATGATCAGCCGTCATTGTGATCTGATATATTATTTGTTTGCTTGTTTTGTTTTTAAATCTATACCACCCTTCTAACACCTATGCACCACTCAGGACAATAAAAATATAGGTAGGTACAAATAATAGAACAATAAAAGCAGTGCTTTTTCTTCTAGGGGGACGCAGGGGGATGCATACCCCTAAACATTTTGTGACTCTTTGTACTTTTGTCCATTTACTGTATTTATTTTCCCCGATTTGAACTATAAAATGATGATTTTCTTGAGTCAAAATGAAAGTACCCCTAAACATTTTTTAGAGGGGAAAAAAGCACTGAATAAAAGTGTGTAAAATATACAACACTAAAAACCCATTTAAAAACGATGGCAGCAATTACAGGTAAAAATGCCCTTTAAAGGGGGCAGCTGTTATTGACAAGGTATGGCGTTTCCTGGTCACTGAAGATACACAGCTTTGGAATCTCTCGCTATACCGGACTATTCAGGTTGTAATTCTGATGAGTGGGAATGCTTCAGCACATTAACTTGCATTTGAAAATGTGTGCACCCTTCATAAAGGATGCAGCCTGTGCATGTTACATGAAGTATATGTGCCCAAACACAATATGCACAGCCCAGAACAAAATATGTTCTGAAAAGTGATTTCATCCAGGTCTGAGCTGGATTTGTTCCTATTGATCCAGCAGGGTTCAAATCTGGGGGAGCTGCCAGAGTGGATGGAAGTGCTAATAATTGAAAGAAGCAAAATGCAGACGTAGGAAACGAGGATTGGGCTGAGGGATCAGAAGCCAGGGATAGGAGAGCAAGAAAAGAAGGTGATGTTGTTTCGTTTATGAATTAGTTCCTATGCTCTTGTTGGCATCAATACAAACAATTTCATGTCTTAATATAGATTCTGACATGGATAAAAAAATATCCATTTAGAAGACTTGTTCACTAAAGGCTCAATTCTGACATTATGCTGAAGGGACCTCCTGATAAGATAAGGCGGCCTTCTCTTGCAGAGCACAGTGATATAAGGGATGAAGTGATCCTAAGAATGTGAGAACATAATTGACCTTGATGCATAATTGACTTCTGTTGCTCTGGGAATATTGGTAGCTGATTACAACCGGGACCAGTCAGCTTCATAAAGAAGTTGGTTTAAGCCCTTTGGGTACTGGTGTCCGAAGGGAGTTATTAGGTGGACCTCTCCCTGTGATGGGATAATCAGATGCATGGTAAGCAGAGCTCAACTTTACTACTTGGGAGGGAAAACTCATCCTAAGGAGGTGGGAAGGATCTGAGAAGGTCGTGTATTGGCCAGTCTCCACTGTGGTGATGGTAGAGAAATAATAGAATATCCTGGAGATTGTGTGAGCTCCAGTAAGTGTTTGATTTTGGTAGCAGAAGCTCTGACACATCCCCTGATAGCAGGGGTGAAACTAAGTTTTATTTCACCCAGGGCTAAAGACCCAGTTTAGCACACACACCCCATGCACATTTGCATACACACACACACAGGCTGGCAGCCTCAATGGCACCTCTCTGAAGGCTTCACGGGGGGGGGGGGAGGCAGTTAGGGACCCCCCTCCATAGCTATGGCTCTTTCTGATAGTACTGGCACATGTTAAATTTGCACACATTGCTGGTATTTTTAAACAAATGTTCGTTGCCCTGGGCCTAATGGTCAAAGCAGATAAGGAACTGAATAAGTAATAAATGCAGATACATTGGCTTTATGGGGCAGGTGCCTGTAAAACAAGCACCTTAACTTCTTGATTGATTGCATGTGCAGAGCTGCTTAAATGCATGCAAAAGAGATTATTTACATAGTTCCTAGGTCAGGACAGCTGTTTCCTCTGTTTTGCAAAGTGGTGGTGAAATTCTCAGGGTTTTATATGCTCTGCAGGATTAATAATTCCAGTTGAGTGGTTTTAAAGGCTTCACGGGTGAATTGGGGAGAATACTGTATTGATCTTGGTGCAATATGCATACAGTAACACACATGATCACTTTAGAAGGCCAGTGTCAGCCACTCAGAGGGTCACCCTTTCCTTAATTAATAAACCCACCCCTAGCTTTGGCTCAATAGAACAATAAACAGCAGCTAGAGATAACCGAGCCTTTTCTAGAGAGAGATAGGCAAGGGACTGTTGATTACATGGATCAATATGGATATCATATGCAAGCAGAAACACTAGCATGCCTGGAATGAAAAGCTGTGGGGGAGCTTGATGTGATTTGTAAGAACATTTCAACAATGGATTGGCAGTGTGAATGTGATTAAGGAGATGCTGCAGTTCCTGCATAAAGAAGACAACTGCCTGGCTCTCAGTTCAGGGCTTGTGTGCTAAACTGGAATACAAGGAATCTGGGATTGTTGGAACCTTCATAAGGCTGGCACTAGGTCTGAAGGCTTCCTTAGCATGGTGTCCTCCTTTGGTGGTCTCCTTCCTATGTTGGTGCTACCCTCCATGACTTAACGTGGCAACAGGTGGTGGTGAAGAGGGGAGCAGTAGCAATGTTCTGATGAGTTTCACCTCTGACCCACTGCAGTGCTCAATTCAGATAGGACTGAGACACTGAGTGGGTGGTTCCTCTATCCACTCGAGAGGAAGGCATTCTGTTCTGGGTGGGGTTACACTCAACTTGAAGGAGCAGGTATGCATCTTTTATGTCTGTTCCTGGATTCAACACAAGGGTTCCTCAGTGACATGGAATGCCTTCTACCATCTTATTTGGTTGCAGCCCCGCTGCAACTCTATTTTGGCTGGGATAGTTAAGCTTTCGGGAGCCAGTGTGGTGTAGTGGTTAAGAGCGGAAGATTAGTAATCTGGGGAACTAGGTACGCGTCTCCGCTCTTCTCCATGCAGCTGCTAGGTGACCTTGGGCTAGTCACACTTCTCTGAAGTCTCTCAGCCCCACTCACCTCACAGTTTGTTGTGGGGGAGGAAGGGAAAGGAGAATGTTAGCCGCTTTGAGACTCCTTCGGGTAGTGATAAAGCGGGATATCAAATCCATACTACTACTACTACTACTACTACTACTACTACTACTACTACTACTCTTCTTCTTCTTCTTCTTCTTCTTCTTCTTCTTCTTCTTCTTCTTCTTCTGTTGTCTATGCTCTGGTAACCTCTGGGTTAGACTACTGTAATGTGTTATATATGGGGCAGTGTTTGGAAACTCCATCTAGTGCAGAATACAGTGCCTATATTATTAGCTGGAAAAAGAAGGTGTGAACATAGAATGCCGATTTTGGCCCAACTGTACAGGCTACCGTTTTGTTTCTGGGCCCAATTCAAAGCCCTTTTTGACATTTAAAATGTTATACCTCTATATGAAAAGGACTGCCATAAGAACTTGCCCAGACCCCAAGATCATAATCTGAGGACTTTACCTGTGTGTTTCACCTCTGAGGGAGGTCTGGAAGGTGTCAACAAGAGAACAGACCTTCCCTGTAGTAGCCTCTTTGTGTAATAATCTCCGTAGGGAGCCCCGCCTAGCACCAATCTTGCCTTTGATTTGGCACCAAAAACGTTTTTGCTTTTCCAGATAACTTGGGCAAAACCCGTTACATTATATTGCACTGTTAAATCTGCTTTTAATAATATTTATGTGGTTTTTATTGTATTTTTTACTTTGGCTGTAATTCGCTTCAGGACTTTTTTCCATGGAAAGATTGATTGAATGACCAAACCATTTAAATTTTTCATAGTGCACTATACCAACGCTGTATCAGGAGCACTCCAGGGCACTGTAGGAAATTTAAACGACGCTCTAAGCCGCCACAGTACACACAGGGGTACTGGAAAAGGGGTGTCTGGGGCAGACATCAGCAGCCCCAGCCTCTGCCCAGGGATGTCAGGTGTTGATGCTAGATCTTGTATATGCTGCTCTGAGGTACCCCAGTTCGCACTGTGACCATGTTACTCTGGGCTTGTATGGTTCATAAGAGGCATAGGCAAACTCAGCCCTCCAGATGTTTTGGGACTGCAACTCCCATCATCCCTGACCACTGGTCCTGTTATCTAGGGGTGATGGGAGTTGTAGTCCCAAAACATCTGGAGGGCCAAGTTTGCCTATGCCTGGTTCATATCATAGGCTGGTGCAGACAGGCAGAATAGAAACACAGACAAGTGCAAGCTATAAAGGACAAAAGTGATCTTGACACACATATTTAGCCCGTCAGTATCATCATTTGGAAGATAGCAAAAGTGCCTTATATTCAAATGCAGATTCCCTCCCTCAACACACATGTGCACGCACACACGCGCACACACACGCACACACACACACCATATGACATCCTCTAAGAAAATCCAAATAATTAATAAGAGAACAATCAAGAATGCATGGCATATTTTCCCTTCCATACTGTGTGTGGCCAGGTTCAATCTTGTCTATATGCTGCTTCTGCTTTTTTTAAAAGTGACATTGAAAAAACGTGTCTTTGTGGAATCCCATGAGCTTCCTGACAATAATTAGTTTCACAGTAACCACCCAGCAGCATCAGAACTGATTGACAAATAAATTAACTCTGACAGCCAGCAGCCTGAAATAATCAAAAGCAGATAGCAATTTTCCTCAAGCAGCAGGCCACAAAAACAGAAAAAACCCTCATAAATCACGTACAGGAAAATATTCTTATCCTACTCTAAATCAAGAATCCAGCTCTTCAAATATGTCCAATTTTGTCCCATCTAGTGAGTGTGTTGTCCTTAGTAAAGTACAATCGTGCACTTTTGTTCTACTTTGCTCGAGTTAAATCAATCTGCCTTACTGCTTTTCTGTGGGATTCACTATTTACAGTTTTACCAAACAATATTCTGTTTTCTTTTTTATTGGCAGAGTTAGGTGATGCACATACAAAGTAGAAGAGCCTTGTGACCATGCATGAGTTGCTTCTCCCTCTTTTACTTGTGCACTAATTATTCATCTACTTTAGGAATGATAGGACCTCAGAAGAAATGAACGGATATCTTAACATTTTCCAAGCCATCATAACTAAGGTGACCAGCTGCAATGAGCCAGGTCTACCATACCCGTAATGTATCTGTAAATAGTGAATATCAATATGTTTTCTCAACCCTGCATAGAAACAGCAAACTCTCTCCTACACACTTGGTATGGAAGGTGTTTCCTGCATTCCATCTGCCCACCCTAGATGGGTTGGGAAACCTGCTGTGGCCCTCCGGATATTTCCGGACTACAACTCCCATCATTCCTGATATCGACCATACTGGTTGGTGCTGATGGGAGATGGCCTCTAACAACAGGAGGAGGGTCACAGTCCCTGCCCCCCGCAACAGTCTAATGAAGTAAAACAGTAAGTGCTGCCTTGAAATATGTCATATGAGGATTGTGGAAAATATTGAAATAGCCAACATTATGAACTTTTGTTTCTGTGTCTTATTGTGTCAGGGTCTTTGATATCATACTATTTCTCAAGCATAAGCATTTAGGTAAAGGGTAAAGGGACCCCTGACCATTAGGTCCAGTCGTGGCTGACTCTGGGGTTGCGGCGCTCATCTCGCTTTATTAGCCAAGGGAGACAGCGTACATCGTCCGGATCATGTGGCCAGCATGACTAAGCCGCTTCTGGCGAACTAGAGCAGCGCACAGAAATGCCGTTTACCTTCCCGCCAGAGCGGTACCTATTTATCTACTTGCACTTTGAGGTGCTTTCGAACTGCTAGGTTGGCAGGAGCAGGGACCGAGCAACAGGCGCTCACCCCATCGCGGGGATTCGAACCGCTGACCTTCTGATCGGCAGGTCCTAGGCTCTGTGGTTTAACCCACAGCGCCACCTGCGTCCCATAAGCATTTACAGGCTACTATTTTCCTAGTTCAGAAATTGCCTTCTGTTTCAATGGCTATGATCAGATGTATCACTTGAAATATCCCATAAACTGGAGAATATATAGACTGATATTCTGTCCTACCTGGTTAAAAAAGAAAGAATGGTGTGATATTTTGAGTGAGTGATGTCTATCCTGTGATGCCTATCCTGACTAGTAGATTATTGGCCCATTAAGCACGTATTTGAATAATCTTTGGTGCCTATGACTATTAGCTGTCACAATCCCTCATAGCAATTAGTACATCAGGTTAATGTTTGGACAAAGATGAAAAACTGCTTCCCCTTTTAAAAAGTGTTTGGCCGTAAATTACTTTGATGTGTTTTTGAAAGGATGAATTGTGATTCCCTATTCATTCTCCTCTCACCTTTATGGATTTGCTGTATGTCTGAGCCTGGCTTCTGAAATGGTTGCCTTTCACATGCTCTGAAACTACACACCTTGGGTAATTATTAAGTAGCAGAGTCCAGTTTTGGCACAGTTAATCCTTGCCTTATCAGATTGGAGGTGCAATGCTACCCAACCGGAGCACGTCAAAGTTAATGGCAGAGGGATAAGGTTTTCAGGGTAAGGGAGATTTGTCTGTGGTGTCTACTTATAATTGTGCATATACTTATAGTTTGGTTTTTTTTGTTTTATTGTGAACTGATTGCACACCAGCAAAGAAGCTGTTCTCTCTCAAATGCAAGCATCTAAATTCATTGAGTTGGGGGCAGGGGAAAAGAAAAGATAACAAATACCAAGGGAAGGAAGGAAAGCGATGGAGGGATCCAAGCATAGTCCTTAGAGTTAAATTGTTTCAGGAAGTACTCGTGCAACCGTCTGAAGATTTCATCAAAGGATTCCAGATAAATTAGCCATTCCCCTCCAGCAGACCATCGCACAATCTCTGACTATGAGTACAAGAATATTATTGTGCTGCTCTTGCAATGCAGGCTGTGTTTGGGGTTTGCAGTTTCAGCCTCCAAAGTCTTCTTATCATCAAGAGAGCTCTGTGCTCATAATTCTAGCTAGCAAGGGTTTGAAAGTCCGCCACTTCACAAAACAGTCAGCTTTGCTTATTGCAGCTCCTCCTCACTTTAGCACCACAGTTCTGCAAAAACTTGAAAGTACTGAAAATTTCTCTCATGCTCAGCTGTTAAAGATTTCTCTGATAGGTAGAATGTTGCAACTGTGCCAGAGGCCAGAATCTTCCTAGCGCCAGAGGAAGAAGGAAAAAGAGAGGGGCTAGAGGTCTCAGTAGTATGAGTGCAAGTACCGGGAATCCGTATTGCTCACTTGTCTGACTTTGGAAATATCAGCAGGTGCTGCTATGCATAAATTTAAAAAAGCAGCTAAGAACAGCCAGACTGATTCACATAGTAGTGCAGTGTGATTTAAACTGTGTCTGAAAATATTAAAAGCAGAAGGAACCCTTGGAACACCACAATTTGTTGGACTCCAGCACCCAGGATGGCCAATGTTGAAGATTGGTGGGAACAGAAATCTAGCAGCATCTTGAGATCTACTGTTCCCTTCTCCTGATTAAAAGGAGCAGTGCCCTAATGTTGAACAGCAAGCATATGACCTGCTACTTTTACAGCCAGGCAGTTGCAGAAATGAGAGTGAGCAAGAAGCTGGATTTAATCTGTGATAAAGGGTAAAGGGACCCCTGACCATTAGGTCCAGTCGCGGACGACTCTGGGGTTGCGGTGCTCATCTCGCTTTACTGGCCAAGGGAGCCGGCGTACAGCTTCCAGGTCATGTGGCCAGCATGATTAAGCCGCTTCTGGCGAACCAGAGCAGCGCACGGAAACGCTGTTTACCTTCCCACTGGAGTGGTACCGATTTATGTACTTGCACTCTGACGGGCTTTCGAACTGCTAGGTTGGCAGGAGCTGGGACCGAGCAACGGGAGCTCACTCCGTTGCGGGGATTCGAACTGCTGACCTTCTGATCGGCAAGCCCTATGCTCTGTGGTTTAACCCACAGCGCCATCCGTGTCACTTTAATCTGTGATAGTCCACCACAGTTTGAGTTACACTGAAGAATACTGCTGAAAAAGCCTGTTTTTCCCCTAACACTTTTTCTTAGAAAGCAATCTTGCAAAGAAGGTGCTTGTTGGAGTTAGGAGAGGGCAGGAACAAGGCGGTCCAACCATTAGGCAAAGCCTGTTTCAGGAAGCAAATGCAAGGGGCAGGGATCAGGAGGGGTTTTGGAGGACAGTTCTCTGTGCCATTTGGCCTGGCCTGTTGCTTTCAGATGCAGTGGAGGATACCACTCTGTCACCAGTGTTGGAAGTAAGATTCAACTATTAGTCTGGCCTGCTTCTGTCTGTCATGTGAGTGCATGTCTCTTGTCCTTGGGCAACCAGGAGGTTGTAAAACAGACTGGAGAGGCCTAGGGTAGGTGTAGAGAAGAATGGCGCTTTGATCACAACCATCTTTGCCGGGGCACCAGCAACGATCCTTTGTAGTGTAATTATTATGGAAGCTGCCTTAAACCACATCAGGCTGTCTACTCTGTCTCATCACAGCTCTTCAGGGTTTCAGGCAGAGGGTGCTCCCATCACCACCTGCTACAGGCCCCTTTTAACTGCAGATGCCAGTGACTGAGCCCTGGGCCCATTCGAAGCATGGGCTCTGTCATTGAGCTGTGGCTCTGCCCCCTTTAAGGGCATGATCCCTTAGAGGCAACCACTTTCGCTCTTGCTAGAAAAACAACGAGAGCCTTGTAGCACCATAAAAACTCAGCAGATTTATTGTGGCATAAGCTTCCACGGACCAGAGCCTACTTAATTATCTAGGAGTAAGATTTCATTCATCAAAGCGTAGCCTAGTTGGAGGAAATAAGCAAACCAGCAGTTTGTGCTCCCTGTGTTCTATGTACAATAAATTTATCTCCCCCACGAACACACCTTTTAAAAAATTCTACCCTGTTGTGGGTTTCTGGTGCTGGAGACAAATGATGTCTTACATGGTGCAATTTGCTCTTATTGCTGGGCACTTCAGAAATTAAATGGAGGATGTTTTAAAATTTTGTGTACTAACTCATTCCTGTTCACAAGTCTCAAATGTCCCTCTTTCTCAATTATCCCAAGTTGGACAGTAAAGAAAGATCTTGTAAGCCTTCTTTGTTCTAGTTGGGAATTTAGTAGCACCACTTTCAACTTCCCACACATAATTCCTAGGTCAGGATATTGAAAATTCATCTGAGCAGCATTAGTGTTTTTATATATATATGATTATTTTCTGCAGACTTCTCCAAAAATTTGAAGACATACCACAGCCACATGGGCCTAGGCCACAACAGCAGCTAATTGCAAATTAGCAATAAAAAGAAGATGAGCAACTCAGCCAATTTTCCCTAGGCAGAATTGCCCCCTTTAACAAAGTTGTTTACTGTAAGGACAGTTTTCCATAAGATCAGCATTTCCATTTCTTGTAACTTGGCAGAAACATCAAGGATTATCGGCATTATTATTTACATCTGTGGGTTTTCTGGAAGGAAAGATTGAAATTTCCTGCTAATTAAAGTCATTTGGCTTTGCTGAACCCATATTGGGAAGCAGGAACTGTAGACAAGAACTGCAGATGCTTGTTTAAGACTGCAGGTTTTGGTCTTTTAATTTGTGCACTCATCTCATGAGCCTTACAAAAGTGTAACTTTTAGAAGCATCAAAAGCCATTGAGTAGGATCTGTTCATATTTGAACACCAAGCAATTTAAACAGGCATAGCATAATGGCTATGAGCCAAACGGTGCGCTGCAAAAGATGCATGGCCATATTAATACCGCCGTTCTCCCCCTTTGCTAAACCAGACCATTCTCACCCCACCACTAGGGTTGCCAACCATCCAGGTTTGCCCCAGATTTTCCAGGAAATAACCTATCTCCAGGGATCTCCTGAAGCTAACCCGAGAGAATGGGCAAGCCACCATTGCTGCCATGCCAACAAATGCTAGTTAAGGCATGTGCAAGGTGCTCTTGCCTGGCTATCGCTAGTCATCTGAGCCTTTAAGAAAAGGCCACAGCTACAAGGGGCTGTTGATTGCCTCAGTTGTAGGCCAGGGCAGTGGAGAATCAAACCATGGAAACCAGTCCTGGTTAAATGTTGCAAAATGGAGATTGGAGATTAGAAGCAGTGCCTGGGGGAGGAGAGAGAAGGAACTGGCTATTGATTCCAGCACAGTGCAGAGAGGGCATCTCTCAACTAAAAATGACACAACAGTGGTAATGGCGAAGGAAAGCTGAAGCTTCACTTGGCTGACACACAAACCCTCTCTCTGTGTGCATGTTTTTGGAAGGCCTGCAGCTCTCAGTGGCAGCAAGAGGTCCTGTCTCCAGGTGGGGGGAGAGACCCCTGCCGGAAATGCCTCAGAGCCACTGCCAACCTGGTGCCCTCAAGTTCCTTTGGACTACAGTGGTACCTCTGGTTACGTACTTAATTCGTTCCGGAGGTCCGTTCTTAACCTGTAACTGTTCTTAACCTGAAGCACCACTTTAGCTAATGGGGCCTCCCACTGCTGCCACCACACAATTTCTGTTCTCATCCTGAAGCAAAGTTCTTAACCCGAGGTACTATTTCTGGGTTAGCAGAGTCTGTAACCTGAAGCGTATGTAGCCTGAAGCGTATATAACCTGAGGTACCACTGTACATCAAAACATCAAGAGGGCACCTGTTTGGCGGAGACTAGTACTGTATAAACAATACTGTGCTGAATGGACCAAGGGGTCTGATTCAGAATAAGGCAACTTCCTGTGTTCCTATACCTACCGAAAATAGAGAGGTATGTGTGGATAAAAAATAGAAACCTTAGGAAGTTTGTTTTTTTTTAAAGGCAGAAGGAAAAATTAAATGAAAAATAAACTCCCTAGCATTTTGTGTGAGTGTGTGTGGAAGTGGTTTAAAATGTACTCTTGCTACTACTTGGGAGGAAGATCATATGACAAGAACTGCGTATACCTGAAGCAGCTCCTTACTTCTCTAAGGAAAACCGCTCATTTCTACCATTAATATGACAGTCAAAAATCAAGCAGCTAAGTTTCTGTGGGGGTTTCTTTTTGCAGCAAGACCAAGACCACTTCTTCACATATTTTCTACATGAAAAGCTATTTGCTAAATGCAGGGCTGAGCTGATCCAAGACAGCTGATGCCTGAAGTTAAATCCAACCGAAGCTTCAGGAGTGGAGGCCAGGAGATTCCAAGTGCAGCTAATGTCTTTCCGCCACTTTGTGGAATTCTGACATGGAGCGAATATATATCCTCACTGCCTGCTTACTCACCAAGCCGTAAAGTGCTCTCTCCCTGTCACTGTTTGGCTTAGGGCAGCTGGAGGCCCCAGAAGAGATTAAATATGACAGCTGGAATTACCTAGCGAACCAAAGACCTGCGATCCATGTCGCTGCTCAGCAATTCCTCCTCCCGCTCCTGCTGCGGAACTATTCACTCAGTTGCTTCGTGGGTTACGAGGACCAAGGAAGGTAGCAGAAGCTGGGCTACAGGCCTTGCCAGTGCAAAGTGGCTCCAAGAGTCATGGCATGGTGGCGTTTCTGCTCTTTCCCTTCCTGAACTCTGATTCAGAGACCAGCAGTAAGATTCACTGCCCTACCAGAGATGGGAATTACAGATCTGATGGTGGTACAGAGGACCCTGGTTGTTCCAAATGCATGCTGTAGCAAAATATATCCTTGTGTGTTTTCCACATACATGAAAATGTTCGTGAGAGCTTGGCTTTTCCCCTATTTGTGTAGGGAAAATGTAGTGCTTGCAATGATTTGACAGCAGTGGTACGGTCTGTCACAATTTGTAGCAATTTGTCACATGGATATCTATCTGCTAAAGATTTAAAGGTGTCCAGGGTCGGCCCTGCTGGTGAGACCGTGGTGGAGATTTGGGCTCCGTTTCAAGTATGTCTCAAGAGTAAAAAAGTGTGATTCTTCAAGACTTATCTTTCTTTGGGTCTCATTCCATCTATCAATCCCTAGAAGTGGTCCACAAAACAGTAGTGCAAAATCACAGCCTCAATATGGATAAAAAGAGATTGTGTGGTGGTGGCTTGTGGGGGGTGGGGACCAGCAATGTTTTGCCTTCCCAAAGTTTCTCTTCCCTACTTTTCCCCATATTTTCAGTTGTATACCAAAGAAGCAAATCAAGGAGTATGGCGAGCATCTATGCCAACACGCTCCAAGAAGCAACAGTATGTAATGAAAGCCCCAGGCTATGATCTCTACTTGGGTAAAGGTAAAGGGACCCCTGACCATTAGGTCCAGTCGTGGCCGACTCTGGGGTTGCGGCGCTCATCTCGCTTTATTGGCCGAGGGAGCCGGTGTACAGCTTCTGGGTCATGTGGCCAGCATGACTAAGCCGCTTCTGGTGAATGAGAGCAGCGCACGGAAACGCCGTTTACCTTCCCGCCGGAGCGGTACCTATTTATCTACTTGCACTTTGATGTGCTTTCGAACTGCTAGGTTGGCAGGAGCAGGGACCGAGCAACGGGAGCTCACCCTGTCGCGGGGATTCGAACCACCGACCTTCTGATCGGCAAGTCCTAGGCTCTGTGGTTTTAACCCACAGCGCCACGCGCGTCCCTATGATCTCTATTATACCCTTTAAAAAAAAAAAACAGCAGCTATAGGAGCAATTGCTTATGCTGGACCAAAATGGACAGTAATTTGCTATTAGTTGCAATCGATTAAAGTGACCACTCCTTCTCTATTGGAGAAAGGGAGATTCTTTCAGACTGTTCAGCACAAGAAGAGGAGTTCATTCAAATGGCTAGTTCTAATTGAAATAGTCCTAACAAGGACCTGTTAAAAGAGCAGCTATAGTTGTGTAACCAGAAACCATAGTAGAAACTAGTGAAAATAAATTGCCAGGAACAAAGATCTTGCCAGGGGAGGGGAGGGGGGAGATTTCTAAATTCCCAAAGCTGGAGCTGCCTTTTGCTGCTGTCATTCCTAGCTTAAGCTGTGTCTGTTGATAACTTGAACAGATCTCTCAAAACTTTCAATCTTTGTAAGGGAAATTTGAGAATCTGGAAGCAGACATGACTCCCATTAAAGAAAGCTCAGAAAGCCTTCTGGCTCAGACAAATTATCTGAATAAATCAGTGGAAGAGGGAGAGGAGGGGAAAATCCTAAGTGAAAGAACAGCTGTGGATCTGGCTCCTCCCAAGGGGAAGAGGCTGAAGACAGTAAACACCCCCCCCTCGCCACTTGATGTCATTGAAAGTGCTGAAGTACTATAGAAGGCAGAATTCATTTATAGTGAAAAAAATCCAGACTCCTTGCTTTCCTGTGGATCTGAATGTAATTGATGTCTTGTATACTGACAATACCCCCGGGTCTCATTTGTTTAGACACCTTATGAAGACTCTTTCATTACTGAGAGGTACCTACCTTCAGGATCTTTCCTGATCTGTCTGCTGGGTTTGAAACACTGTTGTTAACAAGCCTCAGGTGTCAGAGACAAAAGTCTGTGCAGTAAAAATGCAAGGAAACCCAGACACTGTCTTGATCACTCAGACAACAGAGAAATGAATTATTCTCCTGTGGAAGGTGTTCTTGATAGATTAATCCAAACTCCGTCAAACACCCTTTCACATGAAACAAGCTGCTATCTCAGGGTTACCCTGAGATTACCACTCCCTGATTACAGGAACAAGAAATTCCCAAGTATTTCAGTCTCTTTGGTCCTCACTGGTCTACAGACATGTAAACTCTCCCACCCTGAGATAACAGTTCTTCTTTTGTTTACATCATGGTCTATTAGCACAGGATGAAAGGGAGATGAGTCAGGAGCTTCTGATCTTGCCTTCCTCCAATTCACTTCAACCCAAGTAACCCTAGGAATATGTAAGCATATCAGAAGTTAGCATGAGTTCTCTTTCCAAGGTAAATTATCTTGTAAGCGGACACTTACCCGGTAATTTGATACTCTTGGAATTCTGAGTTGAAACTGCTTTTAATAACACTTATTTATTTTATTAGCAAAACTATTTGCAATACTGCCTTTTACTCCAAAGAGTGCCAAAGCAGTTTACAATCAATTAAAATAACAATATAACAGGGGTCAGCAAACTTTTTCAGCAGGGGGCTGGTCCACTGTCCCTCAGACCTTGTGGGGGGCCGGACTATATTTTGGAAAAAAAATAATAATGAACAAATTCCTATGCCCCACAAATAATCCAGAGAAGCATTTTAAATAAAAACACACATTCTATTCATGTAAAAACACCAGGCAGGCCCTACAAATAACCCAGAGAGGCATTTTAAATAAAAGGACACATTCTACTCATGTAAAAACACACAGATTCCCGGACCGTCCACGGGCTGGATTTAGAAGGCAATTGGGCTGGATCCAGCCCCCAGGCCTTAGTTTGCCTACCCATGCAATATACCAACATTGGAACTGCATGTTAAGGGTCTCTCCAACAGCAGCACATAGGATTTGCGGGGAGGCAAAGATTCCCTGGGTAAAAATACTTAGAAAATGAAGTGCCTGCAGCAAAGGCGTGAGTCATTGCTGATGGTAGAAAACTGATGCTGTTCCTACTGTAAGGAGTACCAAAGACTATTTGGGTCTTATCAGGCGTGGCAAAGTGACCAAGCCCAGAAACTTGCTTTAAATATCTGGCAAATTGTGGCAATAGAATTGTTAAATGTACAAATCATTTACTTTGTACTGCTCAATAGGCCTAAAAATTCAGAACTCTATGTCTAAGAGATTCATGTTGCAATCCTAGGCACACTTCCTTTGGAGTGAGCCTTATTAATCCCAAGGGGGCCTTACAGCTCCCAAATAAACATGGACAGAACTGTGCTGTTAGACTTGCATTCAGAATTGTAATAAAAATTATTGGGAGTTGAGGGGAGGAAGTAACTGAATGGAGGAGGAATACGTTTCTGTGCTATAATTTTTATTGGCATTTTGGATAATGGCTTCATTTTAAAGATGCAATCGGCTATTTCTGATGTGTATGACCTTGTATCCCGGAAGAGAATTTAAAACCTTCAACAGATACCAAGGCACTAGTATTGTTCCCATTGCTGTTATAAGTGATGAGCATTCCATTAATCAGATAATGTAAGTTACAGCACCTCCAATTTTACAAATGATATGATGTATAGGTCGTATCAAACAAACCGCACAATCCTAACAGTCTACTCAGAAGTAAGTTCTATGGAATTCAGTGGGACTTAGGTAAAGGTATCCCTGCCCGTACGGGCCAGTCGTGTCCGACTCTGTGGTTGTGTGCCCATCTCACTTAAGAGGCCAGGGGCCAGCGCTGTCCGGAGACACTTCCGGGTCACGTGGCCAGCGTGACGAAGCTGCTCTGGCGAGTCGGCACCAGCGCAGCACACGGAAACGCCGTTTACCTTCCCGCTATAAAGCGGTACCTATTTATCTACTTGCACTTAAGGGTGCTTTCGAACTGCTAGGTGGGCAGGAGCTGGGACCAAAAGACGGGAGCTCACCCTGCCACGGGGATTCGAACCGCCGACCATGTGAAATCGCCGACCATGTGATCGGCAAGCCCTAGGTGCTGAGGTTTTACCCGCAGCGCCACCCGCGTCCCTTCAGTGGGGCTTACTCCCAGGTAAATTGGGTTAGGATTTCAGCCTTAGTCATACTCTGAACAGACCTACATGCTCTGAATATGGCTTAGTAAGGAACAACTGTATGAATTTAACACATGCTTCGACACAGAATTAAAAGGGCTGGGGAATGTGTCAAAAATACTGCTCACTTGCAAGGTTGCATTCAAAAATATTTCAACAAGTGCCTTCTCTTAAAAAAAGTGTAATAACAGCACAATCTGTGCAGGTTTACTCAAAATACAGTGTATTCTTCAGAGTTGAAGAATACTTTACTCCCAAGCAAGTGTGCCTAGCTCAGCAGCCTGAGGACAAGAAACTCAACAGCCATCAATCTCTTAACACAGACAAAAATAATAATAAAGAGCTTAATGTTATGGCAACGTTTGAAGATTCCTCTTTCACCAAATAAAGATTTTATTTTTGTATTATATATCAATAAAACCTTTTAAAATCCCCTTTGCTTTTAAATCCCAACAATTACAGAGTCCTGTGATACTGTAAACCCCCCTGGTTAAAAAAAAGGCAACAAACAACCCTGCGACTGACTAAAGGAGTGAACTCTTAACACGTAACGGCAGCAGCTTATATAGCATGCAAGCCACGTTACCGGTTGCAACACGCAACCCAAGTAAGGCAGGTAGGTAACAATATACTGCACAGATGCAAGAGAGGACGCCGTTGCAACAAGCCCCGTATGCGAGCAGCTTTCTCGTGAGCACGGAAAGCAGGAGGGACAAACATAAAAAAGGCAGCAACCATTCAAGACAACATTGATTAAGCACTTGTCCGCCAGGCGTTTGCAACTATATTTATCCGATCACTTCCGCGCGGAGGCGGCCTGATCCATGCCCTTTACTCCACCCTACCCCGCCACCCCCACCTTTGACTCCAGGTTTGCATTTGTCGATCGCGGGAATGCCAAAGGCCGGGTCTCCCCAGCCTGGCTTGCCCTGCAGTCCTGCTGAGCCCCCTTCCCGCTAATTGGTCCCAGATGGTTTTGCCTCTTTCCAAAGCAACAGGAACTTTGGCCACTCGAGGGGGTGGAGGGAAACGGAGGGAGAGAAGGAGGGGTGGTGCTCTTGGAAGCTGCGGGCAGGAACACGAGAGGAGAAGCAAAAAAATAAAGGGAAGGGAAGGGGGGAGGTTGCCACGGTGAGTTGGCCGCGCCCAGCCCAGGGCTTGGCTCGCGCGCTTTGCAGGACGCTCAGCCCAGACCAGACGGCGTGTTCGTGGAGGGCGAGCGGGAGGAAGCGGGCCGAAACTGCGAGGCATCCATTGCAATCAACCTGGGAAGCTCCCTCCCTTCCCCCCGCGCGAGCCTGGCTGGCTGCTCCTAGGGAAAGGCGGCCTGAGGGGAGAAATGCGGGAGGCGGGGACTGTTGCCCGCCTGCTTCCAATGAGCTCATCCTGCCTGGCTGGCGCTGCTGGAAGAGTCCCGCTCGGGACACACACCGAGAGACCCTGAAGCGCCTCGGAGGCGCTGGACTCCTGGGGAAACGGTAAGCGCACCGGGGAAGAGATACTGTAGATGGTGGTAGTAGTAGTAGTCGCCCCCCCCCCCGCCGCATCCCCACACGCGCCTGCCCTGGGTTTTGCAGAGGGTCCCCCCCCCCTTTGGTCTTTTAAAGGACGCTGCAAGAGGAAACAAAAGTGCGAGACGGAAGTTTCTGCCTAGGGAATATGCATGGGCATGTTTGGCGCAGGAGCCTCGGCTTTTTGCTGCTGCACGGGCAGCTTCTCCCTCGGCGTGAGGGTCTCGCGGGTGGGGGGCACTAGGTGTTGGTGCTGGAGGAGCTGAGGGAAAGGCTGCCCCCGAGCCACGTCGAAGGCGGTCGTGGGCATCGAGGGCTGGCATAGGCGGCGGGGGAAAGGGCCTGCGAAGGGGCAAGGGAGAGCCTGGCTGCCACTCGGGAGCAAGGGAGAGCAGACTGGGGTCGTGCCTTGGTGGGAGGACAGGGCATGCACCGCGTATCGTGTGAAACTGGCGGTCACTCTGAGGGGGAATTGGGAATGTTGTCAAGGAGGCCTAAGGTAAGGCTGGTTTCAATGGAGGAGGGTGTTGTCAGGGGCGGCCAGAGCCCTAAAAAGTGCCGCTGGGTCTGGGAATGTGTGTTTTCGGAAAGTAAAGGGAGGAGTATGTAATGTTTGAGGATGGGTCACCTCGCACGTGGTGGTGATGTTCAGGCATGGGCGACTGTTCTCTATAGGAAAATGGGATACAGTCGGGAGTGACAGACGCGCGTGTGGCCTCTTGCTATAGGTATACCCGTGGAAAAATAGACGTGTGTGGATCACACATCATGCGTGTGCATGTGTATTCCTGGACACAGGAGGGATGTCCTGTTATAGTGAAAACCCAGTTTGCATATCGTTACATAAAGAGGTGGTCTTAATTCAGTGCTGAAATTTGCAAAGATTGTCGGAACATGTGCAGAGTGTCTTTCCTTTCACAAGTGAACATGCAGTCTCAAGACTGCGACAGCGTGTATGTAGAAAAGACCTGAAAAGAAGAAGATTGGGTTAAGGGGCAGGGTCTTAAAATCTGTGAGAGAAGCTTCAGAGCCGAACATTGGTGGCTGCAGGGGTGCCAACTTGAATAAAATATGGGGGGGAGGAGGTAAGCCCCACCCCACATAATCGATCACATGACACGGTGCACACACACCATGCGCATCAATTGGGGGCGGGCTGGCCCGTTAGCCCCTAGGAGTTGGCTCCTATGGGTGGCTGGGTTCTGGACTGCCCATCTAACCTGGAGAAAGGATATGGGGTTATCTATCCTCAAAAAAATATACATTTGGAGGAACACAAGCTTGCTGTAGTTGGGGAGCTAATACTAGGTTGCCCAAAGAAGGGAAGTATTAAGTTATTGTACTGCTTAGGAATGGAAATAGTTGAAAATTTTGTATGGGAAAAAAATTATTGGGGGGAGCTGGGCGCATTTAAAAAAGAATGTCCCGGATAACTTTTGCATGAAAGAAGAAACTTGATGCAAAAAATGAGGGCTTGGTGGGCGTGGAAATATGAGAGACAGAAACTTCATTTTGCGACACACGAACCATTTAGCATTGGTTTCATCAAGTGTATGTCATTTGTAATTGAAAGAGAGAGGTAAAAACAGGGTGTAAGAGTCAGATGACATGTTACTGCCTTGGTTGATTTGTTTCTTAACAATTGGAAGGATTGGGTGTGACAGAACTTCCCAGAAAAGGGTAGGTAGACTTTTTGGGACATTTTGTGAAAAGGTGCGGGCTGTTAAAAGTTAGTCACTCTCACGGGCTTAGAACTGGTTGGTGGGTTCTCCTTTCTTCCAGGTCTGAGCTAGAAAATTTGCTCTTCTGTGGTGGTGAATAGCCCATTTCCTTGAATGATTTGAATGTTTAGTTCTGCTGTAGATTGTCCACCTTGTTTAATCTTTCCCTGTACTTGTGGCACACAGCTGGCTTGAATAAGATAACTCTGAGGCCTCTTCCAGACCCTATGAGCCTTCTTTGCCTAGTGCTTCATCCCTTATTTGTATGGTGTATAAAGATCTCAAGTACCATTGGATAAAACAAGAAGAACATTATTTTATGTGCTGACTTGATTTGTACTTTTCGTAACTCATTTTGATCTTTTTTTAAAAAATGGAACATCGCTTCCTGTTTTCTCTGTTTTGCCAGAGGGAAAGGGAGAGGCAGCCTTATCTTGCAGAGGATTTCTTTCCCAGCCATTCTTGCTTTTTGTTGCACAAACACAAAACTAGTGTTGTTAAATTCTGCTGTGTACATATTCATGATGGAGCATCACACAAGTAGCAACCACTTTGAAACATAGTAAGAACCACATTTGAAAACTTTTCACAGCCAAACTTGCTTGTGTACCATTAGTAGCCAATGAGCAGCATCTAATAGTTTATAATCATCCTTTGCATTTGTGTTTGCACAAGTTGAACCTTTAAAGAATTTCCCATCTATTACCTGAGTAATCCTTAAATGAGCTCTTGAAGGGTAGGTTAGTACTGCCTCCAGTTTTCAGATGAGGGTCTGAGTTGAGCGGAAATGGTTTGTGTGTAAGGCTACCTCATGAATTCATTAGTGAGAGCTTAACAGGAGTCTTTGCAGTTTGCAGCGCAGTCAAAATGGGTTTGCAAACTTTTTTTGTGGGAACAACATGGGAATGAGTGCTAAACCTCTGGAATTCTAGAAGAATAAAGTTGAAGTGTCTTTTGCTTCCATGTGTAATATCAAATAAAACCCAAAGATTGCCAGGTAAGAAAATGCCAGCAGAATGGAATAAAGTGCTGTCTGAATTCAGCCTATGACTAGCTTTCATACCACCTGTAGTATTAACCTTTGTAAGGGAATTTTCCCCTTCCTAATGCTGTGTATCACCAGTGATACTAATGGTGCTATCATACATAATAGGGCTGTTTCATGTGTAACTATGGCTCCATTCATTGACTTGTCTATGTATACACGCCAATTAAGAGGCAAATAGCCACCAGGGGGGTTTCATAATATTAATTTGTATATGTAGTAAGTGTATCTAAAACTATTAAGTTAATGAAGGTTAGAAGAAGGGGACTGCAATTTACTTACAGATTTCCCAAGTTTTGAGACTGTTTGAGGGGAATTAGTTTTGCTTTTCAACCTGCTGCATCCAAATCTCTTGATACCCAAAGGTTGATCCTAAAACCTAAGATAGTAACCAGGATGGCAGACAACATATTCCTTACCACCATGAACTTGCTAATATCAGGCCAAATACGTATCCCAAGCGCAGGGGGCACCGTGGCCTAAACTCTCTTGGGCTTGCTGATCAGAAGGTCGGCGGTTCGAATCCCTGCGATGGGGTGAGCTCCTGTTGCTCGGTCCCAGCTCCTGCTAACCTAGCAGTTCGAAAGTATGTCCAAGTGCAAGTAGATAAATAGGTACCACTCTGGTGGAAAGGTAAACGGTGTTTCTGTGCACTGCTCTGGTTTGCCAGAAGCGGCTTAGTCATGCTGGCCACATGACCCAGAAGCTGTAATCTGGCTCCCTTGGCTAGTAAAGCGAGTGCCGCAACCCCAGACTCGTCCGGAACTGGACCTAATGGTCAGGGATCCCTTTACCTTTACATATCCCCAAAAAACCATGTTGAGAAATTAAATTAAAATTTCTTTTAGACAACAGTGCAAAATTGCACAACACAGTTTAGTGCATAAACCATTCTTCTGTGATACTGATGCAAATTTTCAAATAGCCTTGAAGCTTGAGAAATACCCCTGACTAATTCAGTGGCCTTTGCTGCTGTCTTCCCATTTCTTTATGCCATGTGACAGCTGGCAAAGCAGCAGTTCAGTAATATATTTGGGAGAAGAAAACTTTGCTGCTTGGCAAAAGTATTTCTGTTTTACCAATAGGATAGTTGACATTTCTTTCTAATAGTAGGGTTCTTTTGATTGCTAGGAGCAAAGGAACTTGCAGTTGCTATGAAGGTACTCATTATAGTACTCCTAAAATGCTTTACTCAACAAGTCCATTTGAAAAGTATTGGTAGCAGATTTGACAGTGAACGTCAATTGTTTGCACAGTTTTCTGTCAGCCAGATGTTTTGTTTGCATTTTTTTAAACAATAAAACCCTAGTATAATATCCAACTTGTAAAGGAAATAAATATGGTATCTTACATCCTTCAGAACTTCCTCTGAAGAATTGATTGTGATTTTTTAAAAATAACATTATTTCTTCTTTCCATGTGCATAACTATGCTGAGTCTTTCCTAATTGCGGAGATTTGAGTATCAGTGGTGGGGAACTGGGTGTCATGATATTTATTTAAATCTATTATCGGAGAGCAAATGGCCAGTTGTGAAAATTGCTGTTGGTATGTAGGGCAAGCCTATAACTTTGGCAGTGCCTATGGAGCTTTACTTCGCTTGACGTTATAAAGTGCCAGTTGTTCTGCTTTCTTGGTTTAGCTAACCACTGGAATGTCCAAATGATGATAAATTAGGTCCACTGCAGAGCCAAAGCATACTTGGTTCTTTTCCAAACTTGCTAACTTCCCATAACTGCCTTTAGGAAAAGAGGCATTTTGTGTCTTTAACTGGAGTCTTGTACAGTCGATGCCATGGCAACTCTGAATTGGAGGGCATCACTTTAAAGTCAGCTGAGGAATCTGAACTCTTGATGGGTGTGTGTGTGTGTGTGTGTGTGTGTGTGTGTGTGTGTTAAGATGGAGTTTAATATAGTGTAAATCTCTCTTTCTGGGTTATATAGGATAAGCCATTTACTAGTCAATAGAGCATGACTTTTTATTTTTATTTTAAAAAACCTACGTTTTAAAAACTGTTTCACAGGCAGTCTAGAAAGGAGAGGACTAAAAAAGACGATCTGTTCCATTAGACTTTTATAGGTGATGGTGTCATTGCAGCTGTGACCAAATGGGAAAACAAACCTTTTGTACATGGCTAGCAGTTATTGTAAAGGTGGTAGAACTTGTATGTTCTAAGGAGCATGGGCCAGGGATAGTGTGTATGTTGCGTATTCTGCACAAATATGGACTTTCTGTAGGATTGCCCTGCCATTGCTGGGACTAGAGGGTAAGTGTCTACCCTTGTTTCTAGGGCCTCTTGGTACAGCATTTTACCTTTCATAGAAGTTAGTGACATCCATTTACATATTATCACATATATATTAATAGAGAACTCATCATACAAAGGCCAATCCTTATGTAACCAAAAAGAGCATGATCCATATGCAATTGGGAGGCATTAGCAGGTTTGGCGGAAGCTTAAGGTTTGCAGAAGCACAAAGTATCCTTAGGAAAAAAGACCCAAACAGCCCAGTGAGGACTGAGCATGATTTGTAGCCACAAAATGCTAACTAAATGCCTGTTGGTTACACACTGCAACCTTTTATTTCAGGTCCCTCTTGTTGTTTCTTAATTAATTAGTATGCTGTTTTGCTGCGTCAATGTGCCCAAAGTGGCTCGCAGCAGAAGGAACAACAGTGCAATAATTCGTTATTGATTGGACCTTTTTATGGATTCTGTAATTTTTTTATTGCTTTATTTCATTGATCCCTGCTGTGGGATTAAAATAGTCAACAAAGAGCAGGTTATTATAAATACTCAGAAATAGAAAGAAAAACAATTGGATATGAAAGCATCATTCCTATCCCTGTCTTATATGGTATAAAGTAAAGTTAGCCTCCCAATCCTGAACATGCTAGGATTGAAATACTTTATGCTGCATGAACAGCGCAGGGGGTTCTTGGTGAGACACAGATTTCTTCCCCCTCCGCCACTCTGGCGTTGTCCTGCCCAGAAATGAAGTAAGTTGTTGGCTGCAGAGATCAACTCCCAAGACTAGCTTTAAAGGCATAGCTTGCAGCGTCATACAGAAAGCTGATGTTTGTAGGCATCAGCCTAAGGAAGCATCATCATGTGCCATACAGTGTAACATCACATGATGGAGATGTAGTTACAGTGGTACCTCGCAAGACGAAAAGAATCCGTTCTGTGATTCTCTTCGTCTAGCGGTTTTTTCGTCTTGCGAAGCAAGCCCATTGACGGATTAGCGCTATTAGCGGCTTATCGGATCAGCTGATAAGCGGCTTAGCGGCTTAGGAAAAAGGGGGGGAACCCGCAGGAACTCGCAAGACATTTTCGTCTTGCAAAGCAAGCCCATAGGAGATTCGTTTTGCGAAGCACCTCCAAAACGGAAAACTCTTTCGTCTAGCAAGTTTTCCGTCTTGCGAGGCATTCGTCTTGCGGGGCACCACTGTAGTGGCTTTTGCATATTATGACTGCCTAGTGGGAAGCCTTTCTAACGGTGATCTATGTGGGAAGCGCAGCATGCAAAACAAAAAGTTTCTAGTTTTCGTGGTCGTGAATATAATAAGCCTATTTGGTCCTTGTTTATTTTATACCCAGGCCTTGGTTCTGAAAATAAGGAAGTTCACAGAAGTAGTAAAGTTTCCTATCCAATTCTCTGCACTGTCAACCCCTGAAAATCCTCTCCAGAGGTTCTCAGGACTCCTCCTGGAATGGGTCTGTTGAACTGCCTGAAATCAGGTGTATGTCTTCTCTCTTTGCCCTTCGATAGCACCTTCAGAGAAGCTTTTCAGGGGGCTCAAGTGGGGGACAGGGGCACAGAAAATTTTCCTTCTGTGAACTTATTTAACTTACTTTCGGATCTATCCCTATATGTCTGTGAATTCTGAGAAAGGTTGCTTTGTAGTTGGGCTCGCTATGTGCTAAAATCCAGTTGCTATGGAGTTGCTCATGGTGCTTATTTATTTGGAGTTAACCATTTCTGATTATCGTAGAAGACCTACAGGCAACTCACCGTTTCTTGCAGGGGTTGCATTCCAGGTCAAAGTGCATGTTGGCGGAACACGCATAAGCCTGCTCCATTCCACCGTCTTCTGGGTCCAAATGACCTGCATGTCAGCAGTTGCACATCAATTGGACGTGCCTAAAATGGTTGCCACCCATACTGTGTTCCTGCAGATGATAGGCAGATTTAATAATTGGTGAAAAATCCATTTGGTGATTCGCCAGGTGCTGAACAAGCGGCTCATTGCTGAATAATGTGACTTGTTTCGTAATTTTTAAAATGGTATTTAGATAACAACATAACTTAATGTTCTGTTCTAAATGGATGTATGTGATTTGTAAGGCAAAAATAGTTAATTGATTAACACCTCATAACGGTACTCCATGTGCCAGTAGCGGTTTAGTCATGCTAGCCACATGACTTGGAAATCTGTCTGTGGACAAATGGCGGCTCCCTCGGCCTGAAAAGCAAGATGAGCGCCGCACCCCATAGTCGCCTTTGACTGGACTTAACTGCCCAGGGGTCCTTTACCTTTACATGCCTGTACATGTCTACTCAGAATTAAATCTAATTGATTATTCCCAGGTAAGTGGGGATTGTGTTGTAGCTATATTGCATTTCTTTGAAGAAATAGTTAGGATAGAAAGTTTATAAATAAAAAACCAAAAGCTCCAATCCTAAACACACTTACTCGGGAGTTAGTTTTGTTGGATGTAATACTTCCAAGTAAATATGCATTTGTGCTGCAAATACCTAAAGCTTTAGTTGGTTGATGAGGGCAACCAACTAGAGATGGCTTTCTGTTGTTTCAATGAATGAGAGTTCATTTAATAAATTCTATATTTAATACATTTCAGACTTCCTTAAATATATCTGAAATACCTATACTGTATTGTGGTTTTGGTATGAACAACTTTCAAAGCAGGGGATTTATTCAATTAAAGCTTGTTAACTGGTTGACAGCTTTAATAATTTCAGATTAATAATGGTCCTCTATAACAGTCCTGCTCTAAGTGTGTGATTTCTCTCCCCTCCAGGCTCTGTATCCCTTTCCTGTTTTTTAATTTGATGGATGCAGCCCTTTCATCATAAAGTTTTCAATGAAAACACCTGTATCATTACAATATAGAGTGTTCTTTTGTACTGAAGGATTCAATAATCTAAATCATTCGGGTATACTGGAGTTTTTCAGACAGTAATCCTGTGTTCAGATGGTCCATGAAAAAGAACAATATTTTTTTTTCTAAGGAAGGAGGCAGTTTTGATCAGGGATGGATTATCAAACAGGATAAAGGTCTTGTGGTTTTTATATTATGAAACTGGTACAGTCTCCAAATTCTCCCCTAAAAATTTATTAGGAGAAGGGCTTTCAATTCCAGCTGGCTTAGGGCCAATGATTTTAATAATGTGGCACTAGTTTTGACAATGATGTTAGTGCTGAAGGAAGAAATGTTATTAAAATTTATGTATGTCCTTTGGTTTGTAGAACAATAAAGCTTATTAAGTGGTCTGCTAAGACCACAGCAATTTTCAAGTGATCTGTGTGTTTGTGTGGTGATGGGGAGTTTGAGAGCCATGGCTGGACACTCTGAAAGGTCCAACATTAAGCATACCAATGTGTGGAGGAATTGCAAAATGGGGGTCACAGAGAAATCCTATATTAGCATTATGCTGGAACTGGAAATAAGCTAATGTTATCTATTCTAGCATAACGACTGCCATATCCCCTCCTTTTCCAGTCTGGAAGGGGAAGCCAACACCTTAAGGAATTGTTGTTAAAATGTCATTGGAAGTGAGGATTGTTCCATCACTGTTGCCTGTATGCAAACCCACACATGAAAGGAGTCAATGAAGTCATGAAATGTGTCCCCCAGGATGCACCCCTACATCAGTAAAGGTAAAAGATAAAGGAGCCCTAGATGGTTAAGTCCAGTCAAAGACAACTATGGGATGCGGCGCTCATTTCACTTTTCAGACCGAGGGAGCTGGCGTTTATCCACAGACAGGTCAGGTCATGTGGCCAGCAAGACTAAACAGCTTCTGGCGCAGCGGGACACCAAGACGGAAGCCAGAGTGCACAGAAGCACCATTTACCTTCCTGCCACAGCAGTACCTCTTTATCTACTTGCACTGGTGTGCTTTTGAACTGCTAGGTTGGTAGAAGCTGGGACAGAGCAATGGGAGCTCACCACCGTCGCAGGGATTCAAACCACTGACTTTCCGATCAGCAAGCCCAAGAGGCTCAGTGGTTTAGATCACAGTGCCACCCATGTTACCTACAGCAACATGCATACAACAGACAACACAACAGTGCCACCATTGCAGCCCCCTCGGTGCCACAATCAGTAATGACCCTGCTACTGCCCAGGTATTCCTCCAGGTGAGGGTTCACAGCCCTTTATCCAACATACAAGCACTTTCTACAGTGGCTCAACAGACAGCAAAGGAACCAGTGCTATATTAGGGCCCTTTCATCTGTTGTATAACTCATGCAGCTTGTACCAGAGCCTGTCTGGAGCAGATAGGTTTTCAACACCACGGAGGTACAGCTGTGAACAACATCCCCACTTCAGCTGGTCACAGGATGGGTCTCCCTCCTAGTTGGCATAGAACTGGGTGTGGGATAAATCTTGTGTGTAGATTGGAGGTGCATTGGATTTGGTGTAAATGTACTCTTGTCCTGGGCTGCCCATGTCCCGTTTCAGCCATTCTGCCAGCATATATAATGTATTTTGTTGGTGTATGTTTCGTGACATCGGCTTATCTGGCATTCTGGGGTTTCTGCCAAATCCTGCAGTCCCTCAACCAGCAGACCTTCAGTACAGAATTGCACCTTTATGTGAGTGATGACACAAAATGTTGTGACAGGTTATCTGTTCTTCTGGGCTGATTCAGAGGAGGAAAAAACCCCCTGTATCCTCCCCTTCCCCAATTGATCTGCTTATCTCAGAATTTTATAGTCGTGGCTTACTTTAACAGCCTGTACATTCTGATTTTCTCTTTCACAGTTTTGACAGGCTCTGGAAATCATGCTTTGCAATTTTACATTTTTGATATTGGCTGCCTAAATAGCCAAATATAAGTACTGTATTTTTTGCACCATAACACTCATTTTTTTTCCTCCTAAAAAGTAAGGGGAAATGTCTGTGCGTGTTATGGAGGGAATGCCTACGGGTGGCATGCCTACGGATTTTCCTCCTCTAAAAACTACGTGCATGTTATGGTCGGGTGCGTGTTATAGAGCGAAAAATACGGTAATTTCTTTATAATGGTTTCCCCAGTTATAGACTAATCTGTTCTCCGGCACTGCAGATATTTGTGAAATATGCTATACTTTGGTTTGGTGACATCATAATGCAGCAATTGGTGCATCTTCCCTTGGTACCCCTATTTTACAGTAGTCATAACCCCAACCCCAGTACAGTGGTACCTTGGGTTACAAACACCTCGGCTTACAGACTCCGCTAACCCAGAAATATTACCTCGGGTTAAGAACTTTACCTCAGCATGAGAACAGAAATTGTGCACCGGCGGCGCGATGGCAGCGGGAGGCCCCATTAGCTAAAGTGGTACCTCAGGTTAAGAACAGTTTCAGGTTAAGAACGGACCTCCGGAACGATAAAGTTCATAACCAGAGGTACCACTGTAGCTGTGATCTCAGAAATGGTTGTGGCTGTGTATGTATAAGTGTTGGGTCCATATTAAAGCTGCTCCGTGTGGGTGCACAATTTTGTGGAGAAATTAAAGATCACTTATTTGTGCAAACCGGCCCTCCTAAACTGCCTACCAGATCAAGAGAATATTCCCTATTGTTAATAGGGGTAGGCACTATAGGTAGTGTAAACACATTGGAAGGCACAAGTGCGCCAAACATGTTGTCAGCCCTTTGTTTCTAAAAATTTATTTGTTAACCCTTTTGATACAGCTGTGTTTGTATAGAGACATCTTAAACTGCAGCTCCTAAATCTACGCTCTGCATTTTGTGTAGGGGAAGATTAGGCTCCTCATGTAAGTATGTGATAACTCTGCTCCTCTGAGTTTTGGTTTCACGTGGGTAATATTACCCTCTGAAGAAACATATTTGGGGAAAATTTCCTCTGGTACACTTCCTCCAAATACTTTGTTGCTATCATCTGTGAAAGAAAGTGTGTGTGTGTGTGTGTGTGTGTGTGTGTGTGTGTGTGTAATACAAGCACACACAGGCGAAGTCTCATCTATTGGATAGGTGAGCAAGAAGGAGGTATGTTTGAATTAGGACAGTTTATGGCTTCATTTTGACTTCAGTGGAATGCTGGGTGCAGCTTTGTCAGTAATTTCACATAAATTATCAGCATGCCTTTAACCAGTTTTCAGGGTGGCTTGCAAATGAAATCGGATTAAAGCCAAAACATTAAAAGCTTTAAAGTGTGATGTAAAAACATGCAGCTTCAGATACAAGAAATGCAGAGTGGTATAAAGAATATAAAGTAGCATAAGAATGGCCAGCTGAGATAAAACAGGACAGATTTAAAAGCTTGATAAAATAAGGTCTTTGGCAGTCAGGGTGCCACCACAAAGAAGGCCCTCTTCCCTATATAGCCTCCTGCTAGAGCTCAGGTTATGGTAGTGTCAGACCCACAAAGTGGCTGGCCAAATGCACCTTATGATGGGATGAATTTGTAATTAAAAAACCCCACTTGGCACTAAATATTGATACTTTGCGCATAAGTTATAGTGCCTGAACTCAAAACATTGTTCCTGCTTTGTTTTACATAGCAAAGCAGGCTCTAATTCAGTTGCATGAACTCGTGTCTGTTTGTGCTGGAATACAGTTTGTTATTGGCTCTGTGTGTCTGTGTTGAAAGTAATATATCCAGTAATGTAATGTAGGTCTGCATCTGGCTGAAAGTAATGCACTGGTGGCAAGTGAAGTAAGATTTGCATATGAATAGGCATCTGCTTGCACGAATTCGAAGGAAATTTCATCTGAATGTAAATGCTGCCTATCTATGTGCATTACTTTAAATTGGATGTCCATTTGGATACACATCTAAATGCAGGCAGGCATGTGCAACAAGAGTGGGAATATATTTTATAGAAAGTTATGGACTTGGTTTTAGGAGAATGACAGTGCAGTCCTATACATGTCTACATGGGAATAAGTCCAATTGAGTTCAGTGAAATTTACTCCCAGATAAGTGAATATAGGTTTGCAGCTTGTGAGTAGGTTGGCAGTATACAGTGGTGCCTCGGGTTACAGACGCTTCAGGTTAGAGACACTTCAGGTTACAGACTCCGCTAACCCAGAAATAGTACCTCGGGTTAAGAACTTTGCTTCAGGATGAGAACAGAAATCGCGTGGTGGCATCAGGAGGCCCCATTAGCTAAAGTGGTACCTCAGGTTAAGAACAGTTTCAGGTTAAGAACCGACCTCCAGAGTGAATTAAGTTCCTAACCTGAGGTACCACTGTAACTGTATTATGGTCAACTATTTTGAATTAGTTTGCTTTTAAGAGATACTTAATGCAAGTGAAATTAATAAACCCAAATTTTAAAAGTTTTAGAGAAAAAGAATCAACTATTGCCATATTTTATCATGCTTCCTATTCTAGACACAGTCCTTAGCCACTTTTCTGGTTCCCTTGGCAAGTATGTACAAGTCTGGTTTGACTGG
The DNA here is from genome assembly GCF_965113315.1 of Podarcis vaucheri. Lineage (NCBI taxonomy): Eukaryota > Metazoa > Chordata > Lepidosauria > Squamata > Lacertidae > Podarcis > Podarcis vaucheri. The sequence continues at coordinate 109,104,541 of NC_138759.1, forward strand.
TTAGTGGCTTGTGTACTTGAAGGAGGAGGCTTCCAAGTCACCTTGGAAGCAGTAATAGGTATATTGTGTACATAAGGAACATCTCATGTCTGTTATGTAATGTGCCCATAGTGCTTCCAGTCTCCCAATCCGACTTCTCAGAATATTCACACCGTGGTCATTGTCCATGCCCCATCGGGTAGATAGTTGAGGCCAGGATGGGCTGTGCAGCATATACACGGCCTCTTTCAAGTTTTCTGGCATTTTGCAAACATGAACTTTTGTTCTTTGGCTTCCTTGTTCTCAACAGCAGTGTGCTGGAAGAAAAGATTATTTGCCTTACGATTGCAGACTGGAAGCACTGACAGCCATAATGATGTGCCTTAAAAATACATCTGCAAAGTTTTCTTCACTACTGTGCTTGGCTAGCGTCCACCTGTTGCTGTATTTAGGTTTCAGCATTGGTGATGTTGTGTTTGTTTTTCTTTCATAGAAAAACTCAGCAGAAGTACTAACATGGTTGAGCTTCCTAGGCTCACTCAGCTATGGCTTTCCTTCATTGTGTCTAGTCTACAATGGTGATCTGAAGGCACCCACTTCTGGCTACATTATGAGCCACTTTTGGGAGCTGCTGTGTTACTTCTAAAAATCAAATGGTGCATCTTCTTCTTTTATTATTACAGTATTTTTAAACCAGATTTAGTAGCTGCAGGAAGATAAAAAGCATCCTTGATAAGGGCCTTAAAGGGAAGGGAAAAATGCATGAGGATCCACATTTCCCTTTTTGAAATTCTCTTGACAGAAACTGGTCCTTTGAAACACCCACGACATGACCAAGCAGGGTCAACAGGCAAGCTGCACCAAGAGCCCAATTGAGCTTGGGCACAAGTTCTGGGGGTCTGTACCTTGTGCTGGGCCAAAGGGACAGGGCATGGATCCTGTAGATGTGCCACCCGCCTTGCTGTTACCTGGATTTTGCTGGAACTGCAGCCAGGTTTGTAGGTACCCTTTAGCCATAAGGCCTGGTTTGCTTTGCCTTTTAGGGAACCACAATGCAGTGGTGCAGAACTTGTAACATTGGAGACTGACTGCCAGAAACCCTCATTTGAGGCCTACCGCTTCCAACACCCGCAAGCAAAAATGAAGGCCTTTAAATATTTTTCAGAACCTTTTTCTGGAGCACCTCCTGAATTCATTGCTCTGGCTGCCTCCCAGTTAGTGTATACAGCAGAACATGCCCCACAATAATTTTCTCATGTAAGTACAGTATGTGGCATATTGAGGCTGCTTCTCCAGCAATTTCAACTTGCTGGAGGAAGAGGAAGGTGAAATTGGAGGGGGGGGGCAGAGTTGTCTGAGTCTTGCCTGTCTATTTCTGGGTTCTCCCTCGTGTCACCCACCCTACTGGGTTTTTGACAACTAAGAGAATGCCCACCCCTGGTAACGGCATTCTGCTACATAGCTGCTTGCTGTGAGTCTTCTGTTTGCACCTCTAAGGTCAGAAGGAATGTGGATGAAGTTACAGGGCCTCTCATTCCATGCGTGGTGTTGATCTTCATTAGGTCGAAACATTTTGCATTGTTATGTGCCTTCCAAATTTTCCATGCAGTGTGCTATGTGATGACATTTTAGCACAAGTCCTGTCACAAGGATCTTGGAGACAAGAGACGTGTCTCTCTAACTTTCTTATTTGTATAGCACCCACTGCATTTTGTCATCATCTATTTTAAAACACTTAAAATAGACATCTGTGGCATGCTGCAGCCTGAAGAAAGGTGTGTCCGTTGCATTTCCAACATAGGGAAGTCTACCACAGTTTAGAGGAGAAAACAACTCCACATCAAAAGTCGGTTTAAAGGCACGGCCAGTATAGGTCTGTATCTTATTTTGCATGCCAGCTGTGAAGAGCTTTTAATTGCTAAAAAAAATGAAAGACTTGCTGGTTTTGATTAGGTATGAATTACTTCAGCTTTGTGGTGCTTGCTTTGAATTCTAAAAAAAATCCCCAATCTGAAGTCTTGCTTTTCTGCCTTTGGCTAAAATAAAAGGTTTAATAGGCATTTGAAACAAAAGGGTTGGAGAGCATCTAAGTTGTCATATGGTAAGAGTTGACCATTTTTTCTCCTCCTCCCTTATCCTCTTACATAAGTTCAGTGTTCATGTGAAAAGGAAGCTCTCTCAAAGTATAATATCAGTACATTTGAAGAGGTATTTAATAAACCACAAATAATGTACTTCTGCTTCAGATACAGATTTCGGACAGTATTTTTGGGCTGATTGGTGCAATCCCATAGAACGGAATAAGGTTTTGCTTGTTCTTGCCCTGCTGTTTATATGGGAATGTAAGTTGTCCCACATACATAAAATCCAACATGCACAAGTTTTTAATTGCTCAGCTGATTTCCCTGTAAAGTCCAGGTAAATGACTGCATGCCCATGCCTTTGAGTTCATCCATGTAGGATGCGCAGAGCTGATGGGCAGGATATTACTCTGCTCCATTCAGCAGCCTGGATCCAGCCCAAAGTACAGTCTGAACCAGCCTACAGAGTGACATGTGTAAATGTTGAGGGTGAAGTCTTGTGCTTGAGATGTTAAATACAGTTTAAAAGAAACAGGTTCAGTTGTTTTCAAGTTTCTAGTCAAACCTGTAATGTAACACTTAATCCCTTCCTCTAGTTGGTATGTGACTCTTACATTATTATTTTCCGAACACCATGATGGGAAATGTTAAATAAATACTAAACTCTACTTGCTTTTGGAATAACAGAGTACTTTTCCATTTCCTATTCTTTGGGAGATATTCACAGTTCAGAAGATAGGAATGTGAGTTATATATGTAGATTAGATACATGAAATCTGGAATTTTTTCCCTCTGCTTAAGATTCTGCCGCCTGGAGAATTTTTGAGAGCAAAGGCATTAAGGCACGCTTGGGAGTCAGTTCTACGGAACTCAAGATTGACTTCTAAGTGGGAATAGATAGAATAGTGGTGAAAGAGAAGGAGCTCTCCCAAATAGTACAATCCTGTATCTTCTCAGTACTGTATAAAGGTGAGAATTATGTGGAGTCACTGTAAATTCAGAGTTGCTTCTTCAGACAGCACTGAAACTTACCTAGCTGCCGACTTCATTAGTGGAAGGAACATGTTCAGCACAACCATATACAGTGGTACCTCGGGTTACATACGCTTCAGGTTACAGACTCCGTTAACCCAGAAAAGGTGCTTCAGGTTAAGAACTTTGCTTCAGGATGAGGACAGAAATCGTGCTCCGGCGATGCAGCAGCAGCAGCAGGAGGCCCCATTAGCTAAAGTGGTGCTTCAGGTTAAGAACAGTTTCAGGTTAAGAATGGACCTCCGGAACGAATTAAGTACTTAACCCGAGGTACCACTGTATAATTTACATCCACATAAGTTACCGAGGAGATGAAGAATCAGACTGAAGGTGGTGGTGGAGTATTGTTTTGGCTGCTACTTCCTTGAGATTCAGGCCCCAATTTCACCATTCTGGTCCTATGTTTCTTGCTTACATGTTAGAACAGTTACAGCATCTCTTAATTCAGATGGTTTGCATATTTTCTAATTACCATGAACTGTGGTTAAACTTGAGATGGTACATTGTGTGCCTATTTTAAAAAGAATTCTGTTGTAAGGGGGAGAAAAATGAACATAAAGAAACATAAGGCTGCATTCTGCCTCGACAGCTCTGTCAAGAACACCCACATGTCAGCTGGACTGTCATGTTCCCATCTGAGCTGCGAGAAAGCTACTTTTGCCACCAGTGGCTGATTTCGTACCTTCAAAGCAGCCAGTAGTGTGTGGTTTCTTTGCCAGTTCCCTTGGAAGGTTGGACTTGGAGATGTGGTTTAGAGACAAAGAATGGAAAAATAAAATTCGACTTCTAGTCTTAATTTTAGGAACCCAGGTGTTAATTTAAAATTTTAATTTACCTTTCTTCATATATTGGCCTTGTTTACAAGTTACAGTAAGGTTATGTAAGCCAACAACAAACTGTGGCTACTGATCTTGGCTTATTAGGGAACCGATAATGATCCTAGGTTTGGAAGTCACAAGAAACCAAGCTTCATTGTGGCTTCCTGTTTTGTTGTCTTCTGCTTGAGCTACTGGGGAAGGGAACTGGGAGCAGTTGGGCAGCATGCAACAGTTTAGTGTTTGTGCTCAAGAAACTATGGTTAGCCAGAAAGCCTGGTTTATTGGGATACGTGAATGTGGCCAGTGGATCCAAACTTGGATTGCAATTTATAAAAGCAGCCATTAGTTACAACACTATAAACATAATTGTTGTATTCAGCCAGTGTGGTGGTGAAGAGCGGTGGACTCGTAATCTGGTGAACTGGGTTCGCTTCCCCGCTCCTCCACATGCAGCTGCTGGGTGACCTTGGGCTAGTCACACTTCTCTGAAGTCTCTCAGCCTCACTCACCTCACAGAGTGTTTGTTGTGGGGGAGGAAGGGAAAGGAGATTGTTAGCGGCTTTGAGACTCCTTAAGTGGAGTGAAAGGTGGGATATCAAGTCCAAACTCCTCCTCCTCCTCCTCCTCCTCCTCTTCCTCCTCTTCTTCTTCTTCTTCATCATCATCATCATCATCATCATCATAGCATAGGATAAAAACACTGAAATTGCAACACCCAGCATGTTCACAGATCTCCTAAGGATGACAGCAGATTGTGACAAGTGCACCACCTGGGTTGGCTAAAGCAACACTTCATTAAAAAGCCTTGTGCCTTATAGTCTCCAGTCTTATTTTTGAATTGGAATGGAGGAGAGTCCCTCGACAGGATCTAAGTAGGTGAAAAGTTTCACACCAGAGTTAGCAGGATCCAAACCATTAGGCTCAGAAGGTGAGGAGCCAGTTGTTTTAGTAGGGAAGCATTTTACCCTTTCCTGGAATGGGAAAAAAAAGGAATTCATCAGATATTGACTCCCATCCACAGATATCTGAAAATCTTTTTGCCACTCTCACTGCCTGGGTTCCCAGTAAGCTGGAGAAATCTAGCAGCCCCCACAAATCACACACCTACAAACGACACATTATCCACAATCCCTTTATCCTCCACCTACTTTCTGTAACCACTATAGCCAAGATTACTTGATTAATGTTCTACCATTTCTGTTACTTGTGATGAAGTGTGTCTATGTCGACATTCGGATAGGTTTGCCATTTGTGTGCTATGGAATTGGCAGCCACCTTTTGGACTTTGGACTTGTTATTTTAGGGGAGGTGTATAGTAAACGGTGTATAAAGGGTCCAGGCAAATCCATTTAAGTATCCTCTGTATCCTATTTCTATACTAATAACGTCAACAGATTTCTGTCCAAATTTATACCTTCCAAGTCGGGTATACTTTCAACTGTGAGTTGCATATTAGAAATAATAAAAAAGTCCGTCAAAGTCTACTGATTGAAGGTGCTTGTGAGTGGAGGGTGTTGTGTTGTGGTGTAGTCTAGTATGTTGTATGGGCAGTGACTTGTGCTGGGGGGGGCATGTCACTGTTGCTGTCTCTGTGGAGGCAGCACATGGGTGTTGGTGTCAGCACAGTTCGTGGTTGGTGGGTACTGGCAGAGTTTCTAGGTATGCTCTAGATAGGTCTACTGTTTTTATACCATTTTTATATTTTCTGGCTCTGTGTGTGTTCCCCTCCCCCCCACTCAAGTGGGACACATTGCATAAGCTGCTTGGTTCTGCCAGCCTAATGGTGGTATGCTTTTCTGCGCTAATGTAATAGGATTGTGCTATAATAATTATCTGAGGCCCTTCTTTATGTGTCTGCTCCAGTCCAGAGTGTGGCGACATGATAAAGGGCCTTTTCTGTGGTGGCTCCCCATTTGTGCAATGCTCTCCCCAGGGAAGCTTACCCGGCACCTTCATTACATATCATCGTGCGCCAGGCAAAACTGTTTCTCTTTAATCAGGCCTTTGACTGATTAACATACTATGTCCTTTTAAATATTTTGTGGAGGGGGAATGTTTTTGCTTTGTCTTTGTTTCTGTTTTTATTATGTATTTTGTGTTCTCGTTTTGTATTTTTATGTTGTGAACTGCCCTGTGATCTTCAGCTGAAGGGCAGTATTAATAATAATAATAATACCCTTCAGGCTTCTCTTAAAGTTTCATATGCAGATATATGTTTTTTGCTTTGAAATACTTAATTAAGGTGTCTCAACATATCTGGCAAAGCTTGTCCAAGGCACTGTAGGAAAAACAAAGAACAAGCTGTTGACAAAACAAATGCTACTTTAATTAAAAAAGTGAAATTGGTGAAATTAGCTTGATATATTTATGATTTCTTTTTCTTTTTGGCCCAGTGCATGGGCTGAAATCCAAAGAATTCCTTTCAGGTGCATGCAAAACAGTTTCTGAAGGTTCCCTCACCCCCTCTTTCAGCTAGAGCTGCCTGATTGTATGAGCAATAGTTTTTGAATCTGCAGGAGTCGGAAGAAACCGCTTAACTCCAGTGCCCATCATCTTTGACTATTGGCTGTGCTGAGGGTAGTTGGAGTCCAACAATATCCGGAGAACCACAGGTTCTCTATAAACGGTCAGCTTCTGCTGTGATTGTGGCCCTTCCTTTCCAATTCCATTTGAAGGAGGGATCTGGGTTCTCATATTGTGTCAAAGTAGTGTTTTGAGGGCTTAGTTTAATTTCTGTAGTGGGACTTATTTAAATTTTGAGCGTTCTACAGAGCAAAGTCATATATACATGTTGAGGTCTTAATCTAAAGCTGAATTTGAAGGGGGGGAAATAGAAAAGAAGCCGCCATATCCCATCCTCTTCTGTACACTGAACTTTAACATTTACAAAAGAAGCCCGAGCCCCTTCCCAGGAGAAAAAAAGGCTTTGACTTCATGTCTCCTGTGTGAAATATTTGCAGAATGTTAAATAAAATTTATAACTTGACTCTTCCGCTGCAAGGCATGGAGAATACTTGTAATTTTAGGCAAGAAAATGCTCTGCTTAATGTCTCATTCTATAACCGACAAGAGCCTGATGAACAAAATTATTTTTGGAGAGAATTTGTTGAGGATAGATGTGTGCAGTTTTCTACAGAAGGAGGGAAATAACATGGGCACAGAGATAAGAGTGCTTAGCATTGGGTAATGTCTTTAAATAAGACATTAAGTAATGCAATCTGGGAGTGATAAATATGTTTGAAGTGCTTGGAACACGCTTCATTACTAGTACTGAAAGTGCTCCATAGGGTAGAATCAAGTGTGATTCTTTACTCTAAGATCTGCTCCCATAAATGGTACCTTCCACCTTCAGATTCCTTTGAGAATTCATCATAGCCTATCCTGGGGTGGACTGCATCACTCATTTTAGGCCCTGAAAGAATTCAAAAAGAATTTTGAAGTCTGATAAAGAGCATAACGTATGTCTGCTAATGAATCTACAGGTTTTCCTCTGTGTATATCTGGGTGTTTAACTTGCCTGCTGTGTGTGTTTGAGAGGGACTGTGTTAATGCAGTTATAATATTTATTTAAAGGAAGGTACACCTGTGCCGCCTACCCTGGGAATTTAAGAACAAATTTCATATGCTAAATTTTATAAAAAGCTCTGATTTGTTAGACACCAAAAAGACTGCATTTGGAATATAAGAACAAATGCCGTATGATAACTTTTATAAAAAGCCGGGCGTGATTTGTTAAACTCCTGAAATGAAAAGTGCAGTCAAAACACCAACACCTGTGCACTATAAAAAACAACAACTGTTTTTCTGAACAGTTTTGCTTTAAAAAGGAAAAACTCTGTTAATGGGCCAGATTTTTGTGTGGAAAGATGGGCCAGCCTTCCTAAAAGGTTGATGAATGTGTAAGACAATCTTTGTGGCAGAATGTTTTATGTTGGGTAAATAGTTGTCTGTCTTGCCCAACCCTGCTGTTCTCTACAAATGCACTTCAGGGTATTGTACACGTTGAGCTGTCTTCTAGAGGGGTCTGCTTTCATTGCTGGTTGTTACTAGTAAGATGCCTATCATTATGTCAGGTAGTCTACATTCTTACGTGGAAGAGTAGCTGTTGACAGGAGCCAGGCTACCTGGTTTGTCTCACTGCAACAGACAGTGCTCCAAAATACAGCGCACCCCCCCCCAATAGCAGTGAATAGTTAAGTGTGCTCTGAGGCATGTAATAAAAGTTCAGCTTGCTACCTGTCTCTGATGATCCAACGCAGTGAGAATTAATCCTTCTCATTTCTACATTCTCAACTCTTCATTTGCCTCCTCCATCCCCCAAAAAGCTAGGTAGAGACTGTGGCAGCACAGAACTGCACAACTGCACAACTTCAGGGGATTTGTAGCTAACACATGCATTATGCTGACCTCAGCAGAGGTTATTTGGGATACCTTGGACAACTCCATGCAGGGTTCTGGCTGGAAGCTTCATGGGAGCTGTACTTGGATGTTGCTTTAGCTGCAGCGCTGTCTCAGCAGCTAGCTGCTCTTCCACTGAAGTGGGGCCTTGTAATAATAATAATAATAATAATAATAATAATAATAATAATAATAATATCTTTATTGTCATTGCCCCCTTCGGGGACAACGAAATTACTTGACTGCTCCATAAAAACACTAATTAAACAATACAGTATAATACAGCAAGGGAGATTAGATGACTTTCAAAGTCCGGGCTTCCCATTCAGGGCCAAGATCGCTCTGGAGAAGAAGCTGTTCTTAAGACGGCTCGTTCTTGTCTTCATCGTCCTGTATCTCCGTCCCGACGGCAAGAGCTCGAAGAGACAGTGACCAGGATGCGATGGATCTTTTACTATGTCCAGTGCCTTCCTATGGCACCTTGTGGCATAAATCTGCTCTAAGGTGGAAAGTGGGCAGCCAACAATGCTCTCTGCTGCCTTAACAACCCTGCACAACCCCATCCTGTCCTGGGTAGTACAGTTTCCGTACCACACACATAAGCCATAAGTGAGCACGCTCTCAACGGCACAGTGATAGAAGGCAAGCAGCAGTTTCTGCGGAAGATGGTTTTTCCTTAGTATTCTTCACAAGCCCCCTTGTGAATGTTGATGGACTCAGCCTGCTTTAGCAGTCATTGACTCCAATGGAATTGGAGGCCACTGTGGTTGTACTAGAGCTTCTGAGCTGGAGTCCTCTGAGCCAGAGAAGTGCAGTGTGATGTTCTCTGGCTGGAAGAGTGCTAGTACCACAAGCTTGTCTTACAGAGGTGCTTCCAAGTTGCTCAGGTGCTTCTGGGGCCGGCCCTGAGGGCAATTCCTTCTTCCACTTGCTTCTCCCGACCTCATCCCCTGAAGTAGGTCATGACTGCTACCCCATTTCCCACTTCTGCTGTGTCCTGGAATAGCTGGACATACCAGTTACCTTTGGTTCGTTACATTCTCCATACCTCAAATGAGTTTGCTAGCCTTCCTTTGATGGACTCAGAAAATGACAGGCGTAAACACTATTGGTATGCATGGTGCTTTTTATATCATAAGCAGAAAAGAAAAAGGCAGGTCCCTGGTCCAAGGAATTTTCAATTTAATTAAAAGTCTCTATTTGGAAAGAAAACAGAGGGAAAGGATGAGCATGAATGGATTACACGTGCTTAGACTTGGTTGCAGTTGGGAATAGTCAGTGCTTTGTGACTTGCAATCTTGTCCTAGCATTCCCCCGAAAACAAAAGCAGCTAGTTTGGCATGGTTCCTAAAACCTAACAGAGCATGACTGACTAGGAAGAAGAACAGAGAGTTAACATCGTCCTGGGAATTAGCAGCTCATAGTTATAGGGTTGCCATATTTCAAAAAGTAAATTTTTTAGAAAGACACTAAAATTGTTGAGGGTTTTTTTTGGGGGGGGGACCTCCCCCCCAATAGTGATTGTAAGCTTTTGGAGCTGTTTGCGCTGCTTTTTCCATCAGGAAAAAGGACATGTTAGGAATTTTACATGGTTGCTTTGAGAGTAGGACAAGATTGGCTGCCATCTGGGCATCACTTTCTGTACTTTTAGTAATTTCTAGAGGGGTATCAGTCAGTTGTAGAAAATAGGCAAAGTTGTGTGTGACACACACAGAAACACAGTTATTTTGATGGGGAGTGAATTTGAAAACTTGTAGTTCGAACTGAGACAAATGTTATTTAACACATTATGTATTAGTTGGCTTACTAGTGCCAAGTTTTCTGTGTTATCAACAACCATTTTGTGACTTATCACTGCTCGTTATGTAAATGATCACTGTACTTTTCTGCATTTCATTCTACATTTTCCTCTGACCTCACTGTTTACAGCGCCGCCACCCCTCCCACAATGTGTGTGTATGTATACATAGTGATATGTGAGTCTGAGAGTTAATCTGTACTGTATATCATTTGTGGATCACATTCATGTCTGTTGGATTGATTGAATTTGTTCATCGGTTTATCTTGCCCAGGGCAACACAAAGCTTGTTTGCAACCAAACAAATGAACAGACAACCCCTCCCCATTATATACATTAAAACCAAGAGGAAACAGAAATGCATTAAAAACATCCCACCCACTTTTAAAAAGGCCGCAGATAGTTAAAGGAGGTCAAAGTTTTTTGCCTGGTGCCCAGTTATATTTAACGATGGAGTCAGACGAGCCTCCCTGGGGAGGGCATTCCACATTCTACCACCCTTCTGTAAAATGGGATTCTGTGGTAGAAGGAACTGCTGAAGTGGTCAACCCACTCTTTTTGTTAGGATATTGGCTGTAGACAAGTTTCTTGAGCAAAGTGTTGTCCACTAAGGTGTGTTGCCATAGAAACAACTAGCCTGGTGATGGTTCCTGATGGAATAACCTCATGGGTGGGGTGTTTGCAGCTACCTCACATTTTGCTCTTGGAAAACTTGTTACTGCAGGAGAGGGACTGTGAGCAAAGTTCATGGGAGGGGTGTTTCTGGGACTAAGGTGCAACTGTGAAGCTTCCTTGTTATTTTTGCTATTGGATGATGCACGCTATTTAAGTAATCTTGTATTGAAACGTGCCTTTTTTTGTATGTTACTATATTTGCTGTTCTTTTGCTATGTTTTTCTGAAATTGGTTTTCGTAGTGTTTGTTTGACATGCATCCCTGTTTCTTTGCTGTAAGTCGCTTCGAGCATGGTTTTTGTGTTTGTGGAGAAGCGGCATACAAATAAAATAAATGAAGAAGAAGAAGAAGAAGATAGGACTTTGCTCCTCATCTGGCTGGCAGTCCTCTCATCCTGAGTAAAAGGGAAACAACAGGCCAGGAACTAGCCTTGTTTCCTATGGGGCTGGGCAAGCCATAGAAGCTTAGCATGCTCTCTGTGCTGAGTGCAACGCTTATGACATCAGATCTCTTATAGAAACCTAATGAAGGAGGAAGATCTGTTGGGGTGTTAATGCCCGATCCCTTTCATCTGATGCTCAGCCTGTGTATATATGGGTAAATGGAACCATATATCACAAAGACACTATTGACTCAAATTACATTCATTCCAAGGAAGAAAACCTCAGGTATTCTGGCACCTCTGAAATCTCTCAATGCTCAGAGATTGGGATACGGGTAAAAATGCATCTGTAACTTATGACATGGATTGTAGTCCATGAAAGCTTGTGCTGTGATTTGTTAGTTGTAAGCTGCCCCAGGTGTCTGTTGTCTTTGTTTTTGTGTTTTCAGAAAGAATATTATATCAGTTTTAACAACATTAACAGGAGAAATTAATGAACAGTGTATAGAATAGATGAATAGTGTTTCTGTTCATATAGCCAAGGAATTGGTACCGTACTTTGAAAGTATTCATTCCTCCCCAAGAACTTATCACTCTACTATGTTGAATCAGAAGTTATGGCAGAGCAGTAGCCCAGACTTTCTCCAACCGCCCTTGCCCTACAAGGGTCTTTCAGTGATGTCTAGCTTCCATGCTGGCCATCACCAACGTAGAGATTCTTTATGAATCACTTCGGTAACAGGCTCAGCAGTTAAGGATAACTACGCTAGTGTTGAATTTGGATCAAGATGTCCTTATTTAAACAATCCTAGCAAACACCAGTTCCCAGAACTCCTTCACAGTGGCACATTTCCACCACATGTGATAAAATGACCACTCCTCATTACAGACACTCCCAACATTGTGGAGACATAGAGTTGCTAACATGATGCAGTTTAGTTGATGACTAGTGTGAGTGCTGCTGCATTGCTTTTACTATCACCTCCTGAATTTTACCTGAGGTTAGTTTTAATAGAAGGCTTAATCAGTGACTGTTCCCATCTGTTGTCCTCAGTATGTATCCCTGAGTCATTCTCCCCCCTGTTTTTTTTAGTTCCCCAGTTCCCCACTGAATATTAATAATGTACATATTACTGAGGTCATAGTTTTCAGGTCCAAATTTGGTTAAATGCAAAGGTTTTCATATGCAGTTAAAGAGAGCAGAGATTTTCATATGCGGTTAAAGAGCACAGCACTTCTCTCTCTCTCTCTCTCTCAGCAATTTGCCACTGAGCACCTTGACATGAACTTGTAGCCAGTTACACTGCCAGTTCCATAATTTTCGGCCAAGGGCACCTTCTGAGATGCTTCTGGCTTTAATGAAAGTGCTTTACACAGATTTATATTTACTTATCTAGTACTGCCTTTTGCCCCATTAGGAAATTCATACTAGTAGAGTACATGGGGTTCTCAGCCATTCTCCCATGCAGATACTGACCTGACCCAAACTTACTTAGCTTCAGCAAGGTAATGACTACATCATGCGCACAAAGACCACATCCTGGAGCATGCTTCAGCGAATGGCGCTTCATATGTTCGGGATACAAGTTTTACTGCTTAAAATTACAGTACAGTAGAATACTTGTGAATTCACCAAAATGAATGTGGGAGTTTACATCCTGCATTGGTACCAGTTCTCCTTTTGCTCCTATCTTTTGGGAGGGAATATGCTTGCTGTTGCATTTCTCTCTCTTTCTCTCTGCCCCTCTGGTGCACAAAAAGACTTTTGTGTAGAAATCCCTTTCGGCTTATTTCAAAGCCCCGTTGAGGAAACCCAGAATGCAGTATGAAGAGAGACTATACTGATGGAGGGCTACTCTGCAATCCTGACAATGGCAGTGCTATTCAAAAACAATATGGTGGATCTGGATTCGTTTTGAAAAGTTTCCTACAATTAACAATACTTCATTTCTGTTGGCTCAAGCATTTCCCCCATTAATTTCTTGAGGATTCTGCCACCCCAGTCCTTTTGTGTGCGTCTTTGGTGTTTACCACTCTGTTGCCTTCTACACACTTTAAATTGATGAAGATCAAAGAGGACAACATTGTAACTCCGACTTTAATATTCTATATCAACTAGTTGGGATACCCATTCGGCACAGAGATTAATAGTGACAGGGTGCCACAAGATTATTTCGATTCAGGCAATTCAACAAGGGGTTTATACTGGAACAGTCTAGATGTCTGTCATGGCATCTTCAAACAGACCTGCTGCTCCTTGCAATAATTCAGCAGAAGGACTGTCAAGCTGTCACGCTATATACAGCAGATGTGCAAAACCATTGACACACACACACACACACACACACACACACACACACAGAGAGAGAGAGAGAGAGAGAGAGAGACTGACTTTACCAGAAGTTTGTTTAGATTAGAGAAATGATATGCTCAGGGTGGGGGATGCTCTGCACTGTTTGGTGATTTTTCTCTTACCCTGTATTTTGTGTGTGCCTTCCTGAAAATTTATTTAAGAAGTCTGGGATTCCTATAGCAATTCCAACAAAGAGACTTCTGTTTTGTCAAGTGCTTCTGGGACCTGTACTTGGACAAGGCTTAGAAATAAGGGATGCAGGGGGACCAGAACTACTGAGTGAATAAAAAGTAAGATTGCCAGTAGCAAGGTATCTGGCACCACTGTCCATATACTGCATACAACTCAGATAATGCTGCTGTTCTTGGCCAGCTGTTGTTTCAGACTCTGGAAGCAGCCAGGACCTTGAAAACTCTTGATAGAGGTAATGCAAAGATGACCAGGAAGGAAATATGGCTGTCCAGAGCAGCAATGTAATATGGCACTCATATACTTTGTTGAAACATAGGCACGCAAATTCATTTCTCTATCGGCAAAACTGCTGTAAAAACAGAGTGTGAGAAGAATTGTGCCATCTCCTTCTAACTATTAAATGCACTTTAACATTTTCCCTGAGGTCAGCCTATGCTGGAATTACGGTAATCTTCCCCATCTTCATAGTTTGCATCTTTAATAATGATGTTACAGTGCAGAAGAGGAGCAAGGTTCCATTTCCACATTTTCTTTCCGAGAAACCCAACCATTTAAGCATGTTCACCATTCATTATTGATGGCACCACATTCAGAACCCAAGAAGCATCTCTTGGTTCTTTAGTTGAATTGCTAGCAATAGAAAAACATCAAGGTGTTGTCAGAACATACAAGTATCCTTCCTATACTGCACACACACACACACACACACACACACGCACACACACACAAAACTTCTAATTAAATAGTGGAAGTTTCTGTGAAATTTCCCATTGGACGCTTTTGTAGCTTTTAGCATTGTATCACTGAATTTGCATTATACCTTTATGAGATCAGATAGCATATAAGTATATAAGGAAGAATATGGCGGTGGGAGTCAGGGAGTGGTTAAAATTTCGCAGAAAAGAATTGTAGGATATCTGGTAGTTTGCAAAGACCAGGGGGAGGAGGGGGTTGAACTTGATGGGGGAGGGCTTGAAAACAGTAAATCTAATCCAAATTCAATATGCTTTGGAGGAGCTAGTGTTTCATTTGGTTCTGGTGGTGGGAATCTGAATAGTAGATGTAACAGGAGGGGGGGAATAGAAGGGGAACAGAGAGAGAGAGAGAGAGAGAGTGAGAGTAGGAATTAGGACTGAGTGTGCCTGAATGATCATGTGCATTGATAAGCTGGATATAAACTGATATCCCTCATGGCAATAAGCCTTAAAAAAAATAGGCCAGAACACATGAATGAATGAATAAACTGCAGCTAAAATAATACATTCATTTTTCACATGGTCTAGTCCTTCCCCTCCCCACCCCCCTAATATTCTTAAGAGGGTCTCTTCTCCAATCTTCAGAGAGTAGCAGAGTTCTTCCACCCTGCAGTTTTAATCTGAAATCTTAGGCACAGTACTGTGCCCCAGAGCTCAGAAACTGCTCGCGCTAATGAAATTCCCTGTCGCAAAATGCTCCTAGGACAATGGGAGTTTCAAACACTGGTTCTAGGCTAGAACTGTCAGTGGTGTAGTTGGAGTAGGTGGGAATGCTTTCCTATCCCCTGTCATCCTGCGTCACAATAATTCTTTTGTAAAGCCAGAACTGAAACAAAATTTAATGAACGCAGTTGCACTCGTCGCACTTGGTCGTAGCCAAAAGGCTGAGAAGGATGGTTTGCGCCACAAACTAGGCCCAAAATGTGCTCCTTCACACTCCCTCCCTTATAGTTGCTTTTAACTGGTTGTCCTTGTTTGTTTCTTTTTAAGTATGTGTGATATAATCACCTTTTAATTAGTAGTTTTTATCCCTTAACTGTTTTAAGTCTTATGTGTTCAGTTTATCCGTATGTTATCTCTTATGCTGGTCTGTGACTGAAATACAGTTTGTTTGGCCAGTTGCAAAAATTAAACCATGAAACCAGTCACAGAAAATTGTGTGCACTGTGGCATCCACTATCATTTTAAAAACAAAATGTTTTTTCCAAACAGATAAAATGTGGTTGCATATCTGCTGCCGTGTTAAAACTGCATCGTAAAGCATGAATATGTAAAAAAAAAAAAAAAAGGACAAGTGGGCTGCTAAAGAACAAGAGTAGGTTGTTGAAACAGGTGGCTGGTATCGCCAAGAGCTTCTGTTTAAGCTTTTATCTTGGTGTTTACCAGAAAAGCTGAATATCCCTGCACTGTTGTGATTTTTTAAAAACAGTAAGTGGGACAGTGGCATTAGACAGAAGAGTAAAAAATCAATGGGCTTTATGTGATTCAGAGCAAGCAAGCCATAGTTCAGCCTGGTATGCCCATGTATTGAGCAAAGAAGTTAGAAACACAAGAAGTTTACAGATTAGTTTGTTGCTGTTCCTGGAAAGGGAACATTATGGTGCAGGCGGGGACCATTTTAGGCGCGTCCAATTGATGCGTGGCGTGGGAAGAAGGGGTGTGGGGGTGCCCGCTAATGCGTGTGGGGGGGGGCAGGAACAGAGCTCCCAGGCAAAACGGCCATCGCCTGTATAAAGTTTCTCCCCCACCATTTCGCCATGTTAAGATTTCAATAAAGACATGTTAGGATTTGAATGAAACGTTTAAGGCAAACAGGTTTGTCGTTTATTAAAACCCCAATTGAGAAAACGTCAAGGCAAAGAATACTAAAACATTATAGGTCAAAATACTCTACATAGGTTTTGTGGTCCGTGCTATATTAAATCATTTATTTTAAACTCTAAATAGATTTTGTTCTTTCTTCTTTTCACATTTTAGAAGAGGAGGTTCATTGTGTAACAAAATGCTCAGGAATGCGGTATCTTCACCATCTTGGCCTTGGGAACTGATATAGTGCACACGCCTTTGGTCAAAAATATTGTGTTCAACTGTTGAATTTTTCTTGTTTAAAAGTAGCTTAACTAGGCTATATAAAGCTGAATCATTTAATTTGATTTATTGCAAGTCTGCAGTTTCAGTCACAGCTTGCAAGTTTATGAAAGATTATTTATGCCTCCTTGATGGCTAGTTAGTTGGAGATAGTTTTTCTGATTAGGGGCATTGCTTATTAGTTTGGAGCCCATGGCAAATCTTTTTATTAACTATCCTTCATTGCTTAGAGTAAGTAATTTTGTTCACGTGTTCACGCTATCTTTCTGTCTAATTTACTCTTTGAGTTGAGAAACAATATGGCATTTGTTTATGAAGATCTCTCATTTAAAGGGTTGTGGTAGGTCTCTGTAAGGTCTCTGTAAGTGGCTTAAAACAGGCTTTTGGTCAAATTTTCTTTGATTTAATGCTCCAATTGCGCTTGAAGTTCTGTTTTCTCAAAGGAATCAAGTATACCCCCATATCTATAATGCAAGCCAGGTGTAGGAGCTTGGAATCTGTTCTGTGCCAGCATGTTAGAAAACTAATTTTGGATCTCGGATAAGCTTATCAACCATCCTTGTGTAGAGACAGGAATGGATAAAAGTCTGGTATGCTCCTTGGTAGTGATACATTTAAAATTAATGAATGACTTGATTAAATGGTGGATTAAATGCGTTCTGTCATCTTCCTAGGTTATTTTAATATTTCCCTCCTTTAAAAGTCTGTTCAAGAAATAAATCACCCTTTTCTCCCTTGTTTTGAAGTAGCGTGATCAGTTTGAATGCGTACTCACTGCGGTCAGTCCAAGCATACATTTCCTTCTCCAGACCCAAGTACTGAAAAACAGTGAAAATTCTGAAACCTTACAGGAGAAGCTGTCAGTCATAACCTGATGTCAGTAGGATACATACACTTAACATTCCTTATGGGAACTTTTGTACTTTTATATATGTCAAGGATAGATATATAAATGGATATTCATTTTAATGCTTTTTTTTTTTTTAAATAAGTGAGCAGCCTGCCTAAAGCCTTACTGATGGATGAACAAGTGTTCAGTTTGTTTCTACATACATCTGTTATTCAATTGTTAAGCCAGAAAGAAGCTGGCTTTCAGATTTTCTCTCCCCCCCTCCCCCCCGAACATTATCTGAGTTGGCATCACTCAGAGAGGCCTACTGTGATTTCTTCCTTTTTATTATTACTGCCTTAACTGTAAGTTGGCCTATATTTTGCAACCTTCCCTTAATAAAAACTCTGAAAAGTGACATTCATTTGAATACATTCAATCTGAACTTGTTTTCAGGGAAAAGGTATTATGGGGGGGGGGAATGTTAAGAACATAGAGATCCCTTTTAAAAAGAGCTGCATCACTTCAACTTTTTTTTTTTTTACATATCTTTAAATCTCTTTCCCATTTAATGCAAAATCCATAACAATTCTAAATCAGCACCTGCTCTCCAGTTGTGTTCTGTCTTGCCAATTTCCCCATATTGACCTAATATGCTCAAATAGAGAAGACGGTGTGGTGAGCTAGTCTTAGCATAATCAGATTTCAAGGAGCTCTAAAATCTCCATACACATTATATCCTAATGGTAGCAGCTTTTCTCTTGAATACGTCTTGCTCCATAATCACTAGGTCTAGTAGATCCTCTCAAATTTCAGTATATGGAGAGTTTATTGTTACACTATTGTAGTATAAGTTGCTTGGCAATCAATTTGTTATTACTGTACTTTAAAATAGATCTTTATTTTTTATATACATGATGGCTTTTAAAAGTCCAATAATGTTGATGTGTTGGGGGCTTATGGTGCTCAGATAGTACTGGTTGTGTGAAGAGTTTTTCAAAAATATTGAATTTCATCATCTCAGACTTACTAGATCTTCTGCACACAACTCTTCCCTTTCCACCATGAAATCTCATTGTATATAAGTCTGCATGTTGGATCTTGCCCTACTTCCTAAAACCCTGTCTTCTCATGCCATTTCATCTCTAGCTTGACTGAAGCTGCAGCAGTCAAGACTTAGAAGCAATTTTTCAATTTCAGCGATGCCACTGGGATTACATGCAACACAGGAGAAGTCCTAAATCTTAGTTGTTAGTGGATCTGTTACCAGAGAGTTGTCGTCTATTAATACAGTAAAACTCGAAACAATGCAGATCAAAGAAATATCAGTATTGGGGTGTAGAGGCAAACTTATTATAGAATTATATGCCTGCTATGTTTTGAGCTACATACAACTCTTCACAGGGTAAAATTGAAGGACATAAGCTGCCTTGTTCATCTCAAAAGTGCATTATTATTATTATTATTATTATTATTAGAGTCGTACCTTGGAAGTCAAACGGAATCTGTTCCAGAAATCCGTTTGACTTCCAAATCGCAGCTTCTGATTGGCTGCAGGAGCCAATCTGAAGCCATGGAAGCCCCGTCGGATGTTTGGCTTCCAAAAGAATGTTCGAAAACTGGAGCAGTCACTTCCGGGTTTTGATCATTTGGGAGCCAAAATGTCTGAGTTCCAGGGTGTTCGACAACCGAGGTACGACTGTATTATTATTATTTTAATGCAAATTAAAAACCAAATATAAACAGATAAATAATTCTGCAGCTATATTCCAGTCTTAGGCATCCCGAGCCTGTAACTGTTATAGGTCTAATACCAAGACCTAAAGACATAGGATATATTTACAATATGCCAGACATTATGGCTTATTGTGGTATATTTAATAAAATAATATATAATAGAGGTTTATATTCATAGATATTTATTCTTTAAAATAATAAATACCTAGATAAATGATTTAATTAACACAATACTAAATACTGTGAGTGAGCAGCATGCTAGTGCCTGTTTTGCTCTTCCCTTGGCACAAGGGATAAATAAATCAGGAAGCCCTGGCTTTCTGTTACTTTCAAACTGGTAACCATGTTCTGTCCCTTTCTTGGAAAAGCCATAGTCAGCAAGCTGAGAACAAACCATGGCTTCAAGTTGGGCTAGCAATTGTGCCTTATTAGGGAGAAACAAACCACTATTTCTGGTTTCAGTGTAATGGAGAGCCAAGATATCCTGGTTTGTTTAGGCTGCTCATGGTGAGGAAAGAGCAAAGTGGAGGCACGAGAACTTTCTTGTTGTTCACAAGCACTCATGATAAAGCCAGAATGTTTATTGTTATCTGTCTGTAGTTTCTTTCTTCTGGTGCTTTCTCTCCATTAATGTCTGGGAAAAGCTGCACGGTTCCACAGTTCTGAAGTGGCTTTTTAATACATGTACTGTGTGCTTTTCTTCCTGATTTAAATGCCAGAAGTTCAACTTCTGAATCTTTATACCTTTGTTGTTGAGAATACCACAAACATCTAGCAATTTGTATGATGGCCTTGTATGCCTTGATCAGAGAGAAGTACTGGATCCAGAGAAAGTCCTTTTAAAGCTCAAAGTAGCTTTTGGAGTAGTTTTAGAGATATTTTTGTAAGTGGAGGATGGGTTAAGTGGAATGTGCATTCCAGTCTAAAGCAAATAGTTTCACTTGTCTGTCCATGGAGTTATCTTTCTGCTTCTACTAGCAGTGTGGTGGTGTAGGGTGATGGAAGGAATAAAAAATTTTCTTTTCATGTACATCTCCATTAGGATTATTTTTTAAATAAAAAACATTATTTGAATATATATATATGGTTTCCTTGCTCTTTCCTGTATCTACAGCATGTCCCACTTTTTACAGTAAATGCCGTGTCTAGACAAGCTAGCAAGAGCATCATTCTTCTAATAAATTTTTCATGTAGGAGCCCTCTATGTAATCAGGTAATAGACAATAAAAGGAAAAGTCTTTTTTATTGTGGTGTTGATGCAAAAGAGAGGAATGAGCACGATAAAAATCCATCTCTTTAAATGGATTATTATGTTGGAAAATGTAGTCTGTAACTGGTAGATTCCGTTGGGTTGACCATGTTTAATCTGTTGCATCAAAATACCCCTGCAGAATATTGTGGCACCTTTTTTAAGATTAACAGAAAGCACAAACTTTTGTGGAGTAGAGCCCACTTCTTTAGCCCATGTGTGTATTGCATAGAAATGTTGCAGACCTCCTGTATCAAGGTCTCTTCGCTCCATTGTTACCCACTTTTGACACACATTTTTCTTCTGTACAGTACTTGTTTGTGAAAAATCTGCCATTCAAGGATAAAACTTCATGTATTTGTCAAATTTTATTATTTATTAAATTTGTATACTGCCCTATACCTGCAGGTCTCGGAGCGGCTAACAGAACAAAATAATGATATAAAAACACAGAATACATCATCAAAATAAAAACAGGAACAACTGAATAACCCCCCCCCCCCATATTTAAAATGAGCATTGAATGTCAGTCAGCCAAAGGCGTGGTTAAAGAGGCACTTTTTGCCTGGTGCCTAAAGGTTTAATGAAGGCACCAGGCAAACCTCCCTGGAGAGAACACTCCACAAATGGGGAGCCAGTGCAAAAAAGGCCCGTTCTCGTGTTGCCACCCTCCGGACATCTCATGGAGAAGGCACATGAAGAAGGGTAGGTTCATATGGAAGCAGGGAGTCCTTGAGGTATTGCAGCCCTGAGCCATTTAGGTCAATAGGTCAAAGCCATAGGTCAAAACCAGCACTTTTTTTAAAAAAATAATATTTATTAAGTTTCCAACAAATTAAGCACAACACTACAAAAAAGCCAAAAAAAAGAAAAAAAATACAGTACAATATAATACATAGTAAAAAAAAACAAAAAAAACCAAACATAATAAAAGAAACAAACAAGACAAAACAGAACAAAACAAAAACCATTTAAAAATTCTATTTCAACACCTTATCTTTCTTTCCCTTATTTCCTCGACCTCCTCACACCTCCCTTTTTGTATTCCACTTCTGTTAATTGTTTCAGCAATTCCTTTCCATCTTCCTCTGTTTTCTATCCTATAATTGTCTTAACACATTCTAGCCATATTTTTCCCTTTAAAACTCAATTAATCTATTTATACTTAATTCCAATTCCTATCCATCTTCCCCTGTTTTCTATCCTATAATTATCTTAACACATTTTGACCTTATTTTCCTTTAATACTCTATTAATCTATTTATACTTAATTCCTTATAACATTTCTACTGAAGCCATATAACTTCATTCCAACGTTCTTCTAACATTCATTAATTTTACAATATTTCTATAAATAATCTTTAAACTTTTCCCAGTCTTCTTCCACCGACTCTTCTCCCTGGTCTCGGATCTTGCCAGTCTTTTCCGCCAATTCTATCTAGTCCATCAACTTCATCTGCCATTATCCAACACTTCTGTACTTCCAGGAGACAACCATTCTCTCAGCCAACTAAGAGCAGATGATTCACAACAAGGTTTAGGGGTCTGGCAGGGCAGGTCCACCTCCTTCTTTAGCATACGTCAATATCTTAAGTTTTACTCAAGGCTTCCTGCCCTGCCAAACAACTCCAAAAACATCCCTTTGCCACCTCCTGATACAAGCCATCCCATCCAAAACTTGCACTGTTTGAAACGAAAGCAACATCCCCAGCATCACAGTAACCCTCATCCCCACCACAACTCGGCCCAACAATAGCAACTTCAGATTTGTCCATATTTCCCAATCCCCCTTCTCTTCAATCCAACGTCCTTCACAGTTACCCTTAAATAAATTCACATTTTTGGCAGTCATACTGGCCCCCAAAAGCCTCTCTTTCTCAACTGATGTTAGTCCAGTCTCCTCCTGAAGCTCTGTCAAGCTTTCCTTTCACAGTTCAAGTAGGGCTCTGGTCCTCAAGTTCTTCTGTTTTCCTTTAAGTTCCATCATAACAGATGTCACATCGAATTGCCTTTGAATGGATGGGGCTCTTTCACACTCCAGTTGTATTGTTTTACATTCAGCCAAAGTGTTCTTTTAGAGTCTTCTAAAAGTTACTGATACGATTCAATTTCTTACCCTGTTACTTGCTGGGAATAAATGGGAGTGGATTCCTAAAAATATGAAAAGGAAAAGAAACACCAAATGCCTCTCTTACCTCCCATTATTTTGCCAAGAGGAACTGAACACATTTTCCTAAGAGTGCACCAAATTCAAGTAGGTCATATAAAGCATTCCTTTGGTTTCTGTCCACCATCTGTAGAACTCCTTTTGAAAGTCTACGAAAACCCAAACCAGGACATTTTGTGCAAGCAGTACAAGGTATTTACCGTATTTTTCGCCCTATAGGACGCACTTTCCCCCCTCCAAAAATGAAGGGGAAATCTGGGTGCGTCCTATGGGGCGAATGCAGGCTTTCGCTGAAGCCTGGAGAGCAAGAGGGGTCGGTGCGCACCGACCCCTCTCCCTCTCCAGGCTTCACGGGCTCACAAGGCTTGCGGGCAGCAGCCTGCAGCCCACAAGCTCGGGGGATAGTGGGGAGGTGGAGCGCCGCCACCCCGCTATTCCCGTACCTGATCTGAAGGCTGGCGGGGGGGAGAAGCAAGCTTGCTTCTCCCCATCGCCGGCCCCATAAGCTCGGGGGACAGCGGGGCAAGCCGCTGCCCCACGGAGGCTAGAGAGGCTGTCCCTGAAGGCAGAAGAGGGAGACGGAGCGCGCCGTCTCCCTCTTCTAGCTTGGGGATGGCTGCGCAAACCTGGGGGGGAAATAAAAATTTTTTCTTGATTCCCCCCCCCCAAAAAAAACCTAGGTGCGTCCTATGGGCCGGTGCGTCCTATAGGGCGAAAAATACGGTATAATATGGTCTTAACTGTTAGAGGCTGGGGCATGGGAATGAGGTTTCTAATGTTGATACACTTGCCAGCTTTATCACTGATGCTCCCACAACTTTTAAATTCACTGCCGGCTAATTCAACTATGTAAATAATTTGTGTTTTGTTTTTGTTTTTAAAATAATCATTCAGTTCATTGCTATCATATTGGGAGTAGGAGTAGGCTATAATTTTGTGTTTGGACTAATCATTTTCAGCAGTGCGCTGGATTAATGTATTACCTAACCATAATCCTTTAAGGAAATGACCAGTCTGTAAAGCACTCTCTGTAGGGTTTTGGTGTTTTGAGTACAGTTGAGTTGAAGGAAAGATTGAACTAATCTGTGGGTGCTGAGTAAGCAAAACATGCCTGTGTAACAAGATCATTTGAAAAGTTTTGCTATTTAGCTGACCGTTTTTCAGTATCGGGATCCCCCATAATTTGGAAGTCTGTTATTAGTGGCTAGTACTTTGGTACCGTAACCCTGTAATCTGCTGGTTGCTTTCTTTCTTCAAAATATTGCCACACCAACTACGAGGGTGGAACCATGCTTTTAACTTTGAAAATGAGTACTGTTTTACCACAAATTGAGAGCATTTTAAGTTCTGCCTCGTGTCCTAGAAACGATGCCTAAATACATCTGAATGCCATTTCTGTTATCTTCCTTGTGCCGAAAATCTATCTTGGAGAAAAGCAGCTTTTTAAAGAGGTGTCTGAGGTTTGATGCCCAAAATCACTTCTGCAGAAAATATTTATTTGAAATATTGATAGGGCTCCTTTTATGAGTCAAAGTCACCTGAGGCAGCTTGCACAATATATAACACATAAAAACACATAACACATAAAAACACATAACACATAAAAACACATAAAATAATAATAATAACAATAACCATAATAATAATAATAATAAAGTTCAGCAAGAGGCAATAGTCCAAAGGCTAGGTGTTAGGCCTCAGAGCTCCAGGCAGTTTGTCCATGTCCTCAGGCAACGTAAGCTGAAAGATACCCATTACAATTAGGCCTGAACTGGTCCTGTCCATCTGTCACAACGATGTCATACATGCTGCTGTAGATATCTTCAAAATGTCTTGACATACTGGTCATGATGCCCTTTTAAGGGTCCAGTGTATTGCAGGATCAGGTCCAAGAAAAGCTTCACCACCTGGAAAAAAGTGCTATATCATGATATTGGGCAAACACAAAGGTGATGGAGAAATATGATCTCTCTCTGCTGCCGCCGCTACCACAGAATAAGACAGAAGCTGAATTCTTAACTGTGTTAGGTCATATTTATTGCAAATCACTAGCCATTTCTGCTCAAGACTTTTTCATCACTATCAGCTCCTCTGAATACAGTGGTACCTCGGGTTAAGTACTTAATTCATTCTGGAGGTCCGTTCTTAACCTGAAACTGTTCTTAACCTGAAGCACCACTTTAGCTAATGGGGCCTTCTGCTGCTGCTGCCGCCGCCGCTGGAGCATAATTTCTGTTCTCATCCTGAAGCAATGTTCTTAATCCGAGGTAATATTTCTGGATTAGTGGAGTATGTAACCTGAAGTGTAGGTAACCTGAAGCGTAGGTAACCCGAGGTACCACTGTACTAAGAAGCTGATGTGACTCTGTGACTAGGTTGAGGGTGTTTGGGAGCAATTGTTTGAGCCCTTAATAGTGCCTGATAGAAGAAAGAACAAAAGACAGTAATAACAAGACAGAAAAACCTATAAACAAAATCTGTAGTAAAATTTAGAAACTGGAATATGACCCACTTAGTGGAACTCCTTCACTTCTAGTTTAGGCAAGAGCAAAGCTTGGATTGTTACTATATTGGACCTCTACTATATTAAGTGTAGAATAAAGCTGCTTAACATGGTGTTGCATTTCAGAAAGTGATGCTGTTTTTAGATAACAATTTGTTGAAATGTGCCTAACTGGTTCAACCACTTTTTTTGGCCAAGTTAAATATTCTCTTGCCTGTCCCGTGATTTTATGTTGTGTAATATGAAAGATGCAAGCCCTGCTAGGAAGAAATAGCTTTGACATGAATTACGACTTATTTTTAGTATCTGCTATTACAGAAATTGTGAATACTGAGAACAATTTCAAAAGAGCTAATCTGTGAACCCATTTAAAAATCTATGTAAGAATGTTTTCCAACACACAACCACTTAGAACAATTTTAATTTACATATAATAGACCTGCAAAGACTGTCAATTAATCCTATAAACATTTGTCATGTAAATCGGAAATAGCATTTATACAGTATCTTTTCTGAAGAATAGTGTGTGTTTTGTTCCTTTTGCAACCTAGTCACACTTTGAACTCATATCCTTCTTGTTGTTTATTGAATTTATATACCGCCCTATACCTGGAGGTCTCAGGGTGGTTCACATATGAAAACACAATATTGATGCCTTGTGTTTCATTTAGCATTGAACCAAATTTGGATTTATATCTGCCCATTTATTGGGACTGTCAGCTCTGGCAATACAGTGGTACCTCGGGTTACATACTCTTCAGGTTACAGACTCCGCTAACCGAGAAATATTACCTCGGGTTAAGAACTTTGCTTCAGGATGAGAACAGAAATCGTGCTCCAGCAGCGCAAAGGCAGCAGGAGGTCCCATTAGCTAAAGTAGTGCTTCAGGTTAAGTACAGTTTCAGGTTAAGAACAGACCTGCAGAACGAAGTAAGTACTTAACCCGAGGTACCACTGTAATTAAATTGTTTGGGTGTGGTGGCGAAGGGTCTGGAGCAACAATATTGCCTGTCTGCTTTGGTGGAACTATTCTTAGTGTTGTTCTTCTTCCTAAAATTCCCCCAGAGAATTTTGAACAGTGCAATAGGCAACATACAATATGTTGATAAACCCGAGAATTCAGCTTGAAACAAACAACCTATGATTGAATGTTGACTTTTCTAGCAGATTTTTATCTTCAGTAGATCATCGCTGTTGCTATACTATTTCAAAATTGCTGCTTCAGGCATATATCTACTGTGGGAACGATGTGCTGGAAAGTGAAATAATATATTTCACTCTTAACACCTGCTCAGTAATGAGACAGATTCCATATGAAGCTTACTCCTCAGGCAGTCTTAGAAAGCCTTGGCAGGCACTCTGTAGCCATCAACCAGCATATGATAAAGGCCTTGCTGGGTTCTGATTATGATAATGATAATGATAATGGTTTATTAAACCAGGCCAGTGTTGTACCTACAACTCCCATCAATCCCAGCCAGCATGGCTGATGGTTGGGGATGATGAGAATTGTAGCCTAGAAAATTAAAAAAAAAATCAAATCTGGACAGCCCATCATTGACTACCATTTAAATAAACCCATTACTGGAAGTCCGATAGAAATCTGAAATAAGTTGTTGAAATGGTTTTTCTTTCTTTCTTTTTATTCTTTATGTCTTTTCTTTTTTCTGTCTTATCTGTAATCTGGAAAAAATGTAATAAAAATTATTATAAAAATAAATAAATAAATAAACCCATTACTTGTTGCAAACCTTCCCAAATTAGCCTTCTTTGAAAACTGGTGGGTGGCTTATATATCTGAGCTTTCATAAGTTAAAAAATTAATACCATTTACATAGCAAACTTTTTCATTTTATGCTGTCCCTCCCTTTTTCATGTGCATTACCGCTTTTCCATTTCCTTTAAAGCAGGTTTATTTAACCTTTTCAGATCCAGGACCAACTTCTAACCTAAACATACAACCAAGTGCTTAATCTTTTTACTTAACAGGGGTCAGCAAACTTTTTCAGCAGGGGGCTGGTCCACTGTCCCTCAGACCTTGTGGGGGGCTGGACTATATTTTGGAGAGGGGGGGAATGAATGAATTCCTATGCCCCACACATAACCCAGAAACGCATTTTAAATAAAAGGACACATTCTACTCATATAAAAACACACTGCTTCCCGGACTGTCTGCGGGTCAGATTTAAAAGGCGATTGGGCCGGATCTGGCCCCTGGGCCTTAGTTTGCCTACCGATGTTTTACTGTATATTTGCATGGTAGTGGTAGTACTTCTGTTTGACCAACCTTGGGTGCTGAACTACCAGTTGAAGGCCACTGCTTTGACATTTGCAATGAAGTCCTCTGCACTTTTTTTTTTTGCTTTGCTGATCCTCTCCCCCCCCCCCCCGCCCCGCTTGCACTTTCTTTTCAGAATAAATCAAGAGAAGGGTGGGAAGGTCATGTATCCACATGCAAACTACATTTACATTATTAATTTTAAATGGGAGTATTCAGGGCTCCCCCCCCAGATGAAACTTACCAGAACGCAGCTCTCGCACCTCTCAAGTGGGTTCTGGAACCTCTCAGGCGTTCATGGTGAATTCTGGAACCTCTTTGTCTAGAGAAATAGCTCTGGAGGTACTGATTATGTGCTTTCTTATTTTGTAAGGGGGCTGGTTTCCAACTTGCTCCCCCCCCCCCACTCCTCCAGCAGCCACCAGACTTTTAAAAAATGTAGGTTCTCATCATTACGCTGATAAAGCATCATTCTGATTTTAATTAAAGACCGTTCATTGGCAGATGATGTTTAGCTGGAGTCACAGTGTAATGGGGAGGGTAGATGCCGTGACTGGCTGCTGCAGAGAAAGATGCAGAAGATGCCCAGATGGGGTAGAAAAGTTCTGCCAAATGAGTATTTGGCCTGTTGTTTGAAAAGGGCAACATGTGTGGCACAGAGTAAGGAGGATTTCAGAAGTATGTAACACAGTTTTATGGATGCTCCCTCTGTGTTATTGTATACTTTCCCAGGACTTCACTAGACTTTCCCTATTTGGGGTGGTTTTTGCTTTTGTTTTTTTGTTTTTTTTTTAAATGGTTTGATAAGCCACAAGACAGCTGTCTTGTAGGGGGTGCAGACTTTTTTTTAAAAAAAGAAAAAAGCAGGTTTTTTGTTTTTGTTTTTTTACTTTCCCCCTCTGGTTCTCCCAGTGGAGTGTAAAACTGCTGCTTTTCTGGGGTTAGTATGAATGTTTAATGTTTAACTGCTGTTTTGGCCTGTTGCCAGTTTTCTCTTGATAAAGGCAATGTGAAAAGAGGCCAGTGGCAGCGGCAGCTCTTCCAAGTTCTTTTGAGAACATGAATAAAATATAATGGTCACTCCTCTGCCCGAAATATTGCTGCTGTTGAATTTCAAAGGGCTGGAGCAAATAGGGATGCAAGAGAGGACATTGCAATATTAAAAATGGCAATTGTGCAAAGGGTATAGGAAGGGAAAGGTTTTTCCAAATCTGCTACTGCCCAGCCTCCTTAATTCTTTTATGCTTGTCTATTGAAAAAGAGCACATTGAGGGGGGTGGGCCTGCAGTCTCCCATTTCTCTCTCTCTCTCTCTCTCTCTCTCTCTCTCTCTCTCTCTCTCTCACACACACACACACACACACACACACACGGACAAGATGTATGCACACACCCACACATAGGCATGCACAAACACTGGCCTGTAAAGATACATACGTATACCCACTTTGCATTTTGCACTAGCATACATGGGACTGGAAAAGGGTATTGGATAGAGTGAGGACTTCCTCTTGCTTCCCACATATCCACACATGCATGTTCAAATGGGAAACATTGATCAATCAGTTTGTCAGTGGTAGAATATAGTCTTAAATCTGCTAAACCCACTCTGGTTTGCCAAGTGATAAGTGATATCTAGGCAGGCATCCAATAAGCGGTTTGATCTGGCGACAGATAGAGACCTATTCCTAACCCAGTAGTTTATCTAGCAAGTTTTCCTTATTATTTTTAATAAAATAGAGCTGCAATGATGGTTGGGCGTTTATTTTAAAAAGACAACTTGAGAGAGACTGCCACCTTATTTGATCAATTATAAACATTTATAGATTTGCTAAAACACCTATAGGCAAGACTCTCTGAAGAAGTCTTGGAGAAGAGCCTCTCCTTTCTCTCTGTGTTAATTTTCTATTCAAAAGCATTCTTTTTCTGATACTTCTTCGCAGTGACTGTGTGTGTGCACACATGTAAATTGGAAATATTGTAATGCTGTATATAAATAGTATGGGGGTAATATGATTAAAGATGAATGCCTTTCTCCATCTTCCTTTGTGACAGCATAGTCCCGCGATTCTACGGTGCACAGATAACTTGCAGAAGTCCCTATTTTGATCAAGAGAGATAAATACTGGTTGCTAATATATGTAATATATGTAACTATGCTTGCCCTCATTATCCCCTTTTGGAGTTAACTATGGAGCCTTTGGCAATAGGTGAAGTACATACAGGCCTAATTCAGGTGATAGGAACTTAATCCTCCAAATAATGGTTTGGAGGCTCAAGAATGTACCATGGGCTTGTACTCCCATCTTCCCCTCTCTTGTGTTGGTTGCTTTTTATTTGCCACGGCGATTCAGATAGACAAACTATGGTCAGTGCCATTTTCTAGAAGTCCTAATCATAGTTTGCCTATTTGGATGTCAAGTTGAACCACAACTAGGTAAAACCAAGGACTGGAGGGAAAAGAGGGGGACCCTCATAAGGTAACTTGCAATGGCAAATAGTTGTGAAATGCCTTTGTGGTGTATTCCTGATATATCCGCAGTCAGCACAACCATGGCTCATCAGCTGGTGGATGCAGCTTGTCCCTGGTCCCTGCTTATATTTGGTGATAAAGTTGCATGTGTTTGATGCTGTTTGAGAACTGAAGCATGAGATTGAATTACCAAGGATATCTCTGTAGGAGAAATTGCTTCAAACTGAGTGAGAGTGCAAAGGAGTTTGGGGAAATACAGTTCTTTTTTGTGGTGTTAAGGACACTTATTTATTCTGTGAAAAAGTCTAAGCCTGTAGATACAGCAATAAAATATACAAAACATACTACTAATATAGTTAAACTCTGGGGAGCAGTTAGCTATGGGGGGGGGGAGAGGAAATTTTCAGTAGTGGTAGTGGGTGATGATGATGGGGGAATAGTTTGGTACAGTGGAACCTTGGTTGTCAAACGTAATCCGTTCCAGAAGACCGTTTGACTTCCGAAATGTTCGACAATCGAGGTTCCACTGTACTAAGAATTTGGAGTACAGTGGTACCTCGGGTTACATACGCTTCAGGTTACACACTCCACTAACCTAGAAATAGTGCTTCAGGTTAAGAACTTTGCTTCAGGATAAGAACAGAAATCATGCTCCGGCGGCGCGGCGGCAGCAGGAGGCCCCATTAGCTAAAGTGGTCTTCAGGTTAAGAAGAGTTTCAGGTTAAGTACGGACCTCCGGAACGAATTAAGTACTTAACCCGAGGTACCACTGTATTCGAGCTATTCGAAATGAGGGCAGCTTTGCCCTAGTTGGAACACTTCTAAGGTTTGGCATTTCTGAAAGAGACAGTTCTCTTCCTAACAGTACGGATTGTTGCAAGGCAGTCTTCACCAACCTGTTCCCCTCCAAATGTTGTTGAACTACAACTCTCATCAGCCCCATCCAGCACACTGGGTTGGCAGGAGTAGGATTTTTCACAGCAGGAAAATGAATGATAGAAGTGAAACCTGGAGAGGAAAAGAGGGGCTTGGGTTGTTCAGAGCACCCATAAGTGCACCCCTGCTTTCTAATTTAACTTTTAGCTTCTACCTAGCATAATTTTACACTCCTTTAAAAACACCAAAATATTTATTATGATATGCATTTTGAAATGGTGGTGTTACTATCCTATTGTTTATATTAAATTCTCTCTATATATATGTGTTCTCCCTCCAAGTTTTCTTTATTTGGGCATCTTCTTTTTTAAGTGCTTCGTTCTGAGCTGTCATCTGCTATTTCAAAGTCACCTTCCAAGTGTGCACACTGCATAGAATACCAATTAATTATTCACCACATGTCCTGATCTCACAGCAGATCAGTTAATATTTCCATGCTAAACTATAAATCACTGCCCCATTCAGTTCCAAAATATCCTTACTGTAGATGCTATTTATTGCCAAAGATTTTTCTACCAATAGAGCACATCCATCATGCCCATAATTTTGGACCTGTGGTAAATTAATAGTAAAAGGAAAGATGGGAAATAATATCCTGTGTGTGCATTTTAAAGGGCTGCTGATACGGTACATGATATATCATTACAGATCCAGTTGGTTTGCTCCTCCTGCTTCAATTTTTCCAGACATTAGGACATGCCCTCTTAGCATCCCATTTCTTTTCAGATAGGATTATTGGAAGTTTTGATGTTCATAAAGTCTCTTTATTGCTTTATGCTTTGCAGTTTCCCCTCTCCTTTCTATCAGTAGCATTGGAAGACAAAAAGCTAACCTGTAGGCCGTCTTTAATCTTTCATTTTTCTTCCAGCCTGATTCATAAGCCAAGAACAACCATAAGTCTTTCGTTTTGCTTTTCTGTATACCATGTAATTCATTGGCAAGACCCTGTGGTTTTGACTGTACCAATTGCATACTAATAGTTGCCATCTATCTGTCTGTCTGTCCGTCCGTCTGTCTATCTATCTATCTATCTATCTATCTATCATCTATCTATCATCTATCTATCTATCATCTATCTATCTATCTATCTATCTATCTATCTATCTATCTATCTATCTATCTATCTATACCATCTATCTAATATATATATTGTTCCAGCTTGTTACAGATTTTGGCTGAAACAAATTAGAACTGAACACCAGCAAGTCAACAGGAAAATGTTTTACAGGGCAATTGGTTGCAATTTGTGTAGGTTTCTGCATTATTTGCAGTTCTGAGGTCATCAGTCCAGCTATTTTTCCACAAAGCACAAAACTTCCCCTTGTTTACTTTTGGATGATTAAGGGCTTGCGGTCGCTCCCTTTCACTTCTGGTTTTCATGATGCAATGCTAAATCCATCTGGGAAGATTTACCCGGGATTTTTGCACAAGTCGCTGTTTTGGATGGTGCCACCCACACTGATCCTTCTAATCTCCAGTCTGCCATTTGAACTAGCAGGGAGTAACACTGGGACTGGTACAGTTCACCTGATACCTGAAAAATCCTCTGGAAGCATGTGAAAAATTTGTAATGGAGGCGGGAGGCTCTATCAGCTCAAACCTGCAAATGCTGTTTGAGAGATGAAGGAAATCGTTAGGAGCAAATCTACTTTTCTGAGGGAGGACAGTGTACTGCCTTGGGTTCATATTACACAGTGCAAAAGTAAAACTTAGGGCGCTTTTGCCTTTGCACATGATAATCCTTTCCAAATCTGCTCAGAAGTAAATCCTGTTGAATTCAGTAGGCTTACTGACTCCCAGGTAAATGAGGTTAGGATTGCAGGCTAAATGTTCTTTTGTACCTGGTAGACATGCTTTAAAAAACACAAAAACCAGAATATGCATTTTTGCTGTTGTAGGGGTTGTATTCAGATTACAGATGTGGGAAAATGCAAAGACTGACTTAAAAGTGCTGTCTTGTGAAAAGGGCCTTGGGTTTCCCCCTAAAATTAGAACCATGCTGTCTCAAATGTTGTTCAGGAGCATGGAAAAGAGAACAATGGGGATTAAGAATGCAGTGTTTGCAAGAGGAAGTAGCAACAATGAAGGCTTCTAGTAGTTTTGGCTGGAATGTAAGAGATGTAAATCACAGCTGTCTCATGAACTTACAGTACTTGCACAGCTGTGGGACTTTGAAAACATCAAAGAAGCCTGCTGCTGCTTTGGGCAGAGAACATATGCACTGCACTACATGGAACAATTTGGTCTTCTCTTGTAATTTAGAATTATAATATATATATAATATGAGGTTTGCAAACATATAATTCTAAGACAAAAAGTACATTAATTAAGAATACTAAGTTTGGCAAACACCCATAAGAGGGTACATGCATATGCATTTTTATCGCTGAGCTGCACAAGTAATGTTAGGATATTGTTTCTCTGTATTAACATCAGAAGTGTATAGGTGACTCCTGAGGCATAATGGAACGAATGTCCTTTTTCTACTCCTTTCGCTCACTGGCTTTTCTGGGCAACACATGGGTGGAATTGTTTTGTGGGAAATAACTAATGCCAGCCTAGTTGAGATTCAAGTTCAAGGTCTCTTCTTCTTACTAGACATTATTTCCACCCCCCAATATTTTCCCTATGAAGAAGAAGAGGAGTTTGGATTTGATATCCCGCTTTATCACTACCCTAAGGAGTCTCAAAGCGGCTAACAATCTCCTTTCCCATCCTCCCCCACAACAAACACTCTGTGAGGTGAGTGAGGCTGAGAGACCTCAAGAGAAGTGTGACTAGTCCAAGGTCACCCAGCAGCTGCATGTGGAGGAGCGGAGACGCGAACCCAGTTCACGAGTCTATTGCCCTTAACCACTACACCACACTGGCAGCACAGCTTTAGCCATGTGCTGTCTTCTCTGTGTGGCAAAACAGTCTCGCCTCCCCGCATGTTGGTTTTACCCACTTTTAATATCTTGGCTTCAGAGAAAATTGATTATTTGAGTAACGATGGCATGGTTGCAGATTTTGTGCCCACCAGATGTTGTGGCCTCCATCTTCCATTCGCCTCAGCCAGCACACACTCTGTTCAGGGATGATGGAAACTGTACTTCAGCAACATCTAGAGGGCACCAGGTTGGCTACCATTGAATTATCCATCCTTCCTGTCCATGCAAGGAGGGGAACAGGGGGAGCCCCTGAGCTCAAAGTTCATTGCTAAGTTTCATCCATATGTTGACAATCCCAGAAGTTCCAAATACTGCCTGAAGAAACCAAATTTAGGGGAGCGCAAGAAACTTCCTAAAGCAGTGTTGCAGTGTGGTGCCCTGCAGCCATTGTGGACTACAAATCCCATCATTCTTTTACCATTGCCATGCTGACTGGGGCTGATGGGAGTTGTGGTCCACAAGTTCTACATAACACCACATTGTCTACCTCTGCACTATGGTATCCCCAAGGTGCAAGTTTTGCCAGATTTTACTACAGATTCTGTGAATACTCATGAATGTATCACACATGTAAGACACTCATTTTATTAAACATGCTTAAGAGCGAAAGTTTTAATAAATGCTTGGACATTTTCGTTAGATCCCATGTCTTTCTACTTTCTGAGAGGCGATAAGCACTCTTTATTTTGATGTCTTGAATAGCAACCATGGTGTTGCTATTCACTCCACCCCAGGTCTAAAGACTTAGAGATATGAAGAATTTATACAGGACATGTAGCTAGGACAGGACCTTGTTAAAAGTCTGTAGGTTAGAGAAGTGTGAACACTCATAGCCCTGGCATAGTTGCTGCCCAATGAAAAATGAAATGTTGTAAATGAGGGCAGGCTAAAGTGGATTGAAGGGGGAAGAAGTGAACAAGGCAAGAGATTTGCAAAAGCTACTTGGAAAAAAATGGGCAGAACTTGGCTCAGTTGAGCTATGTAAAAGGCTTGGAAATGGCAGCTCTTAAGATTTTAAACAGGCAAGAAAGCATGTACTCACTTTAAAGCTCCAAATTTAAACAAAATAAGATTCTCAGGGTGTCAAAACTAGTTCAAAAACAGCCAGGGACCACTCCTATGCAGGACTTTCATTCAGATGATGCAAGTAGTTACATGTTTGGTAAGAATCTGGACTCATCTTCCCCCCTAAAGTATATATTTTTTAAAGTATCCTTACCTAATACAGGCTGCATTTTAGTCCTGTTTTTCACCAAGAGTTCTAAAACATACAAGCATTTTCTTTCAATCTTCCAGTGTCTCAAATCAGATTTCTTTCAATTTATGGTAGCTACTGTGGTGGTATAGCTTATCTCCCCCTCCTCTTGAACTCTGGTCAAAAACCAGACATGTTTGTGCCAGAGTGCCTAACGGTAACTTATCCAGGTTTAGCCTCGTAACCTTAATTATATGTGGAATGTAGAGAATGTTGTGTGCTGTTTTTCTTTATAACAGGACAGTAAACCCCTAGTCACTTGGTATTAAAACATTCCTTGCAGCTTCACTGTTTGGTTTTACTAATGCAACATGGTTGTGTAAAGTAAAAGTGATCCCATAACATGTTTTGAATTAATATTTTGTTATACAAGTTCATTTTGAATGTGACACGCAAAAATTGCACACACTGGCATTGCGTCTGGGTGTACATGCACAGTCATTTAGAACTTTCTGTTTCCCTTCTTTAGGAAAAAAAGAACAGTGTTAAAATGTTAAAAGCCGTTTTGAAGAAAAGCAGAGATGGTGGAAAGGCAAGCAAGAAGGAATCTGGTAGGTATATTAAAATGTTGGTGAGCTACCAATTTTAATTACTATGTGATTCCAAAAATACCTGCAGGGTTGGATTGAGAAATGTTGGGCAGATCCACACTATACATTAAAGACATCCAATTCACATTCAAAGCATGTACCTACCCCCAAAGACTCAACTCATGGAAACTGTAGTTTCCCTGCACATAGCTACAGTTCCCAGCACCCATAACAAGGCAAAGTTCCCAGGATTCTTTGTGGGAAGCCATGTGTTTAAAATGTGTGTTGCATGTGCTTTAAACATACGGTGTGGATCTGCCTACTGTCTGCTCCATTATAGCACTACTTACCTTCTGCTCCTCCCATTTCCTCAGTTTATGTCTTGGTTTCTACTTTAATGGATGATCCATTCGGTGGTGGGAGATTGTTTCTGATCTCCACTTCATAAGTGTTACTGTGCCAGTAATGAACTCTGTTTAAGTGACTTAAGGGAGTGGTAGGAGAATCCTTGCATAGAAGAAACATTGCATATGATATAGCACTATGGTGGCAGGATTTAGCTTCATAAGAATCTCCACTTCTATAATAAATGTAAAAATTGTCTCGATTTTACATCTGTGAAAGTTGGCTTGAATGTTCGTGCCCAGTGGGCTAGTTCAGATACCCCCATGACCAACGAGAATGAACTGCACCCAGCAGTTACTAATATTTGGGGAAATACATCTGATACCATTTTCAACAAACCCAAACTTAATACGAAAACTCTGTAGTGGTACACATTCAAACAATGGCACCAAGTTTCAAAGGAAAGAAATTACATTGCAGTTGTTGTGTCATTCAGTGCTGCAGGATCAAGTCTTTGCATTATGTGCTCCCCCTCTTCTCCCTTCCTCTGCAGTGACTATGAGGAGGAGATTGGGCACATTTGCTTTCCACTTTTGATTAACTACAGCTGTGTGCTTCATCCATGTCTGACATACACTGGCAATCTTAACCATTGTTTGTTTGAAACAAGCCAACCTCATGACCCATTATTTGAGAGGGGAAGGAGGTGTGTAAACCTGAGGTTTACTCCAGCTTTTCCCCATCACATAGAACCATCATAGCGCCCAAAGCCAGCTCAAGGTCCACCAACATTTCAGGGAAAGAAGTGTTTCCATTCATGGGAGTTGGTTTCAATGCTGTTTGTGGCTCCTTGCAGAAGCAGGAAAATTATGCACAACAGATTCATGTTTCCTTAATGTACACACTTTATAGACAGCACACAGAATTCAGGTTTGCTTAATAACAGCATTTGAGTTACTTTGCCACAGAATTTTGGCACCAGTGCAGATTGCAAAGCAACCTGATTATGTCTAAAATGTCAAATAACAATTAAGATAGGAAGTCCCATGATTATGAGTCATAGGGAGAGCTCTTCTGCAGGTTACAGAAAGCAGCACATGTGAAATGTTCAGCATAGACGAAATATTTGTGCAAGACCTTTCCAGGCAGAATATCTCTTAACATCAGATTTCAAGCTTTGGGAGTGTTGATGCTTTAAATTTTTGACAACTTCCCTAAGTTTCAAGGGGTGCCAATAAACAAATGTGAGCAAATGTGTTGTAGCAGTTAGCACATGGGTAGGCAAACTAAGGCCTGGGAGCCGGATTCGGCCCAATCGCCTTCTAAATTCGGCCTGCGGATGGTCCGGGAATCAGCGTGTTTTTACATGAGTAGAATGTGTGCTTTTATTTAAAATGCATCTCTGGGGTATTTGTGGGGCATAGGAATTCATTCATTTCCCCCCCTCCTCCAAAATATAGTCCGGCCCCCCCACAAGGTCTGAGGGACAGTGAACCGGCCCCCTGCTGAAAATGTTTGCTGATCCCTGGGTTAGGGTGTCAGATTAGGAGAGAATCCCACTCACTCATGAAACTCACAGGGAGTGAGAGCATGGGTCAGTTTCTATATCTAACCTACCTCACAGAACTATTGTGAAGGTAAATGTGGTGCGTGGTTAGGAGTTGCTGAGCTGCTTGGAGGAAGAATGGAATAAAAATGTAATACATAATTCTCCTATGGTTCTAAAAGCCAAATCGTGTTTTACAGACTGATGATTATAGAATGATACCATTCAAATTCAAATAGACTAAGAAAGTTGGATGTAATATGAAAATACATTAATTTAATACTTAGATGCACAGGATATCTTAGTTAAAGTTACTGTCCTTATCACTTAGCACAGGGATAGTGGGCATGCTGCCTTCAAGACTCTGGGACTGCCAACTCTCATTAGCCCCACCCAGCATGGCCAATGGTGAGGGCACCACTGGAGCACTTCCATGTTGACTACCCCTGACTTATTAAATGAAAGTATTAACCGAGAATTTATTAATTTTAAAGTCAAAAGTCAGAGCACATTCTCTTTTAATTACCCCAGAAACAAGGCAGAAAATAACTGGACCACATATATCAAGGTCCAGCATTCAGCTGCGTTTTAAAGAAGTCAGTTCATAGAATTTATTGTCCAATGCTTGCCATGATCATTCCCCTTTAAACCACAATAGCTGCTCATAATTTGCTTGGCAGCCACTCACAGCTGTCTCTGGGATCCTCAAATGATTTAAAACAAAAAAATGAAAATGAACTGAACGGTGATGTCAATTTCTAATCTCATCGTGGCCTCCTGACCCTTATATGGGCGTAGGTCAAATATTACTTCCGCCCACTGTGGCTAAAAGTGTTGTCAGAGCAGGTGTGTAACCTACGCCTTGCATTTCTCTCTGAGAGGGAGTAGCTCATTTAACCGACAAGTCTGAAGTTCATTTCGGAACATAAATCAGTTTGTCTCTAATTTCCATCTTAGTTTTTAGCAAAGCGAGTTCCAGTTGCTAAGGCTAGCTATTCTGAGAACCCTGAAATATCTTCCATAAGTAAGAGATTCCCCCTTTCTTAAACACGGTAATCTCATACTTGAATAAAATTGCCTATGTTCATGATACTGGTCTCATTAATAAAGTGGTTTACATAAGATCCGGTTTTTCAAACACAATGGTACCTCGGGTTAAGAACTTAATTCGTTCTGGAGGTCCGTTCTTAACCCGAAACCTAAGGTACCACTTTAGCTAATGGGGCCTCCCGCTGCCGCCACGCGATTTCTGTTCTCATCCTGAAGCAAAGTTCTTAACCCAAGGTACTATTTCTGGGTTAGCGGAGTCTGTGACCTGAAGCGTCTGTAACCTGAGGTACCACTGTAATTTAAATTATCAATTCTTAATTGTTACTTGGCTAATATTTATGGGATTTGCTAAATAATTACCAGACCACCAGACTTAACAGAATTTTATCATTTATCAGTGTCAGGGAACTGACATCAGAGCGAGAGGCGAAGGGGAGGCTCTCTGATGATGCGGAAGAAGGACCCAGCAGCAGGGGGAGAAATAGCCCAGTAGAGGGGGAAGCAATTCAGCGCAACACCAGGGATAGAGGGGAGCTGATGGGGGAATCGGAGAGAGGGCTCCAGGATTCTTCACTGGACATCAGTGAGGAGAGCCCAGGTCCTCCGCTGCCCACGCCCTCCCTGCGCAGGAGGCTCCCGCGCAGTGAGAGAAGGCGGAGACTGGGCATCAAACAACTTTTATGCTGGAAGAGGTTCAAGAAACGCCCATGGCGGATTCTGCCAGCGATTGAGGCAGCCACTATGAGAAGGGGATGCGCAGTCAGAAAGGTTTAACAAGGCAAATTAGCCTAGAGAGGCACCAGTTTACGCACGAGTAACTCATACCCATTACAATCAGGGAGTTCCAAAAACTATTTTTAAAATGTCTTTTTAATTGGTAATCATGTCGTGCTTATTGCCATGTTATAAGCATGACGATTGTGGTGCTTCATTGATTTCAGGTGTAGTATGCACTCATGTCTATGGATCCAACTATTGTTGGAGTAGATACCCTAAAATAAATGGCAAACTCCACTTTTCCCTGCATTTACCAAAGGGGCAGCTGAAGACTGGTATCTCACTACATTGCCAGTTCCATTGCCTCTGGCTATCTGCAAAAAATAAGGGTTTGGGGAGAGAAAATGAATGCTGTTTTTCTTGGAGATCATCACTTGTTCTTAGCAAGTCCCTGAGCAAAACAGGAACCCAGTCCACCCAAACCTCCTAAACAAAACTCCTCCTTGCTGTAGCTGTTTTTTTTCAATAATGAGTACCAATGAGGAAGTAAAAGCATAGGTATTAGTGACAATTGCATCCTTAGAATAGAAAAGAGAGTGGATGAATTGCTGCCAAAATAGAGTTTAATTAACAAATTTTAGTGGGAAATGAGTACAGTCATGGGTAGGCAAACTAAGGCCCGGGGGCCGGATCCGGCCCAGTCAACTTCTAAATCCAGCCTGGGAATCAGCATGCTTTTATTTAAAATGCATCTCTGGGTTATTTGTGGGGCATAGGAATTTGTTCATTTCCCCCCCTCCAAAATATAATCCTGCCCCCCACAAGGTCTGAGGGACAGTGGACCAGCCCCCTGCTGAAAAAGTTTGCTGACCCCTGAGTACAGTGGTTGTGGTTGGGAGAGGTTTGTAGATCAAATGGTGCAATGGCATCTGTATAGCTTGCTAAGAACAGATGTGTGCCTTTAACATTTACACCTCGAGCGAGCTTTTGCCCTTCTGATCCATGGGATATGTTATGTACAGTGGTACATTGGTAGTCGAACAGCTTGGCTCCCAAACAAATCGGCTCCCGAACGCTGCAAACCCAGGAGTGTGTGTCCCGGTTTGTGAACCTATTTCGGAAGCTGAACGTCCGACGTCACTTCTGTGTCTTCTGATTGAGTGCAGAAAGCTCCTGCAGCCAATCGGAAGCCGTGCCTTGGTTTTCAAACGGTTTCAGGAGTCAAACAGACTCATGGAACGGATTAAGAGAACCAAGGTACCAATGTATTTTGTTTTCTCATTTTATATTTTTATGTTGTAAGCTGCCCAATGATCTTTGGAAGAAGGACAGTATATAAATTTAAATGATATACTAATAGTAATCATCATCAGTATCATCATCTCTAAAGAAAAGAATATAATCCATGCAAGGGCTGCTGTGGAGCTAGGCTGGAGAGGGACAGCTTATCACTGAGGAGGTAGAAAGGGAAATTTACCTTTTGCCAGACAGAGTTAGGGTGGGCGAACAGGGAGGTCTATGAAAGTGTCAGCAATCATCTCTTGCATTAGCTGTTCTTTTTCTACAGGCTCTTCCCTCATATATCTGTTGCCAGGCAGGCACCCAGGGGAGAGCATCACAACAAACTAGGATTAAACCAGTTTGCAACTGCCAAACAACCAGTCAATGCATACCAAGATTCACATATCAGCTTCAAATCATAGTTTCGGATCTTGGTCAAACAACCATAGCTGGCTAACTAAGACAGATTTGATGTACTGTATAGGTATGCCATACTAGGGACGTGGGTGGCGCTGTGCTGTGGGTTAAATCACAGAGCCTAGGACTTGCCAATCAGAAGGTCGGCTGTTCGAATCCCTGCGATGGGGTGAGCTCCTGTTGCTCGGTCCCTGCTCCTGCCAACCTAGCAGTTTGAAAGCATGTCAAAGTGCAAGTAGATAAATAGGTACCACTCCAGCGGGAAGGTAAATGGCGTTTCCGTGTGCTGCTCTGGTTCGCCAGAAGCGGCTTAGTCATGCTGGCCACATGACCCGGAAGCTGTACACCGGCTCCCTCAGCCAATAAAACGAGATGAGCGCCGCAACCCCAGAGTTGGTCACAACTGGACCTAACGGTCAGGGGTCCCTTTACATTTTTATAGGTATGCCATGGTTTAGTGTTGTGTTCAAACCCAGGCATTGTATCTTAGTCTGAGATTTCTAATTTGAAATGTAGATGTGACCTTTGCATGTCTTTGAGGCTGTCTGATTAAATACAGGTATTTGGACATGGTTGCCAACTAAGGCAATAGTTGTGTTTCCATGATATGCTTCCAATGCTTTAGATAAGCCTTAGTTTTCAAAATCACAAAATAGATTTTGACATCTTAAGGCTTAATAGGCTAATCCAGTTGGTGATTTTGTTTTGCTTTGTAGGCCTTCTCAGATAAACTTTGAATTTTAAGTGAAAAGAACTTTCTGGCATGAAAAGTTCAGATCTGTTAGTTTTAAATGTTGAACTTGGGCTGGAATCTTTTCAAGTTACAGTTTGACTTTTGGTCATTCTTCTAAATACATTCCTCAACAGAAGATGCTTTGTTTCATACTGAATATATGGGTCTGTTTCTGATTTATTCCGTGCTGCTGTGCCCATTTTTCTGTGGTTCTTGGTTAGTATAAAAGAGTTCAGTACAGTGGCATTTCTGCTGAGCAGTAGGTATTTTGTGTGGAATTACAGTTTCTAGGGAATATTTTTAACTCCAATGAGATCTTTAAGTATCAACACTAGTGTTTTATATTTAAATGAACCATAGGCATTATTTACTTCAGAACGGCCTAATAATTATAGGTAGGTAGCCGTGTTGGTCTGCCGTAGTCAAATCAAAATAAAAAAATTCCTTCCAGTAGCACCTTAGAGACCAACTAAGTTTGTTTGTGGTATCTGAAGAAGTGTGCATGCACACGAAAGCTCATAACAATAATAAACTTACTTGGTCTCTAAAGTGCTACTGGAAGGCCTAATAATTGATACTGTTGCAAAATTATGGTATTGAATCCAGAGACGTTTTGCATCAGTGAGAAGACTTCTGCTTGCACAAGACAGGACAAGCCAAAATTCTCCCAATTTCTCCATTCTTCTGCTACCCACTGTGCTCCATCACATTTGACCCTCAAAAGTGCCTTTTCAGGGGATAGAGGAAGCCCTGTTGTACAAGACAAGTCTCAGAGTTCTATCTTTGTGTTGTCTTTCACTTAGAACAGAGCTTTCTAAACTGTGTGTCTCAACACGTTAGTGTATCAGCTGCCAATGGCATTTGTCTTTGAACCAGCATATAGCTACTGTAATTACAAAAGATCACCATATTTTTGGAGTGAACTATTTACGTCCTTTTAAAGACACCATTCCTTGATCATTCTTTTCTAGCGACCCCATTTTTCTTTTAAGTTTGTCATGATTTTGTTTTAACAATTGCATGTTTTCAGATTCTGACATCTTTAGTCTTAGATATGCACAGATCCGATTTTTGTTCCTTACGTTTCACTGAAAATTCACCGCTTAAGATTTCTAATTATAATCTTTCCCCTAAATCTTTCTCTATGTTTGATCACTTTATTCTTTTATTAGATCATCCTTTTGTTTGTTTTTTAAGTGCTGTCCTTCCTTGGTTTAATTCTTAATGCTTTCTTTGAAGTTCCTGTTAGTGGATTTTTATCTTCTTTCTCTTTATCAGTTGGTGACACCAGCTGAATCTCCCCACGGAGGGCATTCCACAAATGGGGAGCCATTGCAAAAAAGGCCCATTCTCATGTTGCCACCCTTCAGACTTCTCATGGCACACACAGTAGGGCTTCAGATGCATAGCTGTCAACTTTCAGATTTGAAAAGAAGGGATCAGCAGCCTCGAAAATAAGGGATCAGCAGCCTCACCTGTCCCGGGGACAGTCTACGGGATATCTAACAATCCAGGATAGTAGCGGGAAGCAGTGGGAAACGGCGCTGGAATAAGGGAATTTCCCGCAAAAAAAGAGAAGGTTGACAGCTATGTTCAGATGATGATCACAGTGTCTGGGTAGGATCATATGAAAAAGAGGTATTGTGGTCCTTAACGATTTAAGGCTTCAAAGCTCAAAATCAGCACTTTGAATTGGGCCCAGAAACTAATTTGTAGCCGGTGCTTTACAGGTGACACTGCATTGTGCTAGTACACACTGCTAAAATCATGGGTGTTTTGCTTTCGTTGCTGCTTGCAGTTAAGCCATGATTTGGTTTGTTACTGCATTCAGCTTTTAAACCATAGTTAAGTTTAACTGTTATTCGAAGTGACATGCAGATGAAGGCAAAGTAGCTAACTTCTCTTGCCCAACTGTTTTGTATCTTTCCTTCTCCTCCACTTCGTAGCTATGTGGGGCAGAGGTAGATAACTGAAGTAAAACTTGAATCCACAAGCTTTACAAATACATCTGTCTGCTTTAATTTCATGGCTGCTGAGTCCCAGTTTCATATTGCTCTTAGGCTCCTTCCATTTTATTTTATCTTGAGCACATAATGCTCTTGTATAGATTCTTATCATGAAAACTATATAGGTTGGACATTGTGTGCATTACTGTAAATTGGATTCCCACTTTGAAGGTTAGAAGAACTGGAATCGTAGAATTATGTAGTCTTTGCATTCCGAGTTGCGTGTTCCCGAACATTTTTTTTATGTCCTTAACTTGAGAGCAGCATTCAGGTTTTGTATACAGTGGTGAATTTTAAGCTGTCGTCTTCATCGTGTTTGATTTTCATATACTACAGAGGCTCTAAAAGTTTCTCATGTTGCTTATCCCTTTTTCAATTGATGGATTAGATACGGGATTCGAGTTCTGTTTTCAAGCTTGTATGTCTTACGGAATAATTATTTGTAGTATCATTATACTGCCTCTCTTTAAAAGATGTTAATCTGATTAAGCCCTTTAGCTGCATCCGATTTGCCACTGGGAATTCAGTTACATTTTCAAGACATGTCCCTTCTTTAGAGCCATCACTGGTTCACTGGTTATGCTGG
This sequence comes from Podarcis vaucheri, assembly GCF_965113315.1. NCBI lineage: Eukaryota > Metazoa > Chordata > Lepidosauria > Squamata > Lacertidae > Podarcis > Podarcis vaucheri. The sequence goes on from NC_138759.1 coordinate 109,148,659, forward strand.
ATGCCAGAGATAAAATGGTGAAAGTATAGAAAATCAGAAGTTAACAGAAAGCAAGATTGCATGGAGTTTATTTGATATTGCTGGAATATCAAGGTGCTCCAGGATTGAAAGGTGGTGTTTTATCAGATTTATAGGTCAGTGGTTTTTATAGAATATTGTAGCATAAAGGAGTTATATGAAAATTTATATTTGCGAATATTCAAATGGATTTTCAGTATGTTAGGCACTTAATAATTACTTTGTTACAGATAAATAATTGACTGAATAAGTGTGTACATAAAATACAACAAATATGTATTTCAGTGTATGGTCAGTTGTGGGAGAGCTGTATTTATTCAGTGGATCAATAATAGCTAAATCAGGCTTCTAGTTCTCTCTTAAATTGTTATTTTCTGTTTCTAGTCATCTCTATTACTAATGGTTATGATAAATAAACTTCTTAATTTATTAATACATTTCTTAATACATGTGAGTATTAACAGATCACTATCACTTAAAATAAATTCCTATAGCATATTAAATCATAATTTGACATTCATTCTTGGTTTCAGCGCCTCAGGTTGTTGACTTATGTTATGAAACTCTGAGACATAGTTTAGACAATTGTCACTAAACAGTGGTCCAGATGAGCCCCAGGTTTGTGTGTTCCCCTTCCTATCCCTTCATGCATGCAAAAGAAAGAGTCACAGCTTCACTTTTGACTAAGCCACAGTTTCCTGTTACATATGACTTCTGGTAACTGTGGCTTATTTTAACTCCTAGATAGTTTGTTTTATCAAATAAAAATAGGGATGTGGAACCTGAGGCCCTTTATATGTGACCAAGGCAGCAGTCCAACAACATCTGGAGGGCCACAGGTTCGCCATCCCTCAGCTAAATTTAAAACACATCATGGATGCCAAGATTTATATAATGGGGCATTGTGGCTTAATTAAAAGTAGAAGTGGAAGATTTGCTCTCCTCCTTTTGCATGTGAACTAACAGGAGATAAAAGTGATACAAGTAGACAGTCTATGCCAAGGCTCACTCTGGCTTAGTTGCAATAATTATACTGGGCTTAATTTTTTTGCCTCTTGGTTGGTGTATCTTGGTTACTCATTTTGCATTAACTGAATTCATAATACTTCAGAGCATGTGTAGATAATTCAGACATCAACTCTTGCTGTTTATTTTGTAGCTACCAAAGCCTTTGACTGCTTGAGCAGGTTGTTATTATGCATGCTTCTTATAAAGCAATCTCTGTGTTAATACATTTAACACCACTTATCTTTTAGGTTAATGGGACTCTGTGCCAGATAGTAAGTGACTGATCTGAAATACTTTCAGGCATAAACAAAAATTAAGTAGAAGATCAGGAAAATCTTTATTTGCACCAATCACTAGCCATAGCAATAAAATAAAATGTACTGAAGATAGAACTAAAGGCTTAGCTATACAAAATACATTCTAGAGGTTTACATCAATAATCAAATAATAGATCTTTTTCTAATTGCCCCTGCTATCTATCTATTTATTTATTTATTTATTTATTTATTTGCACTTTTTACTGTCACCTGATTATCCTGATTTGCTAGAAGAAAAGACACAGTAGCAATGGTTGAGCGACCTGGTATGGATAGTAGTAGAGGGGTAATAACTTCACTCCTCAAATCTTTCTAAAGAGTACAAGCTAACAGCACATGAGCTACTGATTCAATACTGCCATCTCCATGTGGGCATAAGTGTTTTTCCTGCAGAATTTTTCGAAATCAGCCCTCAAGTACTTCTGAAGGCAGTATGTTTAATCTAGCATAAATGAAAGCAAGTCTGTATTTTGGAACTGTTCAATTTTGCAACTAGGGTGCCAGCGTGTCAGAATGACTAGGTGGAAAATAGTCATACCATTAAGTAGAGAATATAGCTGTTAAATTGTTGAAATGACATTGGGAGATTTGTAAAAGCTTGTATATAGGTAAATGTGTATATAGATAATAGCTTTATGAAACAAGTTTACTTGTATATTGGTAATGAACAGTTCAGTGGGTATCATGTAGTCTTGTTCCTCCAGAGCAGGGTTGGGCAGACTTGCAAGATTTCCCCAGATAAACTGGAACCTCGTGTTACAGACAGGATCCGTTCCAGAGACCCGCCTGTAACATGGAACTGACACAAGCTGAAGCGCCATGTCAGCGCACACACGCGGCATGATTTAGCGCTTCTCTGCATGCGCGAGCGGCAAAACCCGGAAGTAACCCGTCCTGTTCCGGTACTTCCAGGTTGCCACAGGACGCAACACAAAAACACGTAACCTGGAGTGGACGCAACATGAGGTATGACTGTATATAAAATTTTTACTTGGACTCCCAAGACGTCCTCATAGTTGCAGTAAGACAGACAGTAGCACAAAACAAGGACTAACAAAGACTATCATACATCCGGGTTTTCCCAAACACGCCTTGGAATCGCTAAGAAAAATGGTGTCTGGGCGGATTTTTGCTGAATCGGCAAAATGTCTGGGAAAACCTGGCAAGGTATGGCAAGTTGGGCTATTTTTAAAATCTTTAAAAATCAAAGGAAAATACCAAAAGCTCAACAACTTTGACCGGAAAAAGGCTAAAGAACCTTGTCCAGATTTTCACTTTTGGGAATCTGTCAACCCTAACAAAACTCAGAATCAAAAGATGGACACACAAAGCAAAAAATGTCTTAATTTCATTTGGCAATATCCTTTATTGGAGAAACTGTTGAAAATAAAGGCATTAAAACAAGAAAATAAAGGGGACAACTTCTGTTGGCAGTGGTATGGTTCATGCAGTGGATGAGACAGGAACCAAATAGAACTTCAACAGCAGCGTCACATGGGACGCTCTGGAGAGATTTGCTGGGAGGACAAAAACCAAACCAAACCCAGTATTCTGAATATTAATAGAATTGCCTGTTTAGGGGGAAAGAGGGGGAAACTATTATTAGCTTTTGTCATGTCAATAATTCAAACACTGCCTCTATTTTCTGAACAATAAACCTGAAAAACATAACGTTGTTAAAGTAATATTCTCTTTAGCTATAGCTTCCAAACTACAACTGGGTGTTAACTGCCAGTAGCTGTGTCCTTTCTTCCAGTTTGAAAGGAAGCAATCCTCTAAATATCGTGTGGGGTAGAATTAAAATTTGAGTATAGCCACAGAGAAGAAGTTGCAAAACCTGCAGAAAATGCTGCTTTGTTTGTTTAAACCAGTCATCCAGGGTAGTTGTTATGACTACTGCTGACACTTCATTATTGGTTCAGAAGGGTCATATAACACTGAACGACAGGAAAATACTCCTCAGTTGCAGCTTTTTTATGTGCAACTAAATTATTAAATGTGCTGAGATCAGGGGTGGCTAACTACCATTTTGGGAGCCTGATATAGCCCCCCCCATTTTTTTTCCTGGCCTTCCAAGACACCTCTGGTTTTTGTAGCAGCAGCAAAACGAAAACAAAAATACAGTGGTACCTCGGGTTAAGAACTTAATTCATTCTGGAGTTCCGTTCTTAACCTGAAACTGTTCTTAACCTGGGGTACCACTTTAGCTAATGGGGCCTGCCGCTGCGCCGCCACGCAATTTCTGTTCTCATCCTGAAGCAAAGTTCTTAACCCAAGGTACTATTTCTGGGTTAGCGGAGTCTGTAACCTGAAGCATCTGTAACCCAAGGTACCACTGTATACACTATTCTGCAATGGGTGGAGGTCAGCACTGTTGTTAGGAAGGCAAATTGCTCACACCCCAGCCATCAGATTAATCATTTTATGAATGGAGAATGGGGTGGTAGTCCTGTGTTGGTAGCCCTTCCAAGAGTATTACTGTATTTTGGAGGGGTGTTAGTAAGATAGTTGAGGCAGAATAAGCAGATGGAGCAACCTGCAAATTTGAAAAACTATATTGTTGCTAAATGAATTTGTATTACACCTAATATTTCAGCATCTGTTGTCACTAGTGCATCAGAAAGAGCGTTATAACCCTCCCTCCTCACCTGATCTGCATGGGCCATGAGTCAAGGCTGTTGGCTTTTGTGCCTGCACCCGTATGAGTCTCTTGGGTGGCCCCACCCAAATGCAGCCCTTGAGCAAAAGGAAGGAAAAGAAAAAAGCGACTAGCTACCCCTGCTGCTAAACCATTAAAAAACTGATCTTGGAGAGAGACTACTTTAATCAGCAATTTTGGCTAAAATACCTGCATATTTTAAGACCAGTCATATGTATTTCCTGCCAAAGGTGGGACGGGACCCAACTTGCATCAAGGTATTTTTTCCCCTTTCAGGCAAGTAAGCAGTATACAGTGGACCCTCCGGATACGAACTTAATTTGTTCCGGTGGTCCGTTCACACCCCGAAAATAAAGCTAATAGTGGTGCGCTTCTGTGCACGTGCGCGGTGTGCAGAGTGCTTCTGCGCATGCGCGTGTGGCGAAACCCAGAAGTATGCACTTCTGGGGTTGCCATGGCTATAACCCGAAGATTTCGTATCCAGAGGAATACGTAAGTAGAGGTACGACTGTACCGATATGGCTACTTGTAACGTGAAGGTGTTGGTATCGTTGCTAGGGTTTTCACAACCCATGTCAACAATGTTTTAGTTGGAAAGTTATACTGTACAAACACTGGTGCTTTTAATGCTTGGAATACACGCAACACCCCTTTGTGTCATACTTGCTGGCCTCCATTCATCTTTGCTCAGCTGTTCTCTTCGTAAGCTTTTTAATGTTCCAGATGTTCTCTAGTGCCAAAGGGTTGAGGGTTGAACCCGGGTCCAGCGTTGTGCAGCCCTTCCCCATCATTGCAGTAGCAGTGTCATGGCTGAAACTGGGTGTGTGTTTGGAGTGGAGGTCAAAGCAAATATAAAAACATTCTGCATGTTTCTCGTCGCCTACAAGGAACAGGTTTTGTTTTGTTTTAATGAATGAATTAACTTATATCTAGTTTTACCCATAAAATATTGTGACCCTCTAACACTGCTGGTGCTAAGCAACCTGATCAGTCTCTTGAATTGAACTGAACGGGATGCTTTGTTAGCATCCGACTGTCTCGGGAGACAATGGAGGTGTGCCCCTCTGGGGGCAAAGTCAAACTGTTGGAAGGTTGCAGCAATTGCGGTGGCTGTAGAGACAGATACAGGAGAGACATGTTTTGCTGCAGCTGGGGCAGATAAAGGCGTCTAGTTTTGCTGCTGCAGACCCACCGGGGCATTTTCCTCTCTCTGTGTTCCTCCCAGCAGCCATTCCTCCTATGGTCAGTGCTTATGGATACACGTCCTGACTGACTTGTCTCCAGGCACTGCGGTTGTCTGCAAGGGATTCCCACAGGAATACTAATGGAATCATACTAAGGAGTGAGATACAAGGGACTTAATTCAATTGAATGTCTCCACAAACAGAAGAGGAGGAGAGGCATTTTTTGCTGGATCTGGCTTTCCACATTCCCCTTGCCAACCTTCTCCAGGTTGTTGGAGGAGTGTGGCATGCTAACCTGCAAGGGGAAAGGGGAAATCAGTTTAAAAAATTCTTCCCTCCTCATCATTAGGAGATGCATCCACTGAATTAGGATCCTTTCTGCGCTCAGGCACAGCCAGATTCAAGAAATGTTGAATGAATTAAACATACATACAAACACCCTCTTCCTCTCAAATACTTCGGCTAAACCTGCCTGTTTGTTTCCTGAGAATTGCAAATCTATCTAGCTTCTTTCTCAGCACTTTATTTAAAAGTGTCACTGACAGAAATGACATTCAGACAGAAAATAGCCTGTTCACTTGGACCCCTGCTAGAGAGGGGGATTGCAACAAGGGACGTGATTTTAGATACGGAGAAAGGCATATTTTAGATGCCTTTGTCTGGTTTTGAGGCTCTTCTAACATCTCATATACAGATGCATGTGAATATTTGTTGCAGGAAATCCCCTGGCAGACAAGCAGAGACAAAACTGGGTGCGGACAAAGGCATTCATATCAAACAAAGGAAGTAAATAAATTAGATTAGAGAATATATTGTTGATGTATTTCTCAGGCTGCAATCCTGTAATTTTTTGTGAGATATTTTTTGCAGTTGTTTTAATTGCAGTTGCAGTTGTAGTGGAAGGACTGGACACAAACCTCCAGAAACATCAAAAGCTCAGGGAGTTTGCATCCGAGGAATTATGTATAGGATTGCTCTGTAAAGGATGGCCACTTTCATTTGTGTGAGCCAGTATTTTTCAAATTTAGGGTTTTTTTCTAATGAGTATAGTCATCACATATAAACCCCACATATAAACTTAATATTCACATAGCACTTTTCAGTGATGCTCAAAATGCATTACATGTTAAGTTCAACAATCCTACATGGAGCACAAGTGTCCTGAAGTTATGGAGGATTTTTTCAGGTTGGGAAATGGAGGATTGTCTAAGGCTGTCTATTGAAAGTTTAACCTGCAGTAGGTTTAATGGCTTATTGCTTCTTTCGGAATAATACATCTCACCAAGCTATACTGTTTATATTTTGAAGATAAAATGCTTGCTTACAGCTGTCAGGGTTATTGGCCCTATTTTAATGATCACAACTTTGTTTAATAAGCTGAGATATGTACAAGCTTATTTTCCATGTGCTCTATTCTTGTGTTGCTCCTGTTTTCATTCCGTTCTTCGTTGTGCCACAATCAGGAACTACTTTCCCGTTTTATTCATGCAAGGAACCTATAATTACGAGATTGTTTATGATCCTGGCATGCTCTGAACCTGGTAACCATAGTTTCCTGGTTTGAACAAAACGGGAAACTATGGTTAGTTGAAGTTTTCCAGATTTTGTTTCTGTATGCAGGGAAGAGAAGAGGCTGTATCCATGGACAAAAGTCTCATTCACATCACAGCTTATGAAGATATTACATAAATGTGGACAATGTCTGGCTGATCTTTATTGAAAAAGCCTGAAAAAGCAGTTGTCTTGATTTGCTGTGATAAACAGGAATGCCCTAACCTGAAGTTTGAAATGGATGAAATTTCCTTCAGAGGGGAAGGATTTTAATACTAACTTTTGAAGTATTTTAAGTTTCTAATACTTAAATTCAAACTTGGAAAAGTCAGTTTTCTTCTATCTTTGGTACTTTGTGTATTCAGAGTTTTCACACAAAATTGGTATCAGATACTTGAAAAATAGTCAAAGCACATTGGTTTTTACTCAAATGCCTTCTTATGAATCCAGCAGCTCTGTTTGGATAATTGGTCTAAACTATTTTAAAAAACTCAGTGTTACACCTCTCATATACACCTATTTTATCCTACTCCCCTTTTTTCTTCAAACAAAACTAGTTGTTTGTTTGGTAAACTTTGTTTAAACTTGTTAATATTGTTGCTACCGAACAAAAGGGGGGGAAAAGAGGGGAAGGATTTTGGGGGAGATTTCATTGGCTGCTCCTGTTTCCTTAACCATTGTTAAACAACAGAACAATATTTTTGTGTGTGAACTGGCTCAAATTAGGTGATAGTCTTCAAAACCACCCTTTTTTGACATACTGCAACAGCAGAATCTTATTACATGTTCATTTGTCAGTGCATGTTGCTTTTAGATCAAAGGAAGTGGTAGAAATAAACTGATTAAGTAAAGGTGAACAGTGTTATGTGATTCGGGCTATGTTCTTCAAACGCAATCATATATTTCAAAATTGTTTTTGTAGTGTTGATGCATATTTTGTATGTAGATTTACAGTTCCCCACATCCCTCTCTTCAAGCAGGATCATGTTCAGCATATATATGAGGATATTTTAGAGTTCTTAATAGTAGTTCTTTCTAGAGAAAGACCTGAGAAAGGTTGCAGAGGGCCTGACTCTGGTAGCATTTATGTGCGAACTATTTGAGGATAACATGTAATCCTCCTAAGAGATTTGTTTGTTTGTACTTCTGCTCCCTCCTTGTCTGGCTTCCCTGTTACAGACTGTACAGGATGTAAAGCATATAAACTGTTTGTTAAACAGAGTTGTTTGTGTGCCTGTAGCTGGTGATAATGGGAACACAGAGGCATTTAGCTGCCAGAAGGTAGGCAGCAATAGGTACAGGTACAGGGCTCCACCATCTTGAGTTCTATGAGAGATCACAGATTTGGCCACTTTGGGAGACATGATACGAGATGATATATTTGGATAAAACTTCTTATGCCTAAAGTTGGGCTTTCTATTTGGGAACAAGATTATTTTAAAGCAGCAAATATTGGTGTTTATTTAAAGGTCCAGCAAATGCCTACAACTTTTATTTTATAGCAAGCTACACTTGTTTCTCCCTGCTTTGTCTTTAAATATTTCCCCTTCTCTCCATCAGAGGCTACTAAAGTGGAACAAGATAGGAGTCCAGCAGAAAAGGGTCGGTCATTATTTATTTATTTAATTTATTCTTGGGCCATAGACCCCTATTCCCAGTAGGGAACTTAGACTGACAACTTGCTTGCTTCCCTTTTCAAAGCCATTTAAAAAAAAATTTAAAAAATGGCCACATATCAAATCACCAGGCAAGGACTGGAGGTGACGTAGCACATAGAATTGCCTAAAAGCAGCTCTTTTCACAGTAGCATTATAACTGAAAATAACATTTGTGCTTTTTTATCCATTATTCCTCTTTTTGTTTGTGGTTCCTTTCTGTAACAAATGTCTGTAATGCCACTTAAACCAGCCTTTGCTCTATTGCTGTCACAGCAAAGCTTGATACAATGGAGTTTGTTCTCGTATTTTCATACAGCTTTCTGTTCATTTGCTGTGTAACTTTAATCCCCTTCCCTCTTTTTTATCATTTATTTTAAAGGTGATTCATGCTCAGAAAGTGCACTACAGATAATTGCCACATCTGGCCACCATGCAGATTTCCCCAGTGGTATCCAGCCTGCACCAGAAGATGTCTACAGAATGAACTTGGCCAAAGGAGTTTCAATGTCTTTGCCATCATCACCGTTGCTGCCTCGCCACGCCTACTTGATGCAATCAAGAGCAAGCAAAAAATCTCCAGGTAAGTTAAAAAAACTATTTCTCAATTCGTAGAGTAAAAGACTACTTGGTTAATGACTAGTTCTTTGTCAAGTGATAAATTTCCTTCTAGACTCCATTTTCTACAACTGTTTTCCTGATTTCCTGCTCACAGTATCACTGATCAAATGGCTTATGTGGGTTACCTCTAAATAATAGGAGACAGCATCATGCTAAGCCAAACTACGGTTGGCCACATTTCCAACCTTTGGGGGAACAGCATACAGGTGTTGAGTGGGATTAGAGACCAAAGTGGGTGGAGCAATAGATGTGATTCTTACTTTATATAGAAGGCCACACACATAAAAAGGCAGAGGTTTCTGTACATAAACATGTCTTTCCATGTTTCATCCTGGCAAGCAAGCAAGAGGCATTTTCATAATTCAAGGGCACATTCCAGCCAAGCAAAAGCCCTTGAGGAGCCTGGGGAGGTTCCTGAGGGCCAGATGGAGAGACCTGGAGGGCTGAATCTGACCCCCGGAGAAGAAATTGCATGGCTCCTGCCCAGGCATTCTGCTGTGTAGTGCTGCACCGCGCTTAGCCAAAGCTTGGCTTGGTGTGCTGCCTGAACCCAGGTACATGGTTTAGCTCCTTTGGACAAACTGTGAGCTGTAAACCATGAGACAAACCTTGGCTATATCTCGTGGTTTGTATGGGTATTGCTAAACCATGAGCCCAGGTGACACACTAAGCTAAGCGATGGTTTTGCTCAACTTAGCAGCGGAACAGTTAATCAAGAGCAAAGTAGCTGAAATCGTCCCTCCCAGAGCCCACATGCTCATTCTAAGCCATGATTTGGCTCAGCATGATGTATGAACCAGGCCATTGTCTGGATGAGCTTACCTGATACTGCCTGAATGTTTCCTTCCTTACCTTCACGCCATTAGTTGGGGAACATAATTGAACTTGCGACTGCTACACAGAATGTGTGCAGCGTCAGAGAGCAGGACCTTTACATATTAAAATATCGATTGCTATTTTGGGGAAACATGGTGATTCAGTGTCATATTTGGCCTATTGATTTAAGGTCTGATATCATGCGAACTCTGCAAAGCATCATTGCTCAATAGACTGAACCCTTTGTAGTTTTACAGATGGTTTCAAGACGCTGTTTTCATTCTGAAGATGAATTGATTTACATTTATTATCTAAGCTGAATGTAATATGATGTAGGAAGGGAGGGAAAACGCTATTCAACTTTGTGATAACACCTCCTGAAAGCTTTTGTTTGTAGCAACAAGCAAATGTCTGTGTACATATCTTACTAAATAAGGCGTGACGACTGCCTTCCTTTTTATCAGCTATGCGCTACTCATGCCAGTACACTAACATCACTTTGACTCCACCAGGCCTGGGACCTGAGTATCTGGTGAACATTGCCAAGTGTGTGCTATCTGTAGAGACATGAAGTAGTTTTGGTTATTCCAAATGATCTAGCCTTGGGGAATTTTCTCAATGAAAGGAAGTAAGTAATAAGGAACAGTTATGTGTCGACTATTCTGAGCCCAAAGTAATGGTGCTTGGTGATAGAACAGATAAAAACAAATGGCAATTAGACAGTCATCCCTTGGAGAAGTCTAATAGATTTAATTATCTGGAGGTTTGTTTGCCCAAAATGGCCTATGGAACAGTCATTGGCAGGAAAATAAACTGAATGCCCAAAGTTCAATGCAGTAGGTGTTGAAATTTGCCAGAGTGAAGGGTGGGGAATCTTGGGCTGCCAGCTCTAAAAGTTTTTGCTGCTAAGGTTGATATATGGGGCAGAAATCTGGGGGCATTTCAAAGTCCAAACATCTGAAAGAAGTACAGTTGTGCTTTACTGAATCTCCCACCAGGAATGCCCACAGCGTACCTGTGGGGAGAAGCGGGATTAGTGCCAATTTCATATTTCATTTCAAGGACTGTCTTCTTATTTTTTAAACGGAGATATTTGGTAAATAAACGGGTAAAATAATGTATGGTGGAACACTCTCAATCATCCTCCCCAAACTCCTAGCTAGCTAACAATAAACTATTATCAAGGAAATACGGATTTGATCCAGATGCCCTTTTCACTACCAAAATCCCACTTAGCTGACAAAATATTAAAGCACTGTTCCAAAATCTGTTGCACAACAGGAAGGGATGCCATTACTTTATACAGATTTTCCAGCACTTTCCCCGCTTTGAAATCATCACACCATGGGGAAGAGAAATACTTATCTGAGCTAAATGCACATTTTCTCTGAAAAGTGCCCACAACTCTGCGTATTTTCAGACTATGAAGTCTAATTTTGGGGAGATTTAAGAAAATCCCCAGAGGTCTGCACTTTCGTGTCTGCAGTAGCCCGTGAGTAGAGGATACCATAAGCTATTTGATGTTCTGCAAATGGCAGGAAGCATACAGGCAAAAATATTTCAAGCAATCTTTGGTAGTGGTTGCAAACTACCGAGATAGGGATAAGATTAAATATCTGTTGTCCGGCTAAATTCACGGTGAATGCAACTCAACTTAGACAAGGCCATGTGGCCTCTCTCAAGATCTAAGATTCTGATTTTTTAATGCATGTTTTTCCCCCTGTATAATTCTTATGTATAATTTATGCTCATATGTTTCTGTTTGGCTGCAACCTGTTTTGTTGCCTGATTAATAAATTCGTTTTGATGAAAGGAAGTAGCCAATGCATATTAAAATATTGTGAAACTGGAGAAAGGATGCATAGCAGAGACTGTAGGTGACTTTTCAAAAATAGTATTTTATATATTTTTCATGTCCTTTTAAATCTATTTTTTTTCACTGTTGGTGGATTGTATTTCGGCTAGCACTAACAATAGTATGTTTTCACTCCCCTGGTTACTTTGTCCTATCAATTTTCTTTATTGACATTATTTGAGTCTTCTTGTATCTTAAGGACTTAAAAAAACTTAACAACTTGGGATTTCCTGAAAGTCTTTGTCTCATGTTGTTCACACATTCAGCCAGTGTCAAGGACCCTGTTTAACAAGATTGCATAATTCTTAGTGATTACTCTATACATAATACAGTCCTGGATTTTCATTTATCTGATTTCTGTTAAGCAACCACTTATTATAAGAAATAAATAAGTTATTACTTTTGGACATGTAGTGCTTCTCTCTACAGCATTTCCCAACAAACTACTTCAGCATACTTTTGCAAATGTCACTTATATTAAAAATATTAAAATTCAAGTATGTAGTTTTGAAACATAAAAGTGGTCTTTTCTAGTCAAGATGAAAGGGAAGCACTACATTTAATACCTGTATTTTAGTGTCCCGCTTGAATTAGGTGTGGTTTAGGGGGGGGGGGACTGCTGGCTTTTGAAAAGTTGGCCTTGTCAACGAGAATTTATAGCTGTGATGAAATCAGATCCCAACACCCTTGAGTTGCCAGTAATGACAAGTCCAACTTGTGCTATTTCTTTCTCTCTTTTTTGATGTGTGCACCCAAGAGAAAGTGCATTACATTTGATCCCCCCTCCATCTCTTGTTAATTTGTGTGGGTTTTTTTTTTTACAAAAAAACCACCCTTAGTGTTATTTATCTTAATTTTATTGGCCTAAATCCAGCACAGAGGTAAGCTTATTAGACCCATTTAAAGCAATGAGTTTTAGTATACCAGACTCTGTTATATTTAGGCCATAATAAAATACTAGAGATATTATTTGGTTGCGATGTTCCATTTGCACAACATACTTCCATCTACACTGCACATACCCTTCCTCTGCTCCTCCCCTGCAACCCTCATGCATCCCAAAAATATGCTCCACAGGATTGGGGGACCCTCTGGAGTAGATTTGGGGACATGGAGGTCGGGGAAGGAGGAGAAAGGCAAGTTCTAGGAGATCCACTGGTACAACATTGGAGTCTCATCTTGTGTATTTTACAAGTTAAATATAATGTTTGTCTTTTAAAAACCTATATTAGTTTGGGTAAGATGCCATCTTATTTATGTAGTATTTTAATTTGCTCACTTTGAGTTCATTGTTTGCATCCGTTTGTCTCGGGAGACTATAGAGGGGTGTGCCTTTGGGGTGAAGTCAAAATGTTGGACGGTTACATCTATCTGTTGATGGATGGCCATCCTGACTCGGCCCCAGACACACTGACCAGATGTCTGGAAGCTGTGGCTGGATGGTTACGTGGGAGCCGGTTGAAGTTAAATCCTTTGAAGACAGAGGCCCTCTGGCTGGGGCGGGACGATATGGGATTGAGGGGGCAACTGCCATCTCTTGCGGGGGTGCAATTAGTGCCAGCACCGTCCGTTAAGAGTTTGGGTGTAATCTTCGATACCTCCCTTTCTATGGAGGCGCAGATTACAGCTATAACAAAGGCGGCATTTTTTCATCTCCGCCAAGCTAAGCAGTTGGCCCCTTATCTCTCTCGCCCTGACCTAGCCACTGTGATCCATGCGACGGTCACCTCCAGACTGGATTATTGTAACTCGCTCTACGTGGGGCTGCCCTTGAGACTGACCCAGAAACTCCAGCAGGTGCAGAATGCCGCGGCGAGACTCCTTATGGGGTCTTCGCTGCGAGATCACATTCATCCGGTACTATACCAGCTGCACTGGCTCCCGGTGGAGTACAGGATCAGGTTTAAGGTGCTGGTTTTAACCTTTAAAGCCCTATACGGCCTAGGACCCTCGTACCTACGGGACCGCCTCTCCTGGTATGCCCCACAGAGAAACCTACGGTCTGCAAATAATAACATCCTCAAGGTCCCAGGCCTCAGAGAGGTTAGGCTGGCCTCAACTAGAGCCAGGGCCTTCTCGGCTGCGGCTCCAATCTGGTGGAATGCTCTGTCACAAGAGACTAGGGCCCTGCGGGATTTGACATCTTTCCGCAGGGCCTGCAAGACAGAGTTGTTCCGCCAGGCCTTTGATCAGGGCGCAGCCTGACTCCCTCCTCTGGCAACCTGCACAGAACTTTGCTTAATTGGTTGCCATCAATTTGATTTAATTAATTTTTATAATGAAATATTTTTAGATTGTGTGATTATTTGATTTTTTGATTGTTGTTAGCCGCCCTGAGCCCGGCTTCGGCTGGGGAGGGTGGGATATAAATAAAATTTATTATTATTATTATTGTTGTTATTATTATTATTATTATTATTATTATTATTATTATTATTATGCACTTATAGCATAATACACAATTCTTCCTGAAGAATAATAATTTAAAGCAGAATCGTTTAAAACCAGCCATTCAAATGGGTTTGCAGACTTCAGTGGACAGCTGTTAAGGAGGAGGAAATTCATAATACAGAGGGGGAAAGAGTGTGTGAGTTCATGCCTGCTTCCTGCTCTTTCAGGCCAAACTAGAGAAGGCACAATTCATGAGCATGTTTTTAGAAATGTGAGTAGCAGCTGGGAGAGGGAAAGCTGCATCAGGGCTCACTGCACCCCTCTACCCACTGTGGTCCTGATGATTGGGGGATTTTCAGAAGGGAGAAAAGGAGTTAAACTCTCTTTTCCAGTTCCTACAACCCTGATCTTGGGAGAAAAGCAATGGCAGTGACAAACCTAGACAGCATCTTAAAAAGCAGAGACATCACCTTGCCAACAAAGGTCAGTATAGTTAACGCTATGGTTTTCCCAGTAGTGATGTATGGAAGAAAGAGCTGGACCATAAAGAAGGCTGATCACCGAAGAATTGATGCTTTTGAATTATGGTGCTGGAGGAGACTCTTGAGAGTCCCATGGACTGCAAGAAGATCAAACCTCTCCATTCTTAAGGAAATCATCCCTGAGTGCTCACTGGAAGGACAGATCGTGAAGCTGAGGCTCCAATACTTTGGCCACCTCATGAGAAGAGAAGACTCCCTGGAAAAGACCCTGATGTTGGGAAAGATGGAGGGCACAAGGAGAAGGGGACGACAGAGGATGAGATGGTTGGACAGCGTTCTCGAAGCTACCAGCATGAGTTTGACCAAACTGCAGCAGGCAGTGGAAGACAGGAGTGCCTGGCGTGCTCTGGTCCATGGGTCACGAAGAGTTGGACACGACTAAACAACAACAACAATCCTGATGCTGTCTCCCCACCCAACTTAATATTGCACCAAGTTATCTCATTTTGATGCTTACGTTATTGGCAGAATTATTTCTGCATCAGACCTCTGAAAAGAAGAGCTTTTGAATATTCTTTTTTAGACATGCTTGTGTGCATAAGCCTTCAGTCAAAACTGAACTTTTCTTTTTGGCCAACTCTTCCGGCTAAAATGTATGCAATATTCTGGGCTTGGTTATAAGGGGAAGTCCATTTGCTGGCTTGGAAGATGTTGTGTTCACTCTTTCTTTCTTCCCACATGGGTAAGATAAAAAGTGTTTCTGCTTTT
Source organism: Podarcis vaucheri (assembly GCF_965113315.1). Classification (NCBI taxonomy): domain Eukaryota; kingdom Metazoa; phylum Chordata; class Lepidosauria; order Squamata; family Lacertidae; genus Podarcis; species Podarcis vaucheri. The sequence goes on from NC_138759.1 coordinate 109,163,984, forward strand.
ATTGGAGTACTGGTCTGTGTTGCAATCAAACAGGATGTGAGAGATCTAGCCCACATAACGGGCAGGGTGTTACGGATTCCTATCCCTGCAAATATTTCCTTTAGCACTTAGGTTTCCATGGCTTAACAGCCTTTTTGTCAAGTAGGGACTGCTCATGTGCATGTAGTTAAATTTACGAGGATATACTTTCACAGTCCGGGAAAAGGCAGAGTCTCTGAACCTTGTTGAATTTCATCTACAAAATATTTGGATTTGTGTTATTAAGTGTTGCCATAAAATATACTTCGTAACAAAACCCAAACTGCTGCTTTTCTACTGCAAGGCCTTTAGGACACCTTACAACAAAATAAAATGATATCCAATAAAAGCCATTTAAATTAACAACTTGTAAAAAAAAAAAAAAAGTAAGATAGAAATTGAGCCAGCTACAGCAAAATAACAAAAATACTATGTCGGTCACTCACGAAAAAACCCAAAGAGAATAATAGTATTTAAGTTGGCACCTAAAAGATATCATAAAAAAGCCTCTCTGGGAAGGATACCACAGAGAAGACTCTGTCTCTTGTAGCTATCCAACTCATCTTCCAAGGAAGGGACACCAGGAGCTTCAGACTATATTTACATTGCCTTTAATGTGGCATGACTGGACAACAAGAATCTAGAAACATTTCTAAAACATTAAATAATATACTAGACACTCCATGTACTCTTTGGAAAGTAGTACCTGTCAAGCAGTCTGAAGTAAACAAGCTGCCAGTTTTTCTTTAGAAAAAGAAGTTGTAAAACTTGTTGTCTGCCTAGCCAGAACCTGAATACTTGTTTTCATGAAGAAAAAGCAGGGAAGCTGAGCAGTGCCTAAAAAGACTGCTCTAGCTATAAAGCTAAGTACAGCCGTATTTTGGATCCTGAATGCCTTGCGACTTAAACATCTAGGCTCCCAAACACCGCAACCCGGAAGTGAGTGTTCTAGTTTGCGAATGTTCTTTGGAACCCGAACATCTGATGCGGCTTCCAATTACGTGCAGGAAGCTCCTGCAGCCAATCAGAAGCCATGCCTTGGTTGCCAAATGTTTTCAGAAGTCAACCGGACTTCCGGAACGGATTTTGTTTGACAGCCAAGGTACGACTGTACTTCATAGAACACCTTTCACGTTCAGTGTCTCCTCTGTATTAATAACAGACAGCTTATTTTCTAAGTGAAAAATGCGGAGAAACCTTACCCCTTGATAAATCTCCCATTCTTTGTACCAGATAGAATGTATGCATCCTATTTGCATTAATTCTTATGCACAAGCAAACATGTATCACACGACCAATTTACCATGTTGGTAAGGTTATCTTAATCCTAATTTGAATCTTTACTGATTCAGTGCAGTTTTATACATGAGTTCAGAAGTAAGCCCCATTGTTAATTAAGTCAAAGTTAAATACAGTACTTCTAAGTCCCATTGATCTGGTTCACAAGTCACTGTTAGGCACCATGCAGATTCCCAGAGAAGATTTCTTAGCTAATTTGCTCCTTGGCTCCAACTCATGGTTAGTTGAGGAGAGAGCTTAACCATGCATCAGGGTTCTGCTGACAAGTTAAGCCAAACCAGAGCTCAGCATGGAGCAGGAGTAAAAAAAGAAAAAAAAGGGGGAAAAAAGACTGAGAAGGAGCAAGGCAGCTGCAGGCCCCTTTCTGGGAACCTGAACATTCATGCTATCTACCTGGTAACCCATAGTTTGGATTACCATGGTGTGCAAATCAGGCCATTGACTTTGTTGCTAAACAGTGAGTTACTATATTTTTCTGTCTATAAGACGCCCCCTATTTTGGGGGACTCAGATTTAAGAAAATGGCCTTGGCGCTATCCTTGTACAGTGGAACCTCTACCTGCGACCATAATCCATTCTGGAGGTCTGTCCAGAGGTCGAAACGGGTCGCTGGGAGAGGCGCTGTTGTGCGTAGGCATGGATGGCGATGAATGTTTTTCTTGACAGTAAATGGCTTAATCAAAGTCGCCATGATGCTCCTAAGTTTCACCTTTCTCTGCTTGCACATCTCACATGGGATATAATGATCTGTTTACTTTTTAGTTGAGCGGTGGAATTTAATGACTGATTCTGGAAGTTTTTGTATATTCAGGTCCCTTCACTACTGCTCCATTGTTCTGAATTCTCAGATTTTTCATTTGTGAGAGTGTGGCCTCCTCAGTTGCTTTTTTTTGTTTTTGAGAAGTCCCCAAGTATGTGCAGCTCTTGGTATGGTGTGTTTATACATTCCTTTGAGAATGCTAGTGGCTGCTTTTAAAAACTAAAGGAAAATGTGACCTCAGCACTGCGTTTCCTCTGTTTCTGCAGCTATGAAAAACATGTAAAGGGAAGCTACGCAACTCCAAATGACAGAATCACAACTCTTTCATTTTTAGAATTGCCTTTTCACCATCTCTTGCTTATTAATGTAACCCTGCTTTAAAATGGTTGCCCATCATTGTTCTTGTGTACTGTATCTAATTATAGTATTACTTGCCGTACATAGGCCAGAACGATTGTCTTTTGAAAGGATGTGGTTTGCATTTTAGAGGGAGTGCATTTTGGAGTTGCTTTCATTCTAAACAGGCCTTGCGGCTGCTTTTTATTCATGTTCTAATAAGTATCGAATAGCACCCTCTGCTGGTTTTTTATGCTGATAAAATCCTGTCTTTTTCGCATGTGTCTTTCATTGCATTGCAAAATGTACAAAGATCAAAGCCGAGTTGCTTTACTGATCTTTCTTTGCATCAGAATGTCCAAATACTGAAAATACGCAACTGAAAAATCTCTCAGTGCAGATTACTTGCCTCTTAACATCTTTTAATCTTTCATGCTCACAGAGTGTATGCTTTTGGATGAAGGTGGGGATTATAATCTGCATCAGGAGATTAAACATACGATAGTGTGTATGTGGCGTTAATTGCCTCAGCTAACTTAAACAGTTCTAGTATTACAAAATAAAGGAGCACTTCTGTGAAAAGTTTATCTGCTTTAAAACCTTTGTGTGTGTAGCTTGAACTTTTGTTTATACGATCAAAGAGTAAAGCCAAGGGCAAAATAATTTTGCTGTGCAGAATCAAACGCAAGACTTATTTGCTCACCTTGATTTATTATCTTGAAGAATCTGGCCATATATAAACAGCACCATCAGCATCAGACACTCATCATGTAGGAGGGGGAACATGTTGTCAACACCTGAGCTGGAAGGGATGCAGTAAGCCAGAGTAGGACTGTGCTTGAGGCAGAAACTCATTCTTTATGTACTGTTATCTTCCCAGTTCCCTTAACACTGAGTGATGGGGAAATGAAACAGTCCTTTCCCCTTACTGTGGTAATGCAAATCTAAATTTCCGACTTCTTGCCTGCCATGAATTCTACAGTCAGGCTTATTTTTCTTTAAAGAAGAATGTTATTAATATTTAAAGAAAACAAACACAAGGCATTTGCTTTAAACCACAGAATGCCATACAAATTCTCCAATAGCTATACAGTACAAATTATTCTATATTTATATGCAAAATATAAGCAACACCAATAATAATACTGAGTTTGAGTTTCCACTTTGAAAGCTAAGTAACAATCTCAGATTGTGTGGCAAACTACCTAAGCTGCTCCTCTGTTGGATCTTGCCCCCTGTTTGGTTTTTGACAACCCATTAGCCTGTGCCCCTCTTGATGCTCTATTGCTACCTTGAAGCCCAATCCCTGACTGTTTTGAACACCCTTTACACCTGTTTCTGGCACATTTGGATGTATACCCATGTCTCCCCTTTCTGGTTCTAGATCTGGAACACCTGGAACCTGAAGGAGACCTGACAATTGCTCATGCAACTTGTTCTGGGGATGTTCTCCATCAAATGTTAATGGCACGAGTGCTTTGTGCTTCCTTCCTCGATCCCTGGTTTCTAATCACTTCTAAAGCTGCTTTAGGTTATTGCAAGAGTTGGGAAGCTTTTTCAGCCTAAAGGCTGCATTCTTTCTTGACAGCCATCCAGGGTGAAGCCTGAGAAAAAGATGGACAGGGTAGTGGTTTTGAGTGGGCTACAGTCCACCCACACAGCAGTCACAGGTTTCCACATACACATCTCCATTTCTCCCCATGGAAACAATCAAGAGGCGTTATTTCAGTTTAAAGAAATATTGCAGCCAGTCAAAAGCACTTAGTGTGAAGCAGAACTAGTGAGAGGTGTGGCCTGGGAAGAGAGGGTGTGGCCAGATAAAGATTATCTGGAGGGCTGCATTTGGCCCCTAGTCTAAGGTTCCCAACCCTCATTTTGTGCATGCTATTAGACGCGGGTGGCTTTGTGGGTTAAACTACAGAGCCTAGGACTTGCCGATCAGAAGGTCAACGGTTCAAATCCCCATGACGGGGTGAGCTCCTGTTGCTCAGTCCCAGCTCCTGCCAACCTAGCAGTTCGAAAGCACGTCAAAGTGCAAGTAGATAAATTGGTACCGCTCTGGCAGGAAGGTAAACGGCGTTACCGTGTGCTGCTCTGGTTTGCCAGAAGCGGCTTAGTCATGCTGGCCACATGACCCGGAAGCTGTACGCCGGCTCCCTCGGCCAATAAAGCGAAATGAGCACCGCGACTCCAGAGTCGGCCACGTGCATGCTGGGTCGGACAGTGCATGCTGGGTCATATGCCCCAGTATATATACCTGCTGATCTGTTTTCCCTTTGAAGCAGGCCTGCATAGCTTCTGACCCACCTGTCTAGAAGGAAGACATCAGCCAGTTGCTTGATGAGAGATGTAAACACTCTAGGGATGGGTTTGTTTCTCCTTTCCTCCTTCCCAGATGCCTGAAGTTGAAACACCGAACAAGTCTCCTATGAAATATCTTCTTCTTAGAATGATGAGTAACATACTTTTAAAAAGTGTCGTTTTAAAATAACACTGTAAAGCCAACTCATGCTTCTGAAAATCTCTTAAACCCAAGATTGAATTGTAGTAATGTTGGTGATGATAGCTCTGCTACCGTGTTTTGACTTAATTACTAAATGAATGGCACTCTTGGGATTTGATGTGGAGAAAAGTACTCTAAAATGTTTCAGAATACGGAACATCTTCAAGTTTTGTCCCAGGAGTACAACTGGGAAATTGCCAGGCATATTGTTCCTGCCACATGTTGAAGGCCACCTCCCTCCCCACCCCCAACATAGTCCCTGACTATTCAGATTCCTCTTTCTTCTACATCAAGTAAAATTAAATTGATGGATGTTTAAAATATACCATCAAACTCAAGGAGCATTCTAACATGTGAAAAAGCATGTGAAGTCAGGAAGCTTGTTCAAATTACGTGAATATTTTAGTTTCTGCAGTCTTTGAAACTCAAGAGGAAAACTTAGAATGCAGAACTGTGGATCTTGCAGCCGCAAGTTCCGGTAGATAAAGATGAGAGATGCTCATATTTTCAATGATACGTTATTTACTTGGATGAAGTGATATATCAAAGCCGGTCAGATTTATTTATTTATACCTGTCATAGACTTATTGTAAAATACAACTGGAATAACAGGCCCTCAGATAAACATGGAAATGTTTACATATAGCATGAAGCATAATATAAACAAGACATACAAAAGTTTTCATCCAAAGAAACCCTTTTCCGAGATCATCTGAGCACTTTATCTTGGGAACTAGTATGTTGAGAGCACAAGGGTTAATGGTTTGCCTACTTTATAGAGCTTCTAAAAAAACTGTGTAGATCAAAGCAGACAGGTATTATCAATGACCAGCATCACCTTACATTTTTGTAAATTGATCCTTCTTCTTCATATTGGCGGGGGGGGGGGAGAAGCAGTTGTTATGTTTAGACTAGTTAATGTCTTGGGTAATAAATATAAGGAGGTCGCTTTTTTTTTAATAAAGCTGTATTGACTGCTAAGCTGACCCAAAGAATAAAGCTGTTTTATTTTACACCTTGGGGGTGACATTTAAGTTCCTGCAGGAGAAGATTGTTATAATAAAACCTCCATGCACTGTGTGTGTTTTAAAGCCATAGACAAGAATGTTAAGAACACAGTGTTCTGTATAATATGAATTCAGTGTACAGGAGGATTATGGATTATTTAATTTTAAAATCCTCTTTGGTTAATTCCAGCTTGTCTTTTATGTTTTGGATTTGGTTTTTTTCCCCTGAGCTGAACTATGAATATTAAGTACCATATTTTTCGCTCTATAAGACGCACCAGACCAGAAGACCCACCTAGTTTTTGGAGGAAGAAAACAAGAAAAAAAAATATTCTGAATCTCAGAAGCCAGAACAGCAAGAGGGATCGCTGCTCAGTGAAAGCAGCAATCCCTCTTGCTGTTCTGGCTTCTGGGATAGCTGTGCAGCCTACATTCGCTCCATAAGACGCACACACATTTCCCCTTACTTTTTAGGAGGGAAAAGGTGAGTCTTATAGAGCAAAAAATACGGTACTTCTTTATGGAATGCTAGAATAGCAGAGTCTTCTTCAGGAGTTCAGATATCTTGCAACCTTTACACACATGAGGGGGGAGAAAATAAACTATACCTCCTCCATTCTTCACTGTTCCAGTCGCCTTCCAACCCACAGAGGGCAAACCTCTGGTGTGCAACATATTAGATCCCTGATTTTATGACTGGCTGTTTTTGAAGACAGTCCTTAAATTCTTGAGCCAAACTTTAGAGTACAGTCTAAAGTGAACAGGGAGTAACAGATATGGTCAGTCTGATTTAGGTAGGGATTATTTAGCACGATACGTCAAATAACTACAGTGAAAGCTAAAGGACCCCTGGATGGTTAAGGCCAGTCAAAGGCAACTATGGGTTTGCAGCGCTCATCTTACTTTCAGGTGAGGGAGCTGGCATTTGTCCACAGACAGCTTTCCAGGTCATGGCTAGCATGACTAAACCACTTCTGGTGCAACAGAACATCGCGATGGAAACCAGAGCGCATGGAAATGCTGTTTACCTTCCTGCCACAGTGGTACCAATTCCAGAAGTATTGGCACCATGTCATAAGGAACATTCAGGGGTGGAGGAAGGGAGGGAATAGCAGTCCTTGCTTTACCAGTAAGGGTGCTGCAGCCACCAGGTAATTTTGCTTCCACATCCCAAATAACGATGCTGTTTGAGCTGCAACAGCCACTGGCTACCAGGCAAAGCGCCACAGCTGCAAAACGGGGTGGTGGGGGCCAGGTAGGCCCTGATTTAGCTAAAATGCCCCTCTGAGAACTTTTGGCCCAGCCTCATTCCAACTTGGTCTTGGGATGGAGATAATCTTAGTGGAACTTATGGATGAGCCACACAGTGAATTGGATAAAGTCCCTGTTGGTTCTGCGGCACCCATCAGCAGCTTTTGAAACTAATGACTAGTGGTATCCTTCTGGATTGTCTGGGCACAATGGGACTTGGTGAGAGGTTCTGCTTTGTATAGACTTGGTCTTTCCTTTAGAGACACTTTTGAGACAGTGACGCTGGAGGGTCTATTTCTTGGCACCATGATCTCTGACCTATAATGCCCCACAACATTACATCCTGTCTCCTGTGCACCTATAAGAAACTGCTGGGAGGAGGGGATTGTCTAGGGATTTTGAAGTGCGGTGTCATCATCAACACCCAACTTTTAACTCTCATTTCCTACATATTCAAGAAAGGCAGCCAAGGTCTTGCAATGGTGGTTAGAATTGGTAGTGGACTGGATGTGAGCTAGCAAACTGAGATGTAATCAGGGCAAAACTGATGCTTCAGGTGAGCGAGGCTGGATCAAGACGCATCAAAAAATGTGATTCAGTTAAACGCCTTGTAAACTTCATACAGGGAAGCCCCGTTGGTGAAAGATGGGACTCTACAGCGCCATGTGGTGTCACAGATAAAGTGCTTTATCTTTATCAATGGTGCTGAGTCCCAAGACTACTGTTCCTGGGGATGAGGATACAGTTTGGTTTGGGTATGGTTTCACTGCTTCTGAAGAATTGAGCCCGCAACTTGACAATGCTCCTGGATACAGCTTTGTTTCTGGATGGCCGGGTGACCGCTGTGACTAGGAGTGCTGTTGCCCACCTCGGCTGGTGTGCCAGCTGCAGCCATTGCTCAAGAAGTGAGACCTAGCTGTAATCAAGCATGCCATAGTTGCTTCAAGAATTGGATTACTGTTAACAGTCTTTACAAGCAGCTGCCTTTAAAAAGTGTTTGGAAACATAAGCTAGTCCAAAATTTGGAAGCAAGAGTTCTAACCGGAGCCTTTTTTAAAAAAACCCATATTTTATTAATTCCAAACTTAAACATAAATGACATAATAACAATAATCTGTTTTACATGAAACATGTGACTCGTTTTTTCTACCTACACTGACTTCCAGTTTATTTCCAAGCTCAGTTCAAAGCCCTGGATATGATCTTTTTAAAGCCATAAACAGCTTGGCACCATGTTACTTACAGCACTGCCCCCCTCCCATAAGTTCCTGCCTGTCCACTTTCCCAGGCTGCGGAACTCCTTGTCCTGTGAAATCAGAACCACCCCCTTCTCTTGTAGCCTTTAGATGAAAAACCAAAACATTTTTATTCCTCCAAGCTTGTGTTGTGACTGGTTCCTAAATCTTGCTGCTGAATATTATGCTCCTGATTACCTGCTGTGTTGCTTGCTTTGATGCATTCCTGACTCATTTTTGTCTGATTTGATCTGGAACATTTTGAATGGCAAAGGCATGATATAAATGTTTAAATAGTGAATACCACACTTACTATCATCAGCAGTGGACTCTGAGGAAGGGTATAATCTACTGTTAGTTCAATTGTATGGGCTATAGTATTTGCATACATTTTTATCTCTGAACAATTGAACCAGACATTTGGGGCGGGGGCGGGAGGGAGGGCAGCTGCTTTGGTTTGTGCACATTTTCAACGTTTATCATTTCTTGTTCCATTCGTCTTACTTTAACAATAAGATGCCGTGTACCACTGGTAGATTTGTTTCTCCTTTATTTTACCATCTAACATTCCTGATCTTTGCTAATTTCTGATGTGGAAGGAATAAGGTGATATTCACGAGGGTGGTTGATTTCTGAATCCAGTGAGCCACAACTAAGGTAGTATACCGAAAATGACAAGGTAGCCTTAATAAATTTATCCACTTCTGTCTTAAACCCAGGTGGTTTTATGTTCCTCAAATGTTCTTGGGAGTATTATCCCTTTGTATCCCTAAAATGGTTAAAGGGCACTTTGTGATTTTTAGTAATTAGCTATATGTATAGCTCTCCTATTTCCCCCTCTGTTTATACATACACAAATTTATAATGTGCTTCATAAAACCCTTTGGCTTCCATTTTATCTTTTGTCTTATAATTCCACACAGATCTGTAATACGTCATTCGCCATATAAAGATAAGCTGTGCTCTCCAAACTTTGCCAGCTGAATTTTTTATTACTACAGTTTACTGGAAAGTGGGGTATCTTTATTATTTCAAGAGCAATCTAAACCACAAGTTACACCAGCTGGATGAGAGAGAATTGTTTTGGCACAGTTAAGAGCTATGGGAACCTAATGAATGAAGGGAGTCTGGGCAAAATGGAAGCAAGCGTGCTAGGGCAGGACTGTTGCAGACAAATACCTGAGTGAGGCTGGAACCCTAGAAGAGTCCCATCCTATGTTTCTTTTTGTATACTGTACTTCTGTGGCTTTCTTTTTGTATACTCCTGTGGCTTTGCGCTTAGGGGTGTTGCTGTGTGGTATGAGATCATCTGTTACAGTTCTGCTACCTCTCCTTTCCCCATCTAAAATTACTGTTTTGGTTCTGGTTTCTTTAAATATGTACATTATTGATTATAATAAAATGATAACAACCAATCGGTTACAGAGTTTTACATTTAAAGTGCAGTTCAATGAAGAATCTGTAAAAATAAGGGGGGGAGGGTCTGCCCATGGTCCACCCTCATCCCCATTTAAAATTATTGTTGCCAGCAGTTCCTCTAAAAGGCTAAGCTTGGATTCGTGGAGGCTGCATTTTGTTCCCAATTGTGCTGCCCTTTCCCACTGAATTACCAGTGCCTTCTGTGGCCTTCAGTGAGCCACTATTGTGGTATGTGCATCCTTCCTTTTCAGATTGGCCCAACCATTAGGCAGCCACCTGGGGCAGAAAATGTGGAATCTGGCTATTCCCCTCTGTGGGTTCTGTATGGCCTGTTCTGGGTCCCCTAAACTATCCTGCTGTCTCAAGTGCAGTGGAGGTCCAAGTTCAGTTTGTAGTTCAGTTAGGAATGGGGAGCAATTGCCATTTTGTCCCTGCATCGGGCAGCACAATATCTAAGTCAGGCCCTGTTTCCTTAAGATGACTTTGTAGCTCTCCATGGGAAAATGCTTATTCCGTCATACACATACAGATAGAAGTGTGTGTGCGTGTGTGTGCTGTGTAGCTCTATTGAGCTATATTAGCTATATGGAACCATCAGTTTCATACTGAGATCCAGAGCCTCTTCCTATGGGTTCTTCACACAAGTCTGCTAGCAACTGAGTCCTCTCCTGTGGGGTGGATCTTCTTGGCAGCATGCTTGGAGGGTTTTATGTTTGTGAGGGACTATGACAGAGACCCATGATGTGGCAATGGCAACCCAGTTTGTTGCTTATGTCTATGGTTGTGGTTTTTTTATAAAAACATGGTGCTGTAGAGGAATTTTCAGTGTTAAAATGCCAAAATTGGTGGGTAGTGGTAGAGATGCCAGGGATTTTGTGTGAGGGGTTGTAGTTGCTGATGCTGCGTTGAATCTTATCTCTGATAGTTTTTGTTCCCTTGTCATCTCTGCTACTGGAAGTGAATAGAACTGGGATACATTAAGAACAGTACTGGCCCTGGTGTCAGCCCAGCAAAGCAGAATTCTAGGATAAGGCCTGTTGGCTTACTTAAAAGCAATTTCTGTTTCTCTAAAGAACCTTTAGATGGCAGTATTGTTCTCATTGTGGGGGGTGTTTTGGTGGCTCGAAATTCTGTTGTGCATTTAATGTTTCCTGCAATTGCATTTAGCAAAGCACACGGCTATCAATAATTTAAATAGTAGAATGAAAGTACTAAATTCATTCTCTTACATTTGATGAACTCCTTTGATGAACAGTTACTCCAACCTCAAAAGTGAACGACGCACTTATAAATTACATAGTATGTTTGATTTTAGCCACCAGTTAGCAAAATCTCTCCCTCTTTTATTTTTATTATTATTGAAGATACTGAAGAGCTACCGTAGCAGCTGAACAGATATTTCTCTCCTTTCTTCCTCCCGCCCTGCCCACCGTCTTACAATCAATGTTGTGCGTCATTCGCCTGGGTAAAAATACTGTACTCAGTAATATAAAGCTGCTGGACTGGAGTATTTAGAGTGTTAATGTTGCAAGCTGTCCGCTTTGTAATCCTTGCCTCCCAGCTTCAAAGATTATACTAGTAAACAGGGTTATCTTCGAATTGAAGCAGAAAAACAGAGGCTCTGCCTAGAGGCCAACTCCAGAGCTGTGTGAGTTTTGACCATGTCAAAGTCACCCTCTTTACATAGGCTGGAGGCTGATTCAAGAGCACCGCAGCAAGGAAACTGCTTTTGTTCCACAGCACAGTTTACATTCCAAAAAGTGAGCCTGACTAAAGCTTGCTGTTGCTGCTTTTTCCCCCTGACAACAGACAGCGAGAGTGGAAGTACGAGAGTTCACTGTCTTTATTATAGCATGTGTTGTGTGTGTATTGTCTCCGTCTGCAACGTGCATTTCTGCTTTTAGAGTTGTTCTGGTCCTCTGTAATTTGTGTTCTGTGTGGGAAAAAGGCAAGTTTGAGATCTTTCCGCATTTCAGGTCCCATCAGGAAGCCCAAGTATGTAGAAAGTCCCCGGATACCAGGAGATGCAGTCGCCGTACCAATGAGGAAAGTGTTGGAGCCGACAGATCCCAACCAGAATGGTAAGCATGTGTGTTCGGAGTGCTTTCCTTTTGACTTAATGACTGGACTTCGACTTGAAAGCAAAGCGGCTACAAAAACAAGTAAGAATTGAGCCCTTTGTGCAGATCTTGGCTTTGCAGATCTTGTGATAGGTTCGTTATGTGCCATGTCTAGCAGTCTAAAATTCTTGAACGATGTATACACAGTCTTCAAGCAAAATTAAGTGTGAGAGTTGCGGGTCACTTTTAATGTGAGAGGCCTGTTTAAATTCCGTTTCTGGACTTGCTTTCAAGTTTTAACAACGGAGTACGTTATGCTGATGCCATGTTGAAGTGCTGTGTCTTGCCACTGCCATTAAAATGCTTGCTAAATCAGACAGCAATAACAATAGATGACTGTGTTGGCAAAGCTGGTAGCAGCCCGACCCTGGAGTTAATTGGTATTCTTGAAAAGTTCCTAGTTCATTAAATTTGACTACCACATAACAAAGTGCAGTTTCAGAGAATGTCAGGGCAAAATGACAATCAACATGCTGTGTAAGTATTTGTATAATAATGAGGATTTCATATTCACTGTGATGTTTTAGATTTACAGCCTAATTGACATCAACAGAAACAACCTATAACATCAAGTTAAATTGGATATTCCCTTGTTTTTCTTGTGCTTTGAATTTAAGACCTGAGTTCTCACCATCTCTTCTTATTGGAGGTGCAGAAAGTTTCTAGGAATATTCCTTCCTGGCACCTTTCCTACATTTTTGTGCATATCTTGATTTGGATATACACAAAAGTGTATGGCGCTATTTCTTCTACAAGCCAGTCTAACTTCTGTAGCTTAAATTCTGTGTCTTTCTGCAGTTTCATTCCCCCCCCCTCAAATTCCAAAGCAACAAGTTCAAGTATGTTCCATCTCTCGTAGGTTTCAAATTGAAGGAGCTGAACACTTAAAAATATGCATGTTGTATGGATGGTTTCTTCCTCCAACATTTTATTTTCACTCAGTTATTTTCTTCAGACATGTGCATACTGGTCATGCAGGAGTGACAGTCAAATATTGCTACAGTTTTGTTGTTTAATAGGGAAGCCCCCTTTTTGCGGTGGAAAGCTTGCGTTTTGTATCTGCTTTATACATCCATCACCTCTCATGACCCACTGATTAGTAACTCTCTCTTCAGCAAAGTGGATCTAGGCTTTCTGAGCTAGAGAGGTTATAAATCCTGAAATACTGATCATTGTTCACTGGTTTGGGTGGCTTAAGTCTCCATCCTCTCACTCCCATATGGCAGCAAATTTCACTGCCATTTTGCCATTAGCCTGCACATACTATATCTCCATAATGATTTAAAACAATAACATCAGAGATGGTAAAGAAACTGACTGTTTTAAGCCCTTTCTGACTAAAGGAGACTTGCCACGAGTGTCCTAAATATAATCATAAAATAAATGACACCTCTAGGTATGGAGTTCATGTGAATAAATAGTTCTTGTTTGTCTACAAAACTGATTATTCCACAGTAATCAACATTCTCAGAAGGAAAGGAGTAGACTATTTCTAATTTTTAAGGGAGATCCTTACTGAATGGATTAAAGCAAATTGATGAGATGGCAGATGTATCAATAAGTGGTATTTTTTGGCACAGCAGCAACCATTTGTATGGATGCTGTGGCATGTCGCGGACAAGCAGAAAGGCCACAGCTTACTCCTTCATGGCATACATCAAATTTCAAAGGTGATGTAATGTGCACACAAGTCCTTTCCAGGCATTCCTTCCACAGGTTCCTTACCTTCATTTGCAGAAGAGATCTCTCTAAAGGGGACCTTGCTGCAAGCACATAGATTCTCCCGATCGGGGGAAAGCCCATGTCCGTATTGCAGGCTTCCCTTGAGAGCTGTTCCCCACCCACTGTGGACGATCAGCAGAGTGACAGGCACAAGAGATTCCATGTACAAATGTCAGCCAGGCAGGCAATTGAATGCTACTTTGACAGCATCCTTCGCTGTACCTGAGGGCAGTAGGAGCCCTTAGGGGGGACATTTATTGCCTACAGCAGGTGCCTCACTCTGCCTTATGGTAAGTCCAGCCCTGCCTGGTGGGGGCAGGATCTGCACCACTATCCCACTTCCTCCTCCTCCTCCTCCTCCTCCTCCTCATTACAATTGTGTGAAGAGGCTGGAAGAGGCTACAGTATCCTCTTAATGAGGTAGAGTATGTACTCGAGGCCCTTCTGTCTGCTACCAAAGCCCACATTTTATTTTCCCTTTCCACAGAGGCCAATAAAGGCAAAAAGACTGTCGTGCCTTGTGCATCTGTCAAGAAAAGTGTCACCCTGGTTTCTCATTGTTGGCAGGCTATGTTCTCTGTGTTTGCTGTATGGTTGCTGATCAGAGTGTGAGGTTCAAATGGCTGTCTCTGCAAGCTGAGTGTGGTTGTGTGGGAGTGAATAGAAATATTGGCTTAAAAAGTCGCTTCTGTGGAGCAGCTTTGGCTTCCTTTGGTCTCTAAATGACATGATTGTTTTCTTGCAGGAGCAAGAAGTGAAATGTGTGGATTTCTCTTTTAAATTGCTCAACTTTTTATCTGTATTTTTAATAATACAACATGGAACGGATATCCTGCACTAAAAGATAACTAGAAAGATGTGGCAATGATCACAAATAGATGACTAGCAATTGGGGGAGGGGGGCATTTTCCCAGTACATCACCCTGATATCACACATTAAGAGTTTCTATGTTTCTGCCACAAGAAAGTAGATTATTCTGACTTCCAGGTTAGGTAAATATTAATATTTATACTGAAAAACAAATTGATGTTTAGTGGTTTCCTGGTACCTCTTTCTTAGCTGTATTGGGGGAGGGCATCAAACTGTTGGCATCTTCACACATTGTGGCCATCTTGCATTGGATACAGTGATGGGAGAGTCAGATGTCAAAAAAGCTGGGAGAATTCCTACTTCTATAATGCGAAAGCCTTCCAGAATGGAGTCTCTTGGTGGCCATATCCGTAATCGCATGGATAACTGCAGTGCACTCTACTTGGGGCTACCTTTGAAGGTGACTCAAAAACTACAACTAATCCAGAATGCGGCAGCTAGACAGCCGACTGGGAGTGGCCACTGGGAGTATAGTAACACCGGTCCTGAAAGATCTTCACCGGCTCCCAGTACGTTTCCGAGCACAATTCAAAGTGTTGCTGCTGCCCTTTAAAGCCCTAAATGGCCTCGGCCTGGTATACCTGAAGGAGCGTCTCCACCTCCATCGTTCAGCCCGGTCTCTAAGGTCATCCGAGGTGCTTCTGGTGGTTCCCTCACTGCGAGAAGTGAAGTTACAGGGAACCAGGCAGAGAGGGCCTTCTCGGTGGTGGCGCCCGCCATGTGGAACGCCCTCCCATCAGCTGTCAAGGAGATAAAGAGCTACGCAACTTTTAGAAGATACCTGAAAGCAGTCCTGTATTGGGAAGTTTTTAATGTCTCCCATTTTATTATGTTTTTTATATGTACTGGAAGCCACCCAGGGTGGCTGGGGAAACCCAGCCAGATGGGCAGGGTATTTAATAATAATAATAATAATAATAATAATAATAATAATAATAATAATAATTTACTTATTACATTTATATACCACCTTCATCTTCCAAGGTGTTCAAGGTGGTGTTCATGGTTCTCCTCCTCCCCATTTCATCCTCACAACAACCCTGTGAGGTAGGTTGGCTAAGAGATAGTCACTGGTCCAAGGTCACCCAGTGAGTTTCATGGCTGAGTGGGGATCCGAACCCTGGTCTCCCAAGTCATAGTCCAACACTCTTAACCATTACGCTGCACTGGCTTTCATAATGCATCACCTTTGTCTTCATATGTGTTTGTAGGGAAAGTTGGGACTGCTCACTTGGGCAAGAGTGTATTGTGTGAACTCTTTAACTACTCCAGTAATGTATCTGAAGGCATTAAATCACATTGTTTTCAACTGTTTATATAGAAATCACCAGTATAAATGCTGAATTTGACTCTTAATGTGGTGACAGCATCTGTTTCATGTTTTGAGCTCGGTTTAAGATAATCACTTGTGTGTACTGAACATTTTTTAAACTCAAGAAGTTTACTTTTTTTTTAACGTGCTCTTTAGTTGTTTACTACTGTTGGCTTTAAAAGCAATTTCTTGGACCTCTCTGCTTAGTTGGTGGCAGAAATCCCAAAGGGTTAGTGCTCTTGGAAAGTAACAAACAGAACTGTAGTTTCTGTTCTCCCACATCCTATTGGAAGTATCAACTTCTTATCTAGTGAGGATTCCTATATGTGTATTTTGAATATCTGAAATTTCAAATACTTAAAAGGCTTCAGTTCCAACATCTTCTGTACATTAATTTTGTTCAATAGTCTAACATAATAATTCCCAAACGGAAGCTTAGGTTTTGGGTTGGGTGAAGTAGTTTGCTGTTAGTACTTATAGGGAGAAATGAGAAACATGCATGAACATCAGCTCAGGGTTACAAGGAACTCCTTAGCTGCTCAGCTGCCGTGTCCTTTTTGTCTCTGGAATTAGGCTTATCATAGTATTAAGTGGTGCTTTTTTCTGGAGGAACGCAGGGCTGGCCAAGGATAGCTCAGTTGGTAGAGCATGAGACTCTCAAATCTCAAGGTCGTGGGTTCGAGCCCCACATTGGTCAAAAGATTCCTGCATTACCGGGGGCTGGATGTAGAAGACCCTCATTCCAACTCCACAATTTTATTATTCTATGAAGGCAAATCATACATTTAAACATTATAAAGGCTCATGCAGTTGCCCTTGCCTGTCATATACAGTGGTACCTCAGGTTAAGTACTTAATTCGTTCCACAGGTCCGTTCTTAACCTGAAACTGTTCTTAACCTGAAGCACCACTTTATGGAGCCTCCTGCTTCTGCCGCGCCGCCGGAGCACAATTTCTGTTCTCATCCTGAAGCAAAGTTTTTAACCTGAAGCACTATTTCTGGGTTAGCGGAGTCTGTAACCTGAAGTGTATGCAACATGAAGCGTATGTAACCCGAGGTACCACTGTACATGCTTGTGGTTCCCAAACAAATGCAAATAAGCTTCCACTTGCCCCCTCACAGCCTCCTCCTGAATATCTCTGGAGTATTATAACAGTACCTAGCCCAAACCCAGAATGCTTTACAGCACAATCCTGATTTTCATGTTGATTCAGAATCCCCCCCCATAAGGCTTTCTCCAGGTAAACATCTGTAGTATTGTAGTGTGTGTGTGTGTGTGTGTGTGTGTGTGTGTGTGTGTGTGTGTTGAAGAATAGAAAAGGAATACTCCACTCGGCTGTTTCATCTGTAGCAGAAACCCTGGAATCCATCTTCCCAATGTTGGGAAACATCCATTTACAGTAACGCTTTTGAATCGAAGCATCTTGATTATAAAATGATTTTTTGTGTGGATGATTTGACAGCTGCTCTTACAGCTGAGACTGTAGACAGCACCCTCCCCTTTTTACTAGCGTTTTCACCATCACAATGAAAGGGAAAGTGCCTGTTTGTTCAGTTTATGACTGACAGTTTTATAGAAGTCCAGAGAGATATCTTTCCGCTCCTGGTGGTACTAAACACGTTACCAAAACGAGGGTTGCCAATTCTATGTGTGTGTATAGATATAGATGCTATTTTATTTTTTTCAGTATTAATAGACTACTTAATCATAAACGTTTGTAAAACAAATACAAAAACCAACAATGTAAACAGTAAGTTTTTTCGAATGCAATTTAAAACTGCCGGAAATGACAGAGTGACTTGAAGTAAAATGTGACTAAATCACCAGCCCAGGAATGCTTGGGGAAATAGAAGTTTTTAGCATGACAACACATGTCTGATGTCAGCTGAGAGGAAATTCCACAAGTGGGTGCCACAACACTAAAGGCCCTGCTCTGTGCCACTGCAGGTTGTGCACATTCACATATTTATTTCATAGAATTGTAGAGTTGGATGGGACTCCCAGTAGTCATCTAGTCCAACTCCCTGGACTGGGATGAGGGAAGGAAACGAGCTTGGATGTGGAAATTCTGACAAACTATTTTGTGGTGTCTTCAATTACTCAAGTTGAATAAAATGCCCTAGCTCTTGTGTCTTTATTTACAAACAGGCCAAAGTTATAGCAGTGTAAAAATGAGCTACCAGTTCACCTCATCCTCTCTGTGTAATTAATAATGGATTCACGATCGCCTTTTTAGGTGAACCCAAGCTTTTCTTGTTAGAAATGTCATTACTGTGGAATACCCAGCAGCTATAAATCTGTGAAGATAGCAGAGCTCTTATTAAAAGTACATATGGAAATTAAATTTCAAGTGTCCTATTCAGATTCTCTCATTTATATATATATATATATATATCCTGCTACTGTTCAGATATTCTTGAAGACAAGTGGGTGAAAATTTGCTAAGACTAATGTAGTGCCAGCTACCGCTATTTGTATGAACCAAATAACTTTAATAGAGAAATGATACTTGAATGATAGTTCCCTTGCAAATATCCCCTATCACAGTCACATTAAGGAATGGCAGATTACTTTCTTTTAAGGATTAGGTGCCGTGAAAACAAATCTCTGAACGGAAGACCTCATTGGAAGAGTAATACAGAGTTGTTTTCATCATTTGAAGGATATTGGAAAAAAACACTTAAATCTTTTCTATCAAAGACCCCGGCTGTTTGTTAGTTCAGCTCAAGATTAAGCAGATGTCTTGTCTGCTACAAGCTAGTGGAATTGTGTTTCGGTAATTCCTTCTGAGCCAGTTGTTCAAATGTATCTGCAGTTCAACTTGTCCTGTTAAAGGGCACCTCTGTTCTTTGCTACAGGCTCTTAAAAACTGACGTTCCTACTTTTTTTTTTCTTGAGGTGCCCCCACCCATAAATAAGTGAAAGGGGAAAAGCACTACCGAAAGAACAATATTATTTATTTATATTGGCTACACTATAACAAAAAGTTCTCAGGTCAGCTTACAATTTAAAATACTTACTGAATTTTCAATAACTATAAGAGTATCAACAAAAGTAGTATGTGATGCAACATAAAAGCCCTGCTCCAATTTTTAATTTAAAAGAAAATAACTGGAGAACCAGATCGCATTTCACATGCCACATCTCATTTGGCCCTTTGATTTCAATGAGAAAGTTAAATGTGTGCTGACCCGTCTCCCTTGCAGTCAGCGGGACATAAAGGAGCCCCACGGTGGCAGGATTGTGTCATAGGTTTTAAAACTTTAGTATTAGATCCCCTGATAATCCATTTCATTGTTTCTCTGTTGAAATCTATATTCTTATTGGCGCAAGAATGAATTCAGACTTGTTCTTCTAGAATCATAGAGTTGGAAGGGATCCTGAGGGTCATCTAGTCCAACCCCTTCAGTGCAGGACTCTCAGCTAAAGCATCCATGACAGATGGCCATCCAACCTCTGCTTAAAAACCTCCGAGGAAGGAGAGCCCACAACCTCCCGAGGGAGACAGTTGCACTGCCAAACAGCTCTTACTGTCAGAAAGTTACAGATGGGTAGCCGTGTTGGTCTGCCATAGTCAAAATAAAAAAATTCCTTCCTGTAGCACCTTAAAGACCAACTAAGTTAGTTCTTGGTATAAGCTTTCGTGTGCATGCACACTTCTTGAGTGTATCTGAAGAAGTATGCATGCACACGAAAGCTTATACCAAGAACTAACTTAGTTGGTCTTTAAGGTGCTACAGGAAGGAATTTTTTTATTTTGTCAGAAAGTTCTTTCTGATGTTTAGTCGGAATCTCTTTACTTGTAACTTCTTGTTACTCTTGCAAAGCAAGTCACTGTACTCCTTCATACAGTATTTTCTTTTATTGCATAGAAACAAAGTCAGAGAAGGAATCAAGCTGTTCACCAGCGGCTCAGGAACTGATGACAAGACTGGGATTTTTACTGGGAGAAGGGATTCCAACGTCTGCCCATATCTCTGTGGAAGAAAAGCGCGAAGCTATGGTATGCTAGTGGAAACAAGTTGTAAACAGTAATCTGTTAAAACTAGAGATGCCAACAAATGCTGTGCTTTCAATATATTTAATAGCAAACATGCTAATAGACAACAAAAACCACTTACATAAATGTGTACACAGTGCACATTTGTAGGAAGCAGTGAAAGAAAAAGAGCTTTGGCTTGATCTTCACTGTTCCAAGGAAATTCTTTACATTGCATGGGATTGTGAGAAAATCATGGAATGGTTATTTTTCACTTGCTGCTTCAGGCAGTTGCGACCTGGAAGGATTATTTAAAAACAACTTTTGGATTTTCTCCTAAGGTAGGGGAACCTTGTCCTTCCAGATGTTGTTGAACTACAACTCCCAGCAGGGCCAGTAATCAAAGCTGATGGGTGTTGTAGTTCAATAACATATGGAACGCCACATGTTTCCCACTCCTGTCTTAGGCAATAAAGATCACCACAGTAAACTGAAGAGGTGGCTTTTCGCTTGATCAATATACAGGGAAGAGCTGAAAATCTCCCTCTTGTGAAAATTCACAGCAGATCATTTTTCTACTTTTGGCCTTGGGAATCAGATTTGAGTTTTGTTACAACATTTTCTCTCATTCTGTTGTGTAATGTAGCAGCCATGGCTCACTCGCTTGTACCCATCTGTTTTTGCGCATGTATATTTTTAACTGAATGCCTTTTGTCCCATAGGCACTTCTGGCTTGCGCATTCCTTACTGCTTGGTTTATGAGGCATAAGAACGTGGGAAATAATCTGTATGACTCTCGCGAGATGCTGAGAGGAGACAGTGCATTCCGTTGTAGTACAGGAAGGCACCTATTCTAGGAGAATTCTAGCCACCTGTGACAAAAGATTTTAAACCAAATTTTGTCCACGCCTTTCCTTTTCGAATCTGCAGAGAAGCCTATTTGATCACTATCCCAAACAAGTCCTGGGTTTTGTGTTGCAGCCTCTCAACAAACAGTGTTCTACGCATAAGGCTGTGAACTTTACAGGTCCAAGTTAAAATACTTAGGGCCCATAATCTGTTATTGTCCTATTGCTGCTGCTTCTTTCTTGAAAGGGGCTTAATGAATCCTCTTGCGATGCAGCCTTGGAAAGTTGTGTTAACTTTAGGCTTGTTTGATTTCCTGCTCAGTATTGATTCCGCCATGGACCGATAGCGCTGTGCTCTGTGTATTCATCCTTCCTTTCCTTCCTTTTCTAGTGCACCATAGCTAGCCAAGGAGTCAGTCCCTGCTCTACCCTGACGAGCAGCACCACGTCTCCAAGCACCGACAGCCCCTGCTCAACTCTGAATAGCTGTGCTGGCAAAACAGCGGCCAACAAAAGTAGTCCCTGTGGGACCATTAGCAGCCCAAGCTCCACGTTGGAAAGCAAGGATAGTGGAATTATAGGTAAGCAGTATAACTCCTAGCAATGCACTGACTTACTGCTGTCTCTATTGCATCTTGCTTCTCTGCATCAGCCGATACAGCCGCTAGGCGTACAGTGAGTTTGCTCTGAAACTCTCTTGTGTTAATTTTTGTTAGTTCTTGGCTTCAATTCCAAAGTCTCCATGCTCCAGAAATTTTTTAAGTGCTCTTTCGCTTGAAATAATTTTGTCATTCTCAGTAGTTCTTTTGTGTCTTTCCTGTGGGCATTTAGTCATGGACTGGGAGAGGGCTGGAACCCCAAGTTTCTTCACTGCACTACACTGTGTATTTGCTAGGAAAGTTCTGCTGGGGAAGAGAATAGCAGTGCTAATGGGATGCAGTGATTAAGAGCAGGAGCAATTGATCATAAAGCCTCCGGTCCACATTTCACTACAGTCATGAATTTGTTGGGTTGCTTTAGGCAGTACATTTATCTCTCATCCTTGAGTACAATACTGATTGAACATACAGGGTTGTTCTAAAGATTTACTGAAATAATGCATGTGAAGCATATAGAGAATTTTGTTAAGGACCAGGAAGTGTTTTTATTATGCTACCATTTGGGGGAGTGTTCCACCCCTTGTAAACAAAGATCCCTGCCTGGAAAGTTTTCAGTTTTTTGTATCATTGCAAACAGGTTCATGACACAGTGTTCCAGTGTGGGGAGAGAAGGCAAACTTGGTGTGGGGGGTGTGAGTGAAAGAGCCACCGAGGCCATTTGAGTTTCAATCAACAGTAACGGATCTATGCTGTACTCCAGTTGGCAACACAGATACAGAGAAAATCGCAAACCAAACACTGAGAGGCCCAAGTGTGAAAAAATGCCTTCATCTGTTACTGGAAGGACCACAGAGATGGTTCCAAACAACTTTCTCCAAGTCGGCTGAGGTGCTGTTACTAAAAAGGCCTGCTTCTTAATAGCCACCCAACGCACTTCACTTGGTGGGGCATTTGGAACAGGGCCTCTGAAAAAGATATTGGGGATCAGGTGAGGTATATGCAGGAAAGGGCAATATTTCAAATAACCTGGTTCCAAGCCATTAAGAGCGTTGGAGTTTAAGATCCACATTTTAGATTGGGCCTGGAAATGGATCCACAGCAGTTAGGGTGAAGGAGGTATGCTAGTGATGGCAAACATCGGAAATATTTGTGAAATGCTTTCGGTTCTAGACCAAGAAAGGCTGATAAGTTTCATAATAACTACAGTTTAATGATGGTGTTATGTGGAGGTTTGAATGATTAATTCATAACTGGGAATGAAAACTAGAACAGGAGAAATCAAGCCCCAAAGAGCTGGGTAAAATGAAGACTTGAGGACACATGGAAGAAAACCGCTGGGAAACCCATTAGCTAGGATGATAACGGATCTGGAAATTGTGCACCTTCTGTTCTCAAGGCTGTTGTGAAAATGTATAGAATTTTCTGTTGTGCAACATGCTCGTCTTAAAGTAAAACACTCCCTCCCACGCATTCCCCTGCAAATCCTGAAAGACAGCATTTAATTTGAAAGCTAGCTTGTACACATGCTTTGCAAATTTGTCTTCATCTAAAGGGGGGTGGGAATGGAATGGATATTAAAATGAACTTGTATCTTACTAAGTATACTTAGTCCCCCAAGTTATTTATAGATCTAATCATTCTACATTCATTTGGAAGGATTTAAGTGTGGAGGGCGTACGTACTGCATTTCCTAAAGCATCCCTTAACGTACGTGTGTGTGTGTGTGTACTCAATGTGTGCATGCAAATATATGAAGAGTATTAAATGCTCATTCAGTATACAGTTTGGCGAGTATTATCTTTTGTGTAACTGTTTTTGGCAGACTTTGCCAAACCGTGAAAATAGCTTGTTATTCCATGCTACTTAAGTAGGCTTCCATTGTAATTTCCATCCCTGCTACGTTATTCTGGGCCAGTAGGTTTTTTGAGTGGAGAGCTGCTCCTGCCCTCCCTCTCCTTCACCCGCACTTTCTGCTGGGTCAGGCTTTTATTCTTCTCTTTCTTTCTTTTTTTTAAAAAAGTTTTTATTGCCTTAGTTGAAATTGCCTCTGCCTCCGTTGACATAATGGGGGTGAGGGCAGATTTTCATCATTTGTGGTGAGCTAAGTAAGAGAGAAGTCTGGGCTAGTGGCCAAAATGAGGACTGGTGACATTCTGTCTTTTCGCTATTAGAAACTGGAGTGGAAATCTTTCCTAGCCCTCCCACTCCCCTCAATGAGTAAATCAGAAGGGACTCTTAGTTCATGATGCATCAAAAGTCCCAAGTTTGCCCCCTGCCTTTAATCAGCGCTAATCATTTGGCCATACAGAAGCACACTACAAGGCTTTCATCAAAATCCTTACGACGTTTTACATTATTTAAGTTGTCAGTATTATTAAAGCAAGGAGGTCATGCTCTGAGAGACATACCTAGTTGCAACTAAGAACATGAACAGTAGTAGCTATACTATGATGCCCAATGAATGTTTTTGTCTCCTCGCTAAAACCAGCCCAGGAAACACTAATTTAGTGTGCCTTGTAGGAGGAGCTCATCACCTTATTGAACGAAGTTTCAGTCTAAGAACACTGCAAACCAGTTTATTATTCTAGCATTCCTCCCATTAGAATTCATTGGTTTCCTTTTCATTTGTTTTTAAGCGACAGTAACAAGTTCATCTGAAAACGACGACCGTAGTGGATCCAGTTTGGAGTGGAGCAAAGACGGAAGCCTCAGAGCTGGTGCACACCAAGGAATTATTCATGAGCGGAGAACAGATAATTGCTCGCCAGTTGCAGAAGAGGAGACGGTGGGGTCTTCAGAAAGTCTGCCAAAAGTGGAAGCATCTTCTGGAGATGGCCCTGTGACTTATACTCAAAGCTCTGGCTCATTAGTAATGCCTCGGCCCAATTCCGTTGCAGGTAAGGAGCAACCAAAGGGAGCAAGTGTTGTGTGTGCTCCAGCCCTTTTTTTAAATGCATACTTTTCCTGTGGCACTCTTTCTTGTATGGACCAGTTCCCATCAAATTATGTCTG
The DNA here is from genome assembly GCF_965113315.1 of Podarcis vaucheri. NCBI lineage: Eukaryota > Metazoa > Chordata > Lepidosauria > Squamata > Lacertidae > Podarcis > Podarcis vaucheri. Next base: position 109,188,277 of record NC_138759.1, read on the forward strand.
ATCGCCACATAATGGAAATGCAAGCTAGAGAGCCAGCACTGGTTAAGGGGAGTGCATGAAATTTAACAGAAGTAATTTTTAGAAGCAGTTGAAGCACAAAGGTCTGCGAAGCGATCGGGATGTTGCTGTGCAAAGACAGTGTAGTGTTCTTTGTGCTCATTGCTTTTTTATGTAAAGAGCTATATAAGTCCATCGACTTGAAGGATTATAGCAGGAAGCACTCAGCCTCTATATTAAGCTTTTAAATGCATATACAATGATGCAGACATGGGGCAGTGTCCAACTAAATACTTGAGCCAGTACAATGGGATTTCACTCCTTGTCTCCCACACACATCTGACACCATCTCCAAATCTGTTCCAGGGGGTTGGGTGCAGGGGGGGGGGGGAGACGGGGAGAACATTCCATTGTGCATGGAGAAATCCTTGTGCTGATGGAACTTTCACCATAGCATTGAACGTAACCCATAGGGATTATGTTGTGTTGCTACTGCTTTGATGAACACAGTCCATTCAGAGCCCCATGATATTTGCACAGCCATATTCCATAGACACTCATTCTTATGTGGCAGGAAAAAATCTGGAAAAGCTCTCTATGGATCTTTGGTAGTAAGACCATTATTAATAACCCAAACGAATTATCTGCTGTATGGAAGGTGCTGATTTTTAGTTATTCTTCGTAGTCCCTGTGCAGTCCTGCACTTGAGTCTCTGCACAAAGCATATGTATAACTTTCTAGAACTCTTTAGTCAGAGACCAAGTTCTGCTGGCTATCCTATTAAGTAGAGAGATTTGTCCCTGTCTGCAAATACCTTGAGAAGAAAAGACAACTACCTGCCTACTTAGCTTTCTTCTGAGTGACTTCTGTTTTTCTTCTTCAGTATATTTAGGGAGTTTTCACTCCATTTCTATTTTTGGATGGGAGGAATTCCTTGTGGAGGCTCAACTGGTTGTTATTTAAACTGAACCACCCCCTTTTTCCAATGCAAATGAGATCTGGGTGGATATTGAGACGGGTGAAACTTAGTCCTGTGATCATGGCATTCTCCTTCAATGGCACCTCAGTGATCAAGGGAATTGCTATGTTCATGTGCAATTGCCTACAGGTGTACAATATGTGTACACTTATATGAAATATTAGTATATAAAGCCCTAACCACTTGGGATCAGTTTACCTGTGAGATTGCCTTACCCAATATGTGCTTACTGAAGCACTTCAAGCTGCGGAACTGGTACTGTTACAGATGCAACATAATACCCGTTCCACATTTGTAAGAAATCAATCTTTTAGTGTGGCAGCAGCTACACTTTGGAACTCCCTGTTGACATCAGACAGGCGCTTTCTGTACTGTTATTGGTGCCTGTTAAAAACATTTTTGTTCAGATAAGCCTATCCAGATACGTAAATTTTTAACGTGTCTTTTAATCAGTGACCAGCTTATCACTAATTTTAATTGTTGTTGTTTTTTAACATTCATTTTATTCTTTTTGTAAACTGCTTTGAGGTTTGTCTGGTTTTTGTTACAATCAAGCAGTATATAAATCTTCAGAACGTTGATCAAAATGACTGATTTGACTCAAAAGGGCAAATATCGTAATAAAAAGAATAATGTGTGTGGGGGTTTTTTTTGGGGGGGTCTTCTCTAGATTTAGAAGATCACTCAGTTCAGTTAAATATTTGCTAATGGCTGGATGCTGGAATTTGCCCTTGCCATAAGAACCCAGACTTTGTGTTAAGGTAGTCATACTAGAATGCAGAGAGCCCCGTGTCCATACAATTGTGGAAGGTCTCTTCAGTTCATGAACTTTTGCTTCTGGTTTTATATCGGACACATTTTTAAGAAACAAAATTTGAGATGCAGTAGCATATTGTTCTCTTCTAGAAGATGATGAACTTCCCTTTTAAATTTCATCAAGGGAGTGAAGCCATACTAACGTACTAACAAAGTAAACAAAATCCATCTGGGTGTCAGTTTTAGTGGAAATCTGCCAGGTATGTGGACTGGTAGGGTGCATGGAAAAGGCCTAAATGGGAGAAAAACCCCATTTCAGTACACATGTTCTCAAAACAAGCTAAAGTAATGTAAACAGTTCTGCAGCCCTTTCCAGGTACAGTGGTGCCCCGCAAGACGAATGCCTCGCAAGACAAAAAACTCGCTAGACGAAAGGTTTTTTCATTCGCGATTTGCCTCGCAAGACGAATTCCCCTATGCGCTTGCTTCGCAAGACGAAAACGTCTTGCGACTTTGTTAAGCCGTTTAAACCGTGCTTCGCAAGAAGAAAAATTCGTTAGACGGCAAAAATTGCGGAACGAATTAATTTCGTCTTGCGGGGCACCACTGTATTGTAAAAGTATGGTATTTTTACACACACACACACACGAATTTCAGCCCCTATTTCCTTGCATTTTGGTGGGTTATGTTGGGGAGATTTTCCTGATTGGTTATAATAAATATATCAATAGGTTTCTTCTATGTGTCCATTGCATAAGCTCACAGGACTGAAGAGACAAGCCACTTTTTAGTTTAAAATGCAGATCATGCCTCTAAAAACATCAGCAAAACTCCTGGCTATAGTACGGTTTTCTTCTACACATCAGTTTTGTATTAGGACTACTGTTTCTAACTTCAGCTCTCTTTCTGTGTCGCTTGTTAATGCATTCTGGAGATGACCGATTTATTTTTCAGTACATTTCACAGCCTCTTAAATGCTTTTATGGCTAGTCATGTATATATCTTTGCAAAAAGGGAGGCTGAGAATCCTGCCATTAATGGGTGATTGTTGATGTTCTGGATGCTGTGAAATACTGCACAAAGTGCCTGCTTGTCTCCTTCCAAGATTTGGACAGTGTCTGCTTGCAAGATTTGGGTTGCCATTAACTCTGAATGAAATCATTGGGGCAGAAGATTCATGCTAGCTACCTTGCTGTGTTTCGACATGGAAATATTGAAGCTTTAATAAATAAATTGGCTGCCAAACTGGTCATAAAAATTCATCGTGACCCTTGTCCTCTCTTATCTACTACCCAACAGTAAATCAGCAGTTTTAAATCCTTCTGAATGTTGCCCATATATAATATATATATATACATCACAAAGGAGCACAATTAATTGGAGGACTGGAACCTTGAGACAGGCAGTTTATGGTGAAGGGAGGAGATTTCAAAAAATTGTCTTTCTTTTGAAATACAAAATCACAAACACTTTAGGGTTGTTTCTATGCACTGAGTTATTTTCCACTGCATAATGTTTTCGTTAATATAAGAATTTCTAAGAAACACTGGAAAGTGTCCTGAAAAGTTGATATTTTCAATGTTTAACAATGGGGGGGGGGGAATATTCACATGAAGCATAATCAATCATTAGCATTTTATGGCCATAGTGTGTAGTGATTAACACATCCAAAAGAGAGGGTAAAGTAAATTAATTTTTAACTAACTTGAAGCTTATGGCAGCTCAATGCTGTGTTTTTTAAAGTGATGGGGCTGCAGTAAGATCTAGTGCGGCATTGCAAAGGAAAAACTCTACTATGTTTGTACCACATTCTGTCTCCAATGAGTTCAGCAGAGCATTTTAAGTTCACCACAGTTTGCTTTGTAGAGGTACACCTTCTGCTATGCACCTCTGCATTGTTCCATGTTACTCAGCTGTGACTGGCTACTGTTTTGAGACATATTGAACCTCCTGCAGCCCATCCACTTGACAAGGTTCTTTGTTGTTACAGCAACAAGCTCCACCAAGCTAGAAGACCTGAGCTATTTGGATGGTCAGAGGAATACACCATTGAGGACCTCAATTCGCTTACCGTGGCACAATACTGCTGGAGGGAGAGTTCAGCAAGAAATCAAAGGTATCGGTAAAGCACAAGACTCATGGACTCAAGCCCCACATTGAGCAAAAGATTGGTCTAGATAAGCCTTGTGGTTCCCTTCCAACTCTGGGATTCTATGAAATAAATAACTAATGTTGTGTTGACCTGCTCTGGAGATGGCATTATTCCCTAGTGGAAGATGCAAGTGTTTTGTTTTGGTACTTGCTTAGTGGAGATTAGAGGCTTGTCTGCCATTATAGAACACTTTGAAGAGTTCCTTAATTAGCAAATATACTTGACCAGCAGCAGCTCTCCAGAGACGTGGAGCCCATTGGTTCATCTCGCTCATTGTTTTCAACACAGATTGCCAGTGGCTTCCCAAGGTTGCAGATAAGGGACATACTCAATCCACTACTTGGAGATGTGGATTGAATCTGGGGCCTTCTGCATGCAGAACAGATGCTCTACTGGTGAGATACAGCCTCTCTCCCAGGGCTCACAGAACCATTATGTCTGATCAGCCTTGATCAAAGTGTCTCCAGAGTACGGTGTGATGCCTTTGGGGACAGTGGCAGCCCCAGGACATTTAGGGTGGGGAAGGAGACAGCTCTTCCCCTTCACCTTACCCAGCAAGTCCTACAGATTTGGAAGCAGAGAATAAATAATTCCACTCAGAGCATTTAACATTCTGCTCAAGTGGGACATGGTATAAGGTAGGGTGCCTTGCAATTGCCTTAACTTTCTTGCTTGCCTTTTGGTTTTTTAGAATCAACATTTCCCCAGGACTTTACTTTGGAAGCTGGCTGTGTCTTATAGGATGCTTCCACAGGGTTACCTTTATTATCTCAGATTTTGAGGCTCTAAAAATATGTACTTATGCAGATTTTTCTTTTTAGTAGCCCACACTCTTGCTGTGTATGAATCTTGAATGGAAGCCATTTAAAGTTTAGAAGCTGACTTTATGAAATCAGCTGTGCGCTTCTGCTCTGATGTACTTATGATTTAAGACTTTGTTTACGGTAAATTGTTCAAAAACAGATTAGTTGCATTTTCTAAAGTTTGAGTACTTTTGCCTTAAATTGATCTTTCATTGCTTAAAATATTGCCTTCTAACAAGTTTTTTCCTTTCTCTCAGCACGTTTTGTCCCCTATAAGCCTCAAGACATTCTGCTTAAGCCACTATTGTTTGAAGTGCCAAGCATAACAACGGACTCTGTGTTTGTCGGAAGAGACTGGCTGTTTCAGGCAATAGAGGAAAAGTTGAAGAATAATAAAGAGCAGGCAGAAACCAGGGGAGCTGTTGTTGTTGGAAATGTGGGATTTGGGAAGACTGCTATTATTTCAAAGCTTGTGGCACTTAGCTGTCATGGAAGTCGCATGAGGCAGATTGCTTCCACCAGCTCTAATTCTTCTCCCAAAAGTAGGTTTAAAAACAATTTTTATAGATTATTTTTGCTAATTCAGAAAAGTGTAAACACCACTGTATTTGCATGCATATGTGCTACACGAACTGCCATCTTTGTGGGACAAATAAGCTGCATTAGCTATTCTTAACATTGGTAGCACCTCTTCCCCACTCCCAAGTTGCTCTTTTAGTAGACTGTGGAAATGAGCTGCTTGGTAGCACAGTTCCTATAAGGGGCCTATTGGAGGTGTAAAGGACAGGGCCTCCTTGGTGGTAGCGCTGCCAATGTTATGGAATGAATACCCTTCAGAAGATACATCAGGCTCCTTTAGTTTTGGCGCTAAGGCATCTTTCGAAGTGCGTTAGATGTAGGGTTGAGAAGAGCACCATTTAACCCTCTATCTTGGGAAGGCCCCACCGTTGTTGTTAAATTTTGCTGTCTTACATTATTCTGTTTGCTGATTTGCTTTTTATTTTACTCTGTTGTGCATATGGTTCCAATATGTTCACCCCTTTGGGACAAAGCAGTCTATAAGTAAACTCTACTAATAATTGCAGAGAACTCCATGTTTCAACAGATACTCGGTGTGTGATTAAAAATCAGCTGCATTTAAAGTTTTGGGGGTTTTTTTATTTGCTGCTGTGGCTTAATACAGGGGTAGCCAATATGGTGTCCTCCATATGCTGCTGGAGTACAACTCCCAACCCACCAGCCATTGGTCATGGTGGCGAGCATGGACCTGGAGGACAATGTTGGCTACCCCTGCTGAATTCTCCATGTTTGTATTGACTTCAGTGCTGGCAGTAAGTATGTATTTAACTTACACAGCTTGTTTTTCGCCCACATACTCACATTCTGTTGCTTTGTTGCCCAACGGCTTTCCTCCCCAAGTCCTCTTCCATGAGTTCCATTTTATCGCACAGGTGTGTGCCCATTCTCAAAATTAATAGCCTTACTGTACGGAAATTGGGAAGGAATGTGTGTTTGTGCCCTTCCAGCTCTACAATTCTATGAGTCTGTGGTGCTTTCACCCCAACCAAACCCTTTGGAGATGCTGACCTACTCAAAACAAATATATCTGTCATTCCATGCTAGCGTTTCGTTACCATAGGCCCATGAAACGAAATATAGCCTTGGGGTACATTTGGAAGGGCGTGTTTGTTACTACAAAGGAATTTTAAATGTTTTTCTTCTGTTTTTGATTTGGGCATTTGCGGTTACGGCATCTCTAAATTAGCCGAGGAGATCTTCAAAGTGATGAGCATGTGCAGCTACATGGATGAAGTCATAACTGGTAACACATGCAGGCAGGCTGTGGGATTTCAAACAGTGTTTTAACTTTCCCTGGAAGACTAAACATCACCAACATTGCAGATACATAATTTATACCACAAAATGGATCACTGCTGGTTATAACTCTGGTGTCTGCTGGTCTCTTTCCTCACAGGCAGCGACCCCTGTCAAGAGATTCCTCTCAGCCAAATACCCGCTTCTGTTGCCTCGGCGAGTACCAGTACAAGCAAAACATTCAGCTGCCCCCCAGCTCAGGAACATCCGAACCAAATGGCAGAATCTGTTAGACGTCTTGCGTCAAAGGTAACATCCTAATATTTAACAGCTCTTAATCATAATCCAAATCACACACATTCTACCTCTATATTGATCCCCTTACAAGAATTCAAAATATTTAGAAGCACTGTGTAAGCGGCCAGGCTTCTGTGCCACTAATTTCTTTTTCTCAGCTTTTAATAAATGGTACAGTTCACTTCAGTGATCTACACATTGCCAGTGAGGAGGTACTCATTGCATCATCTGTGGTGATTTCTTTCTGTTTGCCACTTTTTATTTCCCTTTTTTATCCCGATTGCATAAGGGCAAAGATGTAGTTTTACTTGAATTTTGAGAATATTTTTTTCCCTGTCCGACTTTGGCAGATGGCGATTTCTAATTCCAAAGGAAATGACTGCCCCCATCAGCTCGTTTATTTAACGTACCTCCCTGCAGCGCATGTATCAAGGAGGAGGGAGTGGGATCAAACATTTGATCTAGGCAGCTTACAGTGTTTTCGTCACTGATGTATCTAACGGTTATATAAGCTGGAATTATCAGCAAATTGCACTAGGGACATTCTAATGCATTTATTTTTGCAGGAAGGATTGTGAAAGAAGGAAAGCCTTGCCGAGTGTTGTAAATAGCAGAGGATTTGCTTTGGTATTGAAGTATTACTTGGTACAGTCTTTATGTAAGAACTGTCCTAATATTGTTGTCGTCATCAAAGCAGTTATTATTTTTAGAAAATGATAGAATAAAGATGTATTAAGTCAGCGCTAACCACTTTAAGATTATGCATCCTTACTGAATATTAAGCTGCACAGAACTTGATGGTGCATACTTCTGCATATGCTCAGAGTTTGCCAAAATTAAGCCTGATGTCCCATTCATCAGTGCACTTAACTTTTACAAGAGGAGGAACATGATAGTTATCTCTAGTGCATTATAAAATAAAATACAGATCTGTAACTTGTCAACATTCCAGATCTAGAACTCATAGTTGGATTATACCATATAGCCAGACAGTCTGGGAATCTGCTAGAAAGAAAGAAAAGGAGCAAGGGGGGACAAATTCTGGTTTGTTTTGTTTTTTTTTAATTAAAGAAATATATATTTTAGAAGAGCAGGCAGCACTGTTGTAGCATCCTGTGTTTAACAAATGGACTTGAACTTTCTGGTTTTGTTGCCATGTTGGCTGGAATCCTTTCTGTTGAGGCCAGTACAGTGGTACCTCAGCTTACAGACGCTTCAGGTTACAGACTCTGGTAACCCAGAAATATTACCTCGGGTTAAGAACTTTGCTTCAGGATGAGAACAGAAATCGTGCAGCGGTGGCGCAGTGGCAGCAGGAGGCCCCATTAGCTAAAGTGGTGCTTCAGGTTAAGAACAGTTTCAGGTTAAGAACAGACCTCCAGAACGAATTAAGTTCTTAACCCGAGGTACCACATTGGTCTGCCTTGGAACTGCTGGGTCTTCTAAGGTCTTTAGCATTGTGTTTGTCAAAGGACAGTCACCAGTTTTGGCCATATGCAGCAGTCTTTGCATATGGCAGAGTGATATGGTTATTGATGAGGGAGGGATATATTTATGTGAATTACAGGATTTGTACATCTGTGTTTACCTATTTCCAGAATTCGTTGTTTGGTGCTGGGAGATATATTTGGGAAGGTATAATATACCTTGTAAGGATAGAGAGGTTCTCTGTAAACTATGGTTTGCATATCAGAAGCGACAAAGGGAACATACTCTCCTTTTGCTTCTCTCTCTCTTTCTCCAGTAGTGAATTTTTCCAGTTCTTCCCTTCTCCATTTTGAAGTTTTCATTACGTCTTCACCAGTGTCAGCCCTGACTGACACAACCGAGTCTTAGCATCTCCTGAATTTTGTGCTCTAGTACAGGTGTGAGAAGGGGATGCAGGTGGCGCTGTGGGTTAAACCACTGAGCCTCTTGGGCTTGCCGATCAGAAGGTTGCTGGTTCGAATCCCTGCAACGGGGTGAGCTCCCGTTGCTTGGTCCCAGCTCCTGCCAACCTAGCAGTTCGAAAGCACGTCAAAGTGAAAGTAGATAAATAGGTACCGCTCTGGCGGGAAGGTAAATGGCGTTTCTGTGCGCTGCTCTAGTTCGCTAGAAGCGGTTTAGTCATGTTGGCCACATGACCCAGAAGCTGTACGCCGGCTCCCTTAGCCAATAAAGTAAGATGAGCACCGCAACCCCAGAGTTGGCCACAACTGGACCTAATGGTCAGGGGCCCCTTTACCTTTACCTTACAGGTGTGAGGAACCTGGTGCCTTCCAGATGTTGTTGGACTCCCAGCTTCCATCAGCCCAGTTTGTCATGGTCATTGGTCAGGAATGATGGGAATTGCATTCTGTCAACATTTTTTTTTAAAAAACAATTCTTTTCTCATATATATATATATATATATATATATATATATATATATATATATATATATGCAGGTTTTGGTGTCTTCGGGTGTCTTCCCGTGTAAGAGTCGGGGTGTCTGTGCGACGTTTCGACGAGGTCTCACTCGTCATCTTCAGGCTGGTGCTTTCGGCTTCGTAACAAGAAGCCGAAAGCACCAGCCTGAAGATGACGAGTGAGACCTCGTCGAAACGTCGCACAGACACCCCGACTCTTACACGGGAAGACACCCGAAGACACCAAAACCTGCATTCCTGTACCCGTGAAAATCTACAAAAGCAATATATATATATATATATATATATATATATATATATATATATATATATATTCCACCAGCGAGCTCAAGGTGGCTTATATACTTTCCCTCCTTCCCATCTTATCCTCACAACAGCCCTGTGGGGTAGGTTAGGGTGAGTGAGTGACTGGCCCAGTGATCTTCATGGAGGAGTGGGAACTCAAACCCTGCTCTCCTGGGTTCTAGTCCAACACTTTAACCACTATGCCACACAGATGTTACCCATACCTGCTCTAAATCTACAATGATTCAATAGATCCCATTATTTTTACTCATGTAACTGGAAGCATCTACTATAAATACTAAACGTTTCTATTTTCTTTTTGAAAAAGGTTGTTGCCTATCACTACTGTCAAGCTGACAACACTTATACATGCCTTGTCCCAGAATTTGTGCATAGTATCGCTGCTCTTCTTTGCCGGTCCCATCAGTTAACAGCATACAGAGAACTTTTGATAAGGGAACCACATCTACAAAGTATGCTTAGCCTTAGGTCCTGCGTTCAAGATCCAGTAGCAGCATTCAGAAGAGGAGTGCTGGAACCACTTGCAAATCTTAGGAAAGGTAGGCCAAAAAAAAAAAAATTCTCTACAGTGACTTCAATTACAAGACAAGGTTTGTGTTTTAGATGTGCCTAGCAGTAGTTAGCTTGCAGACCAGTGTGTTTTGCCGTTTTGTTTTAAATAAGGTATCAAAGCCATCCAAGAAAATAAAATATTGCAAACTAGTGCTAATCCAACTGTATTTTATATGTATGATGAAAAGCACACTTAGAAAAAGCTAAGCTATTGAAGTAGTTTCCTTAAATAAATAATGAACTGCTACATTTTTTAAAAAATAAAATAAAAATTATTAGGTTATAATCGTACACATTTACTGATATACTTACAAGTCATCTGTAGTGCATTCTATAATACGATATATTAACTATTCATGAAGCAATGTGAATCCATTTGCAAAAATGGAACTTTTAATGGAAGCTGTGATGGCAAATGTTGTTTGCTCAGTAACAACATAAACAGCTCTACACAAGCTGTGACTTCAGCAGTGTAGCATCTATTTAGAAATAATGAACTGCAGTTGCTATCCATGCATTTCATAATACTTATTAGGTGAAACTAGACATTTGGTAGCAATTATGGGTCTGGAAACCTGGACTTAAACCTTCCCGCTGCAAATTTTTTTACACAATCAGATTGTTCACTACTTTCCTGCTTTTGTTGTTAGTCTTCATTATTATCCTTATTTTTCTCAGGATAATGCAGGGGTCATTATTAACACCATTATTAGCAATATTGCATTTAGTCATCTTTTCACAAAAACTTATCCAAAGCAAATTACAAAGTGAAAGGTTATGTTTATCTATTCAATTCCTGTAAACCACTTTATAAATACAAAGTGGGGCTGTGTGTGTGTGTGTGTGTGTGTGTGTGTGTGTGTGATGTATACTTCATTGGTATTTCAACGTCTTGCCTTTCAGAACAGAAAATTCCAGAAGAGGAATATATCATTTTGATAGATGGCCTAAATGAGGCTGAATTTCATAAACCTGATTATGGGGACACGGTTTCTTCATTCATCACAAATATTATTTCTAAATTTCCTCCCTGGCTAAAACTGATTGTGACTGTAAGAACGAACTTCCAGGTAATGTTTTGAAAACTTATAGCTGCAAACGTTGTTCTGAAATAATGCTGCATTGAGGAGAAAGAGTCTCAAGGAGTTGTTTATGCTTTAATTTTAATTGGAAAGAATAGTCTGGAGAATGTGCTGTGGCTTAGACAGGCGCAGGGGTACCAACCTGAATAAAACATTTTTGTTGGGGTGGGGGCAGGTAAGTAGTAGTAATCTGAGGCTCCTCTGAAGACCTTCGGCAGCTCTACTATATGTGTGGTGTAAAAGTGCACAGCCGCAACAGTAAACTCTTTTAAACCACTGTCAGCCAACACAACTTGGTGTCAAGATCCCCCAGGCCCAGACTGGCGGCAGCATTTCAGTCTCTACCCTACTTCTCAGCAATGGCAAAAGGAGAGAACAAAACAGAGAGTATCCAGAGCAGTTCATCTTATGCTCTCTGTCCCCTATAAAATCCGCCAGGTCAGACTTATTTACTTGTGTAAATAATAAAAGGGTTATTTCCCTGTTTGTCCTGCCCCTCTCTTTTTTAATCTGTGGGTGGCCAGACACTTGACCAACATTTTAGAAAACGTTTTGCCGTGTCTGGACGAATTCAGTAATGACCATAAAGTCCTTCTAAGTGAAAGTCTATTACAGTGGTGCCTTGCAAGACGAATATAATCCGTTCCGCGAGTCTCTTCGTCTAGCAGTTTTTTCGTCTTGCGAAGCAACCCTTTTAGCGGATTAGCGCTATTAGCGGTTTAGCGGCTATTAAAGGCTTAGCGGCTTAGCGGCTAAAAGGCTATTAGCGGCTTAGAAAAAGGGGGGGAGCGAAAAAAATCGCAAGACTCGCAAGACGTTTTCGTCTTGCGAAGCAAGCCCATAGGGAAATTTGTCTTGCGAAGCGCATCAAAAAACGGAAAACCCTTTCGTCTAGCGGGTTTTTCGTCTTGCGAGGCATTCGTCTTGCGGGGCACCACTGTACTTCAGAGCACAGGTAGGGGACTGTATGGTTGAATGTTGCGTATTACAAATATTATCTGCACATAGAAAACCAGATGTCAAGGAGGAAAGCTCTAGGCTAGCTTTTCCCCTCCTGATGTACTAATTTTGTATGTAGAGGGGATTTGTTCTACACACACACACACACACACACACACACACACACACACACGAAGCATTCAGTTGGGCAATTCCACCCCTCACCCCTGGTTATAATATGAAACAAAACTCTCCAGAAGCAGTTTTACTACCTTTATCTAGACCAAATAGTTACGTTGTTCATTCGGTAAATACCTATCTATACCAAGGTTTCATTCATGCTGGCTCTTAGTCCAGCTTGAGCCACCTTTAATGTGATGTTCCTGCAAACTCAAATTTCATCTGTACGACCATGTCATTTGTACTGTAAAGTGCTTCTCTCTCTCTTCTGTTATGATACAGGAAATAATCAGCTCATATCCTTTCTTTACAATCTCCCTGGATGATTTCCCTGAAAATAAAGAAATACAGGCTGATTTGAATGCGTACATTCAGTACAGGATCGGTGCCAGCCAGGATATTGTAAACAATATATCTCTGAATGGAAAAGCTGATGCAGCTATAATTGGGAAAGTGAGCAACCATCTGATCATGAGGAGCATGGGATCCTATCTCTACTTGAAATTGACCCTGGATCTCTTTCAGAAGGGTCACCTAGTGATCAAAAGTGCAAGCTACAAGGTAGTTCCGGTCTCGCTCTCTGAGCTCTATTTGCTTCAGTGCAACATGAAGTTCATGACGAACTCATCATTTGAAAGGGCTCTGCCAGTGCTGAATGTGGCTCTGGCGTCACTTCACCCAATGACAGATGACCAGATTTTCCAGGCCATCAATGCTGGCCAGATATACGGTGAACAGGACTGGGAAGAGTTCCATCAGAGGATGGAGTCCCTTTCAGGCTTTTTGATAAAAAGGCGAGACAAAACACGAATGTTCTGCCATCCATCCTTCAGGGAGTGGCTGGTCTGGAGAGCAGAGGGTGAAAACACAGACTTCTTGTGTGAACCAAGGTAAATGGAAGCTGTATATATTATATTGTGGGTGCTAATAATTGCTGGTGTTTTTTGTTTCTTTCATTGTGCTACATGAGGAAGATGGTACTGATACCAGACATATCATTGCTAAGGGGAAAATGCTGTTGGAGCCAAGGTTTTTCATTTTGTTTAGCACTGAAGCATAAGTTTTACAATAAAATCAGAAATGAGACTGCATATCTAAAAAGCGGAATTTACTACGTTCAGTAACATTTGGGCTAAGCATTTCATTACTTTGGTAGGACAGTACACTATGGAGGAATGTGACTTTTTATTTATCTGCTATGAAGCTTCTTTATAATTCTGCAGGCGCAACCTTACGAATTAACTATCCAGCCCTGGAAACTCTTTACATTCTTATTCCTCCCTATTTGACAACAAATCCTTCTCAGGCTTATAGAGATTATGGGCACTGTTAGAGACATGATAACGTGGTAGGTGGAACCCATAGGGAATCTATTATGTTCTTAAATTTCAGATTGTTTGTTCAACAGTAACTTGTGTCTTTTATCCTGCCCCACTAATCATTTGTGAATCCTATAAGTAGAAATGGGAGTGGTCCTGTAATGGGATTATTGCTGCTTACACTGACAGTCATATAATTTAAAAAGAGATTCAGTATCTGAGGCTTATGGAATTGTGCAGTTTGACATTCTAAAATTAGAACCAGTTCAAAATTTAATCAAGGGAGAGGAATACGTTGGCTGCTGGAAACGTGCTTTCATCTGCTGTAGTGCTTGGCTATTGTGCTAGGCCAAGATGTCAACTGCATGCAGGAGCTGGTTAAAACCAGTGGAGTATGGGAAGAATGAGATCCAGTTTTAGGGAGGCCCACTAATGGAAAACCAGTCAGCTAGAGAATAATTTGACTGATTTGATGCACTCAGTGTGTCTTTGGACTTTTGTAGTCTGACTGACACAACACACTTGAGCAACTTTTGAAACACAGGCTGTTTTCAAGAGCAATTTGTAATGTGGCTTGGGGAGGAGGTTATTGGTCAATGGAAAACCATGAAAGTTTCGTCAAGTGGATGAAAGCACTTAACAGGCTTTTTATGTGGTTGTTCTTCATTCTTCAATGTTGCGGTAAGGTTCATCTCGTGTAAGAATATCCCTGTTGAAAGAACCAAAGATACATAATAGTTGTGCTGGGTAGATTTATTTTGGCTACCTACAATTATATCACGTAATTTTTAGTATTAATAATTTCTCCAGTGCTCTTTAGTGTACAAAGTATTATAACGTGCACTGTTTTTAATTTACACTTTAAAGCATGCATTAAGTTAAGAACTTAATTTGTTCCAGAGGTCTGTTCTTAACCTGAGGTACCTTTAGCTAATGGGGCCTCCTGCTTCCACTGCGCCACCGCCACGCAATTTCTGTTCTCATCCTGAAGCAAAGTTCTTAACCCGAGGTACTCTTTCTGGGTGAGCAGAGTCTGTAACCTGAAGTGTCTGTAACCTGAACCACTGTACATTAAAAAGCATTAGAAGCTAACCTTTTTTCCTGTTACTGTGATAACAGAAGATAATTATTTTATACAGTGGTACTTCAGTGCTTCAGGTTACAGACTCCGCTAACTCAGAAATAGTACCTCGGGTTAACAACTTTGCTTCAGGATGAGAACAGAAATTGCACGGCGGCAGTGGGAGGCCCCATTAGCTAAAGTGGTACCTCAGGTTAAGAACAGTTTCAGGTTAAGAACGGACCTCCAGAATTAAGTTCTTAACCTGAGGTACCACTGTATTTGTTTGTGAGGGTGATGCATTCATTATTGACTTAAAAAGAAATGGTAAGACTGCTGTACAGAAAAAGAAGCATCTGAACACATTATTTGCCCACTGTTTCAGAATAACGTACAGAAGTGTCACTGTGGTTTTGCAAAATCTTCCACTCTTACCATATAAATCACCACCCGTACTCCATTATAATGAAAACCAGATACACTGTGTCTGTGACCTTGGTTGACCTTACCAGACACTAGTTTACATTTCTCATGACTTGGTTTGATTTAAACATAATAGGAACAGCACACACTTTTCCACAAAAAGGATTGGTCATGTCTGAGAATGAGATATTGCAAATATCTTCTGTCTTCCTTAGTTCCTTGGGTGGGGCAGGTTCCACAGGGGGGGATGTATTGGGACACCCGATCTCAGTGATCACAGGCAGCAGGAGGAGTTATGCTAAGACCAGACCTAGCTTGGTTGTCCTGGGGGATTTTAACATCCATGCCGACACGACCTTACAAGGGGCTGCTCAGGACTTCGTGGAAAGCATGGCCTCCATGGGGCTGTCCCTGAATAAGTTTGGCCCAACTCATAGCCGTGGACATGCCTTAGACTTGGTGTTCACCTCTAGGGATGTTGGTGATCTGACACTAACTAAAAGCGAAACAAAAGAAGTGCCATGGTCAGATCACTTCCTGGTGCAACTGGACTTCTCCGCAACCCTTCCCCTCTGCAGGGAGGTGGGACCGATTCGGATGGTCCGCCCCTGCCACTTAATGGATCCAATTGGCTTCCAGAGAGTGGTAGGGGATGCTTTATCCCAAGTTGATGGCCTTTCAGCTGATTCCCTGGTGGCACGCTGGAATGCTGAGTTAATCAGGGCTATTGACTGTCTGGCTCCGAAGCGCCCTCTCCGATTGCATGGAGCCCGGACAGCCCCGTGGTTTTCCCCGGAGCTGAGGGTGATGAAACAATCGTTGAGACGGCTAGAGCGCCGGTGGTGGAAAACTCATTCTGAATCAGACCGGACACGGGCTAGAGCTCAACGTCAAGCCTACCAAGTGGCAATGGCGACGGCGAAGAGGGCGTTATTCGCCGCCTCCATTGCATCTGCAGAAAACAGCAGCAGGAGACTTTTTCAGGTGGTTCGCAATCTATCGGAACCACCGGTACCACCGGGGCCTGGTAGGGACCCCAAGATCTCCTGCAATGCTTTTGCAAAGTTTTTTGCAGATAAAATCGCTCAGATTCAGAAGGAGGTAGACTCCACTGTGGGAGCAGGGCCAGGGCAGGAGAGTGTTAGAGTTCTGTCTGGTCCTGTTACATGGGATCAATTCCAATCTGTTACCTCCGAGGATGTGGACAGGCTGCTTGGACAAGTGAAACCGACCACCTGTCTCCTTGATCCTTGCCCATCCTGGCTGATAAAAGCGAGCCGGGAAGGGCTGGGCGATGGGCTCTGCGGGGTGGTGAATGCTTCCCTCTGTGAGGGAGCCTTCCCAGACCTGCTGAAAGAGGCTGTCATTAAACCGCTTCTTAAAAAAACATCTTTAGACCCGGCCAATTTGGCCAACTATCGCCCAGTCTCAAATCTGCCATTCTTGGGCAAGGTGATTGAGCGGGTGGTTGCTGAACAACACCAAGCACTCCTGGAGGAAATGGACCATTTGGATCCCTTCCAATCGGGATTCAGGCCTCACCATGGGACTGAAACTGCCTTGGTCGTGCTGGTTGATGATCTCCTGCGGGCTAGGGACAAAGGTGAGAGCTGTTTCCTAGTTCTGCTGGATCTCTCAGCGGCCTTTGACACCATCGACCATAACATCCTTCTGGACCGTCTAGAGTGGCTGGGAGCTGGGGGCATTGTCATACAGTGGTTCCGCTCCTTCCTCCTGGGCCGTGTTCAGAAAGTGGTGGTGGGGGATGAGTGTTCAGACCCCTGGGCTCTCACTTGTGGGGTGCCTCAGGGTTCTGTCCTCTCCATGCTTTTTAATATCTATATGAAGCCGCTGGGAGAGATCAGGGGGTTTGGACTGGGTGTTCATCAGCATGCAGATGACACCCAGCTCTACCTCTCCTTTAAATCAGAACCAGTGAAGGCGGTGAAGGTCCTGTGTGAGTGCCTGGAGGCGGTTGGAGGATGGATGGCGGCTAACAGATTGAGGTTGAATCCTGACAAGACAGAAGTACTGTTTTTGGGGGACAGGGAGCGGGTTGGTGTGGGGGATTCCCTGGTCTTGAATGGGGTAACTGTGCCCCTGAAGGACCAGGTGCACAGCCTGGGAGTCATTTTGGACTCACAGCTGTCCATGGAGGCGCAGGTTAACTCTGTGTCCAGGGCAGCTGTCTACCAGCTCCACCTGGTACGCAGGCTAATACCCTACCTGCCTGCGAACTGTCTCGCCAGAGTGGTGCATGCTCTGGTTATCTCACGCTTGGACTACTGCAACGCGCTCTACGTGGGGCTACCTTTGAAGGTGACCCGGAAACTGCAATTAATCCAGAACGCGGCAGCTAGACTGGTGACTGGGAGTGGCCGCCGGGACCACATAACACCGGTTCTGAGAGATCTGCATTGGCTCCCAGTACGTTTCCGAGCACGATTCAAAGTGTTGGTGCTGACCTTTAAAGCCCTAAACGGCCTCGATCCTGTATACCTGAAGGAGCGTCTCCACCCCCATCGTTCAGCCCGGACACTGAGATCCAGCGCCGAGGGCCTTCTGGCGGTTCCCTCATTGCGAGAAGTGAGGCTACAGGGAACCAGACAGAGGGCCTTCTCGGTAGTGGCGCCCGCCCTGTGGAATGCCCTCCCATCAGATGTCAAAGAGATAAATAATTACCTGACATTCAGAAGACATCTTAAGGCAGCCCTGTTCAGGGAAGTTTTTAATATGTAACGCTGTACTGTTTTTAACACTGATTGGGAGCCGCCCAGAGTGGCTGGGGAAACTCAGCCAGATGGGCGGGGTATAAATAATAAATTATTATTATTATTATTATTCAACATATTTTGATATTTAGATTTTGGGGCAGGAGAATGAAATCTGTAACGTTAGGTATTCAGAGGACAAACAGGTGGCATAACATTGATTAGTACAGTTTAAAATCCTCTCTCCCTGTCTTTCTGCTTCTTTAATTAGGAATGGGCATGCACTCCTGGCATTCATGTTCTCAAGGCAGGAAGGAAAGCTTAACCGTCAGCAAACAATGGAGCTTGGGCATCACATTCTGAAAGCACATATATTCAAGGTAAAACCTATATTTTATTTTGCCTTCTGGTATGTGTTCAGTTTGTCTCCTTTTGTTATATCTTTGTGCCATAATATCATTATGTCCTCTTGTTTTTCTCCCCATCCAGAAACTTTAGAAAATGGAAAGTTAAACTTTGCTTTGGAAAACGTTCACAATGTGCATAAATGTTATTTTCACAGCAGTTATTAATATCTTGTTTTAAAGCTTTTTAAGCAACCCAGAACTAATCTCCTGTCACATGATACTGTATTTAGAGTTTAATACCTAGCCACTCTCAAAATATTCATTGCCTAGTAGGTAGAACTATGTATGGAGAAAGGCTGCACACTTTCCTAGTATTTTTGAGCTGCTGCAGGAAGTTTGTAAGGGACATTTCAAATCTTGGGCAGATGTAAATACACAGCTAAAGTATTTCTATGCAAGCAAAGGTCTGAGGATTTTAATTTTCAAAGAAAAAAGCTATCACAATTTTCAACGCGCAAATAGTAATATTATTTTGAAAATAATATTTGCTTCCTCTTTTTTCATCTCTATTTGTTGTGTCTTCTAGGGGCTCAGCAAAAAGACTGGAATTTCTTCCAGCCACCTTCAAGCCTTGTGGATTGGCTATAGCACTGATGGTTTGTCAGCAGCTCTTGCATCCTTGAGAAATCTTTATACACCCAATGTAAAGGTAAGAAAACTAAGTATCAGCTATACTTCACTTTTTCACTGTGGTAGTTCTAAACTTAAGAGAAAGCAGTTCCACACTGTTACAGGCTGTGGGCAAGTGGGGTTTTATATGCTGGCATCAGGAACTAACTTTTCTCTAAGGACAACAGCATGTCAGTTCCAGAACAAGGAAGAAAGGAAAAGCAGGAGGCTTGACAGTGGCAAGATGCTTACTCTCTTTGAATCTCCTGTGTTCTTTCTCTGCTTTGAAAACTTGTCCAATCAAGATTAGCCAAAAGCGCTTTATAGCCGTTGAATGCAAGGACTGAAAAACCAGCCAATAACATTCATAAGAAGAAGAGTTTGGATTTGATATCCCGCTTTATCACTACCCGAAGGAATCTCAAAGCGATTTATAAAGCTCATGTTGATTCATGGTGCTGTTAAACTGACCAAAGTTAAAGTTCCCAAACTTTCAAAATTCAATAGTCAGTCTCTGCCACTGTCCCTAAGAAAATCCCAAAACATTTGTTAAGAGTGATTTAAAGAGGACTGTTGGTATCAGCAAGGGGAAATGCAAATGATTAGTTTTTAAGTCTCTTTTTAATGTGTGAATAGCTACGTGTATTCTCTGTAGAGAGCGAGTATTCATAATTTAGAATGGAGCAAATAGGTTTTTCTATGTAAATTAAGAAACAATCTGACAACATGCGTACAATCTTGTTACATAATGGAGATGCAAACTGATCCTGTTTCGGTCTCTAAACAAGGTGGTGAATTATATTTCCTTTCTTTTAAATCCCTCTAGGTGAGTCGTCTGCTGATTTTGGGTGGTGCAAATGTAAACTACAGGACAGAAGTTCTCAACAACGCTCCAATATTGTGTGTTCAATCTCATCTTGATCATGAAGAAGTGGTCCTCCTTCTGCTTGAATTTGGTGCCACCATTGATGGTGCGTCTGAGAATGGGATGACCCCACTTTGCTGTGCAGCAGCTGCAGGCCACATGCATATAGTTTCACTACTCTGCAAGAAAGGAGCAAAGGTAAGCTTGACAACAGACTCCGTATGGAGCATTTGTGTGCTGTAGAGCTGTACAGAGGGATCCAAATAAAGGCTATCTCCTTTCCCTGTGAGGCTGCAGCTCAGATACTGAAGCATGTCCTGGATCAGTTAAACATGAAATTTCCTTGTGCCCTGTGCTTTAATACTCTAGAACACATGACTAAAATACGTTACCTAGGTTTAGTTAAAAAACAAACAAACCAGAATCTGCTTTGATTTTAGGTAATACATAGTTATGCAGAATCACACTAAGTATCACCAAATTATATATAGTAATCTGCCAATTTGGTACTTTGTAAAAAGCTTTGGTGTAACAACATGTGCAATGAGCCTGCATATCATGAGTGATACTCTTTTTCTCTCCCTGTGCTTCCCCTTTTAGATCAATCACTTGGATAAAAAGGGACAGTGTGCTTTGGTTCATAGTGCCCTAAGGGGCCATTCTGATATTCTTGAATATCTGCTGAACATGGATTGGAGCACTTCCCAGCAGCAGAATTCACTGACAAAGCGACAGGCACTTCAGCAGGCTCTGACAGCATCTTCAAGCATGGGACACTGTCAGGTAGCTTGGTCCACCTCTCTTCTTGAAAGTGTTTAGAATAATTCAACGGTTTCTACACTGCTATTCCTCAAGGGATATTAAAAAGGTCTACATTTTAAGTGATGGCCTTTTAAACTGTGTGGTGGTGGTGATACAGTGGTGCCCTGCAAGACGAATGCCTCGCAAGACGGAAAACCTGCTAGACGAAAGGGTTTTCCATTTTTGAGCTGCTTCGCAAGACGAATTTCCCTGTGGGCTTGCTTCGCAAGACGGAAACGTCTTGCGAGTCTTGCGATTTTTTTCGCTCCCCCCCTTTTTCGAAGCCGCTAAGCCTTTAATAGCCGCTAAGCCGCTAATAGCGCTAAGTCGCTAATAGGGTTGCTTCGCAAGACGAAAAAACCGCTAGATGAAGAGACTCGCGGAACGGATTATTTTCGTCTTGCGAGGCACCACTGTACTGCTTTTATTTGTTATTATACTGTGTATTTTTGTGTTTTTATATTGTAAACTGCCCAGTGATCTTCGGATGAAGGGCAGTATAGAAATTTAATAAATAAATAACAAAGTCTGTCAGGCTACTACAAGCCCATTTAACATGAGGCAAGTATATGAATAAAGATCAAATTTCACTGCCATCAGGCAGTGCTTTTCAAACAAATGAGACATTGTGCATTTTTCCCCAAGAGCTGGGAATAGCTGTATCATGCCACTCAGGAAAATGTCACTTTCATTGGGAAATCAGACAAAATACCTCCCCCCTTACACTATAATACACAAATTATGTGGCACTTGCCATATACTTTCCAACAGTGCCTTTTTTTCTTATGCTGGAGAGCGCTGGAGTTCAGTACCAACACTTCACAGGTGGGTGCCATTGTGGGCTGGCACTCACACTGCCCACTTATAGCCTTCACATACATCTGAGAAGCCCAAAATGAACATTTCAAGTCAAAACGGAAGTGTGTGCGAGTCTACACTTTTCTCCGATCTATGACTCCACTTAGCTCCTGGCCGCTCCTGGCCATGATACAGGGTGGGGCCAGTTCATAATTCCTTTTCTTCAATCCATCTTTCATGTAGTGGCAACAGGCTTTAAGCTTTCCAGCCAGGCCTCTACCGTTGCACGTGCGCATGTTTGAGTGAGGGTCCTTCTGAGCTGCCCATGCCATCCGCCTGAATCTTAAGAGAACGAGGGAGGCGGGGGCACATTTATTTGACCTGCACCAGAACCAGTGGCGACCCCCAGACCAGCTGGGGAGACAGCTTGCTGTAGTTTTTAGCACCTCTACAGGCGGTGTTCGCGGCTGTTGTCAAACCAGCATCTGTTCAGGGCTGCACCAAGTCACCCAGCGAATTAACTGTAACAATTTCATCGTGAGTTCCGGCACCATTTTTTCATGGAAAAAAACACCACTTCCCAATCTCTCTTTCCTTTGTTTCTACTAAAAAGATTACTTGTAAAGGGTTAGGAGTTGAATGGTCCCAACTTGCTTGGTGGCGGTTTTTGCTCCATGTACTTGAGACAAGATGATACTGTAAGCTTTAGCATACTCTGTACTTGTGCCAAATGCAGCTCTGTTTAAGATGAAAAATGCTAGTAGGATTTCTGTCTCCACAATGTGGCTATAAAGGATTATATGGCCATAATAGAATACAAGAAGATGGTTTATTCCTTGAAACCACATTTGTACTGTTTTCCATCTGCCTCACAAGACTGCAGCAGCTCTCTTAATGTATTTATTGTTTATGCAATTAATCTTGGCATGCAAACATTAGCCTCCATTATGTTTTACTGCCATTTTTGAAGCGGTTTGGGGGGGGGAGTTAAATTCTGCACTGTATACTAGTATGAAGGCAGATTGGGATTCCTGTACAAATGGAATATTCCCCCTTTTTACAATTCAACATTTTAAACATTGCCTCTGTTTTTCATCATAGAAATGGAGTATGGAAGAAGTATGCATTCATGTTCCTCAGCTTCAGTTGAAACATTAGAAATGTTTACTGGGCGTAGTTAAAGAAACAATTCTGAGAAGATTCATATGAATTGCCTTGCTTTGTTTGCTTGTACTTTTCTTGATTTACCCAACCACATTTGGGTCTTGTAACGGCTTGTTAAAATAATTTGTGACAAAAAAAATGAAACCGACAGAAACACATTTTTACTCATATAATCTCTTGTCTTGAGTGAGACAGAAAATTAATTTGTATCCAAAATAGTCTAGTAGTATTGATGCATTCAGAAGATGTGCATATATACAAGCATTTAGTTATAGTTTGCCATTCCATAGAACCTGGATATATCCTTGTTAGATCATTGAAGAGAAACGGACTTGTACATAACAAAGTGCCTCTCCTATGCCAACTTGTGCTGGTAACTTAAATGCATACAGTTTGACATACCATAAATTTCTTAGCTGAAACTTACTGTGTTTGTGAATGTATTGTGCACTACCAACAGAGTGCTAAGGTAAATCAAGTCCATAATTATGTAATTGCTTGTTCTTCCTTGATGGGTTTCTTTTTTTAAATGGTAGCTGATTGTTTTTTTCCTCCTCTTTGTAGGTGATTCATTTTCTGATGCGGATTGAAAAGGAGCCTAAAATTGACATCAATGAAACAGACACACTGTGGGGAGAAACAGGTATGTGTGTATGAGAGAGAGAACTTTTGGTACTCATCAGAAGAGGGTTTCTTAGGGGACACAAGGACACCACTAAGTGGGGTATCTTTATGCTCCTCTTTCTTGGAGGCAGAAATAAAGCCATTTTCGGAGGCTTCTGTGTTATCCCTCCCCTTCTGTGACAGTTTACCCTTCTGGCCAAAGCATACAAGAGGTTACAATGAGCTGCATTGGGAAGAGGAGGGAAAAGTGACACGCAAAGACAACCCTTTGTGCAACATTAGATGCCACCCTTTGTCTCTGATGCATTAATACAGAGTAGACTCCTTTGCATTTTCTCCTTTTGTTGCGCTCTTGCCTTATTCTATCTCTGTACCCATCTACATTCTCTGGTTATTCTTGTTGGCATATTCCTGTTTTCCCCTCTTGTACTTATAATGCTAGTAGTCCCCTTGTTCTGTGGATTGTTCATGCCTAGCAACACATTTGAGCTGCCATTTCCTTCTGGCAGTTTGGACAGAACGCTTTCCCTCCCAACAGTGGCATTTTGAGTGCAGAGATTGCTAGCTGAGGGTTGCACTGAGATCACAGTGCCAATAGTTAAGCAGGGCTGCTTAGGATGAATTGTCACATTGTCAAAAATGGTCTACAAGTCTTGAAAATTTGATAAATTCAGATATGTGCCTTGCAATCTGGGGACAGATTTTTCAGAAGGCAGCTCTGCTTCCCCTCCCCCTTTACATTTTTAATCATAGACCAGGATTGGAAAGGGACTGCCATTTAGTGGTGCAGCAGATGCTTTGCATGCAAAAGCATTCCATATTCAATCCCCGGGGAAGACTCCTTTCTGAAAACCAGAGAGTCCCTGTCAGTCAGTGCAGACAATATGGAGCTAGGAGTCCGTAGAAGGCAGTTTCCTATATTCCTAAACTGGGTGTTTTGGATTTACAGAAATCCTTCACACAGATGTCAATGCACAAAAGACAAAGTGCCTATGGCACAGAATCACATTAGAAGTGTCACCTTGTACACAGCAAAATGTATTAGCCACCTTACATTGTTACACATTTCCAACCATTGTTTGCCCTGTTTTCCAAAATTTCTCTTCCCCAGTTAGCACTTTCCTCAACATCTTTGACAATAGACCGAAGATCTGCCAAAGATCATATTAGTTTTCCTATAGGGTATAGTAGGCCGGCCTCATATTTTCCATTTTCCATTAGTAGTTTTGCTGTTCATTTAGTGTTTTCCCCCTTTTCTTTTTAAAGTTAGAAGCGGGGGCAAACTATTGTTGGGTACATGAAACATATCAGAGATGGGCCTTTTCGGAACGGTCAGCATTCCTTAGCATAGCTTTCCTGAGGATCTTGTTTGTTTAAGCCCACTGCAGGCTATTCTTCAGTCCTGCTTATTTCCGAATATGGTATACTTGAGACACACTGGTTTTTTGTATCTTAAGTGACCCCAGGAGCTGTGGGTGATAGTGAGATAAGGCACAGGGCTGTTTTTTGTTTTTATAACACAGCTATAACCTTCGTGTTATATTCCCAGCAGTTATAAAAAATCTGTTTAAAAACAAAAACAAAACTGTCAGCTTGTTTGGGTCTACATGCTCAACCTAATCCTTAAATTAATGGTGCTACCTTGTGTGTCAGTTGCCATTAAACAAAAATCTTATTTCCTGTGGACCAGCAGATGACTGCCTTTGCTGTCCGGGTTACAGTGAAACGAAGAGATTAGAATTGTAGAATCATAGAATTGTAGAGTTGGAAATGACCCCAAGGGCCATCTAGTTCAACACCCTGCAGTGCAAAAATCTAAACTAAAGCATCCATGACAGATTGTGACCTCCATTATTTTTTTAACAGTTGTGAGAGTAGAGAAGAAATTCTCAACCATTGCTGTAACTAGCATTACAGGTTGCAGTTAGGGGGATTTTTGCATATTGCAGCCTTTCCCAGGGATTGGGAACCTCAGGCCCAGGGGCCAGACTCTCTTCCTGGCTCTTGAGACTCCCAGTGACCCTGCTTCATGCTCTCTAGGGTTTGTCTGGCTGGAATGCATCCTTGAACTGATCTTGCTTCTTGTTTGCCTAGGTGGAGAATAGAGAGGGAGTGGGTGGGTGGGTGTATGCACAAAGGAGCCTACTGCACCAAGGGTAAAATTTGCATTCATTGCTCTGGCATGTGGCCCTGGGCAGCAGCAAAAAAGGATGCCCGATGGTCCTTTGGTCTGATTCAAGAGAGCTATTCTTACATTTTTAAAAGGACGTCTTGCCACTCTTGACTCTGTAGGAAAATTTTGAGTATCCAGTACCATCTCATTTTAATGAATGTTAGTATCTGGGAATACAAGGGTTTTTTTTGTACAAGAGGAAACATTTATTGGTTGTTGGACTAACTGCTGATAACTCTCGGGAGGAATGCATAGAATGCTTTTAGCTTAATGTCTTCTTTCAAACTTGTTTTCTCTTTAAATCTGATAAACTAAAACCTTTTATTTCTTTTTAGCTTTGACTGCTGCTGCTGGGAGAGGAAAGCTGGAAGCATGTGAACTATTACTTCAACATGGTGCTCTAGTAATGAGAACTAATAGGAGAGGGATCCCTCCCCTTTTTTGTGCTGTGCGTCAGGGACATTGGCAGGTGGGATGAAACTTTATGATTAAAATGGCCAGTTTCAGCTTAATTTGTCAAATGAAGGACACTTCTCTAACATGCAGACCTCCAGATGTTGTGGGATTCCAAGTCCCGTAAGACCCAGACAGCATGGCTGATAGGGATATTAGGAACTGTAGTCCCAACGACATCTAAAAGACCACATGTTCGCCATCTCTACTTTAGATGGCAACAGACGCTTTTGAACTGTTTTGAAAAGGCTATTAATCCCTAGGGCATTTGATTATGAAAACAGTGGCCCAGTGAGGAGTCTTGTTGATCAAATAAAGATACGATACTGACTTGAGTGCTGCTCTGTTAAAGCCACACAGATGAATCTAAAGGACCAGGAAGCTATGTGTTTTATGCTCCACAAGCATTCTCCTGCAGTTATTGGGACTTGGGTATGGAGTATGGTCAAAGTGTGAATTGCTCTTGTAAGGATCAGGTTACATATTGCCATTATTTATTCTAAGGTTGTGACTTTTACAGTACTGTGATGGGAATATACTCACTTTTTCAGATTGCAAAACTTCTGCTGGAAAAGGGAGCTGATATAAATTTAAGTGACAAGCAAGGCAGGACACCACTCATGGTAGCTTCTTGTGAAGGACATCTGAGCACTGTTGAATTTCTCATCTCCAAAGGTAATGAACACACTGTTCAAGATTTTTTTCTTTTAACTTGCCCTATTCACTTTTCATGCCTTTTAAGATAGATAAGCGAGCCTGACAGCTCAACATTGAAAGTGTCTTGATGCAAGTTTTATGAGTTAATGCTGAAATTACATCATCTCAATAGTATTAAAGAGAAAGTTCAATAATTTTTCACTGTTTAATTTCTGGCTTAACGTGGGGCATATTTTAAGTCTCCCCCTTCAAAATAACATATTTTTGGTTTGTGTTTTAGGTGCAGACATTTCATTGCTGGACAAGGAGGGCCTGACAGCACTGAGTTGGGCTTGCCTCAAAGGACACAAGAGTGTGGTCCAGTATTTGGTTGAGAAAGATGCCACAATAGACCAGACGGACAAGAATGGAAGAACCCCCTTGGATTTAGCAGCTTTCTATGGAGACTCGGATATTGTAAGTCAAGTCAAATACTGGGCTTGCTATAAGCTTTCACATTCTGAAACTAAGCCAGAGCACTGAGATCTTGCCAACTAGAATGCTAATTAAGCAAACTAGCTCCCTTTTTCATGCACTTGAGAGCGATACTAGAGATAATTCACCAAGAAAAAACTACTACTTATTTTTTAAAATGTAAGAGATACCTAATGCTGGGTACCTGTTCTTCTTCACTGTGTAGAAAGAGTCTGTGGGGGATCCTTCTGATTCTAAATAGTTTCTATTAAACAAACATATCCAATGCTTGGTCAAAGTATAAAATCCTACACAATGGATTTTTTTTAAACTTATCAAAATCTAGCATAGATGCTGTCAGGGAACTGACATCGGAGGAAAGGGAAGTGGTAGGGCTCCCAGAGACTGGGAGAGAGTCAACAGCTAAAGCAGGGACCAGTAGGGGGAGCGCGGGGTCTCTGGAGGAGGATCTCAGTAATGCTGAGAGAGACGCAGCAGCCCAGGCAGGAAGCAGAAGGGGAGAGAAAGGGGTGAGAGACACTTCGAGCGAAAATAGCGGGGAGGTGTCAGAAGCAACTGCAGGGAGACCTATGCTTCGCCGGAAGCTGTCACGTCGTGAGTCTAGGAGACGCGTTTCCGTTAAGGAACTTCTTTGCTGGAAGCGCTTCCGCAGACAGCCACTGTCGGACTCTACAAGTGACTAGAGCAGACATGTCTGAGGAGCTCTGTCACACACAGAGGTTTGTGGGGTCGCACAAACTCTGAAGGGGCACTATTTTAAGCACAAGCAGCTAATCATCCCCTGACAGCAGTCCGACAGTCTCTGTACGCTGCCTGTGCAGGAGAAGGCATCATGAGCGACCCAGCAGGAGCCGGAGCCGCAGGGGGTGGAGCTGGTCCAAGCTTGGAAGACAGATACCGAGCATTGGAGGTCCAACTTGCGCTGCAGACGGCGAGGCTCGAGGAGAGGAGGGCTCAAGATGCAGACAAGAAGGGGAGAACCACTCAGTTCCCCAGAAAGGTACCAGGATTAGTGCAGAAGTTTGGGGGGGACCCCAAGGATTACCATGCCTTTAGGACTGAAATGCAATATGCCCTGAATGTGCAGTTTGATGAGTTCCCTGATGAGGAATCCCGAGTTGCTTTCGTAATTGGGCATCTTGAGAAGGGGGCGCAAGATTGGGTTCGACCCCTGATGGCAACGCACAACGATATCCTGAAGGACACTATGAAATTCTTTCGTGCAATGGATATCATGTTCTCCAGCGATATTGAGGAGGGGGGAGTGCGCAGACAGCTAATGGCTTGCAAGCAGGGAAGCAGATCTGTCCGTGAGTACTGGACTGAATTTACCATGCTGATTCACAGATTGGGGTGGGATTTATCGGCAGCACCCATTCAGATGCTATTTGAAGAAGGTCTTTCTTCAGCTGTGAAAGACGAGCTGGCCAGGAGCCCCAGGGCGGTGTCTATGGATCAGCTGACCAAATCTGCGCTGACCATTGGAGCGCGCCAGGAGGCAAGAGCCTTGGAGAGGCGGGAAGGGAGAGGGGAACGTTGGAAGGAGTTACGCATTCCAGACATTCCTGAGCCAGCTTTCCCGCCGGCAGAGCCGATGGAAATCGGAACAGCCCGCGCGCGCGCAGTTTCAAAGCCCAGTGAGGGGGCGAAGAAGGAGGGAAAGGGACCCCGGAAATGCTATCTCTGCCAACAGCCAGGCCACTTTGCCAGAGTCTGCCCCCAGAGGAAGGAATGGCAAGGGATGGTGGGAACTGTTGAGGGGGAAGAGCAGGGAGAAACGGAGCAGGTAAAAGCCAACGCCTGGTTGCCAGCAGGGCACTGCAGCCAGGCCAAAGAGCAGTGAAAGTGCCCCTTTCCCAAGTGCCAGTGCCAGAAGCTCCTCGACCTGCTCTAGTGATTGAAGTGTCGCTAGAGTTGCAAAATGGACACCCCCTAAAAATAAAGGCGCTGTTGGACTCAGGCAGCTCCTGCAATTTCATGAGCAAGGAGTTTGCGGCTGAACACCAGATACAGACTATCCCCTTAAGCAACCCCCTGCAGGTGACCACGATCGATGGCAGAGAACTGTTGGGAGGAGGCGTCAGCTTGCAGACCATCCCAATGATAATGAGGGTGGCAAGGCACACAGAACTGATAGCGTTTAATGTGGCCACCTTGGGAGGCGCTCCCATTATTTTGGGAATGAGCTGGCTAGCCCTACATGATCCGCTGGTGGGCTGGCATCAAAGAGTGGTTTCCTTCGGTTCCGCACATTGCTTAGAACACTGCAGGGGGGAAAAGGGGTCAGCAGGGGCCCAAGCCACCCTAGCAGGGACGGAAGTGATGGAGAAGGGGAAGGTGCCATCACAGTATGCTGATCTCAGCGACGTGTTCAGCGAGAAGGAAGCTGACCAACTACCCCCGCATAGGCCCTTTGATTGCCAGATCAATTTACTCCCTGGAGCACAGCTTCCTGTAGGCAGGTTGTATGCCATGTCAGACAGGGAGATGCAGGAGTTGCGAGCGTTCATTGACAAGAACCTGAAGAGAGGCTTCATCAGAGAGTCCAAGGCAGCGGGGGGTAGCCCAGTGTTTTTTGTGGATAAAAAGAACACGGACAAGCCGAGACTGGTATGTGACTTTCGGGCCCTAAATGCAGTGACAGAGCCGGTGGCTTTTCCTATGCCCAGGATTGATGATATTTTGACCAGGGTGCGAAAAGGAAAGATTTTTACAAAGCTGGACCTAAGGGGGGCGTACAACCTGATACGTATAAGGAAAGGGGATGAATGGAAGACCACCATGTTCACCCCTTTGGGGGCATTTGAATATCTCGTTATGCCTTTTGGATTACAAGCAGGCTCCGCGTGTTTTCAAGCCTTTATGAACCATGTACTGGGGCCTTTGCTCTACAAGAATTGCGTGGCCTTCTTAGATGACGTGTTGGTGTATTCGGAGAATGAGGAGCAACATGTGAGAGACGTCAGAGAAGTGTTGAGCAGGCTGCAAGCCAACAGACTGTGGGTGAAACTGGAGAAGTGTCAGTTTCATACCAAGGAGGTGGAATTCCTGGGGTACCGCTTGTCAGACAAGGGGTTGGCCATGGACCCCGGCAAGGTTCAAGCGGTGCTGGAATGGAAAACCCCCAAGACTAAGAAGGATGTGCAGAGGTTCCTAGGGTTTGGAAACTTTTATCGTAAGTTCATCCGAAACTTCGCTCACCTGACGGCGCCCATCACGGACTGTCTCAGCAGCAAAAAGAAGTTTGTTTGGACGGGGGAGGCGGAGCGAGCGTTTGAGGAACGCCTCTGACGAACAACTTCTACATGTGGATTTACAAAAAAAGCTGAGGGTCGAAACAGACGCTTCTGACAGAGCCATAGGGGCGGTGCTTCTTCTGCAGCCAGGGAAGGAGGGGTCCGAGTGGCGACCGTGTGCCTTCTTTTCGCGAAAGCTGAACAAATCTGAGAGAAACTACACGGTGTATGACCGGGAACTTCTTGCGATTTATGAGGCCTTCCGGAGATGGAGGCACCTACTAATTGGTGCACAACAGAAGGTGCAAGTACGCACGGACCATAAGAATCTAGAGTATTGGAGAACTGCGCGAGTGCTCAACCAACGGCAGTTGAGATGGGCCCAGGAGTTCTCCAAATTTAACTTTGAGATTTGTTACGTACCAGGCCAGGAGAACGTTAGGGCGGACGCTCTATCACGCAAACCTGAATATTTGGAGGGAGAGGGTGCACCCGAAGAGACCCATGTCATTCCCGAGGATCGCTGGGTGTGTGGGGCGGCACTGGTGGGGCTAAGGGAACTGATAGAGGGAACGGTGCAGGATGAATATGCCCAGGACAAACTCAGGGGTCTCAGGAGGGAGGGAGACAAACCCGGGGGTTTTGAGGAGAGAAACGGGGCGTTGTACTACAAGGGAGCGTTATACGTACCTGAAGGAGAATTGAGGGAAAAGGTACTCAAGCAACTGCACGATAGCCCCACAGCAGGGCATTTTGGGCAACACAAAACCATGTGGCTGGTTACCAGGGAATTCTGGTGGCCCAAGGTCAGGGAAGATGTGCGGGAGTATGTGAGAGGGTGTGACCGATGTCAACGAGCCAAGGGGGAGAGGCGGGCACCGGCAGGTTTATTAGAACCACTACCCACGCCGGAAAGACCATGGGAGGCAGTGGCAATAGATTTTATGACTGATCTGCCCAGGTCCAAAGGGAAGACAGCCATTATGGTTGTGGTAGACCTGTTAACCAAGATGGCCCACTTTATAGCCTGCTCACATGCGGTCACAGCAGAAGAAACCGCTAAATTGTTTGTGGAAAATGTGTTTAGATTGCATGGTGCCCCCTTGAGGGTGGTTTCGGACCGAGGGAAACAATTTACTTCCAGGTTCTGGAGGAAGCTCATGAGCTTATTGCATGTAGAGGTGAATTTCTCAACTGCCCGTCATCCAGAAACCAACGGGCAGGCGGAAAGAGCTAATGGTGTCCTCCAGCAATATTTGAGGTGTTATGTGAATGACAGAGAGAATGATTGGGTGGAGAAGCTGGCGTTGGCAGAATTTGCCTATAACAATGCGGAGAACGTGTCCACGGGAATGAGCTCTTTTTTGGCCAATCACGGGTGTCATCCCCGAGCCTTCCCAGGGGGGGAGGGGGAGAACTGGAGCGTTCCAGCCGCAGAACAGTTCGTTGAAGAAATGGAAGCGATCCATCGCCAGCTCCAACTTAATTTAAACAGGGCGAAGGAGGAATATAAGAGGCAGGCAGACAAAACCAGAAGGGAAGGAGAAAGCATTAGGGTGGGGGACCAGGTGTGGTTGTCCACCCAAGGGTTACCATTTAAAGGAGGTTGTAAGAAGTTAAGACCCAAAAGACTGGGCCCATTTGAAGTCACGCAACAGGTCAACCCAGTGGCTTTCAGACTCCGGTTACCTAACCACATGAAGTTGCACCCAGTGTTCCACAGATCATTGCTGTCACCGTATATAGGGGACAGAGAGGGGAGGGTCAATAGGGGACCAGCTATGGAGGAAAAAGAACACAGCTACCATGTAGCGGAGATTCTCGATTCCAGGTGGAGGGGAGAGCAAGTAGAGTATTTGGTAATGTGGGAAGGGGAGCCGGAGTCGGAAAACACCTGGGTCAGGGCAGAGGATGTAGATGACGAGGTTTTGATTGAAACTTTTCATCAGAGATTCCCTCGGAAACCCCAGCCAGTGGCGAGGTTCCGGAGGGAATACTTCGCCACCACCGACGAAGAAGAAGAGTTGGAGGGGTTCGCTGATTCCGAGGTGGAGGAGGATTCAGCGAGTCGGAACGAAGACCGATGGAGGGAAATGTTCGAGACGTCGGAAGATGAAGAGGATTCTTTTAGGGGTTTCAGCTCCTCACCGCCCAGAGGAGAGAGTAGGGGCGGGGGAGAGGGGGGCCCTGGAGGGGAGGTGGATGTCAGGGAACTGACATCGGAGGAAAGGGAAGTGGTAGGGCTCCCAGAGACTGGGAGAGAGTCAACAGCTAAAGCAGGGACCAGTAGGGGGAGCGCGGGGTCTCTGGAGGAGGATCTCAGTAATGCTGAGAGAGACGCAGCAGCCCAGGCAGGAAGCAGAAGGGGAGAGAAAGGGGTGAGAGACACTTCGAGCGAAAATAGCGGGGAGGTGTCAGAAGCAACTGCAGGGAGACCTATGCTTCGCCGGAAGCTGTCACGTCGTGAGTCCAGGAGACGCGTTTCCGTTAAGGAACTTCTTTGCTGGAAGCGCTTCCGCAGACAGCCACTGTCGGACTCTACAAGTGACTAGAGCAGACATGTCTGAGGAGCTCTGTCACACACAGAGGTTTGTGGGGTCGCACAAACTCTGAAGGGGCACTATTTTAAGCACAAGCAGCTAATCATCCCCTGACAGATGCATATGGCTTTTTCTACTGCTGCCTTACTTTCTTGGTAAATGATGAGGTGCCGGAACTCTTACTGTGAGGGCCAGCATAAAATGGCTGCTCAGGGCAGGAGGGTGGGGGGGGGAGGAGGATGTTGCTCAGTATCGCTGAGTACTGCCACAAAAAAACCACTGCTTAGTGTTAATAAATTATATTAGTCTGCTGTGACTCGAACAAGATTTGTGAGATGTAAAGGGATGTTTCAGCACTGATAAGTATTAATATATTTTGAAATGTAAGAAATCTTTGGTTTAAGAGTTAAAAGCTCTTATAAATGGATTCTGTCTCAAAGGAGAACAGGATCCATCAGTTGGGCTTACCTTGCACCTTATATAAGCAATAATTTACATTGTAGTCTCACATGTGCTCACTTACAACTTAATGAATAGATTCCCATTGGCCTGCATTTAAATTGCACTAGAATGTCACTTGTTGGGATAATTAAAATCGTAATGTGAAAAATGCTAAACATGTGAGACCCATACTAAGGAAATATTGAATTACCACACGAAGAACCTGTTTCCCACTATATAGTCTCAGAATTATGACTTAAAAAAACCAATAAGCTTTTAACATAGGAACAGTCTTTAGCCGGCACCTGAAGTTGTACGGTATTAACACTAGGCTATTTTTGGCAGCAAGTGTGTTGCACAGCTGGAATGCTGTTGCTCTATATGCGAAAACCAAACCTTGAATCTGGCTTGATGGCAAAGGAATTATCAGTGCATATCTTTAAGAGCTGGAAGTATGTGGCCTTTTGATGTCAAAACTAAAACCTAAGTGGTTGCATTTTGCACTAACAGCAAAAATCTAAGTGGGAAGTTACTAAAGCATGGATCTCTGCAACCAGACTATTTCTATTTAGGAATGGCCACAGCTGGAAATGGGCACTCTGCCATACACAGCACAACTGCCAAGGGGCCAAGCAGGAGGCCCCCCCCCCCATTCTGAAAGTTTCCTTTATAGGTTAACTGCACTAGATTTCCCAGATTTCAGAAACTAACGAGCTGTATGAATTTATGCATATCTTTGAAGGTGGTGTTTTCAAGAGCTGCACTAAAAGCCTTTAAACATTGATGGTATATGAATGGACATAATCCATTAGGAACGTCTGCATCAGCTGGAAAATAAGAGCAGTTCAAGGGTGTATTATTGCTGTAGAAGTTCCTGGTGTGTTGCAGCCACTGCCACAAACACGTTTTTTATTTTTAAATGTAATTTCTCTGTGTTTGATCATTTATAGGTGCAGTATTTGGTTGAGAAGGGTGCAGTGATTGAACATGTCGACAATAGTGGGATGCGCCCATTGGACAGAGCAATTGGATGTCGAAATACATCAGTGGTGGTCACACTGCTTCGAAAAGGAGCCAAATTAGGTTAGTGGAAAATAACTTGTACTGGCCAAATAGAATGGTTTTATTTGGGAAGAAAACAATTGCTGACTCTTAAACCACCACATTAAAAGTCCCATTGTATCCTAATAATATATAAATACATTTTAGTGCTAATAAAAATGGCCATCTAAAAACATTGACATTTTCCAGCAAAACTGGTTTTTATTTAAAATTGTAGTAATTTAAGCTTACTTAGAGATGTTGAAATATTAACAGCTATAGCGTAGACAGAATATTTTTCTATTGCACTTGTTTATAGCTCACCTTTCAATATACAAATCCTTCCACGTTATTAAAAAACAAACAATATGTATTTATTTATTTTCTAAATTTTATGTGCTACTTGATTGTTAAAAAACCTAACAGTGGTTTATAAAAATAAGACAATAAAATGATCAGTAAAATAGTTAAAAGCAACTATTTAAAACATTTTAAAAAATTAAAATCCTCAAAAAACTAAAAACACAAATCAACCTTCTACATATCTGGGTAGGCTTGTCTAAACAAAAATATTTCTAGCAGGCACCATAAAGAGTGTAGTGAAGGCAACTGCCTGGCAACAATAGGCAGGGAGTTTCAAAGTGTAGGTGCTGCCACAATACTGATTTATATTTAAGTGACACTGTTACAGAAGAGAAATTCAGTCCAAATCATTAACTATCTGGTTGTTCACAGCTAAATATCATTTGAAGAGTCCAGTATAACGTTAAATGTTAACCCTTCTAATTCCAGGAAATGCAGCATGGGCCATGGCTACTTCGAAACCTGATATTTTGATTATCCTACTACAAAAGCTAATTGAGGAAGGAAACATGATGTACAAAGTAAGTGGATCCTTGCTTTTGCTTATAACCTTAAGAATTTGAGTTTTTTATGAACTGTTGCATGATGGCAGATACCAGTGCTTCAGGTGCCAAACTACTCTTGCAGCACAGTTCCATGCATGCTTACTTAAATGTAGGGAAGGTAATTACTCTTATGTAAGTGTGCTTATGATTGTAATCTTGGGCAAATGATAATTTGTATTTGTAAATCATCCTGAATGTAGGAAAGGCAGGGTGTAAATAAAGAAAACAAACTTTCATGTGTAAGTAGAACAGAGTTGCTTGCTGTAATGGTTGTTCATGTAGCAGTGATACCGCCACAATTGTTCAGGTGCACACCACAGAACATAATGTTCTAGACTATAATAATAAGAAAGGGAATACAGTAGTGCCTCGCAAGACGAACGCCTCGCAAAACGAAAGAGTTTTCCGTTTTTGAGTCGTTCCGCAAGACGAATTTCCCTATGGGCTTGCTTCGCAAGAAGAAAGCCCATAGGGAAATCTCCGGGGACCTCTTTTAAAATGCTGGCGGTTGATTGGGTGGCGGTTGGGAGCAAAGACTTTCGCCCACCGCCGGCCTTCAGAAGAGGTCCTTTGCTCCCCCCCCCGCCTTCCCGGGACAGCGGAGACTTCTCCGCTGTCCCGGGCGATCTTAAAATGCTGGCGGGCGGCAGCGAAGCCTTCACTGCCGACCCCCAGCATTTTAAAAGCCCCCGGGGCAGCGGAGGCTTCGCTGCCGCCCGCCAGCATTTTAAAATCGCCCTGGGACAGCGGGGGCTTTTAAAATGCTGGCGGGCAGCAGCAAAGCGCTCCTGTCCCCGGAGCTTGCGGGGCGGGAGGTGGGGAGAAGGGCTTTTCTTCCCACCGCCAGCCTTCAGAACAGCCTTCTGAAGGCTGGCGGTGGGAAGAAAAGCCCTTGTCCCCCGTCCCCCCAGCCTTCAGAAGAGGTCGGGGGACAGACTGTCCCCGGACCTGGTCTGAAGGCAGTTTCCATAGGAATGCATTGATTGATTTTCAATGCATTCCTATGGGAAACCGTGCTTCGCAAGATGAAAAACTTGCAAGAAGAAAAAACTTGCGGAACGAATTAATTTCGTCTTGCGAGGCACCACTGTACTGTATGCTATCCCTGACACTTCCTCTCAGGTTTAGCTCTTGTTACCAGTTCCTGTCCATACACACATTCACATGAACCCCCTAACTTACTCAATGTCTATAAAGCTACTGATTTGTGGATCTTTACTGGGGACAACTATGCACTGAGTTCTGTTGCAGAAGTGGAAATTCCTGTGTGAACAGGGCAACTTTGTTGGATCTAACTCTTGGAACTTAGTAGGACTTACTTCTGAGTAGAGACTTACTTCTGAGTAGAGACATTAAATAACTAAACTTCCACAGTTCCTTTAAATTTTATTCCAAGTAGTTTCTGACATTATCTTACTGGGAAGTTGCACATTAGGGGATTGTGTATTATTGCTATTTAATAGTAATGTGCAAGACAGGACACTGTGTAAACTGTAAAGAAATAAATCTGCGGCATGAGGTAAATTTCATGAAAAACCAGAACACTATGCTAGTGTCTTCTGCAATAATACATTTACCTATATCCCTCATGGTTCATATATGTGATGTGGCAAATCTTTGCTTACACAGAGTCAGGCACTAGGTTTCATTATTGACTAGTAAACGATTAGTATCCAGGATATACATTCCACACTAAGTCCCAGTTCAAGAAACTGTTATGCATTGTATATGCTATGGCAGGAGGGACAGGTCCTATTGGCAAAAGAAGAGCCGGATCTAACATAGGGAAATAGCTGAATAAAATGTTGCTCTTCTTTTTCTTTTTTTTTAAACCATGAAATCCAACATTCAAATTTGTTAATCTTCTCGCCAGCGGCATCTGTTAACAAGTCAGTTTATTTTTCATTTGAAAGCAACATTTAAGAATCAAACTGTCACACTTCTATGCTCTTCACCCTGCAGAAAGGGAAGATGAAAGAGGCAGCACAGCGGTACCAGTATGCCTTACGAAAGTTTCCTCGAGAGAGTTTTGGAGAAGAAATGAAAGCTTTCAATGAGCTCAGAGTTTCCTTATATCTAAACCTCTCAAGGTGCCGCAGAAAAACAAATGTAAGTTCTTTTGTCCAAGTTTTTATGCATTGTGACTGACTACATGGAGACTGTAGGAAAAATTGATGATACCAATTTTAGGTGAATAGATCTGCTAAAGAGTGCTTGCATAGCCTTTCAGTCAGTGTGTGCTATCATGACTAAACTTTTTTTAAAAGTGATGTGAATAAGCAATATTAATACTACACATCATCAAAACATGTCAGCAGTACAAATTTCAAGAGCAGTTAGCAGAAATTTGATTAAGATGATAGCATGAGGACTCTCTTGCCCAGTGCAAAAGTGAAATGGCCAGGCAGTTCCTCTGCACTGTAATGTTTCATGGCAGTTTTTTAATTTTTTAATTGAAACCGTTTTATGGTTATTCCGGCAGGATTTTGGCATGGCAGAGGAGTTTGCTACCAAGGCACTTGATCTCAAACCCACATCCTATGAAGCGTATTATGCTAGAGCAAGAGCCAAGAGGAACAGCAGGTACCGACAGTTGCTATATTTCATAGTAATATTCTCTTTATGATAATTGCATAATCAATATGCTTATATTTATGGTAATGGAAACTGCAGTCTTGTGGGATACCAGGAATGGGTTTGCAGTTGTAGGACAAATATTGATATTTATTAAATGATGATCTCTGTTTGGGGGGGGGTAACCTCACGATTATCTAAACACTAATTTTGGATAGAATGGGGGGGCGGGAATAGGATAATTTTGCACAAGGTGGTGTTTTTTGGTAAAAATGCCACAGACAAGTATCATTCCACAAGAGCAGAACTGGGAACAATTACTGTGACTGGCACTTTGTCTATGGTGTTCAGCTTAAATTCAATTCCTTCCCCTCACATCAGATTGCTTGCAAGTGTGCTAAAAAAGAGGAAAGGGAGCAGTCTTCCAGCTAGGGCCATGAAGTAACCACATTTAGTTCTGCTAAAAACAGTTTTTGCATTTTTGTCATCTACCGTATTTTTCGCCCTATAGGACGCACTTTTTCCCCTCCAAAAATGAAGGGGAAATGTGGGTGCGTCTTATGGGGCGAATGCAGGCTTTCACTGAAGCCTGGAGAGCGAGAGGGGTTGGTGCGCACTGACCCCTCTCGCTCTCCAGGCTTCAGGAGAACCCCAGCGCCAGCCCCACAAGGTCGGGGGACAGAGGGAGGCGGAACGCCGCCATCCCGCTGTCTCCCGAAGTGGTTTGGAGGCTGACGGTGGGGAGAAGAGCGCTTCTCCCCGCTGCCTACCCCACCACTCCGGGGACAGCAGGGAGATGCGCTGCGTCTCCCTGCTGTCCCCGGACCTGATCGCAAAGCGGGCCGGGGGGGGGAGAAGAGCGCTTCTCCCCGCTGCCTGCCCCACAAGCTCCAGGGACAGCAGGGAGACGCAGCTCGTCTCCCCGCTGTCCCCGGACCTGATCTGAAGGCGGGCGGCGGGGAGAAGAGCGCTCCCCGCTGCCTGCCCCACAAGCGCCTGGGGGGGAAATAAAATTTTTTTCTTTATTTCCCCCCCAAAAAACTTGGTGCGTCCTATGGGCCGGTGCGTCCTATGGGGCGAAAAATACGGTATACTGCTTTCCCCCAAAGGTAATATTTTATAGAGAATTTTTTTGTGTTTGGTTCCTCCCCAACTTCTTAGGCAATTTCATGCAGCCCTTGGTGACTTGCGAGAAGCCATAAAGTTGTGCCCTGGAAACCAGGAAATAAAGAGGCTGCTAGCTCGAGTTGAAGAGGAGTGCAAACAGCTCCAGAGAACACAGCAACAAAAACAGCAGTGTCCTCTGCCAGCCCAACCGAGCAATGACTCTGACAATGAGGGGGAAGCTCTTGTTCAGGATCACTTCAGTCTGGAAGAGATAGAAGAGGAGGAACTTTTGCATGAAGACGAGCCTGGTCCGTCTGGCCAGAGGCTGCCACTTTCCCAGGCTAATACATCAAGCAGCAGAAACGCTCAGGAAGGCAGCCAGCAGAAATTTAGACCCATATCCCCTCCAAACAGAGCAGGCAGTAAATTCCTGAGAGAGCCTGGCTTAACTATGCAGCCCACAAAACAAGCACAGATAGTAAAAACCAACCAGCACCTGAATTCCGTCCAGTCTGTGGCAAGAACTGGATCTAGTCAGTCCAGCACAAAGACTCAGCCTCTTCAATATCTTCCTCCAAGCCCTGTGACCTCCAGGCACCTCACAAATCCAAGCTACAATAAAAGCCAGCATTTGGATGGGACAAGTACACTCTCAGGAAATATCACCACGGGCAGTAACAGCTCTGCAGTATTCAGTGAAAGACCGACAGCAGTCCAGGTTCCCTACTTGCAGCATAGTGATAAAGGATCGCCTCATTCCTTCATGAGCAAGTCCAAAACGCACGAGAGGCTAGCTGTCCACACTCCTGCAAACATCGAAAACATAGGTCCATTACAATCTCAAGGAACTGGTGAGTTAAGGCAGCAAAACCCCATCTGTCCTGGTCTGCTTTCTGTTAGCATGGTAGCTTCCAGCTCAACAAGCAGCCTGTCCTCAAGCAGCAGCTTCTGCGAGAGTGTAAAAGGGCAAAGTCCAGATAGTCGGCTCAAGGAAAGCAAAGGTAGTCAATGTCAGAGTGGAACAGCAGAACATAGGCCTCGGAATACTCCCTTCATGGGGATCATGGATAAAACTGTGCGGTTCCAGCAGCAGCAGCAACAGCAGCAGCAGATGAGCCTATCAAATCGCAGTTGGCATGGCCAAGCTGCAGAAGGGTTCCTGAAAAGTGCTGGAACGACACTGACTTTGAGCTGTGAGCAGTTCTCTGCCAAACATGCAGGCAGCTATGGCAATCCTGCAGCTTGCTCTTCAATACCAGGAGAGAGCATCCAGAACGGAACTCAGCCTAAAGAACTAGAGGAACTACAGTGCCAAGCATCTGCCTGCTCACAAGATAGCAGAATAGGTAAGCCTGTGGCTCATTTGTACCAGGAAGTTCTCTCTAAACAGCACACTCAGCTTAACAAAGACATTCATTTGAGTCACGTGACTTCTACAAAGCCAAAGCGATCTTTTGTAGAATCTAATGTCTGAATAATGCTAGCCATTTTATTACAAGCTAATAGTGATGAACCATCTCCCTGGTTGTTAAACTTAGTGCATAGTAGCATATAAGTTACTGATATTAATCACTAATATTTTACAGGGTGCATAACAGAAACCAGATCATCCAGCCACTTCTTTAACGCTAAGACTGTCCACAGCATGCCTGTGACTATTAATCAAGAGATGAGTGGCCACCATAGAGTTAAGAAGCTATTTGTTTATGTAGGAGAATATGTTTTTTCTAAGAGAGGATTTAAACAGGCTTGCCTGCTTAACTAGACTGGTCAGTAAATCAAGCTGAGTCCTTTTGAGAAAGGCAAATACAATTATT
This sequence comes from Podarcis vaucheri, assembly GCF_965113315.1. Classification (NCBI taxonomy): domain Eukaryota; kingdom Metazoa; phylum Chordata; class Lepidosauria; order Squamata; family Lacertidae; genus Podarcis; species Podarcis vaucheri. The sequence goes on from NC_138759.1 coordinate 109,228,745, forward strand.
TTGTACAGCCATGTATATCTGTTACTGCTTAAAATGAATTAATTCCTGCAAGGTGGTGGGATCCACAGAACATCCAAATCTGCCCATGAATGTTCTTTATCAGGAAGATTTAGTAGTAGTATTCCAGTTTCATAAGGATTCAGGTGTAAACCTATCACCTCTGTGCAAATCACTCAGCAGCCAATGTGCAACTGACTTTCATTACTGCAATTTAGGAGGTAAATTACAGGATATTTTGCATGAATTTTGTCCAACATCCTGGTTATTGCACTGAGTATATAATTATGACATGTTAACAACATATAACAGCACTTTACATAGTTTATTCAAACACCTTTTGAGGTGCTATGTCAGTACAAGATGGAGGATAAAGAGGAATACAAGCTTTGCTAGCGTTTTTACAGAACACTCAACAAATGTCTGAGGAGTATAATAAGCATGTGCATTTACTTTATAGGAACGACATCTAATACTTTCCTCAGTGTTTCACAGTGGAAAAGCTTTTTTTTCAATTTCAAGGATGTTTTCAAGATGGGTAGTAAGGACATTCCTGTGAGGTTGGAGTTATACAAGCTTGGAGTATTCTGTTGCCCTTTAACAGTGATTTCCATGTGTACAGTATGTAGGTACATTATAACAGCATTCTTGTGTGATTTTTTTAAAAAACTCGCAATTTAAAAAATGAATTGTTATTCTCTAGCTTATTTATTGTTTATCTTGGTATTTGTACAATCTTATTTTATTCTCTTGTTCTGTAGATCTATTTTTTTGCACAGCTACTGTATTTTCCCATATGAAATAAAAGACTATTAATATAATTTCTGGTTGGGTAGTATACATACCCTTTCACTGATCTCTACCTTCTCCAGCTGTTGTGCCAGTCAGTCATCACTAATGCAACTTCAATAAGGTTTTGGTAGGAAACCACCTGACCCTCCAAATGTTCCATCATCTACAGTCAGCATGGCTAACAGTCAAGTATCATGGGAGTTGGAGTGCAACAGCATCTGAAGACCTGTACACCCTTATTCTATGGGTACCTCTCTGCACCAAAGGTATATCATAAAAAGTTATTGACATGTCCAAATACTACTGTTAACAATGCTGGCTCTCCAGAAGTCCTCACTGGGTACCTACTACATACACATGGCTGCATCTTCAAGCCCCTTGGAGTATTTATGAACATCAGAATTGTACAAAATAGCACTGAAGATGATGTGCTTATTTAATTAGCCTTAGTTTGAGAAGTTTGCCATTTAGTTCTTGGACCATGCTTCACTGAATATAATAGTCAACTGCTAATTAAGGAAGCATGATGTCAATGTTGGCTCCTAGCCAAAGTGATCCTGCCATTCACTGCTGACCAGTACCCATGCCACATCTAATCAGGGCATGCAAACTCTTCAGCCTTTTCATCCTTTATACTAAGCCCTACAGTGCTCCGTATACTTAGCTGTATGCTCCCAAATTAAACTTTTGTTGACAAAGTTCTTTACATATTTTTAAATGATACAGACAAGAGCCTATGAAAGGTCATTTTAAAAATGATTTCTTCCAATAATTCTCATTAGACCCCAAAATGAAATACTTAATTGTTGCAGTAGCATAATTTCTAAATTATATTTAATTTATTACTGAACATAATCCAGCATACGCTTGGCTCTCCTACTGAAATTAATGGGACACGCAATGCTGTGCATGTGGATGTCCCACATGCATGTCATTAAGTATCAATGGAAGTTACTACATAAATACATAAAATTTCAACTTTAACTTGATCATGCTTAACATAAAAAACATAACTTATAGATGCAAGTATAAATCATGTTAGGTAGCAATTTGAATTCTGATCAGATTCAATCAAGGGGCTGAATTTATACAGAGGTACAGTGAGAGACCACAGCACAAAGATGTTTACTGTTGTATTCACCTACCTTCAGCTTCATTCCCACTTATTTGAAAGACCAATCATACTGTTTAGGGAGACTGTTTTTCATTATATTTTGGCTGAGTTTCCAACCAGCGATTGATAGCCATTTTCAAAGTTCTGTTTGGGGTAAGTATAAGTCTCTGAAGAGGGAGATTTGTCATGGGACTGGAATGCCTTTTTTCAGTGATCCACTTTTCCATTGCTTCCTTCTCATAGGAATAGCCATCTGAAAAGAGAATTACAAACTTTACTGGAAAAGGGTATATGCATGCATGCATGCCCTACAAAAAACAAAAAAACCTTATAGACATTCTAGAAAATTGCCTTGGCAGAATACAGAGTTAAAAGGCCGATATGTAATTGGGCTGGGCAACGTTGGTGCCCAAAACCTTGGAGAGCTACTGCCAGTTGCAGAAGACTGGAGAAAACCCTTTTCCCCTTTTCAGCACAAGGGCTGCATTACAATTTGGCTCACCATTCAGGGACTGCATGCCTGCAGTGGCTAGGGCCAACCCTCACATGCATCCAGACTCTTGCCTCTCCTCATGCAGGAATTAGACTTTTTTAAAAAGCATCAGAACTTTTTTCAAGCTTAAGTACCAGAAGGGTGATCTTTGTGGGCAAGGTGGTAGTGCATATGGAGGAAGCTGCAATCCTCACATAACAATTAGGCTTTCAGTGGAAGGCTTTCTTCCAAGTCAATTGCTGCACAGGAAGGGGGTTTTGTAGCAGAAGTATTGGAGAACATAAGGCAAGAGATGATCTTCCCCTAGCTACAACCCCCAGCAACAGGCCTTACAAAGCTTCTATTCACACCCACAGTGGTTTTGAAAAATCAAATCTTAATTACTGCAGGAAAAGAGCTAATAGGGAAGCCCTGCAGGCTGATAATTCTCCACCTCTGCAGTAGAGTATCCTGGGCTAGTTGGAGCCCGTGGTTGTTACTGCATGAACATTGGAAGCTATTTCGTGCAGTGAAAACGACACTTGGGTCTATCTGCTTGAACATACAGTAAATTAGATTGCCAATATTGTACCCTCCAGATTGTTGTAGTCCAGGGATTTCCACCTTTCAAGAGACTGCGATGTACCACCACTATAAAAACACTGGCAGTGATCTACCCATTACATTGACCAAAGTTGTTGAGCTTTTTTTTTGGGGGGGGGGGAGGATCACACAATCGACCAAGAACAGCATCACCCAATCACCAGGTATGATGGAAGCTGTAGTTCCCAGCACTGGGAGGGAACCAAGTTGGCTATTGTAAACAATGTAAGCATGAATACAGAACTCCCTCAACCGTATTTCCAACATTAGACAGAGGCACACTTGAAATCACCACAGCATGTACATTCAATATGGCACTGGAGCTCTTTGCAACTCTGATGTTTTTGCAAATACTTCTCCAAGTCACAATTCTTGTAAAGTGGACCCCACTCCTTATTCTTGCCTCCTTTCTATTGTCTCAATTACAGTAGTACCTCGGGGTTACAGACGCTTCAGATTACAGACTCCGCTAACCCAGAAATAGTACCTCGGGTTAAGAACTTGTGTGGCGGTGGCAGCAGCAGCAGCAGCAGCGGGAGGCCCCATTAGCTAAAGTGGTACCTCAGGTTAAGAACAGTTTCAGGTTAAGAACGGACCTCCAGAACGAATTAAGTTCTTAACCTGAGGTACCACTGTATAGGTAAAATTTAGATTTTTTCATTTTGCATATGAGACACTATACTGCAAAGCGATATGAATGCTATTTTATAAGATCAATAACTAGATACATTTACACCCATAGTTTATGTTGCCTGAACCATGATTGCAATTGTACTCCTCATAGGGGTTACAATTAAAATAAAAAGATAAGACTGAACACTGTTTTCTGTTGGTAGAGAAAAACATTCTCCCACCAACCTTCTCCAAACATTTGCTGACTGAAAGCTGGGATTCTATGCACATCTATTATATTACTTATTTTAATATGAGCTTTAAAATTGGTTTCCCAAAGTTCATCACAAAGCTGTCAAAAGAATCCTCAGAGCTGCTGTGCAAGGTCCCTTGTGCCCATTGCCTTTCATGTATAAAACAGAAGCACCGAAACAGTGACGTGACTAGGCAGTAAATTGCCATTGACAATCTGCATTTTAATAGCCCTCATTCAATACTGATGCTTTTTTTTTAAAAAAAAGTATGCATTGCCATTTTATTGTAAAAGCCATTGTTTACTTCTGCTTAAGTCGCATACAGTTTCCCCAGAAGCATGAACATAGTTTTATTTGGACATTCGCTGAGCACTCATAAAAAAATATGTTTTGGTTGCCTTTACCTCTTCCTTTTTGAAATAAGAGGAAGAAATGAATCACAATATTTGCATTTAGCACTTTCCAGCATAAGATTGATATCAACGTGAGAAAATGTAAGAGGCACTAAAATATTAATCAAACATTTACTGTAATATCTAATGAATTTTGTAACAGTGAGTACTTCCCATTGTGTGAGAAATGAAAGGTGACAACGGGGAAAGCAGGCGTGTATGGAAGAGTTCACATTTATGCTTTCAAACAGTAGCAGCCTGCTTCACTTCTATACCTTTATTTCCCACAACTACTTTTTTTTTGGGGGGGGGGCAACAAAACTATTGCCACTGTTCTTCTTTGCTGTTTGTAGCTGAGAGCAAAGTGGTAATTCATAAAACATTGCAAGATACCATGAAATATACTGCTCTGAAGCACTTACAGTAGCTAATTTTGCTCCCCAGAAGTAGCTATGACCTGAAGCATCTGTAGCCCGAAGTACCACTGTATATTACTAACAACCTCTTTCAGCCATCGAGATCTACCAGTGATCAAATTGCAACCTTACAGCAGCACAAGAATCCAGCATATGCACTCACTATAGTGCAATTCTCTATAGGTCAACTCAGAAGCAAGTCCAGTTGGGCTCAATTACACTCCAAAGCAAGTGGGTATGGGAACGCAGCTGAAGTGTTTGAACTAGACTTTGTAGCAGAAGAGTAAATGTCTTATTTTCTGTCCCATTATCCCCAAATATCGTTATATGATAGCCATTCAAATGAGAGCAATTGTGTTCTGTAGGGACTTGTAGTGGCACTTAGAAAATTTGAGCACATTATTCCTCTTTTCAATTTCACATGCAGCTCTACAATTGTTTTGTTACTATAAACTTCACAGCAATGAATTCTCTGAAACATTTTAAGATACGCCTTGTTGTATATCAGCATATCATCATAAATGTTTAGTTGCAAAACTAAACATAACTCATTGGGGCTGCCATTTTGTCTGGAAAGTAGATGGCAAAAACAGACAAAATGGCAGTGTCCCTGTGACATGTCTGTATCCAGCAAGCTGTTGACCATCTGAACAACTCCACTAGACGGTGTAGATAAAATGGCATTCTTGGGCACAGGGACTATACAAAGCCAGAAAGAGCCTGCATGCAAGACTTTGCTGTATTTACCAGAGGAAAGGTTTCCCTTGCTGCTTGGGGCAATGCTATAAAAATATTGAGCACTAAAAGTTTCCTGAGTAGTTTTATATCATAAAGATAAATTATTAATACCTGAGCCTTTTTATCTGAACTGAAATAATAAAAACATATAAATCACTTTCATCACACCTACCTGCAGCAATGACTGGCTCTCTCATAAGCTCCCTTGTTATGGGACATAGGAATTCATCAGGGATACCCAAACTGGCAGTTTTCATTTCAGTCCTCAGCTCCTCAATGTTACGCAATACTTTACTGCGAAGACCTAGCGATTCTGGAAAGGAATTCACAATAATGACCACTTTAGAGTCTTCTTGGTGCCACAATCAAACTTGAAAATGCTTATCTTATGCATATATTGCATAAAGCAATGGGTTCTCAAACTTTTCGCCCCCTGGATCACTTTAAAATCACTGGTGAACAATTTAATTATTTTCCTGCCTGTCATAGCAATTGTAATGCACTGTGCTAGATGCTGTAGGCTTTTAATTGTATTTTATTGTATTACAATTCAAATTGTAAGTGTTCTTTCCACAAATGTCATGGAGCACTTCTGGTATAAGTTCATCTCTTCTTTTTCTGTAACACTGAAAAAGTCTAAATGTACCAATTGTGATACCTGGGCACACATTGCCCCTTCTCTTTTTCTGTCATTCTCTGATGCACCTCATGTTCCCATAAATTAATTGTAGGGGAATAATGTAACTGCAAAGACTAAAAGCCTACTTGCAGATGGAAAATAAGACACCCCCCCAGATGATTTATTGCTGAAATATTGTAAGAGTGAATGTAGATACTGCAGCAACATAACACTATTTTCAACCAATATCATCCAGTGAAGAACCAGACAGGAGAGCCTTTTAAATCACATTGCAGTCAACTTCGGCAGCATAAACGTATTCAAGCAAATAAAAAACAAGACTGTTTCAAAGTTGTCATTACAACTCATTAGCAATGCTCAGAATTCAGTGAGGAAACTATTAACGAACTCCCAAACTGCTTAGATGCCCCACCACAATCATTATTATTTGAACCTTTTATTACCTTCTATGTGGATTCTCCTTCACATGTGCAAAAGAAGAACAGCTGGACTCATTAACTATGTTTGTACAGGAACTGATATTCTAGTGATGTTTTAGAAAGAAAGAAAATAACAGGTAGAAGGAGGTAGAGATAGTGGCTGGTGGGTGCATTAACATACCTTTCCTTATTTCTAATGTGTAACCACATTGAATTTGAATGAATGTGAAAATCCTGTACTTCATTTCCATGGCTTTTGCTGTCCTAATTTAACTAATGTTTATGTAGTTACATGGCAATTAGCTTAGAAGAGAGGCTGGTTCTATTTGCATGGTAATAAAAAATTGTTCCAAAGAAGTGTCAAAAACAATCAAACAGACTAATGAAATGCTATGTAAACCATCTGCTGGTCACCTTTTCAATTAAGAAAGAAAAAACTAATGTAACAGGACGAGCCCAGCCAAACATGTAGAAGTTACACATGTTTTATCTCTATATACTGTTGATTTTAAGAATCTTTTAACATCTTTAGAATTCTTGTTAAATAGTTTAAAACAGATATTTAATGCTTAATATTTTTGTAAACCACTTAGAGGTTTCCTTACAAGCGGTATATACTTTTTCTTATAAATAAAGTTAACTAAGCTAAAATGGTGCACCTTCTAGGCAGGTTAGACCACACGTGAATTTTAGCTTTTAGTTTCTCCACAGCATCTTGTCATTAGATGAGCTCAGGGAGCACCCGAGACAGCAGGATGTGTCCTGTTCTACCATGAAGCCAGGAGGCAGCTGGTCTGCACAACTCTGCTAATTTCCAAACACCACTAGAGTCCACAGAGGAGACTGCCTAATGCTTATGGCAGTCTATATTATATTGTTGTTTTGTAAACCACTTTGGAATCATTTATGTGGAAGGTGGCATATATGTGATTTAAAACAAATAATTTACACTATAACAATAGCTTTTTCATGTGGGGTAGAACTTAAATAATTGGATACTTCATTAAGCATCTGGTTGGGCAGAACACCATTCCCAACACACACACATATCTGTATCTTCCTGTGGTATATTCTACATTGTATTTATCACATTATGGGAAAGTCCATTAAGTAATATCTGCTATTGTCTTATTATGTTAATATTTTATGAATTATGGAGGACAGTGAGTTCTGCTAACTAAAATATTTTAAATTTTGTTTATCCAGTACATCACATAACTCGTCTCATTATGACATGCTCTGCCACATCTTCTATTATTTTCTTATTTGTAGCTTATAATTAGTTCTCAGTGGTGTCATTAAAAGTCCTAGTACTCAGGCAACAAGCTATTATGTTGATTTTTCCACAGTGGTAGTGTGTACGCTAGAGGTCAGCCCAGCTAGGGACTTCATCTTCAGTCTCACTGCTTTTAATTTTCATAGAAGCCAACTATCAGCATTATCTTATTAGTTTCAACTGATAAGCTTGGAAACTTTTGGCCTCCTTGAATAAATAAATGCACACAGAAGCAATTCCTCTTCCACTTCTTAAAAAAAGTTTGACACAGCATGTAATATGTTATGGGTTCCAACTTTTGGGTGACATACAGAAAGAAGGTAAGGATTAATAGTGAATTTTAAAGGCTAATGAGATCATTCATTCAAACAGCTTTGTGCTTCCCACTCAGGCAGTGGCTGTGCTGTGACACCACTACTAGGCAGAGCAAAAACCAGAGAGATAAGCAAGACCATTGAAAGGCTATATACACACATACATTTATAGCACTGAAGAAAAGGGCACATTAGAACAGTCTGGTAACTTGTGCCACCACCCTCATGTTCACGGCACAGTAGAAGTGAAAGCAACTTGCAATCATATAGGCCCATCCCCTGTCCCATCTAGCTGTCCCTTGCTGTTGGGGCCAATGGAAGTTGTTGTCCAACAATATGTGGAGGACAACAGGTTGAGGAAGGCTGTACCCTATGGCATAATTCTCCACGCATAATTTAATCTACTTCATAAAACTTAAAGAGTGAAAATGAAAGAACAGTGGAATATGGCAAAGGAACCCAATTCAAAACAGGTTATACAAGCAAGCAAAACAAATCATATGCTGCAGAGTAAGATGAAACTTAAGGGCCACAAGACTGGAGAATGTTCCTTGAACACTCTAGAGACAAAAGGGTGTTTGCAAATACAGATCTAATACTACAAACATGCATTCAGCTGTAGCTCACTGCTGCATATGCAAACCATGTTGAACTCAGTGTGTGTATATGAGGAATGGTCCTCAAAATATATATTCCATTCTTCTAAGATGAGTGGAAAACATTCTCCTCTCCCCTTGTAAATAGCCATACTCCCTTGGTGATAATCTGATGGGAGTCTGCATGATGGCAGTGGGCAAGACCAAAGCTGAAAATATGCAGGGTTGGAGCCATAAAGGTGGGGCCATTCCTTTTCTACTACAGTGGTACCTCTAGTTACTAACTTAATTCGTTCCAGAGGTCCGTTCTTAACCTGAAACTGTTCTTAACTAGAGGTGTTGTTAATGGGGCCTCTTGCTGCCGCTGCGCTGCCAGCACACGATTTTCATTCTCATCCTGGTTCTCAACTCGAGGTAACTCTTCCAGGTTAGCAGAGTTTGTAACCTGAGGAGTTTGTAACTCGAGGTACCACTGCACCTCCTTTCCTCTCTTTCTGCTACCCCACCTTGCCCTTGGTTTCTCCCATCACCACCCCACTCCTTGCCACTCACATGAAATTAGGGAAAGGGAAAAAATTCCTAGTTCTTCAGACAATCTCACTTAGTGGTAGGCCATTTAAAGCAAAACTATTTACGTTGACTCGGAAAAAGGTAATAGAGGGAATGAACTCCTACATTCATGAAGAAGCTAAAAGCCTCCTGACTGTGAGCTCTGTACTCATTTATTTGAATCAGTTTCTAATACTACAGCCTGGATAAGGTCAGTTTATATGGTCATTTCAAGAACAACAGAGCCACCGGAAACCAGGCAACAACTGTTTTGTGCAGGGGTTGCGTTCCCGACCCACACGCACATCAGTGGAGCACATGTAAGCCTCCCTCGTTCCCTTTTCTGGCCATTTCCAGGTTGTGGCAATGAGCACATGCATTGAACACACCTAAAACAGTAGTTGCCTGTATTGACTACAGCAGCCTTTCTCAACCTGTGGGTCCCCAGATGTTGTACTACAGCTCCCATTACCCCTAGCTAGCAAGGCCAGAGCTCAGGGATGATGGGAGTTGTAGTCCAACAACATCTGGGGACCCACAGGTTGAGAACCGCTGGATGAAAGGAAGAGCAGAGCCAGATAGCTCTGCCTCTTTTTACAGAAAGCACTAAACGTATGAAGTGGGCTGTGAATTGGTGTACTTGGGCTTAAGAGAGTCAAACCACTACTGCAGTACAAATTTACTTATTAAAATAACCCCACGTGGATAGCACAGCACAGAGTTATTGTGCAAGATTGATTCGTTGGCATATTTTTTAAAGAGAGGAGGGGGGGAAATTCTCTTTTTTGAGATCTCATGTTAACATGAAATTATAGTTATCGTTAGTAACAGGAAAACACCAAATGCAGTAGTGTGAAAATATATCTCTAGTACTGCCAAATAATTTTTCAAGAGTGATATTCACAAGATGAACAAACAGCATTAACCAACCTGGTTCCCACCCAGATATTTTGGAAACTCCCACCATCCCTGACTACTAGCCCTGAGAGTCCAACAGCATCTGCAGGGCACTATGTTGGGGAAGGCTAGCACAAAAATCCTAAAAGTATTAACAAATATTTATCTTAACAGTCTTACCAATTTTTAAATCATCAGCCAAGCTCTCTTTTGTAAGATTAAGAAGTTCTTTCCCATCAATGTTGTTCCTTTTGAAAATCTCAACTACGTCTTGTAAGCCATGTGTGCATAGCCAAGATGAAACCTCTTCTTCTGACCAACTCTCTGCAAATATCTTTGGCTCCTCTATTGCTGACCTTTCTGGAGCAAATCAAAGGAAGATTTTATACAAGAAGAACATATTTCAGGTGAAACAGCCCAGCCTTTAAACGTTGCTCTAAACCTTGACTCTCAGTGTACATTTACAAGTTTTAGAAAGTATTACATAGTGTCCTTGACTTGCTAGAAGACAAATGCTGCTTTATTTTAAAAGGGCATAGGATGTCAATCAAATCAACCAAAGGCCTGGTTAAAAAGGAACGTTTCTGCCTAGCGCCTAAAGGTGTATAATGAAGGCGCCAGGCGAACTTCCCTGGGGAGAGCATTCCCCAGACGGGGAGCCGCTGCAGAAAAGGCCCGGTCTTGTGTTGCCACCCTCCGGACCTCTTGAGGAGGCACATGAGGAAGGGCCTCAGAAGATGATTGCAGGGTTTGGGTAGGTTCATATGGAAAGAGGTGCTCCTTGAGGTATTGTGGTCCTCAGCCATCTAAGGCTTTATAGGTCAAAACCAGCACTTTGAATTGGGCCCAGAAACTAACTGATAGCCAGTGGAGTTGAACCAGGATCAGTGTAATATGCTCAAACTGTCTTGCTCCGAGGAGCAACCTGACCGCTGAATTCTGCACTAGCTGAAGTTTCCAAACCTCCTTCAGAGGCAGCCCTACATATAACGCATTACAGTTATACTTGAATTGCACTGGCAATTTATTTAACATTTATAAGGATTTTCTGCAGTCTACATTTCTTGGACTTCAGCACCATGGAAAAGACCTGTCTTGTGACTTTGGAAAGCCATTGCCAGCCAAAGTAGTCTAGTCAAGATGGACCAATTATCAGACTCAATATAAGTTTATTTACATTTCATATAGATTGTATCTAAACAAATGGTGATGTAAAGTTTATAAAGCACACGACAAAAGCATTCCTTTACTAACCTTTCAGATGTTGATTTGGTTCAAACTGCCAGATGTTCACAGATTTATCCATTGACCCCGTAGCAAACAGTGGCATATCTGGTGCAAAGGCACAAGTTGTAACATATCTAGAAATAAAAGTAGCTTGTTAGATACACTTCACATTTTACATATCACATTTTTAAAAAAAACATTTTTACCAACCACCAAAACAACAAACAGTGAAACAAACAGTGAAACCCTCCCCCTCCCAGGCAGCTGATACATTGGGTATACATAATCAATAATAACATATTCAAATCAACTGTATGTACAATTCCATATACCTTAACATTCCTCCCTCCACAATTTTAACTATTCACCTTGACTAATATAATGAAAACTGTTACGCTAATATCCTACCTGGTATGCTGAGTCAAAATGTGTAAGATGTTCCCAGTGTTCTGCCAACAACAAAATATTGTGTATGTTAAGACAAACAAAAATACAACTATAACCAATAATCTAAATTTCTACTGGAAAATGTCTACTGCAAGTTTCACAATCCAAAAAGGACAGATGTAAGGAATGTATTTACAGATGTTTACAACTAAGGACAAACTAAGGTAGTTTGAAAAAATTTCCTGGAATTACAATAGAATCATTAGCTGTGGCAGAAGAAATTTTTTTATAAATGCAAAGACATCCCTCATTTTCCCACTTAAGAATTCTACCACTTAATATTACAAATGAACTGATCATTTAACATTTTATTTTATTTTATCACTGAAGATTATTTATCTAGAATTAAGCCACACATGAGAAAAAGCAGGAACTGGTACATTAATAGAATTATGCTACAGAATAAAGACCTTGTGGTTAGCATACTTGGCCACTAGATGCTACCCTTCACAAACATATCTAACATTGTTTTATAATAATTACCTTCCTCGTAATAACAATAGTATCTCTAAGCAGTATTTTCAGAAGTCACAAGATTCAGTTCCCAAAAGAAACATAGGACATATACCTCCCTAAGTGATGCCTTCACATATTTTTTAACCATAAAGGTTTATGGCACAATAAATCTGTGAGTCTAAGTTGCTACATATGCCAACATTATTTTTGTAACAGACTAATGAACATACCCTCCTAAACAAGTGTGGGGAACGTTTTTGACCAGGCAAGCCAATTTTTTATCTTCCTCTAACCCACAGAGATCAACTTTGATAGGCGGTCTCCCATTTGTCAATCACCTGATGCTATGATGGCATCAGGTGACTGATAGATGGGTAGTCCCACCTGTCAAAGTTGGCCTATGGGGAAAGTGGTTGCTTCACATGCTAGTGAAGCAGCACCCAGCAGAATTGAACCCTCCACTCACCAGTTTAATGCACCTGGCTGCAGGGATCTGCTTTGCCACCATATTCTCTGCAAAGGAATGCACTGGTGAAGCAGATCCCAGCATAATTGAATTGCTGGGTGCTAGGGTAATATTCCCCAATTAAGACCAAATCTTAATTGCTACTCATTGTTTGTTTCTCTCCAATTCTGATTCTAAACCATGAGCCCAAGGTCAGACAACACAATAACTCAAGACTGTGGCTTGTTATGTCCAGAGCAAGGCAGTAGAAGTTTAAAATTATGATTTAATGTGACATGTGAACTAGTAAAGAAAAAAAAGGGGGGAGAGGTATTTCCTTCTCCAACTCCATCTTTCCAAGTGTTGATTGGATTATAAGATACTTGGGAGCCCAGCTCTATGGAAAGCACATGAAAAAATCAGGTGCCTCACTTGAATTTCTTTGGGTCAAGATTATTACAAGAAGTGCCTTTAGCATATTTATTGTTCAGGTTCAAACAAAATTATGAAATAAAAACCTGAAATTACATCCTGATAATTTTCAGATGTTGATACGCTGGTGCACAATAGCACCATTTACTATGCTGACTTTAAGATGTAAACAAGGCAGTGAGCTATTACTGTAATTTAAACATTTTATTATGTTTGCTTAGCTTCTCAAAATGAATAATAAAAATGTGTTAACAGTCCAACCCTATGCCCTGTTTTGTCTCCAAGAGTAAAGCCTCCATCTAATTGCAAGAAGTCCTGCATCACTGAAAAAGCTCACAATTCCTTTACTACATTGCTATTCTTGCAAAATTATGATTAATATCTTACATACTTACAGTTTCAAAAATCATTACTGATTTGTCCACAGATCTAGGAAGAAATAAATTAAATTGTGTATATGTAAGAGAAATGTAAATGAAATACAGCAACATTTGCCTTGCAACAGAGACAAGCAACAGTTTTATATGCAGCTTTTACGTGTACCAACTCAGTAAGTTGCAATGCTAGCACTCATATTAGAACTCACTGTGGTACTCAAGACAGTGATTCAGGTTTTTTTCACCTTATGCTAACATATGGAGTTCTGTCTTCCTTTGAAACTTCAAGAAAATGAAAAAAGGCTGGTAGAATAAGAACGGTGTTGGGAACAAGCTGTTCTAAATGCCAATGCCTTAAGGATCCAACTGAGTATCTAATAATCAGCAAAGCATAATCACCTCTGCTACACAAAGCAACAACATTTCCCAAATGCTTTTGCCTATTCAACTTCACATTTAGCCTTATATTCTGGATAGCTTTGACCTGATCCTCAGTTGAAGAGGAGTAGTGAAAGATCTGCCTGTGTTCCAAATTTTGGCAAAAGCAACTCAATATACTACAGAATGTCTCATAATAGGAATTCACCGTGTGCAGAACTACTGCATAGAGAATGATGTTTCATCATGAATGGATGTGATTTGATAAAGAATCCACTACCTACAGCTCGAAAAATTTGCTTAAGGCAAATATCATCCCATGTAGCTCAAGCAGCAAGGTCGACTGAATTCACGTTTCACTAAATTTCAGTTTAGCATGATGTGCAAGAGCCACAGCCCTCCCCACTCCCATGACTGCGAGTTTAGCAGCTTTTTGTTTTTCATTTTGTTTCATTGTGGTTTGCCATGTTGTCCGGAGCAACCAACTGTGGTTAACAGTATGGTTAACATTAAACAAGTCAACTTCGAAGATAGCTTGTTGAAAGTAAGCAAAGTTACTGCTAACCACAACTGTGGATCCACTTCTAAATTCCTCCTTTCAATTGCAGATTGGCAGAGAGAGTGCATGAGTCTGAGACTGGCTGCAGCCAACACAACGTATTTTAAGTGTGACGTGCAAATGTGGCCTTTAGCTTCAGAAAAAATGTGGCATTTGTATGTATATTTTAGCTTACAAACCTTTTAATAAGTGTAGGGGAATTGGCCCATTATGGGTTGTGAGGGCAGTATAAATGCTACACATTGAGAATGGCAAGTTCCATTATTTTAAATAGTGTATGTCCTGAAAATGTGGCACATGTTAAAATGAACTGCGCTCAGGGACTCCATGCAGACCCCTACATTTTCATAAAGTGATACTGTAGCCATTAAGACATCACATATAGGCTCATCTTCATTAATTTGGAATGGATTTTAAATTATATAGGAAGGATCTATATAATTACAGACACAAATAAAGAAAACAAGTAAACAGAGCACAACGAATGTAAAACTGAATCATAAGAATGAAGCAAATATTCTTACCCAGAGACTAAAATCTGTCCATCGCAGGAAAATGCACAAGCCAGAACTGGGGCAGTGTGTCCTTTTAACGTATATTTACATTTCAGTTCAAGGCCTGTACATTCAAAAATGAACATAATTTTAAAATTAAAATTTGGAAAGGTCATTTGATACTACCATTCTCCCAGCCTTCAAATATGAAACTACTTAAAATTATGACAGCTTGGCTATGTTCTGTGTCTTGACCCACATACCTGGACAAGCAACAAGTTTCCCCTCTAGGAAGGAAACAGTACATTTTAAGAAGGCAGCCTTTTATTCCAACTTTAATACCAGATTTCATTCACCCAAAAGGACCTGACACCCCTATGAAGTAGGACAGGGGGAACAAATAGAGGCACACATATGTGCTGGCCTGGCAGTCTAACCCCACACCATAGGGGAAATGCTAGCAGGAACCTAAAATGATGGTTCCTCATTAACAAAAATTATGTTATTTAATTATCCAGAATTAATGGCTGAGGTACATTAGCATGTTCTAGGGCTGGTTTAGTACACACAGAGAGGGGGCATGTTCATCGCCTAAGGAAATATGACATATCCAG
Organism: Podarcis vaucheri; assembly: GCF_965113315.1. Lineage (NCBI taxonomy): Eukaryota > Metazoa > Chordata > Lepidosauria > Squamata > Lacertidae > Podarcis > Podarcis vaucheri. The sequence continues at coordinate 109,244,255 of NC_138759.1, forward strand.
AAGACATGCGAGAGCTTTATTATGCCTGTAACACTTCACATTTTCCATTAAAAAGGTAGCTAGACAATTTGTAAAGGCCATTATTTGTGACTAAGGTCTCACAAGTTTGCACAGTATCACAGAGTATACAAAGATTCACTCAAGTGGGTTTTACTATTACAGTGGTTTTGCTTGGAACAATATTTATTTCACTGTATCCATAGTTTAAAGACTGAGGAATACACAATATTCAGATATTTATTTCTAGGGGAAAACACTGTAAAAGCCCACATCAAAGGTCTTGAAACAGTAAAATTTAATAGTCTCCCACATTGCAATTCTAGAAACTACTAACACTGTTCACTAAATTACTGTGGAATATTTTATTGCTTCATGTTTTAAAGCCACAAGACACCCAGTTTTATGGTATGAAAATCATATTGTGCTATCAGAATATTAACAATATGCAAATATTTGCAGAGCATAGTACATTTCAGTATGCTGGAAGAAAAGAAAGCAGGAACGTATGGGATATATGGGGCAGACTGCAAAGCTACATTAGAAACAACCCAAACAATCCTTTGTTTAGAAGAATGTGTTTCAATATATTGCACAAAGCCATTCAAATCTTTGCTTCAAGAACTTCCTGGCTTTCCAGTGTGTTATGACAATATTTATGCTCTTCAGCATAGCTTTTATATGTAAACCATGGTTATACACATGCTATAAATCTAATGTTTATGCAACATATAAAAAGCTGTTTTAGTATATGAAAACATATTGAAGAAAGCTTTTTAGACTCAAATTATCTTCATACAATATGAAACAACAGAATAGACATTGTGCACTGAACAATGACTATTATGCTACTCAATCAGTCATTGTACACGGTGCAGCATTAAGACACAGCTTTAGAAAAGACCTCCTTGTTTTTAACCTGCTGTCCCTGTTTTACTGTTTTATTGCTCCTTACTGCTTTCGGTGTATGATATTATTTTGTACCTTTATATCACTGTAAGCTGCCCTGAGCGCTGTGGCTACAGTGGAAGGGTGTTGAGTACAGTAGAAGGAAACTCCCTTTACTTAAGGAAATGTATACTTAGCATTGGGGTTTTTTCCAGGTAAACAGCCAGAATTGTAACCTGCAATCCATGCTGGATGAATTGGGGAGTGGGCTCCACCAACATAGAGGACCCTGCTGTACCCGCTAAAAGTGTGGTAGTAATCAATCACAGTAAGGCTCCCAAATGGGACATTATGGGGGAAGCAATGGAGCTGCTGAACCCAAAGCCAGCTTGTTTCCTGAAGAGGGGCATAATATGGCTGCTCCCCCTCCACTTGCTGGAATGAGAAGCAGGGCTTCAGATACCGAGTCACACCTCAGTTCCATCCAAGTACTCCCAGTCAGTGCTTCAATTGCTCCTAGGGCACTCATTGTTCACTAGAAAGTGACTTTCCATTGTTTGGGAAGTGCCCTTTCTTTCCTTTTTGCTTTGTGCGTATAGTAGCCTCCATCATAACTCTAATTACAGAGCCAAAGTCACCTGTGGCTACCCTACACTAAGCAGGGAGTTGGACTAGAGTTCCTTCAAGGTCCCTTCCAATGCTCTCATTCTATGTGGATGGTACTGGTTGCCAGTTGGATACTTGTAACTAGGAATGTTAGCTTCATTTGCATTGATGGCATGCATCTATTCCACTCAGACAGACAAATTTGTAACTCAGGTCAGCTACTGAGATGCAAGTCTGTGGTGAAGCTAGAACTAACCACAGGATACCGTACCATATCAATGTTGCCTAATGGCATGGCTCTTAATAGCAGTAATTTCCCAGCATTTTGGCGCTTGAGTGAACATGGAAATCCCATAACACAGCATGTTAAACTGATATTTTTTGTTAACTGAATATTTCTTACTGTTTGAGCAGAAAACAATTTAAAAGCAAAACAGTATGAAAGCTAGCAATTTAGTGTAAGAAGATTAATATTATTGTTATTATTATTATACATACCTGTATGATCAGCGAGTGAAATAAGCCATATCTTAATTGTGCTGTCCTGACCAGAAGATGCCATTAGGAAATAGTTAACATCTTGCTTATTACCTGATTAAATATATATATATATTTTAAAATGTATTAGAAACATAGCAAAGCAAGCAAGATTTCATTTTTTTAAAAAAATGTCTACATGTAAATTGGACATACACAATTAGAATTTCTTTAAAATGTTTCCTAGGTATTAATAAAAAATATGTTCTAAAACTTCTATATATATGTACCATTACTATGATCCTAAAGTCTGTAGTCAAATAAAAACATGCTCTTAGAAAACTGTATATGAAGAGGCAAAGGGCGGTAATCTGTATGGAGACTATGGAGAGTTCCTTTGTTGTGCCCAATTCAAGTCATGCCAACTGCTTGCCCATAATAATGTGGGCTCAGCATATCTTCAGAAACTTCACCCATATAACTTCCCAGCCCCCACACATACACTATTAACACTGCACAGAAATGGACATACCAGTACTACATGGTAAGGAACAAGTAGATGTCATTCAGCCCAATCCTAACCATTGTCACTTAGAAATAACTTCTGGTTTTAATGAGGCTTGGTTCTATATATGCATGATTCCTACAGTTTCTGAGAATCTGAAGTTACAGAAGCCAGTGCAACTGAGGACTGCCATCAACTGGGAGGATTGCCTGGAAGGAAAGCAGAGCTGCCTACAGCAAAGGGTTTTTGCAATAGCCCTATAGCTACTGTAGAAAAATAGGTCTGGAGAACACAATGAGTGGCATTCAACTAAGGTTGATTCGGAGTAGACCAGTTGAAATTAACAGACTTCCTTTGTCACGTTCATTAATTTCAATGATCCTCTTCTGAGTAAAACTTAGTTGGGTACCACTCAGTAGTTTCAGTGTGGTGGGATGGGAATCACCTCTGTAGGTTAAAATGTCCCAGGAATTTATACAGAGTTGCAACTAGAGAGAGATTACCGTTTATTTTTAAATATTCCTCAGAAAGTCTGTAATACAAACAGGCTTCATTCCAGTAATCCCCCATGGGAAATAACTCTTAGCTTCAAAACAAATTAGAAAGCAGCTAAAACTGGGATGTTTAGGCTATATTATGCACACTTTTCATTATCAGTACTCAAATTGCTGTGACTAGCCCTATTCTGCAGATTTTCTTGTCACTTCTGGAATCAATTTGCAACCCACCCTTTCTTCACTTCTGATTTTTTTCAGAGGATATTTGACCATAAACAAAACAGGGTTTCACAAGTGAACCACAACACATTTGACATGAAAAGAAGAAAGTGTTATTTATAGAACACATTAAATTCTAAAAAGCCAATTAGTAAACAACTGCAGGGAAAGGAGAAGATTTGCTGTAGCTGCCAAGATGGAAAAATGAAGAATAGCTTTTAGTAGTTTTCCCAAAAGGTGAGAAAAACACATCTCTAGTGAGTGCATCACTGTCAAAATCAAAGGCCAAAATATATATAATGACTGTATAGACGTCAAGCAAAAAGCAAGAAATTCCTATCAACAGAAAATGGAGTTCCAAGAGAAAATTGTCTTGAATAAATCTGTCTATTATTATACAGGGATTCTTAGCTACAATAAAAATAATAAATCAGATATTTACAACACAAGTCTTCAAATAAATATAATGAAACATGATAAAGATCATTTAACTGACTTAGAGAACAGTCAAATGGATATGGTACCAATTGGAAGGAAATAAACTACAGTTCTAGAGCTGTACCATGGTTTCATGCCAATCATGTGCATGTCAGTGGATGCTGGATCACACAGATCCAAGGCTGCCTCTCCTCCACTACCACCACCACCACCAGAAACCTGATGGTAGTATATCTAGGCCTACAGAGCTTTCTGTGGATCAACTAGGGGACATCATGTAGCATAAATGCCTTTCTGTTGAATGCCCTCCCTCTTCAGTAGCAGAGCAGGATTTGCACTGCCATTACAACTGCAGACTTACTATAGCTTCCCAAATAGTATTTTAAAGCAATTAAAATATTCATCTTCTAGGAAAGATAGTTGGGTAGAATATGTACTTAACATAATTTAAATACTATGGGGAAACTGTCTAAATTGAAAATAATATAAAAGAATTATCTTTGTATTACGTTGAATCAAAAGTTTAAATACAAGTTCAGTTTTGTGGGTTGTATTCTAAGTAGCATTTTGCGCAACTTCCACTCACACAATAGAACTTTCCCCCCTTATCCTCTCCCTAGATATGCATATCCTCCAACATTTCCCTGATGAAAAGAGGGATGTCCTATTAAATAATAAAGAATATATTATTATCATCATCATCATCCCACCCATCTGACTGGGTTGCCCCAGCCGCTCTGGGCAGTTTCCAACATATATAAAAACATAATAATACATTAAACATTAAAAAAAAACTTCTCTATACAGGGCTTCTAAAGATTGCATAGTTACTTATCTGCTTGGCTTGGGGGTTGCATAACTCTATACCCACAAGCATTTCTCTGATGAAAATAGGGACCTCCTAAGGAAAGGCAGGACATGTAAATCCGGGACTGTCCCTGGAAAATAGGAACACTTGGGGGTCTGGATATGTTCTGGGGTTTCCAACTCTCTGGAACAGATTTGAGGGTGGTACACAGTGTGCATGCAGGGAAGAGGGGGAAGTCCCATTGCACAAGCAGATCTCATTCTGCTTGTGCATTTATTTACTTGAATAACACCTTATATGTTTTTAGCACATTGATAACCACTGCATTTATGAAATTAATAACTGGTAAATATGCCAACAATTCTATTTGCATTATTTTAGATTGTAAGAACAACTATAAAACTTTACATGATGACAAAAGCAACCCTTTGTAAAATAACAGAATATCAAAGCTGAAATCTGATGCGAACTAGCTGGAAGTATATCCCACAGATGCAATGAGACTAAAGGCCAAACTAGATCGAATAATACTTTTATTTAATCCTGGGTGAGGGGAGCAATTTGCATTAGGACTACAACACATGATGAGCGGAGGCTTATTCCTTTCCTCACAATTTATGCAACACACACAAAAGTAGTTGCTCAGAGCTGGGTCAGGCAGCAGCCTGATCCAATGCCTTGAGAACAGGCAGATTCATTTCATTGCTATATAAAAGCACTGTCTCCAGTCTTCCCAACAAGAAGGAGGAAGGGGTGTAATCTAGACAGGGTCCACTTTACACCAATTTACCACCATTTCAATATGATCTAAAACAGGATATAAGCAAACTTCACTTATAGTAATTTCAATTTCTATGTTAGATCCCATGATAAACTGCCAACATTTTTAAACAGTAATAGTATGAATATTGAAGTAGAAACTAATGAAGCGTTCTCAAGGTTCAAATCAGATGGGAGATTAAGGAATTCACCTTAAAATATCTTAAACATCATATAGTTTATGATTTTCTATTGCTTTGTTCTACGTAACATCCACTACAGAAAACAGAACCTTTAAGATTTCCAGAATGTTGCAACCAGGCATCCTTACATCCACACTCTTCTATGCCAATGCCTCATCTCAGTGTTTGTTTTTGTAAGGCTTCTAAAAGGGTACACACAACTTTGTGTTGTCCCCTTTCAGCTAAACTTTACACTGAGTATTAAGGAGTATTCAGGGAGAATCCAGATTGTACCACACTTTTTTGTGTACAGACTGGGCACAGTACCTGTTATTTTTATTTTTAAAAAGCCCCAAGGAGGTTGGTATCCACTCTAATCCCTGAAAGCCTGGCTCACAATGAACACTTGAAGAGTTTCTCCATCACCCACCCTCTCTATCAGGCAAAGGTAAACTCGGCCCTCCAGATGTTTTTTTTGGGACTTCAACTCCCATCATCCCTAGCTAACAGGACCAGTGGTCAGGGATGATGGGAATAGTAGTCTCAAAATGTCTGGAGGGTCAGGTTTGCCTATGCCTGTTCTCTAGTATAGTTAAATCTCTGTATTCTTCTCTCTCTCTTTTCCTAGGTTCTTTGATTTATTAACCTAATCCTCTGTGCTACCCCTCACATTGCCCAAACCACAGAATGACACTTACTGTAGTCTTAAACATGAGTATATTCAGGATCACTTAATACAGGTAAAGTTATGGCTAAAATAAGTGTTTGTAAATAAAACACATTGGTGAAAATTCCAATTAAAAAACAAAAAAGACCAAGCAAGATTCAAGTCAACTTATTCCTGCATTAACTTCAAGTTCTATCACGGCACTACAGCTTGCAGCATTTTTTAAAATATGGCAGATGGTATTCTTTTACAGAAGAGTATTTCAAAAAAATAAAAAAATAAAGGAAAGGTTCTAGCAATCATGAATTTCAATATGTTATTAATACCACAAAGGTACACAAAAGGTTCCAGTGTCAGGAGATGCCGCTTCTGTACTCTTGTGTCACTTAACCTCAATATACTAGTATACAATGTTGCAGCCTTCCAACACAAACACACACCTCTCAGAAGTAAGTTCAGTGGGCCTTACTCCCAAGCATGCCTACATAAGACTGCAATCAGGGAGAGCAATCTAAAATAGGGTTGCAGGGAGAACAAAATATGATGAATCGCCTTTCCTATGCCATGCTGGGCTCATGCCAGTAGGGCAGAAAGGGCAGCAGCATTTCCCCCTTTTTTATTCTGTTCCTCCCCCGCCCCCTTAAAGCAATTCCCTTCTCATTGGAATCTAAACTGTGCCAGCTACAGAGCTGGTATAATTTGTCCCTAGTTCCAGAAGCATGTTGGGGGATCGAGAGTTCTTCTAGCATGCCCTCAAAATGCCTCCTCTTCACATCCCCACTCTCCCCAATGTCTAAGATGCAACACCAAATAGGAACTGACTGCTGAACTCTCTGCATTCTGAGAGGAGACATGCTGTGTTTGATCTCTCTCTTTGTTGGGAGACATCTCTCTCCAGCCTCAGAGAGAGATCCAATGGATTCGCTGGCTTCTGGGATGCTCTCCCAGGAACCAGAGGACTGCAACATTAATGTTGAGATAAAGGTAAAGGTAAAGGTACCCCTGCCCGAACGGGCCAGTCTTGACAGACTCTGGGGTTTGTGCGCCCATCTCACATCTATTGGCCGGGGGCCAGCGCTGTCCGAAGACACTTCCGGGTCACGTGGCCAGCGTGACAACGCTGCTCTGGCGAGCCAGAGCCGCACACGGAACGCCGTTTACCTTCCCGCTGGTAAGCGGTACCTATTTATCTACTTGCCCCCGGGGGTGCTTTCGAACTGCTAGGTGGGCAGGCGCTGGGACCGAGCAGCGGGAGCGCACCCCGCCGCGGGGATTCGAACCGCCGACCTTTCGATCGGCAAGCCCTAGGCGCTGAGGCTTTAGCCCACAGCGCCACCCGCGTCCATAATGTTGAGATAGATGACACTAAACTTGAGCACTATGAGAAATTCCGTAAATTCTTAAAATAATTCTCCTTATCACATTCTTTCACAAAGAGCCTAGATGGTCCAGTTCTCCAGAGCTTCTCAGTCATCTCCTGCCTACCCCCATTATCATGCCTAGCAAAAGGGCAACTGAAGAGAAAGGAGGAAAATCTGAAGCATCAGTACTACAGGCCTCGATGATAAAACCAATTTGCATGAGAGGTAGGGCTGGAGGAGAGAAAATATATTAAAAGGATTTACTTAAATAGCAAGTTAACTAACCAGAAGCCAGCTTTGAAGAAAAGTCACAGCAGGTGACTCCAAGATCATGAGCTTTCTCATTATACAAGCACTTCATTGTCTCATCCCAAACAGTTAAATCTCCACATGATGATCCAGTCACAAAGAAACTTGCATCAGGAGCAAATGCACAGGCTACCAAAGAGCCATCTTTAACACTGCCAGATCTGAAAGACAAGAATAAAGGATCATGAATTTTGGAAGTGCAAATCACATAAAATATTACAAGCCTGATAAAGTAAGATAAGCATGAATTTAACCAATTCTGAAAAGGAGAATATAAACAATCTAATGCAAAGCAATTTTGCTGGCACCTCATGCACCTACAAAGGCACAGATAAATCATCTAACTACGAAATATCAAGACCTGCCTGTTGTCTATTTACTTGCAGTAGGGTATGGCTGTGTTTAGCTGCAACATTAAATTATGATTTAGTATTACAAGAATGAGCTTCGCTTAGCCTTGAGCTTGCTTCACCTTTCTTCTCTCCTCCTCAGGTACAGCTGGAAGGACCTTGGAAGCTTCAACTTCAGTTTTAAATCAACCAGTTTAGCATGTTGTCTGCTCCCTAGACTGTTTAATCCTGGCCTAAATGAGAAAAGCCAACTTTATAAACTATGGTTTGAAATTGTCCTCATTCAAGAAATCATACCTAAGACTAACTAAGGAGTCAGCTAACATAGCAATCTGTGGTTAATTAAACAAAAGGGAAAACTTCCTAATTCTTATTTGGACATGCATTAGAAGAGAAGGAGGAAGCATGCAAGTGTGAGGCTTACTGTGGGTTGTTCTCATAATGCTGAACCAAGGTTTATCATTATATCTAAACAAGACCACTGAATCACATGAGCTATAGAAGAAAGCTGATCATTCTTTAATATATTAATTGCGTAATAAAAACAGTTTCGAGCTAAATGCCAACTACATAAATGCATTATTCCAAAATGCAGAATTTCTAGCAATTTATATTTTAATGGGACCCATAAGCATCAGAAGGTACTGATACTTGTGGATTTAGAAACAAATTACAAGACACTATAGCATGAAAGCAGCTGAGGGGGACACCAAGGAATCCGAGATGGTTTTTGGATCTATACAGAACTTACACCTAACATATTAATAATAACTAAATCAAACTGGTGCTAAAAATTAGAAACACTTTCCCAAGTTCTGGCTCTGCTAGCCCTCACAAAAAACAAAAAAACCTGTTGCTCTGTGAATTTCAGTGTCTCATCAATAAACACAATGGGATGCTTATTGTAATTGTTCCGGTAGCGGATATCTAAATTGCTATTTAAGGAAAGTAAGTTATCACCATTTTTATTAACAACAGAAATTATACCGACTTCATCTTTACTACTGTATAATACAGTCTAATGGCTTCCTCCAAAGACAGAGAGGAATCTAAAAGTACTTTAAGAATGTAAAATTTGTGTGATGTCTGTCAAGTTCAGAGGTGACTCAACTCTGACCCTCCAGATGTTGTTGGACTACAGTGTGCATCATCCCTAACTATTGCCTAAGCTGGCTGTGGCTGAAAAGAGTTGTAGTCCAGCAACATCTGGAAGGCCACAGGTTAGCTACTCCTTTTCTAGTTACTGGGGCCTGACGTACTCACCGGTATACTTTAAAAGACTGAACATTCCAAAGATTTACACTTCCATCAGCAGCTCCTGAAACCAGGAACGTGGAATTAGGGGAAAATCGACAAATTCTTACAGGATGCCTACAGGGGTGCTCCAGCACTGCCAGTTTCAGTCCATTTTGAGTTTCCCACAGAACTGTGTTGCCATCCGTAGAACATGAAGCTAAAAGGTTTCCAAAAGGAGAGAAGCAGCAGCAGTGAACAGCATATGTGTGGCCTCTTAGTGGTGAGTAAGGAAGTTCATCAAAACTGCTTAAAGAATACAGATGGATAGATTTATCCAGGGAACATGTAGCCAAGTAAGAAGAAGAGAAGGCACAGTAGTTGACATCATCACTATGATCTGTCAAGGTGCAAATTAACTTCACCATTTGGTCATATAAAGTGACCTGAAATAAAGAAGAAAAAGTTATAAGCATTCATAAATGTCTAGATTATGTTCCCTTTTATTATCAGACATTATGATTAGAAGGTAAATATTTATCTTTACTACAAAAAATTCAAAAAGATGAAGATACAAACCACTTTAAAAATTGTATTTTACAGCCCAAGGAATCTTGAACATGTGACTCCAAAAGGTGCACAGCATAAATCGTATTTCCTAAATGTAGACACTGTCACCAATGCAGAATATTTATTTGCAAAGACACCCTTGTTCTTGGGAATGCAGTGCCGAAAAGAAACTCACTCCTGCCCTATCCATGGGCCGCTGATACCACCTGCCTCCAAGGAGGAACACCACAGCAAAAGGAAGACCAGCTGGGTCCCATTTATCAAGCAGAGAAGGAGCAGCTGATAGCAATTTACTTCCCCTCCAGGAAAAAAAATTCAGCTCCAACTTCCAGTTGCCATGAGATTACAGAATAGAAGGAAAGCACACTCTGGATCTATCTAAGGCAGTGTTTCCCAAACTTGGGTCTCCAGCTTTTTTGGACTACAACCCCCATCATCCCTAGCTAGCAGTACCAGTGATCAGGTATGATGGGAATTGAACTTTAAAAAAACAGCTGGAGACCCAAGTTTGGGAAACACTGATCTAAGGGCTGCTGGGTTATGCATCTGTACTACCTGCCTAGATCAGATCGTATTGCTGAGAGTATGAAATTTCAAGAGCTGGTAACTGAATTTGCTTGTGTTCCTCATTTTGTATCATGTATAGGGATAGCAGAAAATTCCACTCTAAGCAGACAAAGGAGCAGAAATTGCAGCAGTCTGCATGTTTGTGGTCAGGAACACATATTAGGCATGTGAATATGATCAGTATTGACTATTTATTTTATAGCCTGGAAATGATACATAATTAACGACTGTGTCCACCCCTCCCTCCATTTTCTGTAATTTTGTCTCCATCAAAATAAATTGCCTTTACACTGAAAGAGTGTGGAATTATGTAATTAAAGACTTCATTAAGGACATGTTTATTTACATTAAATTCAACCATAACAGACAGTAACATGAATAATATAGTTTTTGGCAGAAGCTGAACTGTTCTTCCTCAAGCCAATTTCTCATTCTGAGTGAGATGTGCCATGATTAAATGCTGCAGCCACACCAAAATCCTTCCACATAAAAACCTAGACTCAAAGGAAAAGGATTCTTGCCTACCCAGCCTTCTTCCTCACATACTAGTCCCCCCTGTCCTTTTTTTGTATGAAAGAGTGTTTAATCAGGTGAGTCCCTCCCACTTACATTCCTAAATGGTACTGTCTAAAAATAACTAGGTCTTCTCTCAGTTTCGTATTTGTAGAAGTGGGCATAATATTGAGCCACTTTACAGGAATGATACAAGTAGAATTGAAGTTATGGCTGTACACAATTCTACAATTTTTATTTTAAAAGAGTCTAAAATAATGAACAGTAGCACAAAAAGAACAGCTTTAATCTTCAATACCTGTGACAATAAATAGAATCCTCTAAGCAGCTGGAGTACACACACTTCTTAAATAATTCTTAAATATTGGCTTGGATTCTTCTGGTATGTTGTTAAAATATAGTCACAGAAGCCTTGCTGGAATAATAAAAATAGCATAAACATTCAAAACAAATTATGGTTCATGTACCTTACCCAGTTGTACATATACTCAGCATGTGTTCCACACGTCTTGTATGTCTGATGAAATTGTACAGTCATTTATCAACAATTATTTAGATGGCACAGTAATACCAATCAAACTTGAAAACCAGAATACCAAACTCTGATGAGTACTTATCAGACCACCTGATCATGAATACTGACTGTGTTTCAGCTATGATCCATATAGAATCATTTACATCTACCTACCATTTAAAGAACTTTACCTGTGAGTAAAGTTGTTTTTTAAGCCCAGTCCTATGAAGCTAAGAAAACTTGCTAGCCTAGGAGGTAAATCAAATGGAACTCTGAGAACTTAACTGTTGTGTAAACATACTTAGGATTGCACTGCATGGCACCTAAGCCTCCCTCCTCCTCCGTTATGTTACAAGAGCCATGTGCTTTGAAATTACTATTACAAAACATAAAACCATTTCTGTAACTGTAAGGAATATATGATAAGACTCTGAAACACATTCAAGTAAGGTTACCAGTAAGATTTTTTTCAGTGAATTCAGGGACACTCTTCAACTTCAGTAGGGATGATAGGATTTTGCCAGGGACTGATTTGTAAATCCGGGGACTGTCCCGGGTAACCTTAGATTAAAGGTAACTTTGGAAGATTATTTCCATATACCATGGAGAGAAAAAGACAAAAAGATAGTACTGAGTTCCATATATTGTGCATATGATATTTTGTTTGTATGGATGGATGCAAATTTAGAAATAAATTACAATTCAAGCAGAAATACACATCCCATCACAGTGGGGGAAGACTGACTGCTCCCCCTCAACCTGCTGTTCGGGTTTTAAGTGCTGATGTGCAACTTTTTTACAGCCAAATCCTAACCCTATCTACTCTGAAGGAAATCCTACTGAATTTCCGTGAGAATAAGTGGGGCCAGGACTGCAGCCTATGATTTCCACTTGTCACAATCTCAAGCGACAAAACTTTGTGCCGGTTGTGGTAAAGCTTTACTAGTGTCCTCATTTCAGGAATATGAGGGGTTTTTTTTTTTCATTCTACATTTTGATCTCCTTAACAAGCGTGCTTTATGCGAACTGGCTATTTGTTCTCACCAACCTTGAGCACCTGTGACGCGCTGATACTCAAATCAACTTCTTTATATTCAGTATATGTATCAGTCAGCGGCGTGACCCCAATAGAAACATTACCGCGAACCACCCCCCTCCAAAAAAACCCCCCCACACACACACCTGGACCCTGACTGGCCAGGCTTTGAGAGGGCTCAAAACAGCCACCCGTTTGAGAGGGGCCCCCTCCCCGAGACTCTGAGGCGCAAACCTCCGGCTCCCCCTCTCCCTGGCGGTGGGGGGCGTAGAAGACCAGAGTGAGGCGACGCCTGCCTAACGCCCCCTAACTGCTCTGAGGGGAATCAAAGAGGCGGCGCCTGCGCAAACGACGCCAGGCTCCCCCCCCCCCACGCTGCTCCCCGTCATTACGCCGCACGCGCAGCCACCCGCCCGCCTTTTCAAACTTGAGCGTTCGGTGGCGGCGGTTGGAGGTTGCCCCGCTCCCTTCTCCCGCCCGCTCTCCCATTCCTTACCTCTTGTCTTGCGGCTGCGCCGAGGGCTCCGCGTCTTCCTCTTACAGCCTGCGCGAGCTTCTAGCTGACGGAGCACAACAACAACAACACTGTGGCCCCGCGAAGGTCACGTGCGCGCGCGACGCAGGGCGAATTCCACGCCCCCGCCGCCTCCGTGTCTGGAAAGCCGGCTCACCTGCGGCCTGGTGACACGCCTCCAACTGGAAGGCGGAAACTGAGGCGGGGGGGGGAAAGAAGAGTTGGCGAGCGCGGTGATGTCACCGCTGCCTCCTTTTCAACGCGGCCAAGGAAGGCGTTGGTGGAATAGCATTCTCCCCCCCCCCCCAGGCTGTCGCCTTCTTTGCTCTCTCCGGCCCCCACCTCGCCATTTCACGCCTGTTGCTGGGGGGGTCCGGGGGTGTGGAGAGAAGGATGCAAGGTCTCCCAGTCTAGCGCACATGCCAAATATTGCATTCCTGGTCAACTTCCTGCCCAATTAGCGCGAAGCCTGCCGGAGGTTTGTCATCTCCGGATAATATAGGACAATATTTTTCACATGATAACATGGCCATGTTGTTTTCCATATGCGTACATAGGGAGGGGAGCAATCACGTTTGATCTGACTACAGGTGTGATCGAAAACTATTCATTGCATCATGCAGCTTACTAGTTGCTATCATACCGCTATACTCGATTTTCTATATACCTCTCAAGCCTTTAATCCAGCTTGCCCAGCGTCTTGCAATTGTGGTGCAATTGACTTCCGACAAGCACGCAGAGCGCGAACAAGACTGAGTGTATGGGGGGAGGGGGGGCTGGTTTAATTTCACTGCACACAGGTTGTGTAGTGATAATAAAGGTTTAGTATTATTATTATTATTGCTGTTCTGAGTACAGAATAATAAGCAAACCAAAGTCACTGTCGGAGGTGTTTTTGTTAGATGGGTTGCTCTTTTGGCTTGGCATAATTGTTACACATCTGTAAAAAAGAAATGGCTGGTTAGGATCTGATTAGATTAAGAACAGGAGAAGAGCCTTAGCATCTCTATTTCCCACAGTGGTGGAACAGATGTTTAGAGAAGGCTCCCAAGCAGGAAGTAGAGCAATGGCACTATTGCACTAAAGTTTCCCAAACTGGTATCGAGATATGCTACCTATGATCCTAGAGAATAGTACACAGTGATTATGACTAGTAGCAATTGCTTTATATCCATGAATTTTTCTAATCCTCTTTTTAAAGCCATGTAAGTTGGCATTTAACTGTGCTGTGAAGTAGTGTTTCCTTTTGTCTGTCCTTGTCCCCCCCCATTTGTAATATACACCAGTCATAAACAGTTATTCATATACAGCTGTTTCCCCCCCAATCCCCCCAAGAAGCACCAAAAATTTAATTACATTTAACTTTTAAATCATTTAAAGTTTTAAAACCAAGGTATCATTCCAGAGATTGCCACGGGACCTCAGAGGCCTATAACCACGTTCTGTCAGTGTTACACTTGTAATGAAACCATGCCATGTTGATTAAAAAATAAGTGATTTTCTTGCCTGTTCAACTCTAGTACATGGGTTCTAAGTTTGTCCATTAAGTCCCAGAGTTGTAAGATCCAGATCCCAAACAAGTCTGCATTTAGAGTCTTCCAATACCTTGCAATAGTAAGCTGTGCAGACTTCATGAGCTGCAAGTACAAGTTTTGTTCCCTCAACGTATGTAAACAACTACAATAAGCAGTTGCCTGTGTGCCTGTGGTAAGTGTCACTTTCAGGCAGAGTGCCATGTAAGTGATACATTTCAAACAACTTCCAGAGGAACAGGTTTATTATATTTTTGCAGAAAAACAACCAAAAGTCTTGTAGCTCCTTCAATACAGTGGTACCTCGGGTTACATACGCTTCAGGTTACAGACTCCACTAACCCAAAAATAGTACCTCGGGTTAAGAACTTTGCTTCAGGATGAGAACAGAAATCGTGTGGTGGCGGCACAGTGGCAGCGGGAGGCCCCATTAGCTAAAGTGGTGCTTCAGGTTAAGAACAGTTTCAGGTTAAGAATGGACCTCCAGAATGAATTAAGTACTTAACCCGAGGTACCACTGTATTTAATATTTATTATGGCATGAGCTTACGTGGACCAAAGCCCAATATTAATTTCGTAAATTGATAAGGCTGCTTTAAAATGTATTCTAGTACTTTCACTGACCTCCACGTAGATGCAAACATGATACTCTACAATATACCCTCTGTATCAGGTTAGTTTGACTACTAGTGTGTCCTTCTTTGTTTTCAGCTGTTTAATTTATCTGGGCTCTGCTGATGCAGTAGAATAACTATATCATCTTTATGGCAATATAAATGTATTTTATATCACAGCAATGTTGTTTTCGATGCATTTCTAAAGTTCTTTATAATATAATATAATAAATTATTATGCTTGACAGTGGTGTAAATATCAGTTGATTAAGTATGCTGGTTTTGCCAAGTTAACATTTATTCAGTATTGCTCATACTGAGTGACAGAATGTCATGGGAATTTGTGGTTCAAGCCTTTTCACTAGTTTTCTTTATAAGTTCTCCAATGTGGGTTTGTTGGGTCCCATGTCCAAGACACTGGCCAATTCTGAATGGGGTTGCACTCTGAAAGTACAGGTTCAGGGTCTGAGGTTTCTCTTGGATCCATCTTTGTTCTTGGAAGTTCAGATAGCCTCAATGTCCCTTTTACCAGCTACAGCTGGTATGCCACCTATAGCCATTCTTGGGCAGGAATGGTCTTCATTATTACAACGCACTCTTTGTGGGGCTATCCTTGGGTGGGTCCAGCTAGTATAAAACACTGCAGCTAGACTGTTGATGGGGATAGACTATAGCATAATGCCAGCACATATCTCCAGTGCTCAATAGCTTGCCCATATGCTACTGGACCAGGTCCAAGATTCCTGTATTCATTTACAAGGCCCTCCTGCATACCCTGGGGACTACCTGATCCCTTGTATCCCTCAACCACAGAGATTTTCAGGGAAGTCGCTTTTAGTCACTGTGGTTAGTCACCACATCCATGAAATGTGGGTCCAATTTTGTGGAATTCCCTTCCAGCTGAGGTTAGACAGGCCCCACTCTGTTGAATTCTGGCATTTACTTTTAAAACCTATTAGGCTTTTCAGCTGAATTCTGATTGAAAGGTATTAACTTATTGTTAGTTTTACTATATTGGGTCTTCAATACACCACTTAGACACACCAAAATGTTGAGATAAATATATATAGAGAGAGATTTCAGATTTCAATAAAAACTTAACATCGTATCTCTTTCCTTCACTCAGGCAGGGACAGTTTAGTTATAAGTAAAGGAAACTTCAAGGGGGAAGGGGAGGAAAATGAAAGGAATTTTAATTTAAAAGTGACTTTTAAAATGAGGATTTAGGTGGGTAAAAAATGAGTAGTTGAATCAAGATGGTTCTCCCCAGTTTGACAAAGCAGCTAGAGAAGCAGAGATAAAATGCACAGGTAACAAAAGAAATAACTCATTTCTATGCAAAATGAAAAGCAATGAGTGATGCATTCAATTGTTTGAAAATTCACAATAGGGAGTAGATTAAGTCTGAATCCTACTCATGCATCTGAGTTCAGTGGCATTTACTACTACTACTACTTATTATTATTATTATTATTATTATTATTATTATTACTACTACTACTACTACTACTACTATTATTATACCTCACCTTTCTCCCTGACAGGGATTCAGATAAAAAATAATAACTTACAGATAAAAAGTAAGAACAGCTATAGAAAAGCTAATAATTAAAAACAAACAATTGTGAAAGCATTAGAGCTATATATAGTAAGAATTGCAATCTTAGTACATATTGACTGCCTTTGGCAACATATGCTTCAGAAACAAGGAAAAGGAAAAGGCATCTGTACACATTTGTGAATATATAAATTATGTATATTGCAAAGTGATGCACTTATCTATTTAAGTTTAATATGTGCATGTTTAAAAAAGTCAGAGAACAATGTGAATTGTTTTCACAGCAAGAGGTTATGCTACAGTATGGGTAGACAGCATGAAATCCACTTGATAGCCTTTTTTGTTTTTTGTACTGTTTCCTACAAATACTAGAACTTGGGACAATCAAATGAAGCTGAATATAGGAAGATTTGGGACACACAAAAGTCCTTCCTCACAGTGCATAAACTATGGAATTTGCTCCCACAAGTGATGACCACCAACTTTAGAAGATTAGAGAAATTCATGCAGGGAAAGGTTCTCAGTGGCTACTAGTCAGAAGGATGGCTATATTCTTTTTCCACTGCTAGAAGAGTATGCTTCTGAATACTTGTTGGGGTCACAAGTTGCAGCCAGGTTCTGCTTGCAGGCTTCTCATAAGCATCTGGATAGGATGCTGGAC
Source organism: Podarcis vaucheri (assembly GCF_965113315.1). Classification (NCBI taxonomy): domain Eukaryota; kingdom Metazoa; phylum Chordata; class Lepidosauria; order Squamata; family Lacertidae; genus Podarcis; species Podarcis vaucheri. The sequence goes on from NC_138759.1 coordinate 109,261,630, forward strand.
TAGGCAGGCTTTTGGCCAGAACCAACCGTTTCCCTTCTTTTCTTCTGGACCTATTGGTGACCTCAAAGGATATTGTTACTGTCAGAGCTGCTTGAAGATCCTAGCTCACAGAGGATCACGCTAGCCAGCGATCATTTAGTAAAAGTCTTTATTGAATTACAGTTTCCATTCTCACGCTGCTGCGCGCAACTCTACGTCTAGTAGCTAGATCGACGAAGCTCCGTCTGAGTCTCCGCCCCGTGCGCACCAACTTAATATCCTAGCCCTGCTCCACCTTTTCCGCCTGACTGTCCTCCTCTGGGTCCCTCTACCCCCCGGGGCTTCTTCCTTCCGGGATTCTTCTGACGCTGACCCGGACCCTCCTGCCTCCTTGCGCCGGGCTTTAGGACCTGGCTCCCTTTCCGGGCTGCTTACTGCGCCGCCTTCCTCTGCATTTGAACTTGGCGCGCGCGCCCAACCTTCCACTTTCCTCTTAACCGTTTCTTCGCTCCCCGATGGAGGTGTGGCCACTCCTGACTCATACCCTCCCTCCTGTGGTGAGCTGCCAGCGCTTGCCCCCTGGCTCCCTTCCTCTTCCCTGCTCTCTGGCGGTGACGCTGGTCCCGATTTCCAACTGCTCTCCTCTGAGTCCCCTCTGGCTCTATCTTCCTGGGGTGCCCCCCTAGACTCCCCCCTTGCCCTGGCCACTGGTGCTCCTTTCTGTGAATCCTCTGATTCACTGGAAAGACTCGGAGATCTCGGGTCGTCGTCATCACTCATCTTTTCTTCTGCCTCCTCCCCTTCGCTCTCTGTTTCCTCCCTTGCCCTTGCCTCTGCTCCTAAACCCCTGACAGTTACCTCTGTGGATATATATGACTTAGGATCTGCTCTCTGGAGTGGGATCCCTGAGATCTAGTCCCAGTGACTACTTAGGTGGTTTTGCAATTGTTAATTGCCTCTGTGCTTCTATAATCAAAATTTGTTTTGTGGCTGCTAATACCCAATTATTACTGTTCTACTCCTCCTCTGCCAGATGAATTGGCAAAAGTGAATTTTAAAAACTGATATTAAAAAAATAATAACTTTTTTCTTTCTATTAACAACTTTACACTTTTCAGAAGCACTCATTACAATTTCTAGTACGGAACTTGGCCATAAATATCAGTAAGTCAAGTAGAACAAATCTTCTTGTAAGCCTTTGTATGCTAGAGATAAAAGACTGATTTCTAATTTGGATAAAATAGAATTAAATATTTCTGAATAATTTACTGAAACTAATTATCCACTCTCCAGTCACATGTATTAGGCAATACAACACAGAAATAAAGCTATTCTACTGCTGCATATCTAAAGAGTCTCTAGAAAGCCTTTTAAGAAAAAATTAAATCACTATGAGATTTCCTTGGAACAACAACAACAAAAACCATTCCATTAGTAATATTGAGAGCTTGGGCACCACTGAAAGCTTTCTGATTTTGATGCTATAAATACTTTTTCCAGTAAAGGTGAGTTATCTTTGACATTTTACTACTGAAATACCATTATACAAGTGCAGCAGCCCTTGCACTTGGTTTAGTAGGAACACAATCCTACACACCCAGGATGGGGAACCCATGGTCCTTCAGACATTGTTGAACTCCAGCTCCCCTCAGTGAAAATGATGGTTATTGTAATCTAGAAACTTTCAAAGGGCCACAAGTTCACCAATCCTACTAATTGGGATACTGTCCCCAAAATTTCGTAGAGCTTACTCCTGAGTAGACATGTATAGGGTTGTACAACATGTCAGAATGAGCCTCAGAACTGCAGCCTAGACTAGGAGACGCTATGTAATATAATGGATGTACACATACAGGTCTGTGCAGAAAATGACTGTGCCTCTCAAGATGTTCCAATAAAGTTTCTGAGTCTTTTGAACCACGAGGCCTTTGGTTTAGTCCTGCTGTAGCACTCGCATAACTGAGTAATTCCAACTAGTATTGGGCTTCTTCCATTAGCCAGCATTGTTATTTCAGACAGGCCTGAATGTGCTTTGGCATTAACTTCATAGAACGGGTACCACAATCAAAAGCCATTTTAGCTTAGCTCTTTCCAGATCCTTTCCTTACTCTCTGCTATTCACAACTGCTGGAGGTGGGGTGGGGGAGATCTCGCTGCTAATTAGCAGCATTTTATTTATTTATTTAAAAAATTTACTTTAATATATAGGGAATTAAAATAACCAAGAAAAAAAAACTGGTTTGCAAAACAGTCTTTTATTGTATCCGTGCCACACATACTAGTGAAAAATAACACTCCTAAAAAAAAGAGAATGCTACCTTTTCCACAACGTTTTGTTTTAAATGAAACTTCAAGTACTCTTACATAGGTACAAAAAAAATTCTGATCTATTTTGCCTCCAACAGGCCACCACAACACACAGTAGATAAAACACAGTGGTTACAAATGTCTTTTTGTTATTTCTGTGGCAAGGCAAATGGAGGGAAATGTTTTTATGAAAAAATACTGTGTGCGTAGGAAATTGTCACAATTTTATTCCACATGGATACAAATGATTATACTTGAATCTGAGGCCCTGGTGGCTTGAAATTATATAACAAAATAGAAAAATGGAAAACTAATATCCCCTACACCCTGTTTTAAAGGCAGGCACTACAAAGATTAAGGAGACTCCACAGTGTTGGTAGAGGATAATTACTGTACAAGCCATATATCTATAATTACCTTAAAACTAAAATAAAATGCTACAGTCCTTCTAAGGCATAAACAATAATGTCTGCAAACAATATGTACACATCATACATATTTAAAACAAGACTTAATATAAACAATAATGAACAGTATATACATATGTCTCATTTTCTTCACTGTCTTGAAATACAATTTAACTACACAAGTGATGCAGCAACATATATATAAATGTACTTGTAACTCTACAGTAAAGTTTAATTTTTCGTGCTTTTTACAGCACATCAGTGTAAACAGTTTTACTTGGCTTTGTTTTATATTTTAAAACATTCCTTGTTGTATTTTCAAGATTTAAAGCAATTTTATTTTCTAATTCTTCCTTTTCACAGAAAACGAAGAGTCTGGATGCTATTTAATCATAAATAATTCATAAAATTAAATACATTTACTAAAAAATAAACTACAAAGTAAAAAAAATGAAAAATAGATATTTATTGAAAGGGAAAAGAGAACATTTTCCCCCAAGTAGAGCTCTGGTGGTTGAATATTCAGTGCGTTTTGATATATTTTAAATTGCTATTGCACTATTACACCCCTTATGTTTAAATTCTTTGGGTGTGCTTCCCTGTTCTACCTAAAATAGTTTGATAAAACACACAAACCAAGAACCAAGGGCCATGGTTGCTGTAGGAGTGAAGCCTTAGGAATTAGTACCACTCCCCAGTGATACTTTAAGGAAAAATAAAACAGTCATTAGTTATGCATGTGCCTTGTACTTTAATGTAAATACAGTTCACATTGCTGGTCTCATTTATCCTCATTTAATAAAAGAAAACATGTTGGACTGTGATCACTTCAGCTCACTTTGAAAATCTCTGTCCATTTTTTTTCAAAATGTTTCCTCATGTTGTGGCCAGCCCGGCCTATGTCAGAATCATCTTCATTAAATGTTTCACAGTTGTCAAACACAAGCCTGACATCTACAGCAAAGGCTTCAAGATTAGGATACCTGAAATATCAAAGAGAGCAAAATTTCCTTAAAAATACAGAACGGAAGCAAAGGATCTAAAACCTTCAACAAGGAGGAAAGATATAACAGGATTAATTTAGAAGTGCACTTTGTTCATCTTAGATTTAGTCTCACTTCTTCGCTACGTGTTATCTTAAACACAGCAGGTGCTGAATGATACTGGCACCACAGCTTTCAATGAAAGTAAAACTGAGTGAGCACACCTGGTTCGGGTCCATCCAAATGAACAGAAAGCCCATAAACGTCTGAAGTTTTAATGCAGTATGGGCAGCCATTTTACCCTAAATAGCTCCAAAACCTGAGAGAGACTGAGAGAGAATGGGCCCAAGTCATTTCCAGGATTTTATGGACTCAGCATCACCACAGCCCTCTTTTGAGAACAAACTGCCACACCTAGTACCCACACATTAGACTGGACATGAATGTTATCTACCTGTTGCTTTGCAACAGATACTCCAGCCCTGACAAAAGCATATCCTTTTATGCCTGCACAGGATGTGGTACAGAAGCTCTTCCATTTGGTTTGTATGAATGCAGCAGCAACTTAGTCTGCCTCTTAAATATCTATGGCTTCATCCTGAACAGTGGCCTGGCCTAAATGGTCATTAGCACAACTCCCGGAATCAATTGCACTTTTGGTCCACCTCGCCAGACATCAGAGCTGGGCACTGGCTGGCCGATTATCTACTCTTCCACCTACAAATCCTCTCAGCACCTCAGATTGTTCACCCAGTGTTCTGTTCCAGTAACGGGGGGAAACCGGAAATCTGATTTTACCCAAATATTAAATTTTTAAAAAGTTGATGCAATATTACATTGACTTTTTGGGGGGTGGGGGGAATGGCAGTTCCTTTGATTTTTACTTACTGTCCATTACTTAGCTTCTCTCGAATGGTGGAAAAATCCATGGGTTTCTTTATAACTTTCCTATAACCGGGAACAAGTTTCAAGTTTACAGGAAGCAGGAAAGGCCATGCATCTTCATGAGTTTCCAATTCAGACAGCAGAACACTAAGAAAGGCACACGCAAAAACAATCAATTGCTGAACAGCTTGGTGCCTCACATGATATTGTCTAGCTATACTTATCTATAAATACGAATGCTGCCTGCTGTGAAACACACTGTACCAGTAGATAATAATTAAGTTTTATTTAGATTTTTGAAGCAAAGTTTCAAAGATAAAACACACATTACTTGGGAGGAGAAATGAAAAGTAGAAGAGATTTCCACTAGTGGATGATGATGATGATTAAAATTTGTATAATGCAGAGAGGGAAAGGTGCTGAAAGCCTAAATCTCAAAAGGAAGTGATCTTACTATGACAATATCCCCACTACCATATCACCCTCTTCCTGCCCAGCCGAGAAAACAAGGTTCGGAGTGTGACCTGTCACATGTGTTAGACCAATGACATGTTGGCACAGCCCCATGCCTGTCATGGCAGCCATGATGTCCAGAGCCACCCCAGAGTTAACCGCTTGGGCATGGATGTTGAAGTTCTCAAACCTCAGCAGTCTGGGAGTCCTCAACGCTGTCTCTGAGACTACTGGGCAGTGAGGCGGGAAGTAAACCAGCAGATTGCCTAATCTGTCACTAACTGCCCGTGCCATGTACCCCTTGCCAGGCCTTCCCTCCCTTCGCCTTCCACAGTAATTGGGGTCCCCCTTGCTCTCTCCAGATCCTCTCTTCCCAGGCACACCTTATGCCCCTTAATATGTAAAACAACAACAATCAAAAATTTAAAGGCACACAATTTTAAAAAGCAGTTAAAAACTATTTAAAACATTTTAAACAAGTAGGGCAAGGCCACACCCCGAGAAAATGATGTTATGGGGGTGGCTTTTGTTCTTGCCTCCTCCCAAAGCAGGTCATCTCCCCTGGGGGCATTGGTGCCCCCATTGGCCCCGCTCCCCTGGTAGACTGAACGCAGGTGGCCTCTCAATCATTCCGTCAGCAGGGGGTGAGGTAGACTTCCCTCTGCAAGCCAAAGGTGCAAAAAGGCCAGCTTCCTCAAGAGGAGGAGTAATTCCAGGAGCTGTGGAGGAGGGCCAGGTGAACAGCTCACCTTCTCCACTGATGGTCTCTGGCTGCTGCTACGTTTGAGAGTGGAGTGTCAATTCTCTGGATATCTGGAACCAACCAGCTGTCAGAGCCTATCAGATGACCCCCAAAAGAGCTGGCTCAGGCAGAAATTACATGAGATGTTTACATCCGAGTCTACCTCAATCACGTATAAAATGAATGGGTGCCCCCCCCCTTTAAGAACAAAAGGGACACAGGGGGAAAAAGAGCCACGCTTATCTTCATGCAGACCATCACCCAAACACCATTTTCTCCACATCAGGCTGGGGGAGAGGTAGCAGGGAGGCAGAATGATGAAGTTCCGCTCCTTTCATTCATTCAAGCTTTTACTCTACCACTGGGGTCTCCTCCACCTCTTTCTTACAAATGACGGACAGACCCAGGTTTAAACAAATAGGTCAACTGCTGCAGCACTGCGTGAACTTGGAGGGTTTCAACTTGCCCATAAACAAAACTGAAAATGAATATACCCAGCCAGCCGGTACCTGCATATAGCCATGTCCTTAGATTCATCACGTTTAGCTTTCTTCACAGGAGAAACACTTTCCTGTTTTGTTGGGCTAATAGAAATATTTTCATCCATCTTTCTCTTCTTAGAGTCCATTTTCCCTCTTTTTACAGAGCTGCTCGTAGATGCAGAGTCCTCTTCTTCCACTTCTGCTGCTAATGGCAGTTTCTTGCCTTTCTTATGCTCGTTGCTTTTCTTCCCTTTGATCTGGTTTTTTTTCACTTTTAAAGTTTGACCACTTGCCTGTAGCAGGAAGAAAAAAATCCCAGTAAATGAAGACAAAAACCTAAAGGCCAAGCAAACATGCTTGGAATGCTTTCCCCGCTAAGGTGAATCTAGGCACATCACTGTTTTCTTTTCACGCACCCATTCCAGGATGCCCTCCTACCAAGAAAATTTATCGGCCCTTAGAAATGATGGGCATATTCTTACTGCATCTACCCCATAAGTCAGTGGCCAGAATCAAAAGCACCACAGGCAAAGGCTCTGCTTCTACAAGGGGGCTTTTCGCTCCTCTGTCCAGCAGAAGATTCCCTTCCCCCTGCCTTCCAAAAACCCTGAAGCAGCATCCTATGAGACACAAGGACTGTTGGTGGAAAGAAATACAGTAGTGCCTCGCAAGACGAAATTAATCCATTCCGCGAGTCTCTTTGTCTTGCGGTTTTTTCGTTTTGCGAAGCACGGCTCTTAGCGGCTTAGCAGCTATTAACGGCTTAGCAGCTTTAAGAAAAAGGAAACAAACTCGCAAGAACTCGCAAGACGTTTCGTCTTGCGAAGCAAGCCCATAGGGAAATTCGTCTTGTGGAACGACTCAAAAAACGGAAAACTCTTTCGTCTTGCGCGTTTTTCGTCTTGCGAGGTACCACTGTATCCCATTTCCTGTGCACATACTGGTGCTTCCTGCTTGTGAATGGGGAGGGCAGGGAGACGTTACATCTGGTCTGTTTAAAAATACATGAATATTTCAGACAGCAAAGTATTTGGGTGGCGGTATAAGAGAGCTTGATTTCCAGAATCCTCTTTAAACCAGGCCAGTTTCAAGGCCACTCTAGAGTTCTACAGACATTGCCAGACAGATTCCCTTTTCCTCAGAGTGTTCAGTCTTCAAAGAAAAAAATTTAATCACTATAACTGTTGTGACGATTCAACACCACTCTATCAACTTTAAACAAAGGCTGTAAATTTACAGTAAACAACAATGTACCAAATGGAAGCATGTAAATGGAAGTCTGTTTAACATTTTTACTTTAGATGTGGAACAAAGAGCACACTAATTAAACGGGCGATTGATACTAAAATGGAAGAAGCTGCAAATGAAAAGGAGACCAAAGGGGGTAAAACCACCAATAGACCCAGACAGATTACAAAACAATGCTTGAGAAAGCTAAGAAGTGAGATTCTATGTGACAAAATAAAGAGCTGTATTCATCTGAATCCAAATAGCTTAACCATGCTGTTCAGCATAAAATGGGGGGGGGGGGTTGAGAACAGAGAAAATATTATACAAAAGTGATGGCTAGAAAAACACACACCATGATTTAAGGTTATATACACAAAAACATGCAGTAAATTAATTGGATAATAGCAGATGTCTTCCAGGAATAAAAGAAATTTAAAATAGCTATTGATTGTAAGGATCCATGTTTTTTACATGAAATAATAACAAAAGCCTTGCAGCACCTTTAACAAATATATTACGGGATAAGTACTCATGGACTACAGTGCACTGCAGAACATCACAATCTTGCTTCTTTGCTACTTCCACCTTCATTATAAATGTGGATGAAGGAGGTTTTGCTCTATGCATACACTGGGAGATATCCAGCATTACTCATGCTCAGAGAAGATCCACTATTCCAATGGGACTTTTGTGAATATAACTTAGTTGGATCCATCACTCATAGCAATAAAAACAAAAATACATTCCTTAATACTTAACTTGTCTATTGCATTTTCTCTTTTGCCACTTAGGAAGTGTTCCCTTTACACACTATATATCATTATGGACACAAAACATTTTGCATGTACAACCAAAGTGGCTGGGGAAACCCAGCCAGATGGGCAGGGTATAAATAACAAATTATTATTATTATTAATGGGATGCGGGTGGCGCTGTGGTTAAAACCTCAGCGCCTAGGACTTGCCGATCGCATAGTTGGCGGTTCGAATCCCCGCGGCCGGGTGCGCTCCCGCTGCTCGGTCCCAGCACCTGCCAACCTAGCAGTTCGAAAGCACCCCTGGGTGCAAGTAGATAAATAGGGACCACTTACTAGCGGGAAGATAAACGGCGTTTCCGTGTGTCACGCTGGCCACGTGACCTGGAAGTGTCTGCGGACAGCACTGGCTCCCGGCCTCTAGAGTGAGATGAGCGCACAACCCTAGAGTCTGTCAAGAGTGGCCCGTACGGGCAGGGGTACCTTTACCTTTATTATTATTATTATTATTATTATTATTATTATTATTATTATTATTATTATTATTATTTGAAGAGGTCCTGAATGGCAATAGGGGAATGCAGAAGACAAATTATGTGTAGATGTATCTAAATTATACTTCGTTTTGACACTGATAAATTCGATTTAAATAGTTTAGGGACCAGTTAAATTTAAAGCCATGCTAAAACGCATGGCAACTTAATCCTACATCTCAGTTTGCTGTGAAAGGCAAGTACACAAATTCATCAAGCAGTGGATTATACATATGTAAAAATTCTCAACCCTGCCCCAACCTTTCTGCTTCAGTTTTTCTTAGTTATCATTTTCTAATTCTAAATTCACTTTCCCAACATTTCCACGTCTGATTGCAATAAAAAAAAACAACCCTCAGAAATTACATCAGTATTTTAGCACATTTCACCTAATGTTCATTTTTTGCATGCAATTTTCCTTAATGTACAATTTTTACAAGCAATGGTCATAATATAATTCATTTTGTTTGCTATTTTCACTTATATAGGCATTTTTTATAATCCTCTGTTGTTGGGAGAACTACATTATAAATTCAGAAAAGGATAGCTGTATTTCAGTTCACACATTCATTTCAAGAGGTGCAAATTAGCTAGATTTGCATTAAAATGTGAACCGAGCCAAATTTATTCCCAGTACTTATTTGCCAAACACGTGACTATTTTTTCAATGAAGTAGCAGCTTGAATGGATGTTGCTTCAACACACAATGGCCAATATCCAGAGGAATGTGCACGGTTCCCACACACATCAGAATGATTGTCATAGGATATTTATGCTTCTTCAGAAACTACCCCACAATATAAATAAAGCAGCACTTAAACAATGTCAAGCACAGAAGATGCATACTTTTTATACAGTCGTACCTTGGAAGTTGAACAGAATCCGTTCGGGAAGTCTGTTCGACTTCCAAAACGTTCAAAAACCAAATCGCGGCTACTGATTGGCTGCAGGAACCTCCTGCAGCCAATCAGCAGCTGCGGAAGCCCTGTTGGACGTTTGGGCTCCAAAAGAATGTATGCAATCCGGAACAATCACTTTGCAACATTCGGGAGCCAAAACGTCTGAGTTCCAGGGTGTTGGGGATCCAAGGTACGACTTTACTTATCAATTGGTTCACAAGATAAAATTACAATATAAAAACACAAAATAATCAAAATATAAACAGAAACAGCAAAAAAACAACAACCAAAAAACCCCACACCCACCTCAATAAATACAGTTTAAAACAATTGAAACCCATTTCTAAAACATTTAAAAACACAATTAAAAAGCAGTTTAAAAGAATGTACTCTCTGCTGGGCAGAGAATTACCAGATAGGGAAGCATTTGTTCAATTTCTCCCCACGTTTTCAAGTCTTCCATGTATCATAGATGAAAAACAGGCATGTGTAAATGGTCACCCTATCAGAACATTTAATTTTTTTATGGACAGCTAAGTTTTGCAGAGTCTATGTGTGATTACTGCATGCATGGCAACTGCTGGAAAGCAACAGAACACTGAACTGGAGGATTTCCAAGGATTTGCCTTTAGGTTAGAATTACCTTTGCTATGCAGGCGGGACAAAACCAGTCACCATCTGGAATAGTACTGATCTTGGGTCTATGGCAGTAGGTATGGCAGCCTTTGTCACAACCATCACAAAGCAGAAGAAGCTCCTCGTTATCTCCTTTTCGACATATTTGGCAGTACTACAATACAGGGGAAATACTTTAATTATGGCATGTAGAAACATTCTATGCACGTATTAGAGAATAAAATGCAATTGAAAAGTTAAGAAATTCTGAGTGTCTAAGGTTATATGGCTTGTTTACACCAAGTGTGGAGTACAGAAATGGCCAGTCAATCAAACAATTTCCTTTCAATTTTTCTCTTTATTACAGACTACATTATAGACTATTATAGACTAAATAATATATTTATTACAGATTAAACACTCTGCTGGGGATTCGCTCTTTACTTTAGGACTGCTCAGCTTGGGGGAATTTTAGGAATTTAAATAATTTTGTAACTATGAACAGTATTATTTCCCAAGACACTTAACACTGACATTCTACTGTATAGTGGGACTGCATCATACACATGGGTTACATTCCAGGGATGGCATGTATACACAAAAATGCATATACTCAAACCACCCCTGAGTGAGCATCCTTACCTTCTGGACCTGGCACATTGAGTGGGCCTTACCTCCACCCCCCCCCCCCGCCCAGCTTAGTCCTGCTCAGCGCATGGGCTCTGAGATTCTCTTGCGACATCTTACAGGGCCACTTTAGTTCTCGGGATGCCTCACAAGAGCATCCCAGAGCACACGCACCAAGTGGGACTTGCCCAGTAAGCAAGGCAGAGGAGCGTAAAAGATCTTTCCATGCCAGGAAAACACAGTGCAAAAAAAGCTTTTAAGCTCATTTAATTTGTGTGGTGTCAACTGCCTGGGCTTTCAACTGCACAAGGCTTAAATCACACAAGTTAACTGCAAATAGGACTCAGCACATGTAATTCTGCTGGTGCAACAGGATTTCTGTTTCCTGTCCTCCCACCATGCACCCCCAACATCTGCTCCAGAGTGTCCCCCAACCCTCTGGAGCTGATCTTTCGGGCACACATGGGGCTGAATGGGACAGGAGAGAGGGGTAGGTCTGTTGCACATACGGAAGACCATCGCACCAGCAGAGCTGCAGGACTGGATATGTCCCTAAGTATTTTTCCTATTCTCCCTTATTCTGATACGGAATCTCCTAGGAACATTGTGCTACTCCTTTTTCATTTTTTGTTAGATTTGCAATAATTAGGTCAGAAAAAAAAGTGAATGCTACTGTAATCAGACTAATGTAGTCGGGGGGAAATCAGGGGGAAAGCACTAGGAAATTTCAGATTATCAACATGTGGATAGTGAACAAGGTCTACTGTGCAGAAAGTAGATGTGCATTACAGAACACCAGCAATTCCAGTATCCTCAGTATTTTTTTTCATTTGGCCAAAACATGAAGTAAATAGATGCTGATTTCAGAAGCCACACATCTAATTTCAACAGATCTAAATGCCAGAGACCACATGCTATTCTGTGCACAGAGCTCGTCTCCTGATACGCCGCATGGCAAAGTTAGGGAATCATGAAAATAACATGCAGAACCCAATGCAACAAAGCATTCTTTTTTGAGTGTTTGAGGTTTAACTAGGGGAATGCCAATTTTGTGTGGACTGCTCAAGTCCTGGAGCTCAACTCATAAGATCCCCATGCTAGCGCTAAAGAGTCACAATTCTCATCAGTCCCAGTAGTAAAAATAGGGGTGTTTACTTGCTGTTAAACAGAAGCAATGTTTACACTTTGGGAGTGTGATGTGATCCCCCCCCCCCCCCAGTTTCATTTTAATCTCAGTGGAGAAACACAGTACAGAAACTATAGCATTTATAATGCCAGTGGAAAACTGTCTTAAGGTAAGAAGCAGCAATATTTACTTATTTACTGGCCATTGCCCATAATATAGATAAAATGTATGCTGGTAACATCATGGGTTATGTTATCAGGTAAACAGTAGGTTTATAATTTTACAGTAAGTATAAAAGTTGGAGAAAGAATTAGTTAATTCAACAGTTCATATATTTCCATTGTTTAATTGTTAGCATTTCCCATTCATTGCTATAGTATAAAAAGCTTAATTTTCAGAAATTTGATGCCCAGGATTCATGCAAAATCTCTTTACATGCATTTGCATGCCTTTCATGAATATGCAATTAACACAGCAGTGCTTGTTAATTTGTCATTTCTATGCGGAGACGGACATTTCAGCCTGTGCGCCTGTACACTCGTCCAATCTGCACATACAGTTGTATTAAGTGGGCATGCAAAGAAGCCATGCACATCTTTTAAGCATGTACTTTGCATCTCATCTTTCTGAAAAAGCCTTTAATTGCAGTCTTTGACACTGAATCCCCATAATGGCAACACAGAAGGGGTCATTTTTTCATTAGCATGGTGACCTCTCCCAGAGAGAGGCACAGAAATGGCCATTCTAGTTTTTGGTTTTTGGAATACTAAGGTCAAAATATACCAGCAGAAGGGCTATTTGTCATAAGAAAGTTCAGAATGCTGAATTTGGCTACAAGAGAGCACAGCATGTGAATCAATGTAAAATGCACAATTTAACTTTTGTATTTTTCACAGGCAGCAATGAAAGATACACTATCAATTGAGGTATCTGGAAAAGGAGGAAAATAGGATACGTAAAAATCAGTTCACAACACTTACAACTTTCATAATAGATTTTTCCCATGCTATTGATTTCTGTAACTGCTGAATGCACAGAGCTACCTGTGCAGCACTGCGAGCTTCTGACAATGCCCTTCTCCATACCCTTAGCCCTGGAGCAATATCCTCTTCCATTCTGCATTGAAATATAGAGAAATTAAGCAGGTCACATCCATTTTCATCAGTTTCTGAACGTGGAACAATCATTGTCACATCGAAAGCCAAGCAATGACAAAAACGTACACAGCCAGTAAGGGTAATAAGGCTTAAGCAACTAAATTTGATGTAGTGCACAGACTGTGGCTACGTGCCTCAAAGCTTAGTCACAACCAGTTAAATGTAGGATAACTTTGCAGGATTAACATACATAACAGGGGGAAAATAAATCTTACAAAGCACCATGCATAATAACGTGATCCGTGTGGATCAAAGACATACAAGAAGATACATAGATAAACACACAATAGAAAATAGGCTCCAATTAGCAAAGAAGCACAATAATTTTTCAAGTTAATCTCAATAACCTACCCGTCACCATCACCACTAACGGATGGTGCAGGAGCAGGGACAGTAACTGTGCCCACATTATCCAGTTTGATCTGAATGGTGGTACTTAAGGGGCTCTTCAGATACCTTCGCTCTATGTTCCGCTCCAAGTCAGCAAGTCTGGTTACAGCTATATCTAGAGGGTTGTCACTCTTCCGTTCTAGAGTACTGCTACTGCCTTCTTCTCCACCAGCACAATCACCATCACGCTTCTTGTGTAATTTAGTAATTGATTTATGTTCATAATATACCAGGTCTTCCCTTTCCGATGCTGGATCAGGGCACATCCAACCCTACATTTCAATAGAAAGGTTTCACATGTTTGTTTGCTACTGCAACCACCTAAGTATGATCAGTGGATTGTTTGCTTGAGTTAGCCCTCACACTGCGCTTCTGTTTCCAAATGCTCTCCGGGAGACCAGAAACTTCTTTCCTGTTTTGCTTCGACTGGGATAACGTTTACTTTTAAAGAACAGAGCTTCACATCAGCAGTGTTCTCTCTTACATTGTTTTGCACAAAACAGGCCACCAGTAAGACAAATCTTACATGAATCACACCCACAAGCCGCTCACAGCATGGAAAGAGCATACCTAACTCAAGGCCCAGCTTCACAGTTCTGGCAACTTTTACCTTTTTAAAACCCTGCAATAATTTTGAGAACCCAAAAGTGGCCAGATACGTAAATTCACATTAACCACTGGTGACATCTAATGCTATCTTATTGATTGCCATGCCCAATGATGATGAGAACTGGAATCCTGAGAGCTACCTAAAGGTATGACCAAGGCATACCTCTTACTCAGTAGGATTTTTGATTACTTCTTAAACAGAAGGCCACCAATGATTAGTTAAGTCACTGGGCTCATGGAACTAGCAGCATCATGCTTCTGATCCTGACTCATATTCCTTCTCTGAAAATTCTAACCACTGAAATGTCTACTTTATGTATGAGTCGTTTAAAAAGGATGAAATCATTTTAGTCTAGGTGATATTAACCTAATGAAACTGTATTGGATTTTTGCCCCCCAGAGATGTTACTGAGAAAAGCACTTATCCTCAACTGTAAAAACAGCTGCTCATAACAGTTTTGAATTATCGCTTTTTGCAATGACGTTACCGAAGAGAGGTTTTACTGAAGCACATTTTACCTTGATTTGCAAACTAGCTGATGCCACTCTTCTCTCTAAGTCTTCCACCTGCTGAAGAATAGCAATATCCATATCCATGGCTTGCTCTTCTATGGACCAGTTTTCTACAATATCCCGTGTTACCTGATTTTCATCATTTTCATTTACTTCAATAATTGCAGCTGTATTTGGGAATCAGATTGGGTTTCTTTTAGTACAACTTCAACCTAATCAAGTTTGCAAGGTCAGGAATTGCTTCCTGGGGCAAAACATGTATTACATAAGAGGCCAACAACACCGAACTTTAACAAAGGAAGAAAATCAGAATTACAGTCTTTCAACAACATTCCATTTATATTTTAAGAGACTCAAATTATTTGAAAAGGGGTTGGGGTAATATAGAGAGATAAGTCAGACTGATAAAATCCACATAAAAAAGTTGAGAAGTCACTAATTACTTAAGAATTGCCTGGATGAAAAGTACCAGTTATATGCCATTTTGGCTCATCAACGCAATCTTGAAAAATAGCAAACATGTAATCATAATTATGTAATAAACACTACAAGTGAGTGTGTTTATTTCGGTTACATACCATCTTTATTCTTGAGGCAGGCTACAGTAATATAATCCATATGTTTTTGTATTTGCTTCTGTAAGGCCTTTTCTCTAATTCCCCTGAGATGCAACACTTTAAGCAAAGCTTTTAGATCCTCTGGGTCAATAATTCTCCACCAGCCAAACTGCATTTCTGAATCAAAACATGGAGACAATATTTATAAGTTCTTGAAATAAAACACACCTTTGGCAACATTAAAACTCCTTGGCTTAGATCTAAAGGTATGTCTACAAATGCACCTGAGGCTTCACTTGAAAGTGTTTCCAAGTGGTAGTCAGAAGTTATACCTTTCTTGAAGAATATGGTACTTACCCTCTGGGATGGGCTTTGGAGTAGGGTAATCAACTGGTTTGGCTACTTCAACCACAGCAGAAGGTACAGAAGCTTGTTTCTCAGCTTGTGGCACGGGGGACTCACTTTTGCTAGGTGTCAAGAATGAATTGCCATTGCCTTCTGACAACCCTAATCCTGACCCCATACTAGGCAAAGGGGATGAAAATTGAAGATTTGAAGTAATCACTCCAGTTGGCCATCCACAGAACTGAAGTCCCATTACAGGCAATCCTGTCTTCATGGGCTATGCAAGGAATATTTTGAAAAAAATAAGTAGCCATTAGTTCTACTGTGATTGTACTTAGAAAACTGACACCTGGAACAGGATGCTTTAGTACCAAATATGTTACAAACATATAGGAATTCTTGACTCATAAATCATTTTAAAAGATAAAGTGACTACAGCTGATCTCTAAAACAAAATAAAAATAAATCACACAATATTTGAATACAAAATGGAAAGATTAAGAAATGGTACTTAAAAAAAATATATTACTGCTCATTTTATTACAATAGCCATAAAACTGCCATACATGCTTTAAAAAAATCAATATTTAGTGACATCAGTTTAAAGTACCATATTACATTCATGCAGAATTTTGTCCATAAGCAAAGTTTTTTTAAAATAATAATAATAATCTTGCCATGAACTCTTCCTCTTTCCAGAATGGTCACCTATATATGGTGTTTTGTTTTAACGTTCTTCCCATTCCGGTTAACTGCAGCTGCATCTCATGCATCCAGCATTAAGAAAAGTTTTTGTGTACTGGATAAAACAAACTGAGCTGATTTAGATGCAACATTATGTGCATGAGCCTCAGGTTGCACGAGCGACCCCATTCCCTTCTCCTCCTGTGGGGATGCTCACAATGAGATTTAGGGTAATACCCAAAGCTCAGCACATGTAATTCTGCTGGTGCAACAGGACTTTTGTTTCCTCTCCTCTCTCCACATGCCCACAAAATCCTCGGAGAGAACACCATCTGCAGTAAATTGCTCATGGATTGATCGAGCAGGAAGAATATGTTATAATTCTATCACATAATTTCGACTAACAGATTAATACTCCTAATAGAATCAATTTACCTTAACACTGATAGCTGCCTACATCATAGAGTTGCATTCAATGTAGCAGTAAGGAGATCGTTCCATCAGCGCAGGCATTTCTGCTTGTCTGATGGACCAATCTCCCTTCCATTCCATATGCTGCTCTGGGGCTTCACCTGACCCTCTGGAGCAGATTTAGCGAGGGCACAGGGTGTGTGCAGGGGAGGAGAGTGGGGAAAGACCCGCTGCACTAGTGGGAATCGTTGTGCTGGCTTTGGCTAGTGCAAAGTTTTAGTTTAATATGGCCCTTAATTCGCAGCTCTTCACCTCAATTCGGAAAGGGGGGGGGGAAACCACTGGATTTTGCAGGTATGAAGAATACAAGACTGAACACTTTAAAGCTACAATTTAATGCTTACCTGAAGAGGTGATAATGCAAATGGGCTTAATCCCATTGGACTGGGGGAAGAGGCAGAGCCAATAATTGGAGATGGGACAGGTGAGGGTGACTTGGATGGAGGATGTGAATGAGGAGTTAGTGAAGAAGAAGCAGCGGCAGCTGGTGACTCTATGTGGGTAATGGATGTGTCATCACAAGGAGTTCTAGGCAGAAGGCTGAACCACTGTCTGCTCTTTTCTGTAAGAGTCTTTAACAACTGGTCGTTTGAAATTAATGGGGAGCTGTAAAATTTCCCTGGTCCAGTTGAAGCAGAATTAAAGAGATTATTCGGATCTGACTTTTCACCACTGCTTTGTGATACAGAGGCCTGGTGGCTGCAAAGTGAGGCTTTGGAGCTATTTTGATAAGGCAATGAGCACCCATTTGCTGCACTGCCATTGGCTTTCTGGGCTAGAATTTCTGAGTCAGGAGGCATTTTTGCTACCTCCAACAGCTTGCTCAACTTTGAAAAAGAGCCAGGCTTTTGCAGGAACAGATTCGTGCTGTCCTTCTCTTTGAGATCTTCTTTCTGATTACACTGGTTTGTGGTTAAGCAACTTAATTTTTCTTCCGAGGTCTCAAACATTTCTTCTTTGATGTGAATGCTTTTGGCCTTTTTCAGCTTCTCTTTTTCTTTTGCAATTTCCTCCAGACCTGTATGCAGAGAAAATGCTCATTAAATTACCATCCACGACGGAACCTGTTAATTGCAAATTGTTAGAAAAACAATGTTGTCAGCTACCTTCACACACCTATTTGGAAAACATACTCCTGATTTACAAAGGAGGTTTAAAATGGGAAGAAATATTTACTGTTTGAACTGGAAATGGGGTAGGATTTCCAACTATCTCATAATCAACTGTCGTAAACGAAAGTTTATAACCAACATGCCTAAGGCAAAGGGGTGGGTTTGACCCAAAACGTGAAGCAAACCAGAATCTTCTCCGTTTCAATGTGGATGTGTAACATCTGAATCAATCAAAATGTTTATTCGGCTTTACGCCCATCATAAAGCACAACACACAAAACAAATCAAATAAAACAGCGGTCTCGTACAAGCCACAAAAAATATAACACAATTCACAGCTCACAAGGACAAATATTGGCAATTCAAAAGAAAAATTTAAGATTAAGATTAAAAATTTAAGCACTACGCTAAAATCAATATCTGTGTAACATCTGAATGTACACCACATTTATGTCGAGTTCTTCCTGGCAGACCAAAATAGATCTGTGTATGGAATTGCTTCCCATGCACAGAGATGATTCTCTGGATTGGGGTTTTCATATTTAAGTATTCTGAAATACATATAATCAGAAACCTTATTAGCCCTCTGCTTAAAAGATGAAGGGCCTATTTTTTTTTCAGAAGGAAGGAATCTGCCACCCCACCCCCATAATTTCCCTTTCCTTCTTCTTCTAGCCCTTTACCATGTGTCAACAAGCATTAATAAAGAATCTTCGCAAAGAACAAAAGAAAAGGGAGAGTGGCAGGGAAAGGAGCAGACCGACAGCAGGGAGAGGAACTGCTCTGCACGGCAAACCATTTGCTCGCTTAGTTTCTGCATCACTTAGTACAGCTGCATAATTACAGATAAGTGGAGGTCAGTGTTTACGGTCTATGACTGCTAACACCTGCAAGGGTGTTTGCATTTTCTGCAAAATTTGAAATATTATTTTTTCTTTGAGGGGGAAGATAACACTGCTTTCATCTTTTGTGCCTTCTTCTCAGCAGTTTCTAAAGTGTTCATCCTTTGTGGTGGTGGTGCTGCACCTAGGCATTAGCAGTAAGAGTAATTTGCAAAAGGAGCAGATTTACAGGGAATAAAAGTTTGATGTTCTTGCAGCCCCCATTCAGTCCACACCATTTCCCAAAGGCTGTCCCTAATTAGATTCCATCTCTATGTGTGGCTGTTAAGATACAAGCATCTCATAAGACAAGTGTTTGCTTCCCCTGCAATGTTTCCAGTGACGTGTGCCCAAGGTATCATGCTAGAAACATAGCCACAGTAAGTTTAAAACAATGGATTGGGTAGATACCTGAAAGTGGAGACACTCATAGGTACTCCAGCCATCAGGCAGTAAGCCTTGGCAGCCACCACACCAACATACTGTTATGTACGGTTATTTTGCTGTGAGAGAACAATGCTCCACTATGTGAACCAGAGAAAGCCCACAGAAGGACTGCTCCAATGGGAAGCTTCAGCATTTGCAATCTTTCCCTGCAGCGACCAAATATCTTATTGATAGCTTATCCTAGGCAGACCCTTGCTGAGGGAGAAACCGTGAGCAAAACCTTCAAATGATCTAGGGCTCAGCTGCACTGGCAAAGAAAAAACGCTTTGCATGCGTTGTTTTTATGCATTCTAACACTGTGACAGCAGATGGCGCTGTGGAGTCCTGTTTTTTGCTTACCCGATTTTTCATACAAAAGTCTGCAACGTGTTCAACTGAAATGCTTCTTTGATGTGTCTAGATCCAGCCCTAGTCAATCCAAAAACTACCTCCTTACCTTCTCCACTTTCCATGCCTTCAACAAAAATCCCCCCGCACTGGGGCAAAATCCAATATCGACGCCTGTAACGATCCTGGCCAAACATCATTGAACGTAAAGAATGGGAAGCTTCAAACAGCTTTCTTCTGTACTGATTCTGTTGCTGTTGAGTTTTAAAAGAAAGGCACTGTTAGGGTTACAAAGTTTTTTCTTCAGTGTTAAGTCAAAAGGTTAGCCGGACGTTGAACAGATGGCAACACTTTCCTGAGGTTTTCGGCTATTTCAGAAACCACGCCTTGATTCTGCCTGCCCCTACCCTTTAGAAAACCAGAGTCAGATTGGTTATGAAGTATCCAGGGCCAGACGATCCCATTGTGTGGGGTGAGGCTGCCACCTTAAGCAACGGAAGCCCCTGAGGGAGCACCCCACAGGTGCCCCCTCTGCTCTGCCACTGGCGGAGGTGGGAGGGCAGGTGGAGAAGGGAGCGGCAAGAGCAGGTATGCTGGTGCTGGTGATGGCCGCATGGCACTTCCAATTTCACCTCAAGCAGCGAAACAGGACACGCCGCCCCTGAAAATATCACATCAGACAGATTTGAGCCAGCTTGAAAGCTGCCTTCTGCAAGGCTGCCTTCTGTATTTTGTTACAAACAAAAGGACCAATGGTTTTCATTGCATGACAGCAGATGAAATCTTATTAATCGTGCAACACAACAAATGGTGGGCGGGTGGGTGTGGATGCATGTGTGCGCAGTGGTAAAACTAGCCAGGCCAAGGTGATACTGTAGCTGCTGATGTGAAATTAATGAGCTCTTTCAACTGACTCTGATAAATAAATAGTGCTCAAATAAAAATAAACAGATAAACCAAGTTGTGCCTGAACTCTTGGTGCTGTCATGATTCTGACACGTTCCTGCTTTAGCTGAAGCAAGGAAGTTGAGATAGAACACAAATCATTCATCTTGACAGGAACAGCTGGTCAGGGACAATCGCCCATCCGAAGCATGGATGAGCTGGAGGCAAGACCCACAACACAGTGCTGCTTGCTTGAGCTGGATATGCATCAGGCCTGTGGATGTGCACTACTGCAAACCAAGCGTTGGGGGCCAATAGTGGAAGGATATTAACCAGGAAATCCAGGAAATCAGCCCGTTGCCTGATCCCAAGTTCCATTTGGTTTTCATTCTACTGCAGGGGTCAGGAAGCAACTCCCCTCAGTTTCAAAAACAGCTTGCTATGCAGCATTGGGTCTGCTGTTCGAAAAAAAACAAGTCTAAAGCCCTCTTTGGCTCACAAACTGTTTTCACAGTTCTTTTGAACCTGGCAGCTGACTTTCACATGAAAGATGGATGAAACAAGGACCACTATCAGTGCTATAAGGTGCAGTGGTTCAGCACACCCAAGATCAAGGATGAGGTACCTGTTGAGACCCTTCAAATATTGCAGGCCTCCAGCTCCCATCAGCCCCAACCATGATGAATGGAGCTGTAGTTCAGTAACATCCTGCATGCTCACTAGGACTCCCTGGTAGTCCATAGGGCAGATTAGGGCATTATCAGTCATGCTATAAAAGCTGCAGATTATACAGCGGCACAGTGCAATCATTTTATTGTAGAACTCTTTCAATACCCCTGGTTTAGCACAACATCACATCTTTCTCAGCCAAGAAGGAAAGTGTTGTTTAGATTGAGCCTTGCATTCCTGAACTCCCTTTATTTCTTCTCATAGGTTTAGATTAAGTTAGGATGCTTCCAGGCAGCTGTTTATTATGGGACGGTTAATGCACAAGTACACATTTTTCTCCAGAGTGTCCAGGTAAGGTTGGCATAAACCCCCTGCCCCCAAATTAATCCTGATTTGCCCCTTCTGGGGAAAATCTAGTAAGGAAAACAATTGAAATTTGTTGGCAATGAATCATTCATTATATCTGAATGATGACTTTACAATATTAAGCCCCCACCTGGAAGCACTCTCAGGTCCAGGGCTAGTCTTAAATATTTTGCACCTAATACTAATGACCCTTCTCTTCCCCCAATCCATACTTGACCCATTCTGTTTCTTTCTGTTGTCTCACTGTAAGGTTGACCCTGGTTAAGCCAATGCAGTTAATTCCAATTATTTCAAATGAATACTAAAGACCTATTTAGGGAAAATTGTCAGCTATCTAAATAATGCACACTTAAATAAAAGGCGCAAACTTTTAATTTACGGAGGCAGCTTACCTTAGTCAGTTTGTCAATCTGTTTCTCTAGCTCCTCCACACTTGCTGTCTGGTCCCCATCATCCTACCACCAATAAACAAAATGTGGTAGGGCATTATTTACTGTATACTAATCATGTTTTTATAGGCTACTATTGTAACATCAGAGGCTCATGAGATATGCCTTTAAAAATCACTAAAGCTTAACAAAGACATGTATTTAACTTTAATCTCTGCAACAACTTCACACACCCTAATTCCCTTAGCCAGGCACAGGTATGACAGATGAACAGGTATGGCAGCCTATGCTGAGGCTACAGAGAAGACCTCACTGGCTCACAAGCCTTGGCTGTATTTCCCCAAAACTCAGGGCTTTGACTGATGGCTTGGGCAAGGATGGAATGCTGTGCTAAATGGCCACAGTACTTTTTTAAAAAACATACCCTCCTCTACACAGGGCAATACAGTTAAGAAAGCTCGTGTGATACCCTCTTTCCTCCTCTGCTGAACTGGTGAATGTCAAAATCTGCACACCGAACGGACTCCACCTCCTTTCACAGTATTTCAAAACAAACAGAATAGAATTTTGATACACACGACAATTGTAGCATCTGACTTTCAACCGGAGGAACCACCACTGCCTTGAGCCCTTTAGTGCCTCAGTCCCAACTCATCCCCTCCTGTACCATCTGCCCCTATCCTAGTACTCTATCAGCTGTCACTGAAATTGCTAGTTAGTGGTCCCTCGGTGAGCAATACTCTTGGACTCCATCCTTTGGCATTCACCTGAGGACTGCAGCCCAAGGATGTAAGATATTCTAAAATATAATTTAGTTAGCAAGGTTCTGTAAAAAAAAAAAAAAGCCATGCACCTTGAAAGTTCATTCCAAGCATTTTTCTCAAAGTCAATAATGGACTATAAGCCTTCGGAGAGAGTTTAGAAGTGTATTTCAACATTTGTATGAAACTATAAGGCAACTTCATGAGATAAATTTGATACAAAGCACACGCCGTACTACTGTTATTGACACTTTAAAAATAAAGACTGATTAAATTTTATGGTTTGCAAATTTTCCTTGATGGACAGAAACATTGGAATTCTTTAAGAAGAAAATGAACCTAGGCCAGGATTGAAAGAACAATGAGATTAGCTCAGGGGGCTTCATGCTCTCCCTTGCCCCCAAACAGCAGCCCAGCAAATAGCTTCTAAAACTGACAGAAGTTTCGAAAGCAGCTGCTCAAAAAAATCTAGCACAAACCTGCAGCTCTTTGTATCTTGGCCCTAGCTTAGAAATGCCTCATAGAATTATGGTTCTAAGGTGCTCAAGTAAATTACTGGGAATTATACACTCTCTTAGCACTTTTAGAATAAAAATGCAGCCACTCTTAAAGTTTCTTTTAATCCACAGAATTCTAACTAGATTTATTTTAAAGGCTACTTCAGGGGTATTCAGTGCTGTGCTTTCCAAATACTCTTAGAACTCCAGATCCCATTAGTCCTCAGCAAGCACGGCCAATGATCAGGGATAGTGAAACTGGAATCCAACAACAGCTGGAGGGCACTATCTTGGCTAAAATTGGTTTAAAACCTAAACATATGGATTAAGCAATTGAGTAGGCATTAGAATTCGTCACCTCATCTTCGCAAAGATCTGCTTTCTTCCCCTTCTTGTCATCCTTGTCTTCATCATCCTCATCATCTTCATCAGCTTGATCATCACTGTAGTCGTCGTCGTCGTCGTCATAATCGCTGTCTCCTCCCTTCCGTCTCCGTTTTCTGCCTGGCGTGGGTGTACCCAATGAATGCTGTTCTTCTCCCAAATCACCTCCTCCTGTAACATCTCTCTTGCCTGTTTTCTTGGCATGAATGATTCTAAGCCTTTAAACACACGGCAGATAAATGGTATTACCAAATGTTGCCGTAGCATACGGAACTCCTCCACACTTCACCAAGGATAAGTCATATGCTTAGGCTCCTGTTATTTAGCAATTTTCAGTTGCCTTGTTATTTGCGACCATTGGCTCAGCACATGAGAAAAGTAGTTCACCAACATGGATTCCTATCTGAGATGAATATTTACTTGGCGCAAAACGAAAAATCTTAACTGTTATTTGACGTGAATGTTCAGGATACAGAAAGCTTCTGGCTCTTCAAAATAGAATTTAGTCCTTCACTGAATATTTTAGCTCTGTTGTGAATTTTACTGCATGTACAAAATCTTGCATATAGCACTCCAGGACAAGAAGAGGTTTCAACAGCTGTTCCTATAAGCTGAAGAAGCAACTCTTTAGCTGTGTTCCTCATTTCATCCATTTGTAAATCTACATCATCTCCTTTTTTAATGTACATTTTTAAAGTCAACTCGTGTTAGAAAGGTTATAAAAATTGGCTTACGCATAGGTGAGAATAAGCATTACATTTGACTGTGGAATATCTGAACACAAAACTTTCCCCAAGGGTCTGTATTCTAATTCACATAATTAAGCAGGAAAGAGCATTATGCAGGAGGCTAATCTTGAAGCACTGTGGGCGGTAGAAGCCTGAGTTTCATTTTTTATGAAACAAAATAAACTTACATACCAGTAAGTACAGTTGTAGTAGCCCTTCCTCATCTCTTACCCTACAAAACAAGATCCCATACAGCAGATGTTATAGCTCTAGCTACCAGGAATCTATCAGGCAAATATACTGAAACAACCTAGGAGGTATTTTAATAGCCAGGCCAAATATCCATTTGTAACATTCTAGCATATAACGGAATTTGGAGAGATATGAAAATGTGTGTGCTTGGAAAAGGGAAGGATTTTAGAAGGAAGGAAAGGAAAGGAAAGGGGGAGAGTACGAATCAGGGTGGCAAAAGTAGGTAAATTATGAGAAACCGATGCTGCTATGAATTTTGCCGTCTCTTATTCTTCCTTTCTTCTCCTGCCTTAACAAAACAGTATTCCATACAGCAAGTAGAAAAGATGCAGTGTGGCTGGATTCTTAAAAAGTAGCCATGAATAAGCCTATGATTTAAAAAAGGAGACAAGCTTGAGGGTGCTCATCAGTTTCTAAAGTGTAAATAAAGAATCAAGGATGGCCTAGTATTCTTAGCTATTCTTAATAAACAGTTCTTAATAAACTGTTCTCCCAGTCCAAAATATGAACTAAAAAGAAAAAGACTATCATTGGCAGACAGTCAAGCTGCTTACAGTTTATTGTTTATTTTATTTTATTTTATTTTTTTAAAAAAATCAGTCCATGCAAAGAAATGTAGGCACCTCAGGTGTAAACATCTGCATCACTGTTATTGCAGCACCAGTTGATGTGGCATTTTTGGTCTTGCACTGGCATAGCTCTTGGAATATTTAAGGCTGAGATTACAGGTTTTAGGACTGGAGAGTGAGCTTGAAGATTTTTTTTTAATCTGGAACTCCAAAACTCATTAATTTAAAAAATGCATATTTAATTCCCTTAGGAGATCACGGCATAGTGGCTTAGGCAGCTCTGATGTGAAGGGCAACCCAGTATGAATTATTCTAGTCTTCTAAATAGGTGCTGCTGACTTCTTCGTTTGTTTGAGTTGTAACAGCTACGAGTACACAGATTTTGCCTTGTGGCAAAGAGGCAAGTATACAAACTATGCCATCAGTTGACTGAGAGCCAGAATGTAATGTTAAAATAACAGTTTTTTCTTCTGCTAGAGCTAAGGACTGAAGACAACATGTAAAGGTACAAAGGAGCACTATAGCATCCAGGACACAAATGAGGGTCCCTAGAAGAAAGGAGATTCCAACTAAACATCAGGATGAACTTTCTGACCATTCTATGATTCTAAGTCATGCCTCAGTCTGAAAGCTGACCAGTAAAAATACTTCTCTGCAAGACTTCAACAGATGTACAGCAAGAATGTTTCTTAAAGGTAGTGATCATGAGGTAAAAACCAACTTGCAAAGGGAATTCCTGTTGAATAAGTAGGAGTCCTCAGCTCAGCCACACGACAGTTAAGAATGAATGGAGATGGAAGGAAGGAAGGAATTAAATTGTCATGTATGATGGGCGGGGGTGAGGAGAAAGCTAAGGATGATGGTAACTAAGAAGGAAAGATTTTTAAAAGCTATGTTTATATAGGATTGTTTGCCAACTTCTTGAAAGGAAAGCCAAAGGAATGAGAGTACCATGAACTCCCCACCCCACCCAGCAATCTAGTACTTACAGGATAAACAAGACTTAAAGTTGCCCCTGAGGTAAGAGGCAACAAGGAGGCATTTTCCCAAAGTGGGCTGCTGGGAAACATCAAATTTTCATTTGCCCACGGACAGAAAGATGGAATTTATATAGTATAGGGAAGTTAATGATTGGACATGCCCCTACAGACACAACCATGAACCCTGCATGAATTGGGAGCCATTACTATCAGCAGAGGTTCACATATTTTTCTTCCTGAAATTCTTTTAAGTCTCATTTTATTTCTTCTA
Organism: Podarcis vaucheri; assembly: GCF_965113315.1. NCBI lineage: Eukaryota > Metazoa > Chordata > Lepidosauria > Squamata > Lacertidae > Podarcis > Podarcis vaucheri. The sequence goes on from NC_138759.1 coordinate 109,287,896, forward strand.
TTTCTCTCCTGCTGTTCTCCTTTACTTCTTCCTTCTTTCTTCTGAGGTGCATTAAGGGAGGAGGGGAAGGTAGAAAAAGGATTAGAGACACAAGCATTGGAAGCCAAGGACTCAGTAAGGACTCCTTGCTTTGCTAGACAAGAAAGAAAAACGACTGAGGAAAAGGAAATGAAGCCTGGCTATGCATACCCACATGGCCATGCAAACCTCCTGCGATTCACAATCATTTCAACTTAAAATTCTATGGTAGATGGAGCTGTTATACTTGCTGTATGGAATTTTGTTTTGCATAATGGAGAAAAATAGGGGGCATATATTATCATCCTTAAAAACTTGACAGTTTATGCTTAGCAAACAGGTACTGATTACCTCAGTAACTGAATTATTCCCTAGGTGTACCACAGGAAATACTCAGTTTATATAGCAAAATCTGAGGTAATTTTAATTAGTTACATGAATGATTTGCAAGTTTTTCAAGGTGATTAGGGATTAACAATCTGGCCCTGCAAATCTTCTTGCAGAATGAAAGTTCCAATCAGCTTCTACTAATGCCAATAACAATTTGACAGCTCCAGACAGCTTCAAATGAGAAGTGATATTGCTTCTTTAAAAAAAATGCAAAATGATTTTCTTCTCATTCTGAATCCTCCTAATCCACCAAACTTCATGTGTCTTTAATGGATTGTGAAAGATAAGCCATGGGCCTTTTAAAAATAATTTCACATCTTAATTTAATAATGGGAGTTACTAAAAGTTTTTTTCTTTATATCACACGATTCCTGTCTTTGGAACTACTCTGTATAACAAATTTAAATGAATGCAAAATACTGGAACATTTAAAAGAAATATCACTTACTTCCGAAGTTTGCCTTCAACCATCCACTTATCTCTCCTTAAATTTGACATATAATCTATGTTCTTATCTATTTCACTGTTAAAACAGAAAAAAGTTTAATTACTTAGATAATTAATTGAATGATATCATCTATTTTTAAAAAAAAGTCTCAAAGGGCACCTCACTATACACATAGGCCTACTACATATTACTTGTATCATGAATAAATATTACAGTTGGTTAGTTAAAATATCACGTTGGTAAACAAGCATGATGCCCTGACAGGGTTTCATTAGCCAGCCCGCCTTAGATAATTAGATAACACTTACCTGGCTGCTACAGAGTATTTAGAACAGGCGTGACAAACCTGTGGCTCTTCAGATGTTGTCTGTCTACAACTTTCATCCCTGATTATTGGCCCATGATGGCTCATGTAAGTTGGAGTCTGGAAAACCACAGGTTTCTCATCCCTACGTTTTGAGGTTCAAACCTTTAAATACACCTTATGAAAACTATTGCCGATTTGTTGTTATTTATTTTCTTGTTACCAGAATCGAAATATAAAATTCACAGCATGCACAAGGCACTTACCTTATAACACTTTTGCTACATGCTAACTCATTAACAAGGAAGGCAAGTACAGAGGCTTTCTGAGTCGGCGTGTGTGCCTGAAAAGCTTTGGTTTTCAAGCTCTCTGTGAGTTCAGTCTGCCCACAATGGCCTTCCATGAAAATCTGCAGAATTTCAGATACGTTGTCTCTGTTGATGCCAACGTTCAGCAAATGGTCCCCGAGGATCGTTTTTGCCTGAGAAAGAAGTGTGCTCATAAAATAACTGTTCAGAATGGCAGAATAATGCATTTTTGTTATTTGAAATCAAGGGGAAATAATGCTAAGGCAGAAGCCAGGGGCACCACCATCCACTGACACCCCCAAATTTCTTATTTATTTGTTTAGCTAGTTTGTTTCCTCTCCACAGTTTGCTCGCAGAGCCAAGAAGCTGGTTTTTAAATTTAAGTAGTTATTTATATTAATATGCATACACTTTTTGAATGAAAGTTCCTTCCCAACACAAAAGCAATTTATACATTCCTCCTGTTGACTTTAACAGTTTGGGGGTTTGTGCAAACGTTACTGAAAGGAAAGAAGCAAAGAGGGGAATGAATGCTTGACAACAGCTTCATTCGTCGGCTTGTAAAACTTGGGATTGATTTAAAAACAAAAACATGAGTTTAATAGCCAGTTTGATGGGTCACATGAGGGGACAGCTGCTCAAAGGAAAGTCTCTGAAAAACACATTTAGGTAATTCTTGATGGCAATCCTAACCTTAATATGAAACCAATTTAGTGATAAGAGACAAGCTTATAAAGCAATGTCTGGAATAACTTTTGATGAATGGATTTATAAGGCTTTAAGAGCTAGATTATACTCACCCCTGTTGAAATCCAGAGATGAAAGCAGAAATTGCCTTTAACGGTTAATAAAAACAGTAATCTATTCTTTGATGACATCTGACGCCCAGAAATTGTGTGAATTACAGAAAACTAAACGACTAGGAATATTGTACCCACAACACTCACTAGATTCTTGGTACTGCATTAGGTGAAGGAGCAGAGAAAGCAGCTGCCCCAGATCAAAGAACATGAGAAAAGCCCCGCTGAATCAGGCCAAACACACACACACACACACACACACACATATATATACACATATATATATACACATATATATATATATATATATATATATATATATACATATATATATATATACATATATATACATATATATACACACCCACAAAAACCGACACCAGAACCAGAGGCACACAGAACGCCGTCACCAATCAACCACACCAGACCCAAACCCAGACCCTCTCCACAGACATATTACAGACTCCATCCAGTAGCCAAACTATAGTGGCACCTCCGGATGCTGCACCCCCCTGCAATCCCTACACAGATCTGGCTGGCACAAGGCACAAAACCACAGCTCGCCCCTATACACGAAGCCAAGCCAGAGCACAACTAAATGCAGCACAGCCATCTTCTCAGAAAAACTCTTCACAAGCTCAAGAGGTCAAGACACGAAAGCTTTAGCAACTAATCTACACTTAATGACCCACCCAGTGGTATTCAGAATATCACTCATGAAATCACCCAAGATATCCCTCAAGTAATTAAGGAACAAAAGAAGAAAAGGCACACTAATCTAGGAACTTCCTCTCTGCCCAGAACGTTGGAGGCTATACACCACACCCCTCAACAGTATTTATAGGAACTCAAACACCAGACTCTGCTCTGTTCCAGTAACAAGAAGCCGAAAGCACCAGCCTGAAGATGACGAGTGAGACCTCGTCGAAACGTCGCACAGACACCCCGACTCTTACACGGGAAGACACCCGAAGACACCAAAACCTGCATATATATATATATATATATCCCAGCATCCTAGTCTCATAGTGCCCAGCCAGAACTGCCTATGGGAAGTCCACAAGCAGGACTTGGGTGAAAAATCACAATGACTTCAATAGGGTTAAGTGAGCCTCGTTTTATAACAGAAGTGCAGCAGTGGCAAGGGGGGTGGAGGGTAAGTGGCTGTGGCTCTCTCTCCCTTTGATGCCACTGCCCTTCACCAGGGCAGGATGAGGCAGCAGTGAGGCTGGAGGAGGAGCTCTGGACTGGCAGCACCAGCACCCCCGCATTCATCCCACCCCATCCCACCCCACAGCATCACTGTGACCAGGAAGAGGCCTGAGCCACTTTGCCTCCCCGCATCCCTCCTTCCCGCCGCCCCGCCATGCCGCTGTTGGATAAACGTTTACACTTCAGCTGGCTTTGGCAGGCTATCTGTGATCAGCATACCAGCTGAGCTCTCCTCAATTTCTTGCTCTCACTGGTAGTTTAGTAAATTGCAGGCCAAGTTTGCAAGGAGATAAAATGTAATCAAACCAACAGTAGTCTCAATTCTTTTTTTGAGTGCCTGTAGGGTTGGGGAAACCCCAATATATTTTTTTAAAACTATATTGTTAAAAAAAAAACCCACTAAGTGGGGGAGGGGTAGAACTAGAATGCAGTAACCTTGAAGAAAGCATGGCTGGCTGGCATAGCAAACTGGACACCTGCGCACTGTAATATTTTGTTGCAGGTCCAACTTGTTCTAATAAGAATACACTTTGTCATTTAAAGATGCCCCTGATGCATTGCTTGACAGCAGAGGAAGAGCTAGACCTGCTTTTCAGGCAGTACCACTTCAGGATATAGTTGGGACTCCGATGACCGAATGCTCCTCCATACAATAAAATAAAACCCTTGCACATAGAATAGGTTCCAGGGATTCACGCTTCCCTGACACGAAAGGGTCTCTACGCCCCCCCCCCCCCGTATTTATGTATAGGGATTTATGTTTTGTTATGAAGAGCATTCAATTACTACAAAATCTGGGATTTTGAAGTGGTATAGCCCAGACACACATTTATATCCTCCTCTTCTCTTTGTGAAAACTGGGACATGGATTTTTTCCCCTGTCTCACACCAAAGTTACTGTCAGGGAACTGACATCGGAGGAAAGGGAAGTGGTAAGGCTCCCAGAGACTGGGAGAGAGTCAACAGCCAAAGCAGGGACCAGCAGGGGGAGCGCGGGGTCTCGGGAGGAGGATCTCAGTAATGCTGAGAGAGACGCAGCAGCCCAGGCAGGAAGCAGCAGGGGAGAGAAAGGGGTGAGAGACACTTCGAGCGAAAATAGCGGGGAGGTGTCAGAAGCTACTGCAGGGAGACCCATGCTTCGCCGGAAGCTGCCACGTCGTGAGTCCAGGAGACGCGTTTCCGTTAAGGAACTTCTTTGCTGGAAGCGCTTCCGCAGACAGCCACTGTCAGACTCTACTAGTGACTAGAGCAGACATGTCTGAGGAGCTCTGTCACACACAGAGGTTTGTGGGGTCGCACAAACTCTGAAGGGGCACAATTTTAAGCACAAGCAGCTAACCATCCCCTGACAGCAGTCTGACAGTCTCTGTACGCTGCCTGTGCAGGAGAAAGCATCATGAGCAACCCAGTCGGAACCGGAGACGCAGGGGTTGGAGCTGGTCCAAGCTTGGAAGAAAGGTATCAAGCTCTGGAGGTCCAACTTGCGCTGCAGACGGCGAGGCTCGAGGAGAGAAGGGCTCAGGATGCTGACAAAAAGGGGAGAACCACTCAGTTCCCCAGAAAGGTACCAGGATTGGTGCAGAAGTTTGGGGGGGACCCCAAGGATTACCATGCCTTTAGGACTGAGATGCAATATGCTCTGAATGTGCAGTTTGATGAGTTCCCTGATGAGGAATCGCGAGTTGCGTTCGTAATTGGGCATCTTGAGAAGGGGGCGCGGGACTGGGTTCGACCCCTGATGGCAACGCACAACGATATCCTAAAGGACACTATGAAATTCTTTCGTGCAATGGATATCATGTTTTCCAGCGATATTGAGGAAGGGGTGGTACGCAGACAGCTAATGGCTTGCAAGCAGGGAAGCAGATCTGTCCGTGAGTACTGGACTGAATTTACCATGCTGATTCACAGATTGGGGTGGGATTTATCGGCGGCACCCATTCAGATGCTATTTGAAGAAGGTCTTTCTTCAGCTGTGAAAGACGAGCTGGCCAGGAGCCCCAGGGCGGGGTCTATGGATCAGCTGACCAAATCTGCGCTGACCATTGGAGCGCGCCAGGAGGCAAGAGCCTTGGAGAGGCGGGAAGGGAGAGGGGAACGTTGGAAGGAGTTACGCATTCCAGACATTCCTGAGCCAGCTTTCCCGCCGGCAGAGCCGATGGAAATCGGAACAGCCCGCGCGCGCGCAGTTTCAAAGCCCAGTGAGGGGGCGAAGAAGGAGGGAAAGGGAGCCCGGAAATGCTATCTCTGCCAACAGCCAGGCCACTTTGCCAGAGTCTGCCCCCAGAGGAAGGAATGGCAAGGGATGGTGGGAGCTGTTGAGGGGGAAGAGCAGGGAGAAACGGAGCAGGTAAAAGCCAACGCCTGGTTGCCAGCAGGGCACTGCAGCCAGGCCAAAGAGCAGTGAAAGTGCCCCTTCCCCAAGTGCCAGTGCCAGAAGCTCCTCGACCTGCTCTAGTGATTGAAGTGTCTCTAGAGCTGCAAAATGGACACCCCCTAAAAATAAAGGCGCTGTTGGACTCAGGCAGCTCCTGCAATTTCATGAGCAAGGAGTTTGCTGCTGAGCACCAGATACAGACTATCCCTTTAAGCAACCCCCTGCAGGTGACCACGATTGATGGCAGGGAACTGTTGGGAGGAGGCGTCAGCTTGCAGACCGTCCCAATGATAATGAGGGTGGCAAGGCACACAGAACTGATAGCGTTTAATGTGGCCACCTTGGGAGGCGCTCCCATTATTTTGGGAATGAGCTGGCTAGCCCTACATGATCCGCTGGTGGGCTGGCATCAAAGAGTGGTTTCCTTCGGTTCCGCACACTGCTTAGAACACTGCAGGGCGGAAAAGGGGTCAGCAGGGGCCCAAGCCACCCTAGCAGGGACGGAAGTGATGGAGAAGGGGAAGGTGCCACCACAGTATGCTGATCTCAGCGACGTGTTCAGCGAGAAGGAAGCTGACCAACTACCCCCGCATAGGCCCTTTGATTGCCAGATCAATTTACTCCCTGGAGCACAGCTTCCTGTAGGCAAGTTGTATGCCATGTCAGACAGGGAGATGCAGGAGTTGCGAGCGTTCATTGACAAGAACCTGAAGAGAGGCTTCATCAGAGAGTCCAAGGCAGCGGGGGGTAGCCCAGTGTTTTTTGTGGATAAAAAAAACACGGACAAGCCGAGGCTGGTATGTGACTTTCGGGCCCTAAATGCAGTGACAGAGCCGGCGGCTTTTCCTATGCCCAGGATTGATGATATTTTGACCAGGGTGCGAAAAGGAAAGATTTTTACAAAGCTGGACCTAAGGGGGGCGTACAACCTGATACGTATAAGGAAAGGGGATGAATGGAAGACCACCATGTTCACCCCTTTGGGGGCATTTGAATACCTCGTTATGCCTTTTGGATTACAAACAGGCTCCGCGTGTTTTCAAGCCTTCATGAACCACGTACTGGGGCCTTTGCTCTACAAGAATTGCGTGGCCTTCTTAGATGACGTGTTGGTGTATTCGGAGAATGAGGAGCAACATGTGAGAGACGTCAGAGAAGTGTTGAGCAGGCTGCAAGCCAACAGACTGTGGGTGAAACTGGAGAAGTGTCAGTTTCATACCAAGGAGGTGGAATTCCTGGGGTACCGCTTGTCAGACAAGGGGTTGGCCATGGACCCCGGCAAGGTTCAAGCGGTGCTGGAATGGAAAACACCCAAGACCAAGAAGGATGTGCAGAGGTTCCTAGGGTTTGGAAACTTTTATCGTAAGTTCATCCGAAACTTCGCCCACCTGACGGCGCCCATCACGGACTGTCTCAGCAGCAAAAAGAAGTTTGTTTGGACGGGGGAGGCGGAGCGAGCGTTTGAGGAACTGAAAAGGGCCTTCGCCTCTGACGAACAACTTCTACATGTGGATTTACAAAAAAAGCTGAGGGTCGAAACAGACGCTTCTGACAGAGCCATAGGGGCGGTGCTTCTTCTGCAGCCGGGGAAGGAGGGGTCAGAGTGGCGACCGTGTGCTTTCTTTTCGCGAAAGCTGAACAAATCTGAGAGAAACTACACGGTGCACGACCGGGAACTTCTTGCGATTTATGAGGCCTTCCGGAGATGGAGGCACCTACTAATTGGTGCACAACAGAAGGTGCAAGTGTGCACGGACCATAAGAATCTAGAGTATTGGAGAACTGCGCGAGTGCTCAACCAAAGGCAGTTGAGATGGGCCCAGGAGTTCTCCAAATTTAACTTTGAGATTTGTTACGTACCAGGCCCGGAGAACGTTAGGGCGGACGCTCTCTCACGCAAACCTGAATATTTGGAGGGAGAGGGTGCACCCGAAGAGACCCATGTTATTCCCGAGGACCGCTGGGTGTGTGGGGCGGCTTTGGTGGGGCAAAGGGAACTGGTAGAGGGAACGGTGCAGGATGCATACGCCCAGGACAAACTCAGGGGTCTCAGGAGGGAGGGAGACAAACCCGGGGGTTTTGAGGAGAGAAACGGGGCGTTGTACTACAAGGGAGCGTTATACATACCTGAAGGGGAATTGAGGGAAAAGGTACTCAAGCAACTGCACGATAGCCCCACAGCAGGGCATTTTGGGCAACACAAAACCATGTGGCTGGTTACCAGGGAATTCTGGTGGCCCAAGGTCAGGGAAGATGTGCGTGAATATGTGAGAGGGTGTGACCGATGTCAACGAGCCAAGGGGGAGAGGCGGGCACCGGCAGGTTTATTAGAACCACTACCCACGCCGGAAAGACCATGGGAGGCAGTGGCAATAGATTTCATGACTGATCTGCCCAGGTCCAAAGGGAAGACAGCCATTATGGTTGTGGTAGACCTGTTAACCAAGATGGCCCACTTTATAGCCTGCTCACATGCGGTCACAGCAGAAGAAACCGCTAAATTGTTTGTGGAAAATGTGTTTAGGTTGCATGGTGCCCCCTTGAGGGTGGTTTCGGACCGAGGGAAACAATTTACTTCCAGGTTCTGGAGGAAGCTCATGAGCCTATTGCATGTAGAGGTGAATTTTTCCACTGCCCGTCATCCAGAAACCAATGGGCAGGCGGAAAGAGCTAATGGTGTCCTCCAGCAATATTTGAGGTGTTATGTGAATGACAGAGAGAATGATTGGGTGGAGAAGCTGGCGTTGGCAGAATTTGCCTATAACAATGCAGAGAACGTGTCCACGGGGATGAGCCCTTTTTTGGCCAATCACGGGTGTCATCCCCGAGCCTTCCCAGGGGGGGAGGGGGAGAACTGGAGCGTTCCTGCCGCAGAACAGTTCGTTGAAGAAATGGAAGCGATCCATCGCCAGCTCCAACTTAATTTAAACAGGGCGAAGGAGGAATATAAGAGGCAGGCAGACAAAACCAGAAGGGAAGGGGAAAGCATTAGGGTGGGGGACCAGGTGTGGCTGTCCACCCAAGGGTTACCATTTAAAGGAGGTTGTAAGAAGTTAAGACCCAAAAGACTGGGCCCATTTGAAGTCACGCAACAGGTCAACCCAGTGGCTTTCAGACTCCGGTTACCGAACCACATGAAGTTGCACCCAGTGTTCCACAGATCATTGCTGTCACCGTATATAGGGGACAGAGAGGGGAGGGTCAATAGGGGACCAGCTATGGAGGAAAAAGAACACAGCTACCATGTAGCGGAGATTCTCGATTCCAGGTGGAGGGGAGAGCAAGTAGAGTATTTGGTAATGTGGGAAGGGGAGCCGGAGTCGGAAAACACCTGGGTCAGGGCAGAGGATGTAGATGACGAGGTTTTGATTGAAACTTTTCATCAGAGATTCCCTAGAAAACCCCAGCCAGTGGCAAGGTTCCGGAGGGAATACTTCGCCACCACCGACGACGAAGAAGAGTTGGAGGGGTTCGCTGATTCCGAGGTGGAGGAGGATTCAGCGAGTCGGAACGAAGACCGATGGAGGGAATTGTTCGAGACGTCTGAAGATGAAGAGGATTCTTTTAGGGGTTTCAGCTCCTCACCGCCCAGAGGAGAAAGTAGGGGCGGGGGAGAGGGGGGCCCTGGAGGGGAGGTGGATGTCAGGGAACTGACATCGGAGGAAAGGGAAGTGGTAAGGCTCCCAGAGACTGGGAGAGAGTCAACAGCCAAAGCAGGGACCAGCAGGGGGAGCGCGGGGTCTCGGGAGGAGGATCTCAGTAATGCTGAGAGAGACGCAGCAGCCCAGGCAGGAAGCAGCAGGGGAGAGAAAGGGGTGAGAGACACTTCGAGCGAAAATAGCGGGGAGGTGTCAGAAGCTACTGCAGGGAGACCCATGCTTCGCCGGAAGCTGCCACGTCGTGAGTCCAGGAGACGCGTTTCCGTTAAGGAACTTCTTTGCTGGAAGCGCTTCCGCAGACAGCCACTGTCAGACTCTACTAGTGACTAGAGCAGACATGTCTGAGGAGCTCTGTCACACACAGAGGTTTGTGGGGTCGCACAAACTCTGAAGGGGCACAATTTTAAGCACAAGCAGCTAACCATCCCCTGACAGTTACCATAAAGAATATCCATTACCTTGTATCCTGCTATCAGTCCTGGATCGCAAATCGCAGCAGAGAGCAGCCTCACAAGCAAGTCTTGTACTTCTCCCATGCTGTCGCCTATGTTCAACAACCCCTCTTGAAGGACACTTAAGCTGGGGACATCCAGGTTCACATCAAAGCCAAGGACTTTACCAAAGTTGCGTAGAAACTGCACCACCATGAGACAGTCTGAAAAAGTACTTCCGGAGAGAACCAGGCCCGGGATGCGAGGCAACTCTGGCAAAGGCTGAAAAACAGAGAAGTGTCACCTTGAATGAAAACCACTTGCAAAGCTAATGCAAGGCAAAAATCTAAAAATAAATACATAAACCCCAATTAGTGCCTAAAGACACTCACACACTCCAAATCACAATAGTGCAGCTACTTCGGGGGGGACGGGACGGGACAGGACACCCATATTTTCCCAGCAACCATATATTTATTATTATTTATGAATGGTATTTCTATGCTGACCCATAATTAAAGTTCTCCAGACTGTGTACATAAACACTATTGCAATACAAATGCAATTGCAGATAAATTTCAGTTTCAGTTCTGGGGAAACACGACCTTCTCTTAAGAGTACTGTTTTCCTGAGGTATTGTGCAAAATAAGCAAACAGAAGCCCTACATCAGTTGCACTACTGATAATCCAGAGAGAGAGAGAGAGAGAGAGAGAGAGAAGAAAAGTTGTAGTATCAGACCAAAAGCCTTTCAAATCCAACGTCTTTTTTCCAACAGTGGGGCAACAGATGCTGCCTTTGGAAAGCACACAAGCAGGAACGACGGAAATAGCTGCAATGCAAAACTTTTAAAGAGGCATAATGGAGGCTACTGGAGAATTCTAAAAGAGCTGGCTTGGCAAAAGTCTGCTAAATAGGCCACCTGAGCTCCAAACATTCAAATGTCCACTGCTGATTAATAATAAAAAAGACAAAGAATACCATTGTCCTAATATTTACTTTAGAATTACCACACTTTAGACCACACTTGAAATAATATTATCAAGTAATCTAAAGTAAAAGAGGAATGGTTGGAAAGGCAGCGACAGTAAGAAAAATTAATTATTGTAACAATGGCAGATGAAGGAAAAGAGGAGCAACATAAAAAGGGGCAAGGAAGTAAAAAGTAAATTTACATTATTCTGATTACCTTCTGGTCTGCTAAGCACATATCTTCATTAGGCTTCTTTAGCTCCTTAGCCATTTCTAATTCCAATCTTCGCTGTTCCAGTTTACGCTCTTTATTTAATCTCTTTTCATCACGTTTCTCTTGTTTTAACCGCTCCTTTTCCTTAAATAGCACAGAAAGGATAGAAAATTAAAGTCACACATTCTACTTACAAAGGAGCAATTTAAGAATTTGAAAAGCAGTAGTTATACAATCTTAATAATCACTACAGCAATTAAACCATGTGGATTTAAAATAAAAGGCAACACACACAAACCCCAACTTTTTTAAAAAAGGAAGAACCATCCTGAGGGTTAGATGATCTGCAATACTGCTTTTTCAAGCAAATGCCCAATTCTGCAAGAGACATCCATTTTCCTCACAGGACTTTAAAGAGACAGTATACAGATGACTTGTCCAATGCTAAATTTCTGCCATTGCACAGTAGTGGTCAGCTCTGGAATGTGCTTTCAATGTCATGAATTAATCCTGTAGTACGTAAATAACATAAACAAGTGTCTCATGAATACTTAAGAGTGCCTTTCTCTCACTACTGGAGAACCCAAGCCTGTTCCTAAATCCTTAGGATTAAGGAGGTTTCCCCGAGTTGTGTAGAATGGTGACTAGGGCAAGTTTGGGCCTCAGCACCTCTTCTTTTTGAATAGATTAACTAACTAACTAACTAACTAACTAACTAACTAACTAACTAACTGTGGTTGAGAGGGAGAGAAAAAAGGTAAAGGTAAAGGGAACCCTGACCGCTAGGTCCAGTTGTGGCCGACTCTGGGGTTGCGGTGCTCATCTCGCTTTATTGGCCAAGGGAGCCGGCCAAGGGAGCATGACTAAGCCACTTCTGGTGAACCAGAGCAGCGCACGGAAACGCCGTTTACCCTCCTGCCGGAGTGGTACCTATTTATCTGCTTGCACTTTGCTGTGCTGTGCTTTCGAACTGCTAGGTTGGCAGGAGCAGGGACCGAGCAACGGGAGCTCACCTCGTTGTGGGGATTCAAACCGCCGACCTTCTGATCAGCAAGCCCTAGGCTCTGCGGTTTGGACCACAGCGCCATGGTACTTGTACTCAAATGAGTGATTGCTCCTTAAGTAAAATAGGAAGAGTGTATTTGCTACGCACCATGGAGGTGCACAGATTTTTCAACCCTTGAGGCTATCTATCACGGATATATGCCCAGAGATTTGCTCCAAAAGAAGACAAGTCTTCAAACACAAGAAATGCTCAGGAGCTCTTGTGCAATGGATGGGTGGCAGCAGAGGGAGGAGAGAATCTTCTCTTCTGCTGCAGCTCCTAGAGAAAGATGGCACCCTGTTCTGAAGTAGTGTATTTCCAAGGTACAATGGTGTGCAGGGAGCTGTAGAGGAAAGGGAGAGGTGGGACAGGGCCTTTCTGTGAGTTAGGATCCAAGCCACTGTCTTAATTTACTTTTTATGGGGGGGGGGTGTCGTTTAATGTAACCAGGATTCCAGCTAGTCGTATGGGCAACTATCAGCCGTTAACAGGTCTCCACAAAGCCACAAGAAAGATGGCAGAAGTACATGCAACAAATATATGTGCAGAATGAGACCCAGAAACTGCTTTAGAACAGACACAAGCAGATTGGAATAGACTTTACTAAACAAGACATCTGAATCAGTGCCTCGTGAAATACAACCAAATGAATTCTTACCAGGCGGTATAGAAAAAAATATGTATTTTAAAACAATTACTTGATTTGACAGATGCTGAGAAGATTTACTAAGTTGGTTTTACTAAGTTTTACTAAGGTGGTTTTACAGAGGTGGTTGCAGGTGGTCATATAATATTGTGGCTTTTGAAATAATGCAGAATAAAATATTTGTTCAGCTAAGTCTTCCTCTCACTGCACTGCCTTTTCTTGCCCATATTATGTGTCCCTCACAAGGCAAATAGCAGATTCAGGGGGACAGCAATTTTCATGGAAACCACAGAGCAGGGGCCCAAACATAACTCACCGGTGACTGCAATTTAAATAATAAAAATGAGGCACTTTGAGTGCGTTCATAGATTTAACGTATTATTAATGCCATAGAGGAGGAAAATACACAAATAACTTGTTCATTTTATCTACACAGGCGGGGGTGGGGGGTGGGCAGGGCAGGAAAATAAGTGTTCTTTCCAGAGGGATGGTATCTACAGTGAGGAATGTAAAATTATATTGTTTGTTTTAAGACAACACAGCATTATGGAAAAATATAGGCAATGCAAAGGAGTGCTTTGACCAATTGCTATAAAACTTTACAACATCTATGACTGTAAACCCTTTCTGCCAGTGCATTTGCAGTATTACCTCTGGTATATGGTCAATGTTTTTTTGCCTTTTATGATGCTGCTGGGTACCTTAGATTTTTGTTCTGGGCTTAATTAAAAGTGAGAATCTGTTTTCTGCGACAGTGACTCGCACTCAAATTTAAAAGGCATAAATTTTAAGATACAAGGGAATACTGGAGGTCACAAGGAGAATAAAAGAACGCTAATAAAGCAGAAGTTTACACAAGGCAGATACAAAAGGAAAAAATCCCCACAAATACTGGACAGCCTGACAGAAGATCAAACCATGGGTGCATTGCAGAAAGAGGCATGTCGGTGTGTGTCTGTGTGTATTTACCACCCTTTTAAACATTTATCCCAGGATGCTTTCCAAAGCAAATTAAGAAAAACAGCATAAAGATATAGAATAATCAAACCAACAACAACAAAGATATAGGATCAACAAAATCAACAAACGAATAACACATGGTGGCAATTTTAAAGCTAGTTAATAACCAACTGATGGGCCTTAAGACACGTGTAGGTATCACTATACCAGTGGAAAGGAGCTTTGTCAGTAGGGCTTTCAGCCTGGCTAGTATATATGCCAAGAAAGAGAGAGCTCCACAGTCTTAAATATACCCCCACAGGCTTAAACATATCACCAGTAGAATGCCATTGGCAGTAAGGCTTGAAAGAGGGCCGGGTACTGAGGTCTAGGATCCACAGGATCAAACACCTCGCCCTCCGCCCCATTCTCCTAAAAAGGCCAAAATACTATGCTAGCTCTGCAGCTGCTGTAGCAATTTCCTCTCTCATTAATATCAATAGCAGGGGGAAATGGGGGAAGCCCCAAAATGTGACACCCCCCCCAAATTTCTGCCCTAACTGGACTGAGCCAGGAGGACTTAGGAAGTGGTGGCTCTTCCACCATGGGATCTCTCTCGTCACCATACCCTATGATATTTCCACCCTCTGCCCAATAGTGACTGTGACAATGGGGTCTAGGCCACTGGGTGTATGCTTACGAGCAGGGGTGCCATCTTGCCCTCAGGATTGTGGGTGCCCGCCGCCACAACAATCCATGTCCAAGCCTCGCCCCCCCCCCCCAGCCGAAAGGGTGCTTTGCTGGCTGGCTGCGGAGGGCAGAGCTGAACTGCTTCTCCCTCAGTGGCGGAGCTACTGCCGTCTGCCGGCTTTTCTCATACAGTGGTACCTTGGGTTACAGACACTTCAGGTTACAGCCTCGGCTAACCCAGAAATAGTACCTCGGGTTAAGAACTTTGCTTCAGGATGAGAACAGAAATTACGCAGCAGCGGCGCGGCAGCAATGGGAGGCCCCATTAGCTAAAGTGGTACCTCAGGTTAAGAACAGTTTCAGGTTAAGAACAGACCTCCAGAACGAATTAAGTTCTTAACCTGAGGTACCACTGTACTTTGTGGGTGCCCGGCCCCCACAATTATATAAATGTGGGTTCCCAAGCAACCACAGCCCTTGGGAGTTGGCTCCTAGGCTTATGAGACACAGTAGATCTTGCTTTTCCATGGTCTACCGTATAAAGAAATATTGCATGGCAAAGGTACAGTGTGCAGGGGGGAATAGTCATGGGGTGAGTCTGGGCAATAGATGCAATCTATTGGTGCATTTGTGCATGTCCTCAATACCTTACAGGAGGGCACACTGGGCAGAGAAGAATCACGCCGATTGGACTGCAGTGTAATTTATATTACCTGACTACCAAAATACTCGGCTTGCAAATAAATAGTGCCACTTCTTTGTGTTGCTCAAAGAAGGTGCTGTGCATCTTAAAGGCTCAGGAAAACACATTTGTTGGCTACGCACAACCTGCAGGTCCTACTGTACTCCTCCCCCCCCTGAAGTCATGCTATTCTTTCACCATTGTTCTGGGGAAATGACATTTAATCATCTGCAGTGTTACTTACACCAACTTCAAATTAATAAAACATTCTTGGCTCTCACACTCAATTTTATTGATTTTAAACGGTCAAAGTGTATACGCAGAACACTTAAAACTGAAAGATGGGTTTTGTTAAGTAAAACTAGGTCTGGAATCCCGCACGGCATGTTCAATAGGAAACGAGGTAATATAAATCTTTAGCAATGATGGAATATCCACAGCGCAAGAATCACCCGGGTGCTGTGAATTTAATTCTGCTTTCAAACTGCTTATTAGACAACTTGTGAAACCTGAGATACACTCCCATATTATGACTGCCTACAAAACTGCTGACAGAGCTGCTTAGTGATAAATGCATGTTTAACAACCTTTTGTTGTTTATTGATCCTCTGAGAATTGGGTTGGGGGGAACCTATAGCATAATGATAATATTTTGCTACGCGGTTTTATGCAAGTAAAATGAATTTAAGTTTGTATTTGCTATTGTCTGGAATTTTAATGGCTAAAATAAGAGAACTCAGGAGAGCCCCGAAAAAAATATAATCATGGCAACACAGCCCATACCATAAACCACTCAAATAGTCCATGGTTTCTCATGATACTAGCAATACAGAAGGGAGGCCATAGTGAATGTCCTACTGGCAGGCATAGTCAGATGTACAGTGCCATTAGATTGCGCCTTCTCAGCACAACGGAATTTTCTCTCCAGGGAGTGTGAGTAGCCCCTTCACTCTGGAGAGAGCTGATTGTTTTTATTATGAGGACCACTGCAACATTTATGAAATGGTTTGTATTGCTGTTATTTTAACACATTTAGATTGCTTTCCAATTAATGTTTATCATAGGTGCCAATTCCCTGGGGCCCTGGGTGCCCCAGCATCCATAAAATTCCCCATAAATAGGCAAGGCACCCACAAATTTTGGTGCTATGGCAATGCACCCTGAATGGCAACCATGGCCCTGGGCACTCATGGTTGTGGGGCCAAGCTGACACACCTGATGTTTATTATCTATTTGCTTCTGTGGTTGTAAACAGGATTTTTTGTTGTTTAATGGATTTATTGCAAACCACCCTGGGATCAAAGGGTGGATAAACGATGGAATAAATAATAATTATCCCATTTCACTTTGCTCGTTATTTGTCATTTGCAACTGGAAAACTTGAGATATTGATTTAACACATACCATCCCTCTTTATAAACTCTGATGTTTCCTAAGGCACTATCTCATAGAAGGTTACCTCCACTTTTATTTAAAGTTACACACAAGAGTATGCACGGCACTGAGCAAAAGCAGGGAAACAGCAACATAGTGCAGTGCTCTCGCAATCTTTAATCTGGCTCTGTCTACACAATCCAAAAGCCTGCTTGAATAGGTACTTCAAACATGGTACTTCAAAAGGTATGAAACTCCCATTTTCAAAATTAAAAGTAATAATCTGGGGTGCTGTGCTGAACACATCTTTCACAGTTGCTAAATATTTTGTTTTAGTTCAGTTTAGTCCTGTCTGGAGTTCAGTGGTAAACCACCTGTTTTGCTTACAGAAGGACCCAAGTTCAGGACCAGGCACCAGAAGTTAAAAAGTTCAAGTAGCAGGTGATGCAAAAGACCCTCCTCCATCCAAGACCTTGAAGAGTCACTAGGAGTCAGAGTAGACTGGGGTTTTTTTTAAAACATAAGAATAATAATTTATTATTTGTACCCCGCCCATCTGTCTGGGTTTCCCCAGCCACTCTGGGCGGCTTCCAACAAAAGACCAAAAATACACTAAGATGTCACACATTAAAAACTTCCCTGAACAGGGGATGTCTTCTGAATGTCAGGTAGTTGTTTATCTCTTTGACATCGGATGGGAGGGCGTTCCACAGGGCGGGCGCCACTACCGAGAAGGCCCTCTGCCTGGTTCCCTGTAGCTTTGCTTCTCGCAATTAAGGGAACCACCAGAAGGCCCTCGGCACTGGACCTCAGCGCCCGGGCAGAACGATGGGGGTGGAGACGCTCCTTCAGGTATACTGGGCCGAGGCCGTTTACGAGATATAGCATTACTAGATTTCCCTTACAAGAGGACTCAGAAATAAATTCTACTTGCTCTTGTTTCAGACGAGGGAATTGGCATGCTACAGTTTGATTCTTTTGAAATCTGAAAAGCTTCGCTGAATCAAATTTTATCTGTCTCATGCAATTTAAAAACATATCTGAATGGATTTTTCCTCTTGCTGCGTTTCACAACACTGAGATAAATTCCTTTTAACTGCAAACTGTTTAGTTATATGTGATTTTGCTTTATTTAATCATCTCTATTTGCAGTATGTCCAATTAGACTTTTTAGAGAGATTAGATTTGGAAAAATAATAAGAATTTTAAAATGAAGTTGCGGACTTTTAAAATGCTGGCCTATGGATGTGTGATCATTAATAGCGCACACTGCAACTGGGCCAATTTGCTCTTATTTGTTTTATAGGCTGTTGTCATACAGTGTATTTCATAATTCTACCTGCTGACAGCCTTCCTTAACAAAATCCAACAATGAAGCACTTTATTTAAATAAAATTAAGTATCATATTAAATAAGGGCCCAACCCTTAAATATTTTGCTGCAAATCTCATACCCATACCTCTAAAATTGATGGCACCAGTAAAACAGGAATGAAATAGGAACTGCTATATAAGCACTGTAAGTGAAAGACCAAGGCTTGGATCCAAAGGTAAGCAGAGGGAAGGAAACTCAGTAAAGGAAACCTCCCCATCATTTCCTCTCCACCACAGCCACCTATATCCCTACCAAAGCTTTGGAGGGCCTTCAGATGTGGAACGCAGAATGGAACATGGAACAGGGCATGGGGGATGTTGGTGAAGGTGGTGTTGTCCAAGACTGTATCTCATGCTCGATTTAGAAAGGAAGATCCCTTGTCCTTTGAGATTGCCTTTCAAAAGGGTCTGACAGAATGTTAAAAGAGCTTAAAAGTAAATCCTGAAGGATATAAGGTATCTAACGAAGGAGGGCATGAGAAACTGCAATGCATAACAGATTCATTAATTTTACATTAATCAGGACAAAAGAAGGGTACAGTACAGCATGATGCTTTGAAAGTAAGGTGGGAAGAAAATGCCATACCCTACCGAAATGCTGATGGCAAAACCCACCAGAGTTATAGTCCGATTCCTCAGGTGCAGGGGATGAGAAAAACAAACACTGCTTTGGAATATTATTCACAATGGTAGATCTGCCCCCATGATTTACAAATAGTTCATGTCTCCAGTGTCACTGTTCAAAAACTTTACACGGTTTATTAATTAGAACTTACAAATTGCTTTCATTTACATTATATAGGTAAGTGACCCCTGTGATCAGCTGCAGGTTTTCAAAACCTCCACTGGTGAAAGGCTTCTTCCTCGCTACTCTAAGGTTGCATATTCTATATTCTAATGCTTTTACATCAGGTCTAGGACCCCATAGTTTTGAGAGTGTTGTGTACGTTCTATGCCAAGCCTTGTCTCTTCTGCATACTAGGTCAGACTACACAGGCAGGCAGGCGGGCATCTGCATAATGAACCAAATAGTTACCTCCATACTATGGCAGTTTTCAGAATCCACAAAATAAGACCAACAAACCTAATGGAAAGTACTATATATACACTTGGGGAGAAATAAAATCACATTTTGCCACATAAAATTTAGAAGTATGAAATGACCTAACTGCAAAACACAGAGGAAGCAAATACATTTTCCCCATTCAACATAGGATGATTTTGTGCCCTTGAAGTTATTTATCAATTCTGATTTTAAAAGATATATATATATTGTAGAGCGAGGAAAAGCTTCTATGCGAAGAACAAGGGAGGGGGGGCTATCACCCCATTTCAGAATTGTGATTTATTTTTATTTTTTCCCTTTTTCCCCTGTACAAAGAACGAGGAAAATAATATCCCGTTTCAGAGTTTTGTACTCACCTCAGCTTTTTTGCGTGCCTCCATAGCTTTCATAAGCATCATATGTTGCCTTCTCCTTTCCCGTTCCTATTAGAGCAGATAAAATCAGAACAAAGCAGTACTCCCACCTCAGGCATCACATTTTTTTTTTTTTAATTCCAAAAAGCTCAACAGGACATGTTTAGCATTAATAGACAAGTCAGGGGTATATGCTAAATAAAAGACGAGAATAGCCAAGTTTGTGCATGTTTTAGTTCAGGTTTAGAAAGCAAATACAAGGACAACTGAAAGCAAAAAAGGTACAGCGATGAACATGGAGACAGTGTAAAACAGAAGCATACAGATTTACTTATGGTCAGTTGTGAGGCTCCTTCAGAAGCTGGCAGAAAAAAAAGCATAATGGTTGGCTGGAACAGGTCAGTTACCTTACATCTGCTATAACGGAAAGCCTGCAATTACTAATGGAGTGGCCAATTAAGCAAAAGACTGTTAATGCAGATACTTTGAAAAGTAAACAAAAGTGTTTCTTTTAGATTTTAAAAAATAAAATAAAAAGCATTTTGACTACATATTGGTAGTAAATATGTATCTCTGAATATAAAATTAAGGATGCAGTCGATGGGGACTGAAATCAAGCTGTCAGTTTTAAAACTAGTTTCAGATAAAACTAGTCATACACGAATAAGAATGCAATAAGCTGATCATGTTTACTGTTGCGCTTAGGTAAGACACAGAAGCCGCACCATAGATTAAGGATATTGTGTTGAGTCCTGGACTAAAACACAATGCAAAAGAGTACAAAACTTCAAGATTCATTATCGGAACAAGATAATGTGGGTTTATTTTAATTTTTTTGCATTATGAAGGACAGCATGCTCTTCAATCCAATTCAGACTAAGTATTCCCAATTGTGCGATATTATTAAAAGTTTTGAAAAACAAAATTTCGTTTGAAAAATGAAACAAATAGGATTCCCAGAATCAAATGCAGAAGGTGCCTAGTGAAAATAGCTGGTAAAACCTAATATATGCCAAACACATAATTTTTTAAAATTTGGCTCCAAATATGTACTGCGGTCCAACTTAGTACTATGGCAACAATAACCCTGATATCAAGGCAGCAGCCTTGCATAGAAGTCATAGGGGTCAATTTATATAATAAGGTAAGTCGTGTTGTTTTGCTTTTACAGACAAGACAAGCAGATGTATGCAATGCACTGTGCTGGAAAGCCATGCAGCAGTATGTAATATGACAGCAGCCAGTGCTACATTTTATGCATTGCTATGACAACCATATCACAACCAAATCACAATGCGGTGTTAGATGTACAAAAATAAACATACCCATACCATATCTAGTCTATGCCTCTCCAACTCCTGGTAGAAAGAGTTGGCACAATATTATGAAACAGAAATCACAAAGAGTCAAAAAACCACTTTATAAAACCCCCAAAAGTTCCCAATACCAAAGCAAAGCAAATTTACCCATAAGGTGAAGGAAAACATTTAAGCAGAAATAAATATTTTTTTAAAATATATATATATATTTAAAAAGTAAAGAAAATTTGAAGATTTGCCCTCCAAAATAGTTTAGCTATATTGCATTAAAATAGCATTTATTTTTCTCATTAAGTGTTCGGTACAAACCTGATGCTTTAGAAGAACAGCTTGCTGTCTTCTCATTTCCTTTTCCTTAAAAACATGAAAAAAGAAAATCAAATATATGATAAATGAATCTTTCCACATCCCCCCCCCCCACCATCATGTAGGGTTTTCATGTTCTTTAGTCCCCACTTTTCTGTCCCCCCCCCCCTATAATAACCTGAATCAGCGTTTTGGATACCTTGAAAACAGAATGAATGGAAGAGGCACTGGAATGAATATTAAGTCATGTCAAGATCAGGAGTAAGATTACATGCTTTCCAAATGCTGCAGGTCAATGATCAAGTACGATTTTCATATTCTATGCAACACAGAAGTTGTATGCAATTATCAACCAAATCCTGGTTCCAAACTTACTGCTTGGTTCTCAGAAAGAACCCGAGTTCAGGTTAGAAACGCAAGGGGTCCCTTGTGAATGCACAGCTCCTTCTATGAGCAGAGCAGTAAATCTGGACTCAAACCAGGATCCATCCCAAGAGCTGCATGTGCTTCTGTTTGCACAAAGAAGAGTAGCCGACCCTGTCCCTGCTACAGCCTCTCAGATGCTGCATCTGACCTGAAAGAGGGGTTCGCACTGCTTGGGACAGAAATTAAACTAAGGGGTTGGGAAGGTGAAACCCCAAAATCCTTGTTGTGCAGTGCAGATAGAACATAGCACTTTGGTACACTGGCTTTGGTGTTTTTCATTTAAACCATCGGTGCTGCTCCCCAAGAAAATACCCAAAACTAGTACATGCATTTTTCAATGATTTTTTTTTACTACATACACACAAACTGTGTATCAGGTAAGCTTACAAATGTAGTGATATTTTTCTAAACACTTCATGTACACATACAAAACATACAGAGACACAGACACATATGCATAAAGAATAAAAGATACTGGATACGTTCCGACGATCTATTTCTGTTACATTTTTGACACAATATCATTGGCTTATGTGTTCAATCATACAGTCGTGTGTGTGTGTGTGTGTGTGTGTGTGTTTGGAAGATAAAAACTCTGGTGCTTATCTAAACTAACCTTTATTCGTTTCTCGGCCTCCAATAATTTGGCATTTGCTGCTTCTTCCTTCTTTTTCTTTTTTGCCTGTGCATGCAAAACAGGTCCCAAGGTCATGCAATGGCACCACTACAACTTGAAAGTAATCTCAGACTAGAACAAAAGCTTCATGCCTCACAAGGTGCGAAACAATACCACACATAATGTGTACATCATAACAGATTTCTTCCTCAGTACGTTCTGCATTGTGAAAAACTCATGAGTTTTGGTGGTAGAGGGAGTGGAAATGTACAATTAAGGGACACTTTATATATCAAAATGAAAATGTAAAATTACTGGTGAGGACTGAACTTTCATTACTTTTCTTCTAAAATAGCAGGGTTTTGGGGGGGGGAATCATTGGTTGATAATTTAAAGCTTTCTAGTGATTGAATATACCTAATCTGTAGACATAATTTCGAGAACTTAATTAAAGCCAGGGGTAAGGAACTGCTTACTGGCACATTATCAGAACATTACTCCCTGCTTAATGTATTAAAGAACTAGTATGACAACTAAGAATAAAAAGAAATCTGTTGCCAGACAGATCAGAAACTGAGATTTGAAATAGAAATCTTAAATTTAAATTCCCTCTGACATACTTTATACATGGCATGGATACATTATACAAACCAACTGTTTACGAAACAGAGACTAAGAAATCTTTTGAAAGTATAAACATGCATACTTTTTAAGATTAGAAACATGCTGTTCAAATGTCAACTTCAAAGGTGCTTTCTTAATCCTTGTTGCTTGTTCTGATAATTCAATCAAATCTTTTTATTTCTCTTTTCTGTCTTTGCATTTTAACTTATTGAACACCTATAGAGTTGGGTCCAGAGTTTATGTTCTGCAAAGGGATTCTTCCGTTTGCAGATGGGGCTGCAATCCCGTGGAGGCTCCTGCTAGAGCAAGGAAAAAAGACGATTTTCACCAATTCTCCCTCCTCCTGCACCCTCTAGCATCACCTCCCATGTTCTGTTCAATCCCTCAAACCTCCAGAAAATTTTTCAGAAGACACAAGGAGCTGCAGAGAGAAGGCAGAATCTCTGATAATCTTCCCCTCCCCTCCCAACCCTTTCTCCAGCAGGAGCATCCCACCTGCAGGGTTCTGCTCACAGAAATTCTGGATTCAACCCACAGTCTTTTAGGTACATCTCACGCTCCAGAAGAATCCCAAAGAGTACTTATACACTAATGTGTTTATTACTGAAGTCCAATTCATCAGATGTAAAATGAATTTGGTGCACATGATAAAATGAACCCAAGTCTTGAACTTGTTCATCTTTTATGTGCTGCAGAACACTTTGTTGTTTTGGGTCAAACATAGCTACTACTCCCATGGATATCCAGGATGCATGCGCTTCCCTAAAATGTGCATGATCAAATGGTTTTACTGATGTACCAGACTTAGGAATTTGCAGGTTTAGAGCCATAGTTTAAGGATGGATTGGGATATTTTTATTTTTATTTTATGACAGACAGTGTGACACTCTGATACAACACTTGATGAATTCCTCTAACAGACTCTTCCTTGCATATTCCACTAAAAGCTGGCTTCATTGAACTGGTTATACCTCTAATATTTGCTGAGCCCGAAGTTCTTTTTCAATTCTGATTTGCTGAATTCTCTTAATCTTTTCCTACAAGAAGAAAAGCTTTCATTGATTTTAAGCAGAAGTAATAGCGGATCATTTCCTCTACAGCCCACCCATCCAATCCTGCTTCCAGGATGTGACAACATACCACCTTCTGTCAGGCTTTACTAGATAAGCCAGGCTTGATTTAATGTGCTTTGAACTAGCAGTGCAATGGCAAGGGCCATACACCTGCGACATGAACGGGGCAAAGGATGAACATTTTGCTCCAGCTGGTTAGGGATTTGCAGGCACTTGTGGTAACAATGTGGTATTAAATATCTCAAAGGGCTCATCCAGACTTCCACTTGTCATGTCATCATCATCGTCCTCCCGCCCCCCCAAAAAAACCCGGGGGCCTAGAACTTCATCTTTTGTCATCACTATCTGCCTCAGTTCATCAAACTCCCTGCAAAAAGTTAGTTCAGGCAGTGGGGTCTGACCTATATCTTCTGCTGTGATAATAGATGCAAACAATTCATTTAGCTTATCTGCAATCTCCTCATCCTCCTTTAGCACACCTTTAATCCCTTGTCATCTGAAGGTCCAACTGCCTCCCTAGCTGGTCTCCTGCTACTAATGTATTTAAATAATTTGTTGTTGTTTTTATGTTTTATTTTATAGCATATTAACCATTGAATCCTATATGCTTCTGCTCAGTGGGGCTTACTTGCGTATATTATTGCAGTCTGAAAGTTTGTTTTAATGAGCAGCCCCATTTTGTTTAATTATCCTAGCATGGATTACTGAAATTCATCATAACATTTCCCGTAATTTTCTTTCAACTGCACTTCCCAATATGTTGCATGCAAATGGAAATCAACTACCTGAGACAATTGTTGAAATATATTGTGCATTTATAGCAAGCATCTTATAAAGACAAATATATAATTCAATCCTGTGTATGCCTACTCAGAAAAAAAATCCCACTGAGTTCAGTGAGGCATATTCCCAGGTAAGTGTGTATATGTTCATTTATGGACAATACCAGCCTATTGACTTCCACAAGACTAACCTCTGAGTTGGCATGCACAGAACTGGGCTGTAAATTTCCTCATTTCACATTCATGGTATATTGTGCCTCCATACTGCCTAGGTCCAGTGTAAGGATTCCTGATAAAAACTGTACAACCTATTTCACAACCTTAAGGTGCTAACTGTAAATGGCTGTTAATAACAGCGACATAAATGAAGACCAGAATCTAATACTACTACTACTTACAAAAAGGATAAATTTAACATAATGCGTTTAAGATCAGGGTGAAACTGGAAAGGTCTCTCAGATAAAACTCGATGGAACGAACACGGTAAAAGTATCATTCATGCTTTGTCTGACATTGCAGTTTGCTTAATGGTTTATTAGCCTGCTCGTGCCTTCCGTCAGATAAAACCAGAGTGATTCAGTCTTTTGTCACAGCTAACTTACAGTTAAAGAAGACTCTGTTTTGGCAGAAATCCCAGACCTTCAGATTCTAATGAGTTTGTCATATGATCCATTACCAAATATATTTAGCAACAAAAGCCTTTAAACATGGCTGCCGACATTTTTGACCATTTCTGCTCCCCTTGCCCTTTAACATCAACTTGATCTGTAAACATCTATCAGCAGGTGATGTATATCCATGTTTGAAAAGCAGAACCAGCAGGTTTCTTCATATTAAGCTGTGTGTGAGTCTTTTTAAAATTTATAGTTCATCAAGCTACCAAAGGACAGAGAAGCAGAACAGGCTAGGTTTTCAGCTCACAGTCCTGCTTAAACACATACATGCCATCAGAATAACGTATCTGGTAATGCTTACGGTTGAAACCTGAAAGGCATAAATTACCTGCTGTTTCATTATTTTTATCTGCTCTTTTTGCTTTCTTTTTTCTTCTGCAGCCATAATAGCTGTGAGTGAGAAAGAAAGAAAAAAATGTCAGCAGTAAATAAGTGCAGAATAATGGAAAACTAATATCTATGGATTCAAAAATTCATCTGCGAGAGTCTGCAAGGTTCTTAGAAGTTTAGTACTTACCTTGCTGTTTTTTTGCTTCTTTGGCAGCTCGGGCCTGTTCTTGCTTCTGAAGTTTTCTCAAAAGCTTGATTTGCGCTGCTTGCCTAGCAATTTCTGAAACACAAAGAGAGAAAAAATAAAATACTAAGGGTACAATAAATATTTTTTATTAACACAAGGTCAATCTTGCATGGATCAAAGAAAATATGGAAGAAGTCTGTGTTTGCTTTGTGTGCATTTAGCCTAGAAGTGTCTGATTTGAGGATTTCCTTACCCCATGATTTCATTCAAAGAACTTTTGTGTTGTTAATACCTCAGTGTATCTTGAAGGAAGAGGATTAGGTGTAAATGTGTGTGTGTCTCTGTGGGTATATATGCGTATACACACACACCTCAAGGCATCATGCAATTCCCTTTTTAGGGAGCAGGGTCGGCAAATGAAAAAGTATTACAATAATAATGACTGTCATCTCGGATGCTAAAAGATCAATGAGGGGATTCTTTTTATGTGGAAGTGCCTCCTTCCCATTTAAAGCTCAGTGAGGGAATTTAACAGAATGCAGAGGCTGAAATTCAGCTTGCATATACAGTGGATTCATAGTCACCACATAAAAAAAAAAAAGATTCTGAAACAGCAGCAGGGACCTTATGGCCCTATAGATTTCGTTGGCTTCCAATTTCTAGCAGCCTTAGCTGCTTCAGCCAGCGTGGCCAACGGGCAGGATGATGGGAGTTGCAGTTCAGCAACATCAACACAGGTTTCCCCATCCCGCTATTAGAAATGCACCTAAAATGCAAAATTCCTCCTGGGTGGGCATGTAGGATCCCCAAGAGAGGACAAAATTGGGAATTCTCAGATGGATGGCAACGACAGCATGTGCTGTACTTGACAGGAGCCTTTCCACCCAGCAGAAGCTGGTAGAGCAGTTCATTGCTAGCAACCACTAGCTGCCACTTCAGGGACACAACAGGGACGGCCAAATTCCTGTATTTACCAGAAACTACATACACGGGTGGCGCTGTGGTCTAAACCACAGAGCCTAGCGCTTGCCGATCAGAAGGCCGGCGGTTCGAATCCCCGAGACGGGGTGAGCTCCCGTTGCTCGGTCCCTGCTCCTGCCAACCTAGCAGTTCGAAAGCACATCAAAGTGCAAGTAGATAAATAGGTAAGGAAGGTAAACGGCGTTTCCGTGCGCTGCTCTGGTTCGCCAGAAGCGGCTTAGTCATGCTGGCCACATGACCCGGAAGCTGTACGCCGGCTCCCTCGACCAGTAAAGTGAGATGATTGCCACAACCCCTGAGTCATCCGCGACTGGACCTAAAGGTCAGGGGTCCCTTTACCTTTTACATACAGAAATGGTAGTGAAGGCAGCGGGAACCTCAACCAACACCACGCAAGTATGCAACTGTGCATTAGCCAGCTGCCTACACTACAAGGAAGGCCAGCTATTCGGTCAGTAACTGAATAGCATGTTGCTGCAAGCTGAAATACATCCCTTGCCTCCATAGACATCTCACAAGGTTTTCTAGTAGCGACAGGAATTAACCTTCCCCCTTCGCCCACACTGGAGATTTCTGCCCTGCTGCTCCTACTAGAACTGCTGGGCTTTGGGGGGCGGGGGCAATAAAAGCAACAATTGTGAAGGGAGAGTTGCAAAAACTACAATTATACATGAAATATTTATACACAGCACAGCACAATCTACACGACAAGTTATCTTACAAAAAAAGACTAGAATTACTGGCAGAATAGTTATGTCACAGAGGCACCTACTTTGGAATCTATACAAATGTGCCAGTTTATGGAATCAGGAGCCATTGAAACGAGACTATTCAGAAGGTTGGCATGTCCTCTAAAGCATGTGCCAAAGACTAGGATAATTATCCCCCTTCCGTAAGTGTTATGAGCTTGAACTCAGCTCTGTGGTGTTCACCACATTCCGAGGTACTTATGTAAATATACAAGCAGCACAAATACTGATGACAACCATTTCCTGCCCCCACCCCCAGGAGGAAGGTAAAGTTCCTTCCATTCTTTTGAAACTATCCACAGAAATTCTCTCATTTGGGGTAATGACAAGGCAGTAGAGAACATTATATTGGGAAGTAAGTAGTTTTGTAGTCTTCTAGACTGCCAAATATTCTGCTTGCTACTCCCCCTCTCCCCTGAGGAGTCAATTATCTCTAAAGGGTAAGTATAATAATAAAGTTTTTCATTATCATTGTCCTAAGTAAGGTTTTGTGCCAGGGATAGCAAGCTTTCAAGAAGATTCTGCTGAATAGATGTGCACACTGTGTAAGAGGCGCATTTATACCTTGGTCATATGCAATGCCTATGTGTGTGTGTCATCAATTTCCCCAAGTAAATTATTGTATGACTAGTTTCTGGCATCCCTGAACATTTAGGGAGTTACTCTTTATGACACTAGATGAAACAAGACTGGGAAGTCTTTTGAGAAATAATGTATTGGTAACCTGGAGTTTTGCAAGCTCAAACCGTGTCATAAATGACAAAGCCTTCCAGACTGCAGAACTGAATGCTTTATAATTAGGTAAATTGGATATACACACAATCCAAAATGTGTGTATGTGTGTGTAAGCCAAGTTACAAGGAAGTGGCTGATGGATGTAATAGTGGAAAACTGATTGGAATGGTTATTGTAAAATATGCATGGAAAGAGGAGAAGGGAAGTCAATGGATATTTTAAAGTTTGTAACATGTTTAATTGAAACTGTAAAACAAAAAAAAAATTTAAAATTATTATTTTTTTAAAAAAGGAAGTGGAATGTGGAAGAAAAGACAGGAGCCTACAGCTCACATTGTTTTAAAAATATAAACAGAAGAATAGGTAGGGAGGAATTTTAAGCATGTTTACTGAATCATGTA
This sequence comes from Podarcis vaucheri, assembly GCF_965113315.1. Classification (NCBI taxonomy): domain Eukaryota; kingdom Metazoa; phylum Chordata; class Lepidosauria; order Squamata; family Lacertidae; genus Podarcis; species Podarcis vaucheri. The sequence goes on from NC_138759.1 coordinate 109,316,398, forward strand.
TTCACCATAGGAATACTGCAGATGGGAATTTATTTAGGATCGGAATGTGTACCAGAAAAATAATAATAAAAATGGCTGGACCAATAACAGTGCAGGAAACAGTCATAATGCTACAATAATTTATAATAGCAATTTTGTCACAGAGATAAAAACATATGACTCTTGATTAAATGACAGCATAGGGCCTTTATCAGGTGACACACAGAGAGACACATTTTATCTATAAAAAAAGAGAATTGCTTCCCCCAAGGCCAACATTTGAATAGATTTTCACATCATGGCCACCCTAAATCAGGAAAATATGTGTGAATTGCATTTACATGTTACTACTATTACTACTACTAATAAAAATAATGATAATAAATTAAAATTATATACCCTTCATCAAAAGACCACACAAAAATACATAGCATAATAGCAAACGAAAACAAAACCTCCACAGGTATTTATTAAAATTCATACATATTACCAGGGACGTATGCCAAGTACTTGCCAAGAAACAGGAATGAAGGAACAATTAACTGTATCCTATCCTCCTTTGTCCTTGGGTGGCACTTAACCATGCTTCCCTCAGAATAGACCCACTAAGATTAATAAAGTTAGCTCCACTAATTTTAATGGTTCTACTCTGAGTAAACCTCAGTTTAATACCACGCTTTGTACATAATTTGTTTCTGATGAAGCCAAATATTTTATAATTTTGACTAATCAGAATTCTCCCTTGCTTTGGAAGTAGTAATATATTCTGTTCTTATTTGCTGATAGTATGAAAACGAAAAACTCTTAAACAAACAGATAAAACCTTTTGTGGATGTGGAACTGATAACACAGGCAGGAAGCTTGTCGGGGAGGGGAATCCGAAAACTTCTTATGACAGACTGTAGGGGAGTAGGGGCTGGATTAGGTGGAGGTATCCCTCTGCCCAGCTCTCCCAGTACTCCTGACTTCCTGCTGGCCACCAAATGGGCAGACAGGAGCCCTACTAACATAGGCCAGTAGAGAGCCACAAAATTGGGACATTTCAAAGGAGTATTTTGGAGCTTGAGTGAACCTGGAAAGTCCTTAACACAATACATAAACCAAAAGGCTTCTTTGCTTATTGAATATAAATTGTCTGCAGGCACCTTTTACTATGCGTCGGGAGAAGTTATAATAAAATCCTTACCTTGGGCTTGTAACTTTCTTAACAGCTTAGCATCTGTGTTGTCAAGAAACTCAGTGCTACCAACATTTGGAGGTCGACCTTTGCGACGCCTCATTTTCGATTCCTCTTTCGCGCGCTGTCTCTCTGGATTCGGCGGCCGCCCTCTGCGTCCTTCCATAGCTCTGATACGAGGAAGGACTTCCTCTTCTTTCAGCAAACACCACTGCATCCCCTTTGTAATTAATATATTTCACAGGAAGTCATTATAAACGCAAAATGGACAACAACAAAAATGTGCACTCAGCTGACATGTAAAAACGCACACCGAAGCATATGTCTATATATCTGTGTGAGAGCTGCAAGCTTGAACTGATCAAACTGGCAGATTAATCAATTTAGGCTTTAATTGCGGCCTAGAATTTTCTCCCCACTCCACCCCGTATGGAAGTTGCCCTGCTCTCCACTTCTCTCCCATTGACACCAATGAAAGTGAAACGTATTGTTGTTTTTTTCCATTACAAAGCAGCTGTATCTCTTGGCTGTTTTTAAAGGTGTCCTGGGGGATGAGGGGTCTTGTGATCCACTCCCCACCCTCACTCCCACCAGTGGAACACTGTCAGGAAGTAGGTACATCTTTGCCAGCAAAACTCTGTAGGCAAACCAGGGTCTTTTCTGGGGAATTAGCTGCTGTCCTGCCAGCAACACTTATATACATTTAAAGGCCCCTCGGCTAGCATTGGTGTATAAACCTGATTCAGCATATATCTCAAGCCCCTTCACATCCTTGTACTCTTATTTAAGTTCATTCGTGAAGTTCTGAATAGCTTGCTTCCAAATGAAATTACTTGGCAGTAATTAGTATTTAATGAAAGCGATTAGCTGTTGCTTACACATCAGTGTTGCATTGTCTTTGCTCTGTTTTGTCTAATTATTCCATTTGGAAGGGTACATTGAGACAAAAGGCGAACATGTTTGCTAAAAACGAAGTCTCAAATTCTTTGGTCAGCATGATGAAACTATCTTTGATAATTTGTACTTGGGACATTCTTACAATCAATTCACACTGAAACTCATTATTGCCTTACAGTCTTCTCAGAAACACGTTATGTTCATCTATGGAAATCAGTTTCCACCTACCATAAAAAAACATTTTTAACTGATCTGAAATTTTCAATTTATTTTAATCCCTTCTTCTCACTATCTCATTCTGTGGAAACCTCAGGATTTCTGCTGAGAATGATTCCATTTGCTTACATTTCACCATGTGGCATCTGTACCCTCCATATCCTAAATTCCTGTAGCTTTCAAACACAGCCTTTAGTTTAGGAACAGCTTGCATCAAATTTACACAAGAGGAGCCTAGTATTGTGTTTCTTTATCTAAAGCAGCACAGAAGTCTGATCTCTTCTGAACTGTGTATCTCATGTTTTCCTCATAACCCAGTTCTCACTGAGGGGATAAACGAAAGGACCGTAGCTCACAAGTAGACCAGCTGCTTTGCATGCAGATAGTCCCTGTCTCAATCCCTACCATCTTCATAGGGTTGACAATGTCCACTACCTGAAACCCTGGAGAGATGCTGCCAGTCAGTGTGGACAGTACTGAGCCAGACTGACCAATGCACCTGTCTCAGTCTAAAACAGCTTCCTGTATTTCTATATCTGTGCTGTGACACTTCAGACTGCAGAGGAAGGCTTACAGGACTGGAAACCCACCCCCACCCCCCTATACAAAAAAAAAGAAGATCCCTGTGCATAGAAAACTAACATGTCAAGGAAAAGGCTAGACTAGACATCTAGTTCCCACTGCCTTTTAAAATAATTAAACAAACAAACAAACCATATGGCCACAATTAATTTATCATTGTTAACCCCAGAACCAAGAACCCAATCTACCAAGCTCCTTTCTAAAGAAAGGGAGCCTTACAAGACTTCCGTATTTGGATAAGTAAACAGTAACAACAACAGGCTAAATTTATACTTGCTCATTCATTCGATCCCTCCCTGTACCAAAAACACACATCCAACCCAATGAGCATTGCAGTGTGGATGAGCACCTGGTACTGAAACAGGTTGAACTCAATGGGGCTGATGCTTCAGAGTAAGATACATATAGAATTGTGCTGTGCACCAGCTGCACGTGTAGTATTCTGCTTCCACACACAGTTCTCATTTCCTGAGTTGAGTTCACTTATTGCATAATCTCATATTCAACATTTTGAAGCATACAAATTGACCAAAGAAACAAAGCGCTAGTAAAAGTAAAATTAGGACAAATGGGGTAATATCTTGCATACCTTTGATTTGAAGTTAATTACATCAGAGTTCATCGTTCCAAAGTTAATTTGTGTGCTTTAAAATTAAGCATGGTAACTCACATTTAACTGGGAACAAGGATAGATTACCAAGAGTTCACTGGTGACGAAGAGCAGTGATTCAGTAATCCCATCGCACACAGTAACAAATGCAGTTTGCAATACCAGCTGGGGCTTGTAGAAGTCACACATATATAGACATATATGAAAGCATGTACAACAAGCACATTTATGCTGGCAAACACTGTAGAAAAAAAATAAGCTGCTATTTTGAATGAAGCACATTGCACTTCTCATTAATGCACACACATTACAATAAAAAGTTCCCTAACACTGAAGAGTTACTTACCTTCATTTAGTGTTTTCCAAAGTTCATATTCTGTATTGCTCCATTCTAACTCTAATGCACCTGTTCTCATATTTTCCAGGGTTCTTAAATGGCTCCTGCCTCCACCCAAAGTGAAAACAAGGGTCATGAATTCAGAGCTATCACCCTGAATAAACAAAAGGCTAATCTTGCTTGCCTGGCTGGAATCGATCTAAATGTGTGTCTGGCAAAATATAACCAATGATGTACCAAGAACTAGACAGCAAGAGTCTCCTTGGGAAGAAATCTAAAAGCAATTTGATACAATTGTCCTCCTGGTTTTCAGTACATGTGCTTGTATGGTAATGGCATTTCAATGGAGACATCTAACGTATTTTCTTTTTGGTGTGAAACCGTTTCTACTAATCAAAACTGGAAGAAAGATTACCTGGAACCCTCGCATCCCCTTGCACACATTACATTTATTAGCGCAGAACTCTATCCAATGTCCAATAACACAGAGTTGTTAGGGGAGCATTTCAGAAGGCAAAGTACTCTACGCACAACTTTCATTGCAGGGAACCTTGCACAAGGATAGCTAATAATTTGGGGTGTGTCTAATAACACTGCAGCCATGCATCCTAGCAGACAGAATACTGAGTTTATTTTGATTTCAAGAAGAGACTCAGACTCATAATGCATAGGAGTTTGGCAAGAAATGTTGAAGGAATTAATTGAAAAAGTACCTGGTGAGTAATTTGTAAAGGGAAACTTGTCAACTGGTCCAACAGTACACTAACATATCCAGACTGCAATCTATAAGCCAAGCTGACTAAACCATGATCTATTATCCTTCTTCACCCCAATTTTAACTGCCATAGTTTTCCCCAAGGAGAATTAGGAATTGTTGTTCCGAGATATTCCTGCGATTTTACAAAATTTTAACCAACTGCAAATATTATACACTGCTATAATCTCCATGGCTGCCTGGGTGAATCCATGGCAGTAAAAACAAGGGGGAAACCCAACCACCACCAATGTGTAGCGATGCTATGTTCTCAGGGTAACTTGGTAATTTTTATATAATGGCTTTCTGTGCAGAATCCTGGGAACTGTAGTTGGTGGGGATTCTGTGAATTTGCTGTCAAAATCTATAGCCTCACTCCCAGAATTAAAGTTCCACATTAAGGAAATAGAATGACTGCTATAGCTGCAGCAGTACAGCTATACCCTGAGGCCTTGTTCTCTTAAAACAGCAGATGAGGTGGCAAACTTGTTCCGTGAACATTCCTCACTGTAAAAAATAACAACAATATAACCCCTCCACAAAATAAAACTGCATGTCAAGAAGATATGTTCTAGCCAGGCTTTCTCCCTGACATGTTGGCTTTATATCACTAGAGATGTTTTTGAATAGACGAACATCAGTCAAGTGAGCCCCAATCTGTAATCTGAAGTTGTCAAGAAACAGGTTTGCCTCCTCATCGGCTGTTTATGTGAACTAGCCCCAATATCTGCAATGACTTACATGTACAGCTATGCTCTACTGACCACTTTAAAGGACTGAGCACTAGCAGGGGAAGCCGTATTTTTCAATTCTCCTTCACCTACTGGACAAAAACCGAGACAGTGTCATTTCCCAAGTGTGTGGTTCTGCCCCATTTCATGTTTTTTTTGGCAACACCTGGCTTTGTAGGGTGTGCCCTATGTGGGGAGGCTGTAGCAGGCTAGAGCCATGAGCAAATTGCTCCAATAGTTCAGCGTAGTACTTGGGAGCACTTGGCAGGTATCTGCACACACTTGCCTTAAAAAAAGGGGAGACCATATACAGACCCCATATACCCAAACTATAAGGAATGAAATACTGCCCACTACACAAAAAGAAGTTATGTACTCAATTATGCAAGTAGTAAGTGATGTAAGACAAAGTATAGGGTACACAAAGGCACATTTAGGTTAAGAAAAGGTTCCCATTAGAGAAGTCCAAATAAGGTAAGACAGAAAGGGGGAGGACACAAGTAAATCCTTACAACTACAATCCGGTATATGTGCACCTGAGAGTAAGCCTCATTGAACTCTGTGGGACTTAATTTCCAAATTAACCTGCAAAGGATCGTGCTGCACGTTAGCTAAAACAGAGAACAGTGTCTCACAGATGAAACACACGCACAAAAAATGTCCTTAAAAACACACATTTATCATATCCTCCCTGGGGTTTATTGTCCCCTCCCCAGTCTTATTTATGTAGACTTTGCAGAATTCATCATACATTCTCCACACTGAACAAACAACTCTATGTTTAATTCTATATTTCAGCCAACACCACAGAGACAGCTAAAGAAAAAACATGTGTATGTGAACAAAGCTACTTACAATTACCACATATATGAAATAACAAAGTTGATCTCAGAAGCATTTAAACTGACATACCAGTGCTCAAATTACAGAGAAAAGAGGAGACATTCTTAAATGAAATGTATAAGCCCCACCCCCTGACTCCTCCCAGTTTTAGCCGAATCATGCTTCCCATATACTGTATGGCCTTCTGAAAAGAGGGCCCACCTAAAAGGCAAAGGGGGGAGTGTGGACTTGTAATTTGAGTACTGGAATATATACTCAACCTCAAAGGCCAATGATAACTAGATGACTGCAGTTTCCAAATTTAATTCTGCGAGATGCTGAGCACCTGGCAAGGTGATAATGAATTGTGAAGGTTTTTCCAGCACTTTCCAGGCGTCAGGTGCTCACTCATTCACAACTACTATCATAAAGTCACACATATGACTGCAAGAATGAACCAGCTAACAATAGCAATGCTCCAGAGTGTAGTAAAAAAAATATTTCACTTAAGATTTATGATACTACGCCTTGGATCAAAGACTTTACTTTTTTAAAAAGCGGATACCTGCGGTCCATCTCTGGCTTCATAGAAGTCACCCACTCCTATTTTTGCACTGAAGCTGAAATTGTCCCTTGAGATATCCATTATTCCATTTCTGCTGAGATACTGAAAAAATCACATATTTTTCCACTTCAGGTTTTAAGTCATTACAACCCAGCTTTGATGTACAAGCTAATGTTAGAGAGAAGTCAAATGTGTGTGGGGTTTTTTGGTGCATATTCTGGCAAGGGGATACGAATTTACAAGAGGTCATTTTAGAGGCAGGTTTAAGGTACATTAGCCTCGCATCACGGGCCATTTTGTATCAAGGAACTTTAGTGGAGGAAAAAGTTCATTTAAATAATTATGTGCATGCTTAATAAGGACCAGAAAGCATAACGTTTAAAATATACCTTTACTACTTCAGGGTACTGCCTTAGCTTCTTGCCACATGGTGCATAATATGCTACTTCCCCTTGAAGGCGGCCACCGAAGTTCCTTATTCTTGTTTCTCTTTGCCAGCTGCAGTTAAAAAAAATTATATATAAATTTAAAGAGGCACAGCATTATAGCAACACATATGTTGGGAGGAAGTTCCTTTGAACTTACCTCAAAGCAAGCATGCCTAGAGTTGGACTGCACAGCAGTAATGCTATGTACAACTTCCTAAGAGTAAGAGTCACGGAGTTAAACCACACTTACTTCTGGGTAATATATCCACTTAGAGGTGTACTGTTGCTCAGTGGCAGAGCATCTGCCTTCTATTCAGAAGGTATTGGGTTCAATTCCTGGCATCTCCAGGTACAACAGGGAGAGGCCTCTGTCTCAAACCCTGTAGAGCCTTTGCCACTCAATACTGAGCTAGCTGGATCAATGGTCTAATTCAGTATAAGGCAGCCTCCTACGTTCCTAAGTAAATCAGGTTCCCAGTTTGCTAATAAGCTGTGATGGTGATGGTCATAATATTTGTAAACTGAAGAACCAAGTTGGAATCTAAGAACGCACAACTTCCATTATTCCTGACCAGTGGCCATGCTGACTAAGGCTGGTGGGAACTGGAGTCTGACAATATCTGGATGGCACCAAATTGGCTACCCTAGTTTAGCTTTTCCTGTTGAAATAATCTCAAGTGGTTTGGCTGAGAAAGACAAGGAAGAGTCACTGCTACTCAGAGTTAATGGAGTTAGGTGAGTTACAGTACCAGGAAGGTCAGAGAGCCTGTGGCACAATAGGTCAGTGTGTCTGGCTGTCAACCAGAAGACTGGTGGTTCGAGCCCACCCAGGGACGGCTGTGGGCAGAATTCCTGCATTGCAGGGGGTTGAACTAGATGACCCTCAGGGTCCCTTCCAACTCTAAAATTCTATGATTCCATGACTCCCCAAGTCACATGGGCTATTAAACAGAGCTAGGCATATTGTAGCATGCAGAAAATTAAGCACCAGGAAAAATGTGCCCCTGCAGTCACCCAAAGGCCAAAAGTTCCCCCTTGAGGGCAAACAACTGCTACAGTACAGCTTACTGAAAAGAGTGTGTGTGAAATCTGAACAGCTGAAGCAGACCAGGAATGTTTCAATGTAAGGAAAGAGTACAATGTGAGCTGCTGTTTCAGATTTCAGTTGTAGGATGCAGAGAAAGCTGAGGTGATGGAAACTGATCCTTAGCCAGGGCCTAGTGAGACGTAGCACAAGAGAGAAGCCTCTGAAAAAGGCCAAAGGAAAATATTGTATGCAGTTCGTTACCTAGTGACTGCAGTAGGAAGAAAGATGTAGGCAAGATGCAAGCAATGGTGAATGTCAGTAAGTAGAATGAAGGCTTGAAAAACAGCGGATGCTCTACTTCTACAGCAGGGACTAACATGTCTTGCCAATAATTTAGTTACTGGAACCCATCCCAAACTTGGCAAGCCCCCTCAGAGAAACAAAAAGGGATGGACGATGCAAAGCACAAAGCATCACAGGAAGCTTTATGACTCTCTGGGGGGAAATTCACCTCTTCAGCAAATTACGTATGAGCAATTATACCTCCCCCCTCACTCCTGGAACATATTCTGTGATTTGTGGGGTTTGGGTCTGATTCTTAATACAGTACGAGATCTCAGCTTTTTGGTGAAGATTGAGAACTGAACATTGCAAAGAAAACATATGAAACCCAACTCTGTTTCCCCCCACAAAAGGCAAACGGGGGAGCAGGGAGACTTGCAGAGGTGCATCAGCCAGAGGGAAGTGGCTTAACTGTTCCAGTACCCATAATCTCAATTTAAATAGTCCAGCAGGTTGCTCTGAATCATTTTCCAGTTCAGACTCCAAAAGTGACAAATGAGCTAGAGAGAAAAAGGGGTTTCAGGAGATGATATGTGGGTTTGGGTTAAGCCCCTTCCTATGCATAAATTCTCACACGTGCCTCTTCCTTCATGTAACCGTGGAAATCATGGGCCTGGAAACTTGCATTTGCCAGGGTACTTTTGTCTTCAGTGTTAATAACAACTCACCATCGTCCAAACAAATTGCAAAATCACTACCTTTAGGAATGTTACTGCATTACAAGAAGCTGGTATCACAAGTTTAATTCAAAATTGTATCTTACATACCCATACTCCAGAGGAATGCGCAGTTCTCGCTCATCTGTGACTCTGCGCCTTTTTGAAGTACCTTAAATAGAATTTAATGGATTAAATTTTAGAACACAGCAAACCCAAATTACAACTGTAATTGTTCTGCTATTTGTTCTGCAATATGTTCTGCTATGGGACGTGGGTGGCGCTGTGGGTAAAACCTCAGTGCCAAGGACTTGCTGATTGTATGGTCGGCGGTTCAAATCCCCGCGGCAGGGTGAGCTCCCGTCTTTCGGTCCCAGCTCCTGCCCACCTAGCAGTTCGAAAGCACCCTTAAGTGCAAGTAGATAAATAGGTACCGCTTTATAGTGGGAAGGTAAACGGCGTTTCCGTGTGCTGCGCTGGTGCCGGCTCGCCAGAGCAGCTTCATCATGCTGGCCACGTGACCCAGAAGTGTCTCCGGACAGCGCTGGCCCCCGGCCTCTTAAGTGAGATGGGCGCACAACCCTAGAGTCGGACACGACTGGCCCGTATGGGCAGGGGTACCTTTACCTTTATGTTCTGCTATTTTTTTAACAAAAAGAAATCAGCAGAGGCTGTTTATACCCCTTTCCTTGCTTTTTCCTTGCAACCCGTGTCTTGCAAAAATGCAAGAAATGAGCAGAACACAATTTGCTAACAATTGCTAGAGTCTATTCTGACCCAGAGAATTTAAGAAATCAACAGATTTAGGAACAATCATCAACCAAACTATAGATCAACACCCCAGTCCTGAAATCACTTATGTTAGCATGTTTAAGTGAAATAAAAGAAACCCTGTTTCTAGATAATGTCCCCAGTACAACCCAGGGTGCCTGTGGCTTGTTGAACTGCTGATGTTACAAGGCAGAACATCACATGACACAGAGCATTTCAACTGATTTCCATGGAACTTCTTTTCATTCAATGGGCACATTTTACAGATTTGTGTCCCAGGCTGGTAAAGACATTTTCCTGTTTAATGACTTTCCCTTTTTAATCTGATTTTTACACACGCGCGCGCACACACACACACACACACACACACCCCAAGATTCAAAAAGGAGTGGGGGATTGGTAGGTAAAAAAGCAGCTAAATGAGAAACTGGGAGGGTGGGGAATCTGATGAACACAAGGAGGAAGGGCCTTACTACCACGGTTCAGGGGAGCTCATTACTAACCCAGCAGAATCTCCATTTTTATTCCCCCCCCCCAAAAAAAAAGGAGCCTGACAATTCTCTGTGCACACTGTTTTTAGGGGAAGAGAGAGAAGACGAAAGCTTTGTAGGGCACACATTGATGTTGTTCCATGCCTATAAGGGCTAATCTGCAGTCAGTGTTCAGAGGAATGTGATTATTTGTGTCTAGAAACAGGATGGCAGTGTACTAAACTATTTCTTTACAGCTCCCTTTTACAACCTGAATGAGCTTCGTTTTAGTAGAATGAAGAACCACCAATAACATCACCATAAGCACACTTGCTTATATTAATATAGTTAAGTGGAATTTTCTTCCACATACTTTGAGGATCAAGGTGTCATGCAGCAAGCCCTTGACCAATGCCCACCTTTCCTAGGAATTTATATGGCTCAGAGGTAACAGGTTTAACCCCAAATCCTGGTATCTCCAGGTAAAAATGAATTTGTCAAATCCTCTTTTAAAGCTATCTAAGTCAGTGGCCATTACCATGTTTTGCAGAAGTGAATCAGGCACACTATCAATGCCTATCAAGCTATTAAAGAAACAGCCCCATTTGTGTTTCAGAAGCAGGCAACTCCTGGGGATGATGTAATGGTACTGCACTGTTTCTACAGTGAAACATTCCCTGGGTTGTTTAAAAGTTTGCTATGTGGATCCAGCGTTGGAGAATCCCCAACACTGTCCAAGTCCTTAGGCAAATACTGAATCCAGGTCTTAATTTGCAATGCTCTACCAAAGAGCAGGACCAATTCAGACTCAGTTGATGCTTCTCTTCTCTTGAGTCTTGGGATGGAAAGGAAGAGGATAATATGGAATAAGCAGAGCCAAGCCTGGCAGCCTACAAGGAGAACAGGGAAATCACTGTGGGAAAAAGGGGAGTACTGAGTCATTGGCAGTCATGGTTTCCTGCTTGGCAGGGGGTTGGACTCGATGGCCCTTGTGGTCTCTTCCAACTCTATGATTCTATGGTTTGTATCAATTTCCCACTATATCTATCTGGGGTGAAATCGACACTCTGCCATTCACACATGGTGAAGATCACTCTTTTCCCAGTACAGAGATTCATCTTTCTATCAGAATATACAATCTTAAGTAGTGATGAAATGCAAGAATTTAATTGAAGCAAGGCCAGATTCTAAGAAGTGCTAAACCAGCCTTCTGCAACCTGGTGCCCCAACATGCGGCAATGCTGGCTGGGGCTGATGGGAATTGGGTGTCCAACAACATCTGGAAGGTACTACTAGGTTGCGGAAGGCTGGGCTCCACAGGTGTGAACCCTTCTAGATTTCAATGAAAAGCATCTCTCTGATATAGATAGGGATTTTGTTATATAAAATAAACTGCAATACCGCTGTGGGTACTTGAGGAAAGCCCAGGAGAAGGTGTGCCCACAAAAGCTGGTGAGGGAGACTCCGGGCATAATGTGGCTGGAGCAGAACTCGGTGTCTTTGCTGCTTGTATATTAAGCGGTGTCGAGCAAGCTGCAAGACTGATGGAAGAGCTTTTGGCAGAGGATGCTGTTTTGTTCAATTTAATCGAAGACTTCTCTCCTTCCGTATCAGTCTCTGATTCATCGGGTTCTTTATCATCTTCTTCCTCATCATCTTCAGATCCTTCAGTATCAGACCCTTCTGAATTACTATCAGATTCTTTGGGGGAAATGGAGAAGACCATGAATTACAAGAAATTGATATATTCTCATTCCAGCATTCATTGAGACTGGGGGTGGGGGTGGGGTGGGGTGGGGACAGGCATTCTGAACTATTTAGTGCAGGGAACAACCAATTGAAGGTGATGTATGTTTCAGACCCATTTATTGGTTTCACATCCTGACACAGATATATAATCACCTTCTTCCTTTGCAATTCACTGTCACCACCCTTCTACTGAAAGTACTTAAGACTTTGGTAACCCAAAGAAGACCTTTCCTGGCTTGTCCAACTTATGACCCAGCAAGCCAAACACAGCTCCACCAGCCACACATCGTAGCCTACTGAATGCTTGACTAGACCCCTCTGCTGTTCTTTTAGAAGCTTCTTGGACTTTGCATGGGCTACCATACATGTCCGGTAGGTAGGCAGCATGTGGCTTGGTCATTCACAAGTTGTGCTGGTCTGCTAAAGACTTAACAACTGGAAGCCACTACTGGTTAGTGCAAAACATGCCAGCTCTTCTCTTAACATATTAGCCAAAAAAATTAAGATGCATTTTATCTAAGATGGTTTTCGCTCGGCTACATAGTTCTTAATTAAAATGCTGGCTCCTTCTTGGGTGTACAGAGCTGCATACTATGCAACAGCATTGGGGGGGGAAATGTCCATTATAACCATAGTATAACACCTAGTAAAACTTACCATTAGGGAAACCTTATTTGGAGCACTAACACCCCAATCCTAGGTGTTTCGAGGGGGCAATGACAATAAAGATATTATTATTATTAAGCCCACAGTGTTCAATAGGGCTTACTCCTAGACAAGCATGCATAAGACTACAGCCTAAACTATTTAAACTAGTCCTTCAGACCCCCCTCACTCATCTTCCCATACCGTTTTCAAGGCTTCGCACTAGTAAGAAACCTCCGTGCATCTGAGCAGTTATCCACTATGTCTCACCCCAGCTACATGGCTCTGTCTCTTCACTATCTCCTAACTTGAAAAGTCATCTCTCCTAAAGCAGCATCAATAACATTTTGAATAAGCTAGGTAAATCAATGTTTTGAATAAGTTAGCAGTTGAGCTGGCTCATCAGTTAACGTTTTCATAATTCTCATTCCAAGATTATAATTTCCATATAGAAACCAGGCGACAATAATTAACCTTATAGCATTTGCAGGAGGGCAAGGGTGCCTTTAGAAGGCTAAAGACATGCAAAGAGTTTCTTTAAATTAAATAAACCTGATTGACTATCATCAGAATCCTCATCTTCCTCGTCTTCATCCTCATCATCCTCATCGTCCTCGTCGTCGTCATCATCCTCATCATTTGAATCCTCAGAATCTTTACTGCTAAGAATGTCTGAATCAGTTCCTCTGAATTGTTCAACCAATGATTTTGTGGAAGGGTGGTTGTGTTGTGTTTTCACTGCTGTCATTGTATTATTGCTGACTGCCTTTTCCTTTGCTGGGCCAGGTAATACAGGAGAGGTAGAAGACATAACAGGTGTCCGGTTGCTTGGTGTCTTTTTCCCACCCGTGCTTAAATTTACTGGTGAGGAAAAGGTTAAGCTGCTGGAAGTAGATACGTTTTCGTTAACCTTGGGCTGGGATTTGGATTTGGTGGTAAGTGCCAGAGGAGCTTCCTGAATGACGCTCTGAATCACTCCATTGGGCTGATGATTACCTAAAAGTGCATTGGTCAAGAAAGGATTAGAATGGTTGTTTTCTAAAGAGGTGTGTTTTTGATGGGCTGGTGGAGAACTGGTTGGCTTTGGACTTGATACTGCTGCGATAACCTTCTTCAGGTTCCTAGATGATTCGTGGTGTTTCTTCAACTGTGCTGGGAATGTCTGCTTGTACTGTTCCTGCAGAAGCACAAAAGATAACAAAATATATAGCTAAATGCCGTAAGCAATGGGTTTAGCAGATGGGCTCTGAAACTTTCGCTTCCAAAAGACAGGCAGATAAGATATAAATCTGTGTGGGCAAGGAAGCTGCTTTGAACCTCCTATGTGAGGCAGGTTGCCTTAATTAAGAAATTAATAAAGACTGACTCATTGAGAGCTGTGACTCACTAAGAATTTTGCAGGTACAGAATGCATTCTTTGTCATTCTCAACAGTCACTACTAAAACTGCAGAATAAAGAGTCAGAAGGTATTCCAACAGTTAACGATGGAAGATTCTAGTCTCTGAGACATTTACCTGATAAGAGAAAAGGAATCACGAAGATTTGTTATGAAAGAAGAAGGGTTAAGGTATGGGGCTTACATCTGAGTAAAAAGGACTGAGGAATGGGGTGTTAACATAAGTCTTAGGGTTGGAGAAGAAAGGCATAAAGCAGGCTTTAATTGTTTAGAAGCAGTTGTTTCCATCTTCCAAGGTTTCCCAAAAACCTGCCCATCCAAACCCTGCTTGTCAAATATAATCCATGTGACTACACACCAAATGAAACCACAAGTGATATCTAAAGACTGGTTCCAAATACATCTGCATATAACAGCAAATAAACAGAACCTAGTAACTGAGGATTGTACTGTAGCTGCGAAACAGACAGCATGAGCTGTCAGTAAGTACCGCATTTTCCGCCCTATAGGACGCACTTTTTCCCCTCCAAAAATGAAGGGGAAATGTGTGTGCGTCCTATGGGGTGAATGCAGGCTTTCGCTGAAGCCTGGAGAGCGAGAGGGGTCGGTGCGCACCGACCCCTCTCGCTCTCCAGGCTTCAGGAAGCTCTGCGCAACCCTCGGGAGACCAGCGCGACTTCGCGCCAGTCTCCCGAGGGCTGCACAGAGCTGCCTGCATTCTGAAGCCTGGGGCACGCTGAAGAGCGCGCCCGGGCTTCGCGTAGCTCTCCGCAAGCCTGGGGAGACCAGCGCAACTTCCTGCCAGGCTCCCTAGGCTTGCGGATAGCAGGCTGTTCTCGGGGCTGGGGTCGGGGGAAGCTCGGGCTTCCCCTGCGTCAGCCCCGTGCCTGGGGGGGGGAAATAATATTTTTTCTTTATTCCTCCCCCCAAAAAAAACTAGGTGCGTCCTATGGGGCGGTGCGTCCTATGGGGCGAAAAATACGGTACATTGTTAAGATACACTTTCATGCTCTCTGAAAAAAGGCATTTTATAAATGTGTCTATTTTGAAAACCAAAGGAAAATAAGGGTATAGCAATAGGCAACTAGTGCTTTGCTGTTATCTATCGAACTCTTTTTACATTCATGCAAGTGAAGTTGTTATCACTATACCTTAAGCATGCTATTTCAAGCGTAATGAGAATACCATACCTTCTGCTGAAAACAGTAATAATTACTGAAAATATAAAGTGAGAAATCATACAGGATTGCCATGGCAGAATTATGAATGTATTATAAAAAAAGTCCACTATGTAACCCAAACTAAGAAACCAAGGGCAAAAATTTAGGTTAGACTTTTCTAATGGAGTGAATTTTCAATTTCAATCTATCAGTGTTTAGACACTGAGATTCTTAAACAGAATCTGCATATCCAACATCCCAATCTTTCATTGCGAGCATGTCATGAATGGATCACAAAAGCTCCACCTTCATATTACATTCAGGTTTTTCTGAAAGCTTTCACACTTGTACATGACAGCATAGTGTTCAAAAAAGCAAGAATCCACCAATACTCTGAGAAGGCATGAAGAAAAATGAAATGTCACTTCAATTGTCTTCCTGAATTTGTAAAGACTCTGTAATTATTGTTGGTATTGTGCTCCTCTTAAATTTTCCAAGGTTGGTAGCGCATGTTCATTTTTGCGCCATCTATTTTTCCAAAGGACTGCAGTCTACAGATCTAACAGAGGTTTAGGACATTCCAAGAAGCCAGTAAGAAAGGAACCTGGGCTTTCTTTTGCCTTGCTTGTGAGTCTCATTTAAAGACTCTCTGTAATGGCAGACAAGCACACCTTTGGACAAGCATGGAGAAAGTGCAAGTTCATCTCCTACTTCTTTGGAAAGTCTGAAGGAGCTCTGAGACTCTGCTTCCTGACTAGGGCCGCCTATCAGGGCTGGCTTTGCCATTGGGCAAAGTGATTAACTCTATTAATCCAGGACTTGTAAGCCAACAAAAAACTTTGGTCTAAGTCTGGCTAGCAAGCCTGGCTTCTTAGGGAAAAACAAGCCATGATCCTGGATATCAAAATATCACAATAAGCTAATCAGAGGAGACAGCAAAGTGGAAGTGATTGGGCGGCATGCACCAACACACAACGGTAGGCTGTCTTCAAGGTTCATGGCTCACATCATTAAATGTGAATTCAGCTCCTGTCTAAGTCACAGTGCAACCTTCCCAACCTCATGGCCTTCAGATGTTTGGGCTATTTGTCATGCTGGCAGGAGGTGATGGCAAGCGGAGTCCAAAACATTTTGAGGACACCAGGTTGGAGAAGGCTTATCTAGTGGAGACCAAGCACTCCACCTGAAAATGTGATGGAGTGGAAATCCAGGATGAATGTGATTCTTCCAAAGGAGGTAAGGAGATGATGTAAGCTTGGCCTGTGCATGATTGGGCATGCATGTGGAGCAAGCAGTAAGTTCCCACTATATATTACCTGCATGGTGGAGGAGAAAGGGGCAAGCAAGTTCCTCCACCACTGGAGCAACAGTATCAGCTCTGGAAAATGCTGTAAATCATGTGTCAGGATATTTGTTGCATTTATATTCTCCCTGTTCTCTAAGGAGCTCAAGGCAGTGTATGTGGTTCTCGTCACTTGTCTCATTTTGTACTCTCAACAACCCTGTGAGGTAAGTTACAGATGAAACATGGTGACTTGCCCTAGGTCACCCTGTAAGCTCCATGGCTGAACCAGGGATTTGAAACTGGGCCTCCTCAGACTCAGCTGAGCACTCTACAAACTGCATCACAGTGGCTGACATTTCTAGACTGCATTCTCACTATCTACAGGAAGAATTTTCAGCTACTGATTCTGAGAAGCAGGTATTGCAGATGAACATAACACAATTTCCAAAATATTGTTTTAAAATTCTAATGTTATACCATTAAGGTTGCATTCCTGAACACACTTACCTGGGAGTATTGTGTTCAATGGCGTTTTACTGCTGAGTAAAGGATTGCACTGGAAACCTTAAACTCTTTATAGTGTACAGTTTTAAAAAGCAATAGTGTTAAACCCTCCACTATGTGCAACTAAAAGATCACCTTAAATTTTTATGGATTCCAATATAATTTTTTAAAAATAAAAAGACAACAAGACAACAACAATCATGATATTAATGGAATATGAACCCTTCCACAGAGTACAGAAAGCGTACAAAGAAAACTTATATATTCTCACCCGGTTTGATCTTACATCAATGGTCAATGGGCTAGGTTCTTCAGAGGTATTTTTATTCCCTGCCTTGAGTAGATCAGGAGAAGGAACTATAAGTTTTAAGAAAGTTTCCTTTTTGGCTTGATTTACCAAAGACAAAGGGTTCACATTGGGCACCAATCCCGTAGACTGTATTACGCTTGTGTGTTTGTTCACAGATTCCTCCTTTGCCTGAGAGCTTTGGAAAATAAAGGGAAGCTGCTGTGACAAAACCTGAGGCTGCTTCTGCTGGGACTGGAATGACGGGTGAGTCTGGCTATCAGACACAAGAGGTATTGGCTGGTGTGTTCTCTTTTCCTGGGGCTTTTCCTGGGATTTTTGTCCATCGGCTTTCATGTCTGGTCCGCTATGCATTAGCACCTGCAAACACAGAAAACGTTTATCTTGATTTCTCCTTAGCTGCATTGGAAACAATATGTAGAAAAGTGAGGTACCGGAAACATAGTGAAATAGAAAATAAATATTTATGCGCACGCGCACACACGCACTTAACACTGAAGATCTAGTCCATAAGGCTTGCTAAATTAGTCCCCCAAGTATACAATACAAACATGTTGTAGACTGCCACTGGCATACTTACAACAAACAAACATCCACAAACCGTGTGTGTGTGTGTGTGTGCGTGCGCACCCCCCCCAAGACATACAACTTTTTTACGGTGTAATAAACTTAAAATAACCTTACAGTATATCTTCTTCAGCTTATTTCCTGTAAGGTCCTTTCACTATGTGAAGCTAAGGTTTGGCTGGGAAAGAGAGCTTTGAAAATTCAGTTACTTTTGAATGTATGCTATACTATCAACCTAACGGAACCCTGGGGTTTGCATTCTGGTTACTGGTTACTGGACGGCGTTAACTGCTATGTGAGGAAAAGAGCAGCTGTAAACAGAATTCAGTAGCCATGGCAACACTCAAGAAGACATCTCAACCTTTGCGACACAGATTAATTCATTTGCCTGATGTCTACTTTATATTTTCCCAGTTTACAATAAAATAAAACGGCACTGGGGTTAGTTGCTTCATAGATTACTGGACAACTAATCTCTGGTGCCTTAGTTCTATCTTACACCTTTTAATTCCTTTAGTAAACCATTAACAGCCTGGGTTAGGATGGCTTGTTTCAGCTGAGGAACGATTTTTTAAAAAAAAAACAGGCCTCTTTCTAAGAGGAAAAATAACTGTGGTTGCCTCTAAACCAGCTGTTTATCTGTAAGAAATACCATACCTAGCTTTTACACATACGTCCACTTAGTTTAAAGCACAGAGAGGATGCCATTGCCAATGCCTGGTAGTGCAGTGTTCTCTGTGTTTCTCTTTTTAGACTTGCTTTGTGGTGTTTTTCTGTTACACTACAACTGCAATGCCAGCATATTCTGACTGGCGTGGCAAAGCACAATGGAAGCTTTTCAGGGCTACTGTCCCTTTAGTTAGTAGCTTCCTCACCCTTTTCTTTTAAAGCCTCCAGCCAGTGAACCAGTTCAATTAATACACATTATGTTTCAAAAATTCTGAGAAAATCTGACGGTTTTTGCCATGCCTGCATGACAAAACAACAGCAACTTTAACTGCTGCCAAAATAAGTTTTGCACCAACCAGTTCCTCAGTCAACCATATAGAGACTGGCCTGTAAAAAAAATAAAAAGACTATTCAGTAACATAAGGCAGTTCTTAACATTACCACACCTTGTTCTTATTTTTCTGCTGTGCTTCACTCTCTGAATCAGAGTCATCCTCTTCGCTTTCTTCAGCACTTTGATCTTCCTCTTCCTCCTCTTCCTCCTCTTCATCTTCATCCAAATCATCTGAGTCACTGCTACTAATGCCTTCGCTGGAGGTGTCTGAAGAGGAGCCAGAATCACTTTCACTGTTGCTGGAACTATCTACTGCTTTCTTTCTAGATTTCTAAAAAGAAAGATAAAAGGCTGCGCATTAAATAATGTTTTAATCATATGAATCACCAGCTTTTACCGATGGCATTGTAATTAATTTCATTCGTTTATTACTTTTTTAAAAAAAAAGCAAAGGAGGGAAGCACATTAGTGTCCAGTTCTAAAATGCACTATGAACATAATTGAAAGCCCTTTGAGGTGCACTTCACTTTCCTCTCGTTAACATGTGACCACGAACAGAGTGTTGGGCTTGAATCATATGAACTCTGTTCAGGTCCTGCCTCTACCACGATTTCATCATGAAGTACATGGGAAATTCATTACCCTTCTACCTTAGTTCTCCATCTGTAAAATGGGGATAATTGTGGCCTATTCTGAAGGAATCGTGAGATGCAAAACAAAACAACTAGCAACTCTGAAGTATTATATAACAGACATTCATGCTGGTCTACTGGGCAGCATGATTTTCAAAGGATTTGTCTCAATCAACTAGTTCTTCCAAATGGTAGCTTATCAAATTGGAAGACCATTCTCCTGTTAAGCATAAGGGTGCACAACTGTTAACTATTTCGATGTCTACATAGCTGCCCTGTCAAATATGAACTAACACTATTACTAGGCGTTGTTGTTCTGATGTGTGCTACTGCACAGAGAACTGGGCATATGGAGAAGGCTTCCATGCACAGGTTCTGCTGCTAGATCAGAAGCCCTATAAAACATTGGATGCAGACACACATCTGAACGAACTTCATCCAGTGTTGTGCCCGTTTTGTACTGCAAGGTGTGGTAGAGGGCATGTGTTTCTACCTGCACTGCAATGCCAACACAACCATTGTTTTGGACCATGCAGAAGTTTAGTACCTATCAGCTGATTAAATTATTGGACACCTGTATTTAACATTCAGTCTAGCACAGTGCTTCTCAACCTGTGGGTCTCCAGATGTTGTTGGACTACAACAACCTGGTTATGCTGGCTAGGAATGACGGGAGTTGTAGTCCAACAGCATCTGGGAACCCACAGGTTGAGAAACACTGCGAACCAGACCAAATGTATAGCCTGTTCTTGTTTAGTTGGGAGACTAAGACCCATTTAAGTTCAATGTAAACTACTCTCCAAAAAGTGTGCATAGGATTGCAGTCTTTGTCACATTGTTACTACCTAATCAGCATCCAACAGTGAGTTTCCTGGTCCTCTTTGGGCATTTTACTCCCAAGTGGGGTTGAGGAGGACCAAGCCACACCTACTTCATTCAACTTTGGGTGCATTTCCTGCCTTCCGATGACAGGAGAGCCATAGCCTCTATTGCATCTGCAGAAAACAGCAGCAGGAGACTTTTTCAGGTGGTTCACAATTTAGCGGAACCACCTGCAACATCGGGGCCCAGTACGGGCCACATGTTCTCCTGCAATGATTTTGCAAAGTTTTTTGCAGATAAAATCGCTCAGATTCGGGAAGAAGTAGACTCCACCATGGGAGCAGGGCCGGGGCGGGAGAGTGCAAGAGTTCTGTCTGGTCAAGTTGAGTGGGATCAATTCCAATCTGTTACCTCCGAGGATGCGGACAGGCTGCTTGGACGAGTGAAACCAACCACCTGTCTCCTGGATCCTTGCCCATCCTGGCTAATAAAAGCAAGCCGGGAAGGGCTGGGCGATGGGCTTCGTGGGGTGGTGAATGCTTCCCTCCGTGAGGGAGCCTTCCCAGACCCGCTGAAAGAGGCGGTTATTAAACCGCTTCTTAAAAAACCATCTTTAGATGCGGCCACGATGGCCAACTATCGCCCAGTCTCAAATCTTCCATTCCTGGGCAAGGTGATTGAGCGAGCGGTTGCCAAACAACTCCAGGCACACCTGGAAGAAGCAGACCATTTGGATCCCTTCCAGCTGGGATTCAGGCCTCATCATGGGACTGAAACTGCCTTGGTCGCACTGGTTGATGATCTCCGGCGGGCTAGGGACAAAGGTGAGAGCTGTTTCCTAGTTCTGCTGGATCTCTCAGCGGCGTTCGATACCATCGACCATAGCATCCTTCTGGACCGTCTTGAGGGGCTGGGAGCTGGGGGCACTGTTATACAGTGGTTCCGCTCCTTCCTCCTGGGCCGTGTTCAGAAAGTGGTGGTGGGGGATGAGTGTTCAGACCCCTGGGCTCTCACTTGTGGGGTGCCTCAGGGTTCTGTCCTCTCTCCCATGCTTTTCAACATCTACATGCGGCCGCTGGGAGAGATCATCAGGAGGTTTGGGCTGGGTGTTCATCAGTATGCGGATGATACCCAGCTCTACCTCTCTTTTAAATCAGAACCAGTGAAGGCGGTGAAGGTCCTGTGTGAGTGTCTGGAGGCAGTTGGAGGATGGATGGCGGCTAACAGATTGAGGTTGAATCCTGACAAGACAGAAGTACTGTTTTTGGGGGACAGGAGGCGGGCAGGTGTGGAGGATTCCCTGGTCCTGAATGGGGTAACTGTGCCCCTGAAGGACCAGGTGCGCAGCCTGGGAGTCATTTTGGACTCACAGCTGTCCATGGAGGCACAGGTCAAATCTGTGTCCAGGGCAGCTGTTTACCAGCTCCATCTGGTACGTAGGCTGAGACCCTATCTGCCTGCGGACTGTCTCGCCAGAGTGGTGCATGCTCTGGTTATCTCCCGCTTGGACTACTGCAATGCACTCTACGTGGGGCTACCTTTGAAGGTGACTCGGAAACTACAACTAATCCAGAATGCGGCAGCTAGACTGGTGACTGGGAGCGGCCGCCGAGACCATATAACACCGGTCTTGAAAGACCTGCATTGGCTCCCAGTACGTTTCCGAGCACAATTCAAAGTGTTGGTGCTGACCTTTAAAGCCCTAAACGGCCTCGGTCCAGTATACCTGAAGGAGCGTCTCCACCCCCATCATTCTGCCCGGACGCTGAGGTCCAGCGCCGAGGGCCTTCTGGCGGTTCCCTCATTGCGAGAAGCAAAGCTACAGGGAACCAGGCAGAGGGCCTTCTCGGTAGTGGCGCCCGCCCTGTGGAACGCCCTCCCACCAGATGTCAAGGCGATAAACAACTACCTGACATTCAGGAGACATCTTAAGGCAGCCCTGTTCAGGGAAGTTTTTAACGTGTGATATTTTATTGTATTTTTGGTTTTTATGGAAGCCGCCCAGAGTGGCTGGGGAGGCCCAGCCAGATGGGCGGGGTATAAATAATAAATTATTATTATTATTATTATTATTATTATTATTATTATTATTATAGCCCATGTGATCGGCCATCATCCTGGGAGAATACATGTATTACAGTATCAGTCCTGTGTGCCAATAGTCCTATTCAGGTGTTTTACTTATCCAATGCACAAGAGGGGCTGTGCTGAAGAGCCTCACCTTCATGCCATGTGCACTTATTACCCCCTCCTGAAAGTAGGGGGCCTTTGCACATACAGTTGTACACAAAAAGGCTTCCAGGCAACCTGGAACTATGTGCAGTCACCTGAAACGTCTAACGTGTTGGATCTTTATTGATACGCTCTCTTCAAGCCTGATCCGGTTCTTCTAACGCTATACATTAAAAGTGTTGCATGCAACTAGTGACCCCCAAAATATGCACATTCCTATCAGCAGACACATCCATCAAGCTTCACAGGGCTGTGTGCATATCTATCTCCTTTAACACTGGCTGTTTCCAGTTCAGAATGGGACCTGCTTTTCTCCTTGCTAGACTAAAGTGAATACAGTGGTACCTCTGGTTATGTACTTAATTCATTCCAGAGGTCCATTCTTAACCTGAAACCGTTCTTAACCTGAGGTACCACTTTAGCTAATGGGGCCTCCTGCTGCCGTGCGATTTCTGTTCTCATTCTGAGGTAAAGTTCTTAACCCGAGGTACTACTTCTGGGTTAGTGGAGTCTGTAACCTGAAGTGTTTGTAACCCAAGGTGTTTGTAACCAGAGGTCCCAATGTAAGACTTAAAGTAAGATTCATCACTGTGATTACCTTATCTTTAATCTTGTCAGCTCTGGCATCCAGAATCTGGTTTTTATTTTGTTCTTGGTTACATTTGCGACTTCCCCCCACTACGGTTATAACCTTTGCTTGTCCGGCAGAACTTGCAGTGGTGGTAGATAATACAGACGTGTTGCTGCCCGATACTGAAATGGTACTGTTGCCATTTACTGAACCGTTAACACCTTGAAAAAGAAATTTTAAAAGAAAATTGAACTTCAGCAAACATAATATCAAAGTTAAGAGTCGAACAGGTTCGCGCTCTAACTGTAATGGTGAGCATTTAAAAGAGGGTTCTGCATACATGTTTGAACACTATTAAGTAAAATAATACAATATGCTTACTCTGGACATGTTTTAAAACATCAAAACTAGTTAAATGGAAAGAATCAAGTAACATCAACAGCAATAGCAGCAATTTTGCCAGGAGTTGTTAGGCACATTTCCTACAGCAAACTTCCTTAATCTAAAGGGCAAAGCTGTAAATGAGGGGGGGGGGGACAGAAAGGTAATTAGAGAAACATATGCCATCTCTCAAAAAGACCTTTCCTGCAACCATTGAATAGAAAGCTAAATATCTGAATAGCAGAAGGTAAGAAACCCCAAAAATCTACAATACCTCATCTGAAAATGGTGTGAAGCTATTCTATACAAAGTCAGACCATTGTAAGCTGAGTACTCCCGTATTTTTCCATCTATAAAACGCCCCCATGTATAAGACGCCTCCTATTTTGGGGGACTCAGATTTAAGTAAATGGGGGGAGATGGGGGAAAAACCTAGTCTTATATATGGAAAAATACGGTATCTTTTTTTACTAACAGCAGTTTCTGAAGGTCTTGAGGAGAGTTTGGATACATGAGACTTTTTCACATGAGCTGCTGTGGATTAAATCCAGGACTTTACACATATACTGAGTTAATATGCACGGTTTATCCCGTGATACTGGGAAAATCCAACTGTTTCATGGGAACTGTCTGCCTCATGAACCAATAGTCCTATTCAGGCCCCCCCCCCCCCAGACAGAACTGAGTTCCGGCTCATCAGGTGGGCATCATTGTAATTATAAGAGAACAAGGGAGGCATTCATGGTGAGTTCCAGCACCTCTTTTCCTACAAAAATAGCACTGACCTATTTCCATCCGTATTAAAAATCACTGTTTTTGAAACACAAAGCGAGAGGATGCGCAATGACAGTGCAGTTGAACTAATATGGACAGTTTATCCACAGTGGAAATAATAAACATTTACTTGCTATTTAAAAAAAAAAAAAACATAGGGAGATTATGCAGAGTGACACTGCACTGAAATACATCTATACCATACATTTCAAACAGGTGCGCTTTATTAAAACAAATAGCATATTCTGAAGGCCAACATTCATGGGCATTTTAAAACTCAGCACTTAGACTTATAAACAAATAGGCTTAATGCTTATCTAGTATAATGCCTGAACTGAGATAAAAGGCTTTGGTTTCTAGAGAGAGAGAAGGCTAGCCCCATACTACAAAAAGAAAAACCTTTTACTTCTCCTCTGCGCTTGCTAATTGCAAGTAACACACAGGCTGCAAAGATATGAAAAAAGGTTAAGAAGAATAACAGAGCAGGAGGACCTGGTGGCTCCTGTTGAAGATCTACACTGCAATATTTCATTAACTGAAGCTGGAAGAAGAAGGGAGATTCCCCGGCCGCGCAGCTGCTTAAAAGGGGTAAGCCATGCTCCCCCCCCCGGCCAACCAGGTCTGCCCGCAACACAGCCCCACCCAGAAGTGGAGTGACCTTGCCTGCAACATGCACATATGATCCAGGTGTATCAGGAATATAAGCTCCACAGGGAGAGAGGATCAGCTGTGGCACACCTTATTTACATTGTTGTTTCTGAGGTCACCTTACTTACATTTTATGTTTCACGGCTTACCTTTCTCCAAATTGCCTCGGGTACTTTTTCCGGCAGTCCTCGAATGGAATGAAGTGGAATCGTGATTTTGAGCGGGAGGAGCAAACAAAGGAGATATTCCAATAAGGGATGGGAAGAAAGTTGTGCCAGTACGCGAGTGCATGTCTGCATTTCGCCACCATTCTGTACAAACCAGAGCAAAGAAAATGAAGAGAGTTATTTGAGGATTTCCCTCTGGACAATTCCATACACAGTTCCTAAGCAGATCTGCTGCTGGACATTAATAGTAACCGGAAGTCCTGCCTTTAAAATGCTCAGGTGTTATCATTTTCTGTATTGTTACTTTTTTTAATAAACAGAGTCAAGGCACAACTATCAACTTTGAATTAAATGCAATAAGCAACTGAAAATACAGCTTGTGGGCTTTTCCAGACAATCTGTTTTTTTAGCAATCATCCTGATTTGCTGGTACTAAGCTTATGCAGAAATTGTTGTTGTTCAATAAATTTGTATACCACCTTTTATCCACTTGCTCTGGTTTCTGGTTAGCAAAGTCTTTAACCTTGCCTGTAAAACCAGAGCCACATTTTAAACATGTCATAGGGATGCGGTTTTTTGACAGCAACCCCCAAGTCATCAGTAATGCACACTAGTATCTTTTTAAATGTTCACCTGGAATAAACGTGTTTGTTTGTTTTTTACAAAAGTGTCAGCAGAATAGAACGCTAGTTATTGTTTCGTGATTTAGAAGGAGGACATTATAAAATCTACAGGAATGTGCTCCCTATAACATGGGAGTCAAGTCAAACTGACACAAATTTCAAAATATCTGAGATGTGCAGAAAAAAAAGGCAATCCCTTTCCTGGTAAATGAAAAACAAACAAACACTGATTAACAGAGCTTTCCCTTTAGGGCTGCCTGGGACTTGCAAACAATGATTTTTCTAGAGTGATGTTAGCATCTTTTGCTATGCAACACAATTTGATACATGTCTACTCAGAAGTAAACCCTATTGAGTTCAGTGGGACTTACTCCCAGGGCAGTGTGTAAATGATTGCAGCCTAAGCCAGTTAAAAAAGATGAAAAGATTTTAAAATATACAATCTAAGTTATTTATCTTTTTAAAGTTCTTCCCACTTCCGCTCATTAGCCGAAATCGAGCACTGATTTTGGAAGAGGCTTCTAAGGGAAATAACAGTATCTCTATTACCTACCATGATTAAAAATATAAAATGGGCAGAAAACTAGAAAACACCCAGTAGGGAACAATCTACACAGGCAAGTTTGAGGAGCAGATGACAAGATGTTCTCATCTTGGAAATTGGTCTTGCAAAGATTCCTATGTGCAATTATGCCTTTTTTATATATAAAAGATAAACTTTAAAAGGAGAGCAGGCAAGCTTAGAGGTGATGCCATTCAAAATCTTTATGTAATCAAGTTTGCTCTAAAATCTCCCTTGCTCCCAGTGCTCTGCAGGAGGGCTTTCTACGGTTCATACATCAAGTTCCTCAGTGAATGAAGACAGAAATTGTGCCAACAACAAGCAGTCTGCCATCATTATACGGAAGAGAAGCTGGAATCCAGCAATTCTAGGCAAATTAATGGAATTAATTTGCACCTAATTTATATCAATGTTTTTGATAGCAGGTTTCAGACTACATATCACTCAGCCTGAAAGGAAGGTAAGAAAAAAGTGGGGAAAGTTGGTGGTAGGAAATATGATGTCAGGACTATTATGTTATAGTGACCACTTACGAATTGCCAAAGAGGAGGGTTAAAAAACAACCACCCAATTTGCATAAAATCTGCATGTACTAATTTATATGTATATTATACTCAAATTTAAATAGAACAACAATGCATCACACCATAGTGGGGAGACTGTGATCAGGCGACCTGTGAGTGAGTGTCCTGTTGGGCAGGACTTACTGATGAGCAACTTCAAAGTCCCTGCTCACCCTTTTTAGGGTTCTTGATCTTTACATTGGACCACTCTTCTAATAGAGAACTCTTTCAAATAGAGAGTGGTTCTCTGGTGTTGGTTTGCTCTCTAGAGGGTCTTCTAGAAGCTGGAGTGGCATTCACTGGTTTCAATCTATACCAGCAGGAACTCTCCCTCCATGCAAGATCCCAAATCTGCTTTATGGGGTTGGGTGAGTGTCCAGAGATGTGGGGAGCACAGGGGGCTTCTAGGGGGAAGACGGGGAAGGGGAAGTCTTGAGTGAGCAGATGTCTGCTTGAACATATATTCAAGCAGACATATATTACGCAGAAAATTGCAACATGGATTACTATTTTGACTTGAAAGAGAGCAATGACACAAACACAACAAAAGAGGAAATAACTAAGTGGCACGAAAGTAACCGGCAGCATTGTTTAGGAAAATGAGCAAAGCAAAAATGGGTATGTGAAAAACAGGAACTATCTAGGAGAGCAGGCAAGAGACCAGTGTGCCACAACTCCTTGTGTAGGCAGAACTTCCTACTTGTGTAAGGATTTTCCCACCACCACCACCCCTGCTCACTTTCATCATAGAGATACCTTTAAGGTTATAGTCATACCCACACTGTAGTTTACCCCTCACAGAGCTACAATTCTCAGCACCCTTAACAAACTGCGGCTCCCACGTGCGTTAAAATGTATGGTATCTATAACTGTATCTCCACTGTATTTGGAGTTTTGTTGGTACCAGAATAACAGCAATGGTAATCCTAGTGCTCATGTGGGAACTGTATGTGAGCATCATAGGTCCATAAAGAGCTATGGCATGCCAGTAGTCATGAAATCGCTATTCATGGTGATAACAGATGTGCCACCATGTCTGGGATGTGTCTGAGATGACATTGTACCAACCTCAATGCAGGCAACCTAAACCAATCTTCATCCATATCCATTTCAGTGCAATCCTACATGTCTACTCAGAAGGAAGTCCTACTGAGTTAGAAAGGACTCACTTCTTAGTAAAGTGGGTACAGGATTGCAGCCTTACTGACCGAATATAAAATATCGCAATATTATCTATCTACAAATAGTTTTCATGATCAATAGAACTGTACCTTATGAATGAAAAGAAAATCTATATAGACAGGGTGGCTTGCGGCTAGCTAAAACATTCAAAAAGTCTTTCGGGTAAGGTCTGTTGCTCTATAGCGAATTACAAAAGGTCCAATTCCTTAGAGCACCCTAAAATACAAATGCTACTGAAGTATAATCAGTTTTTTCTAGTATGGAAAAGGATTTCTCATCTCTTAGCGCAAGACAGGACTGCTGATTAACTCTCTGAAACAGGAAGAGCAAATATGACACAATCCAAGAGCAAAACCTTTTATAGACAAAATTGGGACATTTGACGTAACCAGGAGTGGGGGGAGGAATCAATGAGCTGTCACAGAAACATCTGGTGTGCTAAAAAGAATTGTAAAAATACGTTTTCATCATTCATGGCATATTTAAGCCACAACCAAGCTACTTATGTCCAAATAAATAACAAAGCTATATGCTATCTTAACTGTGGGGAAAGATTTCTAACAAATGGGGAATACATTATTTTACCATAGTATGCTCATCCTAAATTTTCCATCATAAATGTAAGTGGGACCATCTTTATTCATGTTTACCTGTAAGACACTGAGTTCAATGGAGTTTACTCCCAAGTAAGGATGACTGCCAAGTGTGTAAAGGATTGCAGTTCTATTTGTTGTGCCTATCTTTGGCATAATCTCTGAGAGCCAACTATCATAAAAGGAAAGCCATACCTAATTTGCATATTTTACTGTAGTTTTCATATTGTTTTAGTAAGCATGACAGAAATCAAGCTTCAGTTTCTGGCAGCGTGCACCTATTCTACCAAAAATGTTGTTTCCCCCCCTTTTTTTTAAACCCCAAAATTGTGATGCTAAAAAAATCACTCAATAATTATGATTCAGTCCTTGAAAAAAATATTACACCCTGAGGCCTCTGAAGTACAATGATAACCACCTTTTTATTGTTGCCTCTCTCTCTCCCCCCCCCCTTTTCCCCTGGTGTTTCTGGCACCACATTTTCAAGCCTATTCCTGAAATCATGAGAGCTAGAGACTTGCCTGTATTTTTAAAAATTGGATTCTCAGGCTCTAATAATAATCCGTAAGATAAAAACAAACAAACATGGTGACACTGAAGATAGCTAAATTAAAGCCACCCATCAAGAGTGTATAATTCTATAAACATGGTTACTTGAAAGTAAATGCTTGAAAGCTGAAATGAATGGATACTAGTTTCCAAATATTGTGCAGAGCCTGAATTTTTTTATTACTCTGGAACACTTGAATTGATTTTGACCATTTGGCTCCTGATCTGGCATTTCCAGTTCTGCTTATGTTCATCCAAACTGCCTTTATTAAGACTGAAAACATGGGGGGGGGGGGAATTAAATTGTTTTTTTAAAAAAACAAACAGTAAAATACAAATTTATTCTTGGGCTACTATTCTACCCTTAGTAACAGAATATACAAAATGTGCACCTACTTAGGTTAGGCACCTTCACAGTCACACCTTCCAATTAGTATTTCTTGTAATGAGTGCTTACCTGGAAAAGGTGCTAGTTGGGGATGTGCTGCTAAGGCTGTGGGTGTACCAAGTGTCCCCAAGCCACCAAATTCTGTATGCCCTGAGCTGGCTGTATGTAGACCAAAGACTGGGTGGCTGACCATTGGGAAGGCACTCGACACTGTGGACAGGTTACACGGTTGATCCCCAGCTGTTCTGAATAAATGTCCTGAAGGGGGAAAGGCAACACATGAAAACACACTACAAAGACACACACATTCTGCTCTTGTGACGTTCTTGCAAATATATCGGGTGGGATTCAACTAAGTTTCACTCAGATCAAGTCCACTGAAATGAATGGTCTTAACTTAGGCATGTTCACAAATTCTAATGGCCCAACTCCGAGCAAAACTACTACCCATCATATTAATTGTTTTCCTCTTCTTAAAAGAGAGAAGCTTTCATTGATTTTTATTTTATTATCTGACCTGATCCAAGTACAAAAGAAAACTCAAGTTGCCTTCCAACTAAAGGGATCATAATAATTTTGACATGGTTAAGGTGCTATATTCTTTTCGTGTACCTGCGAAGGATTAAGTGCTAGATCTTTCTATAGTTTGAAAATACACAAAGAGGAGCTTTCTTCTCCCATTAACTAACATACAAATCTTTTATTTGACTTCAGTGGGACAATCCAAATAACGGCATCTTCTCCTAAACAGAAAATAAATCTGAAGCAAATGGCAAAGCAATGTTAGAGCCACTATTTTTGCTCGCACACTCAAAACATCTATTGTGTTTAAAGCAGAATTAAAGCAATTTAATGTTGATGCACAAAATATTCCATTCATTTTTTAAATAGTGATTCTGCATGTCAGTTGCTGGGGAACTAGCAGCAGAAGAGGGCTGTTGCCCTCATGTCCTGCTTATGGGATTACCATAGGCATCTGGTTGGCTACTGTGTGGGAAAGGGTGGTAGACCAGATGGAACTTTGATCTACCGTAATTCAGCAGGATTCTTCTTGAGTGCCAGACTTGGACCAGGAAGACTTGAATTCCAAGCCCACTCTGCCTTAAAGCTCATTGGGTCGCCTTGGGTCTATCAGTATCTCTCACCCAACTTATCTCACAGGGTATGAAGAAGAGGTCAATGAGGAAGAGGTCACTTGATAGATAGTAGGTATGAAGAGCGATTCTAATTTTTTCTGCATTTTAATCAGAAATTACATAATTCACACTTCTCAAACTAATAGTCAAACCAATACACAGCTTTCCTTCAAAACTTGTACTTCTCCAAATTTTGCGAATTAAAAGTCATATTTTAGTGAAAAATACATTGAAAATGTATTTTATTGGGGAATATTGCTTGAAAAATATGTGTAGTAGCCAAAACTGCACACAATAATGTGTCTATTAGGAGTACTGAATTTAAGACTGACAAAAGAAGAAACTGAACTGCCAGATTCACCCATCCCTCTTGCTTCTCTCTCCCCACTTTTCAGCTGCTGTTTCTATTATGCTGAGGGATAATTCTTGTGATGTTTATAACTGATCACTAGGTGGTACTATTTGCATCCTCAGAGCATTTGCGCATAGAACAAATCCCTTTACTTCCAAACCTCCTTTACTCTTTTGTTTTAATTGCCCATGCATGGTAAAGACAGGGGAAACACTGCAGTTATCAGAAGAAACACTAGTGTTGTCCCATTTTCCAAGAAGAGAAAGAAGTCATGTTGTGAGCTCCACCTAAGTGGCCTAGAACGTCTGGCGTTACTTAAGTGACACAGGAAGAGCAGTAAAACAGCAGTTGCACATTGCAAACGTCAGAAGCTATGCAAGGAAAGCCATCTAGGGGAAAGGCAAAGGAAAGCGTATTTGCACATGAATTAAGGGAAGTAAGTGCAAACAGCCACAAACAGGCCACTTATAATTGGTGTTGGCTGCCTCTATAGGGCAAGTCATTAATCTGGGCTAACTCCAAATGCAGAGAAGCCCTTCAAACAAACACTTTTGTGAGACTGTGGTCTGACGCTAGCTTCTTTCTATGCTGGATCACTAAAAACCCAAAATTTGCTTAAGTAAAGATAATCGCAACAATAAATCAATTTAAACCAGACTTCCCAAGGTCAGTGTCCATGTGTATCAGAGCTCTACTATCACAGAATATGGCTTGAGTTAGACATGCTTATATGTTATTGCACATTTTGTGTCGAACACCAGCCCTCTCAACATCGAGGGGCACCAACAGTAATTTCCAGATATATTTTGTCCATTACCATTAGACTGAGTGCAACAATTTTCTCAGGCAGCAGATGATGGGAAGCAACAGTGGCAGACCTCTGAGCTTTTTCTCCTAAGCCACTTGGTCAGTCCCGTCTGTTGGAGATCTGAGCCCTGTGTGCCACAGCTATGTGGACTGACCTTGTATTCAGTGTAAGCCCAGCAGGTCTGTTGGTAAGTTAGTTCTAACTGCTCCAGGGTGAACTCATTATGCAGACACTTTAGCCTTATGCTTAACAGAACCATATTTATAAATCCAAATTTGAACTACTGTACATGAAGAGGCAAATGCATCAAAGCAATCGTGCAAACAAGCACTGAAATCATTTTAAATTCAAACAGTAATTTTAGGATGAGCCAAGTCAGAATATTGAGCACAATTTTGCTACACTTGCAAAGACTCATAAAAATAACACTCTGTAACATGAAAACATTACAATCGGGCTCTTGAAAACATTTTTCCAAAGATATTAATTTTAAAATATGTGTTTTAAGAAAACATAAAAAATGTGTTCAAAAAGGAATGTGTTTCTGGCTTGTCCTCAAAGCAAGTCATATGACAGCACGGTGAATTATACCGATTCTCTCCTTTCCTCCGACTCATTATCTTTTTGTTTCCTGATACATTAATATTCTGGCTGGAGATGAATATTTGTATTTCCTTTCATTTTTCGGTTTTAGTTTTCGTTCCCGTTTAAAGGTGCCAGCTTTCTGCATGCATGTTTTGCATAATGAAATTTAATACAAAACTACATTGCTTAAGACTCTTGACTTACATTATAATAGGTTGAATATTTTTCAGCAAAGCTTTTGAAATTCTACTAGCCAGTACATAGATAAATGATTGAAAGTATTACCCAAAAGGCCAGCATCCATTTCGACAGTGCTGGTGTCTTAGTAACAAGGAACGATAAAGGCAAATGCCTTTATTAATATTAATGAATTTTGTGCTGCACTATAATAAGCCTTTTCAAAAGAACTAAAAGGGATAAATACTTAACTAATGCCTTAAACATAAAACATTGGTGAACAAAATCCTTTGCAAAGCAAGAGAGGCACAAATTTGATCATCTAGATTTCACACACACACACCCATCCCACTGCACCCCAGTAGTTCCACTGGAGATATGCAGACATTCTCTTTTCCAAGGGCTTCAGAAGGCAATTCTCATAACCACATAAAGGAGAGAAAGTGATACCTTTTACTGAGGTTACCTTTTAGTTTATGGGAGTGAAAGCTTCATTCCTATGTTTCTTCTCATTATCTGATTTGCACATAGAAATAGCACCCAAAAACCATGACTGTTGTTTTCCCTAAAAACACTGATCTTTGAACAGCTTGTTGTAACATGCCTTTCAATATTAGAAGCGTAAAATTCACAGTAGTGGCAAATGTGCCTTCTGTGCTTTAAAAAAAAAATATTGAGAAGAAAGCCTAATCATCAGGAGTGACTGCAGATCAAATAAACATCTATTTTAATTAACATTTGTAGTAATTGGGTACCAATATTTAAAAACTATAAATAAAAAAGAGGGGTAAGCATGAAAAAGACTTACATCAAAATGCATGTACTAATACAGTGAAGGGTAAAATGTGTGCTCTGGTTGTAGAAAGTCTAGGTATATGTATTACATTAAGTCCATGCATATGTTGAAGCAAATATGTGCACCTCACTTTTCAAACGTCAGCCATAAAATAACATGTACAAATTCAGAGCTGGGGTCTAGATGAGAACATAGGAAGAGTCGGATGAATCAGGCCCATCTAGTTCAGCATCCAATTCTCAGTAGCCAACAAGATGCCTATGGGAAGCTTACAAGAAGGACATGAATACAACAATACTCTGCACCCATCTACGATTCCCAGCAACTGGTATTTGGAGTGTAACGCCTCTGACAGTGGAGGCAGAACACAACCTAGCCTGGTCCTCCATGAATTTGCTTAATCCTCCAAGTTGGTAGTCCAGTGGGAGCAAATTCTATGAGAGCAATAGTCTTAATATAAGTGATTGAATTTGGCTGATTATTGGATTTGAGTTTACAACACGATTGTAAACATAGCTGTCTACTAGGTGGTAAGTCGCTTTCATTTAAAGTCATCTTAAGTTAAAGTTCATGCATTCTGCTCCTGCAGGTAGCTATCCAGTGCATGAAGGGTCTTCCAAGAAATGACCTTCTAGCCCTTTCACATGACAATGAGCTATGCCCCAGCCAGTACAGATGTATATGTGGAGGGCTCCTTCCATGAGGACACGAACACTGGCCAATCATAAAGGCGTGCAGACTGATAGCTGATTATGCATCAGTCAAGGGAGACTTGCCATCACATGCATTGGAACCTGGAGGAGAGGGCTAGCTGGATGCATCCAAGGAAGCCCATTCATACACTCTGTAGCCGAAGGTACCAAACACCCAAGCAGTTCCAACTAAATATGCTCAGAACCTTGATATAAGGTTTGAAAGTTCATCTAACCAACAGATTTCATTGTGAGGTGGTACCTCTGTTTACAAACTTAAGTAGTTCCGGAGGTCCGTTCTTAACCTGAAATCGTTCTTAACCTGAGGTACCACTTTAGCTAATGGGGCCTCCCGCTGCCGCTGCACCACTGCCACGCGATTTCTGTTCTCATCCTGAGGTAAAGTTCTTAACCCGAGGTAATACTTTCGGGTTAGCGGAGTCTGAAACCCAAAGTGTTTGTAACCCGAGGTGTTTGTAACCCGAGGTACCACTGTATAACTAATGCTCTGAACCATATAGGGATTTGTTCAAACGTAATGCCAAACTATGGTTTGGCATTATGTGAACTTTCTCCTCCTCTTTCCCTCCTTCACGCATGATGAATCTCTCCCTCCTTTTCTTTTTAGTACAGGGATCTGAACTCAGGTGCCCATTTTAGATGTCATTATGTTTACACATTTAGAGGTTGTGTATATGCCAACCTCAGGATAACACCTATCTGATGAAATGGACTGCACTGTATGGAGGTTTATGTCATAATACATTTCTTAACCCTTTGTTCCATTTGTAGGAGGGTCTTACAAGCATATCCCCAGTAATTACTTATAGCATAACCTTTGATACCGCCCTCAGGGACGTGCCACTGAACTGAATTGTATGGGAATACTCAAAAGACTACTCTTGAGTAACTGGCTCCTGATTCAAAAAGGTAATGGTTTAAAAATACAACAGAAAATATATGTGTAACATAATTACTGTGCTCAAATTACACCCATTTGAAAAAGTATTTTTTCCAAAATCTCACTATACAGTTATAGCTGATTTCAAAGTACCCACAAATAACATATTATCTGTAATACAATCTCTCTGGCACAACACCCTGGGTTCCAGCCTGGGCTCAGTCTCTGCCTTGGGATTTGTGTGGCAGAATTACTGAAGTTTATTACAAGCTTGCTTAATAGACTATTGATTACTGCAAAGAAAATAATTATATTGAACTGGAGGAAACCTGAGCCTCTCTAATTGCAAGCCGAGATGAAGGTGTTTGTGACTTTATATCACAGAAAACAATAACTGCTAATACTGTAAAAGATAAATGGTGAATTAAATAAGTAGATGTTTTTCTCCTGTACTTTGCACACACTGAGATTGGTAAACTAACAAATTATCATGTGCGTCTCAGAGGTCACGTGAACAATGAGACTGGGAGTTGAAAAGAAAGGTAAGGATGCAATTGTGTTCATGTTGGAGTATCTAGTAAATTTAGCATTTACTAGATTTTATTGAACCATGCAGAGTGAACAGCAATTGCATAAGTGTTGCTGCGGGATCACAGCAATGAAGCACTGGTGTGCTAATGTTTTGCTCTTGTTCAAAGACTTAACTATACATCTGAGAACATTCTATGTAACACTGGTCTTGCCCACTGTGTTATGCAATTAATCAGCAATTAAACACAAAATTCAAATTCACCCATCACAGGCACACTGCAGCCCTATTCAGGTGTTCAATCCAAGTGATTAAGAACAGTGTGGAACAGGGGCATGTGGTTGACCAGTTGGTCTCATCCCTGCCAGCCCTCCCTCTGCCATCCATCCATTGCACCACAAGGGCTCTACATCCAGGTGTAGTCTTTGCGTGTACAGCATTAGACAGGCAACCATCTCAGTTTCCTGTTACTCCATGTGGCAAATATACAGCACTTCCCCTCTTTTTTTGTAAGCTCTTCTCATCAAGCAAAAGTTCCAAACTTGCAAACAGGGGCGTCTTGCCCATAGAGGCTAGTGGCGCGGGGCACCAAGTTCTGGAGGGTGCCAGGGAAGAGGGGGAGGCTGGACGCGGCACCTCCCAGCCTCAGCTCGCCGCCCTCGCCCACCTCCGCCATGCTGCTCCGAAGCAGCGCCGCACCTGGAGCATCCGTCTGCCATGGCCACCATGGCACAAAGCGGCCAGCTGAGCCGGGAGGTGCCGTGTCCAGCCTCTGCCTCTTCCCTGCCAGAGGAGCTGCCCTCCAGCCGCTGCCTGCCTCCTCCAGCCCCGCCGCCAGCACCGTCCTCCCTAAAAAAACTCTGGGAAAGGGGGGGGAGGCGGAGGGAGCTCTGCAGCACGGCGCCAGATATGCTTAAGATGGCCCTGCATGCAAAAGTCCTGAAATAATCTTTCAGGAGAACATTGACCCAAGCAAACCACATTGTAAAAAAGGAATTGGTAAGGCATATTCACCACAGGTGTTGATTGTGGAGCTAAGTGAGGCAGCTCCAGAGGAAAGGCTACCTTTGGAAACTGCTGAAACAACAGAAGAGGATGAAGATGCTGGAGACGACGTCGCTGTAGTAGAGGAAGCTGATGCTGCTGTTGATGTTAACCGCTCTCCAGACTCCATATCTATAATAAAAAGGACACATTATTATTTAATTTCTTCTTCTTTTCTCCTTTGGCAATCACTCGTAGCTGAGTAAGATTGTCTTCCATGAACACAGTGTGGCTGCGTAGGCCAATTCTGGATATTTAATTTACACACCACATGATACTGAAATAATCTCCTGAGCAGTTTACAAAGTATAAAAATTTGTTACACAGAATAGGGATGGGAGAAAACTAAACCCACATAATGTTTAAAGACAAACTGAGGTAATTAATACATTCTGAAAGCATATGAGAACGAAAACACAGCCATCCTTCGAAATCACACTTCTCTTAATTTTGTGGTGCAGTTCTCTGGCCAAGTAATGTGTAGAAGAAAACATATACTGTAGTAAAATTTGCATAAAAATGCATGTATTAGATTAAAGGTAAAGGTAAAGGTACCCCTGCCCGAACGGGCCAGTCTTGACAGACTCTGGGGTTTGTGCGCCCATCTCACATCTATAGGCCGGGGGCCAGCGCTGTCCAGAGACACTTCCGGGTCACGTGGTAAGGAACGTACAAAAATTAGGCAAAAATTCCACTAAAAATGTGCATATTAGGATATATTTGCATTAAAATACTAATGAATTTTCATGGGGAATTTTTTAAAAAAGAAAATGCAAACAGATGTCAAAATGTGGTCGGGGGGGGGGGGGAGAGAAACCAAGATAAAACTGAAACTGACAAATCTGCCTGTCCTTAACACAGATTCTATTTCACCTGATAATAAGTCTACAAATGAACAAAAGTGCTGTCTGTAAGAGACATGTTCATAAATTAAAAGCACTGCACATGTAATAGGCTACTGCAAATGCAAGACTGGCACTTGAGGTTGGCACTGCTGGGCACTTGATAACGTCCACATTCTAGCAGGGGCTCCATTGATGAACCCTAGAGGTTCCCAGCCCTGCTGCTGCTGCTGCCTATTCACCTAACCTCTCTGTGACAGCAGAGAGAAGGGGCAGCAGACTCCACTTGCCTCATCTTTCTGGGTGGCAATGCAGGCTGAGCAAATAAGGGTGACAGTGGTGAGTTTGGGCACTGAGAGTAACATGCTCAAGGGCCCTTTAAAGCCTACAGCCGACACTGTGAAGATGTGAAAATGATGGAAATTATCCGTTTTCTAGAAGTCCCAGTTGTAAGTATGGCTCTGGTTACTTATCATTACAGTCATATCTTGGAAGTCGAACGGAATCTGTTCTGGAAATCCATTCAACTTCCAAAACGTTCAGGAAACCAAAGTGTGGCTTCTGATTGGCTGCAGGAAGCTCCTGCAGCCAATTGGAAGCCCTGGAAGTCCCGTCGGACGTTTGGGTTCCAAAGAACGTTCGCAAACCAGAACACTCACTTCCAGGTTTACAGCATTTGGGAGCCAAAACGTCCAAGTACCAAGGCGTTCAGGATCCAAGGTACGACTGTGTTTGAAATCTATAAATAAGGCCTATCAGGAAAAAGAGGATAAATTCTCTTGTATTTGGTGACAGGTTGCAACATCTTATTTTTTTTATAGTTTCCTCTATGATGATGAACATTGGCTTGTTTCGCTATGCTGCCTGTGACCTTGAATAAATCTTGTGGGGGTTTTGAAGAGAGTCCATAATCTCAAAGAAATCGGTCTCAACTAGCCCCCTATTTCTGTGACGACAGATTAAAAAGCAAAAATTTCATACAATTATACTGGTACTATTCAGACATGGCACACTCCATTCAAAAATGGTTTATACTTCACTGACAGGGTCCATTTGACACAAACAGGTAAACAGAATTCATTTCTACATGTGACTTGTTTACAAAGGTGAATGTGGGATCTCCCCACATATTACAATGGATCTTGGCACTATTGTTTGTACTACAATCTGCTACCAGGGGACGGGGAGGACTCAACAACCCTTGCAAGATCAGGGGCTCTCAAATGCCTCTCTAATTCTGGGATGAGTGATCCTATAAACAGCAGTTAAATTGCTATGCGTGCTGGAGGAAGCCCACATTTATAAAGAGAAACAAAAGGACTTGAACATACTTAAAGATGCATATTTCCTATGCAAATTATTATTTCGCTGCAGAGGGGGGAAAGCTAATGTTATACAAATGTGCTTGAGAAAAACCATGCATTTATAGTATCAGCAGTGCTCAACATTTTAAAGTTTCTACTAAAGACATATCTGCAGAAATCACTGGAGTGCCGCTTTGATGGATTTATTTACAATACTTAGAGCGTAGGCCTGTGATTCTGCTGAATATATTAGCACTTCCTTTCTGTTTAATAAAATAAGAATGCTTCAGAAATTGTGCCGCCACTTTTCCTGTTCCATGTTGGCAACTTGCTAATTATTCAATCGTCTAAAAATATTCTGTATGAAATTATATAGTCGACTGACCTTTGATATACACAGTAGCCCACTTCACACATTATGATTAAGTAAACAGACGGGGGGGGCGGGAGTGTGTGCTTGTTCAACTCTCACCATCACCGTTACCATTGCCTTACTTATGGATCCACATGTGCTTTAGAACTATGGAAAACCATGGAAAGCCTCCATGACAGATCTAACACATTCGTGCTCACTACCACTCTTAGATGTTTACTTAATTCATCATCATAATGCCTGAAGATTCTGTCGGATGGACTGAACTGAAGCACAGGTGGCAACGAGTAAAACCCATCACCAGAAAAATACCAAAAGATCACAGAAGTATATGCACATAAATAACCTGGAAGGAATATTACTTCAGCCAATATGTTGCTTTTTTAGGGGAAAGAGAAATTAAAAGTGTTTTAACTGTGAAAAGAATTCTGGATACATTCAGCTCAATGTCTGACAGGAGCGAGCCAGCAGTAAATCATATGAAGTGGGGTTAACTCTTTATTACAAAAAATAGGATCTGCACAAGAGTTTCAAGCCTAATGAGCACAGGTAAAGGGTAAAGGCAAAGGACCCTTGGATGGTTATGTCCAGTCAAAGACGACTGGACATATGGGATGCGGTGCTCATCTCGCTTTCAGGCCGAGGGAGCTGCCGTTTATCCACAGACAGCTTTCCAGGTCGTGTGGCCAGCATGACTAAACCGCTACTGGTGCACGGAGGACCCTGACAAGTGCCAGCGCACACAGAAATACTGTTTACCTTCCCACCACAGCAGTACCTATTTATCTACTTGCACTGGCATGCTTCCGAACTGCTATGTTGGCAGGAGCTGGGACAGAGTAACAGGAGCTCACCCCGTCGCGGGGATTCAAACCGCCAACCTTCCGATCAGCAAGCCCAAGGGGCTCAGTAGGTCTTGCTCCCATGAAGCAGCTGCCTAAATCCCCTCCTCTTCAGGGTTTCCCCCAGGCAATCTGAGACTGCGCCTGCATGAAGCTCACTTCTCTTCCAGTCTCTTTATGCCTCTCCTGGTTCTGGGAGACTGGGGCGAGGGGAGCTTGTCACAGCAGGAGGGGGGGGCCTCCCGTGCTTCTTCACCACCCTGCCTCCACTCTGCCTTTTGAATCCTCTCTGATTCTACTTCTGATTCTGG
Source organism: Podarcis vaucheri (assembly GCF_965113315.1). NCBI lineage: Eukaryota > Metazoa > Chordata > Lepidosauria > Squamata > Lacertidae > Podarcis > Podarcis vaucheri. The sequence continues at coordinate 109,356,758 of NC_138759.1, forward strand.
ACTTCTCTCTTCCCCAGACTCCCCCCGCTCACTAAGCCCTCTTACTTCTTCAGCACCTCCCTCCAGGCTTCTCCCTCTGACCACTCATTGTTGTCCCTGGCTCTGGTTCTGAGCCTTCTTCTTTTGGGGCTTGTTCCTCCCACCATTCCTCTGTGTCCAACCTGTCCATGACCATGTCTCTGCTTCAGTTAAAGTAAGTTTACATGATATAAGTCTCACGGGAAGTACTCGGACTTAAGGCTATCCTGCTATATCCACTTCCTTGGAAGGAATCTCCACTGAATAACCAACCAAGTAAAGGATTTCACTCTTAGTTACTCATGAATAATTTGTCCCATTGGTTTCAGTGGGCCTGAGCCATGACTACATTTAGCTGGCTTGGTGGCCAATTTCTTTAGCATTATTGAATGAACACATTGACATTATCATGGACTAATATTAAATATAGAAACCCCAACCCAAAGCCACAAGCATGGTGGGATGTGCATGTGGTAAAAGGATGTGCTAGGTACTAAAAGAAACATTTATCCCATTATCCCAGTTGATATTTATTCCTTTCCAACACTCTTATCAGTGCACATCAGCATAACCATAATGCTGCAACCTAAAAAATAAAACTACTTGCAATATTTTCACCCAATATAATTTGTGACATGATATTTTATAAAATGTCTCAAAAATGCAAGAAGTTTAGAATATTATGAGCAACTGTAGTATTAATATTTTAGTATGTAACAGATTTGGCAGAAATTACTTTTTCCTTTTTCTCAGAGGGGAAATGGGAGATAATGGGATGGACACTGGGAAATGTTAAGGCTAGCATTTATATAGAGGGGGAGAAATCAACAGAGAAAAAACATCCTGCTCTTTATATAGTTGAATTATAAATGCAGTTGTTTATTTTTTTAAAAAAATACCCCTGCTAATTTTCAGAGAAACTAAATGCAGTTTACAATCCAAAACAGAAAAACAATAATAAAATATATAAAACCATCCCCATTAAAATCACAAATATTGACATCAAATCCACGGCTGCAAAACAAAATCCAAAACAGCCATCAAAACTAAGACATCAAAGGAAACATGTCAAAGTAAATGTTGATCAATGTAACTATAATACTGACATGACACTGAGGCTTTATCCAAGTGTGTTCCGAGAGACATCAGAATTTTGTTTTTAACTTAAGACTAAACCTTAATTGTACCCAGTTAGTTCATTACTCTAAACTGTAGCAGATGGCTGACATTGTAAGAGATAATCCCTGAAAGAGTCATTAGTGAGGATCAGCAATAATTAGACTGCAACCCCAAAGGTTCACGAGAAAGAATAAAAAAAAGTATCAATATATGGATGGGCTCTCTGTATGAAAAGCAACAAGTGCTTATTACATTTTTGTTCTTCTGCCAATGCCAATGGCACTGGCACATAGGCCTGCATACAATTAAATAACCTTGTTAAAGCTAAAACACGTTTTACATAATATAAGGACTTCCCTTCCTCTCCCTCTTTCCATCATCTTTGCTCTGGCATGGATGGAAGTTTCTCTCCAGCTCACTTAGTGATGGGGGAAGTGTTTTCAAGGCACCCGGGACCCCAGCTGAACTAAAAAGAATGAACTGTGTGCAGCTTTCAAAACAGCTACCCAAAGTATTCTAACTGCCGTATGAATATTTCAAAGGCTAACTGAAACACACTCAAGCAAACCAATAAATAAATGATGTATTTCATAAAACCAGCATTCCAATCAAATTAAAAACTGCATATTCTAGAGCAAGATGACTGCATTAAGTTCCAACATCACCATTTTTGCTTTCTCATGTCAAGCATACTAGAAAGTGTTGGCTTACTCTGTATTGTGAAGTGCATCTCACAGAACTGGCTTCATCCATATTTCGATCATGTATATATGTATGTAGTTTAAATTTTCTCAATGTATGAATTTTTAATTTTTTTAATTGTTTTAATTGTTTCGAAAAACAATTCTGTTTTTAGCAGCTCCTATTTTTATCTGTAAGCCGCCTTGAGTGTCATCAGGAAAATAGGTGAAGTATAAATAAAGAAGAAGAAGAAGAAGAAGAATGATTTTCAAATTACTCCCTGTATTACAGGTTCTTGGCTGGAATATGTTGGCCACTGGAGAGAACTGGTCCCATTTATCTACATTGACAAATGGTCTGCAACTTAAGTTAGCATATTCTCCCTCTGTATGTGCTTAGGGTAATTGAAGTGATCAATATGAATATGTGCCCAAATTGCTTTGTAACCTTTGCATATGGTCCTCAAAAGGTTTTCCACACCCACATACACATACAGTACACCTTTCTCAAATGGTATCACATCTCCTGAAACGTTTGTGGGTGACTGAAGGTATGAGATTACTATGAACATATCGTAAGATGGTTCAGATTCACAGACTTGTCTTATGCTCCAGTTTGTGTGGAGACTGAGTAATCATTGCTATGTCTTCCAGCAGCCTCTATATTCTTTTCCATATCACAAAAGGTATCTGAGAAAGATTTACAATTTAGTTTTAAAAGGTGCCTTTTAAATAATGAATCCTAATTTATCACCATTTCCAATTGCTTGTTACCATATATGTTGCCGCATCAGGTTTTTGTTTTGTCTGCCTCATACTCCTCTCCCCGCCCGCCCCGCTCATATTCCAGGCAAGCACATTCAGCAGTGCCAAAATTAGGAACCGGTCCTTCAGCTCTGTAAGATTTTAGTAAAGCTAGTTACACAAAGACGGGTTGGCTCAGGCATTAGCAGTACTTTTATATCATGCCCGTGTCCATGATTGTGAATCGTGATGCAACCATGAATATTTTTCAGCACTAGAAGGATTGGGGTGGGAGAGGCAGGATGATTAGAAAGGCGAAACCTCTGGAGAAATATGAGCTAAATGTCACAACACATCTCTACCCTTGCACAATAGACCCTGACTCTCAGGCTCATGCTGCTGTCTTCTGAGAACAAGAATTACAGGTAATTAATTTTATTCCTTGACACAGTGTCTTCATAATTGGCATAATGGGAAATGAAGTACATAAAATCTACAGGAAAATGTTTAATGAAGTTTTACTAAAACAGAAATTTCAAGTTTGCCAAAGAATTGTGGAGGATAGTTACTCTCACAAATGTAGGGCTGCTATGCTGCTCTGACATTTGATGATTCTACAGCAGTTGTTGGCATTTAAATCCCCAAAAGTCATGACATAATGGGTGATAAGGTCCAGAACAGGCTTCCTCAACCTTGGCCCTTCCAGATGTTTTTGGCCTGCAACTCCCATGATCCCTAGCTAGCAGGACCAGTGGTCAGGGATGATGGAAATTGTAGTCTCAAAACATCTGGAGGGCCAAGGCTGAGGAAGCCTGGTCCAAAACCTCATCACCCTTTCCATACATGTGAGCAAGGAACATGGAGCATCTTGTAGTACCCAGGGTTTGCTGAGATAAGATAAGATGCTATATCCCCCCTATTTTTTTAAGTAGACACTGTTGCTCTCATATGGCAGAAAAATCTCCCTCTGCCAACTGGGCTGCAATTCCTAACCCACATGCAAACTGACAACACACACTATTATTTTGTGGATCCGTGGTGAATTGGGGAGTGATCCCTGAGCCCCTGAACCCAACAGGATCCAATAGTGAATAAGGTTGCAGCGATCCAGAGTTACAAAATTTTATTTGCAGCCTTAGGACTAACTTAAATACTATGGGTGGTATTCAACTAAGTTTTACTCAAGTAAACTTATTAAAATATGATGGATTGAACTTAATCATGTTCGGTAATCTACTGGGTCTACTCAGAGTAAAACTTAGCTGAATGCCAACCTGTCAATTTTGACGCATCTACTCGAACTACACCTGGAGCCAACACTTAAAGTTTTGGATGTGAACTGATGCACACTTACTTGGAAGCAAGTCCAGTTGAGTGCAGTGAGACTCACTTCAACGGAAACATGCATATGATCAAGCAGTACAACTGCTTATTTATAAAGCACTGTATTGACAGTCATTAAAATCTGCATCAGTTGCCAAGGCAACCACTTAACTGTCAAGAAGAAGAGATGTAGAATTATAATCCTCTGCTGGCATCCTGAACTCTTAGCATACTGCCCCTCCTCGTTTCCACCAGCGCCACACAGTGGAGCAAGAAAAAGTGCTAACACAACACTGCCCAACGGCTACGGCTGATGTTACATTATCACTGGGTGCTGTGCACAAGACCATGACAATATATATGCCGTACATTGAAGTCTGCCAGCAATACAGGTGTTTTGTTTTGTTGTTGTTCTTTCAATGTTTTAGCTCCATTACATACAATGGGTCTGGAAACTCATTGTATGTAACAGAACAGACCCCACAGAACTAAAATATTGAAAGAATGAAAGAAAACCTGTATTGTAGGCAGACTTCAATACATGTATTGTTGTCTGAAATGTTTTTAGCTCTCACCAGTGTCACAGCACTGCAACCGAAGCTTGAATCCAATTAGCAAATATAACAAGTAAGCTACTTGAGAATAACAAATCGGGAATGATATTTTTGTAAAGCCTAATTCCAACCTAATCTATTGTTGAGCTATCCCAAAATACAAATATAAAAATACCAAGTTAATGACTGCAATTTTCCAATTGCTCGCTCTGAAACAGTCCCACGGAAAAGCAGAGAGATTTTAGCTCCACTTATAATTGTGTAGAATTGTTTTGTTGCTCAAGATTTTGACTGAAATATATATTGTACCCCAGCATGGTAGACCTTCCTGCTACTAACAAATTATACACAGGAGAATCTATCAACCCTCTCCAAACTGCTGTTCTCCCAACTGTTTTGGACTATAACTCCCATCATACTGGCTGGAGCAAAATGGGAGTTGTAGTTTGGAAGACACCATCATAGGGAAGATCATATATCATTACAATCTCTCTCTCTCTCTCTCCGGCGTTCTACTTCACCACATTGTTTCTCAAAATGTCTTCTTGTATATACAACAGGAAAAAAGATGGCAAAAATAACTACAGCCATCTGACAATAAATAAATAAACAAACAAATAAAGTTGGCATAATTAAGTACTAACCAAGTCAAGATAACACTTCAGTTTCTATACATCTAAGAAAGTATATGCACAGTTAAAATTAGATTATCAGCTGTTCTTTTGTGATAACTGATGATGGGAAGTTGTTTTACTACTGTACCTTCAAACATAAAATATTATTCCATATGTCTTGAGTCCTTACAGTGCAAGTCAGAGATAAGCCACAGTTACAATATTTTAGGAACAGAATTGGGGGGAAGGGAGGAAAGGACAGAGTCTTCTTGATAAAAAAAAAATGTGATGGCATGATAAAGGCAGCGCAATTTTAAATTCTTTCACACTGTTATAAAATTTCTAGAAGAATAAACATGAGGCTTATCCAGTCTCCAATGTTTACCCTTGAAAACGAGGAATGGTGGTTTTAAGTGTTTGCACTCGAAGTGGTATTGTTGGTGCAATATCAATGTAAGGCCATACTACCAGAACCTAAAGCCAAAGATTTGTTCAAGTACTTAGCCATATACACCACTTCTCACCACTACTTCCCAAACTTTTGGACTGCTTTTGGACTTCTTCTCATCCCCCTGGACCACATCCTCTCCCAACCACAGCTTCCTGAGGAATGTGTGAAAAATGTGGGGGAAAGCATTTTATTCAATACTAGGAGGCACTGATGATGTCTACAGCAATTTTCAACGAACGTTTTCATCTTTTCCCCACATGAAGGCCCAAACTAATGTTCATCCGGTAGTAAGCTCCACTTATTTCTGAGATCAGAAGTAATACTTTGAAAAATGTATTTTGAAAAGTAAAACTATTTTCTCTCTTTTACATTTGTGGTGGCTTCTGTTTCAGCAGACAGAAACACTTCAGGCAAAAGGGATGTGAGAAATCTCACTGAGGATTCTGCAGTCTGTTCAGATAAATATCTGGTATATCCAGAGGACATGAGGAAGGAGTGGGGGAGGGATTAAATGTACAGTAGTTTTGAAACATTTAAAGGGTAAATAGCTTAGCCTGTTCTAGTAGTACCAACAGGTACCTATCCTCCAGTTCCAGGAAGGTTTCAAGGACTTGCAGCGCTGAAAAGGGATCAATCAAGGTCTAAGCTGACAGCTAATTTTGTCTTTTCCCCTTGACATCACTGTATATGGGAGAATCCAAAAGGTGTTGTCATGCAGGAGTTAATGTAGAAGAGAATATTTCAAAGGCTTGCCTAAACTGCACAAATACAGAACTTTGTAAAATACATTACAATAAAACTCCTCCCTTGCCTGGAAGACACAGACATTCTTTTCTATGCAGTTGCTTCTCTAAAGAAACCCAATGTACAATATAAACCATCCTTAGTGAAAAAGAAAATTCTAGGAAATATGAAACATGATTTGGATTTCCATCCTTTGCATTGTTACCCGGGAGTAAGCCTTGCTGAATGCAGTAGGCTTTACTTCTGGTGTAAACATGCATACAGTGTTCTGCTGTCGAGCTTTTAGTACTTAACAATTGAGAAAGAGGCTTCTGAGAAGTCAAATTCAGTATGTTATCTTCAAACTTTGAATTACTATCAATGTGGGCAAGGATAAGAAAAGCACCTCACTTCCTTCTAAACTAGCAAGACCTGTAATACTTCCAATAGAAATCAGGGACTTGGGAAGCCTGACTACAGATCCTTGATGTAGGACAGCAAGTCAACAGAGCTAAACATGTTCACTCAAGTCCCACAGTGTTTAATGAAATGTATTCCCATGTAATTGTGCGCAGGACTGCAGTCCTAGTCTGCTCCTGAAGCTGCAATGCCATGGTCCCAGCTGTAGTTCTTCTCAGTAGCACATGATGCAATTAGATTATGGCTCAACATGGGCAAAGTCATGCTGAGTAATGCTTGCAGAGAAAGAGGCATAAGGTGAGGCAAGGGCAGCTTCACAAACTAACTTTATGCTCCCAGGTTGCTCTGTTTTTTTATCGCCAATTGCATGCAGGCTAAAGTGGAAAAAGGTGAGCTGAAAACACAGGTGTGCTTTCAGCTCAATATCCTCATTCTGAAAAAATATGAGTGGAACCATATGATCAAAGATAATGACCATTTTCTCTTCTTCAGGGAAGCTGCTGAAATAAAGCACAGACCTCTTTAAAGGTAACCACTTAGAATGACCATAACAGTTTTTATCCACATCCAGATTTGGGGAGGATCATCACACAGGGACCTGCTGATTGTCACCAGGCAAATGGTACCAAACTGTGTTCATGCCACAGAGAGCTACCACAGTGCCGACTGTGACATGGATCATTCCCTGGTGGCAAGCACAATTCTTTTCCAGCCAAGGAGGATCCATCGCACAAAGCTATGTGAAAGTGCGGCCTTGAATCAACACAGCCAGAACAGTCATAACTGAACTCTGTGAACACTTCTCTGATTCTGTCGAACAAGCTCTACTGAACTGCTCCAGAGAGAGCATCAAAGCAAGGTGGATCTACATCAAAGAGGCAAAGTACAACAAAGCTACGTCCTCTTTTGATGAAAGAGAGCAGCAGAAATGACCACTGGGAGGAGGGCAGAGAGAAGAAACACTATGGTGCACCTGTAGCAGCAAAACCAGGCGCTTTCGTCTGCCCCACCTGCAATAAAACACGTCCCTCCTGTATCAATCTCTACAGCCACAGCAGGCACTGTAACTCTCCCAACTGTTTGACTTTGCCCCCAGAAGGTGCACTCTTCCACCATCTCCCAGGACAGATGCCAACAAACAATGGCAATGCCTTATGAAGAAAAGTAACTTCTAAATCTCTCATATGAGCTAATTTACTTTATTATCAAAACATTTCTGTTGCACAAAGCAATAACCAAAGCATCTTTCAATCAACAACCTTTTTTTAAATTAAAATATTTTTTTGCAACCAATGGTGGATTTGCTTTAACACAGCAATTAGGAATCTGTGGCTTTCCAGAGGGTGCTGGGCTCCACCTCCCATCAGCCTCTGCCAGCACGGACACAACTGTCAGGGATGATGGGAGTTCGAGTCCAGATTCTGCTTACACAAGTTTCACCAGTTCCCCCTCCACCTACTGCAGCCTTCTGCCCCATGCCAGTCTAGAGGGTGCAATCACCCCCAGAAACAACTGGAGGCAGGGCTAAAATGAGAATGGGTGCCCTGCTTTGCATGTGCTGGTCATTTCCGCTAAACCAAATCACCCAAGATTTATGAAAACAATCGGCAGCAACAAGGGAGGCGTTTAAGGGAGAATCAGCAAGGCCCATAGGCTCACTTGAACAGGACTTTTTTTCATGGCAACAAGATGTTATCAGGGAAAGGACCAAGCAGCTGTCCTGGAAAACGGTGTACCCACCCACTAAACTTGCAGGTTTTATTGATGTTGTTTATTTATTTTTTAGTAAGAAATGCAAAACAAACTTTGTTCTAGCTGTGTGAATAATTCGGTGTTCCTTCCTACTGCTGCAAAGTCCTTACCATTTAACTGGGGTCTATGAGACATACAATTTACATCTACTAACGCGGATATAATTGTAAACAATCAAGATGTAGGAAGTGCAGCTGAAGCTCTCTGTATGGATACTAGGAGATGCAGGCATACATAACCTACACTAAACCACTGCACCGGCTGTGATTATACTCCTAGGACCAATTCAGTAAGCTACTGTTAACCTTTAAAGCTCTCCACAGCCTGGGCCCTGCATATCTCAACAACCCTTAATAACAGCTCCCACTCATACTTCTGATATGTAATCAGACCTTGATTCCCGTTTCTCCTTTGCGTGAAGTGGGAACCAAGGAAGCTAGAAGCAGGGCCTGAACATTAGCTGCCAGAACGCTACAGAATGATTTCCTCCTAGGGTGCCCACTTGTACGCTGCCAAAAAAAGAGAGGACAAAAGAGAACACAGATTGGCGTAAAATCTGCATGTGCTATTTTAGATGCATAGGTGTGAATTTAAAAATAATTCCTATAATTTAGATAGAAATACAAGACACCTCTCCATAGCGGAGAAGACTGCAACCAGGGAATCTGTGCACCTGCGCAAGTGCCAAGAGTCAATAGGCAATTTCACAGCTCCAGGCTCTCTCTCTCCATCAGGTTCTTTGGATCGGGCAGTGGGCTCCTTCAAGCAGAATACTGTGACACACTCCCCCCCCCGCATGTATGGGGCAGAAAAGAGTGTTTTCAATTATTTATGCGGGCAGCATATGATGTGATGCACGGGGATGTGGTGCATGTGAAAAATCACGCTCTCGTGCACATATGGAAGTGCTTTCTACAGTCTTCGAATCCCAGCTTCAAAAGCCTATTTGCTTCAGTGGAATATTTTAGTACCTACTCATGTAATTAGAGGAGTTACACATGCATTCATTCTGTCCATTTGAAAACCAATGGAACTTTACAAGTTTGATTTGATTGGTTCCTGTGCTAAGAGAGTCAACTTATTCGGTGCCAAAGGTGCATTGTAACTGTAGCTGGGCTGAGGTTATCTGTATTCCCTTTTCCTTTGTGTACACCTTTGATAAAGAACTAGGCATTTGTTAGTATTTTTCTCGTAGCAGATGTCAAAGGCTGTGAGCTGTTGCTGCAAATGCTCGTTCTTCATAGAACGACTTTCATTAAAACTTGACATTTTAGCAGAACAAACCATTTAAAAAAAAATAAATATATCATTGTTGTTATACCAGAGGCTATCAATATAATCCTGAAGGTCCCTTGAAGCTGTTCAGATTGAAGGATACAAAATGGGATATTGCATAGTGCACATGTGAATATTTAGGGCAGCACTACTCAGATGAGAACATGGCTTGTCCTACTTGACCTGTGACCCCCCTGCCCAACCCAAATGGTGCCCCCGAGCCATGTCTACCAAGAAACTCGATAAACCTCTCATTTCTGCTGTCTACCTAGGACTGCAAAATCAGAAGCAGTTATTGACCACTTGGCATATCGCATTACATGGCCAGTGGGCTACATTTTGTTTGATCAGTCATAAATTGTGCAAGCCTAGACCAGGCTGCTGAGCTAGGCTTTATCCTTAAGCACTCCAGGCTGGTTGTTCTGAGTCTACTGCATGTGCACCAGGTCACCCTTAATTTTATGATCTGCCATGTCACAAGCTGCTAGTATACAAGCACAGTGCATTACAAGAGATTGTGGGGAGAGGTACAGGGATGGTTCGTTGCGATCGTAACCTTGTGAATGGCTTTCCTGAAGGAAACGTAAGGACATAAGAAAAGGAGCCCGATGGTTCAGGCCAATGGCTTATTTAGTCCAGTATCATGTTCTCACAATGGCTGACCAGATGCCTGTGGGAAACCCACATGCAGAATTCAAGCACAAAAGAACACGTTGCTCTCCTGTGGTTTCCAGCAGAGCACAGCCATCTTGGCTAGTAGCCATTTATAGACTTCTCATCCACTAATTTATCTAATCCTCTTCCAAAGCCATCTAGATTGGTGGCCACCACTGCCTCCAAGGTAGTGAGCTTCATAGCTTAACTATGAGCTACAGTGTGGGTTTGGGGTTCCCAATCCAATAAAATCACTTTAGATTGTCATGTAAAAGAAGTAAAAGAAGAATCCTGTTTTTGGAAAGTAAACAATGTGCAGGGTCCCACCAATAAACATGATTCTGAAGCCTGTAACGAAACCAGAAGATTATGTCTTTTGCGTTTTACTCCTTCAAAGTGATATTAAACTCGTGTACAGTCCAGCTATTCCAGTGGTTACAGCTGTTAAGGTAAGGTTTATATTCCAGTGCAGTGGTACCTCGGGTTACAGAAGCTTCAGGTTACAGATGCTGCTAACCCAGAAATAGTACCTCGGGTTAAGAACTTTGCTTCAGGATGAGAACAGAAATCGTGCACTGGCGGCACAGCAGCAGGAGGAGGCCCCATTAGCTAAAGTGGTACCTCAGGTTAAGAACAGTTTCAGGTTAAGAACGGATCTTTGGAACAAATTAAGTTCTTAACCCAAGGTACCACTGTACTAGCAATGGAGTACAGATTGCCTCCTCACACAGGTATTGAATAAAACCGCTGCCAGAAAGCAGTTACCAATATGTTAAAATGACCTTCTTTGGATTTTGAAATCCCAATACTGGACTGCTAATCCCGTTTAAGAATTCAATTCCCAAAACTACTTATTCTAAATTAACCTGGAAATAGTCATTATGTTACAAGGAATTAAACTGAACAGTTTAACTTGATTTCAGCTTCATGCTACACGTTTCTCGCATTCCACTATTTATTGGTGTAATCTACACACGTATTTAAAAAAACCGCTGTGGAACTGCTTTAAAAAATGTTTTGAAAAATACATTGAATTTGGCATAGCTCACTGTCACCATCTAGTGTCACATTTGTATATTGCACTTTACAATACATTTAAAATGTTTTATTTGCAGCTGTATAGCACACTTACAGCCACGCTTGGTGGCGACATGGGACAGGGCCTTCTCGGTGGCTGCACCCAGACTCTGGAACCCCCATCCTAGACAAGTTGACTGGCTCACTCACTGTTGCTCTTCTGCCAGCAGAGGAAGATCCTTTTGTTCCAGCAGGCCTTTGGGAAACTGACTGTTTTTAATGGAAAGGCTGGTGCTATGATCCTTTTATTGTTGTTATTATTTGTCTCTTTAACAGATCTTTCTAAATGTTGTTTTAATTCTATTGGTGTTTAACTATTTCTTACTTATTACGGTATATTTTCTATGTTTTTAGCTTTTTCTATTTTATCTGCATTTTTTTATCTATAAGCCACCCCTGGGGAAAAGGTGGGATATATAATAATACCAATGATGATGATGATGATATTAATAATGCCTTTCCTAGGGAATTTCTTAAAAGTCCTGTTCATACATTGATGGTTGCTTTTGCATTTGAAGAAGGATTTTTTATTTTCAATCAAGTTATGCTAACACTTATATTAATCAGTAAGGATAAAACTACCTTATTTTCATAAATATTTTACCTACATAAATGCTAAACTTTCTTACAGAGCTGTTTCAGTGTTCTACCGTGTCATCACTAGCAGAAAGCTACATCCCCCTAAGGATAAAATATGCTACAGCTTGGGTGGAAAAACATGAAGTTCCCACTGTGATTTAAATGCCCCTAAAGCCTCTAAAGCTACAGAAGCATTTCTCACTAATTTACTTTAAAATAAAAAACAAATTAGTGCTCTTCAGCACTAATTCCATCACCAAACTGCATCAAAAAGTGATTACACTGCATCCCTTTCTCCATACTTGCATGTGACGTATATCCTTGTAACATAACTTTTACGGTTAAAATAAAATGTAACGTTCTCTAATTTGTGCTGTCATCTAATTAAAGAAATCTTATTATCATTATCAATTGGCAAATATCAGCCAATTAATTGAACATAGCTTAATCAATTAAATGAGTACAGGTGGTGCAGATAAAATTCTACTCGGGCAACAGAACTTCAACTTCTCATCTCACCCCCCCCCCCACACAAATCTGCTCCATAGGGTCCCCAGGTCTCTGGAGCAGATTTTGAGGGTACACCAGGTGGGGCTACAAGGGAAAGGAGAATGAAGATCCATCACAAAAGCGGAACAACATTGCATACAATCCTATGAAATTACATTTTTAACAGAATAGTAGGTTCTGAATCATTTTGTTTGCATGGTTTGAGATGATGCATACATATGTCACAACAGGCACCACCTTACAAAATAAATTCCTTGCTTCCTCTAAGTTGGCACCTACAAATTTAGTAAGAATGTGTATTAAAAACAATTAAGATTTTTTAAAAGAAATATGATGCCCAATTACTCAGCAGCACATTTTTAAATCAACCAAAGCATTTCAAAATCGTTAAGTCTAACTAATTCATGTTCTTGGGACACGGGTGGTGCTGTGGTCTAAACCACTGAGCCTCTCGGGCTTGCTGATCAGGAGGTCGGCGGTTCGAATCCCTGCGACGTGGTGAGCTCCAGTTGCTCGGTCCCAGCTCCTGCCAACCTAGCAGTTCGAAAGCACGCCAGTGCAAGTAGATAAATGGGTACCGCTGCAGTGGGAAGGTAAATGGCATTTCCGTGCCCTGCTCTGGTTTTGCCAGAAGCGGCTTAGTCATGCTGACCACATGACCCAGAAAAACTGTCTGCGGACAAACGCTGGCTCCCTCAGGCTGTAAAGCAAGATGAGCGCCGCAACCCCAGCGTAGTTCACGACTGGACTTAACTGTCAGGGGTCCTTTACCTTTACCTTTTTAAATTCATGTTCTAAACCTTACAGGCCTAATTTTTATATTTTATATTTTAGCTTAGCTCAGTCATTCACAAGGAACAAAAACGAGTGGTGATTCCTTTGAAACAAAAAGCCACACATAAAATATAAGGTAAAATACAGAATACTAGGCCAATAAATATCCAATCAGCCCAGCATGCATCAGCAGCAAATTAATATGGCTTACAGCACTTCTAAAGTAAGGATGCCCTTACTTTGGCAATTTCCCAGAGGACAACAGTGGAACAGCCACTAAGCACTTCAGTCTTTGATCTCTTGCTGAAACAATCCTGATGGATGCATGATGTAGCCAGGTGGGCATATTTACTCCATCTTCCAACTTGCTACAGGGCATTAAGGAGGAGCAGACTATAGGTCAGTGCAGAGATAACACTGCCCATATGCAGCTTGGCTACTGGAAGGACCAGAATTTAAATCACTACTTATTCAGCTTTATTAACTTTTTATAAAGTTAGTCATATGTGCCATTTCCCACACAGTAAACCTGAACTGAGAGCATACATAATTCCTGTGTACTCTCTTCTGACTTTTCCATCAGGTAAAAGTTTTATAAGACTATTGTAAGCTCATTGTATTATTTTCACAGCATGCACATTGTGGGAACATGCACTGGAAAGTCAAGATTCATATATTACAAGCAGAGGAGGAGAACCTGTGACTTTGAGATGTTGCTGGACTACTGCTTCCATCATCCCTTACTATTGGTCATTCTAGCTGGGGCTGATGGGAGTTGGAGTTCACCAGCACCTAGAGGGCCACAGGTTCCTCATTCCTATATTAAAGGATAAAGCACGGAGTCACTGAATTTTAAGTTGTACACTCTTCTATTGCAGCCTCTGAACTGGCCCTAATATACAGTGGACACTCGGTTTGCGAACGTGATCCGTGCAGGAAGCACATTCGCAACCCACAGCGCCACATCTGCGCATGCGTGGGTTGCAATTTGGCGCTTCTGTGCATGCGCCAAAACCCGGAAGTAACCTGTTCCGGTACTTCCGGGTTCAGTGTGATGCGCAACTCGAAATCACGCAACCCAAAGCATCTGTATCCCAAGATATGACTGTATAGCTTCATGTATGTGCCTACAGACAACATATTCATTTAGAAAAGAGCCTGAATTGGTCTTCCTATATTTTTGGTAAATTTTCTTGAGTTGGCTTTCTAGCAACCATCATTAAAATAAGGACTATGACAATGCTGAGTTTAAAATTGTATAATTTTTAGTTTAGTTTGGCAATTGAATATGTTCAGTTGTGTTTGTAGATTTTTGTTCTGTGTACAGAAAATGTACAGCCGGTGGCTCATGCAAATAAATAAATATCTATTTATATACAATGTTAAAATATTAAATCATTCAGGTAGAATGATTGATTCCTTGAAAATTAGCAGTGACATTTTTTACTTTGACAGTTCTGGCATTCTGTTCTAGCAACTGCTTCCAAAGAGGAAGTATTTCATTATCTCTAGGCTTTCAAATGATCACATGATTTCTACAAAATTATTTCACTTTCCTTCCATTATAGGAGACTGTTACAATCATATCCACAATATATTGCCATAATCCAGCCCTGTACACACAGCTCTGAAATAACAGTTTTTATCACCATGATCAAGGGCAACAGCCTCTATGATAAAACACAACAGAAGAATCTGTGCATGGCACAGCTACAGTACGAAGACGTGTAGCCACCCCACTGAAACCAGGCACTACCAGATGCAATAGGACTTTGGCTGGACTCCACAGACACATGTCCTACTCAGAGCAGACTCATTAAAGGTAATGGAGGTGACTAATTTAGGTTCGTTAATTTCAGTAGGTCTACACTGAGTAGGACTTAGCTGAATACAATCCATACTCAGGAGGAAGGATGGAATATAAATTTTTTGTCAGCTTTTTGAAAAGCAACAGATGAGTTGCATGAGCCAGAAAATGGTTCTTCATTAAAGACTTGAGGTTGCTTGACATTTAATGGAAATGGGCAATGGGAGATTCAAGAAGAAAGCAGATATCAATACAAACCAGGACAAAAGCTTAAAAGGCCAAGAAGCTGAAGCATGAAGACACAATTCCACAAATTTAATATTCCCAATAGGCAAAGCTGGATTGTGGGTTGGGGTTTTTGTTTTTTGTTTTTGTTTTTTGCACTTCCTTCTTTCATGGAAAACTGAACAGAAACACTGTACTGTTTTTAGAAACTGAAAATATGCATGCAATAAAGTAAAAAAAAAGACAATGAAATATACCCAGGTTGTTTTATAGCAGGAATAGCCGATGTGGTAACCTTCAGATGCTGCTGGACTACAATTCCCATCTTCCCCAACCACTGACCATGATGTCAAAGCTGATGGGAGTTGTAATCGAACAACATGGGGGGGAAATGCACTGGCTACCCCGCTTTATGGCATTCAACCTTGGACAACCATTAAGAGAAGGTCGGCCATGTTTTTGACCTGTCGTAAGCAATGGATATTCTATGGGCAGCAGAAAAATATTGCTGACAAATGCATTATGGGTAAAGGTAAAGGGACCCCTGACTGTTAGGTCCAGTCGTGACCAACTCTGGGCTTGCGACGCTCATCTCGCTTTATTGGCCGAGGGAGCCGGCGTACAGCTTCTGGGTCATGTGGCCAGCATGACTAAGCCACTTCTGGCAAACCAGAGCAGCACACGGAAATGCCGTTTACCTTCCCGCCGGAGCGGTACCTATTTATCTACTTGCACTTTGACGTGCTTTCAAACTGCTTGGTTCGCAGGAGCAGGGGGACTGAGCAATGGGAGCTCACCCCGTTGTGGGGATTCGAACCGCCAACCTTCTGATCGGCAAGTCCTAGGCTCTGTGGTTTAACCCACAGCGCCACCTGTGTCCCGTGTTATGGGTAGAAGATGCAAATTCTGGAACAGCATAAACAGGTTCATGGTTAAATACAGGCCAGAAGTTTTAAATAAGTAACAGTGGATGTTTTGCATAGACATTTGTGAACAGCATTTCAGTATAAGAAACAACTACAGACACATCACATTCTGCATGCAAACACTTAGCATACAAAATAAGCTTACTCTAACTGCAGTGTCGGAGTCTATTGACAACTGGAGGAGAACAAACGATAAACATGTCATTTTGTATATAGTTCCGAAGCTAGCTGTATTGGACAAGGTGTGTGTGTGTGTGTGTGTGTGTGTGTGTGTGTGAGAAGATAACTTCCTTGTTGGTTAAAACAACAATAATAAAATAGTTTATACAGCACTTATATAGATTATGGCCAGATTTTGAAAGAGGGGCATGGAATTTTGCTTAAAGTGGATTTTCAAAAAGTTATTTTCATTTCACTCTTTTAAAATCAGAGTATTTTCCTGCTACTATCAAGACCAGTTTTAGTGTAACCTTTTGACGTGAATAAAAATGGATGCCCTGATGTGCACATCTAGATGCCCATTCTTAGTCTTCCTTTTACTTTGAGGTTTTCCACACTGCAACATGTCACTTTTTTACTAGCTATGCTTGGTAATAGAAGGTAAACCAGGATCTTATCCCTCCTTAGGAGGGGTTACAGGTCCTAGATTTAATTTATAGCATCTTCTGCTTAAAATAAAAAAATCTCTGGCAGCAGAGGCCTTGCAGAATTGCTGGCAGCTGAAATAAAGAGTGTCCTGGGACAGACAGACCAACAATAACCTCACATATTCATACAATTATATCCCCAAATCATGCCACTGACAGGGTTGACTTTCACTCGTTCTCTGCTACTACTGCTCTTTAGGAAACAACTTGCATTCCAGTATTTGGAAAACAGCTTACAGGACTGGAGGGAGGGGGACGGCGGGAAACAGCACATTGCTATTTGAAGTTAGTAAATTCATGCAGGCTATCTGTAAGTAAATGTTGCTGAATCAATAGCTGAGATAACATCTTTTCCTTTTCTTTTGCATAGCTGCCAGGGCGCATTTACAAAGCAAAACTAATTTTCCAGCTGCTTCAACAAGGCCTTTTGGCCCTGCACTGGCAAATTTGACTTTCACCTGTTCTCTCTGCCATTGCTGCTTTTCAGCAAACCTGGCCTATATCTGTCCTACAGTTTGTCCCTGATCACACTGTAGGCCAATTTAGTCTCCAAAACCTCATGGCTTCCTGACACTTTAGCTTCAAACAACATGCAACTACCAAAGAGGGATCCCAGGAAAAATAATATGCTTACAGTGTGATCCTATGCATGTCTACTCAGAATTAAGCCCCAATGAGTTGAATAGGAGTTAGTGCCACGTGTTAAAGAATTGCAACCTTAGATTACTTTTAAAAAGAACGAAAATCCTACTCATGTTTGGAACTTAATCTAGAGCTTTGAGATCTGTATCTCAACAATTAAGAATTATTTATTACCTTTGGTTTGCAATGCTTTGGTTGCGTGTGGGAGGTCCCCAAGCCACCCATCAAAATAATTCACAAATCACACATAATTTTAGTTTAAGATTTTTGGCACTATTTTGGCCACAACTTTCTTAAAATACAAAATCTGTGAGTGGTTGCTTAGGCACTGGTTATGACTATCTGACCCCCAGCCTGGGACAGAACTGACTATCCAAACTCCATCGGACGCCAGTGAAGGGAAAACAATGTTGGGGATCAGTTGAGCTGAGCGACAGTCCCTCACCGCTCACCCAACCAGCTCCCCAAGGCTTGCCGGCCCTGGTCCCATTTCAGGGATTGGACGAAATCGTGGCAAGCCCCAGGATTCCTTTAACGGAATTTCCTTCCAGGACCATTGGAGGGGCAGGCACAGCCTATCCTGACCCCTCCACCACCAATTTTTATAACCAATGCCTAACCGCAACCTTACAAGTTGTGACTAATTACTAAATAGTAGGCAAAAACCAGATGGCACCAGCCAATCAGCCAAATGGCAAAATTCCTACTAGGCCCCTGCCCCAAGGCAGACGACCCCATGACAGGCAAAGCAAGGTCAACCGGAACACAGGGCGGGTGGGCGGGTGATCCGATGCACACTGCGAAAGAGAAAGCAGAAGCAGTGAGCCCCAATATTTAAAACCCATGGTCCCACCCACCCAATTTGCTACATGCAATTTGCCTCAGCAACCCGGTCAGCCAATCGTTGCGCCAGGCCATAACCATTAACCTGCCTGGGAGCCCCCACCGCAACCCGTGCTCTCATTTTAGGGAGAACACGCTTTGCTGGTAGAGCAAACCGAAAATAGGTACCGGTATTTTCACACTTCAGCTTGAATTAGCCTGAGTCAGTTTCAAAACTCTGAAGAACAACACAAGCAGCATAGAATTTTTTTGCAAGGTTTGCGTGACACAAAGCTCCACTAAAAATTAAAACAGCGTTTCTATTCTCACGAAGCAATGCAGTTTTTAAATTAAGGCACAATGAATGAATAAGTAAACACAGTGCCAGGCTTCAGCCTCAAAACCACTTACTCTGAAGTAGCCACGGTAACTTCACCAGAACGTCTTCGGAGTCAGCAGACTGAACAACTGTGGTCTACATCTGTCTAACTGTAATTTAAATTGTGAAATGTCCCAACAAACAATGATGTGCTAACATCTTTTTCCTTCTTCTACGAAGTTGAGTTTCCTGCATTCAAAACAGGGGGGGTTGAAGTATTCTTCACGTAGCTTTGACATTGTCACAGCAAACCTAGGCAATGAGTTGCTTGGCATTCTGTGTTTGGCTTGTTTTTCCTCACGCAAAATATTGATGTTGTTTTAACAAGTACAGTCATTGGTCTTTTCATCCTCTAGGAGTTAAGCAAATCCCATGTTGTTATAAACTATAGTGGTGACTCGGGCCAGGCCAGGATAAAATCCAAACACAGGGAAAAACCTGTAATTAACATGTTCAAGGAACTAAAAGACGGACAGAAGTAGGAAGGACTGCATACATATTTGCTTGCTGGTACAGGCTATAAAGTCCCAGCAATCTGCTGCTGCCTCAAATATTGCCAGAAACATAAATTGTGTAAAGAACCTCCCTCCAAACATAACAATCAACATGAACTCTATGTCAGAAATTAAATTGGACAAAGGTTAAACGTCTGTACACACATAATGCATGCCAATATGTATTCGCGGGGAAAAGGCTCAAAGGGTCTGTCCTCCCTCTAATCGTATTCAATAAAACTTACGAAACTTTATACGCCTGAAAACTGTATGTGACCAGTGAATTGTTACACTGTTATGTAGAGAGGAGTTCGGGATTTCAATGCTAAATACTATCCAAATTCACTATCTAAATGAAAACATTGAATATGGTGTTTCTAACTGAATATTATGATGGGTGGCAGGAATTCAGACTGATTAAACAGTCAATATCATTCCAGTTCCCTGGAAATTCCATTCTTTTCTGAAGAACCATTTATTATTTAATATTCAGCAGTGGTGAATATGAAATTAATCAATCCATTTCACTTTATCCATTAGGCATTCTAATCTCCACTTCACCATGACAGGGACGAGTAACGAATTCCAGTTACTATTCGTCCTTCTTCCTTATTGTACAAAATCTATACAACAGAGCTTTAAATGTTTCATAATCAGTGAAACTGCTGAGAGGGATCCATCTCTATGGAACCCTGTTTCTCTTCAAGAGCTATTTGTGGTCCCATGCCAAGCCCTGGAAATTACACATCAAATTGGCTTTTTCTGTCAGTGACTCACCAGGCTTCTTTTAAGTCGGTGTCCCAGAAAAAAGCTAGTTTGCCATGACCTACTAGTTTATCCTGACCAAGCACCTAGGAATCAAATTAAGTGATTTAAAAATAAATAAATAAGCAAAACAACCTGTCTCATAGTATGCCATTCTGAACCCACAAGATAGCTGCCCAACTCTCTACAGTTTAAGATAAATCTATAAAATGTTTCTGTGGCAAAGTTCAACCTTGTCTTCAATTTAGGGAGAAGCAGTTCAAAGAAAAAGAATGGAATGTCACTTTAACCCATTTTAACCTGAGCTTACCACACCCCTGATAATCAATACTGGGGATTTAAGTCCAAGCTCTTAGACTTAACCCAATAAAGATATTGTGGAAGGAAGTGAAAAAGAAGTTGAGGTGACTATTGGTATCTGCCTCTCTTCATACTATGAGAATGGATGTCCTACTTCAGAGGGAGACAACCTCTGGCCCTCCAGATATTACTGGCCTCCAACTCCCATCAGTCGCAGACTTTGTAAGCTTTGGTCAGAAATGATTGAGCTGTAGTCCAACAACATCTGGAGGACAATCCCTGATTTACTTCTAACATTGCTTATTATAAACCATCTTACACAAGCAATAGTCATCCACTTTACCAAAGGCTGAATTGTTCTGCTATGTAGAATTTTGCAGTGCTCCTAACTCTTTATTAAAAACCCCTAGAATTCAAGAAGACAAATACTGTACATTGAAAATATTAATATTACAGGGTAAATATTATAGGGAGAACATAGCATGACATCCAACCAATGAGAAATCTCCTTCTTTTCTGTCCCTTAAAGGTAAAGGTACGCCTGCCCGTACGGGCCAGTCGTGTCCGACTCTAGGGTTGTGCGCCCATCTCACTTAAGAGGCCGGGGGCTAGCTCTGTCTGGAGACACTTCTGGGTCACGTGGCCAGTGTGACGGAGCTGCTCTGGCGAGCCAGCACCAGCGCAGCACACAGAAACGCCGTTTACCTTCCTGCTATAAAGCAATCCCTATTTATCTACTTGCACTTAAGAGTGTTTTCGAACTGCTAGGTGGGCAGGAGCTGGGACCAAACGATGGGAGCTCACCCCGCCGCGGGGATTCAAACCGCCGACCATGTGATCGGCAAGCCCTAGGCTTTACCCACAGCGCCACCCACGTCCCTTACAACCTCCCTAAATAGGCTTCAAGGGTTTTTCCAATAATCTATATCAGATTTTGGGGGTGCACAGGGGACTCCAAGGGGGAGGAGAGGGAGGAGAAGTATCACTGAGCCAGCCGAAGGCCGTTCCACTGGCAGACAGCCACCAATGGAAATCATGCATAGCAGTAGGTTCTTGAAATATATACAACACAGATAAAGCAAGTGGCCAAATCTTCAGCTGAGAAGAAAAAAGCAATACCAAACATACCTCTAATTTCCAAAGCATAATGCTTGATATCCTGCACTTTGAACCCATTAACAATACTATAACAATACTTATAATCCATTAACAATACTATATTGCTTTCTTTCTTTTTTTAGGATTTCAACTGACTAGATAATAGTGCACATAGACAGGACCAGGATGTATGTTTAAGGATGAAAGCTATTGCTCACAGCTAACTTGGTAGCAGAATGACAACAATAATTAAATGCACTGTGTGTATTTAGTCCCGCAGAACAAAGTCCTCCCAGCGCCCACCCATGGAACCATGAAGGTGATTTTCTACTATTCTCCTTCCCTCCTTATTCTCCTGCACACAAAAAATATTCTGCTCCAGAAGGTTAGATGATACTCTTGAGTAGGATGGAAGGGACTGTGTGGGACTGAATGGAAGACAAGGAATTGGCGAAAATCATCTCTCCCCCCCCCCCACTTCTGTTAGTGAGAGCCTTCACTGGATCAAAGACCGTTGCATAAACAAAAGGACTTCTTCTGTGAATATAAGGACACCATTGGATCCAACCCAGTTGTGGTTTTTTGTACTTGCGTTTGGCAAAGTTTGCTCCGATGAACTTAGGAACCTGCTTGGTATTCACAAGATTTCTTGGTGAGCATATATGGGGAAAGCTTAGTTCTCTCCCAGTTTGTAATGTTGTCGCATGTATGTTGATGGTGCCTCATGCACATGATTTATTGTGTCGTTTCCTATGCACTGTGGTCCCTAGCACCAGCCTTGGTTGAGAATAGCTTGGAAACTGAACTCTCTATAACCTTCCAAAAACAAGCACATATGTGAAAACAAGAGGGTCTAAGATCTGGATGAGAGACAGCTACCACATAAAACAACTGACCAAACGCAGAAGATATATCCTCACACAAAAGTCCCTTGGTTAGCTGGTTTGGTCACACAGTTCACCACAATCAAGATGAGCAAGTTAACATAATTTTTGCATGTATATACCTAGAAAGCATGTTTGAGCATGAACCACACATGTTCGGAATCTTACTTTACATTCTGAGCGGGACAAATTCATATTCCAAACCAGAGAATTATGATCTTTGGCAACAGCTCTACTTAGCAGCTTTTTAAAATTAGCTTTTCAATCATTGCTTTCAATCCAATAATCAAATCAAGTATGCTCAGTGTCCCTTTATTCTTATACCATCACTTAATTCGTTTCCACCTGCTCTGACAGTCTAATAGAACTTACTGCCTGATCCACACACTTACTTACTTAAACGTTTGCCCTGCTAAGTTCAATGGGGCTTATTCGCCAAAGAAGTATGTGCGGATAGCACTACGGTCTTACACTGGAGCCAGAGGATCAACTGCCACATCCATCGCACTGCCAGACTTCCCTTCACCAGCAAGGTGGGAGTGAGGGCAGAGCATGGCTCTTATGTCCCTGTGTCCTCTTATGGGGTTTTTCTTTGTGCTTTACCTAATCCCACCCCAAAATTAGGAACAAATCTGAGGACATGACAGAACACTGAGAAGCCTACAGCACCTTTGGATCCCAGCCTTCCCCCAATCCACTCGCTTCACATATCCTCATCTGCCAGTGAGACTGAGGGCAGGACTACACTACAGGCTGGATTTAACTAACCTGGCACACAAGTGGAAGCCATTGCAAGGGCTCTCCCAACACAATGGGGCTTTCCCTTTCTCCTTTCCCTGCATGCCCTCTGCCTCCCCACAATCTGTTCTGGGCGGTTCAGAGAACCCCCAGAACAACACACAGCAGCGAGAGAGGGGGACTGTTCTGTCTGGCAAGCAGAAATGCTTGTGTTGGTGGAACAATCAGAAGAGCGCGACACAGAATTCCTCCCTTGTGCATTCAAAGCATATCCAGCACCTATTTAAAGCGCATGACCTCCCCAAAATAATCCTGGGATCTGTAGTTTCCTCTTCACAGAGCTACCATTTCCAACACCCTTAACAAACTATAATTTCATGACTCTTTGGAGAAGTCACATGCTTTAAATGTATGTGGAATATGTCTTTAAACGTGCAGTGTGGAATAGTCCTAAGACCATGGACATTGCCTGCCCAGGTGCCACAACCCCCTGCCACCCCAACTTTATGGAAAGAAGCAGACGAGACAGAATCATGCCACAACTTTAGCGATTATAGATGCAAGAGGTCTGGCATTGGCATTGGATAACAACCATTGACATCCAACCCTCCCGCTGGAAGTATGTTATGTTCCTAGCCCCCACCTGGGCATCTAGACAGAAGCTAGACAGAACTCCTCCCAGATGCCCTTAATGGGATACCTTTTAACTTTGGAGGGAAGGTAGAGGCTACAACCTCCCCTCGAACCAAGACTAAGGCTTACCCAATGCCTAAATCACCAAGAGTTGTGACAATTGCTATGAGGTAGGCAAAACCACCAGCCATAGCCAATTGGTCAGATGCAAAAAATACTGCCCAGCCCTGAATACGGTGACCAACAATGTCCACAGCAAATTCAAACACAGTACAGATTGCCAATAACATGAGGATGGGTGGGAAATCTAAATAGGAACTGCCTGCAGAGGAAGAGGCAAGCAGTCTTATACACTTGCGGAGCGGACCCAAGTGAAGCATGCCGGTTAAGTTGGACCCATCCTACAGGAAGAGCTTCCCTCACAGCCGGACTGCAATTGGCTAAATTGCAGGCAGGCTTGTAGCCAACTTCCTGTCTTGCGTGGAAGGCCGCTTGGCTTCCTGCTGGCCAGGAAATCCCCCACAGGCAATTGTTCCACATTGGATTACACCGGGTGCGGCAGCAACACCACTGAACCTTTGAAGATAAGCAGACTTTCTGCAGTGAGGGGAAGAAGACCTATACAGTTGGCTTTCCCATTCCAATAGCAGACCTTTCATATCACCTTAGGATAAGGAGATCTGCTCTATCCTATGGCCACAGCGACCAAAGGTTGCTGGGTTGCTTGACTGATTTTTAAAAAGTTGTTCATTTTAATTTGGCATGCACCCAGTGGCATCAATGGCAAATATTCTTCCATGTAGCACTATGTAATATTTCTCCTATGAACTTGTGTTTGGCTTTGAAATACCAGTAATATATATCAGCTAACATTTGCCCCTCAATGTCCAAGCTTTTGTTGGTTTTGGTTGTGTTTATTTATTTATTTATTTATTTATTTATTTATTTATTTTTGCTATACAAAGGAATGTGTGAATTATGGTTACAAACTGAATGAAAATTAAGCATGTTTAAGTCCTGTTGATGTCAGTAAGAGAATAGCACTATCAATTATCTCTTACTGAAATTAATGTGACGATGCGGCTTAACTTTTGGTAGGATGTATTTGGATATTCAAAAGGCAGTATGACATACAGGTGACCAAAGCGAAGTTGTATATACCTGCCACCCTACTTTTCCAAATGTATGCTGACACAGTACCATGTAAACTACATGGAAATCAGTGTAACAACCACTTACATGCAAAATTAAACCTAATCCCAAAAAAGGATCATGCTTTAGAATTCTAACAGATGCATAAAAAGCATTCCACAGATGAAAATATAACCTACTGCCTAAAAATGCCATGTCTTTTTCAGCTCAAATAGCATGGCAAGTATTTTCCATTGACTCTTCCTAACAATATCCGGTATTTCTTTTTTTTTATATACCTCAAATGCAAGTATCATTAGCACACAAGTTGTGAAAGGCAGGTAGAAGGATTTTAAACATTACAACACAAAGACAAATTCAGACATGCTTGTATTAAAATATTTTTTTTCAGCTCCTAAGTATTGCAGAGGTTAAACAATTTCCTTACTTTAAGAAGAAGAAAACAATCAGGAGAAAGCTGCTGTAAAATGAAAGCTTTTAACCCACATCCCATAAACATTTTAAACTGACAATTCCCTGGTTAATTGTTTAAAAAAGAAAAACACTGAGCACTCTTCCCTTCACAGGCGAACAGAGATGTAATAAGAACAGCTTACTGTGGATAGTGGTTTAATCAGGAAGTAGCCATTATCCTTTCGATACAGAACAGTGACAGCACTCCAAAACAACAAGCCGTGATATTTCTTTTTTTCAGTTCAGAGGAATGGAAGAACACATACTATTGTATCCCAGTTTTACTGACCCCAGAGGTCAGCAGATGTCTATTATCAAGAGCTGAAAAGGAAGCATAATCCGAAGGCAAGCATTTACAACGCTCTATTTCTGGAAATACCTAAAATCTCTCTAACACAACCTCTCTCTCCCTGTGTTACTCACAAAACATGGCTGTCTTATTCAGAGATTAGCAATTATTGTAATGAGATACTGCCGGAGAGGGTCAAATAGTACTTCCTGCAGTTTACACATCTTGATTTCCTGGTAAACAAACTGAAAGGCAGGTGGAGCACTTAAGATCACCAGTAAACATCCAAGCTCATGTGACCAAAACCAGCCCAGGTGAAGTATGTGCTTTGCAAAATATAAGGTAGAAATTGTTCTGCCTGAACTGTGGCGACACCCTGCCTGAAACAATTAAAACAAAGCAAAACTACAATCAAATATTTCTCTCTCTGTTTGAAAAATGGATAGAAGAATTCCCCCCTCCCCTTTGCTACAGTAGTAAAATCTTTTAAAATTTAAATAAAGCTTAAATGTGTACCAGGAACAAAAAGGGGGGAGGAGAGAGAGAGAGACTGCCAACTTCTCAGAGAACAAGGAAGCTGTATCCTTTTACGACATAAAGATCCACAAATATGTCTTTCTTCAGAAAGCCTTTGTACAAATATAAACACCATGTGAAAGATCATATATGTGGGACATGTATCTTTCTGCAGAAACGGATTCATGAGCACAGTGGTACCTCTGGTTACGTACTTAATTAGTTCCAGAGGTCCGTTCTTAACCTGAAACTGTTCTTAACCTGAAGCACCACTTTAGCTAATGGGGCCTCCTGCTGCCGCTGCACGATTTCTGTTCTCATCCGGAAGCAAAGTTCTTAACCCGAGGTAATATTTCTGGGTTAGCGGAGCCTGTAACCTGAAGCGTATGTAACCTGAAGCGTATGTAACCCGAGGTACCACTGTATAATCAAATGAGGTAAACATCCTGAAGCGTGATTTAAAATAGAACCAACATGAAAATGAATATATAGAAAAATGTAAAACCATGGAGCTTAAGTGCTTCGAGTCTTCAGTGCCCAGGTAGGGTACTCACCCACATTACAACAAAAGGATTGCAAGTTGCTAATAAACTGTCCCAAATGTAGCACCACAGGTAGAAAGCAAATGCACACGGCAACCCATATCAGAGGCGCCTGTCCACATTATTATAATGTAATAAACCAATCAGTTTCAAGATCATGCAGAGTCAAAGAGTCACAGGTCTCACTGACTGGAACTTTTCAAAAGTGTCACTGGCAGTTGAAAGGGGAGTTGACCAGTATTACAACTAAAAAGTGCATCAGATGAAAAAGTTGTCAGATTTCCCAAGCAAACGCAGAGAATAGTACTAAACGTTAACTTCTGCACTGGATTCATTTAAAAGTGTTTAAGCGGTACTTAAGTCTTACACCGTCTTCAGTATAACCTTTAAGCACAAGCACTAAGCACCAGATTGCTCTATGGGAAGAGCTGTACAACTGGCATGCATCTTAACCGGCTTAACTGACTTGTGTAATATCATCACCATTGCGTTGTACAATCTTCACCAACCTCACTTATCATGGTAGAGACAGGGAAATGCAAACCTTATTGGTGTCACAACATTCTGAGATCACGGTTTTATTATGTGCCTCCCCCCGCCCCAGGAACATCCATGGAAAAAACCAGAAAAATAAGAGCCCTAAAATTTAAATATGTTATTATATATTGTTCCATATCTCCTTCAAATATTTCAATAAGTTGAATATTTGAGCAGGGCAGGATTGGTTTATTGAAGTGATAAGTCATACCCAGATTCGACCTACTGAAATCAATATCTGTTGATTTCAATGGACCTACTCTGAGTATGATCAAAGTTGAATATCACATATGTTGCTTATATGCAAAATATGTTTCTTTGTGTATGTGGGATGTGTGTATTTATTTGTGCTTTACATTGATATCCTACCCTTCCTTCTAAATCAGCCCTGGGTGGTGAACACTTCAGCAATAAGAATACAGTTTAAATAACATAAGGTAAAGGTAAAGGGACCCCTGATCATTACGTCCAGTCGTGACCGACTCTGGGGTTGCGGCGCTCATCTTGCTTTATTAGCCGAGGGAGCTGGTGTACAGCTTCAGGGTCATGTGGCCAGCATGACTAAGCTGCTTCTGGCGAACCAAAGCAGCGCAGGGAAACACCGTTTACCTTCCTGCCGGAGCGGTACCTATTTATCTACTTGCACTTTGACGTGCTTTCGAACTGCTAGGTTGGCAGGAGCAGGGACCGAACAACGGGAGCTCATCCCGTCGCGGGGATTCAAACCGCCGACCTTTTGTTCGGCAAATCCTAGGCTCTGTGGTTTAACCCACAGCGCCACCCGCGTCCCTCTTAAATAACATAGAAAACATCTAAAACTAATAAAATGCAGCATGAATATACAGAGTTGTAGTAGGAAAAATTACAAATTACAGATGAATGTACTGATAAACATTCATCTTCATCTTGGCCCTCACTGTTGGATGAAGGGAACTCCCAGTGTGGTTTCTATCAACTTCTTTAATGCATAAATCAGATCGGTACATAGGCAAGACACAGGTTACAAGGTGCAGCAGATGCGTAAGAGGTATGATACATGGCTAAATGCAAGCTAAGACGTCAATGAAGATGTTGAAGAACAGGGCAGACAAAACTCTTAATGTGGCAAGCAGCCAGTCTCCCGGCACTGGGCAAGCAAGTGGTTACTCCTTCAAGTGATTTGGGTCTGAAAGGTTGGTTTGCACCAGCTCTGGGGTCTTTGTGTCCTCAGAGGTGGTGTTGACACTGGTTCACTTTCTGATTTACTTAGTCACATCTCCCAAAGGAGGAGGCTCCTTACTGACAGGAAGGGGTGCCAGGGGTGGACCACAGCAGGAGGTGTTGGGCTTTTCCCCCCAGCCAGAACTCACCAGAACTCAGTTCCTGCACCTCTCAGGTGGGGGCCATTGCCATGATAAGAGAGCCTGGGTAAGTTCTGGCACCTCTCTTTAAAGGAGCAATAGCACTGGGGAGGTGTCTAATGCCACAAGGACTGAACACTCTTCTTCCAACCTGTTTGGTTTCCTCCCCTGGATTTTAGCTTTCTACGGCCCCCTCCCTCAGCCACGTCAAGGGGTTCCCCAGTCACCTCCCCCATCCCACTAGGATCCTCTCCAGGGTTACCCAGCTCCCACTCCCAGAGGTGCTCCCATTCTTCCTTAGAATCTGACCATCTCTTCCATGGCACCCCCATGGGACTCGTGCCAAAAACTGTCATCATTTGAAAGAAAGCATTTCCAAAGGTGGGGCAAGAACAGCAAGGTACCTGTATGTTTCTGATAGAGACGGGCAGGGACTCATTATGAATCAGTGCCTCCATAAAACATAACTTGGGAGTACAGAGCTTCTCTTTGGAGCTCCTTGTTCCTGGATTCAACCTGTTTTATTATATTTATATATCAGCTGCCCTTCTGAAGCATCCCAGGGTGGACTGTTTTACACACATAGGACTGTTTTACACACAAAAAATAAAATACTTAAAATCACAGAACTGAAAGCAATGACATGGCACAGGGGTTGCCAGTGTGGTGCCCATGGGCACACATGCACCCACAGAAGCTTTCATTGATGAAATCTCCCTGGTGATATTAGGCATGAAAGAAACTTTCTCTCATACAATGGTACCTCTGGATACGAACAAGATCCGTTCCGGAGCCCCGTTTGCATCCTGAAGTAAATGTAAGACGTGACTGCAGGTCGCCTTTCGCCGCTTCCACGCACGCGTGTGACGTCACTTTGAGCGTCTGCGCATGCGTGAGCGGCGAAACCCGTAAGTAACACGCTCCATTACTTCCGGGTCGCCGCGGAGCGCAACCCGAAAATATTCATCCTGAAGCTACTTCAACCCGAGGTATTGTACATTAGTCAACAGAACAGGTTGTGGGGATGTGTGCTTGGTTGTGGTTTGTATGCATGCGTGTGAAGCCCCCAGTTCACCCAGTTTGTATATGTGCCCACAGGTACAAAAAAAGTCTGTGGCACATGACATAAATATCAGCGCAGCTAGAACCCAGAGGAAACGTATATTCCCAAAGCCCGGGCAAACAAATAATAATAATAATCTATAATGGACATGTAAAAATTGAAAGCCAGGGGTGCGGGGGGATTTCAACCACACATCTCCAGGAATGAGGTTCCAAAGCTGAGGGAGGAGCTGTCACAAAGAAGACACTGTTGCAGATGTACAGCTGCCACATTCTTACAATGCTAATTCCTACACCTACCCAGTTCTGTTAGCACAGTAAGGCTGTGATTAAGGTTGGAGGAGAATTTTCACATTTTGAAGTAAACTGATCACACCTTCTGGGCTATTACATGAATCAGAATGAATTATATACATTCAGAGCTCAATACACTGAGATAAATAATAATATATTTAATGATAAGGTATGTATTTAAATAGGTTTTGGGGGTAAGGATTTAAGAAACATTTTCAGATTAATAGAACAATGGGGCAGGACAGACAGGAAGGAACACATGAAAAATTAAAATGGACTGGACTAGACTTAGACTGATCTGTACACATCAGGACTAATGTTTACTACCGACTTTGCTTCTATTTCCATGGTGAAGAGCCCTTACCTAATGAGTGCTCTTTATGATGCATAACTGCACAGCCAAATTATTTGCAAAATTATTCACCTCCTATAGGTGTTTTTATTCAAGGGACAATGACGAGTTCATTCTCACAAGAACTCCACCCTCTCCTGAAACCACACTGCACCCTCCTGTTTGCCTGCAGTAGATTTACTTATACGTTGTTGGGCTAGCAAAGCAAATCAGAAATGTATCCTTCATTGTTAATATGATTCAATCCAGTCAGTTTCAGAGACTGAAGTTTCGAAGCAACCTATCATAAAGCAGAACCTCGCGTTAAGACTCTACAGTGGCATCAGTCTCCCACCATAATGTGTTAAGAATGCATCCATGTTATTCAGTGCACACCAATGGCTATTTTGAAATATTAAGAGGATACTGCCACAAATTGTGTGGGCTTTTAAGCATGCAATCATTAAACCTAAATAATAATAAAACATCACAATGAAATTTCCGGCCAGAAGAAGGAACAAGCATGAAACAAGGAGGAGGTGGTGTTTATGAGGGAATGCACTTGAGAGGTGCCCTGTGGGCGGGGAGGTAATGCCCATGCTTGATGAAGCAACAGCTAACTCATTTTCAGGGGAAATAACCTGAAAAGCCAGTTTCTGTGGAGGTGCTGCTTCCATAGAGACACATCTGTATGCATTTACACCAAAATCTGTGCACATGACATAGTATGCACCCACTGAGACACAGTACTATCAAATGCTGTAAATATGTAGGCTTAGGCACAAGGACTGCTGCACCAGAGCAATGCCGCAAACTCTATTATCATTGTGCTGGCCCTGTGACGTGACCTATGACGATGAATAAGCACAACCAACTCAGGATGTTGTTGGTACAATATATGTCTTTGGCCACAATGACTCACATAGGCATCATAAGTCATCAAGTCCCTGCAAGCCCAACAAAATATGCTTGTGTTGGCGTTAAAGACACTTGTGCATAACATCTTAGTAATCCAAGTCTGGGCAGACATTATAGATTTTTGTATGTGTGCAATAAAGCTGCTATTATTAGGGGTGAGCATGTTCTTCCTCTCCTCCTGCTCACATCAGATTGGCACAGTTATGAGCCAAGTTATTATTCTTTAATGAAACAAATTAGCTTGTTTTCTAAGCCAATCTGTAGTCACCTCTCCCACACCAGTGCTCCCTGATCCCCATCTGCTAGCCCAACACCAGGTTTCCCAGGAGTAGGAGGCAAAGGTCAGTGATATTTTCCAAGAAGAGGTGCCAAAACTCACCATGAATGCCTCCCCTGTTCTCTTATAATGGCAATGACGCCCAACCGAGAGGTGCTGGAACTGAGTTCCATCAAGTTCTGGCTGAAGAAAAGCCCGGGCAATGGCAAACTTGAGGGTGGGGGGCTGAAGGGCACAGAGAAGTAACTCTGCCAGGTTATCTTGGAACATGAGGGAGTTGCTGCTGCATTCCTTCTGGGGATCTTTAAAGGTGATATGCAACCTTCCCCAACCTCGTTCTCTACAGATGTTGTTGGGACTACAACTCCCATGGCCAACTCCCTGACCACTGCTCCCTGATGGCTAGGGCTGATGGATGTTGGGAGTCCAAAAACACCTGGTTGGGCAAGGCTGCTCTAGAGGCTCCTGTCAGATCACAGGGGTCTCTGAGGCAATTATCCATCTCCTCATGGAAGCAAAGTTAATGGCAGCAGAATATGACTCTGCATACTCCAAGGAGCTGACAGGCTAAAGTGAGCACTCATCCAACACTCATCCCACCAGGAAATGGACCATCACTTTCTCAATGGGAAGGTGCCTAGAAGAGGCAGTAGAACATATCTCCATTATGATCTGTTTACTTTTCTGCTGGTCTAGCATCTCAGGTCAGTGGCTCAGTCTCTGCCAGATAGTAGGCCTTGGCATGTGCTGATTAGGCTGACCCTTGACACCAGCCTTGATTTAAAAGTACAGTCATACCTCGGGTT
This sequence comes from Podarcis vaucheri, assembly GCF_965113315.1. Classification (NCBI taxonomy): domain Eukaryota; kingdom Metazoa; phylum Chordata; class Lepidosauria; order Squamata; family Lacertidae; genus Podarcis; species Podarcis vaucheri. Next base: position 109,388,902 of record NC_138759.1, read on the forward strand.
GAAGTAGCTTTGGGATGAATATTTTCGGGTTGCACTCCACGGCGACCCGGAAGTAACGGAGCGCGTTACTTCCGGGTTTCGCCGCTCGCGCATGTGCGGACGCTCAATATGACGTCACGCGCATGCGCGGAAGCGGCAAAACGTGGCCTGCACACACGCAGACGCGTCTTACGTTTACTTCAGGATGCGAACGGAGCTCCAGAATGAATCCCGTTCGTATCCAGAGGTACCACTGTATTTTTATTCTCATACGGAATATTGTTTCAAGCTTCAATACAGACAACTCCCCATTTGTGCGCGTTCAGCACATGCACAACCACTGACACATTTGCCGTTTTCGGTACCAGAAGAGGGTGGGGTAGAACGGGCCAAATGGGGCAGGCTGATGCACATGGTGCCTCAGAATGCAACCCCCATGTAACTAGGGAGTTGCCTGTATTGAATTATGATGATTTATTCCCAAAGAAACAGAGGCAATCCTTTCGGGAATGGTGCAGACAGAAGTACCCAGATGTCGGGGGGGGGGAATTATTCATGTATGCAACTACAGCAGGTTGGATTTTGCTAGCCCCAAAATGGCGAGTGAGTGAGGTCCCCAAAAAGGATTGGCAACTTAAAATGATAGAATATGCAGAACTAGCAGATCTAACAAATAAAATAAGAAAGCAAGAAGATGGAGTACATAAAGAGGACTGGGAATATTTGTGGAGAATTTGGAAAATAACTGTAAACAAGTGAAAACGCTAGCAGGATTGAGATAAATTCAACAATGTAAATAAAGGGAGAATAAGGGGAGAATTTAATTAAATGGATATATAAGAATATGCAGGAGTGGTGGGAAAATTAAAAGTACCAGGGAAGGGGAAGAAGGGAAGTTGTCAAATGTATTATTATAAGGGATGGCACTAATGGTTGAAAGGTATATTTGAATGTGGAAGTTGTAATTAGGAAAATCATAAATAAATATTTTTTAAAAAGAATTTTCTTTTTCCTGCAATCTATGGAAACTTCTATTAAGTTGGTTGGTGCTTAGTACTATTGCTCTGCTTCTGCACTCTGGTATTATGACTAATTGCTACGAACAATTAATTCAATTTTAACTAAATGCTAATTATTTGATATGTTTTATATTGACCTTTAATGTTTTCTCGAGAAGAAGGAACCTGAAAAAATAATAGCAACTTTCAGCTTTAGTGCCACCATGTGGAAGGCACTTTAAATTACTCCAGGTGGTAGCTGTCATGTTATTACTTAGGGTGTTGTTGTTGTTGCTGCTGCTGCTACTTTAGTACATTTATATCCTGTTTTCCTTCCATCATGTAATTCAAGGCAGTGTACATGATGCTTCCAGGAAGTCTCCTATTCATGCAGTGACCAGATTCAGACCTACTTAGCTTCAGCAAGCTGCATCATATGCCCTCAGACCATCCTTGGGGCAGCTGGACATTTGTGGCGGCACTGCATTCAACAGTGATCCACTGCATATGAATCCCATATTCTCAGCCACTGCATGAAATCTCAGCCACTGCATGAAGTTAATGCAGCTGCCAAATAGCACCCACAACAAATCAGCGACTCTTTTGTAACAGGCTACAGAAAATTGGACATTTTGCATTTTAAAAAAAATTAGTTACCCAATAAAAAAGCATTGATTTACCCTACGTCACTGTAAGTACTAGAATGCAATATTTGCACCTAAACAATGGGCTCGGAGGTGCCTACACTGAGAGGGGGGGTTGGGTTCCATGACAGAAGAAATGCAGGATATAAATGTAAGAAAATAAGCCTAGTGGTAACAAGGCAGTCCTCAATGGGTTTTATCCTGTATCCCTATCACAAATCTTCAGAGTTGGATTTGAACTGGGAGCTCAGGGAGCATAAGAAATACGCTACACCATTTCTCAAGTCCAGCTGCCTGTGCTTCTGCCTTCTTTCGCGCTTCAGAATCAAGACATGGCAGGATAAACAATTTAACATACGCTTCTAAAATTCCCACCCCCTATTTTCACTGCTTGCATTATTACTAGACCCAAAAGGAGCATTCAGATTTGTAGTTATAAATGTGGGCATTTATTTATTTTTTTGTTATTTTACTAGATATAAGGAAATTAAATTTCTATATCAGCTTTACACAAAGATGATAGAAAAAGATCATATCGTAATATTTGCTATTACAGTATATAGATTAATAAACCTCTGCTTGCTCAGACTGACAGCTTTCAGAAGGCTTATAGCCTAAATTTGCCCCCACAGTACATAAAAAAGAACTGAATTCACACTATCTCCCCTGTAATGCTAGTTAATTTGTACTGGATAGTGTATATTAAAATATTCATTAATATACAGCTCTTAAAAGCTTTAAGGACGGAAAAGGGGGGGGAATACTGACTCAGAAGCTTTGTGTTTTTTTCTCCTGTAAAATACATAAAAGACTGTGAAAAGCAGTAAATATATATCCTTTCATTTATCCATCAACAGAAAATAGACACGCAGCCTGTGAGAATACAATATTCATTTTGCTGCAGAAGAACAGACATTGCATAACAATGAGATTTGCTAATGAAATCAACCATCAACCTGGAATACATATGTATTAAACCAAGACCTCAGTGTCATTTTCTTTTTGCATCGTTTGTTCTTTCTCTGATTCCTCCTCCCGCCTTTCAGTATTTTGTCCTCCCTTCAGTTATCACGGCTTCAAATATAGCACTATTGTACGACAATGCGTAAATATTATAAAGCAAAGCTTTTTATTTTAACACTTTTCTCCTGTTAAATGTAGATGCCAACTGCATACGATCTATCAGCATTGTTAATGTACAATTGAAGGAAAAATCAATGGGTGCTAAGGAGACAAAGGAGGTTTATTTCTCTTGAAAACTGTTGGGAGTATTTCTCATCAAAACTGTTTGCCATTTAGACTGTGTAGATGTACAAACATTAACTCTTAATAACTAAAAGAGCATCTTTCTATACTAGTTTGAATGAGCCTTTTGTGTTCCCTAAAAATTACAAATGGCTATAGTGAGGAACTATAACATGCAATTACATTTTAATTCACTGATACACAACACAAGACTATAACCATCTTATTCAATGTTAGTAAAATAATCATAAAGATCCCATAATGCATGCAGTCTACAGCCTTTCTGCTGGGTGTATATGTAGCTGTGTATCTGAAAAATTAAAGAGTTCAAAAACGTTATTTTAAAATTATTTGCTTAAATTATTGATAAGCAACATTCTTGCGCAGATGTGAAAACAGCAGCTCTTTAAGAAGTGATTCATTTCAAATGCACAACAATGCATGTTTTAGTTTTACTGAAATATATTGCTAGAGTGCATAAACTGGGTTTAATTAACCTGCACACCTAAGGAAATTATTGGTACATCCTTCTGTTGATGTAATTAATCCTAATTCATGGCACCAATAATTTCAGAGATAGCTGTATGGCTACTAACTAAGGGAGTAACTCATCAAGCATTGCTGCTGCTGCTGTAGGACCCTAATTCATACTGACACAGCTTGTGTAGGAGCCAGCACAAAGACTGAAATTCATGGAGGAGCACTGGTTGGTAAACTGTAGCTGGGAACTAAAATGTCTCAGGTGTTGGCTGCCTTCATTTTTTCACTAGTCCCAATTCACACTTTAAGGCACTTCCACATTTTAAAAGCCACCCTGGTAGTGATAAACATGGGCTTGGTTGGAACGAATATCCATCTAAACCTTATTACTGTTTACAAGGTACAATTCATCGTATCTGTTATTTATTTTCTGACATTTCTATCCCATCTTTCTTCCATTATGGAACCAGTCCTAAGCCTGCTTTGCTTGAGCAAAGTGGTGCCCTCAGTCCGTACCCTGGGATCTAGTACAACCAATGGATAACGCTATTGACTCCACAACGTTTGCATCCTGGCATCTTATTCCTGAACACTTGTACTGTGGTATTAGCATAACATTACAGTCACTTACAATGGGGTGCAAAAGTTGCTTCCAGGGGTGCAGCCTAACCAACTGTACGCTTGCTTGTGGCAGCAAATTTTACGAATTAAGTTACAAGCCTGATATTTCCTATATTACAGAATATTAAACTAGTTCTGTGAACCTATGTGTTTGTTTTCTTGAACAGCAACCCCCCCAAAACCTGCACGTTAACCCTTAAAACTCCGCCTTTCTTCGGTCTTGGAAGGCAGGAGGAATTTGAGGTGAAATTCAAAAGCAGTCTGTCAGATAGCATATTGGTTGTTCAAAGTTTTGTTTTGTTGAAAAAACGTTTGGTGGAATCCATCCCACTCACAGAAGGGCTCTTGGCCCAGCAGAGGAGGAAAGGCCCCAACAACGCCATAAAATCAACTCCAGAGATTTGGGACAGGTGAAAGGTGGAATGGAGGGCTGAAAAGGGCAGGGAATATGCAAATATTACCTGCAGAAAGGATTTTTTTTTTACACATACTTACCATTCTTTTCGATTACAAGGGAGGATTCAGATTACCATCCTTTGCTGAGTACTCAGTGATTTTTCTTATCTTCAAGTCAATGCCCATGGTAGTGCAACACCAGGAAGGTCTGAATTGTGTTTTTTTGTTTTTGTTTTTTTGGAACAGCGCTGCACAGTCTGAGGAAGCACAAATGCTGAAGCTTTCTCAGGTTCCACAGGTCAGCAAACTAAAATATGAGCACACCTCAAAAAAGCACTCGCATCAAATTCCTTTAATGCAACCGTGCTTCCTCACACTTCATGCACTCGGAAGTCAATCTTGCATTCCTTAAGGGTCCAAAGTTCTTGCCAAAGTCACAAAGGGCTGGGGGAGTTCAAGGATTTTTAATGTCAGTTTCACTTCTGTCAATTTTTTTTTAAAAAAACTTTGCCCTTCACTCTCAAGCTTGAAGTTCAATGACAGCTGATAAGAGGCTTCCAAACATCTATTGTAATGGCAGGCCCTCCTAATGCTCATTGAAATGCAACACATTTCAGGAAGTGACATAAACGAGTAATCTGAGTCACCATTTCCAAATAATTTCCAGGCTTCTATTTTTCTCCCCCAAAGAAACCGGTTCAAACTACATTTACAAAGGAATGGTACACAGATAACAGTTAAATTGAATGGGCTCACATTCTGGAGTAAAAACTACAACCTCAAGAGTTTGAAAGAGAACAGATTTTAATGCAACAACCTTGACCCTGGAAAGCATGGGGTCACTTTCCTTAGTGATGAACTGTGATTGCTTTCTATAATTCTAACAATTGTCAAGTGGGATAAAGTGCAGCCCAGGAGGCTTATAGTTATGAAGGGCTTGCAATTTTAATTTTAACAATTATTTATTGCTCTGCAATATAGGTCAACCGTCCAATTGAACATCCTTTACATGACGTTATATGCTCTTAGGGCCAAATGCAACTCCCATTGGCACCAATACTTCCACCACAGATTAAAGTAAGCAGATGGGCCCTTAGAAAATACAAGAGTGATATCAGTTTAAAAGATTATTATTACCTGAAGAGAAGAAGATTCTAAATTACCTAGTTAGAGAATACTTAAAAATTACATGAACCCGATTTACACAAATGTTTGAGGAATTATTCACGTTTTTGTATAATACATTAATCTTTCACAAAGCTACAGGTTAAAATCTGAATTATGGATCATAGTTCAGTGCTATGAAGTGAGCTCAACATAATTTGAAGATGTTAAGATACAATCCTGAAACAAATTCCCTTTAAATGAATGGGACAACTCGGGAGCAGGTGTTTTGAAGCAAAGAGTAGTCCTGCAAGCAAACTCCTTTTTTAATTTGTTTAGAAAAATCTTTAGAAAATCTTTGTGTTCAGTTGTTCACAAAACCAAATTAGACCCTTTCTGAAAACAATCACAAGACTTCCATGCACAAGTGCATCCGTATATATAGTCTGCATTCATATTTTCCAGATGAAGAAGGCATCATCTTTTGTACACATAAAATAATTCCTAAGTGCTTTCCTGAATCAATTATGGAAACTACCATAAAGCAGTAACTCCATTAGGGGGTGTACCGGTATATACAGGATTAAACATTAGCAGTATTTAGTCTGATATTCTTGGTTTGGCATTTAGTTCTGATCTGGACTAATATAAGCCATTATAGTGTAACACACAGAGGATACCAAAGGATGACTAAAAGTTCTGAATGTGTTCACGGTACCATAATTTTCACCATCCCTGTTAGTCATAGACATTTTTATATTTGTACTCCTATATATTTTCTTTTCTTTTCTCTCCTATCCCACGGGTATTCAGGAGCAATGCTAGCTTTGGGGGATCTTGCCATCTCCTTTGTATATTTTTGTCCCTTTTTATTTTAATCACGAGACCAAGCTAAAGCACATTTCTAGTGCTCCCCCCTCTCCCCCTTCTCATTTAGAAATGCAAGCACACTTAAAAGCTGTCGCTTAAAACATTTAGGTAATAAAGCAGGCTTATGCTTCTTTTATAATGAAACAGCTCAATTTGTCCTGAATTATGATGACTACTATTTGTCTACTTTTAAGGAATAAAAAGCAGGGGACAATTTATTAAAGCAAGAACATAACTCCTGAACACTGGAAGGTCACAGCCTGTGAGTTGAGCTGCTAGCAAAAACATCTCTGATGCTCCAGAGCTGCCATTTTTCTTCCTTGACAAAGACTCCATCTGCCACAGAGCCATTTACAGCCTCAGAGTCAGAATATCAATGATTTCCAACCATTCTGCAAGTCTGCTTTCACCTTGACATCACCTCTGTAACACATCTAAAACAGATGATACATACACTTCCCTCTGCAAGCTCCACATCCATGCTTTATGCAGCTGATAGGCATTTAAGCCACTTCCCGATGAACCATTTTATATTCCCTGCCAAATTGGAGAATTTTAAATCTGGAACCATTTTCTGCTATTACATTTTCCCAACGTGCTTTAAGACAAGTTACCGTTACCTAACTTCAAAAAGTGGGGATGGGAATTATTTGAGCCCATCGGCAAATTTAGGGCATGTTTGCACAAAATTTGGAAGAAGCAGGCAAGGGGCTCTGTGTGCTGATCCAGTGTATGCCATCCTTAAAGGTACCATAACATTCTGCACAGACTGCACATATCCTTGGGTGATCTGTGCAGCAAACTGGAGAAATAGTGTGCCCATCAGTGAGTGCAGTTCACAAGGAAAAATACAAGAAGCCATGAACAGCACGTGATTGTTCCTCAGTTATATCTTTTCACATGTGTTTATTAAAAGAAAAAAAAGGATGGGAGGAAACATTCTGAAATTTTGAAGCTGCTTTGTGGTCTTTCTTGGTACATGTCTTACTTTAGTTTTTATCTAGATTCTGACAATGGAGGACTACCTTCTTCATTTTTAAGGGACTTCCTAGGTCATTTTGAAGGGTGTTGGCTTTTTAGTGGTTGAAATTTGGCCGTTGCACAGAGAAAATAACCGAGAAATCCCGAATTTCGGTGCAGCTGTGACTGGGCAGTAGTGTGTTCGTTCTACTGCAAAAAGTAGTGGCAAAGACACATCCATGCTCTTCCTAACTCAGGTTTAATTTCATGACAAAAATGTAAACAACGAAAAACTGCGCTGCCAATTCAAATACAAATAAAACATGTCATTAGAATATCCATGGTGCAAGGCGAGGGTATTGTGGTTGAGAAAGCATGGGTTATTTTAGCCCTGCAAAGTAAACTAGTGTTGTTGTTGGGGGGGGCAGGGGGCACATTATAAGGCACCTCCACTCTTGTTATCCAGTCTCTTGGTGCTGGGATACTTTGGGAGAAATGCAGTTGGAGGCAGGCTTGTTTGAGGTCTGGGACGAGTCTTGTTAGAACAAATTTATAAACACAAACAAAAAAAAGCAGCCAGTCCCTGGCATTGCCCCCCCCCAGTCGGCTTAGCCCTCTGAGGTCTGGCTGTCCCACCTCCTCTGCATAGGCCTGGTTGGGGGAACTGTTGGTTGTAGCAGCAATGGGGGGAATAGGGGGGGTTAGTTGCTTTTGCACCCATGGGGAAAATAGGGAGATTCTTAGGAGTATGGTAGGTTGTTGCTGGTGGTATCACCACTTAAATAGCCATAGTTATGGCAAAGGCTTCAATCTGTTTTGCTCAAAAAACCTGAAAAGTGTAGTCTTTATGAAGTATAAGCAATAGAATCATAGAGTTGGAAGAGACCACAAGGGCCATCGAGTCCAACCCCCTGCCAAGCAGGAAACACCATCAGAGCACTCCTGACATATGGTTGTCAAGCCTCTGCTTAAAGACCTCCATAGCAGGAGACTCCACCACACTCCTTGGCAGCAAATTCCACAGTCGAACAGCTCTTACTGTCAGGAAGTTCTTCCTAATGTTTAGGTGGAATCTTCTTTTTTGTAGTTTGGATCCATTGCTCCGTGTCCGCTTCTCTGGAGCAGCAGAAAACAACCTTTCTCCCTCCTCTATGTGACATCCTTTTATATATTTGAACATGGCTATCATATCACCCCTTAACCTCCTCTTCTCCAGGCTAAACATGCCCAGCTCCCTTAGCCGTTCCTCATAAGGCATCGTTTCCAGGCCTTTGACCATTTTGGTTGCCCTCCTCTGGACACGTTCCAGTTTGTCAGTGTCCTTCTTGAAATGTGGTGCCCAGAACTGGACACAGTACTCCAGGTGAGGTCTGACCAGAGCAGAATACAGTGGCACTATTACTTCTCTTGATCTAGATGCTATAAATAACCACAACAAATGTTCTTAGAATACACTTCTTGCTTTTTTTATTTATTTATTTTACCTAGAATTGATCCAAGCATGTGCATCTTCACCTTGGCTGCTTTAAATCTTAAATCTCTTTTGAACACCACTTCCCCATCTGAAATACCATACCTGATCTTGCACTCAGTGCATGTATTACCAGCCTAAGACCAAATGACAAAAGACCTACAGGAACATAACTGATTTGCAACTCACAAAACTCAAGTTCTTTCTCCGGTTTGGAGTTGGCACCGGGTGAGAACAGGGCTCTTCTACCTTTAATAGCTTGCATGGCACACAGATTATTAACAAGTTATACCTTTTCTAGTATGAAAATATAATTATGGGGAAACTTTCAACTGTTCAATGTATGTCTATCAGATGTCTTATTACTTTGTTGAGACCTCCGATTTATTTTTGAGCCTCCGCCCCACACACCAAAAAGAATGCACAGTTGTGTACAGAAATACCCAATGTGTATGCAAATGTGTGTCCTCTTTTGTGAGTGGAACATGCACATACAGTATACTGGCTCAGAAAACCAAAGCATAAAGCTTCAATCTAAATGTGTTTTGGATTATCATGTAAATGTCTATTAAAATGACAGTAGGCATATGTGCCTTTTATAGTAAATTATATACATTGTATTTCTGATGTTTGGGCAAGTATTTTAGAGTAACAATGTTTGTTGATGATGATGATAAAGCCACAAGAGTATATAGGCTACAATCAAGTTGCTATTTACCTGGAAGCCCCTTTGAACTCAATGTGACTTATTTCTGACCAAATCTGTATAGGTTGTGCTGTAAGGCAGCAATCCGATACACACTTATCCAGCAGCAAAAGCTGAACCCTGTATATATCTACTCAAAAGTAAACCATTTTAAATTTAATGGGGCCTACTCCTAGTCTCAGCTATGTGTGTGTCTCTTCGAACTCAGTGGGGCTTACTTCTAAGTAGACATGGATAAAGTGTATTGTGCCTATTTCCTAAAAGGGATAAAGGATAGTTTTTCATTGCTTATTGTCAGTCAATGATTAGCATCTGTTGGGTGGAATAAGTAGTTTATAAAGCTTTACTGTACAGATGGCAATGAGAATGATTCAGATGTAAGCAGAATTTTCAGTCGCATCCTTTTATTAAGACAAACTGATTTTATTAGTTAAACAGAAGTAATATGTTTGAATATAACCTTGATAATTCCTTTTAGCTGCTATTGCTTAGGAAATGCCATAACCTTCCAAACAAATTGTTGTTTACAACAAAGTTTGTGTAGCTTGCTTATGCCATAAACATGCTAAATAAATATAGGGAAGGCAGTTTTTAATGTTAATTTGTACAGACAGCAACTGGGTTGTTCTCTCTGCTGTATTTTAGGATGAAACAATCAGTGTTTCAGTTCTTCAAGAAATACATTCTGTTCTTCTGTTTGCAAATAAAGTTGCTGAAACTGCACGCCTAAAGAGGAATCAAGCAAAACATGAACAGACACAAGCCTCAGCACATATGGGGTGGAAAATTTGAATTTGCTGGGTTAACAATCTCAAACGGTGCAATCCTCTGCATGTCCACTCAGGAGTAAGTCCCATTGAGTTCACTGGGCCTTACTTCCAAGACTGCGTTACCAGCCTTTTGTGTTGACACAAAATGAAAATTGTGCTTCACTCGTCTATTGCGAGAAAAGGGAAAAGCTGCCGGTTTTGCATATGTGGGTTGTGCAATGTGTTCAGAGTTTGTCAGGAAAGTTGGTAACACTGCCATGCCTAGCTACAGAGAAGAGAAGAGAAGAGAAGAGGAGAGAAGAGGAGAGAAGAGGAGAGAAGAGGAGAGGAGAGGAGAGAAGAGAAGAGAAGAGAAGAGAAGAGAAGAGAAGAGAAGAGAAGAGAAGAGAAGAGAATCTGGCTACAATTTAGGCAATTGGGGGGGGGTGATCTTTTTTGTGCCTAGTTCATAGACCCACAGAAGCCCATTCATAGACCCCAGGGGCTTCATTGACTACAGGTTAAGAACTCCTGTTCAAAGTATGTGTTACCTAGACTTTATATTTTATTTGTTTTGAAATATTTGTATTTTATTCATATAGAATAATGAATATATTCTATTCGGGTGGCGCTGTGGGTAAAAGCCTCAGCGCCTAGGGCTTGCCGATCGAAAGGTTGGCGGTTCGAATCCCCGCGGCGGGGTGCGCTCCCGCTGCTCGGTCCCAGCGCCTGCCAACCTAGCAGTTCGAAAGCACCCCCGGGTGCAAGTAGATAAATAGGTACCGCTTACCAGCGGGAAGGTAAACGGCGTTCCGTGTGCTGCGCTGGCTCGCCAGATGCAGCTTTGTCACGCTGGCCACGTGACCCGGAAGTGTCTCCGGACAGCGCTGGCCCCCGGCCTATAGATGTGAGATGGGCGCACAAACCCCAGAGTCTGTCAAGACTGGCCCGCTACGGGCAGGGGTACCTTTACCTTTACCTATACACGCACACACACAAAATGACATGGTCTTTAAAACACAGCAAAGGCACAGCTCAACCCCCATGCCAATCCTATTGGTGGATCACTGTAGAGTGGCAGGGCCATCGCTGCAACTGCAGCCCTGCTCTCATGGCAGCAGCAGAAGGTTGGGGGGAGGGCAAGACAATCAAGACATATGTTGACCCGACTGCCACACCAGTTCTAGGCTGGCGCAGCAATCAGGAATGATGTCGTTGCACGACAGCAGTGAAACCAGCTTGCAATCCAGCAGACTCTGAACAGACCTGGAGCCATCCAATGGTTACTGAGGTAGACAGCCCTCCAAAGATGTCTGCCCACCCCACACCCCGTTCAGTAGAAACTTGTGTCATTTCTGCCCGGACAGGAGAGCTAAGTGGAAGGACAAACCTCCATATATTCAAACCCCCTACACCAAGAGCTTGGATTGCTCTGTGATCGATTTGGCAAAGTTTGGCACTTTTTTTTGGTCCCAGTATCTAATTAACAGGAGCAAATGTTTCTCAAAAATTTATTTCTTCTTCTTCTTCTTTCTTTCACTCTCACGTAACTGGCTAATGGGAAACATAACAGCATAATCAAATAGTTTATGTTGAAACCTTGTTTGTCATCTGGTGTTTTGCATAAAGCACCTCAGATGAAGTAACCATGTAATATATGAATTCTCTGTTTTTGCACTTCAAAGTTTTGGTGCAAGGAAGGAGGAAGAGAAGGAGATTTGATATTTTAATGACTATACTATGCAAAAATAGTTTCATTCTCCATTGCCAATTTTCTCCTTTGAGCTAATCTGTATTCCTCAGTCACACAATGCAGATTTTGCTTAATCTTTACTGCTGATTTGTCAGCAAATGAGTCTCTGAATTACAAACACCAAGCAGCTCCATATTCATTTGCAGTACTTCAACCTTAATATTTGTCTCTTTTTAATCTACATGTATGTTTTGCAAAACTACATTCTTTAAAAAAATAATCTTGAGATGTGTAATTACTTCTTGCCTTCCATTTTAAACAGTTTTACTTATTGCAAACACTTAAAACGGTGTGCAGAGATCTTATTCTTTTAGGTTTCTCAGTTATAATTATTGTTATTATATAGAAGCAAAGGTTTAATTAAATCTGCAGGTGCTGTGCAAATAGAAAGTGGTGGATTTTTAGTTTTCTTTCTGAACCGTCTGTGGGAAACAAGTAACAGTGTTTCCATAATATTTCAGGATATTAAAGCAAAATTTGTGGTTTCATGCTGGGTCTGAGAACACACTATAACCAGAATAACATGAATCATCACCCTTAAAAGAGGAAAGAGGCCATTATTTGAGGTAGGCTCCCTACCGACTAGTAAGAACAATTCAAAAAGACCTACATTGAGTCAAGATTGCCCTGAAATAATTAAAATTTAAGACTGAAATATCGTTTTGGAAAATACACATTGACTTTCAAATTATTAAAGGAGGAATTAAGAAGGGGGGAGAGAAGGATTTGTGCTGGACGGATTTTTTTATATTGTGTATTTAAAAGAAGAGACATATTACTAGCAAGTGAGGAATATGCAGGGCTGTGTTCAACTAACCCTGCGCAACCTAGCTTCCACTGTCTTCCCCCGCCACCGAAATATGTTCTGGAGGATCAGGAAAACCCCCAGAACAGCACACAAGGGGAGGAAAGGGGAAATTGTGCTGTCATGCAAGCACAACAATCTTCTTGGGGCAACACTGAATTCCATCCTGAATAATAAAGATGTGTCTTTTAAGATTCTATGAAATAATTCCTTCTTCTGATCCGACGTTACTCTGGGCAGGGTAGATTAATACTATGTGCCACCCATCCATCTAAGGAAATATCTTTGCGTTCCACACAGGGCAGGAAAAAGATTGGGGAGAGTGAAATGACAGAGGGGTCAGCCCTTCTGTGTCCTATGGACTACTATTAACATGGGAGGGTCTGACTTGAGTAACCAAATTTGTTCTCATGGTCATAACATGCTCATAAAGAAGTTATTATAAGAAGTTGACAAGTTCTGGCTGACCTGGAAACAACACAGGTTGGACATAAGAATAAATGGTAGGACTCATTAAGTGTATAACTGGCTCTCCATCTCCTCACATATTCAGGATGTAGCCTGTGTCTGTTTGACAACAGTGGGATCCTCAAGGACATTTCTGAAACCACACTGTGGCTATTCTGAACCCACTATTACTGCAGTTGGGCCAGAACAACAGGTAACCCTCTTGGTCCCAACAATCCAAGAGGAAGAAGAAGAAGAGCTTGGATTTTATATCCCGCTTTATCATTACCCTAAGGAGTCGCAAAGTAGCTAACAATCTCCTTTCCCTTCCTCCCCCACAACAAACACTCTGTGAGGTGAATGAGGCTGAGAGACTTCAAAGAAGTGTGACTAGCCCAAGGTCAACCAGCAGTTGCATGTGGAGGAGAGGGACGCAAACCCAGTTCATCAGATTACGAGTCCACCACTCTTAATCACTACACCACACTGGCTCTCCAACAACCTGTGCTTAGCAAAAACACTCATGCAGGTGTGAGGGAAGCTCCAAGGAGATATAAATTCTGTGTCAACAGCTACCTAAATGAAGTCTACTATAACCTATGCCTAGCACTAGTCTTGGGATACTGCAGTACAGACCTGCCCAACTTGTGTTCCACCAAGCCACACACCGCCTCGGTCATGTACCTCCTGTTTTGCTGTCCCAAGCAAGAAATAAATAACAGGTTTATTGTGGCCCTGATTTCAGGCCAGTGTGTTATAAATTATGCAAGCCTGCTGTAGGCGATTCTCCTTTGCACTCCCTCAATTCTCAAAATTATAGGTCTATTCACTCGTTCTCTTGCACCATAATACTGGTGCAGGAATTAACCGATTGTCCTCTCTGCCTCCTGTGTGTCCATAACAGCCATTCCTCCTCATTTGTTGGGGTCAGAACGTCCACAGAAGGGAACAGCTCTACTTGACTAGACTCTCCACAATGTTTTAGAACCTTGGATTTTATTTAATTGCCCAGAGTATCTAGTGTAGACATTCAGCCACCAACACATGGAGGGGGGGAGAGAGACTGCAGGGCAGAAAGGTGCAAGGGGTGGTAGGGCCAAGAGCCTTTTAACTGCATGGGTGGGGAGAGAGAAAACAAACAAATAGAGTTTATCAGGAGATCTTACACTGTAATGTGGCAATAAACTGTTGCTAGCACACACCTCACACTTATTTTAAAAACGTAATTTCCACTTATCTAGGAGGACTTGAGATAAACTATTAAACAAAAAAAAGTAACATACATTGCCCTGTACTGTTATAGACCCTATCCTAAATATGTCTATTCGGTAATTATGGGCCTTACTCCCATAGAGTTCAATGGGTCTTACTCTCAAGAAAGTGTGCCTAGGATTGCCACCTTAAAACTTCAATACAGTGCCCACCATCTTAAGTAAATGGTAGCTGTTCTTTTCTAAAGTTAGGTGTTCTCTTCCTCATTTTCATGGGTTCATTATAACAAACCCTCACCCCTCTACTTGCCTGGTTCTGCAGTTTCTGTGGTTACTTCCATCTTACATGTTGCAGGTTATCTTATCTTCCTCCTGTTTTGCTGTCACATCACGGGCACCCTACTAAGCAATGTATTCGCTACAAAATTGTTCTTTTGACCTTTAAATCACTCCCCCCCCCAAACTATTTAATAGATCTGCTCTCTCCGTACGAACCTGGCTGTTCTCCGAAATCAGCAGATACCAGTCCCTTTTCCATTCCTAAATATTTATTTGTAAGGTTGCATGGAGAGGTTTTTAATAGCTTCACGTTCAGCTGTGGAAGATGCTGTCAGTTACAAGCAGAAAGCATTTCCAACTTGCGGGCCTTTCGAATCTAACCTTAAAAATTATTTCTTTTAGTCAGCATTTCTAAAATGATTGTTTTAGCAATTTTTTTCCCCTCCTGTGCTACCAGATCTAATTTTAACTTTACTGATTGTAAAGCACCCCTGGGATGCAGGCATGAAGGTCGCTACTGAAATACAAGATTGCAGAGTATCGTAAAATATTCAGCTTGCGCCGAATAAGGGAAGCTAAATGTTACCCGGCACAATGTTGCCCAAGTGAGACACAGTTAAACACAGCAGCAAAGAATAAATGCCCACCTTTTATCTTAAGACGGCAAAAGACAAATAGCAGCCTCCCTTTTAACCATTCCATACTCTGCCTTGGAGGCAACCCTGTTTCTGACAATCAAAAATAATGAGAAGATAACAGATCTCTTTGAAGGTACCACCTACACACCCAACATGCACAGACCCACTAAGACACAAAATTTTCTATTTTCCAAGAGCGTGATTGATAAATACATGCGGCAAGGGAGTATGCTCTGACCATTTTCTCCCCTGCTCCAGTCTTGAGGAAAATCCCTCTTCTGAAACTAGTATTTGCCGAGGAGTGAGGGGGGAAGAATTGTTCATAGGCTCCAAATATCAGCTATAGAGGAGTGGTCTTCCTCAGTACCAGAGCAGGGGAGGGGGAAAAAGTCAAATTCCTTCCCTATGCCTGTTTTGATCCCATTAATTATTACACCCCCACCAAGCTGGTGCAATTTCCATTTTTAAGAATCTGCACAGAGGCTGTGTATACACGATACATTTTATAGCACACCCCCTCTCCCAAGAATCCTGGGGACAGTATTTTACCCTTCACAGAGCTTCTATTCCCAGGACCAATAACAAACCATAGTCCCCAGGATTCTTGGGGGAGGCTATGTGCATTGAATGCATGGTGTGAACACCTTTAGCTGCAAAGCTGCATTTAACGTCACCTGTAGTTTGTCCCAGGAGTTGCCTTGAGAACAGGCTGCCAGTGGCTATAGGAAATAGTCATTCAAAGAATGGGGCAGGGAGAATGAAGTGTGGAGGGGGCACAGGTAGGAGCTCTGCCCCTGGTATCACATCCCTCCCCCCAGCCTCAAATTTTGCACATTGAGACCCAAGGTCTGAAGTGTGTTGGGTCCAGTGCTATTCATCAGTAATATGGGGGCCAGAAGGAGCAGTGAAGAAGCCAAGATCGTGGGTGACACCAAATTATTCAGGGCACAACCTGCATATCTTACAAAGTATTCCCAATGCGTCTCAATAAACTGAGTAAATGGTCGGGAAAATGGCAAATAAGGTTCAGCGTAAGTGATGCAGACTGGAGCAAAAAATCCAGTTTCATATGGTATCAGGACACAAAATAAGGTCATGTTATCAAGGAAGAGGGGCAGAGGCTGTTTTTATTTATTTATTTATTTATTTATTTAGGTAATGTTCAGTTCTGACCTTAGGTTTACAGCCTTATATCCCAATCCAAATGTACAGATTGAGATCCTGCCATGAGCACTAGAGGGAACCAACAAACCATAGATTACATTAAGCACATGATTCATGATTTAACAGGATACAAATCTAAAAGGAGAGACCCAAGCCACATGTGGATGCCTCCACCATGCAGATCCTGGGGTCGCAGCCATTATTAGAAATTAAGTCCCATTCATTTCAATGAGACTTGCTTCAACACAGTGCAAATAGGATTGTAAAGCCAGGCCCCTGATCTTGCACTTAAATGTCACAGAAACCATCAGATCATAACATTCTTCCCCCAGCCCCCCACCAACAGTTTTCTTTCAGCTAAATGCAACTTCCGAATGAAAACGAAAAAGCACCTTGTTAATTTGTACCAATGGCTGGAAACTGAATTTTGTCAGCAGCAAATGCAGCAAATGAACCATAATAATGATAATATCAAATAGCAACCAGTGTATAATTTCACTTAGAAATGAGGCCACCATTTCCATGTGTGACAATAGTAGGAGTGAAACAAGGGGATAGGTACTACAATGTGGACATTATTGCTGCAATCCTGCAAGGATGAATGATCTGTCAAGAAGAACAAGTCTCAGTGCTTCGTTGCCATTTTTTAATTCTTTCCTACATACGACGCTGATGCTCTAGGAGGTAGATCCCCCTCATTCACCAGCCAGCACCAGGTACACAGTGTTAAAACCTGATACTTCTGACAGTAGTGATAATTAGGGATTGGGAGATTCTGTTTCTTGGTCCACTTATTTAATATATAAATGATCACATGTATTTTATGCAAACCTCATTTTTTTGGAGCGATGCATTTCTTATTTTTTGATTATACATTAAGCAGCCACCCCAGACATGTAACATTTGTACAACACAACATATTGCATCAACTACTATGAGTGAGACTGCCACTACACTGGTACAAAGCACTAGGAGGTGCCATATTATTCAGTTAAAGGTAAAGGGACCCCCTGACCATTAGGTCCAGTCATGACCGACTCTGGGGTTGCGGCGCTCATCTCGCTTTATTGGCCAAGGGAGCTGGTGTACAGCTTCCGGGTCATGTGACCAGCATGACTAAGCCGCTTCTGGCGAACCAGAGCAGCGCACAGAAACGCCATTTACCTTCCCACTGGAGCGGTACCTATTTATCTACTTGCACTTTGACGTGCTTTCAAACTGCTAGGTTGGCAGGAGCAGGGACCGAGATACGGGAGCTCAGCCCGTCGCAGGGATTCAAACCGCCGACCTTGTGATCGGCATGTCCTAGGCTCTGTGGTTTAACCCACAGCGCCACCCGCGTCCTATATTATTCAGTTAGGCATGCTTAAAGGCTCATCCACACTTCCACTTGTCTGGTGTCTAGACAGCATGGGCCGGAGTGGTTTCTGTTTGCCACACTGCTTTCCCAGGGGAAAGACAGCTTTTTAGTGCTGAATCAAGTACCCATCTGCAGAAAACCCAGTTGATGTTTGCTCCAATTCAGCAATAAAGATTGGGTTTTCCTGGGGGGAAATGGCAGGACAAGTAGAATTCTGCATGAGCCCCAAATCTGACGGAAACTAATTGGGACATGAAACCCCAAACGATATATTTAAGTTGCACTGATTTCTGGATTGAACCCAACGGGTTTTTTCATTCACACTTCTGTTTATACTTCACCACATGATTCACACTTCTCTAAAAAAAGAATTACCATCGTGTCAGTAACTGAAGAATTACTTACTGTGATCAATGTGGTCAGTTCTGTGGCATCACTGTTTTGCGAGCTGAAAAACAAGAGAAGCGGTAATGTTCCAGTGAATTACTAACGGAGGTGAAACAATGTTGGATAAACACATCTAATGTAATACGTAGGAATTCCATAAACAATCAGAAGATGACTGCAGCACAATGAATATGCAATAACTAGAACACCTGATCACACACGCAGATACACACACACACACACAAACACTTAAATTAATTGCAGGATAAAGAACGACACCACAAAGGACTGTAGCATAACTACTTCTTTCAATGACCTACAACCCACAAACAGGCACAGCACTACTATTCCAGCCATTCTTATATTCCTGTCCATTTGTGACAAGCTGTGCTTCTGAAGCACACTCATCCTACGCTGGTCCCACAGGTTGGCATTGCTGGGCACCTGCAGAAGCGCATACCCCAGGAAGGGGCCCACTGGAGTCCCCATGCCTATTCACCTGCCCTCTCCTAGCAACAACAGGAGCAAAGAGCCTCTGCCCACCTTGCCCTCCTCCTCTGGACAGCTGTGCAGACTCAGCACATAGGGAAAGGCATAACAAAGAGACCGCACTAGTGATGTGGTAAGCCTACTCAAGGAGGGGAGCCACTGAGATGCCCAACAGCTATCTCTGATCCAATCCGATCTCTATTACAATCACAGATCAACCACCCAACGGCTATCTCAAACCTGGAAACAGCACTGTGCACCTCTCTAGCACTGCACATATGGAAATGCACCTGCTGTGAGCAGCCTCAACACAAGGGCTTCCCATGGACATACAGTTTGCTGCTGTCCAAATCAGGATGCTAGACTAAATAGCCCTTTGGTCTGATCCAGTTCTTCTTATCTATATAGGGGTCTGTAAAGCAACGGGCCACTGGATGTTTTCAGAAATGGCCAGCGGGGAGGAGAGACCTGGCAGCAGCCTCACTGCACAGTGAGTGCACTGGAGGAAGTGCTGAATTGCCTCACCTAGGGCTGCCCCCCTCACCACCACCTTGTCTCTGCAGTATCCCAGTTCGTGGAAGGGAAGTTGCAGCACTGTCCCTTCCGCCCAGCCACTCCTGGATGTTCTTGAGGTGAGGAGGTTCAGGAAACACTCTGCAAGTGAGATACATGTGGGCGGGTGTGCCTGTGGGAGTTGTGGATGGGATCTGAGGACTAACTGATGATAGGAGTTGTAGTCCAACAGCAGCTGGGGACCTACGTTTGAGAAACATGCCATGAATAGGCATTCGCTCATATGTTACGTCATCTGTACGTCATATGTCACATCATCTATATGGTGGAGGAAAGCAGCTTCACCACACACAGAGAGAAAGCCCCTTATATGTGACCATGTGGACAAGATTACAGGTAGACAACATTTTCTTATTTCTGACATGCGTGGATGGCACAGTGAAAAAGAGCTAGCATGAAACCGGGAAGTGAATCTTGCCTAATCCACCACTGCAGAAGCAGCTCTTGCTCCTACCTTTAGGAGCCGAAAGGTAAAAATATAGTAGAATGAAGATGGAGTCAACAGGGATGGGGTCTGGCAGAGCCTAATTTAGCAGCCAAAAGGGAGTTCCACAGTTGCACCGTAGCATTGGCATCTGATTGGGGGTGGGCAAGGTAGGGGGGGGAGTTTGGCCAGCTCTTCTGCCTTTAAGAGCAGCTTAATCTGCACAAATTGGCAGTTGATCCTTTTTTATGGCACGGAAATAAACATTATCGCCAGGCTAATGGCTGCAGATTAGGCCAGTTTTAAGAAAAAGTTGGCAATCCTAATACAGAGGCTTTCTTATTCTCCTTTCAGTTTCCATTGAGACTCCTGCCTAATTGAATCACAAACACACACACACCTCTCTTCAAGCAGAAAAGGCCTGAGAATTTAATCACCTGCTAGCTCTATATGTCCTGTATCTTCTTCCTGGATTCTGGCAATGAAAAAAAGTCAACACTGAAGAAGAAACAGTGCTCCCTTTATTCAAAACTGAAACAGCGTTTCCTGGAGTTTTGGAGGTGCTACTACAGCAAGCAATCTACTTTGTCCTCATTAAGCTTAGAATAACCAGCATGCAGCCTTGCAATATATTTATTTATGCTCCATTGAAAGTAGCATCTCAAAATATTTTCTGAAGGTCATTTTTGAAGTCAAAAGCCTCTACTATTTGAGCAAATTTAACAACATCCATAAGTGAAATGAAAAAAGCCCAACCTTGAAATGAAATATAGTACAATGCTAGCAAGGGACGAATGGCATAACAGAAGAATATTTTAATAAAGCCTACCAGAAAACAGAAAGGACTTTAGAAGCCCATCTGCTCAGAGTGAAATCTTCCCACAGAAATTGAAAGATGCTTCATCTGTCTCACTTACAAGAATAAAGGTGACACCAGAACACTGGAATCGCAAAGCAATGTCATTCCACTAGTGTTGCTAGAAAACATTATTACTTTCAAATTTTTCAACAGGTGATGTCTGCTACCACCCAAAAAATTATCATCATCCATACTGCATCAACACAGTAGATCATGATGAAATGTTATTCATTCCCTGCTATACAATTCAGAAGCAAGGACTGATAGCCTAGCTTTACTAAGGCCACATATATTCAAAAGTTGACATAAAGATAAATGCTGAAACTTCCTTCTAAACACACTGGTGTCTATCGCACTACAGTCAGTATACTTGCGTGATCATGCAATATCATGAAGGGTGGCAAGATGGATGCCTGAAGGTAACTCAACACAGCAATATCCATCACAAATTGTGTTAAGAAGGTTGTGGCTTAGTTCCTTGGCTGTTCTGCAGCCATGTCACCAACACCCAAACAACAACCTGTTAGAAACTGACTCTAACCCATGATCGTAAGCTTAATTGGTGTGGGTAGGCTGCTGGACCTAGACCATCTAACAAAACTTTAATACATAAATAAATATGTACAAGCAAGACATCCATACAAAGATAGCAGCAGCAGCAGAAAATATAGTGTAGTACTGCAGGTGTCTACTTAGAAGTGAATCCCACTGAGTTAAATGAGACATATTCCCTACAGCCTAACTTCTGTATGAAACCAAAATAACTAAAAAGGTATGGCCAAATAAAATAAGCTTTTCACCTGGCCCTGAAAAAGCACCAGATCACCAAGTGAGCACTTCTTTAAGTATGATCCAAAGTTTGGGTACCATTATTGAGAAGGACTGGCAATCTCCACTCACCTCACACCTCTGAAGGTGAAGGGTAGGGAGTCTGCAACAAGGCCCCTGCAGCAAGTCTTCATAACTGGGCAGGACCTCTACACATATTCATGTGTATGTGCATTAAGCCCCTTCACACAAAAATGTGACCTGTGTGTAGTGTGGCTAATGTGTATTTGTCTGTAGTTTGTGGACTGCAGTTCTGCTGCATGCACTGGTTTGTACTGTGCATATATAGTTTGTGGTCTGGTCTGTGAACAATAATGGACTGTCTTCACCTGTCCAGCTTGTTGGCTCTATACAGGTCTGTACTCCTCTCCTTAGAATGTGTGTTTGCATGTTCTTGTGCATGTATAAAATGGGGGGGGAAGGATGTCGAGGATGCCGGCATCCGCCAAAAGCCAGTTACTTATTCTTTGTCAACAAGAGGCCAGCAGAGACCTATTTTATATTACTGGAATTTGTTCTTTCTTTTTGATAGACTATAGCAGGTTGTTTTTTTTTTGTTCACACCTAAGGTTTGCTGCTCTTGAGAGCTGCTTGCTATACATTGTTAATCACAGCCAAGGGCATTTTACAAATAATGCTGCTCTTCAAAGACAACATGTCCATATTTCACATTTTTAAGAAACTGCTCAGCTATGTTTAGAAATTGATCATTTCCTTGTGCTTTGCCATTGTTTCCAAAGCATGCTGAACACTGCAAGGTCACAAGTTAAAAATGATTGACAAATGACTGCTAACAAATGTCTTCTAAGGCAGAAGTTAAATATATTCCAAGTCTCTCACCATAATTAGTAAAAATCGTCATGCTCTCATTATATTCTTAAAATAACTCTCTTTAGGAGAAGTGATCACACTGGAAAGAGTCTGGTTAAGATTTCAAATGATAAAGATTAAAGCTACATGATATATTTGCATTATGCTCTGCATTATGTATGATAATTTAGAACTTATCCTCATATAGTTTAGCTCATTGTGGCTTTTAGAACTCTCCATGTCTGTATTATTCATTCTTACAAAGGCCATTTTGGCTCAGCAATCGCTTGCTTTGTTCTTTAAGCACTGAGGACTGAACTCGCTAACCACTTTCCTGACTCCACTGTGATTGGTCTGTTGTGGTCCCAATGCTTTACAGTTTGGTCATGGCTGCTGCCATCACAAGGAAGCAGTGGCCACAAGCCAAACTGAGCATAAGACTTTGCAACCCATGTCGGCAGTGTCGTTTTTGGTGATTTCCCTGTAAAGCAGCTCAAAAACTTCATTTACCCCTGAGATTTTGCAAAAGAAGCTCAACAACTTTGGCCAGACCAAAACTCAATAACTTTTCCATCCGGATTTTCACTTTTTGAAATATGGCAACCCTACTGTAAGTGTACCGCTGTAAGCGTGTAGCATCTTCTCCCATTAATGCTCCTGCTATTGCACATTGAAGGTGTGTCATGTGTACATACCTATGTATTCTGCAGAGTGGTAGAAATTATTTGAACACCTAATTAGCTACATTCTGCGGGCCAAGCTACACATTGCAGCAGCACCTTTGGGGCAGTGAACAGCTTTTGGAAGAGGGAGTTCTTGGGTGAGAAACGAGCACAGGGAATCTGATCTAAATTAGTAATATGTTCCAGATCATGGCCCAGCTAGCTTTTCTTCAAAATAAACGTGTCTGGCTTAAGCATGCTTTTTAAAAAACATGAACAGTGTGACATGAAGTGTGGCCCTGAGGCATTTCTTTTCAGAACTGAGAATGGGCATTCAGGCCATTTCCTCTATGCTGAAGACCAAAGCAGATTCTGGAAAATGCACTTAAAAAGTAGTAGCATAGCTAATTGAAAGCTGCTACAGCGCAGTCACTTGGGGGGCTGCTCTGATACTGCTGCCTCTTCATCTCAGAGGAATTAAGCTCTCTTTGGGCACAGGAGAAATAAGTGCTGAGGGAACTTTCTTTCCAGCAGCAGCAAAAGGAGGAGGCAGCAGCAGCAGCAAACAGGTTCCCTGCACACAAAATGAGGAGAGGTTACTCCATATTGCAAGTGCTGACACCTCCTGCTGGGCAGAATTTACTTCTGAGTAATTGTACACAGATTTAAGATGCAGCTATGGCTGTCACCAGGGCCACTGCTGAGTGAGGGGTGTCCATGGGGTCTGAGCCCTGCTATGTATTTATTGCACTGAGTACTGAATTCCCTCCCCCTACTCCTCTACTTTTTTTGAACATTTTGCAAGAAGAAGGGCTGGACATGCTCCAAGTGCTGTGCCATTGAGACCTTGGATACCCACCATCTTAACTTGTTCAGATTCAAATATGTGTCATGGACCTGTGCCCCAAGACTTTTAAGTACACAGCAATGTCCCTGCGTGTTCCTAGAGGCATACATTGATCACATCTCATTTAAACTGAAGAGGCAGATACTGGGATCCTTTGTCTTTTATAAAGGTTGCCTTTGCATAGACAATTATTTGGGGGCAGGGAGCATGGTGCTCAATAACTCTTAGCATCCGTTCCAGCCATGTTGGTTTTCAAGTGCTGAAAAGTAAAGCAAATAAAGTTGGGAATCAATTGACTCCATTCTGTCCATTCTGGAGACTGTTTTGTACTTGGGGCGGGGGGGGGGGGACCAAACCCTACTGGCTAGCCACTCTGAGCCCACAAGATAAGAGTGGGATAGAAATCTAATATTTTTTTCTTTAAATAAAATTAATTCCAAATGCTAAGCAACTTGGCTGCAGGTATATAGTGATATGAAACTGAGATATATAGATATTATATGATTGTACAAGGCTCATTTGATGAAAGGTATTATTTAAAAACAAAATACTAACAAGGATTGAGAAACTAAAGGTAGGTGGGCTTTTTAGATTGCTCAATTCATCCCTGTGCCAAAATACTTGCCATAGACTCCATTGCCAATGCAGTTGGCAGCCGTTCCTGTACTAATGCCCAATTGTCCCAAACTGGGATAGTGCCAGCTTTCTTGGGGAACTACTTTGCTGCCCTTATAAATCTCACTGTGCAAAAGTTCTCTTGATATTAGGCCTGAATTTACCTCGCCTTTTGTCCCATTATCTCTGGTCATGCCCCCTCAGACTTCGCTAAACAACTCCACTCCACCCTTCCACTTAACTCTTAAAAGAGAAAGGGCAATGGAACCCACTTATGCTCTCAATGCCTTTGAAAACATAGACTGCGTGCTCCAAAGAAGAGCATTTGTATAGCAGCATGTCTGAGCTCACAGCTGCAAAGAAGGCTGCAGGAGGCGCATGGCAGTAAAGCCATCTGTAACCGAGCAAGGGCAGTCTGTTCAATTAGGAGACATGAGAGGGGGAATTATATGCTAGTGCAGCATTTCTGTCATGGATATTTTCTACGGACAGCTGGGTATAGGCAAGACATTCAAATCTGCTTTAGCAGACTAATAAGAAAAAAGCAAGTACTAAGGTCGAAAACAAGAGCGTCTTTTTTCCACTGTGACCAAATTATTCTATTTTTTCCCCCTGGCATAGTTACCAATAACTGTGCTAGAAATTGCACCTTGAGAAAAGCTTGTAACGGGAACTATCTATACTGTAACTGTGCTCCACAAATGCAAAATGTGGGCAATTCCATTAAAATGTTATGAATGACCCCAAACTCAATACATGAGTGAAGGCTGACTGTCAGGCGCATGAGATTCATCCATATATATCTAGCAAGTTCATCTTGTTACAAGGATGAGGAAACATTCTACCTCCACTGGTCCTTGAGTTATTTCTATAGTGGGCACTGGATCCATTCTGAGCTCATTCCAGAAACACCTGCAATAGAGAGGCAGTGCAGCCCAGGTTGTCCCTAACATCTCCACTCCTGTCTTCTGCATCTGGGGACCTTTGGCACATCAATGGAAATGTGATATTCTCCTCCCCTTTGCATGCCAGAGACCTTATTGTAGACAAAATGAGACTTGGCACAGCCTGGGAGGAGCTCCCCTTTGCCACTCTAGGCAACCTCTTTTAAAATGTTGGTTGCCTTGCTCAGATGTTACACCTGAACAAGGAATACCTGCACCCACTGTCCCTACACCTGCTGGCTCCACCCACTCTTGCTCATTCCATGCTGAGCAGAAAGGGCTGAATGGGGCTTCTAAACACATTCATCTGAACATGTTTCGAATCCTTCTTGCCATCAGGAACCCTGATAATCCAGAGTTCCTGATCATCGGGAAGCTTCTAAGAGCATTCAGTTGAACGTGGTTAGAAGCCCCCTTCAGACCTTGCGAGTCAAGGTAGGTTCAGGGGTGGGTTAGGCGGAAACTGGGAGTGGGGCTGGAATACACAGCCCAATACATTGGTATTATATGCCCTGAAGAGGGGCTAGAGTTGGAAGGGACCTTGGTAGTCATCTAGTCAACAACCCCGCTCAATGTAGGTTCTGCAATGCAACTACAGCATCCCTGACAGATGGTGGTCCAACCTCACCTCAAACACCTCCATCTCCCCAAGCAGTCTGCTCCACTTCCCCACTTGCCAAGGATGGTGTCAAGCAGGTGGCGATATCATAACCTCCCAATATTTTTAAAAGAAAATAGTGGCACTTATACATGTGGACCTGTGCAGGGGCACCTAGCAGCCTCAATATATATGAATAATGACAACCAGCCAAGTGCTTTGGGGCATATGCATAATAACATATTTCCTTCACCACCAATGGCCTATTCACCCACAGATGGGGTTAGGATCTGGCCAAAGAGCATGATTCGGGCACCCAGCCAGCCTATCCGCCTACCTTTTAGTTTAAATTTATTTAGATTAAGCAATATCCTTCAGGACTAGACATATGAGAATTACACATCTGCATGGCAATTTCAAAAGGAACATAATCCGCAACTGCCATCTAGAACTCAACAATTCTTTATCTCACTATTTCTTGAAACAATCCCATAAAATATTTTCAGTATTATTATCCACATATTGCAAAAGCACAGCTGAATCTGAAAGCGGGTAGCTTGCTACCCAGTACGCTTCAGTCATGAATTCAGGACTTTGGACTCCTGGTTCACAGCTTCATCTTTGACCCACTACATTTTAAATTACTAACATGCTAGATAACCACACACCAGCATGTTTTTATGGCCCTTCTGAACCGGAGGCTTTATGCTCCAGATCATTTATTTAAAATATGGCAATGAGATACAACCTCTTGTTCGGAATCACAACATTCCCCTTTATAATGCAAGGTGGCTTCTGTCTTTGAAGCCCTTTCAACTCAAGAGCCATGTGATGTGCTTTGGGGTGCAAAGTCCAATCAGTACATCCCACCTGTAGATCGGGAAAGCTCTGCATGCAGAAGAGCAGACATTACAGGGATTTTTCTGCAGTGGCACCTTAGTTATGGAACACCTCCCCTTGAAGATTTGTTCTAGCCCCTATCCTACACATTTTTGGTTGGGTTGTCAAGGCTATGCTATGATAGCTGACATGATAGTTGTGTGGCATTTTTTTCAACTGACGTGTGTTTCCTGCTGTTGTACTGCTTTTTCAGCTATATTTTATCAGTGCTTGCAGCTTGGTTTGAATGATGGCTTGGGGGCCTTTGGGCATAAGCATTTTATTTGTTTAAAATAAATAAAATGTGGACCATGCTCTGACCCCAATATAAGGCTGCTTCACTGTATACTTACGTCTTCCTGCTGTCATTACTAATTGTGCCCTCAGTTCAAGGGTGGGGAACCTGTGGTCCTCTAGATGAGGTTGGGACTCTCAACTCCCATCAGGAAGAGCCAGGATTCACACTCCTCTTGCTGAATGCTGACTTCTCTCTTGCTCCTTCTTTTATCCTTGCCCAGCGTGCAGATGTTCTACTTTCCTACCCCAATTTTAATACTATACAATCCACTTCCCTGACATACTAGGAATGCCTTTGTGCAAATCTCTGAAGGAGGGGCTTATAGCCACTTACCTGTGAGGCAGACTCACTTAAATCAATGGGACGTCCTTCTGAGCAAAAATGCACAGGTTTGCACAGGCATCTGAAGAAGTGTGCATGCACACGAAAGCTCATACCAATAACAAACTTAGTTGGTCTCTAAGGTGATACTGGAAGGATTTTTTATTATTATTATTTTTAGACTATGGCAGACCAACCTACCTGTAACTAGGTTTGCACTGTAAAGCTTCCTCCATGTGCAATGAACAATGGGACTTAATGGAACATAAATTAGGACAAAAGCAACTATGTCCACAAGTTGTAATACTTGTGAGACAGTTTAGCTTGCTTTCCGCTTCACACCCACCCAGTTGCTAATTTGCCACCTAAGTTATTGGACTTTATATACACTCCAACTAACTGAAGCCTAGGATGTGACATTAAGAGAAATTAACTATTGGTTCAAAATGTGACTGCAGTCCCCTCCAAAATTCAACATTAACTTCTCTAATACTGTTCGTCTGAAGGTCTCTCACCTTGACACTCCCCTTTCTAGATAAAGTTGTATCTTTTAGGTAATAATGGGCTTACTGAAGTTTGCAGTACTGCTATAACCCATAAAAGTCAATAGCCACAGCAGAGCATCCCAGTGACTGTATATTTATGGGGGTCCTGGTGACAAAATAAACTGTAAAGAGACAACCCTGAGTAGCTGGTGCATATCGTCAAGAACAAAGACAAGCAAACCCAGCTTTATGCTCACAGTATGGACCACACTATGTCAAAATTGTTTTTTAAAAAATGTGTTTTATTTATTCTTAATCACCAAGGTATTCATTCCTTGCTGAAGATTCACACACATGCAGTTTTAAGTCAAAATTACTTCCAGCAATTTGGTGAAGAGGGCATACAGCAGCAGCGTTTATTCACCATTGGGGGGAAATGTGTTTGCTTTCTGCTTTCCCTCCACAAAGATCTCTGAAGTAAGGGCAAGCATAGCTATGCTTTACCTTTTATGACATCATAAGCAGTATAATGCCAAACGCAGCCCTCTGTGCCATTTGCTGTTTTTGTTTAAATCCCACAAAATATGTATTATCCCTCACCAAGGTACCTTTTTAGAACATGTGGAGGCCAACATTTTAGAAATATTTTACGGCCTTTCCAGATAATATATACTTCACACAATAAATGCTCCGTTGTTATTCATTTGTTGAGCCAGATGTCTTTTCTCAAGGTAGCACTTCTCTTTTGTGTTTTTATTTCTCAAAACAGAAATACGCTGTGTTTTTGTCACCAGGAAAATTCAATTCTTTCTCCCAGAGAGCGCATTAATTCAAATAATGAGCACTATATATAGGAAGGATGTGGTTTCTGAAGTCCTACAGGTACTTACGGTGTAGTGCCTATGTCATTATTAATGATGAATGACAATATCTCCTGGGTCATTTACATTAAAATAAAATTCTTTAGAGGCTGACTCCTCTGATGTACCACTCAAACGCATGAGTGTTAATGCATCCCATATAACCCTCTTAATAAAAAAAATTAGCAAGCAGCAGCAGTTCAGCCCCACCTCGACTTCCATCCACAATAGTAATGTTTTGCTAGTCATGAATGTATCTCCCTCCTTTTGTTCTCTGAAGGTTGATGAATCACCCCCTGCAGCAACAATTATACCATCTGCAGCGACACCAGGGCCAGGCCACGATGTTTTGCTTCCTGAGGCAAAGGGTAACATGGCACCTCCTCCATTCTACGCATGCACAAAAGCCAGCCCGACTAGAAGCTGAATCTTATTTCAAAACAGGTTATGAGGCAGATCATCCGCCACACCTGAAAGCAGGTGGGGTAGCTCAAGAGTGCACAGCACAATGCACAAAGCACCAGGGATGGGAAAGAAATTCGATTCAGTTCGCCTCTACAAGCACACCTACCTAATTCACACTGTCCAAAACAATATGCAAGCCAAAACAGTATGCAACGGCTACCCTTCGAAATTCACACTTATCAGAATTCGCAATGCATTTCTGCAGCCAAGCAATGCGCACAAAGAAATGCATATGCTAGGGTAGGGTTGCCATATTACAAAAAGTAAAAACAGGAACACCCTGAAAGTTGTTGAGCTTTGTAATGTCTGGGAAAATCCGGACGTACGGCACCCCTATACTAGGGTAAACTCCATCACCAGCTACCTGCAGGGCCGGATCAAGACCTTTAGAGGCCCTACGCACTTAAAATATTTTGGTGCCTCCATATAGATCTAATTCAAAATGTAAACAACAATAAACCATAAAATAAAATTCGGGTTACATGGTGTGAAAATTGCATTATAATAATAGATACAAAATGGACTTTTTATTTATTGCACAGTGCAATAAATAAATTAAATAAGTCTGTTTTGTATCTATTATTATAATGCAATTTTCACACTATGTAACAAGTTTAAAAGAATGTTTGAAAGCACGGCTGTCCCTACTGTTAGGCAGAGTGAAACAGTTGCCTCAGGCAGCTGTTTTTTACGTATCATGAAAGAGCAGCAAACTGTTAGTTATTTAATGTATTATTAATGTACATTCAATACCAGAAAAGGGAGAGCCAGTTTTGGGGTTGTGGGATTACCTACCTCAGGTGCCAAAATAACTTGGCCTGCCTTGAATATTGAAACCTCATTGCCTTGGAGTGAGTGGGTAGCGTTTGCTGGTCTGCCTCAGGCAGGAAAAAAATCTTTGACCAGCCCACTTTGAAAGAATATTTTTTACTTTAATAAACACTCCCTAGGCAAACCTTAGGTCGTGGCAGTCTGCTGTACCACAAAACCAATGCCCACGAGCCATATTTCTTATTAAGATATCCCCATTATCTTCATTTACCAACTTAAGACAAAACCTACGTTACCAAAAGCTGTATCAACTGCATTACAACTGATCAGAAAGTCTGAACCCCTCATCTAGGGTTTCCACATTTCAAGCTTTTTTTCGCAAAGAAGTTGGACATTTCGGAGCTATTTCTGAGGGAAATTGGCAAAACCAACACTGCCGACATACACCCAGATTTTCCCGGAAATTTCACCAGTTTTTGCCCGACATTGACTGCAGCTGCTGTATTCCGGATATGTCTGGGAAATTCCAGGCCTATGGCAATTCTACATCGAAAAGATTCCTAGCCCAACCTGGTGATGCCTGTTGAAATCTTCAACATTCTTCCCACTCTACCTCAAGCTGTTGCTCACAAGTAGGCCCATAAAATCACTAATCCTAGGCCTGCTCTCTCAACAGGAAGGTTCCTGTGTGGCCAGAACATGCATTAGTTATATTTATATATTTATGCCAGCTACTGGTCATGCCTTTAAATACCCACCTGTTGTTTCCCTTAGATATAAGGGGAGAGAAACCTATATTGTTTTATTCAACTACTGCTCCAACTACTGTCTAGGCTCAGCTCACTTTTTGATATTGCAGGGAGTCATTAGACAGCAAACGAAACAAATAGAAGCAGCCCCATCTGTGGGAAGGTTGTGGGAAGGCCCTACATTGTTGGCAGCTAGATTTCCAAGGAACAAACATACACACAGAGGCCCCTTTCGTTTGCTATCAAGAACACAAAACGCGAGGGCCACTAAATGCGGAAATGAAGCGGCAACTCCCACATAAATCTGTCTGAGCCACATTCTGGAATGGCTTCACACAAATGGAGCTATTCTAAAGCAACAGCTACAATTGTAGATTTCAACAAAGGGAAGGGGGCTTATGCAGCATAGACCAGCAGAACAGGGTGGAATGGTGGGAAATAATCGCCCAAGTTGAAAAAATTGCCCTAAGTCGTGAAAAGCACTAAACTTTCACAGAGGCCAAACAGTGTCAGATTCCATGAACATTCAATTAGCATAGAGGGCTGGATCCAGACTTGGTTATACTTAGAGTAGACCTATTGATTTCAACCTAAAAGCTATGCTTAAGCATGGAAAAGCCTGGATCCAACTCAGAATTTTTATAAATGCAGGAAGTAGGACTGGCCCTTCTGTTACCCATAGTGAGAAAGAGCTAGGTGTTTTAGAGGCGACCTCATAAAGGCATTGTAACAAAAATAAAAATATTAGGTCTGTGGTACTTTCCCTCGAACTAATTTAGTAGCAGGAAAATACACAGACTTGTTCCTCCATTAACTTTTCCTTCACAGCGTTTAAAATACTAGATTGGACTTTGGCTGCATGTAGCAAGACCATATTAAAACAATGCCTCTGGTAGGCAGACTTTATAACAAATGGAAAATGAACTAAGACTCAACTGTAAAGATGTGATCTGGCATGCAGTTGAGGAAGTTACACAATACGAACATGTTTATACAATAAAAATATCAGTCAGAGGCATAGGGACTTTTCAGATTAACTGGTTTACTCTCAAAAAGGCTATTGTGCCTATGCACGCAATATTTTAATGTGAACATTTTTCAGTACTAATAAGAGTCATACGCTCACGTTTGGGTCTTTATTAGATTTTCCCCCTCCTTCTGCAAGTTGATGTGTGTGCTGTGTTACTTCATTAAAAGATTGATTTAGTGATGTTTATTTTTAGGCCTCATTAGTACGATTGAGCACATAGATAGACTATCTAACAAAAACAAAAAGCAGCTCATGCAATTCTACAATTCCATGGCTACACAAGTACATTTCACAAAATGAAGATCTGCTTCCAGGCATGATCACATTTCAAAAGATTATGCCAATAATATTTTGTGGTTGATCTTTTATAACTTACGTTGTAATTTAGCATCAAATTAACCCATTGCACAATGAACCAGCTCCTTTCAGACTCAGCCAATTGCACATTGGTTTGGGGAAACTACATCACAGCAGCGCTATCCCCACACATTCTTTCCCCTGTTCTGTGGCAAACACCTGAGGAGGGTTAATGCCATAGCCAAAAGCTTAAGGTTGCACTGTAGGGTGTTTATACCTCTAATTTCCTGTGATATTATTCAGATAATAGAAAATGCCAAATCTCAAAAGCTTTCATTAATGTTGGAAGTCTGTTTGGTTGTACTTCAAGGTGAACGTAAAGTCAACACTAAAAATAATAATCATAATTTCTCATCCCAAACTCAGTATGCCCAAGCCCTCCTCTCTTTTGTTTATTCTCCTTATCTATTTACAATGTCACCCACCATCTACACTGTTGTGGGCACAAAGCCTCAACTTTATCTTTGACTTCTCTCTGCCCTTTGCTCTTCATATGTCACTCGCCACTGAGTCATGTTGCTTCTCCTTTTACAACACTGCAAAATTACAGCCATTCCTCTCTGCCCCTTTAGCAAAAAATAAAACATAAAAAAATCAATTCATTGAACCCGGAAAGAGCGCTGTACTGCATGGTCTCCCATCCCCACCTTTGTGAAGTGGTTCAATACTTCTGCAATTGTTAAACCACAGTTTCTTGTATTGTCCAAACCAGTTAAGTGGTTTGAATACTCCCTACAAACAAGGCTATCAAGCCAAGATCAAAATGGGTTTATATTTGAGCTTGTAGGGACTGCTCAAACCAGTTTAGATTTGGACAACACAAAAAACTACTGTTTAATAAACCAGGAAGGAAAGAAGGGTGTACCTGGGCACATAGCTTATTTCGATGACATTGCTTTCTATTTTCCCCAGAACCAAAGTACACAGTCCTACAGCTTATTAAATGAAAAATAACAGCAGCGTAACTACTCCATTATAGCTTGGCTATCTCTCCTGACAATTACAGAACAGTGTTGTACTATGTGGAAGACTTGAAAGAGTACTTGCAATTGACTTGGAGCCAGGAAGTACTCAAGATGTCTTCTAATTACTTATGACTATAGATGTAGTTAAGACCGGTAAGTATTCATAGTTTATATGCAGTTCATAAGCAGGGCATTCAAAAATATGTAGAGAAAAGCTTTCATTTGAAATACCTTTCAAGGCATTGACTGTGAAAATGTTTCAACTACTCTAATACAAAGCGGCAATATCATGTGTGTATGAAGTGTTACCACTCTAACCAGGTTTGCGTACACAGCTGGCCCTACCATTAGGTAAACTGAGATAGAAGCCTCAGGCAGCAGATGCTGGTGAGCAGCTCTCTTCCAGGCCTTCATCCCCAGCCATTCCCTATTTCTGGAAATTAGAGCTATGTGTGCCACCCACCTGTCATATACACCATATAAACTAGCCTGGTGCCTCAAGTGCACTGGAGGACGTTCTCCCACACAACCATCAGTCCAATTAGATCCTTTCATGGGTGATGGGGGGGTGTTCTTTGCCTTTGGTATCACGCAGCAGAATGTCTTGGGCTTCAACGTTCCCTGCTATACTCCCCCCTCACACACACACACAAAACCAAAAACACCACACACTGTCATTACTTGAAAACCTTCCAACATCCTGGAACACCTATTTCTGCTTCTCTAAAAGCACATGCTCTCCAAGTTAAGAGTGTTAATCAAGGTTTTGCTTTCAGTTATAGGTAACTTTCTCTTGTATCTTGGTTTTTGTGTTCTTCTCTGAGTGCTGAAATGCCTCCCCCCCCCATGGAAAAAAAGTAGAAAGCAGAGGACTTCAAGAGAAGTGAATCAGCAATGTCCACAAAGAAAGGACAGAAAGTAAAGAGAGAATGGTAATGAGAAAACAAGAAGAAAAGCCATATCAAAGTAGTTCACACAACTCTATTCTGGTGGGCACTCAGCCAGTTTTACTGTGTTGAGCAGGCTGCAATGAATAGTGGAAAATCCAAAGCAAATAAAATGTAGAGAAGGCAGAACTGGTGCACGAATCTGGTTCTCAATAAACTTAAAACGTAGATTTTAAGGCCTGCGATATTCTTCTGAAGGCCCTTTTCCAACCAGAGCATGAATATGCTACAACTATAATTAGAAAAATACACATTTGTGCATAAGAGATCCTTAATAAAAAGACTATTCCAGTATACAGAACAAAGTACATTTGCACCTGGCTAGTTTTATTATCTCACCATAAATTTAGTCATTGCTAATGCAAGGTAACAGGTATTCCATTTTTTCAACAATTTCGGTTTTTATCATTAACGTTTAACTCTCATATCTAATGCTCCCCCCCAACTAAATTTCATTGCTCAGACATAACCTCATCAGGCTGCAGCAATTCCCCAAAAATTCTAGCAAGAAGCCAACAGACATAAACAGTAAAATGACATCATGAAACAATGAAGAATGAGATCTAAAAACCAAATGAATCACGCGTACACCACCAATAAGGCACTATCCTGCTTTGTGAACTTGTTGCAAGATCTTGAGTAATTTTGAAATTGGATCAAATATCCCTTCCCAAGGATATTTGTGGGTGGATCTTGTGCTAGCAAACCATATAATGGCTTTGCATGATATGGAACTAATGTTACAACAACATGATACAGGTGCAAGGAGACAGGTGGCTGTTTCTCTGCATCAAAAAGAAGGGCTCAAACAACATGTGTGATTGTTTTATTGTAGATCAAACAACTAACATCAAACTCAGTCTTCTGCCACTCCAACTGTACTCACAATGGATCAAAATTCCATTCTCTGTAAAGATACCATTGATGTGTGAAGTGTGCCATGCTATCACAATATACGCTTGGCAGTTTCTGGAATCAACCGCCTGAAGAAATGGCTAGCATCTGCAAACATGTCAACGGAGTAGCATTATTTTCTTCCCAGCTTTATAAAGACCCGCCTCAACGGTCTTTCAGGTGAAAAAGCTACAAAGGTAAAACAGTGCTGTTGCAGGTTCGTTTTGCTGATCCTTCCACAATACACCTCCCCAATTCATCTACTGGAAGCCCCAGTAGTTTGAAAATAAAAGTTTA
The DNA here is from genome assembly GCF_965113315.1 of Podarcis vaucheri. Classification (NCBI taxonomy): domain Eukaryota; kingdom Metazoa; phylum Chordata; class Lepidosauria; order Squamata; family Lacertidae; genus Podarcis; species Podarcis vaucheri. The sequence goes on from NC_138759.1 coordinate 109,424,136, forward strand.
AAGAAAATAAAAGACTGCGTATCATCAAAGCTCCACCAGCACTTCATCAGACACATTCAAGCTATGAACCTCGCCACATTGCAGCCTTCAACAGTTGGAATGGATGGAATTAATGATGTCAAGAAGATCTAAAATGCAGATGCTACATCATAAGCAGATATTTTGATTGGGATTCATACCTAGCAAAAAATTATCTTTCAGCAAGCTTTGACTGAAAATCTTGTACAGCTATTCCAGCCCTCACCCCCACTTTTCTTCACATCAGTGAATTCACATTCAACTGACTCAAACATTCTACAGTAGAAATGTTCTCTTTCAGCGCAAGGATACCTGATGAGCACATTCTGCAGAAGCAGAGTAACAGAAAGCTCAGTCTCTCTGCCAAGTTTTCCACAGATTTGCATCTACCACCTCAGTGCAGCCTAAGATAGTTGCCAATGCTAGCCACACAAAAATGGAAATAGTATAAATTAACAAGTACCATTGCAATAACAGTACAAAGTAATATTGCCAATATGAAGTATAGATTTACCTAAAGTTCAGTTTTAATATTACATTACTATATGACTGATTGATAGATAAGAGGGCTTATTTTTATTTGTCCTGCTGATATTTAATCAAGAAGGAGAGGGAATGCCCTCAATGATCTTTTGGATGATTAATTTCCTACAATTGTATGTGTTGCCCCCCCCCCCCAATTTTCTGCAGTGCTAGAGCATGTGCACAACACACACACACACAGAGAGAGAGAGATAGAGAGAGAGATAGAGAGAGAGAGAGAGAGACTTCCTTCATGCTCCACACATGCTGTTAGATCACTCTTTTTAAAATGAAGTGTTTTAAGAAACCTCTCTTCCCTCTGTGTGTGGAGAAAGAGAACAGGGATTTCTCTGTTGTTAATTGCTTGGGTAAAAACTAATTCAGACACAAATACTGTGAAATTTTATGGGCATTGTGAGTTTAATTGCAAGGCAAAGAGTTCACTGTACTACTAGTTGAGACTTGCAAACATTCATCTTCTCCTTTGGAGAGAAATAATTAGTCTGCTCTTCTGCATTAAAGGTAAAAAGAATAATGTTATGCAACCCAGGAGCAGCACATCACAAAATTCTTTGATATTTATTGACCAGGAGATTTTCTGAACTTAGAGATTCTGCATGAAGCAGGGGTAGCCAATGAAGTGGCCTACCAGATCTTGTGAGCCATAACTGTCAGCCTCAGCCAGCAATGCCAATGGTCAGGGATGATGAGAGTTGTTGGCTACCCTGGGCATACGCCACCAGACTAAAATCTGAACAGCCACAACATGGGAAGTTTCTGTGTACTTTGCAGGGGGTCAGATTTTCACAGAAAAACAGAGCAGAATAAAGCTCTGCAAAAGACTAAAATGTCTCCAAGAAAAAGAGAACACAAAGGACAGAATAAAAGAAGGAAAATGACAAGTCTAAAAATCATTTATAATTCTTGGCTCCCCCAGTGTGGTTTTCGAAAAAGTAATTCAAACCCATCTTTATTTTATTTTGTACCACTCATAACTAAGAAGAGGCCAGGGGCTGACTTATGACATAACTCATTTTGTGGGCTTGGACAAGGTGAGATATAGAGATAGCAAAATGATTGCCTTAGCAATATCCCTTCCCTGCCTCCGTTTTGCTGACTGTTCTTTACAGAGTATGAGAAAGACGTCTGCCCTTGGTGGGAGAACTGGAGTGACAACAGTTCTGTAACTCTTAGCTCCAACTCAGTGTTCACTGAAGGGAATGAAAATCCATTCCACTGCCTGATGCAGGATAAGACCTACGATGCCCTGCTACTTCCTCCTGCCAACCTAGCAGTTCAAAAGCACGCCAGCGCAAGTAGATAAACAGGTACCGCTACAGTTGGAAAGTAAACAGCATTTCTGTGCGCTCTGGCACTCGTCACGGTCCTCCGTGCGCCAGTAGCGGTTTAGTCATGCTGTCCAAATGACCCGGAAAACTGTCTGTGGACAAACGCCGGCTCCCTCGGCCTGAAAGTGAGATGAGCACCACAACCCCATAGTCGCCTTTGACTGGACTTAACCGTCCAGGGATCCTTTACATTTACCTTTTTTTACTTCCCCTGAACCTCCTTTCTGGCACCAATGCTAAATAAGCTCTGTGTTTTCATGCAGTGTGCAGCAAGCAAGCTTTTGGCTTTTTAACTAAAAAAAATGTTTTTAATTATTTTATGATGGCTTCTTTATAGAACAGCAACAATGAAAGTTAATCCAGAAGCTCATATCACTTTTAAAATATAAGTACATCCTCACAGCAAAACACATCCAAGGTTCGGTTATTTCAGTGGAGCTTACTTCCAAGCAAATGTGCATTGGAATGCAGCCCCTGTACCAAACCATAGTCTTATATGGAGCAGCAGCTGAAATATCTGGCATCTAATACGGGCTCAACTGGATTTCCAGTAGTTTTCTGTCAGAGTAATCAGTTACTGACAAGTTCCCTCTCTAGACTTAATAATCGGAAGCTAAAAGATTACTTCATTAGAAAGGTGTCAAGAATATATATATAACATTAGCTCCTTTCACCTTCTTAAATGCATGGCACTTGCATATTAAAGGCATGGGAACACTATAAGGATTCTGAATACCATATTTCTTTTTAAACCACTATTGATTCCACCCTATCTTAAAAGGCATTTACTTGTAGGTGAGATTCTCATTGGTCTATGTTACAGCAATGTTTTCTTTTCTTTTTTAAAAATGCTGCTCTTTTCAAAATGAGCAGAATCATGTTCAGGCGTAATGCTAAACCAGGTGTGCGGAACCTTTGACCCTCCAGAGGTTGCCAAACTACAACACCTATCATTGGCTATCCTAGGTGGAGCTGATGAGAGTCGCAGTTCAGCAACATCCGGAGGGGTACAGATTCCCCACACTTGCACCAAACCATTGCTTGGTGCTGCAATAACAAGCTGGTGCAAGGCTGAAATCATGCATTTTCTCCCCTCTTCTTCTCTTGCACAGCTAAAGGAAATGGTGACCTTGGCAGCAATTACTTTCCGTTTCCCCGAGTTTTGATGTGTCATTTTGTCTGAACTAAGAATCGTAGTTTATCATTAACTATGGTCAGATTCAAAACAAACCGATTTCCAACCCGCAGCTGAGGCTACAAGTACATCCCATTGATAGTAACAGAAGGAAAAAATGTTGTGCAAGAACAAGGGATGGCGTGAAATGCCACCGTCAACAGAGGAAGAGCCATGAACGGATTACAGCATGAGTGTTTTTCTCCCATGTGTCACCCATGGCTCTATCCCCGTTAGGCCATTCTGCCAAAATGTATCTGGGTGTCCATTACTAGCCCATAACGAGGGAGCTGTGAGCTAGCTAAACAATAAGGAGCTCAATAGGAAGATGTTAATCTCCTCAGCACTCTCACTAGGTTAAGAGGATTGTGTTCCCCACTGCCAATTCCTCCTCTTCTCCTTGGTCATTGCCCAAACCTGAGTCTTCCTCCTCTCCCTGAGTAGGCCCTTGCATCTGAGAAGACCCCTGGTAGCAGAGGCTTCTGGAAACACAATGGGCAGTCCTATGCCAACCCCAGGCTGCCAACAGGTCCTCTGCAGCCTTTGCTCTTCCCCGCCATCTAACAAGCCTGGGGAAAGAACAAGCCCTACCCTGGGTTGGTTCTCTATCTCACAGCCTGGTAAGAAGGGGGAGAGTGAGTGAATCAGGCTGTATGGGAGGGAGAGAAAGTATGGTGAACGGCAAAAAGGTTCCCTCAAATCTGGCACCTCCATGATGAGGGCTGGTGTCAAGTTAGCATAGTCATGAATTTGCTGAGACCTACACTCCAGCAGGGGGCTCCTCGGACTCTGCTCCTCCACCTCCTCACTGCTGCTTCCTGTTCACCTATGAGCAGTGACCAAACAAGGAGAAAGAGCACCAGTCTTAGCTTCTCTCATTCTTGCCAGTGACATGGATCTGGCTCAAAGGGCCAGATACGCAAATGGGCAGTGGTGAAAGAGGGGGCTTGCTTTGGGCAAGATGCCCTCAGTGGGCTCCCTTCCCTGTTTTGGAAAGAAATGACTTGTTAATAAACATTGTACACAGTTAATGGAAATTTAAGTTAGCTCCAGAGTTTTATGGTTGACCATATTTCTTTCCATGTATACTACAGTTCCATGTAGAACTACAGTTCTGTAACCAATTACATAAGGAAATAGATGTTTCCATTGTCAATAGGCAAGTGAATCAATCAGTTAACACATACTGTGTTTTCTTCTGTTCCCAAGTGACCAGCAACAGAGAAATAACATCTACACAGAGCAAATCAGTGACTACCACAAGTGGGTTTGTGTTTTTTTTGTAACCACATATAGAACCACATAACACACATTATGCTCTGAGGTATTTCAGGGAGAAGTTGGCTACAGTGAGAAGCCTACAAGCCAAAACAAAAGTATAAAACAAACATATCACATGGTATTCCCACCCACCTTTATAATATGTCAGTGGTACAGACTAGTGACTATTGATATTCTCCTACCTTCCTTTACAGTATTATCTATACAAGGCCAGAGAATCCATATGGCAATCCAATTACAGTCCATATTACATCACAAGAAAAATGAAGTCTCTCTTGGTGCACTATGACATTCATAGTTGCTTATTTTCCTAAAAATCTTGTCTTTTGTCCTGTTTCATTAGGGTATGTGATCAAACGCCACCCAATGGAGTTGGGTGTTGTTGTTGTTGTGTTTATTACCCACTCTTTGCCAAAAGATTCCAGGGTAGGTCACAGCAACATAAATGAACCATTTGGGTCAGCTCTTGTCAACTTTGAGAAGTCAATAAACGTAAGGTAATGGTTGGCCAAAAAATAATAACTAAGTTGCTATACGGCAGACATGTTTTTAGCACCTCAGTTGCCTGTGAAAATGTTATTATGAACAGGCAAAGCTTCTGTTCAATCAGATCATTACTCCATCTTGTCCAGCTTTCTCCAACCTGATGTTTGCACTACAACTACCATCAGGTCTGAACATTGGCCATGCTGCTTCGGACTGATGGCAAAGCATTTAGGGAAGACCAGGTTGCACTCATCTTACTGCAATGCTCTGTTAGCAGCTCTTTAAGGTCTTGGACAGAGGTTTTCCCCTTTTAATTGGAGATGCTTTTGCATGCAAAGCAAACCACTGGGAAATGTCTCCCTCAGAGATCCAGTATAATATTGAACTGACATGGGCAGATTACTTTAGAGTTCACATCCAAGTGATGAATTGTCTGTTTTCAGAAGCAACAGAGCTGCCAACTGGACCTTTTGGCTACAATTCCGCACATGCTTATGCATTTGTAGTTCCCACTAAAATTAACAGGGCATGTATATAAATCTGCAGCCACAGTTTGTGTTAGGCAGTGAACCAAGTCCACCTTCTCTTTTTACAGAATTAGCCAGTATGAAATCTTCAGAGAGAGATACAGTTTGCACATGTTGCAGAATGGTCTTCAATAACTGTATCTCTATCAGCTGTAGTCTTACACCAAAGTAAGTCTCATTGAACTCCCAGGGATGTGCACATAGGATTGCACCTTAAATGAATCTGTAAGGACTACATATTGGAGGAAGGAGAATGGAGTTCAGTGTTTGCAACTGTGCCCCATCACCACCATAATTAATACATGGATAGCTAATCATAATAAGACCCCACAATAATTTCTACTTTCCTAAACGCTGCTTGCTCCTACCATTCCTGCTCAATGACAAGCCCCAACAAAATCATATTCCTATCCCTCACTTCTACAAGAGCCAGTGTGGTGTAGTGGTTAAGAGCGGTAGTCTCCTAATCTGGGGAACCGGGTTCGCGTCTCCGCTCCTCCACATGCAGCTGCTGGGTGACCTTGGGCCAGTCACACTTCTTTGAAGTCTCTCAGCCCCACTCACCTCACAGAGTGTTTGTTGTGGGGGAGGAAGGGAAAGGAGAATGTTAGCCGCTTTGAGACTCCTTAAAGGGAGTGAAAGGCGGGATATCAAATCCAAACTCTTCTTCTTCTTCTACAAATACTGCTGGACTCCCAATTGGGCCAATCACAGTTCACTTCTCGTGGCTATACGTAGTCTTATTTCACAACACAACCTAGACACAAGACCTGCAGACATATCACAACCTTTGCTTGAAACCCAGCACCTGATAACAACTTCTGTTTCATAATGACTTGAACCTTTTAGAAGAGACATAATCAAATTAAAGAAACTTGTGAACCTAAATATACATACCAGGTAGGCCCACAGACCTGACCATAACCTATTTTTCAATCAACATATTTAAGACTAGGCAGTAAAATACAGTTGAAAATAAAGATTTAAACACTGTGAAAGGGGCAACATTCATTTTATTTATGCCAACAGTTACATATCCTGAGCAACCCTAAACGTTATGCTGAAATTTTCTATACATTTCTCTATTAATATTAAACAGCTTTCTGTTCTCAGCTTTGTGGAATATCTGGTAAAAGTACAAACCACAGACACATAATATATAGGTTACAACTGCTAATTAACATATTGCTAAAAATATGAATATCAGCATCCTTATTTGGGTCGCAAATTACAGTGTACATTACATTTCAGCATGGTCCTTAGACAAAGCTGACAACTTGCTTCACAAAGAAACAATGTTTAGGATGTGTAGAATAGAAAGGGTTTATTAGCCAATATGCTTGTTTTAAAAATATACATTAGATTCTATACATTTCTGTTTCAAAATCAAAACAGCCATTATTGTTTCAAAATGAACGACGGAAGCACAGGAAATTGGAATATAATGAAGGAAAACATGAGCCACTGTTTTTTCTCCAGACTGCCTTTCATTGCTAGAGGTTTCTATAAAGAGAAGCTGACTATGAGGTCTCCAAAATTAATGAATAGGAACTGAAGTGTTAGCTGCTAGCAGCAAGATCCTCTAGGTAATAAATTTTAGCATGACAAAATCTAGTTGTTTAAAAGTGGCTGTCAGGTTTTTGAAGCTTCTGTTGGTATCACATGACTCCAAGTATAATAGAAGGTTTCAAATGAATTAAAAGCACTAATAAACATGACAATTAAAGAGAGGATAGGATTTTATACGGTGGAGAGTTGGTGTGCTCTATAGTCACTCTATGGTAAAAGGGAAGGTAGCCATTTTCTCAGTGAAACTCCAGTTCTCTTCTCAGGGTGTGGTTGTTACCACAGGTATCACAGGATTTTTGTTTCACTAAGGCCATGAAGGCACTCAGCACTGAAAGAAAAGTATGTGGAATATGCAGAAAATGTATAGATAATGCCACTTGGATTTGTTTCACTTTTTTACTTACTGCCCTGTGTTTTTCAATAGTGTCTGCTGTGTGGCCATGGGCATGCAATGGTCCTTTCTATAGCAAGTATGCTGCAACAGAAACAATTATATTAAAGACTGGTAAGCCTCTCTGGGGTTGAGGGGACACAGGAAAAGAGGCATTAATGTAGTACCATAACAGCATACGAATCTCCTTGTCGGATCAGACTAAAAGTCAATCTAGAGCAGCAATCTTCCCATACATGGAAAGAAGATGATATGTAAAGTAAAAGGTAAAGGTAAAGGACCCCTGGATGGTTAAGTCCAGACAAAGGCAGTTATGGGATTGTGGCGCTCATCTTACTTTCAGACCAAGGGAGCCAGCATTTGTCCACAGACAGCTTTCCATGTCATGTGGCCAGCAGGACTAAACTGCTTCTGGGGCAACGGAACACCAAGACGGAAACCAGAGCACATGGAAACGCCATTTACTTTCCCACTGCAATGGTACCTATTTATCTACTTGCACTGGCATGCTTTCGAACTGCTAGGTTGGCAACAGCTGGGACAGAGCAACAGGAGCTCACCCTGTCATAGGGATTTGAACTGCTGAACTTCTGATCGGCAAGCCCAAGGGGCTCAGTGGTTTAGACCACAGTGCCATCCTCATCACCCTAACCATGATATGTATACAGGTGTTTATACAGGCACGATCAGTTGAAAATTAATATTAATCCCACATAGAAATCAGAGAAGGAAGAAATAATCTCGAGCAATATACTTAAGTTCTTAAGAAATATTTATTCCAATCCATCTAGAATGGAAGAGATAATCCTGATACAGGATACTGTTGTTTTTCAGGGACAGTTCAGATTTGCCTCCAAGCTCAGTGGTGCCACTTTGGCTATGACTCTGGGGCAAATGTCCAGGGCCCCAACTCAGGAGAATGTACAGGAAGAACCCATTTTCACATTTTGAAGCAAGCGAAGGAATATTCATTTATCATCTACAGTGGGGACCCATCAGAAGACCATCAAGTCCAAGCTAAAGATATATGTAGAGTGACCCCAGAAAAAAGCTATTAAGTCCAGAATCTGACATTACCTAACTCCACCACTGCCCAAGCTTGTCCCTCCAAGTCATGCCCAGCCACAGGTTCATGCTTTCAATGGGAACAAGAGCAGATAGCTACAGTTGTTCACCAGTGTAAGAGCAGACCCAGGCTGCTGTAGCAGCAACTGATCTGCAATTTATAATTGAAATAGTGGGTGGCACAGTTCACATCACGTCCTGTGATCTTTTACCTGATTTTTCTATTTATATTTTCCTTTTTCCTTTCTTTCTGCATGAGAAATCCTTGTTCTCATTTTAAAAAAATTTGCATGAGCCTTCCTACAAATCTGGGGTGAATTTTTCCGCTGTGCCTCTTCCTGGGCACAGCCCCACCTCTCCTGGTTCCTGAATGGAACCATTTTCTTTTGAAAACAAAAAAAATACAAACTTGAAGTTTTACAAAAGCAAACTTAGTTGGGGATACCATGCTTTTTGATATATTACATTTAATTGATTGGAGTGTATGTGTGTGCCTCTATCAGGAAGAAAACACACCAATAATTTATAATTATTACTGTAGCAGCCAGGTTTGGGGCTAATGTTGAACAGATTATAAATAACATTTTTCTCAAAATCAGAGCTAGGAATTAAGGATGGGAAGTTAACTCCTCCAGCCAGCGGAGGTTGGGAATTTGGCACACATTTTGCTCTCAGCTGCCAGGATGGACCATGTTTATTTTTGCTTCCCCAAGAGCCAATTCTTGGAGTGGTGGTGATGTAAGACTTGGCCATGTTCTACAGAACTATACTGGCTGTCTAGCAAAGTGGGCAAGAGATGAAGGAGAGAGCAAAATAAATAAAGTATAAGGGGGAAAGGCTGAAACGTAAGAGGTAAATGACAACCATGCAATTTTATTTCATGCCGCTTACAGGTTTTAAATGTATGGCCCAAGAAGTATGTGAAAGCTCCTAGCATATGTCATTGATTATAACGGCGAGTAAGAGCTCATGTTACATACCACTGAGTCTGTTGCTGTCATTACTGAATGGTTACTCTGGATTTGTTTTGTTACAGTGCTCACCTTGTAATTCTATTTATTTTTTTTCTAATCTGTGCTTGTTCAGCCCAAATGCAAGCACGGACTAGACCCATGTGCTTGCAATGACAAAAGCAAGGTGGTAAAGTAATCACTAGGGTGGTGGTTGTTTGCTTCTTCTTTCAGTGCAAAGCAGTTGGCTGCATCTTCCTAAAACGGTTCATATCTCAGGAACATCAGAGGTAAAAGAAGGGGCTGTATTTTAATTAATAAGGAACAATTATGTGCACTGTCTCCTCCAGGGGTACCTCTAGTCTTTTGAATGGTGCTCATACAAGATAACTTCCTAGTAGACGGGTTCCAAACTACGTATCACACTCCGAATAATGTAGGTGAACCACCTTGCTGGTTTTGGTAGGATTTGTAGAAGTTATTAATGCCTACTGTAGGGAATATAGTATTACTAGTATCAGACTGAAATGGGAAATAGCAGTTCATCATCTGGCAAAAGGAAATGGGATGAGGAGCTCAGGAAGAAATTATCCTGGAAAAACTAGGGGTACGTAGATTTTACACACACACTCCTCCCCTGCAATGTCAATATATCAAAATGCTAATAGTCTGCTGGCCATCCCACACGTTTCCCAAGGTCCCTACACCATGCGAAATGGATCAGCATAGGTTGAGTTAAGCAATGCATGAACCACTGTGGCATAAATTTCTAGTCAAGTTTTAAAGAATAAATGGAGGGCATGGGCAAGCTTCATGTAGACATATGCAATGTGATTGAATATATCAAGTGATTCATCATGGTACTGCAAGGAGGGTATCAGCCCTGCATAAGTTGCAGCCCACCAGTCAGAACCCAGTCACATGCTATGGCCCACTCAGTGTTTGGCACCTTCCCCTTTGCCTCAGCAAAGTGCCCCATGAGGCAAAGCAAGATTTTTATCAAACCCTGGTGGGCTGCCATACATAACTGGTAAACAGTGGTTGGCTTGGTGCAGGTCTCCTTCCCAACTTGCTATTCTTTTGTAAAGATGGGGGGCTCTAGGGGAGAAAAGTGGGATTTGCTGGGAGCTTCTGATTACTCTTACTATATCCTAAAGAACTGAGTGATAAAATCTGTGCTCATTGCCAATCTGCACTGGTCTGCTTCCAAGTTGTAGTCTACACATTCAGAAGACAAAGAATCAGCCTGCACAACCAGTAAGAAATGCGGCAATATTGCTTGTGAACTGACTCAAATCACACTGAATACATGGGTGGAAGGGGGCATATCAGAATATTTCTCCACAAAAATAACCCACAAAATGTCAGTGCAACTAATTAGCATGTTAGGATTAAAATTAGATAAGAATCCTCCTCTACAACATCTGATTTTCTATGTACTGTACAGGAAGTGTCCTATATCAAGGAACATTTATTCCTATGGCCTGCTCCCCATAAAGTGGTACAGTCCAGGAACATTATTACCATGTGTTCTGTTGTTTCTGTAAACCCCCTCCCCCAATGTGTTGTCCTTTCCCAACCACCCCATTGTATTTGACAAGTTGATGAACTAAAGTTATGGCTTTAAAAAAAACCAAAATCTGCTGATGAACATTATTTCTTTGTACATTAGTTTAAAATGTTATGGAATAACTCCAGCAGCAAATTAACATTCCTCTTCAGATTTACCAATCCAAAACACTATAAAGATTTTTTATGATATAGAAATGTCCAAGTTTTATTAGACCAAATGTTTCAGTTTTCTGAAGGCTGTAGGATGTGCCCAATAAAGTTTCAGTGGATTTAGTGTTCAATTTCTCATGACTATTTTCCAACAGGGAAAAGGTTACTGATAACTTTCCAACTGTCAGCAAAAGTTAGTTGGCTCAAGCATGTATTAATAATGTGATTTAAGTGATATTAAAGCAAGGGCTGGTAAAGGTTTACTTAAATCTGTCAAAAAGGTTTGAATCTTGCTAATCTAGTTTACAGTTTAAAATATGAAAATGAATAGAAAATCCATTGTAAGCTTGAAACCCAGCCAAAAGCTTTAAAAATACATTCTCGCATGCATTACAATGAGCGGCTATTAAAAAAAGGTTTTATAATCTGCAGTTTTCATCTGAATCAACAGTGACTGATTAAAATTAAAAAAGCCCTACTTTTATTAGCAAAATTACAATCAGCTGTGCATATGGCAACCATGCAGATGAAATAATTTCATGAGACACAGACACAAAACCTAAAATGAAACCTATGCAAACTGCATACTTGAAAGCCTGTTTTGAAAACACCCACCCCAGTAATCCAATGAAGAGAACAAAAAGAGGAAAGGTTGTGTGACCGCAAGACTTCTTCAATGAACTGCTATTTCCCACAGGAGTTTACATCAACATAGTTAATGTCTCTCTTACACCCACCCACCAACTGTATATGGTCTATTTCTGAGCTTTCCAAACTTTCCATGTTGGTGACACACTTTTTAGACATGCATCATTTCGTGACACAGTAATTCAGTTTTACTAGCAAACTGAAGGTTTAACTAACCCCTTTCTAGCCCCGGGAGGGCACAGGGAACGTTCGCACGACACACCTACACACTAACATGTCACGACACACAGTTTGGAAAGCTCAGGTATATTTATTGAAAACCACATGAGGCAGAACCAGCATAAAGTGACTTATCCTTCTCTAACCAGCAAACACAATTGATGTAGATTGGAGATAGGGGATCTAACTATGTGATAACACTGTGCTGAGTTTTAATTTACAATGTGGTGATGCCCATTTCTGTGACAAATAAAACATCTAAGAAGTCTGGTGGTCACACAGCCTTTCCTCTGCAATTATCTTTTAAAACTAGTGCAACCTTCAAAAAACTAAGCACACTTGCTCACCCATCTAGTGAGAAAAAGACACAGCTAAAGGAGCTATAAAGAACTGTGTAGGAGTAGGCTCACTCAAATACACTTCAGAGTCGTTTTTGAAATCGGGAACAGGAATAACTTGTAACTGGCAAAACTAGACTTTTTTTTTTAGTCCTTCTTCCCCTCCTTTCAACAAAGTTTCCTCATGCAGAGGGTATGAAGATCAGGCAGAGCCCTAGACAGCTCATCATCACCATACCCCAAACTGAACTCTGCAAAGCATATTCTCTTAGCCTACAAAAAGAACTGCCTTCCTATACCAGAACATAAGAAAGCCCTGATAGATTTAGAACAAAGGCCTATCTAGTCCAGCAGTTTGTTCCCACTGTGGCCAACCAGAACTGTATGGGAAGTTCACAAGCAGGACAGTAACGCAACAGAGCTATTCTGCTTGTGCTGCCTTGTAACTGGTCACACACACACACACACATGACTAATACAGTGGTACCTCTGGTTGCGAACAGGATCCGTTCCGGAGGCCCGTTGGCAACTTGAACAGAACGCAACCCGCATCTGCAGGTCACAATTTGCCGCTTCTGCGAATGCACGTGACGTCATTTTGCGCGTCTGCGCATGCGTGAGCAGCGAAACCCAGAAGTAACCCTTTCTGGTACTTCTGGGTCGCCATGGGGCTCAACCAAAAAACGCACAACCTGAAGCAAACATAACATGAGGTATGACTGTAGTTAATTATAGCATTAGCATCCAAGAATCTGCCTAAAACTATCCAAGTTAGTGGCCATTCCTACATTTTGGGAGCTCACTGCGGACAGAAGAGTTATCATTTGCGGAAAAGACTGTCACTATTTTCAGGTGTTATTAGCATGCCGTCAAACTGAGGGTGTGTAATTATTAGGAGGTTTTGCGTAATAAATATTGCCTCCCCAAAAGGTCGGGCTTTTTGCAGCAAGGAAAGTGACAGGAAATTGGATACCACTTTCTTTGACACGATATCACCTAGTCTCCCTGCAAACAAATCAGAATGGATGATCAGCAAACGGGTTATCTGGAAGCACACTGTGAACTGCCCTAAGCCTATAACAAGACATAAATCTAATAAATACATTTTTTTAATGTTAAAGAGAAGGAATTGTGGTTGCTGAAATCTTTTCCTTGCCACTCACTTCTAACTCATTCTTTCCCATCCACGGAATGGGAATGGAAACTCTAAGGGCCAGCATTCAGTACTTTTGGAATGCTGATGCAAACCGTTGTGTCATACAACTAGCCCTGACATCAATGCTGTCATTAGTTGCAGTCCAAACACTTAGATTAGTAAACCCACACTATAAAAACGTCTGCAAATATACTACGTCTATTTTAAATGTATTACGTTTAAAAAAATAAGATTAAATTGGGCTCCAGCAATGCAGATATTTAAATACTACTATGATAGCCTTTCATAGCTGTCAAGCTTCCCTTATTTGGCGGGACAGTCCCTTATCCCAGCGCCATGTCCCGCTGCTGTCCCTTATTGATGAAGCTTTGTTTGGCTGCTGGCTGGGCTTTCTGCCTTTGGCTTGGAGGGGCTCAGAAGTTGAACATACCTGTGCCCAGAAAATCCCTTATTTTGGCTGCTGATCCCTTATTTTCAAATCTGTAAGTTGACAGCTATGTAGCCTTCAGATATGGGGCATCTACACCCTCTCACTCTCACACATGATGCTACAGTTACTGCTGTTTTTATAGCCACCTGAAAATGTTTCAAAGTAGTCCCTTTGATTTAACAAAACAAGTATAGGAATATGAATAATAAATAACTTTCCTAGTTCAAGCAAATTTCTCCAGGCAACTCCTCTTCCATTTCAGCTCACAGCTGTAAAGCATTACTAGGCTTCTACCATCTCCTAGCCCTCACCAAGTAATGTATTTCCGTCTGCCAACTCCATTGTGAAAATGCTGAACTTGCCCATGCGTGTGCTGTATCTTGATTGCAGACACATGCCAGGATTAACCTACCAATCTAAGGAATGGGCAGGAAAGGAGAAGGCTTTGGCACAAGCTGCATACATATGATTAATATGCTGGTAAAATTATACAGTACCGCAAAAAGATCAGTAATACCCATGAAGAAGGACTGACACCCAGTCATATTGCAGCAGATTGAGATCATCATCCACTGACCACATGTCAAAGCTGGGAGACGTGCATTTGGCAAAACAATGCATCCATAGTAAATATGGATGAAAAAGGGCAACAATTTCTGTTTCAACTTGTGCTCGCTGAACACAACGCTGTTTTCGTTCCACTGCACTTCAGCTTCTGACAAACATTCCATAATTAGTCTTGCTGTCTGCTGCAGCGGAACTGATTATGTAATTAACTACACTATTCCACACCACTCATTTCAATGCAAAGGAAATGCAATACCAATTGGGAGAAATCGTCAACCATTACGTATTGTCTGTGGACCGAAAACAACAACAGAGAATAGCAAACATCAGCAATTTCCACTCCTGTTTTCTCTCAGAATTCTCCAGCTTCCCTAATAATGTGTCCCAAAAGAGCAGCATGCAGAGGAAGAACAAGCATATTCCCCGTGGTTGCAGAAGAACCGTGGCAGTACACTGAGCAAACATACGGCAAGAAATGCAGACAAAACGTAAAGCTCCGCCAAGCCCATCCCTAAATGTGTCACATGCCGCTCCTCAATGCTAGGTGAGTGAATAGTACTTTGCCAGTCTGCACTTGAAAGGTTGGCACTGCGTTGTACTGCAAGCTGAGGAAAAAAGATTTCAGACCTGAAAAGTGGAAAAACAACAGAAAGTAATGTCTTGGCAGCAACACAGTCTGGAAGGCTCAGAATAGTTCATTAACTTTACCTGGCTGCAGAAGAGCATCAAGGTGGGGCAGCCAGTGTTGTTGAGCAAGTGCTTTGTAAGGTGGCACATTCAAATCCTAGCATCAGTGCTCCGTGGGCCATGCTGGTAAATCACATACTATAAAGGTAAAGGGTAAAGGGACCCCTGATCATTAGGTCCAGTCGTGACCGACTCTGGGGTTGCGGCGCTCATCTCACTTTATTGGCGGAGGGAGCCGGCGTACAGCTTCCGGGTCATGTGGCCAGCTTCTGGCGAACCAGAGCAGCTCATGGAAACATCATTTACCTTCCCGCCGGAGTGGTACCTATTTATCTACTTGCACCTTTGACATGCTTTCGAACTGCTAGGTTGGCAGGAGTAGGGACTGAGCAACGGGAGCTCACCCCCTCACAGGGATTCAAACCGCCGACCTTCTGATTGGCAAGTCCTAGACTCTGTGGTTTAACCCACAGCACCACCCGCACCCCTTAAATCACATACTACACATACAGAAAAACCTATGTTCGATCCCAGCTAAAATCCCAGTGAGGTGCACTGGTCAGAGTGCTGGAGCAGGATTCAGAGATCAAGGTCTAAGACCCCACTAAGCCATTTAAGTTCACTCAGTCTGGGTCATTCACTGTCTCATTCAGCCTAGTCTACCTCACACGGATTGTTGTGAGGAGAAAATGGGGATGGGGAAGAATCATGTCAGCAACCTTACGCTCTTTGGAGGAAAGGGGGGAAATAAAAAAATAAAATAAAACAACAGATCGTTTCAGGTGATGTTGGAGGCTGCCCCAGCCTCAGACCCTGGAGAGGCACCCAGAATACATTACTAATGGTCTGACAGCATAGGGATATTTTGAACGTTCCTATGATGTCAATTTTTAAGAAGAGAGCTAGTCTGAAAGCACCCTAGGTTAGAAAAGTCCTAAGTGATATTTTAACTGTCACTGTTTTTTTTTTAAATGAAAAACCAGTAGGAACCTACAAAGATATATTTTGTTCCTAGAGGGACTGCCTTCCCCATGATTTTTAAAATCGCTATGTAGATGACAGCTTTTTGACTCCTGGAGCGTTGAAGGGGGCTCCCAGACAAACTACCACTTTAGAAGTTCTTCTCTCACCGCCGGTTGCTGAAACTCACACACACAAAAACAACAACCCACATTTTCAGCTTCCTTTTGGAAGTAGAAACAGGTAGAGCCAAATAAGCATATCGCTTCCAAGCCTTAAACTTCTTTTCCAAGGTAAGAATTTGGTTTCCATGGAAAAAGGGAAACAAGAAACACAGGAAAACAGGACAAAAAACTGTCAGTTGCACGCCTGCTTCCAGTTTTATTACAGTTTCCAGTTTCCGTGGCAACCAAGGTAGCATCAAGTAACATTGTACAAAGTACAGTTTTAGTGAGGAAAGAAAATGTTAGCTTTCAAAAAAAAACAACAACTTTGTGTTATAGAATAAAACCCTCTCTGATCTTAAGCCAGCTAACCTAAGTGAAAGACTCAGTAGAACAATGCATGGAGTTTCCCGTTCTAAACAGGATTATATGGACATAAAATGCACTGAAGTCAGTGGCACTTGCTCTGAAATATCTGATTTTAGGACTGGAAGGAAAGTGTACTATGAAATAATGGGCTCCTGCTTTACCATGAGGAAACACATACAATTCTGTTATCCTTCCAGCCTGACCCAAAATATGGAACTAGGTCTTTCCTCCTGTGGAAGAAATCTTCCTCCGACATGGGAAGTAAACCTTACATTTCATCTCTCAAAACCTTACCGCACAAAAATTTCACGTAAAGTTTGGTGGGTTGACATCAAGCCTGGAGATAATACTTGACTCCTTCAAGAAGTCTGCAGCAGCAAAAAAATAAGGGTGGGCACAGATGTGGTTTCTTCCACAACAAGGCTCCACTGGTCCCTTTGCTCATTCACCCTTCCAGGAGGACTTTTGTTTTGCTTCAAAGGAGGTAATAATGAGGCTGTAAGGACCAGAAGAACAGGGCAAAATAAGCTGTGGCTGTTTCACTCTATTAGAATTGCAAGAGAGACTTGCACAGGGAGAGATTCAGGCTAGCACTAAGGCGGTCATTCTGTCAGGGCAAGCAAGTTCGGCTTGCCAGATGGAACAAACTCCCTCTCTTCCTGCCACACACTGTTCCAGGGGTTCTTCCCACCCCTCGCCATCCAATTTTGGGGGGCACACAGGGGATGGAGAGCAGGAGAAGCCTCACTGCAAACGTGTAAGTCCTTGTGCAGGGCTTCTGCTGATGGGACTCATTAGTTGAATCCCACCCATAATATCTATGTTTAAATCTGGCAACTGTACTGCCCCTACATTGGAGAATAGATGCCAACATTAATTCCAGGTTTTCCCCTTTTATGAGAGGTGGACTGAGCAAGGAATGATTGAGGCATTGTTCAGATTGTCTCTGTATGCTAGCATCTTACACAAGCAGTCCAACCTGGGACTCAAGGCGATGATATACAGAAACAATAAGCTCTTGGTAGGCTGGCAAATGAGAAGTAATCTCTGAAATCTACACTGCTGTTGCTCCAGAAACATATTACTGAACAAATATTGCTGAACAAACATGCTGTACTTTCTTGCTGCAGTTCTCAAACTCATGAACTTTTGAAGATCAATAGGCAGCTGTTTGAAAGTTGACAGCAAATGTTTTTAAAGAACTTCTTGTGATTTCTTTTTAAAAGAGCTCATTTTATAGATTAAAAGAAAAACTGTCCTTTTATTTCATTCGTCAGGCTTGCAAATGTTGAGTGCTGTATCTCCTACCCGTTAGGAATAGAAAATGCCCAGGTGTCAAGGCATTAGTGCTACTAAAAAAAGGACAGTGTTCGCTCGGGTTGCAAACGTGATCCGTGTGGAGGGCACATTCACAACCCGCAGTGCCGCATCTGCTCACACGCAGGTCACAATTCAGCGCTTCTGCACATGTGCAAAGCGTGATTTAGTGTTTTTGCGCATGCGCGAGCGCCGAAACCCAGAAGTAACCCGTTCTGGTACTTCCAGGTTCTGCGTGTCCGTAACCCGAAAACACGCAGCCTGCAGTGATCACAACCTGAGGTATGACTGTATATGCATTCAGAAATTTAAACCTTTACAGTGGTGCCTCGCAAGACGAAATTAATTCGTTCCGCGATTTTTTTCGCCTTGCGATTTTTTTCGTCTTGCGAAGCACGGTGTCGGGAAAGTTTTGGAAAAGCTTAAAAAATCACCAAAGTCTTCAAAAACCTCAAAAAAGGGGGGTGCTTGGGAGGGAGGGAGAGGCGGGCGTGGGGCGTGGGGGGAGTCGGGGCGGAGGTTGCTGCCTGAGCCCCCGGGATCGGTTCAGCTCGCCTTGCTCCGACCCTTTGCACTACAGTCGGCGCCGTCTTGCTGCTGCTGTTCCCGCGGTAGTCAAAACTTCTACCGGCCTAAAAGTTGTCTGGTGCAAAATCCCTTCTGCAGCAGCAGCCCGAAAGAATGCGAGAGCGCCAGCCAGCCAGCTGCCCGCCGCGGGCAGGAGGGAGGGAGGGAGCGTTGGCGACGGTGGATGCCTATTGCCCCTGTTGCTGCTACAGCCGGCCAGCCAGCCAGAAGCGCGCGAGCGGAGAGGGGTGCATCCAGCCCGTTGGAGAGGAGCGCGGGGGCGCGTCCCCGGTGGCTCCCGAGCTGACCTTGCCTGGCGACTCACTTGCTGCCTGCGCTGCGCCGGGACTAACTCGAGCGGGGCGAGGAGAACACACACTTGCATGCACACACACCGAGAGGCAAACTTGCCGCAGCCATCGACGTCGTGGGGTTGGAAAGCGCGGAGATGCAGGTAGGGGGCGCCTCTCGCAGGGCGAGCGCCGGAGGGCCTGGGCAGGCGCTCTTGTCACCGCCGGGGAGCTGGGGGGGGGGAGAAGGAAGGAGCCCCGTCCGAAGAGCCTCGGAGCCTGGCCTCCCTAACTGGGAGTTGTGGGGAGGGAAGTGTGCGCGCCTTGCTATTTTTTCGCCGAAACAAAGCTCCCTCTCCCTCAGAACCCGCCTTCACGCGTTCTTGCCCCTATGGAGACGCACACCGCGTGCTATGAATTGCTCCTCGAAGTCAAGTCGCAACTGTATTAACGGTTTTAAGAAAAGGGAAACAAACTTGCAAGACGTTTCCGTCTTGCAAAGCAAGCCCATAGGGAAAATCGTCTTGCGAAGCAACTAAAAAACGGAAAACCCTTTCGTCTTGCGAGTTTTCCGTCTTGTGAGGCATTCGTCTTACTCCAATCTTCCCATGCATGGCAGAATCAAGTGTAGCCAACATAGCTATGTGAAAATGTTGCACTGTGAGCCGCTCATAGTCATGCTGGCTGGGGCTAATGGGAGTTGGAGTCCAACAACATCTGGAGTGAACCATATTGGCTACCCTATCATTCAATACAATCGCCTAGAAATTTTAAAATCCATATAGCCCTTGATTCTACTCCTGCTGCTCTCAGAATATAGCTACATCCTCAGGTACAATCTTAAAACAGAATAACCATTATAATAAGACCATTATATATGAAACTCCAAAGGTATCTACAATGTAGTCCCAAAACAGCAGGAGACCCAAGTTTGGGAAACACTGGTGTAGAGGCTTAAAGCTACACAAATCTATATCAGCAGAAGCCAACAGAATCTGGCCATTGATATTTTATTGGAAATCCCCATGAATGTTCAGTTCTGATGTCATTTTTTCATGTATTTCCTGACCACCGGTATAACTCTCAAAGCGTTCCAATGGGAGAAAACATCACAAGTTTAATTCTTAAGACTCATTAATGTACAATCCTATGCATGTGTTGGCCTCACTATTCAGTACGAGTAAGTATGTTTAGGATTGGCGCTTTGCTTTGCTTTCCTAATCTGAATTGCAAATCCAATATTTTTTTCCCTCTATACATTCTGATTAAGTGTGCAAACAGCTTGCCCAGAGTCACTAATTTAAATATAGTATTAATAACACCCTACTTTGTAGCTTCTCTTCATAGAGGGATGGCCAATGTTGTGTCCACCAGATATTCTTGGGACTACAGCTCCTATCATCCCTGACCGTTGGCCATGCTGACTGACACATCCAATGACATGTGGATAGCACAGAATTGGCTATGTCTGCAGTTTAATACACACCAAGTGAAACTATCCAAAGACATGTACCTGCTCCTTGTATTGTAAATCAGCTGATCAGCAAAACAGGGGGAAATTCATAGCTTATACTTATTTCTTGTTTCTCTGTCCCATAAAAATTATTCTATGAATAATTTTAGCATAATGCTATCTGGTACATTATGTCATCCAGTAATGCAACAATTCCAGTGGTATATACAGTCATTAAACAAAACCTGTCCCTGTCTAGGATCTCCCCCTATTTAAGATTACTGACGTCTGAGAAAACTTACCAGTAATCAAATCTACACATATTAGAGCAGGACAATGTCCAACATGTTTAGTGTAAAGGCTGAGTAACAGAATGCAGCCTTCAGAGCACAATGTATTAATATATCAAACATATTACATAGCTTCTATCATCTTTCAGGGAGAATCGGCCCATAGTTGGTCTCTGCTAGGAGATATGTTTCAGCCCCTGTTTGAAAAGAAAAGGGCCGAGTGTGCTGGGAAATAGACATAAGAGAGGATTTATTAAGACTGGTTGGCATCTGTCTGTCTCAGGAGACAATGGAAGAGTGTGCCTTCGGGGGTGAAGCCAAACCGTTGGAGAGTTACAGTGCCTGCTATTAAGAACACATTGAAAATAATACAGCACAGCTGATTCACAGGACCTGGGAGCAATCTTCCTCCAGACTGTGCTGCAAGTTTTCCACCAGATCAAACCAGGACTGATCTGAGGGACTGACAAGCATTTGTGCATACACTGTCCCTCATTTGCTCTCACTTTCCAATATATTCAGCATACACCAAAGCAAAGCTATATGTGCACAGCTGAATTAGCTTAAAATTGACTTGCCTTTTCACCTGAATTGAAGACATTTACTGGAAAAGCAAAGAGAATAACAGGGATTCTCTCAAGCCTGCATGGTACTCAGAATACATTCCAGGAAATGTAGAATCCATGCTTTTGTACATCTCTAGAAATGCATATATCTGTTTAAGCCAGAGCGTGTTCCATGATGACATACATGATATGAAAGTATATAAAAATTGACGTTCTCTAACTTAACTGGACCATAGACTACAAAGTTAAGGTCTACTCCTAAAAGTAGGATGGAGTGCACACTGTAGTAAAGTCCCAAACATTATGCTTGAAATTTTAGATCAGTGATACATGAAGATATTCTAGCAGATGTTTTTAGATTTAGAGATCATGTTAGTGAATCAATGGTTTTTTTTCCAAGAAATGATTCATGGTAACTGGCACCTGCTATTCACATCTGGTAATTTAACTTTTGCAAACATAAGGTAAGCATTATTAGTAGGGATAACCCACCTTGAGTAAATAAATAATAATAAAAATGGCAGCTCCAGAGAGGGGAGCATTTAGAAACTAACCACACAATCACATACTGTATAGCACATGGTTTATGCTATCCCCAGTGTGAAGCTTCCTGCTGTGGTTCTGTGAATATCCTCTTAGAACAAGCAATATTTCGCATGTCACATTTTTAGCCCACTCTATCTGGAGGGTCCAGAAGCAGAAGGCTATTACACCTTGGCACTTGAAATAGGCAAGGACATGTTTTGGGGGCAAAACAGATTTGAAGATCAGGTCAACTCTTTCAAGTTTTAAGCAGTGCCCACATTACTGAGTTAAAACAAAGCTAGGTTGTTCTTTTTCTCAATTCAGATCAAAGTTGGTTTGAGGAGAAAGTACATCAGAACGCATCCGTCTGTCTCGGGGGACCATGGAGGAGTGTGCCTTTGGGGGTGAGGTCAAGCTGTTGGACTGCTGATAATGTCATGTTACTTCCCAAACCAGCAGTGAAAGCACAGTGAATACAGAGCAAACGGGAGTGT
The DNA here is from genome assembly GCF_965113315.1 of Podarcis vaucheri. Classification (NCBI taxonomy): domain Eukaryota; kingdom Metazoa; phylum Chordata; class Lepidosauria; order Squamata; family Lacertidae; genus Podarcis; species Podarcis vaucheri. The sequence continues at coordinate 109,446,230 of NC_138759.1, forward strand.
GCACAGCCTTGGTTGTTGTTGTTGTTTTACTCCCATCGCTTCCAAATTTGATCTGAGCTAAAGGGTGGGGAGAAAGGAGCCCTTCTTACATAGTCGCTCCATATATAGTAGGCACTGTACAGTGGTACCTTCAGGTTACATACGCTTCAGGTTACAGACTCCGCTAACCCAGAAATAGTGCTTCAGGTTAAGAACTTTGCTTCAGGATGAGAACAGAAATTGTGCTCCGGCGGCGCTGCAGCAGCAGGAGGCCCCATTAGCTAAAGTGGTACTTCAGGTTAAGAACAGTTTCAGGTTAAGGACCTCCGGAACGAATTAAGTACTTAACCCGAGGTACCACTGTATATGTAAGACAACTTAATTTGAGAAAGAGTTAAAACATCCCACCTACCAGTGAGTTAAAAAAACAAGAGGCCATGGATACTGTACTTTACAGCTCCAAAACAGTGTGAGTTCTGGTTACTGATCTCTGAACACTTGTGTTTTTTGGCTGTTCCTCTAACTGCAACAGTGAGTCAAAGGGCAGGGCTTAGTTTTGTCCCGCCCCCCGCCCCCCCCCCCAGGAGTGACTGGCAGCCACTTGTATGGGTAAAGCAGAAGAGAGAACTTCAGGTCATTATTGGTAATGTGACCCAGAATAGGAAATTGTGCAACATTATACAAAGCTGCTCTTGAAAACCAGATAAGGCTGCAAAATGCTTTTATGCATAATGAATATGTAAGTGCTCAGCTGGCAATTTAGGCTGCACATTCTACACCCACTCGTCTTAACAGTAGCTACCATTGGACTCGATAGGGCTTACTTCTGAGGCGACATGTTTAGGATTGCACTGAGAACGACTGACTGTCCTATAAAACACCTAAGCATCTCAGCAAAAATGCACAGACACTTCCTGAGAACTGGAGTCCGTTGCTCAACTGGATTAAAACCTAACTTCCTCCTCTCCTGAAATGTGCTTCATGAAGTTTGAAGAGAATCTGCCGAGACATGAATTCCTGCAAAACTGAGAGAATGCACACTGCAAGAAATACAGTTGTCAGATCAGAGCCAGCAATACTGGCCTATGTGGAACTCCACTTTCAACCAGCAGCAAATGATATTTATTGCTTTACTGCCGGCTCTTTATATAGATTCCTAAACACACTAAGCATACTTGGCAAGATAACTGTTGCTGGCATTGAATGTATTGTACGGGATTTTCATTCTACTGTGTACTATGTCAGATTACTGATGCTCCTACCCACCTCACTCTGGACCCAAGTCTATGAGATAAAAGGATATCGCTTGTGCTCATTATTTCACAAAGAGATGCTCAGTATGAAAGGCCTTTTTTCCATGCTTCAAGAAAGTAGGTCCTTCCCCCAAAGTTACATCAAACTGTCAAATTAAAATATCCAAAATGTGCATTGTACTCTGCACTGAAAGGATGCTACCCTAAACATAATTACTAAGTAGTAAATCCTGCTGAAACAAATCAGACCCATGGTTTAAGTCCTGACTGTAAATTTGCATCTGTAATCAAGACTTTCCCATTTACCATGGCAGGCTACCCCATAAGTGCCGCTTATCAGCTGACCTAGGAAGAACCAACAATTGCATAATCAGAATACCAGATAAACCGGAATGCTTTTTTTAAGCTAGGGTCACACTTATGTAGGGAGTGGGTATGACACACACAGTTAACTTGAGTAATGAGGAATTTCACCCAAAAGAGGTTAAAATAAAATGCACACAAGTACCATTTTGAATTCCTTAAAAGCAAATAAAACCCCAGGCTACAATATTCAAACTAATTATAAGGATACAACTAAAGTTCAACTAGTGTATTGGTTTAATCATGGAAGGCCTAGTAGGGGTGGGCAGAACGTAGACTGGGTCCAAGTGGTTGATCACTTGGTGATTTGCAGTAGATCAGCAAGGGTGTCTGCGGCAGCAGACAATGTGGTACAGTGGGAGTTCTCAGCTGTCCTTTGGTTGGTTGCATCACTGCTGCTTACCAGGAGGTAGGGGAAAAGGGGAGAGGCAGCAGTAATGTCAGCGCAGTGCAAACATGCCGCTGTGCTTTTGCATTGCACCAACCTCTCCCCCTACCTCCTAGTAAGCAGCAGCAACGCACCAGAGCTCCTATGATCGCCGCCACCACCCCACCCCACCCCACCGTCCATTGCTGGCTTTCTGACTTCCTTTTTTTTTTTTAACACCACCAATAACAAAATGACATTTTCTACCTAAATTAGGCTGCGAATATGAATAAAGCTAATCAGGAGCAGACTTTGCAATGCATTTAGTTCCGGCACTGAAAACAAATTCTCAGGTTCAGAATGTATTCAGAGGTACCCTGTTCTTCAATTCTAATTGTAAGTCTTTTGCAGCAGGCTCTGACTGGTAGATTTAGGGTTCTAGTAGAAAGTGAAGTAGACCTGAGAAGCTTGAAATCTGCCTGTTCCTGCTCTTAGCTAGCACTTCTCTGCATTTCATTTACACATGTGCACATGCACACAAAACACAAGCAAAATCTGTGTGTGTGGCATAAGCGCTGCACTGTATTTTAAGAGCCGTGGAGTCAAGTGTGTAACCTTGACTAAATCCAGCAGATTCCTTGCTCTTAACCACATAAGCAATCAAAGGACTCAGAAGGTTGCAGAAACGTGTTTCCAATAAACAGGCCTTTTTGCATTTAAGATTTGTGTCACTACTGATCCATGCAGTTTGTTTCTTCAAAGCCTGCACTTTATCATTTTCTTCAGCATTTAGTTAAAATTAAATATTTTAAAATGGAACCTCTTGTATGTTGCAAGCACAGCTGAAATGAAAGGCCTCCTTGACAGCAGTGACCAGATTTTAAATGCAAGTTGATCAATAAGTGGGGTGGGGGAGTTGAGCTCAAGACCGGGTTCCATGTGCGAGTCGAACCATCTATAATAGCTTGCAAATGACTGTGCGCTGCCTGTAACCAGCTGTTCTTAAATTATGAATATGCAACCAATTCATGTTAAAACCAAATCCCAGCACTATTTCTACAAAGAAATCCCAGTAGTTTTTCCTTGTTCTACATGTTAGCTCTGTTAAGGATACAAATAGCAGTAAGCTTCAGAACAAATAGGGCCAAACTATTGGCATTTCATGCACTAGGTCCATTATCACAGCAGGGGTTGTCAATCACTGAAACATTCCTATAACAGCTCGGGCAATATGACAATGATCTTCCAGGAGGAGGGAGGAGGGAATCAAAATCTCTGCAGCATACTCAAAGTCCCCTTGCCAGCCTAATGCTTTTTTCCCCTTTTTTCTTTTTTGGCATCAGCCAATCAGATTGTCAGCCCTGACCTAGTAGAAGACTTGCATCAAGCTTCAAACATTTAAAAACATCAATCATAAAAACAAAGACAGGACATTGAATTATGCAGTATTAACCTCCAGGGTTTGCATACAAAGACCTTAGATTTATTTATGTCCCAGCGCGTTAAGAGCTTCAGTACACCGTTCTTTGCACCAAACCGGCTGCCAATTTGATGAACCTCTCCGCCCTCAGCAGGAGTGCAGCGTCTTTGATTAATGAGTGCATGCTTGTGGAAAAGTGTAAGAACAGAAAAACAGGGTTAAAAACACACAATTATGTCTCTGCACATCCATTGGACCAATGCAATAATTATCTTCAAGCTGAATTTCCCGTCAGAGGAAAAGAATTAAGCACGTTTTGCTTACAGCACATATTTGTTCGAACACTGCAGCTGTAATAGCCTTTCTGAATATTTTCTTACAAATACAAATGTTATCCTTAGTAAATGCACACATATCTCAGTGCAACCGTTTCTCCACCACCAGCATAACAGCTTGTTTTTTGTTTTGTTTTTAAAGCCATGCATTCTGAGTCTCCATTTATTCGAATCCCCATTTTCACATATTAAGGGGGAATGTGCTCCATTGTATATAAAGAGACAACCTCCTTATGAAACATTTAGAAAAGAAGCGTGGATGTAGAAGTTTTACTTTTAATGTTATACACCTCTATCTAGATATTCAGCAATCAAACCATTAAATCTCAATAGGTATATTTATCTCAACCTGCCTTCTAATCACCATTGAATGATGGTCACCCAAAATATGGCCATATGAAAAATCTCCAACTGAGTGGTAATCTTTTAAAGTTTACAGCCATCTATGAATGTTCCTTTTCTTCCATCTTAAAATTTTAAAGGAATATGGACACAGCAGATATAATTGCAGATCCATCACTACTCTGATTCTACCAAGACTAAGAGGCCCAGTGACTGCTAATAAGGAACTGTACTGAATCCATTTGGGTTATTTTCAATTATCTTCATGAGTAGAAATTACAGAAATTAACTTATGGCTTCTTGTATTACCTTTACTACATTATGATGCTAAAAGAAATAAAAGAAAGATCAATACTGACATGTTTATAGAGGTAGGTTTTGGAAAGGACTGTATATTAAAAGAAAGCTTCCTCTGTAACGAAATATGCCAGATTTTAAGCAGAACAAGATTGCAATCCTATGACTGCTGTACATCAACGCTTACCTAGAAGTAAGGGCCGTGAAAGTTAATAATAAGAAAACATGCATAGGACTGAACTGTAGATGTTTTAAAGCTGGAAGTGATTTCAGAGAACACTCCTTCCTAATAGTACCCCAGCAAATTAAAAAAACAGAATGTCAGATTTCAAAAAGGAAGACTTCTGTTCACTTAAGGTTGCAATTCTAAACATATTTAATACACAGCAAGTTAAGCTTAGAGTAAGAATGCTTAGGACTGTCCTCCATTTACACTTGCTTAACTTTGTGCTGAATAGTAGCCCTATATTTTATAAAAAAAACAAAACAAAACAGTATGCATCTGGTTACCCTGTTTTGTATCTATATGTAGGAAACTAATGGAAAGGGCCAATTAGACCAACATGGAAGGGCTGCTGAATGCACAGAAGCAGATGGAGGAAAATATTATTCCATTTGTTCCACATTGTGCACACACAGTCACACTTGCAACAATATGAACACAATAAGTAAGAATGGATAGGACAGTGTTATTTTAAAGGATAATTTGATCTCGATCTTACAACTGTATCAGTGAAAACTACAGGCCTAACATGTAAAACAAAAAACCTTGAGCACATCACAGAAATTTATTTTCCTTTTCAGGAAACTATGCATCTTAAATGCTATTTTACCGCCTACTCATACAACACTGGCCTGGCTTGCATGTAACAGTAAGCCAAAGTTAAACAAACTATGGTTTACCAGGAATAATCTGGCACAGGAAGCTCAAATCACGCCCTCTCCCTTTTCTCTTTCCCACTCCAGGAAAAAACAAACCAGAGCACTGGCTTATACTACGTGCAAACCAGAGCTCATAGATGGTTTCTCTTAAAACAACTCACAGGAGTTGTTTCCCAAGTAACATTAAGACAGCACTCTGGTCTGTTTCCTCCTGATGTGGCAAAGGGGAAATGGGAGTGGCAGACATAATCTGAGCAGCACGCACCAGCATGTTTGCTCCTTCCCAGTAAGCCATTAACTTCAGCTTCCCATTATATGCAAACCAAGCCACTGTGTAATTCTGTGGTGCTTTTAATTGTAATTTTTACCGAAAAATGGTTTATAAGTGCATGAACAGAAGTGGCAGTTAATATATTAACTATTACAAAAAGGTTTATTTTTAGATGAGCTAACCAGCTATTATGTCTTATGTTATTCGTGACATACAAATTCATGGAGCGTTCCATATTTTTTATTAAACAATCTAAGGCCTTTTAAGCTGTGGGGTGGGTATTGTTCTTGTTTGTTACTATGGTGTGTATTTTTGTGTTTTTATATGCTGCGATCCTCAGATGAAGGACAATATGGAAATTTAATAAAATTTTAAAGTATCAATTCAGCATACAGGGAGGCAGAAGATGATTAGAATGGAGTGGCTGAAATACATCCATGTCAGAACCATAACGAAGAAGACCTTAAGAAAGAAAATGGTACATATGAATCAAAGCACCATCCCGAACTTTTATGAAAATAAAATTTAAGTAGAAAAGATCAATCTGACAGAATTATCTATCCAGCAGGTGTGGCGTTGTGGCATACTACAGATTCCCGTGCATGTTACATTAATAATATACAAGAAGATGCCTTATACTATCTCAGACTACAGTGGTGCCCCGCAAGACGAATGCCTCACAAGACGAAAAACTCGCTAGACGAAAAGGTTTTTCGGTTTTGCGTTGCTTCGCTAGACGAATTTCCCTATGGGCTTGCTTCGCAAGACGAAAACGTCTTGCGCTTTTTTAAAAAAAGCCGCTTGAAGAGGCGCAGTTGCGACAGACCGTGCTTCGCAAGACGAAAAACATCGCAAGACGAAAAGACTCGTGGAACGAATTATTTTCGTCTTGCAAGGCACCACTGTATTTGCCCAACTAGCCTAGCTTTGCCTCTGATTGCCAGTGATTCAGCAGAGTCTCAGGGCCTTGCACATCATCTGCTCCTTAAACCTTTCAACTGGAGACACCAGGAGTTGAGCATGGGACCTTCTGTGGTCCCATGAACCTTCTGTGGACCACTGAACTATGGTCCCTTGGAAACCAATCTCACAGAGCTCAATGCCATTTATGCCCCAATGAGTTTACTAAGCATTGTACAGAGGGAATTGGAAGGTCCTTATTTGAGCCTCACCTGGGTTACGAATTCATTAGATTACCTTAGGCAAGTCTTTATTCTCTTAGCCTCAAACCTCCAACTGAAATATGGGGACTTGCTTCCCTTACATGCCTATTGTTAATTGTTACTGAGATAATGTAGAGTGGAGTGCTTTGAACACTTGAAACATGCTGTAAATGCTATGCATTTTGATGTTTATTATTATTACTATAGTTCACTCAACTCCCCCCCCAACTTATAAAAATAGCACATGAAACAGTTTTCTCAACTCTCTGTCTTGTAGAAATGTTCTCCCCTTGATTTCATCCAAGCACATACTCATATGCAGATCAATTTTCAACCAGCTTTCCAATGTGAATACATAATTCTGTCTTATTAACTTTGTCAGCAGTTTTCTTGCCGATTCTAGCACTTTTATTTATTTTATTATTTTATTTTATTTTAAAAGGTCACAGCCCACTGCCGAAAACTGTTCAACAGAAATGTGTCCCCATGGTAAGTAAAATTTGGGGGCCTCAGCAACATTTTATAAACACTCAGTTCTCTTGCTTCTGCTCCTCACCAAAATCGACTTGAGCGGCTTCAAATGCACAACTTGCTTGAATAAAGTTAAACATCATTCAACCCCTATTCCAGTTTTGAAAACCAAAAATCTCTATAGATCGAGATCACACTGGATCAAGACACAGCCTACCACATGCAAGATCTATAAGTGTGTGCTGCGTTGTGATAATTACTTTTAAAGCTGGAATTCACCCTTGAAAATAAAGAGCAGCATGAGAAGGGGCCTATTTTAACAACAAACTACTGGCTGAGAAGGAGCATGGCACTGATTCTAAGGATGCTTTGACCCTATTATGTTATTTGTCATAAATTTTATTTTTTTTTATTTCTGAAATCTCCTGGGAACAAATCCTAGTCATTCTAGTTCTTGATCTAGGCTAATATTTAGAATCTAGATGCAATCAAACGCCAGCATATCGTTTCACTCATTTAGGAAGATCAGAAAGAAAGCATGAACTTTCCTGCAACTGTGGTATTCTGCATCTTGTGTAGGAACACAAAAGTAGCAACAAAGACATTAACAATTGCAGTTCAAGCTGGGAGTGACTGTTCTGTTTCAATTCAATGACACCACTAATGGCTTCTTAGCAGCTCCATGAAATCAACCAGCTGTCAAGTCGATGCATCAGAAGGAACAGTTACGCACTCCCCTAAGAAAAAGCAACACATCAGGATGTTTGGCAAAACATCTGCTCCTTTACACTGCAGTTCTATAATAAACATGCAAACAAAGAAATGAAAAAAGGGTAAAGGCAACCAGAAATCCAAGGCTTTCATTACCCTTTTATTTGAATGTTTAATAAGTGTCTTGCAAGGAAAGGAAAGGGGGGGAAGACTCGCAAACTATCAATTTGTGTGGCAGGTCTTATCTTACTATAAACCCATAGACAACTAGAAGGTACACTATTTTGTTTATGTATAAATATCCTTTTAACTCCAACTATGTTCCCCAACTATTATTCACATTTCTCTTTTTCTCTCTATCAGACACATATAGACAGAAACACAAACACACATACACGCAATATTAGCAAACACTGATTTTAACCATTTCACAATACAAACTATTATACTAAGCCTGAACTTTAAAAGTTAACATCACTTTCTTGAAATATACACATGCAAGCAGTTCAGATATTTATTTGATTTCGATAATAGATAAATATTAGTATTATAACCTTGTGGTCCAAGCGAAATGCTGTTCACAGATATATTTATCAATTGAAAAAAAATTACAACAATAACAAATATTCAGATTTCCAAAATCCTTAAGCCCCCCACCACCACTTAAATTCACAAAACCACATGCATGTATCTTATTTCAGATGCTATTATTTCAAAATCAGCAAGATGCAAGACATTTAAAAAAGCTTCTTCCTTGCCAGATTAGACTTACATTGTGTGAAATAATCTTAAATCTGAAACATACCTCTTAAATATTTAAGCTTCCCACCACCACCACACACATCCAATATAGAAAATGCTTTCAGCTACACTACGGTTTTTGTGATATTTCATGCTATATTGATTATGCGGCTTTGTGACTAAAATGTGCACACAGTTTACAATAGGTGTGGGTATCAAATGTACTTAACTACCATTTTCTTAAACTGCTTATCTTCTGTTGCTCACCGTTTATAATCTGCCAAATCTTCCAGGCCTTTGTTGCATGTATAATTTAAAGCCATCTGTTCTATGTGCTTTTAACTATTTCAACATTTTCTTCCATCTAAGATTCACATAACTGGCAGCCTTTCAATTCAGCAAGGCTTTCTAAAGTGACTCCTTTTTTAAAAAAAGAAAATGAAAATAACACTCTAAGGTAAATTGTTTACTTTTGTAAACATGAAGGCACATTTCCTACTCCAGCATAAAAATATGCTAAACCTGTCATTCAGTTTTTAGTGTACTGAAGAAAGGAACATCTTGATGTTCTAAAAATGTTCATATTAGTTTCCATGCTAATTGTAGTCAATGGTGTGCCCCCCCCCACTATGAAGACAAAGGGAATGCAAATTAAACACAGGGAGTTTCATGTTGTTAGTGCAAGTGTAAATAGGTGGAAAGAAAAACAAAACAAATACAGGAGGCAGAATGGAAAAGTAGAATTCTGTTCAAATATCCAATTATTTATGCACTATTCAGAGTTTCATTAAGTTTTGCCCTGTGATCAAGATAACTTTTTTTTTATAAAATCAAAAGAGTATCTGTTGAGGAGATGTAAATTAAAAGCACAATACTTTTTGTTGCTTCTCTATTCAAAACTGGAGACAATAAGAGCTTATAGCCAGAGGTAATTTGATATTTTTTTTTCTAGTTAGTAATTTGGAACTTAGCATACTAACTGCATTTTGAAAGCCCCAGACAACAGCATGTGGGACACTATCTACAGTGCAGGCAGTATCTACAGGTCCTGTCCCTCCAGAATTTTCTAAATTCACAAAGAGTGTGCAGGTTAAAATAAAATGAAAAAGACCTACAATTTTTGGAATTTATTTTGGGGTTGCAGGAAAGAGTTTGCTACTCTCTTTGCCATCAGCTATGCAGGCAAGGTTTCTAAAAGGAATGTCATCATCTCTTGCGTTTGGCAATGATAGTCACTTACAAAGCAATTTAATATTTATCCATCAGTGAACTACCATATCATATGATATGTTTTTTTAAAAAATAATAATAATAATAACATGACATGCCCTGGCAGTTAAAAGAATTTTTTTGCATGTGAATAAGTGAAAGGTCAAACTGTGAAAGAAATTAAAGCCTACAATATATATAAATCCAGATATTTCTCCACCTGTTAAGCAAAAATACACAGGCTAGTCCTCTCATGCCAATCCCTCCTGCACGTTTTAATAAGCTAAAATTAGACACTCCCTCTTCAATACAGCTTAAAACTTGTTCGACCAGAAACCTTTAGAGAAGCAACAAACACAAACATACACACACACACACCCCGTTGGAGGTGGGGTCCCTTTAAAAACTTCACATGACGTCACCGTCTGTACCCTGTTAGATTCCCTAAACTTTGTGCCTTATCCAACAGGACGTGAAGGATTTCACCCTTTTCAAAGAGGGAGACACATACACATATACATACATACACAAGACTTGGAATCTTTTTTTTTTTTTAAATGCCCAAGATGGCGAAAGGCTTGTTGTTTAGAGGGCAGAAAAATGGAGGATATTGTAATATACACAAAGGGATAAATTTCAACAACTCGGCCAAGGGCTGCAGCTGCTTCTCTGGCTTTATAAGGAAGCAACACACACAAAAGAGAAAGGGGGACGAGGAAGAGAGAGGGAGGGAAAAGAAAGCAGCAAAGCGCCGAGAGGAGCCCAGGCGAGGGTCCCCCCCTTGGCTTGCTCGCCCTCCTTCCCTCCGCGCTTTTCCCAAATAAAAAAAGCGGAGTTTCGGGCAGTGGAACATTTTTAAAAATAAAAATAAAAACAGGGAGGCAAATCAGAGGGTGGAGAAATGAAAGGAGCGAGGCGGGGGGAGTTTGCTGTGGGATCCGAGAGGTGGGGAGGAGAAAGGCGAGAGGGGTCTCTTACTTTCCTGCTTTCACGCTCCCTCCCATCCACTATGGGGCAAACCCTCTCCTGGCTCCGAGCGACCGGCAGGGGGAGGCATAAGGGATGGGGCAAGTAAAGGAGCCAAGGGGAGGAGGAGGAGGAGGAGGAGGAGGAGGAGGGCGACCGCACTAGGGTCCAGGTCTCCTTGGCTGTCATGCCCAAGGCGACTGAAGGAAGCCAGGGAGAAAGATCCGAGAGGGAAGGGGTGGGGTGGGGAAAGGGCAGCCAAGGAAGACACAAAAGCGGTCCGATTTGCGAGGGAGGTCGCCTGCATGCCCTGAGCCAGCCTTGGGATAACCCCGAGACTTTCTGCCCAGCTATTGGGGGGGGGGGGCTAGAAATAAAAAGTTGAAGGGCGCCGGAAAGAGAGGCGTAGTGCGGGAAGCGCCTGGCACGGGGATCTCTCGCGCGCCCGGCGGAGAGCTGCGATTTCCACCCAGCCCCGCACGCCTGTGCCAGCCCACCCGCCCCTCCTTGTCCCGAGTGCACAAGGTCAGTTTCACTTTCCAGACTTGGACCTCCTCCTCCTCCTCCTCGCCGCCGTACTATTACGGACGCGCCGGGGCTAATAATAGTCATTAATACATTACGCACAGGCTTTTTAAAAAAACCCCACACGTCTCTCCGATGCACGAACGCGTCAAGACCGGCAACAAAGAGATGTTTTGGGGAGCCGCCGCAAGACACTCCGAGGAGAGCCAGGATTCTCTCTCTCTCTCTCTCTCTCCTCATACCCTCCCCCGCCCCATAGTCTCCTTTACATCCCCACTCTCTCCCCCCCTTTTCCCTCCCCACCCCACCACCCCCTCGGCTTGCAGTACTAGCAAGAGCAAGCCGACAACCATAATTCAGATTTCCACCTTAAAGCAATTTCTCTGCCTTCCACCCCCCCCCCCAGCTCGCACGCCGGCAACACCGCACACTCCGCTTCCCCGAAATCGATTCTAACTCACCTTTACAGTTTGGAAGAGAGATCTTGGGGCCCCCCTGTACATGCACACACCTCTTTTTTGTGTGTGTGGGGTGGGGTGGAGTTCAGGAGGAGATGGATGCGCGTTATCTGGGTGATGGGGACGCTGTCTTCCCCCAAACAGCCTGAAGAAGGGAGTGAAGAAAGAGGCTAGGAGATCTAACTAGGAGGATTCATGATAGTGTAACCCTCTCTCTATGTGTGTGCGTGTGTGTGTGTGCGCGCGCCCGCGTGTGCCTCCTCTCTCCTTCTCTTTCTGTCTGTCTCTGCTTTAGTTCCTTAGAGCGGCAGCAGCTTGAAGCAGATTCTCTTCTCAAGGTTTATTCAGCTTCACTTCCAGGCGAAGCCTTCACCAACCAAAAGTGACGTCAACCAACTCGGCTCCTCTCTTTCTAACAATGAAAGTTGCTGTTAAAGAAGGGGGGGGTGTAAAACAGAGAGAGAGAATGGTTTCTCTCATTTCAGCCTCAGTAAGAAATGACTGGTCAGATTCCTTCTCTCTCCCCCCCCCCGCGCACCACCAACGCTCCCCCCTCAAAAGCAGAAACAAAACAAGAAAAGCTGCAAGGGAACTAAAGGCATGATTCTTGCTTCTTCGAAGTTCACCTTCAGTTCATTTAGTGAGCAAGTGTCCCCCCTCAAGTTGTAAGAAAAGTTGAGCTTGGTTGCTTTGTTTTTGCTTTAAAACCAGGGGCTCCTGCAAGTGTGCATCGTTTGGGACTGGAAGGTAAATCCATTAGCTTAGCCCCGCTGTTAAATGATCACTTTAAAAAAAAAAGCCACACGTGAAGATTTCGGGAAAGGGCTTCCCATGTAAAAGAGGCAGGAAGGGACTGGGTTGACTCCCTTTGGTGTAGGGAGTGTGCAAGCCACCCCAGCTACACAGGATTCTTCCAAGAAGCAGAAAAGGGAGGGCTTGTGGAATGGCAGTAAACCTACCAAATAACCCCCGTCCATAATTTTTTAATGCAATGGAGATAAAATTACAACCAAATCAATAACAATAACAACAACAACAATGTGGGGTTTTTATTATTAAGTTACTTTAAGACAAAGGTTTAAAGCTCTGATCCACTTTCTTTGAAATAAGACACCACTGATATGAGGGAAATGAATTACGTAGGCTTGAGATCATAAGAGTTCTTCTACTGACCTTCCTGGAAAAAATATATATGCCTGAGCCATTGCAGTATACTGGAATGTGCTCACTGTAATAGATTCAAACTCTTAAATATTTCTTTGACAAAACACATGGCACTCCACTGAGTCAATAGTTTACTACTCATGTCATTTTCTCCTCTCATGGCATAAAAGTCAAGCTCAGTCAGGGTTAAAGTACACTGCAAACAAAGAATTGCTTCCTGTAATCTATAAAATTAAGGGCCTAAAAATACAGCCAAGAACATACTTTGACTAGAAATAGAACGTGTGTGTGTGTGCGCGCGCAAGAGGATGTTTTCTTGCACTCTGAAACTGGAGCATGTAAGTTGCTGACGATGCTTTGCACTGTCAAGGGCCATTTAAAATGTGAAGGTTTTTAACATTAGATCTGAACAAAAGCTGGTTGGAACATCAAAATAATATGCACATGTAGAGAGATACTATTGTTTTGTGTTTCCTCTTCCAGGCACTGGCTGTGATTTTAATTGTGCTGGAGGATCTTCATTAGTATTAGCACATGGAGAGATTTCACAAAGCTGCTTCATTAGGAGGGGGGGGGGGAGCTTGGCAGACTAGGTCTTTTTTGCATGCAATGAGAATGTCAGCCTTACCTCGGTCATTTGTAACATAATAAGTGCAAGCACAATGATTGCAATGCAGGAACACTGGGGGGGAAGGGCAGAAAACACTGCCTGTCTAACAAGGATATCTGAAAAGCTTCTCATTACACAGGAAAATGTATTCCAAAAAATTTAGTAGAAATTATGTCCTGACAGGCTGATGAAAAATCAGTTAATGGGGCTATGATTTTAATTGTAATATTGGTACTAGTTTATTTTGTTCCTAGGAATCACGTTCAGCAGCAAAATTGTGCTAGCATTTATTGATTTTTTTTCACAGCCACATTCCCGGAATACAGATTTTAATCATTTCACTACACCACACTCAGTAATTTCATTAAAAAACTGGAACCTTCCATCCCCAGAAAAGCATTTAATTTCAATGACACACAATTTCTCTTAGCAGCAAACTGTCTCAACAGTAAAAGCTGGCCTAAGGTTCAAATGCATAATTTAATCCTGAGTTCTTCATGCTCTGCATTCCTTTGAAGCTATAATTTGACTAACTACCTAATAACTGTAATAAGGACAATGATTTCCTTATAATATATTATTAACCCATATTTAATTAACTCAGAGGCCAAGCTCTGTACATGTTTGATTGGGTCAGTAGTTCCATAACCTCAAAATTTACTAATAATATTCTTGGAGAAAAATGTGGCATAAGAATATAGCTATGAATATACCCAATTAGACATTTCACCCAGAATGATACCCATCAGAAGCTCATAAATTTTATTGGAAGGACAGTATTATCTCTCAAAAGATAGCAAGATTTTAAAATCCACAAACAAATAAACAATGCATTTAAATAATCCACACAGTGAATTGTACTGGAGTTGTGCAGATACTTAAAAATCAACACCATTGCAACTTTATGATTTATGCTTATCATACTGGGACAAGTTAAAGTCATTTAGTTTAGAATTATTACTAAGGAGCACATCTACAAGTGTAGTTAAAAGAAGCCATCACATGTTAACTTTTAGGGTGCAGTCCTAAAAGTTGCTTTGCTGGCAGATAAATTCATAGAATAATAAGGCATACAAACTGCTGCCCCTGTGCCATATCAAAAAAGATGATGTGATAGAAGCATTGTCAGGACAGCCTGTGGAACAATATGTCCATTCATCTAGATATATAAGATTGATGCAATTACTGATAACCATATATACAACTGACAACATCCATCTATCCTACGCATCTCTGACAACTACATTATATTCAGAGCATCTTGGTCCCTCCCATGCTTTTATTTTACAAATATTTTTTTTACAATAATTTTTCCTCTGAATCATTCAAAAATTCAGACAATACCTGTCTCAATTCACTGGAAAGCAATCTATTGATTTTGGCTTCAATTAGCATTTTAAAATATAGCAAGATCCATTAAGGGTGTTTGTAGTCCAAATCAAATGGTATCCCTTTAAGATAAATGGTAGCTGTTTTTGTTTGTTTATTTGTTTGTTTGTTTCAGTCACTACTGCAAAGAAATATACACATAAATATTTCACTTATATGAAAATGTTTATCATAGTCTTAATTAGCAGAAATCCAAATAACTGAATACTGTTGATTCATTTGGGATAAGCAAGTTGGTGCATTTGGGATGAGCAAGTATGAGATCAAAAATATTTATAGTCACCTGTGGTTTTCAGTTTTAGAAACAAACATTGAATTTATACAATAACAATATGATGAATCAATTTTAAATATTATTTACATTCTTTTTCAATTTACTGTGCAATCACTACTCTTACAAAGTCCAGCAAATATAGCAGTAATGTACAGGAATAATCACTTGAACTTTTTCCTTCCTTCCTTTTCTTGCTTGTCTAGGGAATCTGACAGCTCTTCTATCAATTTACTGCAGTCTTTAGAAGGGTTACCAATTGTATGGAAATAACTTGAAAAAGACAGCTGCAATTATGAGAGTCTTGCAAAGTTACCTATAGTTTATATAGGCCAGGTATTGCAAAGGAGGAATTAAAGAACCTTTTAATGAGGGTGAAAGAGGAGAGTGCAAAATATGGTCTGAAGCTCAACATCAAAAAAACGAAGATCATGGCCACTGGGCCCATCACCTCCTGGCAAATAGAAGGGGAAGAAATGGAGGCAGTGAGAGATTTTACTTTCTTGGGCTCCATGGTCACTGCAGATGGTGACAGCAGTCACGAAATTAAAAGACGCCTGCTCCTTGGGAGAAAGGCGATGGCAAACCTAGACAGCATCTTAAAAAGCAGAGGCATCACCTTGCAAACAAAGGTCCGTATAGTTAAAGCCATGGTTTTTCCAGTGATGTATGGAAGTGAGAGCTGGACCATAAAGAAGGCTGATCGCCGAAGAATTGATGCTTTTGAATTATGGTGCTGGAGGAGACTCTTGAGAGTCCCATGGACTGCAAGAAGATCAAACCTATCCATTCTGAAGGAAATCAGCCCTGAGTGCTCACTGGAAGGACAGATCGTGAAGCTGAGGCTCCAATACTTTGGCCACCTCATGAGAAGAGAAGACTCCCTGGAAAAGATCCTGATGTTGGGAAAGATTGAGGGCACAAGGAGAAGGGGACGACAGAGGACGTGGTGGTTGGACAGTGTTCTCGAAGCTACAAACATGAATCTGACCAAACTGCGGGAGGCAGTGAAAGACAGGAGTGCCTGGCGTGCTCTGGTCCATGGGGTCATGAAGAGTCGGAAATGACTAAACAACTAAACAACAACAACCTCCCTCCACCAGATCAAAAGCTGTTCTACAAGCAGAACAGCAGCGTTTGATGTCAACCAAAGGTTTTCAATGTTTCTTCCCCTAAGGAATTCCCTCCCCCCCCCCTAATATTTTGCGTGCTGTTCACATCCATGCTACACATTTAAAGCACTCTTATGCCACTTTAAAAGCCATGGCTTCACCTAAAGTTTGTTAAGGATGCGGAAAGTTGTTAGGAGACCCCTCACAGGGATACCGTTCCCAGCACCCTTACCAAACTACACTTCCCAAGATTTCTTGCAGGAGCTATGGCTGCTAAAATGTTTTGAATGTATGGCGTGGATGTGAAACTGCCACAAAACCCCAGCTTATTTCAGATAGTTCTGGGATATGACCTAGAGTGAACAACCCATTCATCTGGGGCACCAGCCAGGCTTGCTGAATCTGAGCACTGCCTTGCTTGAATTGTTCCCTGGAAAACACCCGCACTGCTGCCCACCAACTGTGGACTGCAGGAAATCAGTAATGGCGGGTCAGCAGGATGAAACTGTCTGTCAGAGAAACACGCCTGCCATTACTTATATTATCAGTGAAAAACCTCTAAACTTCCAAGGAACCTTGGGATGTCTTGGACCATAGTTTGAAACCATCTGAGTATAGTTCACTAGAGTCAGGAACGCAGCTACCAAATATTATGAGGCCTAAGGTGCACGCCCTATGAAATCAAGCACATTTTCTATGTATACCGTTACATTTATTCATGTGAGCAATTACGTGGCTGCAATGGAGGTGAGGGAGCTGGCCACATCATATCATCTATGAATCAGCTATCAGAATTCATCTTACGTACACAGCAAAAGCTACCCTCACTCCCACAAGGACTATGCGTCTAGTAAAAGATGGAAGCCGTTAGCATGAAGTACATGCTATTAATAAAAAAGAAAGAAGAAGCATTGAAGTTGATTTATTAAAAAGCTAAATATTTCATTCAATTATGGTGTGCAATCTATGCTTTAAAACATTATGCTTAAAAGTGATACCTCAGTGGAAAGCTGTTAAAAGCATAACCTTCGTGCTCAGAAAATTTACTCTGGGTTTAAGAGGTTTATTCTTATCGCAGATACTTGTTGGCACAGAAGAGCTTATGCTATCATTCTCTGAGGGCTATTTATACAGTTTAACATGTCTAAGTACTCCTGCTGCCTTTATGCTGTTACACACCCTGTTTTATGATGTCACCCTAGAGTAGTCAAATGAATGAGAAGCTACTTCATTTAAGCATAATCAAAGAGTACAGGAGGACAGAAAGCTGGTGAATACTTAAAAACAAAATGCACTTTAAATAACCGCATATAACACAACTTTAATAGCTTTGCAGCTAGATTGATCTGTCGTTGATCACTGTGACTTGCCTGCTCTGAAGAATTCTAATTACTCTGCTAGAAATCATCCTGAAAGAAATCCTACTGGAAAGAGTTAGTTCTCATAAATGGTTTTCCATATTTGCGGGGAGACTAAGAGGTTTGTAGGGGTACTGTTGCATGAATTGGATCCACCTCTGATTCACTCCAATGCTAGTTTCTTCCCTGCCCCATCCTCAGTTGTCTACACTGCTCTCATCGTCAGCCAGTGCATTGCAAACTGAGGCAATGCTTGTGCTAATATGGAGAAGGAACCCAGTACACAGTGGAGAAAGTGTGAAGGTAAGGTTTATACATTCTTGCTCCTGCATAAACCAGATTGTATTACTAGTGATGATACAGACACTAACCCATAGGTGCCCTTGATCATCACATAACCGTGTACACACAGCAGTCTCAGTAGAAACAGAGGGGCTCGCTTGGGGTGTGAGAGCATCACTGAAATGTGGTTTAAATACTGAGTTTGTTACAACAGAGATTTAACTTGGTAAGAAGACTGTTGTATTGATATACAACATTTCAAGTGTACCATCATATCTCCCAAAAAGTAGCATATGTACAAGCTCCTGTTGTAATTTTGGTCAAATTACCCGCATTTTGCCAAGAGGATACTGTTGAATCCTTACCAGATTCAAATTCCAAACAGCCACCAAGAATGGTCAACATATCACAGTTTCCAGCCATGAAGGTACACAAACATGTGCAATTATTGCAGGGGCACATAAGACAGGAAGGGCTGCAGCCTTCTTAATCACTGGAATTGGTGGAAACATTTCCAGGTCACTCCAGTTACTTGGCGATCCAAGTACAGTTGAGCTTCCTGAGATACAAACACAGGTGAGCAGGACAATCTAACTTAAACCCCCAAGTCATACGTTTAAAACAACAACAACACATGTACGAGTAGTCCAGTTGATACAGTTGTTTGGGAGAAGTAATGGGTGTTCTGATCTCAGAGATTGTGTGCCTGTGATTTCTCCCCCCACTTTTTGAGGATCAGGATGGACACCCATCTTATATATGATACTTCTCTCATCTCTATCAGACACACCACAGTGACGTTTTTAACATAAGAGCAGAGCCTGGTGGAGGCAATGGATTATGAGAAACCCTATGTCTTTTCCCATACTGCCCAGCTCAGTCAGATTCAATTTCAATCAATTCGTCCTCATCCAATCTCGGTAATCGTAATACTTGGAGTAAGAACTGAGATTAGAGGAGCCAATGGGAAACAAAAGAGGGTAAATAGGGAGGTGAAGGTTGAAATGGTGCGTTAATATCCAGAGGTCTGGCAACATCATATAGCTGTGTTGTCAAAGATGGGGATGAGACAGAATCATATGGGACCTACATGGAAATATTGCGAAGACTACAAGGAATCGCACATCAGAAGCTCCTTGGACCACATGGCTGTTACACCACCAATACCTTTCAATCAACAGCCTTAGAAGGCACTGAAAACTCAAATGGTATCAAGGGAGTGAACTTTTCTCTATCTGTATTATTGTTAGTGCACACAGTCGTTTAGGATTGGAAGTGAAAACAATACTGTATACAGTTAAAACTACTGGGGGATTAGATTAGACAAATACAATTAAGCTAGCAGAAGTTTAGCTGGGTCACTGGGATTAATAACTGTGTTCTTGGAGGAAATCCCACAGACTTTTTTTAATTACTACATAGTAGGGCTAAAAGCATAAATTAATTAACTGATGTGATTGACCAATTAATGGTTTGATTTCAGATTTAAAATGGAGCTTTTACTAATCAGGGCAAGCAATCTGTTCTCTCCCATTCATCCTGCCTGAACCCATGACTCCTCTGTTGTCGGCTTCCTACTGCTGCAGCATAACTCCTCACTGATAAGAAGCCCCTATAGACTTATTTTGCCAATACTGTATGGTAGACACGCAAGTCAGCAAAGAGGGATATGAGGAGGCGAATAGGAGCAGTATCCCCCCCCCCCTCAGTTGAATTGATCAGATTGGTGGAAGAGTAAATAATGGAAGATTTTGAGCCCATCTAGGGATTGTACGCTTTCTGTTCCCCTGTGGTGGCTAACCATAGTTTGTAATTTCATCTAACTATGGCAAGCTTTCATCTAACTTTCTGCAAACCATAGTTCACCACATTTGGATAAAACAGCAAAATGACAGCTTGCCACAAACTAGATCTCTAATCTCCTTTTCTCATATACAAGGGAAGAGTAGAAGGGAGCGTGTGAGCCTACAGTTCACTATGTCTGCTCATCCTTAGAATTACGTCCAAGCTGAGTGTTTTAGTTTTTGGTTACATTGTGAAAGATTCTATATAACATATGCAAAATTGTACCTTTTATTTGTATAATTATCTTCTCTATAGCAATTGCAGCAAGCTTTTGAAGACGCTCAGCAAGAAAACACCTCTCCCCACAAGTGAGAATGTATTACTTAGTTGGTATTAGGCTCCACTGAACTCAATGCAACTGAGTACAGTGGTACCTCGGGTTACACAAGCTTCAGGTTACATACGCTTCAGGTTACACACTCCATTAACCCAGAAATAGTGCTTCAGGTTAAGAACTTTGCTTCAGGATGAGAACAGAAATCTTGCTCTGGCGGCGCGGCAGCAGCAGGAGGCCCCATTAGCTAAAGTGGTGCTTCAGGTTAAGAACAGTTTCAGGTTAAGAACGGCCCTCCAGAACGAATTAAGTACTTAACCCGAGGTACCACTGTAGACATGTAGGACTGTGCGCTTGTTCACATTCATATTTCTTAAGCATGCAGTCCATTGAACATTTATTTGCAGATAATTTTAATTAAACACAGTTGGAATTACTTCTTAATAAACCTGTGTAGGTTTGCACTATTATCTTGATACAATGGCCTCCAAAGTGTCCAGGGTACAATGGCTTAGGGAGAGTATTGGAAAAGAAGTG
This sequence comes from Podarcis vaucheri, assembly GCF_965113315.1. Lineage (NCBI taxonomy): Eukaryota > Metazoa > Chordata > Lepidosauria > Squamata > Lacertidae > Podarcis > Podarcis vaucheri. The sequence continues at coordinate 109,466,825 of NC_138759.1, forward strand.
ATGCAAGCAGCATTCCTTCCCTGGGAAATGGGCATACTCTCTGATGTTCTTTTTACCTGCAACATTATCTTAAATATGCAATGTAGAAAATGTGTCTGTGCTCAAAGCTGTGAAGAATGGGACTTCAAGGTGTGGAAAGAGAGAGGTAGTATACAGTTGCCGACACCTTTATCTTATCAGTCAAAATCCTCCACGACCTATCTTAATTCAAACCATAATATGAAAGGGGGGAAGAAACTTCCCACATTTAAAAAATCCATTTAATGAATATGAAAATTAGGTGGATAGGAATTTTAAAAATAAAAAAAGAAAATAGTAAGCGGGGTCTACACAAAAACTATTAAAATTCACCCCTCAATATCTATGTAGAAAGAAATCACTTAAAATTAAATTTAAAAGTTCCATTTAATTTAAAAGAAAATATATTTAGATAGGAGGCAGGATCTGGTCCATATCTCATGTCTTACACTCTTGAGTACAGCATAGAATTGCTTTTTGTGTGTAATAATTACATTCTGAGGGACATTTTTGAATAAAGAGATAAAATTATAGAGCAGCACTTGTTATTTATAACTGCATAATTGTTTTACACACAGTAAGACTTTTATAATCAATTTATCCACCTCTCTGTGCAATAGGTAATTATTATTAGTTCACCTTTGTAGAAGTAGGCAAACTAATTAAGCTCCGGTTTGCTCCAAACTCAGTATCATTTCTAAAGTGAGGGTGATGAAAAGTCCAATTTTTGGAGAAAATGGATAGGGCGGCAAGATCAAGAAGAGGAAAGTAGATCATGGGGGAAAATTAGGACAAAAATGACAAAGGTTGCATTAAGGGTGCATTTGCTAAGTTTTATGTATAGATGCACCTCTATAAATAATTACTATAACTTAAATAGAAAAATACAATAATGCATCTCACTGTCACCAGGTGACCTGTGTCCCTGCACATTCTGCCTCACCTGTTCTCTCTCCATGTGTTCTTTATTCTTAAACCAGACATGAACACTCTGACATAGGCCAGGCATAGGCAAACTCCTGCCCTCCAGATGTTTGGAACTACAATTCCCATCATCCCTAGCTAACAGGACCAGTGGTCAGGGATGATGGGAGTTGTAGTCCCAAACATTTGGAGGGCCGGAGTTTGCCTATGCTTGCTCTGGGCAGTGGGATGCATGGCCACCCTGCACAAGGGAGACATGAGTGATGGTGAAATGAATGGTTGGCTCCTTCTAGATCTTCACCTCAGGCACTTTTCCCTCAGTATCTTTCCAGTATCAAAAGGTAGTATTGGGAGAGAGGCTATGTAAAGATGAAGGCATGGACTTGCTCTGCTTGCTCTAAAAATCAGAACTTGCCTGAAAATGTTGTATATAAATGGCGTTTTGGGGGGGGAAATGAGCCTGCTATCAGCATATGTGTATTTTGAGACTGAGAGTAAGGCCAAATCTTCTCAAAATAACAGATTAGAAACCCAAAGAGGATAATATTGGAAGCAAGTCCTAGACTCTAATCATAGCACTAAAACTCCCTCTCTACAGGGAAGAAGGAATTAAGCTCAACTTTCCACAACCACTGAAAAATGTTTACTATCCATTGCAAAAGTTGGTTTTCCCAGGGATTGAATGTACTTCAATACAATAAGTGTAAGAAGTTCAAAAGTTTTTTTTTTTTTAATCTACCAAGCACATTCACTGCACATTGCAAAGTGTTTTTAACAAAAATGGTTTGTCCTATATCCACGCCTTCAGGAACTGCTGCCAATCGGCTGTTTCTTAATCTGAGCACATTTTCCACTCCATCAGTTTGATTTCTCAGCTTTTGATACTTGTTCGGCATCCTGGGTTAGGATGGCGTCATACAAAATGAGTGGTCTTCACCTCCTTCTCATGTCTCTCTCCCCCCTCCCCCGCCATACTCAGGACTCTTTAAATCTTATACTAAAGCCTGGGGGAGGGGAGGAACTTAACCTGTTGCAATGTTTATTTCAATACTTTTCAATTGGACGCTGCTAATATGTTCATTCCAATAAAAACTTCAAAGTATTAAATTTGTTTCTATTGCTGATATGAAAGCACATGCTTGGCAGGCTATGTTCCCTGCTCGCGGGAGTGTAGATGTTTTGGAAGCTTGCAACATACTCAGTTTAGTTTTGAGTATTATGTAACCTCACCAAAAGCTAGTTTTTGTAGAAGCCCCTTCAAATAACAAGGAAAACAGACATTCTGTGTTGTCTGCAGACATCTATTTTCTTCCCCCTCCCTATAACTTCTTTTAATTAACTCCCTTTGTTTCAAGTTGTATTTGAGCCACAGAAATTCATTGCAATCCCCTACAGAGAATTTTTGGCAAGACATGGTGAGAGGGGAAAACTTGTCCAAAGCACTTTCTGGCACGGAGTGACATGGAGCAATTTGTGGTTCAGTGAAGTGATAGAAATTCTCACAAGTGGGAGAATTTATGTCATGCTTGGGCATTCTTGTAACTATAATGTTTGTTGTCTTCTTGACAGTGAACTGTTCCAACCCAAATCTTGGCTGCTAAAAATAAAATAAAAATTAACCTTTCATATCACCCTCAGACTGAAATGGAAAAATAAAGGCCAGCCGGTTGGATTTGTGGGATTTCTATGATGTAATTATTTGATGAAATGAATTGGGGAATTTATCAAAGAGGAAGTAAAAGGGCAAGCAACAAGTCCAAACATGAGCACAGCTATTAAATATTTAAATTTCATATACACTCCCCACGCCTTCTATTCCCATAATCCTAGTAGAGGTGGGTTCTCTACCATGTCAGCCATGTTCTTATTGTCTACATCAGGTTTCCCACCAACTCTTGCATGTTCCTGAGTGACTGGAACCCCACTTCAGACAATGGGAAGGGAAAAAAAGGTGACAGTACTCTGTACTGATGAGTACCATCACAAAAAAAGCACTGGGGATATTAATGATAAAATTAGAAGACAGTCCCCATGTTTCAAGCAGAGGTTAAAGGTGGGTCCCAGGTCTTAAAAAAAAAAGTTGAAGATGGCTGTCCTACATAATTACACATAATTATATAGCCATATTTGTTTATGTGGACAAAAGTTCTGTGTTTTTGTCTCAGGGATCTATGATAGCATGAGACAGGAGAGAGGAGTAAGAAAAACCAGCTCTGCAAGGTGCAGCTGCAACAATACGAACTGTGGGAATGGTGAGCAGACAAGCAGAACTGTACTAGAAAAGCAACCTCATTGTGTCACAATTGTTAAACAATTTGGTGAGGAGCAGTCCCACTGTACACAACATGGAAATTCAAGTGCAAGTAGTTTGGGAGCTGAAAGCCCAGCTTAAGCATTAATTGTACGCAATTATATCCAAGTGGGGAAGAACAATCTTACTGAAGTATCTGGTTGTAATAGGATTTGCACCATGTAAGAAACTCGTAAGAGAAGAGCAAGTACACTGCTGCAGATGATCAACTTGGGGTGGATAACAGGGACAGAGACCCAGAGTGGGGGGAAGTTAGAGTACCTGTCCTTCCACTCGCATGTTGATTTAACCCAGAAGATGAATAGCTGAATAGGGCTATAGACTCTTCTATACTCATTTGAGAATAACAGCAAAACCGCAACCAAGATACACACCATGAGAAAATTAAGTAGTATGAAATAAGTATTTGGAATGAGGGCTAAAACCTTTTAAAAGTGTGCTGCATCGAGACATAATCCAGTGGCACAGTTTTCACTTGATGGATCCCATGAACTGAACTCGGTAATGTATGGATTGTTCCTCGGATAGGAGGGCATGGTTCTCCTCACTTTGGTATTTTGACACTTAGATGATATAGAGTAGTTCAGTGCAATTACATTAACGTTCAATTAATTTATGTAAGAGCAGAACCATGCCAACTGAGTGGGAAATTTACACAATTGCCATTTCATTATATTATATTACCAGTTAGGTAATAGGCAAGGTAACATTTGAGTATGAGCATATGTCAGTTGCCAGAACTACCAGGCATGTGTCCAACCGAGTGACTGGGTAATATGTATCACCTTCATAGATGGTTTAGGGAGTGTCCCTGATAGACAACTTTATCAAGACTATAAAGGTGTTTAGGACTATGTGATTAGGTGACTTCTGCTGAGATGGCATCAGATCACCTTTGCATCTGATTCTTCACTCCTTCCAAGACCCTTCCAAATTCTGTAGCTGTGATTGAACCTGCCAGGTGATATCAACTTCAGTGCTCCCAGTGCAGGGGATTGCTTTTAACCATCTGTGAACCCTTTGGCTGTAGTTTCTGGAAATCAGATACTCCTAATCTCAGCTATCAGTATTTTTGGCACTTTTTCCAAGGTAGGAGGTGGGAGTATGTTGAACCCTCCTGCTTCTATCCCTCAATCCTAAGAAGCAGGGGAGTTTCAATAGATCAGGGTTGTCTTTTCCTGGGTCCCCCTAATGCTGTCATTGGAGGCAGGGGGCTTCTACAACACAAAGCTCATGCTCAAGGCAGCATGTTCCTTCTTCCAACAGGATGTTTTGTGATGAGGCATCTGTTGGTTTCTATGACAGCTGGAACTGGAAATTTTAAGTAGATGTCCTGGAGGCAAGAGCTGGGCCAGAGCTGGAAATATAGAACCAGGGATGACAAGGATTTTGTTTTTATTTTAATTAAAAGGGGAATCAAAATAGCCACCAGTGCAGAGTACCTCAAATTTCCCAAATATGGCTGATTTCGTTTTGACTGTTGACGATATATTTTTGCAGTGTCCATTAATCACAGAAAGATATGTCCTAAATTACTCAACCATCTGACATAATATAGTCTCTTCTTGCACCTTGGGTAAGGAATCAATGAGAGATTGACTTTCTTAATTTAGTCAAATAGATTTTTAAAATCAATTTATAATTGGATATAACTTTGCAGAAACAAAAGAAATAATAAACATTGGGAATAGCAAGTTGTTAAGCATCCCTTCCACAGTGGAGGAACCTCTCTCTTCTTTGGTCTTCCAGCTTCCGTTTCCTCCTTTTGACTAGGGCTGGGTATTCCTTGACTCTGTAACAGGATATGAGCTCTCCTTGCTTCATCTTTCCCTTGGCTCTGGCCAGCTGCTAGGTCAGCCTGTGAATGTCTATGAACATACTTATTTACTTATTCTTAGTATGCCACCTTTTAGGGCAAAGCCCTCCTACGGCGGTTTACAAAAGATGGTTAGTTTCAAACAAATGCAGCATAATTTAGTTTCATAAGCATAACTAATGAACTAATCCAGATCAGTGCCTGGATGAGAAATATTGTTAGTGGGGAGGCGGCTACGAAAAGCACTCTGAGCTTTCTGGAGAAATTAACAACAGTAGGACAATGCCTTCTTTACTAGACCCGGTTAAAATGTCACACAGAATAGCAAACAAGCCTTCAAGTGCCCTAGAACTCTTCTTGCTGGACATTAAAAGGTGGGTGAGAGTGAATCAAAAAGTAGGAGGCAGGGGAAAAGCACGACAATATACAGGTGGCCCAATCTTAAGATGGAAAGCAGGAGGCACAGGACAAAAGTGACCAAGTGTTGACCAAGTGGACAAGGCTCCTGTACCTTGAATAGTTTGGTAGAATAGGGCATTTCAGTAACTGTAGTTTGTCACTGACAATTCCCTGAAACGCCTTCTCCCACAGAACCACTAAATATGCAGAAGCCCTGTCCTCTCCCACACCTAACTAGTCTAGGTCTAAGGCGGCAAGTGTACAGGAGAGGATCTATCCACAAGAAAAATTGACCATTACCCTTTGGGGAATTTCCATCCACATTTGGGAATGGACTGTTGGAGTGCTCTTCCATATTTGGAAGGAGTCTTCCATTCATGAGTGGGCCGCTTTGCACGTCACACTAGAATGTGGTGCAAAAAAAGTGAAACTAAAGCCAAGAATATTATTTTGTTTGCACAAGGGTTTGCTTACACAAGCTCTTGCATGAGTGGGAGCATGAGAATTGCTATAAAATCTATCTGTAATAGCACTGCATGAATTCGCCATGAATTGTGTGCGAGTCTTTTCCGAAAGAGTGGTATGAGTTATTTTCTTTCCCAGGGTCTTTAGATCCAGCCCATGGGATGCTGACAGAACAATATTCTGCACTCTTTCAAATTCAGAAGGAAATCCAGTGGTGGAACCTTTAATAGCACTCATTAGCACAAGAGGACACGGGTTGTGTGTTACCAACCACACGATGTCTTCTAACACACTTAATCCAAATGTAGCTTTGGCATCTTTTGTAGTAATGCCTAATATAAGCAGAACATGGAGACCATGTGGTGGTTACACTGTACATTGAAGGAGTATTGGTAGAGCAGTTTTTGTTACAAGTGGGTTTGAACAGATCAGAAGCTCGCTGGAAGTGATGAGTCCTAATTAGTGGAGGTTGGTCCATTAGGGCAAAGTGCACTGCCAACCTCAGCCTGCTCCCACCCACCTGCCTTCCTCCTTACATTCAGTCCAGGAAGTGTCACTGCCTATCAACTTCCTCTTTCTCCTAATGGGGTGTCACCCTAATAGAACACAGTAGAGAGGAAGATGGGGACCAAGCTAGAATTCGTTTCAATTTGCTGGAGGTGGCCCAGCAACCCAGTCAGATGGGTGGCATAATGATATTGATATTGATATTGATGTTGTTATTGATATTGATATTGTTAATAGCCTCTGGCTCCACCTACTGTTTTGGTTCCTTGCTTTCTGCCTTCCCAGTCACCAGCCACAACTGGCCCAAATTTAACAGCACAGTATAAACTAATTTGAACTTTCCAATTTCTGTTTCACAACTTGCTTCCTCTCTTCCCCCATCCATGTAAACTTTCTGTGGCTTACATAGGCAACCTAACATAAATCCTCTTTTCCCAAGCTTCATGTGGCCTTTCAGATACAGTGGTACCTCGGGTTACATACGCTTCAGATTACATACGCTTCAGGTTACACACTCCACTAACCCAGAAATAGTGCTTCAGGTTAAGAACTTTGCTTCAGGATGAGAACAGAAATTGTGCTCTGGCGGCGCAGTGGCAGCAGGAGGCCCCATTAGCTGAAGTGGTGCTTCAGGTTAAGAACAGTTTCAGGTTAAGTACGGACCTCCGGAACAAATTAAGTACTTAACCCGAGGTACCACTGTATACTATATATCTAATGAAAAACGGCGGTTCCCAATGCAAAACCATTAAATAGGGATTCAAATGTATGGAAAAACTAAATGAAATATTTTCCATTTGTTTTGTCCAATATTTTTTGTTCCATTTGCTTTCAATATAAAACACATTAAAATGAACGTGGCACCTTCAGTTGTTTTTCTTCATTTTAAAAACAAATCCCCGTCCCTGTTTTAGATGCCCCTGGACACAGGTTCTGCTAAAATAAAAAATAAAGAGCTTCAAGTCCCAGTTTCCCTAGACGGGCCACTGGTCTGCTCTAGCAGAGCTCTTTTTATGTTCTTAAGTTCTTGTGTTCACAGCATAGTATAAACGACGCTTTTTCTATGAATTACTTCAGATTCAAAAGACAGTTCCTTCCTTCCTTATAGCAGAAAACTTTGACTTGTTCTTCTGCATGTCGAACACTTCTGACGTTTGTTTATGCTTTTCATTAATTTGCCCAGAGAAGAAGTTAAGCGAATGGGCCTCTAATGTTCTAAATTCTCCTGAATCCTTTTGCACATATTTATCTTATCTTGGCTACTTTTCAGCTCTCCAGTGAGAAGGCTGATTTTAGTGTCAAGTTGCATATTTGTGTTTGGTTCCATAAGTTCCCTTAGTCACCACAAGTGACTTTTTAATTTGCCAGTTTGCCCTGGAATGTAATTTCTTGTTAATTGCTTTTCAACTTTGTTTTGCAGAAGCCCTCCTGGTTCAGATATGGGTATCTGTCCAATGTCTTCCACAGAAAGGACCAACACAAATAATTAATTCAGCCTCTCTGAAATCTCCATCCCCCTTCAGTAATCCTTTAACACCTTTGTCATCTAACAGTTCAACCTTCGTGTACTGTGGCAATGTCTAAACTCAGACATTTATCTGCTGTCAGCAAAAGATGTCAGCAACAGCAGAAACAATGCTGAATTCTGTTGAAATGAAAGCACAGACAAGGGCAAACTGTCAGCAATTAGTAGATTTCACACCATTTTAGAACCATGTTCAAAGGACTAGATTCAGCAGATGTGTCTCTTGCTCAGCAGGGAAGACATTAGTAATCTGGAGCCAGGTACTGGAAGATCAAGAGAAGCCAGAGACAGGAGGAAAGAGGCTAACAGTTGCTAACCACCTGTAGGGTTGCTCTTGGAAAGCTGGAATTAGCAGCAGGGAAAGCTACTAGCATGGAGTTCCTGTTGTTAGAGTTGTACAAGTTGTACAACCTTGTCAGTCAACAAGACCTTTGTGTCAATCTCCTCAGTCTCTTTCTTTCCATAACACTTTTCGGAAATGTGTTGATTGAGAAAAACAGCACTTTCTTCTTCATTGTTGACAATAAGCTTTCCACCCACTTGTCTAAGACGAGGGTTTATTTTCAAATCTAAGACCTTGAATTTTTCCTTCATTTTCCAAATATTTTGGTCAGATACAAAGTGTATCTTGCCTCTGAAGTTCTGATTATTATAGTGCCATTGTTAAGAATTTGCAGTTGGAAGGCGACATAGTCTTTTATCAAGTGTATATTAGTTTTATATTGTCTTGTGTTGCTGCTGTTCTAGCTATAATAAATAATTTGATGTTACATTGTTTTAATAATTGATTATGATGTTTTGTATGTAACTGACATGGTTTTTGCTTTGTTTTTAATATATATATATATATATATATATATATATATATATATATATATATATATATAACTTGCCTGAATATAATTGAAGGGTTAGCATATATATTCATTCAATCAATCAATGAATCCATTGAGCCTGGGATAGCTCAGTTGGTAGAGCATGAGACTCCTAATTTAGAGACACGGGTTCAAGCCCCATGTTGGGCAAAAGATTTCTGCATTGCAGCAGTTGAACTAGAAAACCCTCATGATCCCTTCCAATTCTACTATTCTATGATTACGCGTTAAAGTAAATGCCACTGAATTCCATGGCACTTAGTCTGGCTAAGACATGCATAGGATTTCACAATAAGAGACACAGATAATGGGACTAAATAGCTAAACAAAATAGAAAACAGAGAATGGAGAAGCAAGAGAAACTTAAGCTTTTTAGAGCTTCTGAATAATTAAGGTTGCCAACTTATGAGATATATATTTAAATCTCTGCATTGGGCTGCCATACGTCCAGATTTTCCCAGACATTACTGGGATTTCAAAGGCGGAATTGATGTCCGAGGGCAATTTCCAAAAGGCAGTCCTTTGTCCTGGATCTTAGGCAAGTCAATAGAAAAAGTGTGGGGTGTTTTTGTGCTGTTGTTTTTTGGTGTTTTTGTAAAAAAACAACAACTTTGGGGTTTGTCTTTAAAAAACTCAACCATTTGGGGTTTTTCCTAAAAGAAAGCTCAACCAGGAATGTCCTGGTTTTTACTTTTTGGAAAATGACAACCCTATCTCTGCAGCATCTCTGGGATCCAGCATAAACATGTGCCAAAGCTTTGCACACCGTTAATGTGTGTGTATAACTCCTTTGCTCCACCTCTGTAAAGTGAGCCTCATATTTTGGCATTCATTCAATGAAGAGAAAAATCTGGCGATGAAGAGGGAGATCTGTGAGGGGAGGAGGAACAGCTTGTTGAGAACCATATGAATAATGTTGAATATACAATGTAATATTATTTCTAAGTTGGATATAATTATATTTAATAATAGCTTACTTGACCTCTATCTGCTGTTTAAGAACACTGCTGAGCACTTAAAGTATTTCCTAGAAAACTTAAAACGTTTACTTGTGAAAATTATAACACTGCAGTCACAAATTAAGACTTTCACACACATTTGCACATCTGAATTATGGAAAGCAAAACATAGGAATATGGTCAGGTGGAACAACAGAAACAATCTCCCTTCAACTGGTATATTGCTTCTTGCTCCTAAGTTCATGTTTAAGGGCTTTTCTACACTTACCACTTATAGTGGAATAGTTTCTGGGCTTTTTTGGATTTTTTTTGGCACATTGCCACAAAATGTCGACATTATTCATTTTGCAATCTGGAAAAGTGTCCTAAAAAACCCGCTTCTTCTTATCCTGCAAAAAATAAATTGAAAAAATCCAACTTTTGTTAGAGATCTTGAAAATGGATCCTCCTGGTTTTCAGTTGTACGGCATATGCACAAGCATCATCCCAGACTCTGTGTGGAGGGATGTGGATTAGTGGGCATGGTGTGGGAGACGTCGGTTTCACGCTACCTCCACCTGAGAAGTCCAAGCTGTCAGTTTACGAGCTCCGTCCAGAGGAGAAGAAGAAGACGAGTTTGGATTTGATACCCCGCCTTTCACTCCCCTTCAGGTGTCTCTAAGCGGCTAACATTCTCCTTTCCCTTCCTCCCCCACAACAAACACTCTGTGAGGTGAGTGGGGCTGAGAGACTTCAGAGAAGTGTGACTGGCCCAAGGTCACCCAGCAGCTGTATGTGGAGGAGCGGAGACGCGAACCCTGTTCCCCAGATTACGAGACTACTGCTCTTAACCACTACACCACACTGGCTCTCTTGTGAGAACATAAGAAGAGCCTGTTGGATCAGACCAATGGCCCATCGCAGCACCTTGTTCTCACAGGCTAACCAGATGCCTGTGGGACAGTTCAATATGCTGGTGCTTTCCTTTAAAGCCCTAAATACCACGGGTCCTGTATATCTCCTATATGTGCCTCCTTGTTTGCTGCAACAGACTGGAGGGGCCTCCATGTTCTCTTATTCACCACGTTGTATTATTCAAGCGTGTGGGGCAGAGCCTTATCAGTTGTAGCACTCACACTTTAAATTGCCCTTCCAAGAGACAAAGGCCTATCCTGCTACGTTTCATCACCAAATCACAGATTTATTAGGAAGGGAGGCATCTCTCATTCATTAGAATATTGACGCCAATGTAGAAGTCTTCCTCATTTGCTAGATTTTGGCTTGTCATCTAATTACTATGTGTACAATTCTTATATTTCATGTGACTGTTGGTTTGCTTTTTGTTGTTTGACTTGGGGATGATGCCATGATTTTTAGCCTTGGCTGTATGTTGCTTCAGGTACTTTCAAAGCTGAAAATGTGACTGATTAGCTTTCTGAATTAACTGAAACAGTGCATGTATGCGTGCATGAATAAATACTATTACCACCTTGAGCTTACTATTACCACAAACATACAAAGAATTTTCTTCTTCTTCGCTGTGTATAACACATTATTTAAATTCAGTCCAAATATTCCTTGTTCAGCAATATGCTAAGTTCTTTTATTACAACCTGAGCTGAGGAAGAGTGATGATCTTGAGGAGGAATCAGTGGACAACTGAAAAGCCTATGACGGATTTCAAAGCTAGCTAGGGCCTAATTGGTTGAGACCCAGAAGGTTGGGGGGGGGGATGTCAAACGTTATGATTCTTGCTCGATAGAAAGTCTTTTCTGAGTTACAACAGACAATCTTTAACATTGATAATGACATACAAACAATGAAACTGGTGTTTCTGCCAGCAGCGACAGAGCTACATGTTTTATATGTGCAAGGCAGTGGAAAGAAGTGTTATGTGAGGGGGGGGGGAGAGAGGACAATCTAGATTTATTAAAAGACAGAAGCCTGGACATTCAAGAAAGAAAGAGAGTATCTTAACCTCAGAATATACACTCAATCATTCAAGTGATGTAAAAAGTGACCTTGTCCTCCTCGCATTACACTGGGAGAGAATGCATAAATTACACTACACAGCAGTATGATTTTATTTTGTTTTTTTTGCAACAAAGCAATTTTCTGGAAGGTATTTAAAGTCAGATTCAAATTACTGGGGAATATCTCAGTGCGCTTTGTTTGTCCGTGGCATTGTCAGCTCTTTATGTCAATGCTACATAAAATTAAAATATACACTGTTGTGTGTCTAGGTGTGTGTGGCTTAGGATCCTTCAGAGGAATGCTTTCTCCCAGACTGAATAAAATGTAACAGAAGGAGGCTCCAAATGAAATTTTATAGCTGCCTGAAGTTCCTGATTTCCCTATTCTTTACTATGTCAACTTGGAGCTGATATGTCTGTATAACGAAGAGGGAAACAGGCAACAACAATGAGAAAAACAGACATGGGGGAGACGAAAAAGAGAAAGCCCTAAATGGTATTGTATGGCTCATAATGGGTTCACTGAGCAGAGGTTACTTTCTTTCAAACTATGAATAATTTTATTATCTCAATTTGTTTTAAAAGAATTTTGTAGCAAGGAGATGTTTTTGTGGTTGCCACAAAAAAACATATTTCTGTATTATGGATTTACCATTGTTTGCCTTACAATTTTTGCAAGATGTAGCTTCAGCAAAGCATAAAATTGCAATAAAAATTTTCTATATTGTTTACAACCCCACCTAGTGGTCTTCTGTTTCAAATTTTAACAGTAATTATGCATTGTGTATTATAGGCATTCCTCAGGACTCTAAAGCTTTCTAGATTTTTTTATTTTTAACATTCTGTAAACATTTTAGAACTAAAAAAAAAGGATTTTAGCAAAAATGTTCTGGTAAAAATACCTTGATCACACACTATATCTGTTTAATACTGTCGTATTTTCCTTTTCATCAGGGCTATTTTCGCAACAGTACAAGTTCATTGAGATTCAAACATCATAAAGAAATAAAAGAAATATATATAACTTAGGTGAGATAACAACCACCTATTGCAACTTTTAAAACTGTCATTTGTCTGTCTCAACCTGTTGCTTTCATGCTGAGAGCTCACAAGGGACTTTTCTTGGCTAAAGCGAAAGGTGATGGGCTCAAGATAGGAGGAGAAGGAAGTCAAAGCATCAAAAGTGTATTGTAGTATAGTAACTACCAGGTTGCAACTGACAGGTCAGCTGGAAGTCGATACCAGGAAAGCTCCTAGAACAGACTATTAAATAGTTGGTCTTTGAGCACTTAGAAAAGGATGCTGCGATTGCTAAGACCCAGCATGGGTTTCTCAAAAACAGGTCATGCCAAATAAATATCACTTCCTTTTCTCTTTTCTTTTTCTTTTCATTTTTTGCTAGAGTTACAAGCTTGGTGGATCAGAGGAATGCTCTAGACGTAGTGTTTCTTCATTTCAGTAAGGCTTTGGACATCATCCCCCATGGTATTATTGTGGATAAGCTGGTAAAATGTGAGCTGAAGTTAGGTGGACTTGTGGCTGGTTGACTTACCCAACCCAAAGAGTGCTAACTAATGATGGTTCATCATCCTGGGAAAAAGGACTAAATGGGGTGCCGCAGAGTACTGCCCTGGGCCCGTTGTTGTTTAACGTCTTTATAAATGATTTCAATTAAGGAACTGAGGGGATGCTCATAAAATTTGCAGATGACACCAAACTGGGAGGTGTAGCTAATGCCGCAGAAGACAGAATTGGAATTCAGATCACCTGAACAGATTGGAGAACTGGGCCAAAACTGAAAAAAATAAATTTAAATAGGGACAAATGTAAGAATCTACACTTAAGCAGGAATAATCAACTGCACAAAGGTAAGTGTCATGAACTGGCAGGACAGCGGGGAGGAGGAAGAGGATCCCAGTGAGGGGTGTAGCTGGGACTGGGACACACCAGGACAAGCTGGTAATGGGGAAGGAAGTACTCACAGGGTGACAAAGGTTAATCCACAGGAACCAGGGCAGCAGGACCCATTGCCAGAGCCAGAGCGGCCCCTGTCCACATGAACATAGCAGCTAAGGCGTAGGGAGCAGCGAGAGTGGTGCTCTAGGAGCCTGAGGCAGGCAAGGACCCCCAGGCCAGCTCCCTAGTTGGCCAGGTGGGGCTCACTAGCTCTGGGAGGAGGGGTGTGATTCCTCAGCTTGAGTAGGCTTGGAACAGGTGAAGGTCACCTGCCTCTTCAAGTCCAGATGCTGCAATCAGCAAGCAAAGTACAAAAGGGAAGCAGAACTGAGGTGCTGTGTTTGCTCAACTGCTCATGTTGATAGGCCTTGGCCTGGATGCTCCTAGATCTCTATGGGGCTGTACTTTGGGTTTGACTCTGAACTGTATCCTGACTGCAGGACTTCAGACTTAACTACTTGGATTGACCCTGGACTATATGGCTTGACCGTTGGACTTGGCTTGTGTCGCTTGACACACACACCCCAGACTTTGGACTTGACATGTTGAATTGCTGCCAGGTAGGCCAGGCGTTCAGGACAATAAGATAGGAGACGTGGCTTCCCAGTAGTGCATGTGAAAAGGATCTAGGAGTCTTAGTAGACCACAAGTTTAACATGAGTCAACAATGTGGTACAGCAGCAAAAAAGACAGCTATTTCTATTCTAGGCTGCATCAACAGAAGTATTGTATCCAGTTTAAGGGAACTAATAGTACCACTCTATTCTGCTTTGGCCAGACCACACCTGGAGTACTATTTCCTTTTCTTTTTTAAATAATTTTTATTAACCGGCCAATCAAATCAAATTAAATCACATCACATAAATTCCGAATTACAAAGCCGAATTTTAAATTTTGTTGGGGGGACCCATATTTCAAGATCCAAAGGGGGATTCTGATCATCTTCTTGCTACTGCGTTAATGTCCAAATCAGACCAAATCAGTCCAAACAGAGTTCATAATTCTATCCAGTCTTATCTTGCTGTTTCCACATCATCTTGTTCATATATTTTCTCTTTTTTCTTTATGATCTCTTCTGATAGTCTCCTTAAGCCGATAAACACCAATATTAATCCTGTGTGAATTTTTCCGTTCTTCCAATCCTCAAATCGAGATGGTTTCCATATGTCATCACCTTCATAGATAACATCGCTCTTTCCATCATTAATCTTGCAAAACTGTCGCTCTTAAGTCCCTCTGAAGAGTTTCACCCACAATATAAAAGCAGCTCTATTTCTCTATTTCTCCTCCCAGACTCAAGACCTCTGACAGAACTTCCCAATATGGCGACGGCATTTTTAACTGCGTCATTCCAGAGCTCTTATACATTCCACGCTCTTCTTAAAACATGCTTTGGTTCGAAAGTTTATCTCCACACAGTCTTAAATCCACAGCTTAAGTCCTTAAAACGACATTTCTGATTCGGGGGGGAGGGGATTCTTGTTTAATCACATAAGGAAAGAAAGGAAAGTTTTTTCCCCTCCCCCATCAGTCATTTGCCATACCGTATCTTGGCGTATCTTCTCATGATTTATTATTGTCTTGTTTTATCAGAGATCTCTTCTGTTAGCAGTCTTTACTCCCCCTCCTTCCTTGAAATATGTGCATTCCTTCATCCAAATTGTTTCTTTTGAAGTTCTTGCAGCTAGTGGCGTGGATCAGGGACGGCGTCCAGGAGTGCCGGAATCCCACAGGAGGGCCTTGTGCCTAGTGCCCCCATCCCCACAAATTTGGGGGTGGTATAGGGCATAGCAGGCAAGGGCAGTCCCCCCCCCACCATCCGGGGTGGGTGGGTAGGGAGGCTAATTACTCCCATCATAGCCTCCAAATTACCTCGTGTGGGTCAGAGAGATGTTATTGTCAGCCATCTTCCGATGCGCCGCCTAGTGGCCCCCCATCCTGGAGTACTATTTCCAGTCCTGGGTGCCACGATTTAAGAAGGATATTGATAAGCTGGAATGTGTGCAAAGGCGAGGAACCAAGATAAAGTTTCTGATATGTTTAGCTTGGAAAAGAGGAGTCTGAGAGGAGATATGATGGCCATCTTCAAATAGCTCAAGGGCTGTAACATGGAGCAAGCTTGTTTTCTTCTGCTCTGGAGGACCCAAACCAATGGCTTCAGGATACAAAAAAGGAGATACAATTCCAGTACAGACGCAGAATGGGGAAGATATCCACTTAAAAGGCTTGCAGAAAGAGGAAAGTATTCAGTAGGTGTTGAAAAGTCAACAGGGACAGTGTCTAATTTTAAAATGCAGGGAACTCCAAAAGGCAGGCAATACCCAGAGATGTCCGGGTCCGTTTCATCACCTGAGGTGGTTTCCAGCATGGTATTGAGATCTCTTGGAGATCTTGCTGGGAGCCACCGGCACCACTTCTCCTCGCTTCTCTGGCCATGGGCAGGGGCACTGCCCCTAGAGATTTTGCTGTCTGAGGCGGCTGCCTCAGTCTGCCTTATGGGTGGGCTGCCCCTGGTGCTACCACACTGGAGACCAAATTCCTATTGTACAGAATGGACCTCCTGATATATAAGGAATGATATGATCTTTCCGGTATCCTGGTCCCGAGGGCTATATAAATGATACTGAACAGGAGTAGGGGTTGTCAACCCAGTTGCACCACGTCCCCTTCAAACTACTATCACTTTGCAACGGTTTTCAAAGGCAGTAGGGAAAATATCTTAAAGAGCCCATTTTACAGGGAGCAAATACATTTGCAAAACACACCCCAAGAAAAATTGCCCAAAGGGTATGTTTGACATTTGCAAATGTATCTACACCCCTTCAACACATTTCCCAATTGGAAATCAATATCTAATGGGGCAAAAGTGGGAACATGAATGGAAGTGTAAGCAATCTAATGGAATTTACATTCTTATATCATCCCGTTCCATGAAAACAGAGCTTGGACTTTCTGCCAAGATAACACTATTTTTACACCCAAGAGCAGCTTGATTTTATAACCTGGATGAATTACTTCTTTTGCATGTTTGATTCTGTTTCTGTCAGTCAGAGAGAACAACAAGGAACACTGAAGCTTTACCTCTTGATCACTAAGTGGCCACTTAATACATTGCCCCCCCCCCGGAAATTGTTCAGCAAAACCAGACAGTAAGAGGAGACACAAGTTTGCATAATGTTGGCATTTGCTAATTCAATGTATAGATATAATTTTTAAATTGACTGATTTAAAGGGAAATATGTCTTACCATAATGAGCAAGGCTATGTGGCCAAGTGACCTGTGGGCTTGCTTAATCTGCAGGCCAGGGTTTGTTAACGGGAAGCTTCAAGACCTTCTCTTCTTCATACCTGCCTTGGGAGAGATGCCTAGCCTCTCCTGACATGACCTTAAGTTAAAAAAATAAAAATAAACATAATTCAGGCAAGCCATGTCTTGTAGAGTTGGCTCGCTGTTTCTTACTGTTTGATTTAACTGGGTGTGGTGAAAGTTTGATTTTATTTTTTTTAATTAGTAGGCTGCTTTTAATCTGCTTTGTTTGAGTGGCTAGTTTTGTAATTTATGGGGTTTGCTTCTTATTGATTTTAATGATTAATGTAAGCCACATTTAATATTATGGTAGAAAGGTGGGGTTACAAGTAGATTAAATCAATCATGTAAGCTTATCT
Organism: Podarcis vaucheri; assembly: GCF_965113315.1. Taxonomy (NCBI): domain Eukaryota; kingdom Metazoa; phylum Chordata; class Lepidosauria; order Squamata; family Lacertidae; genus Podarcis; species Podarcis vaucheri. The sequence goes on from NC_138759.1 coordinate 109,484,198, forward strand.
TTGGCTGCTGTTTCTTGCTAAATGCGTTGCATTAGAACCTTCTTGTTCATTACTTGAATATCTCTGCTTTCTTAAGAACTCTGGCTTCTCTACAAATAAGACTTTTCAACCTTCCATTAATTCTTTTCTACATTCAAATTTAATTGCTTTTTTAAATACATTCTTCCACTGCCTATCAATTGATCAATGTATGGTGTTATTCTCTACCTCCTCAACTTTCTTTACTATTCCAAACTTCTTTGTTAGCTTTATCTAGTCCACTTATACTCTTCATTGCATTACTTTTAGTCCCATATTCAAAGCTTTGCCTCCACTTCCACACTTTTCTCCACGCTTTCCAGGCATGATCCCTGCTTGCAAGCTCCTTATCCGAACCTTTCTTTTTCTTGCTCCAGAGCTTTCCTCGCAAAACCTGCTCTTTACCACTGAATGGGGAAATGCCAAATTGCTGTTTGATTTAAAGAGAAGGCTTCTGCAGGGAAAACTCTGGGGTGAAAAAAGGAGCGCTTGGACACAGCTTTAAAGCTCAGGTCTGTACATGGAAAGTGTGCAGCAAAAAGTGTGGCTAAGCCCCAAGTCTCCCCTGAAATTATGCTGTTATTAAATATGAAGCACAACAAATACAAAGCCCAAAGTATAAAGCCACTGTCAGAAGGCCTACTGCATCTCTCCATTCGTTGGTGGGCTTTCCAAGTCTTTACTAGACAGTCCTGTTGTATTTTCCCACATGGATCTGAACACCCCCACCCACGCACCCCCTGGTATCCAGACACAAACCTTTACTTGAAGTTTGACTCGCTTTTTTCAAAGAAGGATAATAAAACTAGGACTATAGTCACCAAGATGATGTACTTTATCTTAAGAGCTCACAGCATTCCTTGTGGAATAACTCTTCAAATAGCCACTCAGTATTTGCGTTCTCAAACACAGCTATCTGCCAATTGGCAAAAAGACCTTGATGATCCCCCACTGATCCCTGGATCCCAAGCACGTTTTGCTTAGAAAGGAGTCCGGTAGGGTTGCTACACCAGTGCACACAACTTCCAAGAGAAAATAAAAAAGGCTGCCTAGAAAATGGAAATATGAGTAGGGAATGTGGGTAGGGCGCATTGCTATCCCTTTCTCCATTGACCATACATGCACCAGCCTCCATCTGCTAGTGCTATTCCAGCCCTAGATGAATTGCTAAACAATTCTGTATCCAGCAACCCGCACAGGACTCCATGCCCCCCCCCCATTTTCAACCCACATACAGCAAGCCCTCCTTGGGAGCTATGAGACTTGATATTCCACAGCTCCCGGGGGGCGGGGGGCAGGGCAGCCTATAGGATGGATTCTTCCTCCATCCCTATTTTTCATTCAGCATTGACACAAACGTAATCCAAAATATGAAAACAGACCCCGAAATATAAAGCAGAAAGCATTTCCCACCATCCTCACGAATGAATGAAGCAAATAGTTCTTCTGGTACAGTGCTATGTAGTTCTGTGATGCAAGACCAGCTCCATTAGGCCTTCTCTCGATCATATGGGTACTTGCCACTGCTAGTAGCTGCCCTAGCAGGTTGCTGCAATGGGAAAGATGGGAAGCAGGATCATTTCACCAGCTCTGCTGAAAGTTCAGTTCCATTGGGCACCTCCTGTCCTTGAACTGTTGTAATTCCAGTTGGTCATTCATTAAAAGTCTTTGTGGGATGGTCTAAAGCAGGCATAGGCAACCTCAGTCCTCCATATGTTTTGGAACTACAATTCCCATCTTCCCTGACCTCTGGTCCTGTTAGCTAGGGATCATGGGAGTTGTAGTCCCAAAACATCTGGAGGGCCGAGGTTGCCTATGCCTGGTCTAAGGCTAAGCAGTTTCTCCAAGCCAACTTCTCCATCACTTTCTTCCATCACACAAATATACTTAATTCTGTTCTTTACAGACTACATTTTGCTAATAAATAATTGCTGTTCAGTCACCTTGAAATCCTGTTATTCTGTGAGGCTCTACTTGGAAACATTTTAATCTATTGATTATGATGATATATTTACTATATGTATATCCCACCCTTATTCTAAGAAGCTTCCCTCCACCCCCATATATTTTATTACATAATGAATGGATTTAACAAACTTTGCAAATAATAAGTCCATGACCTATAGAATATACAATAATAACAATGTATCTAATGTGATTATGATGGCTTGGTTATTATCGCATATTCTATACCCCATCCTTTCATAATATGTTATAAAAATGCATAATGTTCATTTAGTAGCTTGAGTTTATTCTTTTGCATCTATTGCTTGGTCTGGAAATATAGGTTTGTTTCCCCCTCGCCCCGCCATTCTCCATTCTATCCCCCACAAGCCTGTGAGGGAGGCAAGGCTTGATATCTTGATATCTTGATTGGCTAAAGGTCATTGAGTGATCTTCATGGCTGAGTGGGAATTTGAACCTGGGCCTGACCAGTCCAACATCCTGACTACTACACTGCATTGGCAATAAGTATACTTACATGGAAAGACAAAACACTTTGTACTGTCCCTGCTCCTTTCCATGTGCAGTTGATAAAATAAATTGCAAACAGGTTACCCGCTCCCATTCCCCCTTGGTTTGACTTTGCCCAATTATCTGTTTTAACTGATGCAAAGTTCAATTTCTTATATACTCAGTTTTGGAAATAGGATTGAAAGAAAGCCCTGGTAAAGAAAGATTTTTATTTTATTTTTTGCAATTTGTTAGAATTAGTGTGAGATGGATGTATCGCTTATGAAACTTACCAAACTGAAATAGTACAAAAATGCTAGATAAAAAAAAACTTCAGCACTTTATATTAAGGTTACAAAGAGAGCTTCAGTTTCACATCAGAGTTGAAGTAGACAGTTTCTTATTCTTGTGTCTGTAAGGTAAAGGTTGAGGAAATTATAGTGGAACTCCCAATGTGTTAAGCTCAAATCTCTGCAGACACTCATCTCAGTGGGAATGACTACTGCCATAAATCCATTATTTTAAGTGACCTCCATTTTTGTAAGGGAATGTGCCTTATTTTACAAGATCAGCTCTATATGACATAACGAAAGTTCCTTATTCCAGAAAACCCCTGTTTCCCAGCACTTGGTAGAATTTAACTTTATTAGAGAGTCCCTTACTAATTTTTCAAAGAAAGTTTAATCTCTCACAACTGTATTGCATTGGGATCCGGTGTAACAAATCGGAATTCTAGTGCTAAATCGAAATGGTTTAGTAATCACAAGCACATTAGTACTAGGTAAAAGGATCAGTATTGCATACGTGTGAGTTCTCCAGCTTATCTTTATATTGCACTAGAATCCAAAATTAACACATTCTAATCTTCTAAACAGAAATGGCTTAGCAAACTACACACACAGTTGTGATTGAGCAGAAGGATAAATGTAGCATATTTGTGTGTATGTGTGTCTGTGCAGAGTGTCTGAATTCTTTTTATGTATCTTTATCTTTAAAATAATTGATTCAAATTACCATCACAATTGCACGTTAATCCTATGCAGTATGCCTTTCTGTGAGTAAAATGCTAGCGTAAAAAGCCTTGCAAGAGAGTGCAGTATCATTAGCTACATTTTCCTTCCTTTGTATCATGCATATGTTAAAATGTATGCTAATAAGATCTAAGAAGCTTTGGAAGTTTTATGCATGAACTTTGAAAAGGCTGTTTTCCCAGTTCACCACAGACAAAAGAACAACACACAAGCTATTTAGTATTTAATATTTTCCAAGTAGAAAAACACTCCAGTTAATTATTAAAAGTAATAATTCCACTGTCACTTTGTGTTTTAATTCATGCATTTAAAAACTGTTGAGCACCCTAAAGCACTCTAGTAGTTAATGTGAGAAGAAAGCGGCTATAAAAGATCTTAGCATTTCGCAATCCCCAATCTGTTTCAAGTATCTAGAAATATATTTACAATGAGACACACAACCAAATACCATATCGAATCTGATAAATAATTGGAATTTGCTTCTCTGGTTTTAAAGGTTTCTAAATCTACGGTACCCAATGAAATGTATTAAACTGTGCAATTGTCATGGGTGTATTAATACTTGGAGAACAATCCAGTTCCCTGCCACATCCTTCCCACACACTCATGTGTGTTCTCACTGCCCTCTCTGTTGCCTCTCTTTTATGCATGGAGCTGTACAATTCTGTGAGTGCTATATGCTCTCAGTGGTGTATGTAAGGAACTGACTGGATCATCCCCAAAGTATTTTTTAAGCACTGCACTTTGCTTTTCATTAACATTCCTTACAACCCTGTAAAGCTGGCCGACAAGGAAGGGGAAACTGAAGTTCCATCGGTGTTTATAGATGAACTGAGATTTGAACTACAGTGGTACCTCGGGTTACATACGCTTCAGGTTACATATGCTTCAGGTTACAGACTCCGCTAACCCAGAAATAGTGCTTCAGGTTAAGAACTTTGCTTCTGGATGAGAACAGAAATCGTGCTCCGGCGGCGCAGCAGCAGCAGGAAGCCCCATTAGCTAAAGTGGTGCTTCAGGTTAAGAACAGTTTCAGGTTAAGTACGGACCTCCGGAATGAATTAAGTACTTAACCCGAGGTACCACTGTACCAATGTTCAGCTCTTTGAGCTCTGTCATGCTTATACCAACCATCTGGCATTGGTTTCCCCAGTGCTAGTCTTGTGTTCAGTGGATTTAGATGATTCTGAATTCTTTTTAGGCAGGTTCCTAGAGACAAAACACTTGCTAGGTTGTGTAGATCAAACATGTTGGCCACAATTCAAGCCCTATTGATTTCAGCGGTTCTTGTGGCTACAACTGCACTGGATTGTGACCACTAGCGGTAAATTCACATAATGTTATACACCATCTCTGATATCAAAGGTGAGGTTGGTAAAGTACGATGTATACATATTTTATTGGCCATATCAACATCCATCACATGGAGCTGGTATTGAATTACTAAGCAAAATAGGATATAGTTTTGGCTGAAAGTAATCATAGCTTTGCAACCACTTTCCACCTCTTCCACTTCTACTTCTACTTTTGAAAGGCAAGATTAATACTGAAGGAATGGCCCACTTGTAAATTTATATAGATTCAGGAATGGACAGAAAAATGCTAAATACAGGTTGAAATCTGACTTCAGAAATCCAATAAGCTAATCCATTAGGTATGGTTTACTAACCTGAGAAAACCTTTCAAGAACAGTTCCACTATCTTGGCAACCAGCAATATATCAAGAGTAGATTTTGCCACTAAGGGTTAGTGGCTAGGATATTAGTAGCTGTACTTGGGGGGGGGGGGGAAAGCAAGACGGTGGGGGAGAGGAATCTGTAATTCCTGCTAAGCTTTCCCTAGGTCTGAATAAAATTATTGGAAAATATTTATATTTCAATATAAATGTAATCAAATAGGTTCACTTTTCATATAATTTCATAAATATGAATGTTGAGGTAACTGTAAGCAATGAAGGAGAACTAAGCATACTTCATTTGTGCAAAGATTTAACAATGAAATGTATTAATTGATTTTGAGACCTGAAACTTGTTCGGTTAACATGCACAAGGCATAGCAGAGTTTATACTAATATTAGTAACTTCCAAATGGTATTAAGTTAACAGAGAAAGAAAGAAAATAAAAACCTGTCCATTGATACAGTGTCAGCAACCAAGTACATTTCTAAATAAAAGTGTGATATCATTCTATCCAAGAGCAAGTGGACAAAAAGTGAATACGTCCTGGAACTCTTTCCCAACAGTTGTCTGTGTCTGAGATTCAAATGCATTTACATGCTGGTCTTTGTTAACAGCAGTAAATACCTCATGGTTGCCAGGAATACCTTATTTTGCAATAGCCTTGCCTAGCTTTGGCACTGTGGATCCCTTCGGTGCATAAAAGAAGTTTTAAAAATATTGCAAATGATGGTTTGTGGAGATCCTGCTCTCTGACCTTTATCTGCATTTAACAACAGCTTAAATTCCACATTTTCTCAGCATAGCAATCACACAAAAGTCTACTAAATAGGCCCCCAGAAGCTGCTATTCAGACTCTGAGCGTTGCTCCCATTGTAAGCTTTTTCTCCCACATTTGGTTGTTTTAGGAGTAAAGTGTTACAGCATCTCTCGCTTTATTCCATTGAAGCCCTTTTTCTCTTTCAACTCTTTTAATGGGGGAGTACAAATGCTAGTAGTCTTTGTATATTTTCCTTCTGTTGTCTTTCTTCCTAGTAAAAGTAAGTCAGCAGTTAGAATACCAGCAATATTTATGTTTTGTTTGGAGCAACTGGGATAATTTCAAAGTACTTTAAAAAAACCAACAACAACATATATACACTGTTTATCTATAGTTGGAATAAAAATCTTTTCCCATCCGCCCAGATATTTAAAGAATGACTGGCTTTTTTATTTTTTTATTTTAAAAACCGCACAGCTTGTGTCCAAGCCTATACCTTATTATGCCTGAGGATAATATTGAATTTTTAAAATAATGCTAAGCAACAACATGTATTTTAATGACAAGAGGAAAAAATTGGCTATGGACCGAGTTAGTGTTGTTGTTTTAAAAAAGATATAAACTGGAAGCATGTGTAGCTTATATTTTCTTTATGTTGCAGAGAAAGCTATGCAAATACTGTGTTCAGTACATGCTTTTCTAGTCTAGAAATGTTTTCCCCAAAACAGGGAAAGAGCAAAAAAGTAGCAAAACAGGAATATGTTACCTTTTGCCACTAAGCGAGTTTCAGAAATTTGGTGAATGTTGATTTTTGCTGGTAATTCATAAGATTTAAAGACAGCAAGAGGAATAATTCATTTATATGTAAATAAAAAAGACAATGGGGCCTTCAAAGAGTTAGCCTTGTTTCCACCAGTTCTCTGGAGAGCTGTGCACCATATATCTATAGACCTTCTCCTACTTACTTGGCACAGTAATTTAATGATGGAAATGTCTGTGTTAGAGAAGATCTGACAACTCCTCTGTTTATTAAAATAAAGTGCTACCTTATTCCCACCACAGATAAATCCTTGGTGAGTCTTGTTCTACATGGAGCAGCAGCACACAAGGCTAAGGATTCTCTGGTACCTGTTGTGGGAAAACATAGATTCACGGGGCCATTCCTGAATGTAACCAAGAGCAAAGAAGCTTGGGTTCAGAAGGGTCTTGTTGGGATGGTAGGGGAAGAGCCGCTTTGTGGCAGGTAGGTCACTGTTGCTTTCCTAGAGGAGTCCTGTGGTGCATAGGTGCAGCCAATGTGCCTGCACTGTGCTGACCTCCTCATCGCCTTGTCCTTTCCTGTAAGCAACAGTGACTCACCTGCTGGGAGGCCAGCATAGCGGCACTGCCCTACCTGGTGAGCTACTTCTGAGTGTACTTTCATAGCATTTCCTCTACAGCCAAAATGTGGAGACGAATCCTTGCCCCACTGCCAGTGATTGACCATTTTCTTGCTCTCACGGGAGGTTATCGCCACAAAAGAGATGGGGAAGAAACAGGAAGCAATCACTGGCTGGGGTGGAAGTAGGTTGTGTATTGGTTGTAGGGAAGTCAGACCAAAGACAGTTACTTCAGAGTTCAGCTAGGTGTTTGGAAGCAGGTAGGGGAAAGCTGGGTGCTGTTCAACTCCTGTTTTGTGCATGTAGTACTCCTTTGTAGACTTTGGTAGATCCAGTGGGAGTGATTGAGGCCCAAGTAGCAACCTTGGGTAAAGAATCCTCTATTCCCTCTTGAATCCTGAGTGTTCATTCTCCACCACCCCAGTATTTTATGAAAATTTGTTCATACCTGATAAGTCTATAACACAATTAGCAAAGCAGGTCAGCCATCCTTTTTAAGCAAATGGACCAGGTAGAGGCTCATTTAATTGGTTATAATAATAGTTGCTGTGTGCAGAACCAGAGAGTTTGCCAGGAATACCAGATGCTCCTGAGGAGGAATCGCATATGATCTGAAGCTCAGGAGAGAGCAACAGTCCCCTTTGCTGATCCTAAACATCAGTGTTATATGCTACCACTTGTGAATTGTGCCAGATACCTCATTAAAACTTTTAGTAATATCTACTATCATACAGTATTATGGATATGCAATGCTGTCAGGACGTCCTTGGCAGCGTGTGTGGATATGCGTTTCAGAGATCATCGATGTGCTGGCTTTAGGGGGGCAAACAGGGCAGACTTGGGGCCCCTGCAAGTCTTGTACAAAACCCTGCCTGCCTTCTTTATAGTGTCAGGCTGCCTTGTCTTTTAACTCAGCAGCATTGAAGGCAATGCTTTGAAAACACAGGCAGCAGGCCTTTCCCAGCCAAATTCAGGCCCATCCACATCAATAGTTCTTTAGCAGGGAGCTGGCTTATGCCCCTTTTTCTGCACATGCCCAATTGCCGAGTTCCCTGATGACATCAGGAGGGAGTAGCCATTTTGTTTTAGTAAGAGGAAAAAGGAAATACTGCAAGTGTCCTCTCCACTTAGGCACCTCCTTGTGCATGCTTTGAACATAAAGAATTAAAGGAGTGCCAAGTAGAATTTCCATGGGTAATGCATGTAGACACGTATGAGCCATCAAGCCACTCAAGCTAGCCACTATGTATTTCAGCTTCATGCAGGTCTTACTAAGCTCCTTGTTGGCTGCCATAAATGGGTGGTTGCCTACATTCAGCTGGTTGAGTCACAAGTTGTGCAAGACTAGGCTAATGGCTGAAAGACTTCTTTGCTGGTACTGAGCCAATCTGTAGGACTCAGGGTGGTTCACAGGATAAACTAAAATATATATAACCACAAAATACACAATCAAAATAAAAACAACAACTCAGCAACCCCTCCACATTTTAAAAGAGCATAGGATGTCAATCAAATAAACCAAAGGCCTGGTTAAAAAGGAACATTTTTGCCTGGCGCCTAAAGGTGTATAATGAAGGCGCCAGGCGAACTTTCCTGGAGAGAGCATTCCACAGACAGGGAGCCGCTGCAGAGAAGGCCCGTTCTCGCGTTGCCACCCTGTCATGTTGCATAATGATTATTTCATATTTTTCATGTGTAATTAGTCCATTTTTAACAACAAACATCAATTTATTTATTCATTTAACAGAATTCGTAGACTGTCTTTCCTCACATCGTGATGACTCCAGGGTGGTTAACATCTTGCAAAATAGACCACCACATAAAATATAACTTGATTAAAATAAATTACGGCATTGTAAAAAGAAACAAAAAACAAAACAAAATACAGTAGCAGATGAAATACCAAGCAGTGGATTGTTTGCACATGGAAGTCAACCTATCCAACCCATCTGCACCAAATTACATGATAGGAATGCTTATGTAACACCATTCCTCTTTACAGAGAGAGGTATATTTATTTAAACTGACAGCCTCTCCTGCCCACATACAGTGGAGAAGCAGCACTGGGAGATGCAGGCGAGCCCTTAGGAATCTAAGGAGACTCGCTGTAAATCACAACATTTGACACATAGCAGGGTTTAGTTTCTTGTAAGGAGGAATACAGCAACACATGACCAATAGTTTCCTCCAGAACTAGGCATGGGTAATATTTGAAATATTGGAGCTTTTGAGTACTGGCAGGAAGAGGCCTGTTTTCATTAGTCAGGGAGCATTCAGGCCAAAGGGTTAGGAGCACAAAGATCAAACAGAACCAGGCACCGTCAAACAGACAGAAAAGAAAGGCTTGGTGCAAGTCAAATAGTCGGCTGGGAATTCTAGAATGATTCAGGAAGGCAGCACAAGAGACAATTCCCATAAAGTTGATGGAGGAATGAAGAAGAGCATATCAAGGGGTACACTCCAAATCTAAAAGGAGGTTGTGTAGGGCTTCACCTAAGGAAAAGGAAACTAAAAAATGTACAGATATAATATCCCTTGCAAAGTTTCTGTTTTGTTGCTGCCTGGACCATGGGGATCTGTAGTGCAGCACAGTGGCTGCTGTGTGTCCGGGGATGGGATTCTGGGCGGCAGGGGGGCTTGAGGGTGGCATGGCGTTTTGGGCGCTGCGGGGGGTGGGCAGCTGTCCTAAAAAAACACTCCACAACTTTGGTCCACCCCATGCTCCTCAGATGAGTTCAGAACCCTTTTGAGATCTGTTTAAGCAACCTTGCTTCCCCATTAATCCCTCTGTCATCAGGTGTGTAAGGAGCCTCTTCCTCCTTCAGTGAATCCTTTTTCTCTTTGACTTGCCACATGGGTAAACCCCAGAAATGCTGCCTTTTCCTTTGTTCTACGCTGTGTCCTAAGTCACTGTGGCAAGACTCTTTGCTCTTTCCTATTTGTGTCAAGCTCTTCCGTGTCCTTGCTCCATCTGTGCTTGGAGCCCCTTCTAAATGTGCTGCCCACCACACCTTTATCCACCAGGTGGTCTAACACCTTTCCTTCTCTAGTGGGGCCACCTGCCCAGCCTCTTCTTGTCTCTTTGACTCACCTCTGCAGCTGACAGCATGGAGCAGCTGTGCCAGTCGCTGCTGACACTCTTATACCACTTTAGCAGTCATAAAAAAGGTAAAGGTAAAGGACTCCTGACAGTTAAGTCCAGTTGCAAATGACTCTGGGGTTGCGGTGCTCATCTCGCCGAGGGAGCCAACATTTGTCGGCAGACAGTTTTTCCGGGTCATGTGGCCAGCATGACTAAGCCGCGTCTGGCGAAACCAGAGCAGCACACGGAAGCACTGTTTACCTTCCTGCCGGAGTGGTACCTATTTATTTACTTGCACTTTGATGTGCTTTCAAACTGCTAGGTTGGCAGGAGCAGGGACCGAGCAATGGTAGCTCACACCGTCGCGGGGATTTAAACCGCCAACCTTCCGAACGGCAAGCCCTAGGCTCAGTGGTTTAGACCACAGCACCACCCGCGTCCCTTTTTAGGAGTCATGGTCTTCCCCAAAGAATCCACTAAGTTCCCAGAATTCTCCATGACTGTAGAAGTGGTATGAAAGTATTTTAAATGTGTTGTGTAGATGTGATCTAAGAAGCAATAACCATCACTGTGTCGAGACTGGGCTGTAGGCAACACACAGCAGGGAGCTTAGGAGCTAAGCCAAAGAGTCAGAGACAAGGAAGACCGTTGCTGCTCAGGCAACATTCAGTCCAAGTAGGAAAACTCTTGTAGGCCTTTCTATCTAAGTCCAGTGGCCAGTATGGGAATTCTTTTATTGGTAAGAGAGAGGATCTAACCCTCGGTTCAATGGCTCAACACACATGAATCATAAAACTGTAGAGCTGGAAGGGTAATCTAGTCCAGCTCCCTGCAACTCAGAAATCTTTTGCCCAACTTGGGCATCGAACCCATGACTGTGAGATTAAGAGTCTCATGCTGTGCTGACTGAGCTACAGAACAGAGGGTTTCCAGTTCTAGCTCAAGTGGTTCCTCCCCCCCCCCCACAAAAATTAGCTGATAGTGTACACTATCTTTTCGACCAGGACAGAAGTCAAATTGTTGCTTTACTATTAAATTGTAACTGAAGAATAAAAGACCCTGAGTAAAAGGCAAGGTAATAATCACTAACCATGCAAAAGTGTCTGGAGAACCGAAGACGTAACGAACCAAATCTACATATAACTTGGAAAGAAAGGAGGTGGAAAATACATGTTATGACAAAAGGTTTTATCTATAGGATAATGGAGTCACACATATGAGCAGAATATTAATGAGGACAAAAATAGAATTGATGCTTTTCATTTTCTGAAGATGTAAAATGCTTGACTAGTTCATGCTTTTCTGCCAAAGTCCTCCTTTCTGGAATTTGCAAATATGTATAAACTGATATACATTAAGATTGTATATTTTCCATCAAACTGAAATAGGGGAAAAAATGGTTTCAGTTCACTGCTCAACCAAAGGTTAATGGGCTATTCTACATTTCAAGCTGAATACAGTACAGTGGTACTTCGGTTTAAGAACAGCCCTGTTTAAGAACAATTCGGTTTATGAACTCTGCAAAACTGGAAGTAGTGTTCCGGTTAGCAAACTTTGCCTTGGTCTACGAACAGAAGCCGAACGGTGGAAGGGCACCGGCGGCGGGAGGGCTCATTAGGGAAAGCGTGCCTCGGTTTAAGAACGGTTTCGGTTTAAGAACGGACTTCCGGAACGGATTAAGTTCGTAAACCAAGGTACCACTGTATATGGATATGAGCTTGTGAAGGTGCTACCAGATATCAAGAAATGGATTTGGTGGTTAGGAGTTCAGATTCCTCTGTGCTGAACTTCACATTATGTTAAAGACATCATAAGAAGCAACTGGTTTATGATAAGACCAATATAAAAATAACAGCGTATATCCAGATTGTGAACAGAACACATGGTAAAGAATTTAAGATATATTGTGTAAATATATGTTCCAAGAGAAAACATTGAATTGAACATATTGACACTCCCAGGGTGTAATATTCTGACAGCCATATCTTTGTATCATTGTAAAGAAGAAAAACATACATATATTTGGTAAGAAGTTTGTATAAAGTTTTTGTTTGACTTGTGCGCTAAAATGCTAAAGGCAGTTGTAAAAGGTTCCTTTCTAGGCCCACAATTTTGTTTTTTCAGATGTTAACAAAGAGAAAGAGGTGTCAGGTTTAAGATAATAATTTGAGAAACTGATACAAAAAATACAGTATTTCATCCCACTGGAGTATTGAAAACGCATCTTTTTGAAACTTTTAAGCAAGGTTAAACTAAGTACGTTGCTGGTAAATTTGTAAGATAACAAAAGGGTTTAAAGCTTTCATAATAAAACTTGGTTTAGAACTAACAGAGCAATACTGTACATCAAATCCTTCAGCTGAGGGATATGGTAGAAACCCCGTCTCACTGACAGAATTTGAGATAACACTGCTGCCATGATAAACAGCATGGCAGAACATCTGTAGAATGCTCCGCTGGTACACTCTACCAAAGATATGCCAGGACAGTTACAACAGGGGAGTAATAGGGAACGAAGCATTACTGGAGATAACAACCAATGCTACATGCTATACTCTCCCAGATCATGACTATGTCCCCATTGGGTAGTTGACGTCAATTGGGACTGGTAGGGCCAGGGAGCCCAACAGTAAGTGAAGAAAACTAACAAGAGCCAGACTTGTATGGATAGAGATGATTCTTAAGATTCTGTAGTCCTGGGCCATTTAGGACTTTAGAGGTCAGAATCAGTACTTTGAATTGAGACCATAAACAAACTAGTGGCTAGTGTAGATCACTGAGCATTAGCAGGGCCTTAAAAAAAAAAAAAAGACAGTACAGGTACTCACTGGAACCTGCCAGTTGGCACTCTGAATGTCCATCTGCTTGTGTATGTCATCCCACCAGGGTGTGCAAGGCAGTTTAGGTCCCAAAACTAGATTTGAATCAGAACAACCAGTTTCATCAAAGAAAACCTGGAGATTGTTTGCCACCATGTGCTTGAACATCTTGCCTAAGGAATTTAACACAGGGGTGCCTTTTACTAAGCGTATCGAGTTTCAGCTTTCGATTTCTTACGGAAGCACTTGTAACCCTTTTTGCTCTGCTATTTTGCACCGTATTTTTTAATGCTTGTGTACCTTGAACAACAATCTGACGCGCAGAAATCTACCACGTCAAGCTGCTCCTTGGTTGGAGATGTGTCTGCTAAATTTCTGTGTGCAAATTGGATGTTAGCAAAACAGGACTGGGGCCAGTAATTAATGAGTCAGACATTTGAAGTCATCTTTATAAATATGATAAAAAACCCCAAGGACTATGAGTCAAGGGAGTGACCTTGAGCTAGCAACTAGCTACTTATAAACATCATATCATTTCCCTCTCCTCTGATTGTATTTAGGACAAACATAGTATTTATTGAATGGAATTTAGAGATTGTTTGCAAATTTGAATTTTAAATCCTAACCAATGAAATAAATAGCATGCTGAAATGTTAATGCATGGAGCTTTACAGTTTTTATGCTTGTTTATAATCTTGGTGCTTAATATTAGGCTACATTGTTGTTGTGCGAAAAAGTAGGTGGTTGATGATCTAATGGGGTGGATTTTGAATCATGGGACAAACTTACCCAACCAGTTTCCTAAAGAGATGAAGGCTGAGCTTCAAACAAAAACTGGTATCTAGCTTGTGATAGAATTCTTTTCATCCTGCATGTAATGTTGTCCTTATTATGAACTTTGACCTTAATTTGCATTGATTCAGAATTGTCAGAATGTCTCTTCCTTCAGGACTTTGGTTCTGGAAAAACAGGTTCAGTGGGACTATAGTTAAGGAAGGAGAGTGTCAGATTAGCTGGGAAATATTCTGTGTTCATTTTCTTGTTATTTGTGAAACAGCTTTTCAAAAGTGAGAAAGGCATTGACTTTAGCTTCCCTAATTCTGATGACTGTAATATATTCATTATAACTGTGATTAATGAACAAGTCCAGGTCATAATCCATGGCTTGATCCTGGCTTGTTTAAACTAACCACCGTTCCCCTGAGTTTGGATATAATGGGAAGCTGTGGTTAATTTAAAAGCAGAAGTAAAAGCTTCTGATTTTCTATTTGTGGCTGCACCAGAGCTGGTAAAGGGAAATGTGTGACTCTGAGGCTTATTCAGGTTTACTCAAAGAGGTCTAACTCTAAACTATAGCTTAGAAGTGCATCTGAAAAAATCCTACATGTGCAGTACTTGAGCAGTATATTTAGGATATAGCAGCAATGCTTCTCCTTCCAGCTCTGATGTGTTTCTGTCTGACCACATAAGGTAAACTATTCCTACTTATCAGAAAGGAAATTTGGGATCCTAGAGCAGTGCCTTTCAGTCTTTTTACGCTGAGGAATCTTTTCTATTTTGACTTATTTGTTGAAAAATGTATGGACATCTGCTGTAAACCTCTAAGCATAGTAGAAGATTCTGAGCTTGTTCTAAAGTAAACAGCCAGATGAATTGAAACTGCATCCTAAAATTGCCAATATAATGATGCTGTTAGCAAAATCTATAGTTAATACAGACTACAGATCTATCTCATTTTTTAAATAGACTTCTGTGGTACATAAACTGGAAGCAGGCGCAAAAGAGTATTTTAGAGAGGCAGGCATACACTTATTAGGAATAAGTGCTTCTGAGCCCCCAGGAATGTTCTTACTACTGGAACTGAGCTTAACAGTCATTTCCTATGAGAATCCATGCCTAGCTTTTATCCAAGCTTTCTTCATTTCAGCTGACTAATTAAGGAGGGAGAAAGGTGTAGATTAGAAGTTTGGCCAGGTGTGGAAGATCGGGGAAGAGAAGTGAATTTGGTGTTGCGCAATCTTCCCTAGTGCCAATCTTCTCTGCATAACACTGTGCTTTGCTTATAACCTGCCAAAAAACAACAACCTCACACTGTTGGCCTTTCTCCACACGTAAGAACTTCTCTAGTTCAGTAGGGCTGCAGTCCTGTAAAGTCAGCTGTATTGAACTCCACGCAGCTTGCTTCTGAGATGTGCACAGGACTGCACTGTTGGGTTGCAATCCTACAAGATAGAGGATCCAACAAACTTTAACATCATCTACATGAGATTTAGGGACGTGGGTGGCACTGTGGGTTAAACCACAGAGCCCAGGACTTGCCAATCAGAAGGTTGGTGGTTCAAATCCCCACGACGGGGTGAGCTCCTGTTGCTCGGTCCCTGCTCCTGCCAACCTAGCAGTTCAAAAGCACGTCAAAGTGCAAGTAGATAAATAGGTACCACTCCGGCGGGAAGGTAAACGGCGTTTCAACCCGGAAGCTGTATGCCGGCTCCCTTGGCCAATAAAGTGAGATGAGCGCCGCAACCCCAGAGTCGGCCACGACTGGACCTAACGGTCCGGGGTCCCTTTCCCTTTTACATGAGATTTAATTCCAGGCGGGGACTTAATTTGCGAACGGGTCACCGAGGTATTTAAACTGGGATAAATACAAATTAAAACTCGTGTGTGTGTGTGTGTTTGTGTTTTGTAGGGTGGGGTGGGAGATGCAGTGTAGTAGTATTCTGACACCTCTAAAACCGCCGCGTGGACCTTGCACCATTTAATTCAACGAGTCTCAGCGACCTGTACAGATAGAACCGCGCGCACCCCGGGCGTCATTCCAGCAAGTGACGTGCGTAATACGTCACACGCCCCAAGGGTAAGTGTGGCCCCACCCACAAAACCACAAAAGCACCAGCTCTTCCGCTTTCCCGGCAGCCTCCGGGCGCCTCCTCGGCACACATCGACCTCACCGGAGATAGTCACGAGATAAGGGTGGGGGGAGGGTGTTGTATGTGCGTCGACGCCGGTTGCGGCTCCTGCTCTCGCGAGAGTAGTTTGGGGAGAAGCTCGCGGTGAGTCGGGGCCGTTGGCTCGGTGGTGATTGGCAGGCGGCGCTGGGTGGCTCCCTCCCCTCGCTCGACTCGGCGTTGAAGCGGCCGCCATTGTCGGATCAGCCAGCAGCTGGAGGAGGAGGAAGCAGAGTCGGAGAGCGGCAAGCGGCGGTGAGCAGCTTGTGTCTCGTGTTCCGTATCTCATCTGGTGGGGTGGGGGGCACATGGGGCGAAGTGGGGTCGGTGCTCCGTGTCGGGGCTGGAGGCGAGGGCCACCGTTTTGAAGCTGGAGGCTCCATCTTGTGTGAGAGTGAGTCGGCAGGAGCCCTTGGCCCAGTTCTCGTTTTCCCTTGTAAGGCTCTGAGGGACTGGCCTGACCCCCCTTATCCAGCAGTCTTGATGGCTACGTGAGCAGAAAATAAAAATAATTCCTCTCAGGCAGGCGTACCTTTTTTCCTTTTCAAATGCTTCCCAGCCATGCAGTCGAGGAGGTGGAACTGGAAATTCTCACTGGCTTTCGCCCCATAAGCGTGCCAAGAAAAGAAAAAAAAGGGAAGGGACTCGTATTACTGGTTTTCAACTGTAGCACTGTAAACATAACATAACAACAACACACGGAGTACATATTAATTTGCATTGCCTGTTTCAAAAAGTAACAGTAGGGACAGATATGCAACTAGGTTCGTTGATTTAATTAGTCCTCTCCATAGAGATACATGTGTTATGGGGTTGGCAATAACTATGCAGCCTCTAATACCTCCCCCCCCCCAACCCTTACCCTGTTGTTACGACATGCTGTACTCTTTCCATTTGTCGTCTTCATCAGGTTTATGTCTTGCCCTTCCTCCCAAGGTGTGTACCTGGTGTTATTCCCTATGTTATCTACATGTCAACTCTGTGACATAGGTAAGGCTGAGAGCAATGGGCGTTGGAATTGAGGCCAAAGTCTCCCTAGCCCATTTCCAGTTCTGCATCCAGAGCATCCCTTAGTTTCTCAGCAGCATTTACATGTCTTTGATTATTTATGTCGAATAAATGCTCTGGAACAAGCTTTGACTCATCTAGCCTTTACGGCATTGCCTTTCTCTTCCTCAGCTACGTCCCATGGGGCAGCTTGACACAGATTCTGGGGCCGCTCTGATTATCTCCCCCCCCCCAAGAAGCTAATGGAAAGATCCTTGTTCTAGTTTTTCCATTTCCCTTTTCTCATGTCCCATTGTGTGACACTTTGCTCCTTACAGACTTGTTTCCTCTTCTGCAAGGGGGTTACAGAGACCATTGGCATAAAATTGTCAGCAGCCTCACAGGGCTGCAATTTTTGCATGCCTCTGCATCACTTGGTGAAGTTGCCCACAGATGAGTACTGTGTCACCATTGAAAAAGTATTGTGTTTAAGGTGGCATAAGCTGATAAACCTTGGGTTGTGGTCTTTACTCAGAAGTGGCTTTTAATACAGTGGTACCTTTGGTTAAGAACTTAATTTGTTCCAGAGGTCCATTCTTAACCTGAAACTGTTCTTAACCAGAGGTACCACTTTAGCTAATGGGGCCGTCGCGCCACCATTGTGCAATTTCTGTTCTCATCCTGTTCTTAACCCGAGGTACTATTTCTGGTTTAGCGGAGTCTGTAACCTGAAACGTCTGTAACCCGAGGTACCGCTGTATATGAAAATCTTGATGTTACAGTGATGAACATGAATGTATAATTTGTTCTGCATTTACTACAGTTATGTAATGTAACACTACTCCCTTGTTTAGGACATCCAGCTCACACTTTAAAAGTGGCCTGAGAGAACAGTAAGTTTTGTTTCCTGCAGCCCATCCTGAATTAGTGCTAAAATTTGGAGTAGTGCTATCTTACCGGTAAACAGCTAGTTTAATCTGCAGGGAACTAGATCTGTTTTCAGTAACTGCTTTGACTAAGTTTGCTCAAGTAATGATGTTTATCCTATGTGGGTATGTTAGAATTTGCCATGAGGATGAGAAGAATCCTTACATTGCCCCAAGATGGCTGCAGTGACTTAATGGAAGTATTGTTATATTAGTTTAGCTAAATTAGTGCCCTAGCTTTATGTTCAGACTCCTGTTGGAGAAACATTGAACATGAAGTAGTTCATGATATTTGCTCCCTAATAATTTATACTCTGTGATGTTTTCCCCAAGATGGCCTTCTTTGTCTCAGGATGAGATAATTGCGAAACTGCATTAGAAGGGAGAATGCAGATGTAAAAATTTGCCCCTCAAGAGAAACGTTGCTTAATTAGATGTGTTCTGTATGGAACAATGTGTGTTGCAAGTAGGTCTAAATCATCACTGTCAGTGTTGCAAGAGGTTTTTTTGGAAGCAATATTGCAGGGAGGAAGTTAGGGAAGTTCTTAGAGCCAGCATCAATAGCAGAGTTTTGTTGGTAAGCTGCAACTTTCTTTGCTGCAACTTCACTTTACCATCTTCAGAATCTGTTTGCCATGTTCTTTTCCTGCCATTGTAAACAGGGAAGGAGGATGGCTTCTTTAGCTGGATATAGTCTTGCTTAGTTAGAGACAGTTTTGTTTCCTTCTTCCTCCAGTTTTTACTTGTCTGGGGCCAAGTTAAACATTATGGCAGCATGAGTGTGGGTGGGGTGGGAAAGAAAAGCAATACAGTAGTCTTCTTCAGAACTCTTTTTACCTAGATATTTTTATCTCAGTTGGGGTTACATTCTGTTTTGGAGACAACTGGGATGAAAATATAAGGACGAAGCAGTTTGGTGAAGCGCAGTGGTGTGTCCACTATGTGTCCACTGTCAGCAAGGGTAATTTTCAGCTGACATTTGATAACTTTTACTATATATTGCACTGAGCATCTCTGTTTTCTCCTAAGAACTTCAGCCAAACCCATTACCTAAAACAATCTCTTTCTTGGATACAGAAAAAAGACAAGTGATAAACAGTTTGTATTGTTTTCAACATTGTGTACTCATGACTTTTACATTGCTACTTCATTAAAACCTACTTTTAGCTTCAGGCACCATTCAAAAGACTTTTTTGTACAGTTATTCAGTCAAATTTATAAGCTGTTCCTTGAACTATTTGAATGGCATTAGCAAAGTATCTGTACTTAATCAAACAAATGTGTAATTGGATCGATCTGGTAGATTTGAACTCTCAAATGCCTCCTTTTAAGGCCTCTCATCAAAAGTGCCTTCGAAAACTTTAGCAGCTGATGGGTAATGTGAGAGATAAGATAATGGTTAAAGAAGAGGCAGTGATAAAAATACAGCAACAGACTTAATCAGGGAGAGAAAGAAATAGTGGAGTCTCTTAGGGAACTATGTTGGGAATCACGGCTGCTTAGCTGATTTCTAACAGTAATTGGTCAAACTTCATTGAAGGTAGATACCAGTGAGCCATGCTGAGATGCAGTGCATTTCAAAGTACAGTGGTACCTCGGGTTAAGAACTTAATTCGTTCTGGAGGTCCATTCTTAACCTGAAACTGTTCTTAACCTGAAGCACCACTTTAGCTAATGGGGCCTTCTGCTGCTGCCGATGCGCGATTTCTGTTCTCATCCTGAAGCAAAGTTCTTAACCCGAGGTACTGTTTCTCGGTTAGCGGTGTCTGTAACCTGAAGCATCTGTAACCCAAGGTACCACTGTACAGATGCAGGGAAAAGGAGATTCACTGCTGTGACTGCCCTGCTGGTGATGGGGAAAAGGGGTAATTCTAGAAGCATATAGTGACACTTTAGATCCATTGAATCCAAATCCTCTTGTACTCCAGAACTGGGAGAAAGCTATGTCAATTTTAGAGAATGTGTAATTCCCCTCTCCATTGGAACCAGTGGGTAGGGGTGGTACCTTTTTCAAGGACCCTCCCCCTTCATAAGATTGCTCTGCCCATAAACTTGGAAAAAGTAATGCAGTCCCAAAACTACATGACTATTAACTTCAGTCAAATGGGTAGATGATGCAGTAAATATTCTTTAAGTGACTCAGTTCTGAAGTGTACAGGATATTATTGGCAGGACATGAGCAAAACTTCCAAAGACATCATAACTTTTAAATGGCAGCAATAAAATAGCAGTTCAGGAGAGGAAAAATATTTAAATGTAGTCATTGCAGAAGCAAACATAAGGTAAAATACAATATGCAGAAAAAAATCATAAACGTATAGACTGAACTCCAGTTTTGAGCACACTGCATCTTTTTGAATTTCTGCCCATCTAGTCCTCATCTAGTCTGGATGGGCGTATGGAAGCAGTCTTGGGATAACTGAGTACCTGATCTGGCTTGAGTCCTAAACAAAACATTATTCACAAAACTTTATCGTGTGAATACAGCATGAGGCTTCATTACTTCAGACAAACATGCATGTTATGCCTTAAACTTTAGAGTGGAAGGTTATATGTGTATTCTTAACATAACCAAAAAAGAAGAATGAGGAAGGTACTGAGGCCAGAAAAAGGAAGGAACTGGTTAGATGCAACTGAATGTGCTCAAACCAGAAGGTACTGCTTGATGAAACTTACACTTTTTGCGTCTGCACACAAAACCATCAGTTGTGACTTCTCAGAAGTTGAGGGAAGAGTAATAGGAAGGGAGGAAGGGGCAGTCATCTTTTTTAAAAAAATACAAAATACATCGCTATTTTTTGTCAACTGTTACCTGTTGTAAATTCTTTTTGCTCATTCAACATATTTACGTTTACAGTATAGCACACACTTGGCTTCTGATTGACTTTGGTATGTACAAATGTTATCATACTGTGTGTCTATGGCCTGAGCAGGTGCTGTGTTGGCGTACTAATGTTCCATTAAACAATACTTTATGCTCTACTCCAATTTTTTGCGGCTGACGGAGCCTCCCACATCCCCTCTGCATTGAAGGTATACCACGCAAAAGTGGTTTCCACCCTCTGCTATGCTGCCCCGCTCTGGGCCCCTGGGTCCAATTTAACATCGCTGGAGACATTGCAGAATCAGTTTCTCCGTCGCCTCCTGAAACTCCCCATGTGTGTGAGCAACGCAGCCATACGTCTGGAGTTAAGGATTGCAACATTGGAGACTGTCATCTGGAAGCGAGTCTTTGGCTATTGGCTGTCCAGCTGGCATAGGCTTCCCGACCATTACCTTTTTCAGTGCCTCTGGCGGGACGAATTTGTTAATCCTTGGGTAGGAAAAATCCATGCCAAACTTCTGAGCATCGGAATTTCCCCAGCGGACTCCCTAAAGATGAACTTACGCTCAGCTAAAAGCCTCATTGAGCAAAGATTAGCAGACATTGAAAATCAACACAACCTTGCCAGAGGTGGGGGTGTCTGCTCCCCCAGGTATCACGGAATAACCCCACCACTTGACCTTCCATCATACATGTCATCTCTTTCATCAGTACCACACCGACTTGCATTTATTCGTGCAAGGTTCAATGTCCTTCCATCGAACCTGCTGAGCCACAGATTTTCCAAGGGTTTGGTGTCTCCGCTATGCGTGTGTGATGGGAAAACTGTTGAATCTCTTCCACATATAATGTTCAACTGTCCCCTACATAGCATAGCCAGGACTAAATTCCTGGGCCCTGCTTTACTGCGTTTGGTTAGCAGGCCTGTTGAGTCACACGCCGCACTGCTTTTGCAGGATACAGATCCTTCTGTTACTCTGCAGGTGGCGAGATTCCTGAATGCGGTTATCTCACACGCAAAAACCACCAAAAAATAACAACAACATCAAAATCTAATCGGACAGTTATGATGAGAGTGCATGTCGGATCTCGTCTTCAGTTTTCCTTTTTCTGTGTACCGTCC
This sequence comes from Podarcis vaucheri, assembly GCF_965113315.1. NCBI lineage: Eukaryota > Metazoa > Chordata > Lepidosauria > Squamata > Lacertidae > Podarcis > Podarcis vaucheri. The sequence goes on from NC_138759.1 coordinate 109,506,225, forward strand.
CTTGGAGCTCTCCGGGCCACATCCTGTTATTTGGCTTTGCCCAATGTCCCACCCTTGCATCGCAGTGTTCACCTTCTGTTGTCAGATATTTCGGTTTTTAAGCCTTTGTGCTTTTTTATGTTTGTACATATTTCATGGGCTAATAGCCGTAAATGAATGAATGAATGAATGAATGAATGAATGTTCCATGTATAGTGGCCATGGGTTGCATTTAAGCAAGACACTAAGCATGTGCAATGATACCCAGGAAGTTCTTACAGTCTGAATGTACAGTAATAACTGTACGTGACTTAGAAAATCACAAAAAGCTCATTCCCCCAAAGCCAGGTGAACTTGTCTGTGCACATTTGTGAGTTGATGGAGTGCTGAAACAGCTCTGTGTGCTTGCTTTTTCTTGTTTTTTTATTATGAAGTAAGTTACATTTCCACTAGGTTACACACAGGGTATTTACTTTCAGGGCTGTATATCTTGTGAACAGCTTTTGAAATAGTTTATTTATTACCAAGGTTATATGAGCTTCTTCTAGATAACCAGGTTAATAACTTTATTAGAAGGTAGCAGGTGCTCAGTGTTGACCTTCCTGAAACTTTATTATGATACCTCAAGTATGACTTTTCTACTCTTGCATATCACACATTTCAGAAATGCCAGCTTCTTTAGGTTTAGTTCTAGTAAGTGCTTCCTTGTAGTTTTTAGCTGTGACTTGTCAAGCTTTGACTAGGTATGTATTTGTTACTCCAGTTCTATGAATAATGTCATCAGAGGGGAATGGTTGTCATTTTTCTGATCAGCAGGTAAAACTCTATAATAAACTGGAACCTCTTTGCCCCAAACTGAAACCACTGTTGTGACATTAATTGGATAGCCACTTGTGCAATTTGGGGTGTTGTTCTTAAAGCCCCCAAAACTTCTACTTGTGTTGTGTCTCTTCAAAAAAGTTCAGCAAGTGTTATAGCATTGTCCAGACTTTGATTTTGTTGCTGTTTAGTGACTGTAAGAAGGCATTATCCATTACAGTAGACCAAATGATTAAAAGGCTGCAGTTTATTTCCAAGTTTCTGAAATGTATATATTTGCTTTGTACTTAGATTTAACCTTAATTTGTTGATCCTCAGGTTAGTGTATAAACATTTGTGCAAAGCTTAATGTTACAAGCCATATGAATGCTAAATTTATAACTTGTATTGTTGTATTACTACAAAGAATATGCTTCATTATCTAATTGGAAATATAAATATTTTTTTCATATTGCATAGAATATGGAATCAAAGCCACCAAGAATTCCAAGGAGGGTATCCACTCAGCCATCCAGTTCTCAAAGTGCTAGGACAGGAGCAGGAAATGGAGGAACCAGTTTAACTGACTCATATCTTACAAGAGAATCTTCACTTAGATTGGAACCTGGATGCCAAGTAAGTAGTATTTGATGGTGATACATCCTTCATTCAGCTTCCGCTTCTGAGTTTCTGCTCAGGAACAAATGAGTGGACTTAAGTTGCATGGAAAAAGAACTTTAATTAATCTGTTTAACATGTTAAGATATGATCATGATAAGATGTCCAAAACATCTTCTGAAGCCTTGATAGATTTATTTAATACCAGAAATTCTGTCACTTGGCAGTTTGTGAATGACACAGATCTCTTCATACTGATTAAACCTTAGGTGTATGTATTAGTTTTTATACAGATATTAATGGTAACTTTTATATATTAGAACAGTGTTTCTCAAATGTGGATTCCCTAGCTACTGTTGGACTACAAATCCTATCATCCCATACCACTGGCCCTGCTTAGCTAGGGATGATGGGAGTTGTAGTCCAACAACAGCTGGGAACCCAACTAAAAGTGCAGTTCTCAAATGCACAAATCCTTTGTCTTGGACTAAGGAGCCTGAGTGACATAAAGTGTAAAAGAAGAAAAGAAAAAGGGGAATGAAGTTTACACCTATTAAGCCTATAAAAAGTATGCTTATTGGTTTTGGGTATTACGCATATCTCAAGGAAATAAATAAAAAGTGGAATCTGTTTTGGTACTGACAATTTGTTAGCTTGATTGTCACATCAGAGTTCTGAATTTAAGGTTTTGTGGAAAACAAGCACAAATCCTGCACACATTCTTTAGAACGGTAAATTTGGTTAAACTAGTCTAATCTCCCTGAGTATGGTAACTGCAGTGGAAGGACTGGCTATGCATTTTCTGAATATATATTTTTAAAATCTGAACAAAGCATAAGGGCTACATTCTACTCTTTAGTGGCTACTTTATAGGGATAAGCTTAATTTTTGTATAGCATTAACTGTGGTAGGCATGCAAACCATGTATATCTTCTCCCTCACAGGATGGGTGCATTAATACCAAGGGGTATTAGGGCAGAGATAAAACTTCTTTGCCAACTCAAAAACTGAGATGACCTGTGCTTTGTGGCAGACTTAACCTAGCACCATCATAATGATGTACAAATAACACCTTTTATTTTTTTCCATATTAGTGCATGCCATTTAGTCTTAAACAATATAATGCTGTCCCTGTCCCTGTTATTGGGTGGTCCATTGACAGACCACATGACCATCTCTGAGTGCAAAGCTCACTGAATTCATTCTATGACCTGCACTTTCCAGTTCAACATATAAACATTCTTTCTGCCACTTATATTCCTTCCCCACCTGATGGATGGACTTCCTACAGGGCAAATGCAACACTAGTAGTGCATGCTAGGTATTTGGTGATAAGTTCTTAGTAAAGAAGATTGGCTTGTTTCCATAACTTCACAGTACAAGCAAGCAACTGCTGTACTGCTTTAAAAAAAACTTCTTTTTTCCTCAACTGCCAACATACTGTCTATATTGTCAATATACTGTCCATAATTAGAATATATATATGTGGCCTTGGAATTTCTCTTCCAAGTTTACTTTTTTGTATTCTGCATGTGTAGAACGCTAGACTACATAGTGCAGTATTGCTATTTTAAAGCATTATCCTAAAACAGGGTTTGGCTTCAACTGAAAAGTGGTTTGGGGAAATAGTATATTTTGTAGGTGCTTTTAGCTATCTTTTTTTGAATAATTAGCAGAATTAAGCCTCTAAATATGGAAATGCTTGTGGCTATTTTAAGCTTTAGCATTTCTCTGTTAAGAGTAACTTACAAAACAAGGACTTGGGCAGGGATTATAGCTCTTTCTCAGTTTGTTTCCAGTAGATTATATAAGCAGGAATTCTCCTGTGGGAATGTTCTTAAGACTGTCTTACAGGTATGACTACTTGTAAAAAAATGAGTTGCATTCCTGCGACACTTTAGAAACTTAGTTGATGCTTCCTGTAAGTAGGCGATTTAACTACCATCCTTCAGTTAAAAGGAGGCTTTATTGAATTCAGTGTTATTTGATTTTAAGTAAACATGGGTAGGAAGGGGCTCATAGTCATATTTTCTTAGCCCCAAATAGAACATTTAAAATGCTTTAAGGCCATTTTCTCAAAGCATTTTAAGCTGCTTATGTAAAATAAAAAATAATCAGAGAAATCAGCCAATAGAAAACATATGCAGTCCTCACAGAGGGTGGGCAAAAAAAACAAAACACAATTTCCTCACTGTGGTAGGCAGAGCATTCCAGAGCTACAAAGGTAATATCTAGATAGCTGTGTGCCTTGAGTCACATTCAAACAGTACAAGCCTGTGGGTCGTACTGGTATATGCACTGATATTGAAAGAAATGGCCATTTGGGTATATTGGTCCCAGACACTAAAGTCAAAAGCAGCATTTTGAATTTGGTCTGATAGTCTATAGGCAGTTACTGCTGCTGCAACAGCGCAGGGTTTAAATAAGTGTTCCTTGTAATACCTGTCAAAAGATGGTTCTGGTTATTGTAGCAGATGAAGTTTTGAAGTCATTTTCATGGACAGCCTATTTAAAGTTCATTGCAGAAGTAAAGCCTAGAAATGATAAAAGCCTGTATCAGGGTAGCAAGTTCAGCTGCATGTCTTGTAATATTCTACAAGACATTCTACAAGTAATATTCTATTGGAATTTTTTGAGAGAGTTGATCCATCAACGATAGTGATTATTAGGCCTTCAATGAAACACCTAATGGGTGTTTGGATAATTTCAATGGGATAATTGAAAATGAATATTCAGAGTATCAGAAATGTCAAAATGTGGCCCAAATGAAATGTAAGATGAGCAAACTTTGCCTGGCTTAAACCATCTTCCACTTAAGGGCTTCTGGAAAGGCAAACGTGAGGAAGGAAGTGAATAAATGCTGTCATTCTAGATAGCTCTTCCTCACAAGGGAATTTTCCTGGACTGTTCCTTACCCAATGTACTGTAACACATTTCAAATATTGTGTTGGGAATGTTGACCTTATATGTACAGGTACCATGTTCCTGGTGTGGCATATAAATTTTATTTATTTATGTTACTATTTATTCTTTTATCCCACCCATCCTTCTGAAGGAGCTTGCTATACAAATACAATCAACACAGAACAATAATAAAACCAGTGTGAAATAAATATTTTTAAAAATGCAGTACAGCAGGATGCCATTGACTGTACTGTAAAACTCTGCTCCAAATAAGGTCTTGGTTGCCAGTATATCAGTGTTAAGCACACCAGCACTGCTGTACTCCCAGCCACAGGTCCCTGGCAGGCTAATCTTGCAGTTAATTGCAATTCCATTTATTTGTGATGATAGATATGCTTTGCATATTTTCTTTTATCCTGCCTGGTGCAATGTTCAAACCAGCCTCAGGCAGTAGTCACCATGGTGATACACTGTTAGCAAGATATTCATTTCTCTTAGTCTAACAGAATCTAGTAGAGTAACAGTACTTAACTGTCTGGTAAGTAAGTACGCCGAAGTGACACCCAACATTTGCAGCTTTTAAATTGATAGCTTGAGTTCATTTTTAAAGATTTCCATTCATGGACTAAAGTACAAATCCTACTGGGACACATTCATTTGTGTGGTATATCACAAATCTATAAAAGTAATCGTCCTTCCTCCAAAAAAGTACAGGAGTTGCTTCACATTATCCAAAGTGTAATACTCTGGATACAAACATAGCTTTTATGTACTTATTAAAATCATAAGGATGGTAGCCATAGATGGAACTCAACTTGATGTCTTGAGCAGAAATGTGACCATATTACTTTGTAGGATTCTAGTCGGTTGCATAGTTCCAGTAGAGACTGGGCAATTGGAGAAAGAGAAGCATATGAAAGCCCGTGGAAGCTTCCAGCTTCATCTCCAACTCGCTACTCAGGAACACTTGATCGTCCATGGTCTGGAAGATTGTTGGGAAGCAGAAACAGACTGGTAAGAGCTGTTTGTATCCTAAATATTTATTTTAAATGTTTTCCAAGTTTACAGTCACATTAATCTAATTTATTGTAAGTAAGTTTCAAAGAAACATGCAAATGTTATCAGTTGTCTAGTTTTGTGTTAGACTGCAGTTGGATTGCAGAAATGTAGCTTTGTCTTAGGAAACTGAGATGCCTAGAATTGCATTAGAAAAATCCAAGCATCTGTAAGTATCTGTGCTTAGCCATTATGGACTTTGTACAATCCTGTTTTGCAACCATTCCCCACAAATTATTTAGTTTTTGCCTAACAACTCTTTCCCTGTAATATTTTGCCCATACCCATTGGGTACGGAAGCTCCGCTTGTGTTCTTATCTGAAGAAGCAGTTAGATTGGCAGACATGAGAGAAGGCATTCTTGGGGTGGCCTCCAAATATGGAGATTAACTACAGCATTTTATATGTTATTTCCTGCAGTGGAAAGGTGATTTGTTTAAAAAAAACAAACCACCAACAACACTTTTTACATTGTAACAAACAGTGCAAACTTTACTTTTTCAGTATCTGCATTCAGTCTAGAAGTTTCTAGCTTTTCTCTGTGAGTTACATTTCTGTGTAAGTGCTAGAGAACATGTTGTAAGCAGAAAGCAGGGAATGGGGTGGAAGAGATGAAGGGGATGGAGACATGTGTCTGCAGCCGCCTTGAGTCCTTGTCAGGGAAAAAGGTGGGATATAACAACAACAACAACAACAACAATTCTAACATAGAGAAATGTAATAAAAAATAAGGACACAAGTATAAATTCACCAGCAACAACAACAATTCTAACATAGAGAAATGTAATAAAAAATAAGCACACAAGTATAAATTCACCAGCATATTTATATATGATATAAATAGTGCTAAATTTATTTTAAAGAGTTGGCATTATTTCCCACACTAAGACTCCAAATTAACTATTAATTTAGATTTAGATGTATATCCTGCTTTAACCATCACAAAGTGGCTTCCAAAAGATAAAATATGAAACCACATAGCTATTACAACAAAATAGAATACATGGAAAAATGCTTAACCACCAGCACAGAGGCATCCTAAAAGCTCTGCACAGCTTTGACAAAACAATGCTACTGCTGCAAATGCTTTGTTGCTAGTAGATGAAAACCTTTCCCTTGGTGATGGTAGCTTATAATTCTTCAGATCATTTTAAAATGGGAAGTGGATGAAGGTGGTAACCTGGGGAAAGGCACTCCTACTATATTCAGGGTCTAGGTTGCAGTCATTGAGGTTGCAGTCCTGTACACCAAGGGTGGGGATCATATGGCCCTTCTGATCTTGCACTATTAACTTCCATCATTCCTAACCATTGGGGTTGAAGAAAGCTGGAGTCTAACAACATTTGAATTTCCAGTTTCTTCACCCCCTGCTGCTGTACATACTTGCCAGGAGAAGCCTCACTGAACTCTGTGAGACTTTTACATGAGTAGACATGCTTAGGATAGTACTATTAAAACTTGAAAATTTGACGCAGATTCAGCCTAGAATCAAACCAGCAGCTAATGCCGATAAAAAGAGCAGGTGTTAACAAATGTCACATCTGGTTCCAACCAGGAGCTGCACTATGGCTTTCTGTGTCTGATGACATTTTAAGGGGCAGCCACATGAATGCATAAATTAAAATCCGAGAAGATTTCAGAGCATGTAAGACATTAGCTTCTGAATGTGAAAATGAATGATAGGTTAAAAACAGTTTTAAGAGAAACTGTGCTAATTGAACTGTTTTCTTTAAAACCTGTTGAACTGTGCTAAAGGGATTGTGTATATCCTTGAGAATGGATCTAACCATGTTGTATAAATAGTAAGAAAAAACCTTTTAACTAGTATTACTTAACAGTGAATACAGTCATACCTCGGGTTGAATGCGCTTTGGGTTGAGCGTGTTCGAGTTGTGCTCCTCGGCAACCCGGAAGTAATGGAGCGTGTTACTTCCGGGTTTCTCCACATGTGCAGACGCTCAAAATGACATCACGTGCATGCGCAGAAGCGGCGAAAAGCGACGCATGTGTGCGCAGACATGCCACCGCTACTTACGTTTACTTCTAGATGCGAACGGGGCTCCGGAACGGATCCCGTTCGTATCTAGAGGTACCACTGTAGAAATATCAAATCCTGTGTTTCTGGTTGTTGGACTTGGAGCCCTTTGCACCATCTCTGATTCTGAAGCTTGCTCCCAAGTCTTTAAAAAGAGGGAGGGAAGATCACCAATAGATATTAGACTTATTTTTAATACTTTTAAGGGTAAGCCTGCTCTTTTTCAATCTCATTCATACAAGCCCTTTTCATTATATAACCCAAGCATTTTCACTTTGATTTGATTTAATATTCTGCTAGCTTATTTTTTTAAGGCCCAGTATTTTGCAGAAAAGTAGTAACCTTTCAAAACATTGTTTGTAGTCTACATCTTCATCTTCACCTCTTACATCTTCTTGGTTTGGCGAATCTGAAAGAACTCAGGGATCATATTCTTCAAGACTGCATAGCCAGCAACAGGATACTGATTCTAAGAGACCTAAACTTTCTTATACATCTACCTCTAGTGTGAGAAATAATGGTTTAAACACAGTTTCAGGTAAGTGATGTGCTAAAAGGTATAAAATGATGTGTATTTATTTTGTTTTATACTGAAGCTAGCTTCTTGCTATCCATGCTCTTACACAAGCACAGTTGTCTTGTGGAAACTTAAAAATTAACAAATGTTATGGCTTTTTGTGGGGTTGAGTCTATTTCATCAGATGCATATAGCATCAGATATTATTATTATGCTCCTAAAATATCTATTTGGGGCAATGAAATACATATAAAGCATTCCACAACCAGTTTCTAGTATAGAGTGGCTTTGACCGATCGACAGGTAATGGCAATATTGCCATTACAATAACTATATTGTTGTTCATAATTTTCAGAAGAGAGAAGTGTATTTCAATCAGGCCTAAAAACACAGCAGTAAATATTGTGTGTTTAAGACTTTTATCAAGGAAGCAAGAATACATATGTTTTTCACTTTTTGATTTTAGATTCCCCATGGAGATACAGCGATGTACCCAGATCTTCATCCATGGTACTTGGATCATTAGGAACTGAACTTGCAAGAGAGAGGAGAGAGCTGGAAAGAACAGAACCATCTATTAGCGGTCTTGTGGACTGTAGTCACAGAAATGGTGACTTTTCATCTTCATGTATGTATTGTTTCATTCTATTTATGAGGTTCAGTCTATTATCAGTTTTTGTTTAGATGAAGACACTGTTCTTGGCTCACATAGCAGGATAGAAATTTCAGGGGGTTTAGAATGTTGCTAATTGTGAACGGCAAAGTTTTACTTAAAGAATCCTTACGGGTTGAATGTATTGGGCCAGTTTTTTTAAAAAAAACTTAACTTCTGGTCCCATAACTAGTTTAAGCTAATAAAATAGCATTATTGAACAGTACTAAGGATATGGCTTCCTAATTGTGCACTGTATCCAGGGATGCATTTGTGGGAGGAAGGTATGCTCATCCTAGGTTTGGGGGCACATTTGGAATTTTGAGAAAGTGCTGAGGGTGCCAGTCCTAAAATGGCTGCTGCTAAGGGTGTGGCCTATTTAACACAAAATAGCTGTCACATCCAAAAAAGTAGAATAAGAAAAGAGATGGGGGGGTGGGAATGGTTCAAATTTGGTCAAAACAATTTCAAAAACTTAGAAATGTTAATTCTTGTTGCTTCTCTTGTCTTCTGCTGGTGTGTCGCTATAGAGAAAATAAAATATAACTGAACCCAGGAGAAATTTTGAATTGCTACAGCCAGCCATACATGTGTATAGTCACAAATAAAAAAGACGTAGTTAATGCTGGCTGGCTGGCTGGCAGTTGTTGTTGTTGTTGTTGTTGTTGTTGTTGTTGTTGTTGTTGTTGTAGTAATAATAATAATATTATCTTCATGGAATAGAAAAGAATAGAAATACACAGAAAATAAATAAACTTACCAGAGTAGTAGGGCCAGTTGCTACTGCACACTGTCTCATTTCTCAAATGTTGGTTGTGAGAATAAAATGGGGAGGGGGAAGGCTGAACCAAGTATGCTGTCGTGAATTTCTTGGAAGAAGGGCATGCTAAAAATGCAATATATCAATATAATCAATCATGTTCTAAGCAAGACCAAGGGTTGTAGCTCTAGCATACTTACATGCCAATAAGCCCCACTGAATTCAGTGGACTTATTTCTGAGCAAAGATGCATATAATTGGGGCCTAGTTAAAAATGCACTTCTTGGGCTCCAGTTAATCATATTTGGTTAGTCTTATCTGCACAGCAGTATTTTACAGTTGACTTTTTGTGATTCTTATTATTGTAGATCTTCAGGAAAGATCTTCTGCTTCGTATGCACAGGGAGCAAGACCAAAAGAGAACTCACTGAGCTCTTTGAGGCTGAACACATCCATGAACCGCCAGTTGCCTTCTGAACATCAGTCATCATTACTCTCTCGAGAGCATAGCTGGAATTCAAGATCTAACTATGTCCCAAGAGAAGTAGAATCTTCTGAAAGGAATATACAACCAGAGTTTACCCTTGGTGCCATGAGAAGTGAAAGCGGTTCCTCAAACAGTTCCGAAAGAGTTATGCCATCCCAAAGGTCACTGAGTGAGCCTCCTGCAGATACTGAAGGAAGGCGTACAACAAGACAACTGTTGTCTCGTTTAGCTTCTAGTATGTCATCAACATTTTTCTCAAGAAGGTCTAGCCAGGACTCATTGACTTCAAGACCATTAGGTTCTGAAGATTCAACTGTTCCAAGAGCTCATTCTTCTACCCAAGCTAGTGCTACTAACACAGCTACAACTTCTGAAGGCACAGAAGGGCAGACTCCTGATGTTTCTCAGGGATTTAGCTTTCTTAGAAGACGATGGGGCCTGTCGGGTGTTTCATCAAATCCTAGTTCTGATTCGGAAGCTGAAAGTTACAGACCCGATTCTGAAAGTAGAAATTCAGGTTCTTGGCTATCATCTTCCCTGAGGAACAGGTGCACACCTTTGTTTTCCAGAAGACGAAGAGAAGGAAGAGATGAAACTGCAAGAACCTCTACCTCTGAAACACCAGCTAGATCACTGCATCTTTTCAGAAGAAGAGAACCTGGTGGGGAGGTATCTCTTGAAGCACAAAGTGAATCCCTCAGGCCTGCTGCCAGGCCACTAACACCTGCAGTACCTAATGGTGTTACATCTGTTGCCTCTGGGCCAGATTCAGCACATGGTAGAAGAAATTCAGGAATATCAGGAATGTTTCCTGGTTCTCTCTTCCGGTTTGCAGTGCCCCCAACCCTGGGGAGTAATTTGTCTGACAATGTTATGATAACTGTCGATATTATTCCTTCAAGCTGGAATCAGCCTGATGGACAAGATAATGACAAGTCAAAAATACCATCCTCAAGAGACCCTGAAAGGCTTCAAAAAATTAAAGAGAGGTAAAAGCACTATATCTGAAGCTTTTAAAACGGAGTTTTAAATTAATTATAAAACTGATACCATGTACCAAGAGATCTTCAACTTTTTTTTTTAAAAAAATGTTGGTTTTGATCCTAAATTGCTTCTCCGTTTTAACTGAGCTGGGGGTGGGGTTTTCTGCCAACTTGCCTTCATCTGCAGCCCTGCACACCATTCTTAATGCTCCCCAACCCGGAGGAGCAGACTTAGGGGATGTGCATGGGGCTGTAGATAGAAGAGAGGGCAGCAAGTTTCATTTGGTGAATATCACCTCTTTTGTTCATGCAAGGAATGTTAGGATCCAAGGCAATGTTCCTGGAGATGGTATACGCCCCCTAGTTAATGGTCTCTCTTCAGTGCCATTAATAACTTGGGTTGGGGAAAACTTCGTGATTGTCTTGCATGTGAATGTGATTCAGATTAATGTGTTAACATGTGAAACGTGTATTCCAAGTTTTTTCTGCATAATAACTGTTTCCTCTTACTTAGCCTCCTTTCCGAGGACTCTGAAGAGGAGGAGGGAGACTTATGTAGAATTTGTCAGATGTCGTCTACATCTGCTACTAACCTCTTAATAGAGCCATGTAAATGCACTGGAAGTCTGCGCTATGTTCACCAGGAGTGTATGAAAAAGTGGCTACAATCCAAGATTAACTCAGGTAAGGCAGCTCCTTTTTAGGACAAGATTTTTTCTTAGCTCCTGAGTTGCTCTTCCATGGACTGAAGGCTTGATGCAAAGGGGGCTTCAAATACCTACTTATGTTCCTGTTTCTGTTTCTGTGTGTATATATGACGATAGAGAGACATACCACACTCTTTATGCTAGGGCATTGGCAACCTTTTTGGATAAAAGGGCATATTTCAAATTTTGAGAGTTGTGGGTACCAGTAACAAAATGGCCTCCATGGGGGCGGGGCATAACACAAGATGGCTGCCATTGGGACATGGCTTAGCATAATATTAGTTAATAGTCATATTGAAGCTTTTCACATAGTTGTATTTTCAGACTATAAAATGCTTAACCTGTTTAATTTGTTACTGCTATACAACTTTTAAAGGCACAAGAACCCTGCCCCCCCTTGCTGACCTATCAAAGTCTAGGCTGCCATCCTGTACCCACTTACCTGGAAGTAAGCCCCATTAAAGAGAAATGCTTGCTTCGGAGTAGATGATTTATACAGTTGTCCTGCATTGAACTATACAATGAATTCTTCATGAATGCCTATTCCTTAGTTCCTCCACAGCAGGAGACATGCCTAAATCTCTTTGAAGAGTTTTCACATTTGTCTTTAGCGGGGAGAGGAATTTTGTAGAAAATAATTTACAGGGTTAAATTATTTAATCTCAGATTAACCCCTCACAGGAAAGATGGATCCTAGTTGCTAGAGGAAAAAGAAAGGGCAATTTATGGCGATTCGAAGGACTAGAAATTAATACAGAAGCGGGGAAATTGCATTAAAGGGGAGGGGAAGATTTGCAATTATTTAGGATCTGAAGGATTTCTATTCATTTACCAATCACAACTCTGACTTCATTCATTGGCTAAAACTACTGTCAGGTGGGAGCAGTCAGGCTGAATCATTTCACAGAAATTGGCTTGGAAGAGTGCCTGTGCACTGTTTTGTAACATTTTCCTGGAAGGGCTAGAGATGCACTTTTTAAAAAAGAGAAAGCTCAAAGAGTCTGGGGCTCTTTGACCAGTGAAGGACTTTGCTAGCACTGCGTTAGCAACCTGCCCCCTCCCCCTTATATGAATCTATACATAAATTTATACGCTTCAATGAAGGAGAAATACAATGATGCTAGTAAGTGAACTGCAAAACATAAGTAATGCAGCTGAAACTTATGGCTGTTTGATCACTGGCACCAGTGTATTCTGCCTTGCATGTTTATTTTGTATTAATGGCTCAGTTATATAAACAAAGATAAACCTATCTTTCTGTTTGTTAGTGTGCTTTCATATGCCTTCACTCTGAAACAAAAAGTGTAACTCCCTTGTTCCCTCAGGTTCTTCACTGGTAGCAGTAACTACTTGTGAGCTGTGCAAAGAGAAGCTGCATCTCAATCTTGACAATTTTGATATCCATGAGCTTCATAGAGCACATGCAAATGAACAAGTTAGTATATTTTGGCTAATTTGGTAAGTGTCAGTTTTGTGCTGTGATTCGGGACACTTTTTTCCCCTAGAAGAAAATATCAGTTCAGGTCAAATTTGATACTGAATTTTTAATTTTCCTAAATAAATCATAAACTACATTTGATATCTACAATGCCCATTTAGAAGAACATTCTGACATATGTGTGTATATCTTGGGCTTTGTGTCTGTGTGTTTCTGTTCTAGTTTTTTAATTTTGGGGGGCGGTAACTCAGTGAGCATCTGCCTTGCATGCAGGCAGTTCTGACTTCAATCCCCAGCATCTCTAGGTAGGAATGGAAGGGACCCCTGCCTGAAACCCTGGGAGTGTTGTTGCCCGGCCCATGTAGACAGTGCTGAGCTAGATGGATCCTGTGGTCTGATACAGTATGAGGCAGCATCCTATGTTCCTAAGACACAATGCAAAACAAAATAAATGGGAAGCCAGAATGAACATCATTGATAAAGTGACCTCACTTGCTGAGTGGTTCAAGATAAAAGTTGGGATTATGGAATAGCAGAAACAAACTGTCTTCTGACAGTGACAGTGCAATTTTGTCTCAAAAGATGTCTGTAGGATGAACTCCTAATAATACATCTGTGGAAGCGTCCTCCTTCCTCTACACTGACCTTCCCTCATGGAGTCTGAAGGGAGAGTGTAGTTCCCCTGAATGCTGTCACAATCCTCCCTGCTCAGTGAGAGATTGTGTAGCTTTCTAATAACGGGGAGGATTTTCAGTCTGAAGCAAAAAGTGTTACGTACTTGCAGTTCCATTTCCCATGCACTATGCGGAAGGTCAAGGGAGGAGGTGATAGGACCAGGCACCATTAATGAATATCTGAGTAGGCTTTAGACGCACTTGGAGGGCAGTGCTAGGTTTCCATTGATAAGTAAGGAGACATCAATGGGGCATTAGTCATAAGCAGTGTGTGTGCTGATGCTAAATATATTTCCCTTCCACAGTTTTACAAAATAGGCTTAGCAAGAGGTGCTAGGAGAATTTTTTAAGACAAGGGGTAGATCTGAGAACTTTGGGGGGGTGTTGAAAGGCATACATGTGCAAACCTACCTGCCAACAAATGAAATTACTAGTGTCTTTGACAGAATCCTCCCTGTTAAACAGGTATAATATACTTGTGCATCCTTCTAAACAATATGCGGATGAAACCTTTTTGTGTCTCATACACCAAGTTGTATTAAGCTTCAATATAAGTTTTATAAATGTATATTGTATTTTCCTTCTGTTTTTTAATACTTTATGCTTATTTGAATCATTACATTTAATTTAGATTATAGTTTGAGTTTTGGATATTTATCAAGGGCACCCTTTGTTTTGCAGAAAGGAGCCCAAAAGACTTCCCATTGTTTAGTGTGGCTCTCAGTTTTCAATTTTCTCAAGATGTCTACTTAAATATATAATTAGTCATTTTAGTGAAGTGTTGATTTACTTGGAAGAACGGTCTTTACAAAGCAGTTTCTTTAAAAGTGCAATCATGTTAAGATAGGAATCTTTGATGGATATTAAGCAATAATGCTCCTGCATGTGCTGGGATAATATAATCAGTGTAAAACAGCACTCATTGTGCATTTAAGACAACTTAAATGTTTGACTTGATGATACCCTCTCTCTCCAGGCAGACTATGAATTTATCAGTTCTGGGCTTTACCTTGTAGTATTGTTGCACTTGTGTGAACAGCGCTTTTCAGATATGCTGGGAACTACAAGTGAGGCCAACACACGTGTCCGGGTAAGTAAGTGGTGCAAACAGCTTCTGTGGCAGAAGCAGATTGTGACACCTGTTAAAGCATGTTTTGATATTTTCTCAAATTTCGTACTGGTCAGAATCAAAAGCCACACTCCCAGCTGGGGCTTTCTGCTCATTCCTGCTGCAGTCTCTCATACCCCAAAGCTGCTCACTAAGGTCTGAAGACCCTCTGGAGATGTTATATAGGAAATGCAGCCATGTACACATGTTCTATTGGCACAAGTCCTTCCTGCTTGCATATGGGGTTCTAGTTATTTCCTAAAGTACTGCTTAACAAACAAAGCCATGATTCAAATTGGGGAGATTAAATAGGCATTGGGTGCTATCTGAATGTAATTTTAAAGTTTATTAAGAGTACATTAAGGCAGCATTTCCCAGCTTTGGATCCTCAACTGGACTCCGTTCTTCTCCAGCCAGCACTACCACTTGTTCGGGATGATGCAAGTTGCTCCATGCAGCCTCTGCTTGTAGATAAATTGACCCACTGCCCACGAAGCTCCATGCAGCCTCTGCTTGTAAATAAATTGACCCACTGCCTTTTCTATCTACTTTCCAGTCCTTGATACCTTTTTTGAGCAGACTTTGTTAAATTTTTTCTTGATTGACCAATAAAAATCCCTAGAACTGTGCCTGTTTGGGAAAGGATTTTATTTTACCTTCTAGCAAAGTCCCTTGGGTGGCTGGTGCCATCAGGATTGACTAAATATGCAGGAGTTGATGACAACTATGCAAGTTTTTCTCAACACCCACACCTTCCTGAACAAGGAGTTTCATCTAATGATAGATTTCATCCTGTTACAATTATAGTACTTAAGCAAGATTTTCTTACACTCTTGCTCACTCAAAGGGTGTCCTTGACAAATATGCAAAAAACCCCAAATCCAGTCATTCTAAATAACTGTTTTAGTTTTGGATCTGAAGATCTGCATGTATTTCCATGAACTAAAGGTGTTGCTCATCTTGTCTATATAGTAAACTAGACTGAAACTTGTAAGTAGGTTCACAGTCAACATATGTCCGTTTCTAAGGCCTAGCTCATACAGTACTCTTCTACATGCAGTTAATAACTTCTGCATTAAGAAACTTAACATGTGAATGTTAGTTGTTGGGTCAGTTTCAGCCATGCACATTCCCACATTTTTGTGGAGAAACTTACATGTGTGAATTTCTGGCTCACAGATACAGATGGTGTTTCCTAGGCCTTTTAAAGCTTCTGCGATTATCAATATAAGTTAACAGTGTCTGATCTCCCTTCACCCCCTTGGCCCAGCTCACGTGTTTTTCTATAGGTGTGCATTCATGGGGATAATTGGGACTCTTCATTAGCAGGATAGACAAAAAAAGTATTATACACAACACATAGTCGTTCTGTGGAATCTGCTTCCACAACAGGTAGGGATGGCCAACAACTTGGATGGACAAGGCTGTGTTCTACCTCCACTATTGGAGGCTGCATGCCTCCTACTACCAGTTGCTGGAAATCCCATGGGTATCTGGTTGGCTACTGTGAGAACAGAGTGCTGAACTACATAAGCTAGTGGCCTGATGTAGCAGACTGTTCTTATTGGGAAAACTTAAATTCTTCAATGGCATATATATGCTTTGGGGTTTATGAATTGTTTTACAGGCCTGCGGTGATTTACAACTTTTAAAACTACCTTATTTCTGTATTATTTCTAGTTTATTAATCTTGCAAGGACTCTTCAGGCACACATGGATGATATTGAAAGTAGGTGGCTTCTGCTTGTTTTAGTTTGATTTAAAAGTAAAAGATGAAGTTTATTCTTGTTTTGTATCTTGAGATGTATAATGCTGAGTACTTGGCTGATGTGCAATTTTCACGCAGCTGTGACTGGTATACGTAATAAAACTGAAAGGGAAAAGAGTCCATTAAAAGCACTCATTCTTGACTGGATTGTTCCTTTTAGCAAGACCATTCTGAAGATAAACCTCTCACAGTCTCAATCTGACTTTCAGATGGACATTAGGAATTTGTCTAGATCAGGGGTCTGCAACCCGCGGCTCCGGAGCCGCATGTGGCTCTTTTACACCTTTGCCGCGGCTCCGGGACGGATACTAGCGAGGGGAGGAGGCGCATTGTGCGCCCCGACACTCCCCACTGTGGCGGGCGCTGTACTGGCTGTGACGTCGCATGGGGGCGGTGCGTGCATTAGTCATGCACCGTCCCGACGTCACCTTCCCACCCGCCTGCTACATTGTAAGGGGTATGTACGCTGGTCACTGTTTTGAAGGGGAGTGAAGAACACACACACAAAAAAAGGTAGCTTGTTAATTTAACGTTTATTTCTATGAGGAGGAGTAATTCTGAGGGGTCAAACAAAGAAATAATAATAAAAGTGACAAAAAAGTTATTTTTATAATGACGAGTTTTGTGGCTCCCAGTTTTTTTTTCTTCGGAAATGGGTCCAAGTGGCTCTTTTTGTCTTAAAGGTTGCAGACCCCTGGTCTAGATGACTGTCTCCTAAGAACAATGTCTGCCTCTGAATAATGTAATCAGGTTCTCAGGAGTGTGTACTTCTATAATGAAATCTTAAGTAACTTGTAGAGAGGTGTCCTTTAGAGGTAATTATGTTTTTGGGAAGGGCTGCTGCTTTGTAGGTGATGACTAACTTGGTCATGTCTAGTATAAACCACCTGACTTTCTGCTTGCATTTTGGACAGAATATGCATTAGCCAATTATAGCACCAGTAGAATAGCTGTAACTTACATTGCATGTTCCTAGTAATCAGTCTCTAATATGTATCTATGCTGAAGTGTTAGTGAGGAGGGCCTGAGATCTATAGTTGCTTTGCCATACAGTCTGTGGTGAACCCGTTAGTGGATCAGCAAGAGGAAAAAGAGGTGAGCATTTACAGTTGTTAAACTTGAAGTTATATGTAGTTTCTTGTTCCCTGTAAACCCTACAGCTGTACATTCCCATGCTCCCTTTTCTCTTCCCAACGAGTAGGAATCTCAATAGTCTTTGATACCAACTGAAGTTGAATTAGTCCAAGCTGTGTGCTTCTTTTGGTTCTGCTTGAGGTGATGAAACCCTGATTACAGCAGAAGCCAGGAATTTGTGAGCTGGCTCGTAGAGCAGAATGTCTTCTTCAGTGTTTGTGCAGAAACACTTGTATTTGTAGAGAGGAGAAATATAGTATTGCCAGGAACCAGCTGCCTTTATTTTTCTCTTCCTTGAAGCTCTCTCATATGTTCTTATTTCAGCCGTGCTGCTCTTATGGAGCAACACTATCTACCCTCCTTTAATCAGTTTCCAATAGTTGCAAATAATTTTGCTGCCCTCTTTAAATACCATTTTCTAGTTTGCTGCTCCTACAACTATAGCTGTTTAGTATAATTTATTCTACTTAATGGATTTTTTGCTTTCTTTTCAATGAATTTTGGGAATCTGTGGGCCACTGACACACTTTGGGTGGGAGCAACTGGTTTGGTAGCTATTTAGAAAATGTATTATACTTTAAACACAAGTGATTCAGTCAGACTCTTCCCATATGAACTGCCCTGGACCCTGCAATCGTAATCAGAGGCCCTTCTGCTGCGTGTGCCACCTCCACGAGAGGTCTGGAGGGTGAAACACGAGAACAGGCCTTTTCTGCAGTGGCTCCACACTTGTGGAATGCTCTCCCCAGGGAAGCTCACCTGGCTCCTTCGTTACATATCTGTAGGCGCCAGGTAAAAACATTCTTCTTCTCCCAGGCCTTTGGCTAATTAAACGATCTATGGCCTTTTAAACTGGGGGGGGGGTATTGTTTTTGTGTGTTACTATGGTATGTATTTTTGTGGTTTTTTATATTTTAAACTACCCTGTAATCTTTGAAGGACAGTATAGAAATTTAATGAAGAATAATAATTGTTTAGCAACTTTTCCTTTCTGAGGGACGTGGAGTTAACCTTTGCTTGTGCTAAAGGTGTTTCAAAATGTCATTTATTGTTAATATAGTGCCTTCCATGTACATGTATTTGTACATCAAATGAAAGCAAAATCACAAAGTGCATCGTACAAAGAGTTATATCCAGCATAAGCATACTTTGAATAAATCCACAGTAATAATTGAATTAAATTAGGGTGTATTGATCTTAGTGAGTCTGCTCTGAGTATGACTTAGTTGGATAGAACTCATAGACTTCCCAGAAAACTTTGGACTGAAATGGTTAAAATAGAAACTAGGCTATTGTGGTGATTTGGAATTTCCTCTTAAATGTTGTTTAAAGGATACAATTAATGGGTACAATAAAGTACGATGGTCTTATTTTAACAATTAAAAAAATAGGTTACCTTAGGACATTTCAGAAATATCTGACTTCTCTTATCATTTTCAATTTTTTCATCAATAAAATGGAATGCTTTACCCACACATTGGGTTTAAAACACATTTGCTTCCATTTACTTCATGGTGCTCATTAAATATTTATTTCATTTTAGCATAAGCATGTGTAGGTGTTTTTCCATTTTCAGTTCAAGAGAAAAGATTTGTGTGTGTGTTATGAAGCATGACTGTGGTTTTCAATTTAGGAAGCATTCTATTTGGAAACACTTAATTAAAATTACATATATGCTATGTTAAACATGTTCGTGTTCAAATTAAAAATTGCTTCCTGTACCTTAGAGTTGTAGAAAGGTTTTTGATTGGGTTGTGTACCTTCAGCAGCTTCTGATGATGATGATTCTGAAGATGGTGAACTCGACAGAACACTTGATGCTGCATAAATGTGAATGGAAGGACCGGGTGGATACTCAACTGGCACAAGTACCATAAGTATGCATATGTTTTGTAAAACACACTGAATGCTATTAGATTTCTGATGCATTGCTGAATTCAAAAAATTGCTGTTGCACATTGGTATCGAGAGACCTGCAAGTGTGTTGTTTCTCCTTTGAGATTATGACATGTATGCCTTCTTCTAAAATAACAGATTTTTACATGTAAGGCAAATGATCTCCTTTTGTATAAACTTCTTACAAGTAATCAGTTAAACTTCTGGAAAATGTTTCTCAACTTTTGCTCTTCTACTGGCTCTAAGTGGTAACATTAAAGTGTGTTTTGCAAGTCACGGGGAGGAGATAGTTCTGTGTTCGCTTTCCATTTTAAAACACCTTTGGGAAGTCTCTTTTATTTTGCTTCCAGTGTTAACCAAGGTTGAGTGAGGGAATGAATGGGTTCTGTGAAGTTAGTGTTAAATTTCTAAGTTTTTCTTGAGGAATGTTTAACTCAAAGCAATAAATTTGCAAGGGGCTACTAATAAGCATTAATTATGGCTTTTATAAGTATTGATTTTGAAACTGCTGATTATATTTGATAATATTGTGTAGAAGTTCCGGTAAGGAATTGCAGCTGTAAACACTTGCATTTCAGCATTCCTGGAAGGAATAAAACTTATGGTTTAGAATCTTAACCAAGCTATTTATCTTAATGAGCCTTTTTTAGAACCCACATTCACTGCTGAAGCACTGGTTATCAATGTGTTTTCTAGTGTTGTCACTTGTTTGTTAAATAAAAATTACAATGCATACGAATTGCCTGCCTTCTTAAAATACGGTAGATAATAGTGTACAACTTGTCTTCTAAATTGCAGTCTGCATTTAAGTTCTTTAAAATTCTGGGGAGAATTCAGCCTTGTGTTCTTCTGATAGTTGATAGTTCTGTCTACACAGGTCTTTCAGCTTGTCAAGACAGAACATCTTCCGCGCCTTCAGGGAAAAAGGATTGGGAGTAGTGACATTGTAGGATGCTGCTCATTATGTCACACACCATGGCCACTGGTGTGAATGAAATTTAGCATAATATGCAGGCCAAAAAGCCACAGTTCCATAATGCAGCAGGTATTGCAGTATGAAAGGAACATTTAGAAGACAAGATTGAAGTGCCAGAATTAAAATCAAGAAAACTAATGTATTCCCCATATCTGAATACAGACCTAAGATCACCTTCTGAAACCTTTCAGCAAGGAAGGAGAGGCTGCTATTTCTAATCCTTTGCAGATGTTCTATAATGATAGTATAGTTGAAGTTTTGAAAGCTATTGAATGATCTAAGAACTGTAACCATAATCTCCCCCTCCCCCAACCTTGGCAATTGCTGTAGCTGTTCTGCCTCCAGATAGAATCTCTGTAGTAGCATAGAGAGCAGTTGGCAGCGAAGAGAAATCTAGATGGCCCTACTGTGAACACAGAAGGTTAGTAAACCCAGTTTGAAAAACTTAAGTCACCAGGATAAAACTTGAAATGATTTTACACTGATGTTGATGAGCTATATAAAACTTCCCTTATGACATGTTCATAATTAAATTCATTTTTAAGTAATATGTATTTAGTGCCACCTTTCTAACCAAAATTGCATTGCTTTTTCTGGTGACTGGCATGCAGTTATTTGAAGACTTACTAGTGTTAGATCAGTTAGGATGTGATGTCTGTGGTAAAGTATTTAAATGATTAATAGCTTAAGTGTAATTGTGCACTTAAACCCACAGAGACGTACAATCTGTTTAAGTGCTAGTTCAGTTGAGCTACTAGTTGCAATTTAACATATTGTAAACTTCCTGCATAATATTGTCCCCTGCTCAATCATTTCAGGAATTGATGGTGCTTACTCTCTCAAACACACATCTTTCAGTACTTTGTTATTGTTTTACAATAAACTGCTTTATTGAACTACTTAATGTGTATAATGCTAGGAAGGCCTAATCACCTTTAGTGCTCCCCCCCCCCCCCCGTTTGATTGCTGTGGACCCCAGCAGGTATTTGAAAACTGGTTTTTGCAGATTAGGAATATTTCATGAGCCATATACTTCTGAATGATAATGGGTTCAGTTGTCCTGCAGTATGTTATTCCTCTCCCTCCATTTCCTTTTTTTAAGTTACATTTACTAGCCACAGATGATACCATATGCCTCTATTCAAATGAATGAGAAATGGTGTCTCAGACTCCTAAGCCACTTAGGGTTATCCTCACCAACATCTCAAAATAGGGTCGAGAGGAATAACAGCATTTTGCCTGTATAATTTTGTTTATATGGGTATACACTTTAACACTAGAATGCATTGTTTGATTTTTGCAAAAGAAAGCATGGCCATATTTCTCTAGGTACCCTCTCTCCAAAAATAACCGTTACAGAATGCAGTGGAGCATGTTGGACCCCATAGATTTCCCCTTCTAGGGATTAATGCTTCTCCATGGTGGTTTTACTTTAGCACCTGAATTAAGATGCTTATAGTGCTCAAACCTGCAATACTGATTTATTATTTGCAATGCTCTTTTGAAAAAACAAATTCTCTTTTATTTACTATAAGCACCATATTCCTCCTAGGCATCTTTGTTTTGTTTTTCCAGGGCTTCCTGATAGCACAGTGAAGTTTTTCTAATTGTCAGGTTTTGTTTAACACTTTAAGAAAAACAACAACAACCCCAATAACACTTTTTGGAATATGGCACCAAGAAAATACATGTTTATTTCATACTGGAGTAATTTAAAATCAATTTTTTGTTTGGGTTTATTCCTTTGGGACCAATGGCAAATTGATAGTGTTAAAACAAATGGTGTAAGAGGGCTCTGCCTTCCATCTGTCATTCTCAAAAAGAATTCATATAACAAGGTATTTTTATTTATTTATATCAGAATTATACACATAAAAATATAGAGACATGTACACATGCATGATTTTCCCCACCACTGTGTTAATATAGGAGGAGTTGGCATTCGGGTATGGAGTTTTATCAGATAGCTATAGTATGCAACATTTCAGCTTGGAAGACCAATTTTTTTAAAAAAACATTTGGCATGGCCTCATGATTAAAGGTATGAAGGATGGAGTTACTACATGCTCCAAGAAACATTTGTGGAGGCTTTGTGAAATAACATCTTAGACTTGACAACAGGACCACCCCTAGCGATATGGTGAAACTTATAATAACGAAACCTACCTTTTTTTGCAGATGGTTCCACTCTACAACTGGAATTCTGATTTCAGAAACAATTGAAAAGTGTATATTTGTAGTTTGTCATTTGTTTCTCGATGCCATTTGTTAATGTAAATAAGGCTTCAGGTGTGGGCTTTTAAAAGTTCTTCAGGCACAACATAATCTTCAAAGTTTAGCACAATAGCTTAAGGTGAGAGTGATATAAGGTGAGAGTGATAGAGGTGAATCTTTGGATATAGGAGACCACTTACTTCTGGACGAACAGCAGGTTTCTATGTACAGCTGCCCTTTCCTCCAATATATTACCTAGCCAAAGCTAAACACTGTGAAGGCCGACAGTTGCAGTTGCAGATATTAAGCAATTGTGGAAGTGCTTAACTTTGGCTGGACTGTATCTGCTGCTGTTTCTCTAGCCAGCCTTAACCTCTCCCGAAACCAAACTGGTAGTTCAATTTGTGCCAAGGCCTTTTTGCATAGTGAAAAACACAATAGAATGAAAGTTCAGTTTGTGAAAATGGTACAACAGTTGCATGGATGGAAATTTACTTCCTGTGCGTAAGAGCAATTTAATTTACCATTGACGGTCGTTCATCTTCATGTGGAATAATGTCAGACTGTCTTTTCCTTGAGGTATATTTCTTGGGAGCCACTGTTCTTTCTGTAATTATGTTATAAATAAATACCGTTTAGGCAGTATATTCATTTTCTTCTTCTACAAGAACCACTTCATCACTGCTTGGCACTTGAGTGGTGGAACTGTATGCTGTACATCCTGTTCCAGAAGAAACCCTCCTTTGATATAGGTACCAGAGAAATGCTGCAGACACTGCCACAATTACTGTTGAAGTTATGACTAAGGTAGTTGTCCAGGCGGTTTCATCTGAAACAATACAGGGATTCCGTCAATGGGATGTAGTCAAATTATGTACATTCTTTCTACACTACAGCTAATGTTTATCTGCTATCACACTTGGCACATTAATAGTAGTGATTGCCTCTTTGCTTGGATCTAATTACCAGTTTGCAACTATTTAGAAAATAGTTCCTTTTCTACAAGTTACCATGGAACACAAAGGTAGCTCGGTGGACAACATTCTCACATTTTTCATTATACACAACATCAGATAGTATATGAATGTTAATTTATCATAGCATACCAACGAGACAAACTTCGTCACCTCTTTACTTTCATGTTATCTTGTTCTATATGGCACTTTATTCCCAAAGCTGCTGGTGTTCTACAGAGTAGTATCCACTAGTGACAAGCATGTCTATACACAATCTCCTTTCTAAAAAAGCTTATGTGACACCAAATCAGGGTAAAACTACTGGGTAACAACACAGAACTCTGGGTGTCTCTGCTACTTGCTTGTAACCAAATTAAATGGGACTGAAATACTGATGATATAATAATAACAAATAACAACCATGACATTAACTTTAACAACTTGAATATGTACACAGATCACAGGGTAAGTGTGAATGCTGCAGTTTCCTTATTCAATTACAAAGCGCAATAGTTCTGAATAAACAAGAGAAAATGCTCTCTTTTCAAAGCTCAACTGATTTTTTTGGGGGGAGGGGGGAAGGAACCAAAAGATAACTCACCCGGTAAATACTTCTTTTCATAAGGAACTGCAAGCATACATGCAAAAGAAAATGAAAGGCGTTAATATGTGTTTTATCTTAAAAGCATTTGCTTTCACTGTAATAACTGACAATCCTAACATCCTGAATCTTGAACACAGCATTCTATGCTCTTCAGGCCCCAATCCCAGTAACCTTTCCTATTCACTTGCATTGAAGAATGTTGTGCACTGTATGCATATGAGAAGTTCATTTCTGAAACACCTGATCTTCATGTTCATGTGGAAGGGACAGAAAATGAGCAGAATCCTTTATTGTGCAGAAATGACTGCTCCAGTTAATTAAGACCTCTGCGATGTTAAGAAATGAAGTCTTGTCCTTCGGTTCCAATGTGATAAAAGCAGGAAGCAGGAACCAAACCAACACCATTGCCTTTCCAAGAATCTTTCATAACTAGTCAAAAGCAATGCTAGTACTGGTATGCTTTTTATAGGGGTATTCACAAAAACAGTTTCCCAAAAGTTAACCCTCCTTGAGTAATCTTGCAAAATTTTGTGTAGCTGATCTCTTAAGACTAAGGGGAAGATGTTTAGAAGATGCTCTTAAAGTAAAATTCTTACCCGTAGCAGTGCTAATTGCTCCCAAGACAATTCCCTGCAAACCTCTGAACTCTGAAATCTAGCACTAAGAAGAAACCATTTATAGTATAACAGTGTGGGTATTACATACTGGAGGTTTCACAAAGGACTTCAGTCAGTGGGAGGTGCTCACAGGCTGCTTTTTTCCATCGGCCTGATGATGTCTGCATAACAGCACAGGTGTTTATTAGCTCCTCATTGCTTTCCTCCTCTATCCAGTTTGTAAAATTCACTTTGGATTGATCATACCATTTGAAAACGTTCTCTGCAACAAAATGAAATGGCAAAACCATGGATACTACTGTAGTAGTTGTTCACAAGGGATGATATTTAAATATGCTTTAAATCCCAGCATTCAAGTTTTAAAGTCCTATAACATTAAGGCTGGTTTGTGTGTGTGTAGGAAGAAGTCTCTGCCTTGTGTGGGTGGGAGTTTAATTTCACTTTCCAGAAGCAAAGATCCTGGTTTAAAACAAACTCCAGTCAGCTTCTAAAGTTAGCTTCAAAAGCAGGAGTTATGAAGATAACTTTTATAATTAACCAGAGTTTGTTTTATGCCATGATCTTAATTTCATGGGTAACAAACAAGCCAGGCCTTCTGGAAAGTGAAATGAAAATCTGCTACAGTCCTTGTCCTGCAGGAGGAGGGGGAAGAGCAAGCCTCACATCGACTTTGTACTGCTAAAGGTAATACGTGGTTGACTGGTAACATCAGAACATAGTAACAACATCTTGCAATAAAACAAACACAAGCACAAACCCTCCACCACCACAAAGTGTCCTCTGCCACCTCAAAGGGAAGCTCTATTGAGATCACTGGAACTTACTTAGGATTGTTCTTTAGCTGCTTGATTAGGGGTCAGCAAGCTAAGGCCCACGGAGGTTGTTTGACCGGCCCATGAGCTGCCCCCGAACTGAGCCGCCTGCGTGCTGCGCTAAACCGATGCAGCGCGGCACAGGGACTCACTTCCGCAGCGGCAGAAATTGTGTCTGTGCAGACGCTGGAAATCACAGGCACGTACACCAATCCGGCCCAGGCAAGATAAACCTTGCCGACCCCTGTGCTTGATTATACCATCAAAATTAAACCAAGGTCAGACTCTATGTTTCTTTTGAGATTTCTGTTCACTTACCATCTGTATCAAAAAACATGCCCAATGATATGTATTCCGGACCATGCCAGTGGGTGCAGAATGTACTCCGAATAAAGCTATTCTCCTCTTTGTTATTTATGCTTATAATGTCGGCTCCAGATGCTGCATTTGAAGGGGGTGGGTGGGAAACAAACAAACACCAAAAATCAAATCCCAGCGCTTTGTCAGATCTTCTTTAAAAAGACTGGGCTAACAATGAAATAGCAAACTACTCCCCTCCTTTCCCCCCGGATATGGTCAAGAGCACAATTAAAAGCCTGTTGAAGTAAATTTGCGGGAATCTGGACCTGGTAGATTAGTAGAAACTCCGGAATGGGCAAATTAAATCAGAGCAGCCACTGAAGCATCAAACAGGATGAAATACTGATAACACTGTACTGCAAGAAAAGCTGCTGCTCTGATCAGAATAACATTCTATCTCCGATGGCCGACTAACTATGGGCCTCTAGAGGTTGCTGCACTATAACCCCAAGCATCCCTGACTACTGGTTATACTGCTGGGCCACAGGTTTCCCATCCCTGCCTTATTTATTGAATTTGTGTGCCGCCCTATACCTTCAGACCTCAGGGTGGTTCACAGAATAAAATCAAAATATAAAACCACAAAATACATAATCAAAACTAAAGCAACAGCCCAATAACCCTTTGCACAGCTGTTGGGAGGATAAATTTGTGAAATGCTTTGAACACTCCCAATAGCATCTGAAGGGCCTTAGGCTAGTCTCCCTTGATCTATAATTACCCTTATTGTCACAGCTATAATAATTACAAAAAATAATGTACCCAAAACAACGCAGCCCTCAAGCATAGCCACAGCCTACATATCTCATTAGCAACTCAAAAAGGGAATAGAGAGGGATTAGTTGTATTACCATTTCCCTTGCAGACTTCCCTGGTATCATCAAGAGTTTCCAACGTTCCTTCAAGTAAAGCATAGCAGCTCCTTCCAAAAGAGAGCCAAGCAGCAGAGGGACATGCAACTAGGGAAGACAATGGTCACAATTAGTTTCCTGTATATTTGCGTCCTGCCTTTTGATAAAAAAATTCACAAGGCACCTGATAAATATACTTAAAACTGTAACAAAATTGTTTAGACAAACTCGGTCATCAAAAGACGCTTCAGAGCAGGAAAACGATCCATGGCAGTAAAAAGACAAGACGCCAGAAGATCCCAGAGGCCCTCTCAGAAAATACCACCTTTGCAAAACACCTGATAGTTAACCAGGAAGGGACAAGGGGAATCTCCCCAGAGAGGAAGTTCAAGGGTTTGGGTGCTAGTGTGGATCTCTAGTGACCACCCACCATTCAGATGATGAGAGCACATGGAACAGGAGTTCCAAGGAAGATCTTAATGTGTACCATGATTCATAATTGGAGAAGGCTTCTCGGGGACAACTCAAGCAGTTTAGAAAACTACTGAGTGCAACAATGCAGGAAGGATGACACCTGGGCTATAGATGGCAGAAAACTCATCTTAGAGCCTTATCTTCCAGCCTACACTTCGAGCCTACACCCCATTTCAGCTGTGCTGTGCCATACAGTAGAACTGCTACTACACACTGCCATTTCTGCTATAACAGTTCTATTTCTGAAGCTACTCCAAACCACATGGTGTCCTGGGCACTTCACTAAACTTTTTTTTTAAAAAAAATAATACAAGTAGTGCTCCAGATGTTTATAGAAAAATAACACCATGCAATGGTTGTAACCCAGCATATGTGAGCCACAACTAAATCCAGTGCAAAGTCAGTGGGATTTGGGATCAGACCTGTGCACTTTTTATGATTGAGGGCCAAACTAGATCACTTGTTAACTTTAAAAGTTAGCGAACAACAACTGGAAGGGGCCCTGAGTTGGATCTGGACATTTCCATCATTTTTCCCAGCACCTTTTTCTAAGGAAAAATCAACCCTCGCTGGCTATTTGCTCCTTTAGAGGAAACTTGCAATGGGGGGAATTGCAGCTCATGGAAGCAAAGAGTTTTTCATAGGCAAAATGGTACTGGGGAAATTTTAACCTACCCTCTCTTAGCACCATAGTTCCTATCCAAATCCCCCACTTCTGGTTCTTATTTAGTCGTGTCCGACTCTTCATGACCTCATGGACCAGAGCACGCCAGGCACTCCCGTCTTCCACTGCCTCCTGCAGTTTGGTCAAACTCATGCTGGTAGCTTCGAGAACACTGTCCAACCATCTCGTCCTCTGTCGCCCCTCCTCCTTGTGCCCTCAATCTTTCCCAACATCAGGGTCTTTTCCAGGGAGTCTTCTCTTCTCATGAGGTGGCCAAAGTATTGGAGCCTCAGCTTCACGATCTGTCCTTCCAGTGAGCACTCAGGGCTGATTTCCTTCAGAATAGATAGGTTTGATCTTCTTGCAATCCATGGGACTCTCAAGAGTCTCCTTCAGCACCATAATTCAAAAGCATCAATTCTTCGGCGATCAGCCTTCTTGATGGTCCAGCTCTCACTTCCATACATCACTACTGGGAAAGCCATAGCTTTAACTATATGGACCTTTCTTGGCAAGGTGATGTCTCTGCTTTTTAAGATGCTGTCTAGGTTTGTCATTGCTTTTCTCTCAAGAAGCAGGCGTCTTTTAATTTCATGACTGCTGCTGTCACCATCTGCAGTGATCATGCAGTGATCACTTCTGGTAGAAGCGTCTATTTGCTAAGAAGCAAGATATCCAGCTGTGGATCTCCACCATCATCTTTAGTTAGGCTCTAGATTACTTGGAACAGCCTTCTTATAAATTCAAGGCTCTCTCCTCTAAGTCTTGTCTCATCCAAAGTGTTTTCCTGGACAGCTATAGCACTACCTGCATTGCAAAGGCCACTGCTAATTAACCGGCATTAAAAAATCGCAATAAGTTGTTCAGAGCTAAACTCCTCCTTGTACTAGAAGTATAAGGAAAGACAGGAAAAGTCAAGCAGCATTTGATGAATTTCCTCTATATCTCATGCTATGACTGTGAAAGCCTTTGCATATGCAGCTACAACAGGGACATCTTTGAACAAGGCAGAAGTATCAGCAGGGTTGGGGAAAACTTCAGGTTTGCCCAAGTACGAAAACATTTAGGTGAAAACACCAAAGAAGAAGAAGAAGAAGAAGAAGAAGAAGAAGAAGAGTTTGGATTTGATATCCCGCCTTTCACTCCCCTTCAGGAGTCTCAAAGCGGCTAACATTCTCCTTTCCCTTCCTCCCCCACAACAAAAGTGGGTGAGAACCCTAAAAACAGCTCAATAAGGACTGAGGTCCCATAGTGGCAGTGGCATCTTCCCCAACTGTTTTTTTTTTTTTGGGGGGGGCGGAGAGATGGAAAGTATATGCTGATTTAATCAACCCACTAAAATCCATGATAAAACAACTTTTTATATATATATATATATATATATATATATATATATATATATATATGAAAATAGCAACAGCTCTAATTATTTTACTACCGCGCTGAGTGTTTGTGAAATAGGGTGGAATATTTTAAAGCCAGGTATGAAAAACCCATGGCTTTCCAGATGTTGTTGGCTCAGAGTCCCCTCTGGCCAATGGTCAGGGATAATGAAATAAAAATGACTCAATATA
The DNA here is from genome assembly GCF_965113315.1 of Podarcis vaucheri. NCBI lineage: Eukaryota > Metazoa > Chordata > Lepidosauria > Squamata > Lacertidae > Podarcis > Podarcis vaucheri. Next base: position 109,535,840 of record NC_138759.1, read on the forward strand.
TGTGCTTTTCTTAAGAAAGAAAGAAAAGAAAAGAAAAAGAAAAAAGAAAAGAAAGCCAATCAGCAGTAAAGGTTTTTCTTCTTTGCTTTAGTTATTATAACTACTTGCTTGGTGTGAAGTCAGATATGCCTGCTGGAAACAGAACTTGTGATTTTTACATCATGGCACAATGAATATATCAGATTTTATCTGTCTGACATTAACCTGGAAGTAACTGCAAGGGTGGCTGAGTTTTTGTTTCTCTTAAGAGTGGTGAATGGCACTATTTAGCGGGAAGAAACTCCAATGAAAATCCTTATTATTACATGTTTTACATGGCTGTATATTTGTATATCTATGGGACGCGGGTGGCGCTGTGGGTAAAAAGCCTCAGTGCCTAGGGCTTGCCACTCAAAAGGTCAGCGTTTCGAATCCCCGCGGCGGGGTGCGCTCCCGCTGCTCGGTCCCAGCGCCTGCCAACCTAGCAGTTCGAAAGCAGCCCCGGGTGCAAGTAGATAAATAGGGACCGCTTACTAGCAGGAAGGTAAACGGCGTTTCCGTGTGCTGCGCTGGCTCGCCAGAGTAGCTTTGTCACGCTGGCCACATGTCCCAGAAGTGTCTTCGGACAGCGCTGACCCCCGGCCTCTTAAGTGAGATGGGCGCACAACCCTAGAGTCTGTCAAGACTGGCCCGTACGGGCAGGGGTACCTTTACCTTTATATTTGTATATATTTTAAAATTTTATATATGGATGCTTTGTGATGGCGTATATTTCTAATGCCTAAAAAGGTTTGGCGCAGAAGAAGATTTACAGAAACTGTTGCCTTGCAAAAAACATTAGTGGGTTTGTACTGCAGAGGCACTTTCAGCTCTGTTTAAGATGAAAAATTGCTTGTCCGTGTTCAAAACCACAAAGAACAGTTTAAAAGGAACTACGTAAGTACATTTTGTGTTTGTGTGTTTTTCTTTCTCTTCCAAGGGCACAAATAAAATTTGCTTTTGGAACATTTTGCAAGGGGAAAGAAGTACAAAAAAGGAGGGGATCCTAAAATCAGTTCAGCTCTGCAAGAGAACAATTAGTGTCAATTAGTATTGATCTGAACAACTTTTTCTATACAACAGACTAGCATCGAATAGACCCATAACTATATGCATTGTTCACCTTATTTCTGTTTTATAGATGGCAAAGCAAGTAAGAATGCAACAGATCCACTGTAACATTTATAACTATCATTCCTAACTACTGGCAGCCTGCACATCTCATATATGTGGGTTACCACTGGCTTGCTGAAACCCAAACACCGTGTGTGGAAGAAATCTTTCACAACTTTATGGATATAAGCTGTGGTCGCTGTGTCACCTTAGGCTGGATTTTCCAGTGATTTCCATAGGTTGAGAAGAGTACAAAACCCATGGTTGAATCAAGTTTCCATTAATCTCCACTAAAAACCTCTGTCTATAACTTTTATATGTGGGTGATATACAACTAAGTCATATTTAGACTAGACTCATAGAAATCAATAGACTTAAACCTATTGATTATAATGGGCCTACCTGTATGGAGAAATTGGATAAAACGGCCAAAAAAAAAGAGTTAATACTGTAAGCACTACAGAGCTCTCTCTCTATCAAAATAATTGAAGACAGAAGCAGCAGTTTAAAATCTTTGTGTTTTGCCTACAATCAAGAAAACAGACAGCCATCTAGCAGAAGTTATAACAGATATTCATTTAAAGTGTAGGCTAACACCAAAGCCCTGTTTTCAACTATAAAACATTGTTTATTTATAGTTACAGAAATACTCACTGACCAAAGAATCTACTTCACCCCTTCCGGGGGGAAAAACAAATATGGGTACCATATGTCTAGGGCAACAAACAGATGGCATACTTTATATACTTTCATTTTGAAAAGAAAGAACTGGAAATACCACAATGATTTTAAAAATAACATGTCCAGTTACATATGGCAAGATGCAGCCAAACCGCCAACACTCCTTTGATTTCATGTAACCATGTTAAAATGTTAAAAATGCAGTATGTATTCTGGAAATAAAACTTTGTAGCTTTTGTCTTGGGCTTGTTTTTTCTTAAACGTTCCTTGCCACGACAAGAAATGCTTCCTTTATGTCAGCGCTCATCCTGCTTCCTAAAGACTGCGGAGGCTGGCTTTCTGCAATGTGCTAAAATATAAGTGATAAACTTTCCCTTCCATTGGATGCGTAGTAATGTGTGAAGTTAGGTGGGCTGAGACTGGGTTATTTGGTCCCTGTACAAGACCCTAGGAGGATGGATGGAGTAACAAACATTAGATAAGGGAAACTACCCAAGGGTCAGAAAAACAATAGCTGTTGTTTGAACGTTTTGATGGTACAAAAGTCTCTGGTTCATAATGTTTCAGAGAAACACAGGAAGACTACTGGCAGCAGCTCTCCAAGGCTTTAGACAAGACTCTTGACCAGCTGCTTCTCAAGATGCCAAGACCTGAATCTGGGACTTTTCAGCTCTTCCCTATACATTTAAGCTCAATTTCATAAAGGTCTTCCAAGCAGAGAAAGTCCAGAATGTGCATGGAATATGTAAGCCTGCTGCTTCTCCTGCAAAACTTGAGGGAGTCAGCATAATGCAAGAGATCTACGTTCTCCAGCCCTATGCTCCAGCTGTTTTTTGTTAATCCCTAAAGGATGCCGAAAAAGACAAAACAAATGAAAGGTATACATTACAGTGCTGGGGAGTGAGAAATCAATTAAGTTTGAAAAAATTAACTATTATTTCAAATAGCTGTCCACATATAATAGTACGCACTTGTATTCGACACACTTTTTTATCAAATTAGAGTGACTTTCCACTGCTTAGCAAGGCTACATATATATTAGATGGGTGCAGCTGCCAGTGGATGCATTGTTCTCCTTTTAGCCATGGTCTTCTCACTTCAAAAAGCTAAACAAAAAATAAAATAAAAATGCCCTAATTCAGGGATGAAGATCTTGCACAATCAGCTAGCTTTATTCCCCTTTTTACTGGAACATTTATTTATTTTTGCTGGAATAGAGTGGTGCAGAGCCAGGAACAAAGTGTTGTCTTCTCAGAAGGTGGAGTCAATTACCCTTTGCAGTATTTGAGCAACAGACTTCAGAGTTTAATCCCAACCATGTGTACTCAGAAGCCAAGTCCTATCAAATCGCTTCCTGGGTAAGTACGGCTAGCAGCCTTAGCTGACCAATCTGCATCCCAGTTGCTACAAGCCAAGGAGTCTTAACACCTCACTTCAGAAAATAACAGTTGAAAACACTGACAGATCTACTGCATCTCATCCTGTGGCCTACCTTTTTTTTTCTTTTTTGGCCCACCCTTGTGGTCAATGAATTCTCCCTTGTTGCTAAGCATTTCAACAATTAAGCTCTGATCCTGAAAAGAGTCACAGTATATCTACGCATATAGATGGCCTCACAACGTAACCAGGATCACACACACCCTCGCACCTATACATACAAATTATTTTAGCAGTGGATATAGGAATTAACGTGTATATGATTCATGAAATAGATCTCAATAACCAAAATAGGGAGAAACAGAAAAAAGAAAGTGTTTCATTTCAGGCCATGAGACTGGAGGTTTTGTTTACTTTGACTCATGTTTTCTCAACATCTGTGCACTAGCCAAATGGACTTCAAACAAACAACTACCCAGAGTAATGCAAGTCTGTTTAATCTCCTTATGGAGAAAACAGGAAATTAATTTGCCCATTGTCCGATTTGTTTCCTGTGATGATGAAGCCTTAAAAGCTTGTGGGTCACATGATATATCTTGGTATGTATTATCTCATCCTAGCAAAACCGCTTCCCTCTTCCACCACCCCCTTCATTCAGCTCTGGACAGATGAACCAAATACAATCCCTCCCGCATCCTGACCAACGAACAATACAGAGTTGTTGGGGGATCTGTCCTAAAGATAACAGATCTCTAAAATAGGTTTTGAAACAGTTTTCTGAATTAAAACGTATTATATTAAATTACAGGTTCTCCAGTTCATGCTCAAACTAAAATGTAAAGCAAAACTTAAAACTAGAACACACTTATAAACCAGGGGTTGGCAACCTAAGGCCCATAGGCCACAAGCGGAAACTCCTGCAGCCAATGGGAAGCTGCGCACGCCTCTGTGCTGGAAGGAGCGCTGGAAACAGCGTTTGTGCATGCGTGCGCACTCCAGCCCACCGTGGCGTCTGCGGGACCGTGAGCTGGCCCAAGCCACAAAACTTTGCCGACCCCTGGCCTAAACTGTGGGACCTTTGGTCCAGTTTACATCCTTCAGGGTCCAGTAGAAATCATGCTGCCAAGGGCAGAGATTGCGTCGTGTATGTGAGATTTTGATCCAACAACTTCATCTCTTGTATTATAACTTGATATTTTATATGCTATACATACTTTATACGTTTTTTTTTTTTTTTTAATGAGAGAGAAACACTAGTTCCCAAGCCTTCAGGAAAGTAATGGTTCTCCATTGGGAAATCCCTTTATACCTAAATAAAATATGAGCCAAATTCTGGCTGCAGCTCCTGGTAAGTGAGATGAGCTAGGAGCCCAGGTTTGGAAGACATGCTAAGTCCAACCTAGACATAGCTCAGTGCTGTGCAGGTGGAAAAAAAGAAGGGGGGGGGCAGAGAGGAGTTCCTCTCTAGAAGCTTTCAATTTTGCACAGTCACAATAAGCCATAGTTTAAGCCAGTAAACTGCCAGGTCATTGGTCCCTCTAGCTCAGTATTATACCATAGGTCTAATCCAGTGTTTCCCAACCTTTTTTGGGCAAAGGCACACTTGTTTGATGAAAAAAATCTCGAGGCACACCACCATTACAGCCCCGTGACGTCAGCGCGCAGCGTCACGCCGGGAGGGATGCACGAAAGTGTAAGTTTCAATTTTTTTCCCCTCCCCCTTGCTGGGGAACCTCCAAGCTTTGGGGGTGGGGGGGGGAGGAGGCAGCAAAGCGAGGGACTGAGGGACTCCTCCAACGACAAGGGTTGGGGAAGAAGAGAAAGGGCTATTCCGCTCCAGTCCTTTCTGAAGGAGCTGAGGGTGGGGGTCCTCCGGCGCCTTCGGCGAAACGGCGCCGGCCCAGAGCGCTTCTAGGAGGCTGCCTTTGTGCACTACGTAAAGCCCTCTTTCCCTCCCTCCAGCCCCGTGTCACCTGTGGAAAAGGGGGCTGGATCCAGTGACGCAACTCGGAAAACTGTTAGGGAAGCCAGAGCAGGAAAGTGAGTGGGGGGCGGTGGCGCCGCTTTAACCCACGTTTCCTTTTTGAAAGAGAAACTTAAGACTAGATGACCCTTGGGACCCCTGCCAACTCTACAGTTCTATGGCCCTTTGTAGAGGGGGGGCAGCACCTGGAAAGACGGGCTAGGGGATAATTGGGGCGGCCGCCTTAGGCACACCAGAAGCGAAGCACGTCCTGAGCTACAAAAACAAACCCAATTCCTGCCTCGTTTTTTGCAGTTTCTGCAAAGCGAGGGAGTCTCCCCTGCCTCCATTCCTCGGTGCCTCCTCCTCCCCCTGCTCCCCACTACGGGTCTCCCCTGCACTTGGCCAGGCCGCCTCGCCCTCCTTCCTTTCCCAGAGCAGTGGCTCAGAGCGCCTCCTTGCACCGCAGGTACACTCCGTGGGGAGGGGAGGGAGCGGAAGCCCAGACCAGCCCCCAACCCGCTTAGTCCGACCCCTCAAACCTTCCCAAAATAAGAACTCTGCGTTCTACAACGTCACCCCCCAGCGGGGCCCCCTTTATTCCCGGTGAGAGGGGGGCGGCGGAGGGAAAAAGCTGCTTCCCACACTTACCCGCCGCCATCTTGACTTCCCGCAATGAGCCGAATGCGGCACCTAAGCTCCCTGCCGTCGCTTCTCCGCCTCATCTACTTTGCACAAGGCTTCAGGGTCGCCGGCCGATTCATCCATCGGCCGCTCTTTCAAGCCCACTCGGAGGAGGAATGAGTCGAAAGAGCGAGAGACGCAGCCGCAGTGGAAGGCCCGCCCCTCCCTTCCAGTCTCGGGGCGGGGCAGAGGCCACCAGGCTGGCAAGCAGAGCGCCGAGAGCGAGGAAGCTGATGCAACGCAGAGGCAGACCCCGGCTGGCGTGTGTTATGCAGTGTTTCCCAACCTTTTTTGGACTCGCCCGCCTCCCTCCAGGCAACATCTCGCGGCACACCAGGCAACATCTCGCGGCACACTAGTGTGCCGCGGAACACCGGTTGGGAAACACTGGTCTAATCCCATGGGTCGGGACCCACACCAGGTGGGCTGCAGCAAAGCAGTTGCTACTATGTTGGACTCCAGCTGAGACTGGTAGGAAGGCTAACTAAGGTAACCCTAGGCAAATTGCTCTGTAAATTGCCATTTGTAATATGCAGTACCAGCACGAAGTAAAAACCAAATGTGAGTGAGTCACGTTGCACTGCCTCAGATTCAGGCGACAGCCCTACAAATGTTCACTTGAGAGAGCAAAGCCGCATTTGAATGCACAATTGGGAATAAGCATTGTATTTATTCAAATTCCTCGAACTAAACAGCGTTTGTTGACCTTATTTATTTGTAGCCCCGATGAACTTAGGGGCACCATACTGGTCTCCCAATAACTCCCCCCCCCCCACCGAAGCTAAATGATATGGAAAAAGTGCTTCAGGGAAACCTAAGAAAGTCTATGGGCGAGTTCCGAATCTGAAGCCAGGTTTCCCCACCAAGTCCTTGCCGCTTTACCCACTGCGCAACACTCTCCCAGCGAGGTCGCGCTGCAAGCCCTGCGCGAGAGGGACATCCACGTTTCTCGCCACGAGCCCGTGCGGGGAGAGCTTCCCTGGGCGACGGCGCTACAGGCAGGAGAGGAGGGCGCGCGGGCGAGCCGGGGAAGCGCAACCCGGAGGCCGCGAAGAGGAGGAACCCCCTCGCCCTGCTGCCAGCCCCGCATTCATTTGGCGCGCCCGGCCGGGACTAGCGGGAAGAAAAGAGGGAGGAGGAGCCCGCTGCCTTACCGTCTGCTGCTGCTCCTTGGAAAGGCAGCGCGGCGGCCAGGAGGAGGCCGCTCAGGAGGCAGGAGCGCGCGCTCGAGGGGGCGCCCATGGCGCAGCGAAGCAAGCTCCGTCCGAGCCCGGCCCACTCGGGGCTCGACGGCGACGACGCCACCCACTCCCTGCCGCTCGCGGGGTAGCCGGGGGTGGGGTGGGCGTGGGCGAGCTCTGGCTCGTGCTCCGGCTTCGGAAGCGAGAGGGAGGAGAGCAGCAGGTCCAGCAAACTTCTGCAAGGGGAACTGGGTGGCGGGACTTCTCTCTCACCCCCTCCTCAGTTGGCGGAAGGGGCTGGTCACGAAGAAAAGCTACAAAGCACTCCCATGCACAGCTGAATTTATCCAATGCTGCCTCTGGGGGCTTGTGATCCCGACAGAGCTTTTGCGTCTTTAAGTGTAGGCAGAAATTCAACTGGCACAGGTTTCCGTCATCAAAGGGACGCTCCTGTCGAACGCCTCGCGCCCCACCCAGCTGGGAAAAGGCGGTCGGAAGCAATTGGAACCTCCCTGCTTAGGTTTCCGTGTGTAAAGTTAAAACGGCGCTTAATGGAAATACTTAAACTACTTGGCTCTTTTCCTCTCGAGGAATCTTTTAGCTATCACCTGGCTCTTTTCCTCTCGAGGAATCTTTTAGCTATTGGTGCTTCTGTCAGATGCAAAATCTCCTTTTTGTTCGCTGTGCTAATTATTTCAGCATAACTTCTTTTTTCCCGTGCTTGCAATCAGTACTAATCCACTACTGACTGATCAATTGAATTTTGCACAGGGATGCAAAATATAGGAACATTAAATGTTGCAGTACTAGTTATAATGAGGTCTTGTTTGTGTGTGATAATATTGGTAATGCCAATCACCTTTCTACGCAAGACATAATAACAATTGCAAGTTAGGTTAGTTATCTGTTCTTTTTAACCTAAAATTTAAATTACCTTAAAAGTATTTTCCCTGGATGGTAGAGACTTGGCTTGAGTTAGTGTTTGGAAAAGTGGGAACTACAAAATGCTTCTTCAGTTAAGTTATGTGCAAACTGACCAGTAGAGGGTATCAGTGTTGTTTCCTTAGCACACCAGCAATATGGGAATGCTATGCATTTTTAATAACAATATACAGAAAACTATCAAAGTAAACTGCTTTGCATTATCATTAATTTCAGTGATAGTAACTATACCTTTGAAATTGATGGAACTTGTTTAATATTGACAGGATTAGGATTTCCCATTGGCCCTGTTCCAGTTCTAATAAATGTTTCAACAACACGTTTTTCTTACTGGTTCCGCATCTAACCCAGTGTCAAATTTCATTTTGTGCAAAACTCTCTGTAAAGCTGCAAAGACCTCACCACCGTCACCTGTTGAAATTTGGCATGGTGGTACTTTTTAACAGCTGCAATCCCTTAGGAACCTTAGAGCAGAACTATGCGATGGCAGCACACCCAGGTCTTAAAATGTGGGTTCCTGCCAAACACCCTGTATAGCAAAGTATGGAATGAGTTCAAGTGGGAAAGTCCTTGTGAGTGGTGCAGAACCCTTCAATTCCCTCCCTCCAGTCAGTTTTTTTTCTCAGCTGTTGTTCGAGACAAGGAAAAAGTTCAGCTGGATGAAAAAAATATTAAATGGTGTGTGTGTGCATGAGAGAATGAGAGAGAAAGGACAGAATAAATAAAATAGGAAGCTGCCTTACACTGATTCAGGCCACTAGTTCAGCTTTTACACTGCCTGGCAGCAGTTCTCCAGGGTTTCAGACTGGAGACTTTTCTAGCCCTATCTTGGAGATGGCAGGAATTAGCAAAGCGGACGCTCTACTTATGTGCTGCCGCCAGTATCAAGTGTCATTGTGCCCTTTTGAGGAAGCTGCAGCGAACACAGTTATTTACAAGTAAGCATGCTTATGGTTAGGTTGACAACATGGAAGTTACCGTTTTGCAGCGACGTAGTCTGTTTCGTTTACAATAAATGTGTGTGTGTGTGTGTGTGTGGGAAACAACAGATCTCCAAAATTTTAACCTCAGCTTCTACAGTGTTGCCCTTGACACCTCAAAGAGCGTTAACTTTTCAGGGTATGAGTTCTTTGCACAGCAGTTTTTAAAACCAGCTATGGAGAAACAGAATAGGAAATTCAAAAATTCAGATTGATTATTATTTTCAGATAAAATCTTAAACTCAATGCCTTGCCAACTCCTATGTTGTTGTTATTAGAATTTGTATACCACCCTTCATCCACAGATCTCATCCTACCCACATTTATCAGGAACTCCCATTGGTTTTCAGTTTTTAAAGTGTGTGTTACATTGTAGCCTAACTGCATATCAGAGAGGCAACATGTCTCTGATCTGTTGTGTTTTTTGCAATTAGTTTGAATATGCAACTAAAACTGGATTAAGTGCAATGTACTGTAATGTAATGTGGTATGTGCATTGCACATGTTGTTCCTTCAAGGGCATAATCCAGATCATAGAATCATAGAATCATAGAGTTGGAAGAGACCACAAGGGCCATCGAGTCCAACCCCCTGCCAAGCAGGAAACACCATCAGAGCACTCCTGACATATGGTTGTCAAGCCTCTGCTTAAAGACCTCCAAAGTAGGAGACTCCACCACACTCCTTGGCAGCAAATTCCACTGTCGAACAGCTCTTACTGTCAGGAAGTTCTTCCTAATGTTTAGGTGGAATCTTCTTTCTTGTAGTTTGGATCCATTGCTCCGTGTCCGCTTCTCTGGAGCAGTAGAAAACAACCTTTCTCCCTCCTCTATGTGACATCCTTTTATATATTTGAACATGGCTATCATATCACCCCTTAACCTCCTCTTCTCCAGGCTAAACATGCCCAGCTCCCTTAGCCGTTCCTCATAAGGCATTGTTTCCAGGCCTTTGACCATTTTGGTTGCCCTCTTCTGGACACGTTCCAGTTTGTCAGTGTCCTTCTTGAATTGTGGTGCCCAGAACTGGACACAGTACTCCAGGTGTGGTCTGACCAGAGCAGAATACAGTGGCACTATTACTTCCCTTGATCTAGATGCTATACTCCTATTGATGCAGCCCAGAATTGCATTGGCTTTTTTAGCTGCCGCGTCACACTGTTGGCTCATGTCAAGTTTGTGGTCAACCAAGACTCCTAGATCCTTTTCACATGTACTGCTCTCAAGCCAGGTGTCACCCATCTTGTATTTGTGCCTCTCATTTTTTTTGCCCAAGTGCAATACTTTACATTTCTCCCTGTTAAAATTCATCTTGTTTGTTTTTGCCCAGTTCTCTAATCTGTCAAGGTCGTTTTGAAGTGTGATCCTGTCCTCTGGGGTGTTAGCCACCCCTCCCAGTTTGGTGTCATCTGCAAATTTGATCAGGATGCCCTTGAGTCCATCATCCAAGTCGTTGATAAAGATGTTGAATAAGACCGGGCCCAAGACAGAACCCTGTGGCACCCCACTAGTCACTCTTCTCCAGGATGAAGAGGAACCATTGATGAGCACCCTTTGGGTTCGGTCAGTCAGCCAGTTACAAATCCACTGAGTGGTAGCATAGTCAAGACCGCATTTTACCAGCTTCTTTACAAGAATATCATGGGGCACCTTGTCAAATGCTTTGCTGAAATCAAGGTAGGCTACATCCACTGCGTTCCCTTCATCTACCAGGCTTGTAATTCTGTCAAAAAACGAGATCAGGTTAGTCTGACATGACTTTGCAAAAAAAAAAAAAAAGTCCAGGAAGCAAAGCAGGTCTAGATCCAGTTTAATGCCTAGATGGTAGGCTACTAAGTTCTGTGATGGAAGAAAGCCAGGATATAAATGAAACTAGTGGTTTTTTTAAGTCTCCCAGTGGCAAATATTCCCCTTTGGGGCAAGGTGCTCATGAGGAATGGCAGTGGTCAAGCTTCAGATTTAAGTCTGGCTTCAACTAAAACTGCCTTGGTTGCCCTGGTAAATGACATTGGCCTGGAGAGCAGTAGTGTAATCTTGCTTGTCCTTGATCTCTCATGACTTTTGGTACCATTGACCACAGTATCCTGGAGGACAGCTTTAATACTCACAAACTTCTAACTTGCATCCATTCACAGACAGGGTATCATCCTCCTGTTGTTTTCTATGTCTGCAAAGGAATCAATTTCCTCAACATAGTAAGCTAAACATAGAATCTCTCTCTCTCTCTTGAGCTCCCCAATGCATGCGCTGATGACATGCTGGAAGGCTAGCATCATGAACCAGGGGAGGCAGTGTGCAGGATGGTCTAGCTGATGACTGAAGATACGAGAACGACACAGCTTTAGACCAAGTCAGTCCATTGTGGTCCATTTAGCTCAGTGTTGACTACAGTATAAGCTGGTAGCTGCTCCTTGGAGTTTCAGGCAGCAGACATTCCTAGCCCTACCTGGAAGAGTTCAAAGCAGGTGCTCTACCCCTGAGTGAAAGCATTTCCCATAGCACCATTAGCTCTGACTGCATCATAGAACTGGAAGGGACTGCAAGGGTCACCTAGTCCAATCTCCTTGTGCTCCCTTCCAATTCTACAGTTCTATGAAACAGTTTATTTATTAAGCAGAAGAGGAGGGAGCAAGTCCTGGGCTCTGTCCAGGTGTCTCATCTCACTTGGCAATTATTATTAAGTACAGTTGTACCTTGGGTTTTTGAACAGCTTAGTCCTCAAACATTTTGGCTCCCAAACGCTGCAAACCTGGAAGTGACTCTTCCGGTCTGCGAACTATTTTTGGAAGCTGAATGTCTGGACAGGGCTTCCGATTGGCTGCAGGAGCTTACTGCAGCCAATGAGAAGCCGCACTTTGGTTTTCCAACGTTTTGGAAGTCAAATGGATTCCGTTCGACTTCCAAGGTACGACTGTATGGGAGAAGTGGAAGACTAAAAGGCACACAACTTCCTTGCAAGTCAAGTAATTGTTGTGACTGTATTCACCTGCTAATGCCATTTTACCTTCTTGGGAAAAAAAGGACAGAGGATACCTCAGAACAAGATTACTTTTTAAAGCTTTATTAACTTTGATGTTTGTGGGTGTTTTTTTTAAATACTGAAGAGTACAAAAACATTTTTAATCAGGTGAAAAGCACTGAAATCAGCTTAAATTATCTCACAAGTACAAATCTAATCACCATTGAAGCTTTCTGCTAAATCTACTACAGTATTTCTAAGGCCATGACCCACAGGAAGGTTTTGTTGTGAACTCTCAATACAGATATATTAAGGCATTTGCATTAATTCACATCATGACATTTCCCACAATATCGCAGAATAGATATTCCAGAAAAAAACCCCAGCACACAAAATTAAAAACATAATTTAAAAAATTTCTATCAGAATATTATACAAATAAACACTTTGTAGAAACACTGGAATCTTTTGTGCATATTTATCTACATCTTGCATCACTGAATAGCCCTGATAATATATTTAAAATAAACTTTCCATTTTTAGATTCACATCAATAAAGAAGCCCACAAGTGCAAATAGTCATAAATTCAGTAATGCTGAGCACACTTATTTAGTGGAAATTGCCCCAAACCCTGGTTACTACTGCACATGCAAAAGAGTACTTAATGGAGTATGCCCTGCGCTGGGAGATACATACGTCTCAATCTTTGCAATATAAAATCTTTTAACACACGGTCGTCCGTTTGCCTTTCCAGTTTCAGTTCCCTGGTGAGTGGTGTGTATGTTGAATGTAGCCCCCAGTTCTTTTCTCTGCCACCTAGCAGGTGACTGGCACTGTCAAAGATAACCACACCAGTCATCTGTTTGGCACAAGTACCTGTGTGTCAGGGTGTACATTAGAAACAGGTTGTGATGCAAATTTTATTAAATAGTGAACAAGCTTCTTCACCATTACTAATTTAGGACTTGGTTATGGGCATTTTATTTATCTAAATATTCTAAATCATGCTTAAAAAAGAAAAGAGACGACAAAGTGCATTTTTTCTCGTGTGCGTGTGTACATGCACACACACACACACACGCATCACTATCATTCACCAGTCCCTCATGGGCTGTTATAGGCACTATATTAAAGACCTTTCTGCACAAACGTTTTGTGTGCAACAAATGTCCAATTTTTTGCCCGTTCGTTGTACAACAGCAGCAGTTGTGTTATCACAATTTCCAGATATTAAAAGAGGAGCATTTTGTATCTTGGAGATCATAGTCTACCCAAGCTAGCACATTCATTGCTATTGGGACTAGCACATTCATTGCTATTGGGACCTCTGTATTGTTGAGGGCACTTGTTGGGAGATTGTCTGAGACAGTGTGTGTCCAGTTAAATATCTCCTCTCCAAAATGCTTATTTTTTTTAAAAAAAGGTGTGCAGAGCCGCATATGTGGCCCTCATACATCACACTATCACCCTCCCCTGTTATGTACGGATAAGATTATTATACTGCTGTCACCGAAAAGACACTTGTGGGCAGAAATGCATGAGTAGCACAGTTTAAATGATGCTGCAGAAATACCCCAGCTGAAGAGATCTATAGCAGGAAGAGACTAGTAGCAGTTCACAAGAGCTAACTGTGAAGTTGGACAAAGGCCTACTCATATCTATCTGCCATCTATCTATCTATCTATCTATCTATCTATCTATCTATCTATCTATCACCATAGGTGATGTTACACAATCTTGAAAAAAGGGACTCACATGCACACACACACGCTTCCAAAGGAAAGCTAATAGGGTGGCTTTCATTTTGCTAATTAGAACAAGATTGAGTAGCTACATGCTCCTATCTCTATGCATAGTATGTAGACCAATGGATGTTGGGCCAAGGAAAAACAGCCCAGAGCCCTAGGCATCCAATGATTTCCTGCTCTCGTACATGAAGATTTTCTTCATGTATCTGTTAAGGCACCTCTTTTCTATTTGCATATGGAGTGCTTTTGTCTCGTTTATTAAATGGGAATCCTCTACCTATGTGGGATTCTTGGGGGGCTTTTTTGGCCAAAAAAACCCCTAGCATAAAAATAAATTGAGTAGTAAGCCAATTATTTTTTAGTATTATCTTTGACAGCATTCCTTAAGTCAGTAGTATTATCAGAACAATTAGTTAAATATTTCCATGGTACATTTTTATTAAATTAATGGAGTTACACTAATAGAAGCTGTCCCTTTATTTTGGCCAAGAGACAAATATTATGCTACATTTTAAATGATATTTCTTCTAAAGCTCAGTTAGCGGTTGGCCGCTGTGTTGAGGCCACTTTGATTTGCTCTATGCGACAACTGTCACCACATGGTGAGCCAGTTGTGTGCAGAAGCTTATCACATGAAGCCAGGTGTTCCTACCGTGTCATAACATAGAACCAAGAAAAAGACTCTTTGGTGACATGAGGGGAGGAAACACTACCTAGAAGTAGGAGCTATACAGTAGGAGCTATAGTCAGAAGAAGAAAATGTGGACGACCCCATTTAACCATGGTAGTGCTTTGACTCCTCATGCCTGCCTGTCTTTTAGATGCTAATCAATGGGTTGCATTCAACGAAGACCAACTTAGAGGACACCCACAGAAATTAACGGACCTAAGTAGGGCTAACAATACATACAGCTCAATGTGTTTTCTGTATTAGTACAGAACAAAATGAGTACCCCTTTAGAAGTACCAAAATATGGCAGAGGTAATAAAGACAAATGTCACAACATTATCAACAGGAACCAATCTTTCTCCAGGTTCCATTCTTTATAGGCTAGTTAGTACATACTAGGGGTCTGAATCTTTCATTTAGCCCTTGGTTTCCATTTGGCCTCTTGCATTTGTATGTGTGGGGACGGTATGGCTTATTAAAGTTAAAAATGTTTTCAAAATGCAGGCTGACAAATTGTTGTTACTCTTTTAACTGTTGTAACTAAAAAGCTAACTAAAGAACTGAACCAAAGATGGGAGGGATCTTTGGAACTTTTATTGAAAAAGGTCAACATTTCAAGTTTGTATTAAAAACATTTCAAGTTTCTTTCTTTCTTTAAAACAACCCTTCTGTACCCCAATAGGTTTTAAGTACAGTGGTACCTCGGGTTAAGTACTTAATTCGCTCCGGAGGTCCGTTCTTAACCTGAAACTGTTCTTAACCTGAAGCACCACTTTAGCTAATGGGGCCTCCTGCTGCTGCCGTGCCACCAGAGCACGATTTCTGTTCTTATCCTGAAGCAAAGTTCTTAACCTGGAGCACTATTTCTGCGTTAGCGGAGTCTGTAACCTGAAGAGTATGTAACTTGAGGTACCACTGTAAAAGAGTATGGTTGATACAAGTTATTACATTATGTATTTTGCATCGAGTTGATTCCAAAAGATTCTCTAGGCATCAGTCATACTTCATATAGGAGAGCATGTCCAAAAATCAAAGCATGTCCAAAAATCAGTTTCAGGGTCGTATCTCAATGCATGTGCAAATCTTAAAGACGATGGAAAGTGCAAAGTCTGATTGGAGTTTAAATCAGTTGGTGAAACACAGTTGACTTTCCCTCCTTTCAAATGTGGGGGGAAAGGTTGCTGTCACACCCTGAACAAAAAATAGGTACTGAACCCAGAGGTCAGCATTTACCTGCTACTGAATACATTTGGTATAGGTTTGCCAAACCAAAACCTATAAAATTATGCCTAAACAGCCCAATCCAGCACGAACTGTTCCTCAGTCACCATCTCTGGAAAACATAGTGTCCGTTTCATCTTCGTACAACCCCCGTTCATAGCGTACCGAAGAGAATCCGCCCCAATTCAGTCGTTTCTTCTTATACAGGAAGCATATCAATCCAGCAACAAGTGCGACAATAATTAGAATAGCAACAGCTATTGCCCCTCCTACATGATTAGAGACTGTAAGGGGAAAAAAAAAAACCAACGTCATCCATCTGTAACTATTAATTAAGAAGCAACTTATATATATTATACAGGAGTTGCGCGAGGCTACTTCATGCCAGCAAGAAGATCAAACTGATCCATTCTTTAGGAAATCAGCCCTGAGTGCTCACTGGTAGGACAGATCCTGAAGCTGAGGCTCCAATACTTTGGCCACCTCACGAGAAGAGAAGACTCCCTGGAAAAGACTCTGAAGTTGGGAAAGATTGAGGCCACAAGGAGAAGGGGACGACAGAGGACGAGATGGTTGGACAGTGTTCTTGAAACTACCAGCATGAGTTTGACCAAACTGTGGGAGGCAGTAGAAGACAGAAGTGCCTGGCGTGCTTTGGTCCATGGGGTCACGAAGAGTTGGACACGACTAAATGACTAAACAACAACAACTTCATGCCAGCTAGCATGCAAAACATTTCCCTGCCCTTGCTCCTCTCATTTTCAGCAAGAAAAGCCCTTTATTGATTTGACGTGCTCTTTGCATTGAGCAAATATGGGCATTCTTTATTACCTCTGTCCATGTTCGCAGAAGCACAGGGAGCCCCTACACATTTGCAGGAAAGGAAGGTTTTTGTAGGGAGATCTCTGTATTTATTATGTGTAGTATTACCTATAGTATTATTATTAGTGTCATGATGATGATGATCTGCATCTTACTGATATAGCAACATCCTGATGAGAGATGGACCCCCCTTACTGACACAATCACAGGTCAGTTTAAAAAGCTACATTATTTTTAAATCAAAATCATACATACCTTGAGGAGCTTTGCAAACGACTCTGCTTTGGAGATTTTTGCAGTCAGTTTTGGACCATGTACCATTTGTTGAAAACACAACGCTACATTTACCATTGGCTTTTTCTTTTCCTTTTTCCCAGTTGACATATTTAATTTCTGAGCCATCAAGCCACTTCATGGATTCAGCTGTATATTAGGGGAAACCCCCCCCCCCAAAAAAGTTATTCCTTAACAGCAAAAATGTGCTGCAATTATTACAGTGTGTGCAAGCAGCAATTTAATTATATAATGTTCAGAGCCAGAAAAGTCTACTAAACACCAATAGTCAAGAGTCTATTCAGCTTCTAAAAGCTTTAGTGCTGGCAGAAGGATGCAGAGAACTGAGAAGCAAGGAAGCCTAGGAAAGAAGGTCTATGGTAGGTATAGAGGAATAGATAGAAAACCATTAGGCCAGAAGAAAAACCGGTAAAACGAACAATCTCTCTATGCCTGCGAGCTGCAGAGCTAGGCATGGATGAAATGATTTGAAATAACCAGGTACATACATCCTTGGCTAATGCCCTCTAGCCTGGCTAATTCTCTTTCTCTGTGCTTTTATTTACAGCATGGAAAATATGCCAAGTTGCAATGCATGTTCTTTATTTAATTTCTATCCATTAAAATTTTAATAATGCACTTGTAGTGCACAGTAAATTTCAGGAGCATAATCCAAATAAAACTTCAGTTTCGCTAAAATCAATGGAAATACGAAATGCAGCTAACTCTCCTTGAAGGACTAACAGATGCCTGACTTCACCTGCCTTGCTTATTATGCCTTGTACAGTACAGTGGTACCTCGGGTTACAGGCACTTCAGGTTACAGACGCTTCAGTTTACAGACTCCGCTAACCCAGAAATAGTACCTCGGATTAAAAACTTTGCTTCAGAATGAGAACAGAAATTGCGCGGCAGCAGCAGGAGGCCCCATTAGCTAAAGTGGTACCTCAGGTTAAGAACAGTTTCAGGTCAAGAACAGACCTCCAGAACGAATGAAGTTCTTTACCTGAAGTACCACTGTATTAGGTTGCAATCCTAATCCCACTCCCTAGGAGCAAGTCCCACTGAATTCAATGGAGCTTACTTCTGAACAGGCACGGTTAGGATTCCAGCCTTAACAATTATAAGTCACAATGGCTTCATAGTTATTCACTGCTTACCATTTTCTTGCATTCCAAGCCATACTCTTCCAGTGATGAAATAATGTTCTCGTAAGTGTGTGCTCACAAACTTATTTTCTTCCTCATTTTCTATAGTCAAAAGTGTTGCAGAAGGATCTAAGCAGATAATGTTAGTGGTCAAAAGTGAAAATAGCTTCTTGAAAGTTCTCTTTATTAACATTTAGTGAAATAATTTATGGCAACATTTGTAGTAATAACAAAAAAAATCAACTCTCTATCCAAAATATTCTTAATTATATTATTGTCTCTTTTTAATAATAATAATAATAATAATAATAATAATAATAATAATAATAAATTTATTTATATCCCGCCCTCCCCAGCCGAAGCCAGGCTCAGGGCGGCCAACAACAATCAAAATAGTTCAACATTCCAATACATTCATTATAAAATTAATTAAATCAAATTAAAATCAAAATAATGGCAACTATCAAGCAAAATTTTGTGCAGATTTTAGACATAACATGATACATAATATGGACATACCAAGCTTCTTGCAGACTTCTTTAGCCTCTTTCCAATTGTATATAGAGAAATTGTAAAATGCCAAATCAAATGCATAGCAATGCTGTTTATACTGTATCCACTGTGAAGCACTATCAGTAGTTTGGGGGCAGTATGTGGGATTTTCTGCTTGCTTGGACTGTACTTCTGTGAAAATATAAACATCATCATCATCATCATCCAAACATCTTGGTGCACTCCTATCATCCATTCAGGTGGTTCAATGGAGCCTCGATAAGCCATTGCCACATAAACACAAACTGACTGTTGGCACACACGCATATATATCTGCCGCTGTGTTGAAGCAATTTAATTTACTGTAAAGGTACAGGACTATGATCCATCGGAGGGCATCCCAGGGAATACAGACCTTTGCCTCTGATGCCTGAGAAGGAATTCCAGTTTCTGGGAGAATACTGTCGCACTCAGATCCTGCTTCGATGTTTCCCATAGGTATCTGGTTGGCCACTGTGAGCATGGGATGGTGGACCAGATGAGCCACTGGCCTAATTCAGCACGACTATTCTTATATTCTTAAGGTTTTGGTGGCCAACAATCCTCAGCATGGTACTTAGAAGGTCTCAAAACCAGTAGGAGTTGCTTTTAGGGACATGCTTTTAAGTATAGGGCCAGGGGTTGGGGTGGGATCTGCCCTCATCATTCTCTTTGGTCTTAGCACCACACTGGACACATGAATGCAGACTTACTGTTTGAAGGGTAGTAGCAAATAGCACCATCAGCGCCACGCGAGCAATCCAAGCGGTTCCAAAATCCTTTAGTGTCCAGTAAGAAACAATTTCCAGGAGAATGTGAATGCTCATATTCCCAGGGCTTGTAATCAAATGTGCTTCCATCAGACCACTCAAAATCAGAATCACTTTCCTAGAAAGAGAGCAATTCGATTCCAGTTGAACAAGTGCAGATGTCACTTTTTGTTTTAGCAAACACCGGGAAAAACAGGCACCACGGCTAATTATTGGACCACAGCACCACCCACATCCCTACAATGTGTTTAATGTATGAGACAAGTTAAAATATTGTTAACAGAAACGAAAAGCTGGCTCAAAACCTTTAAAGATAACAGCATGGGGATATGGTTGCAAAAGCACATGAAACAGTTCAAACTCACGTTATGATTGGATAAACCAATCCAAAGTGGATATCCATCTCCTTTTACAATATTTTCCAGAAACACTTGCTGCGATTCGCTGTGTACGCTGGCTAAATCACTGCCATTTCGCTTGCATTCTCTCCATGCATCATACCAACTGAGCTGTTTTTGAAGGATCCAGTATGTATTATTTCCATGGGGCAGTTTCTCGGGCAGTGGTGGTTTGTATTCTTTGGGTCCTATTTCAATATTACAACAAGGACAGAAGTTTAGTTTTTTTTAGTTTTAGGCATATGTAAAAGAAATTAATAATAATACCATAGGTATTTGGAAATTCAATCCAAATTGCAGACATTGCTTACCCATTTCTATTTTACAGACAAGGATGCTGTGTAGGCTAAATTGCAGAGGTAACCAGTTGCCACTGTAATTGTACATATCCCAGACACCATCAAGACCAATACCAGCAACAAAATTGTTATTCTTTACATAAGGTCTCCCCAGTCTCCAGTTATTGTATGAGAGGTATGTGTTGTCATCCCACTTCAGATTACCATCTGCAGAAAACAAACGAAAGAAGTTTCCATAATGAGTGCTACAGATTTTATTCAGGAGTGTGCTGAAATTATCCCACAATGGCTAACGTTAACCTTACTGGAAGGTCAGTAATAACCAACACTTGGCTTAGAAATAAAAGGAGGCACCTTTTGCATATGGTCAGGGGTCCCTTTACCTTTTGCATATGCTATTTGGATGTGGCCTGGTTTGTTGACGGTATCAACAATTTTTTTAAAAAAATGTTTTCCCACTTTAGAATTGTTTCATATAATCAAAATTAAATCCAGAAAAACTATATTAATACACCCACACACCCCAATGCATCTAAATACTCACATAAGTATTCATAACAAACATGAGTTATCCCTTTAAATGGTGCACTGTGAATGCACCAACTGTTGGGATATAGTAGTTCATCTTCCTATAACACCTTTGCTGGCAGAGATATCCAGTATGGAAGACTTTTTTTTTATTAAAGAAAAATGTTCTCGCTGGAATTGGGCAACAGTATTAATGCTAACATCCGGATTTTCTCTCTGCATATGGTGAAATGCCCAATTCTACACTTTTATCCCTATACCTAACCTGAGGTATCTAGTTTCTGTTACTATTCCATGTTAACTCTTACATGTTTTATGTTAGCATTGTACTAGTTTTATTAGAACTGTTAACTATGCCAAGAGGTAAAAATAAAATAAATCAGTATTTTAAAATCTACCTTCAGCTGAAAAAAATACATTTGGGGGTGAATTTTCTTAAAGGTATTTCCTCACAAAATCTGCTGTTTAGTGTTGAATCAAAGCAAATGTCAATCCATGGAAAATCCAGTTGACGTTTGCTCCGATTCAGCGCTAAAGATCAGATTTTCTTGGGGGAAAGCAGTGGGGACAAGTGGAAGTCTAGAAGAGCCCAAAGTTTGTTCCATCTAAATTATTCCTTCTTATCAGGGGAATCTTTGAAGATACTGTGAAACATGGCAAAATAAAATCTATAAAACAGGTGAATATCACTTTGCCCCAACAGCTACAGTATTCCCACTGCATTAATTCATTAGAAACATTTTTTGTTTACATGAAAGCAGTACAGAAACTCCCTTCTGCAGAACCAGAGTTGCAAGTGAAATGAGTGGGCTGAAGTTGTGCAATGAAGGGCCCGAGGAAGGAAACTACCTGTAGGGTTGCCATATTTTGAAGAGTGAAAAAGAGGACACACTCTCTGGCTGGCGCTTGGGGTGTGGGAGCGGGCACATTCTACAATGTCCTTTCAAAATATACAAAAACAAGGGCCTGGTCCTTTCCTGCACCATGCAAAACTCACACAGTATGTATATGTTTTGCACTTGGTTGTCTAGTACTGCATATACAATGTAAAAAGTAGCCCATGCACCCCCATACAGAAATGTTACCCCTGAAAAAGATTGTCCTGGAAAATGAGGACGTATGGCAACCCTAACTGCCATATTTCAGCAATAATCAAATAACGCTCAAAAGCAGACGCACCAGGAACATTAGGCATTTAGTATTTCTTATCAGATTAAAAATTACAGGCATGATTAATGACTTCTGAGCCCCCAAATCTGCATCCAGCACGCATCTTCTTTAGGTTGTCATTAAATACTACAATAAAAATAAGCTTGAATAAGGAACAAATTATCCAAAGTGCTCTTGAGTAAGCTTAAAGACTCTCACTCATCAACCTGCATTTGACAATTTGAACTCTAATCAAATATAACTTTTTTGTTTTGTTTTTTAAATCCTCATCAATGGCTGTAGACAATGTTATAAGCTTTGGTCTCTTTGTGTGTTTAAAAAAGGCATTCATCCTAGTAAGAGGGGCTTTACAGAACTTACAACTTACCATCAGCGTCATAAATCAGACCCAACCACAGCCAGCGAGCAAGGCCACTGAAAGAATGGAGCTGCTCAACAACAAAACTATTTTCATCTTCATCCCTGATAGTCAAGAGGGAGGCATTCGTATCTGTTGAAGCAATTTTAAAAAGTCAATTCACTTAATGGATTTGGCAGGATTTTATAGACAGTTTATGAAATGAATTCAAGGAAGGGGCTCACCAAGGTTTAGCTGTTTACCTTAGTTTTTAAACCAAAACAAAAAAATAATAATCTTGAATGATTAGTGACAGAAGTCAGCTGCTCTTTTTTAGGTCTGGATGTACAGAGGTCATGGTACATAAATTATGGAAAAGCATAGAGAGGGGTGAGGAACCTTTGGCCTACTAGGTGCTGTTGGGCTCAAGGGAGACAAGCCTGGTGGCTATAGTAGAGCAGCAGCAATAGCCTCTCTGCAGTAGGGTTGTCACTGCTTCCTGGGAAGGGTGAAGTGGTAGTGAAGCAGGGTTGTGTGGATGCATGGCAGAACCAACTCAGTGCTCTCTTCAGTACACCCAGAAAGTAGTCAATGTCTCACTCTTCCTGGTAAGCAGCAATGACCCTGTTTGCAGGTGGTTGCTGCTATGGTTCCACCCCACTGATGAACTGCTCCTGGTTGGACCACAGCTCCCATCATCTCCATCCATTGGCCATGGCTGGTTAGGTCTAATAGGAATTGTAGTCCAACATCTGGAGGGCACCACAATGGCTATCTCTCGTGAAGGCTCTGCAGAGTGTGAAATGGGAACTCCATAATGGGCATCATTAATACTGTAATACTCTTTCCTGTAAATGAGAGATTGTCTAGTGACCTGGTTGACACATTACACACACACCACACAGAGCAGAACACTTTCCATATACAGTGAAGGTAAAGCATTTGGAACTTTTCAGTAAAGGGGGGAAAAGATGAGTGAGGGGAAATGTGACAGAGGTTTATAAAATTATACATGATGTGCAGTGGAGATAATTTTTCTTCCTCTCCCATACTTTTAGGGTCATCCAATGAAACTAAACTGGTAGTAGATTCAGGACAAACTAAGAGAAAGCAAATCTTCACACAATTAACATATGGCATCGACGGCCATAAGATGTAGTATAATGGCTGCTTGATTATATGGCTTTAAAACAGCATTAGACAAATTAATGTAAGATGGCAGTAGCAGCTGAGAGATACTTATCTACAGCAGGTAAACAAAACATCTAAGCTCAGAAGGTGGTATAGCTTTCAATACCAATTGCTAATGGCAACAGCAGGGAATGTTCATGGTCCAGCAGAACTCAAAATGATTTTTTTTTTTAACTATACAAAACTGCATTCACTTTTTAAATGCTTTTTTTGTAAGAAGCCTACACACTGGAATCTTTTTTTCCTGGATGCCATTCTAGCAGGTCAAGAGACGCTTCTTTTAAAAGGCATCATTTCTCTTAAACTTAATCTAGATACGAAAGAGGTCCAACACAGTTCACATTAACACATTGTAAATCTAGATAGCCAACAGATGTTTTTATTGCAATGTTTTTCTAAGTCTGTGGTGAGCAGAGTGCAAGCAAGGCCAGAGAGAACCACATATATAATACAAGTCTCCAGTGACATACAATCCTTACCTTGGAGTAAGCCCAATGAACTCAATGAGGCTTCTTTCTGAGCAAACATACACGACTGCATTGTAAAATCTGCACACCTATGTAGATAATTCTGTGCCTGTTCACAGATATGATCCCTGCTTATTTCCTTTGACTAATAAAGTACAGTGGTACCTCGGGTTACATACGCTTCAGGTTACAGACTCCGTTAACCCAGAAATAGTACCTCGGGTTAAGAACTTTGCTTCAGGATGAGAACAGAAATTGTGCTCCGGTGGCACAGCAGCAGCAGGAGGCCCCATTAGCTAAAGTGGTGCTTCAGGTTAAGAACAGTTTCAGGTTAAGAACAGACCTCCGGAATGAATTAAGTACTTAACCCGAGGTACCACTGTACAACTATGTGAAGAAACAGTGGTAACATGGAAGCAACTGCAGCGTTCCCAAGACTGCAGTTCTAAGGGGGTGAGGGGAGAAGAGGCTGTTTTAGTGGAAATTATTACTCATGTACTCTTATGGAGGAAACAAGCAGAGTCCTCTCAGATCTGAAAAAAATGATTCAAAAGTTATGAACACAGAAATACAAAACAAACTTTAAACAGAAACTTCTTACTCATCATCCTGCATAAATGGTGGGCCTCATCTGACTTCAATCCTTTCCATCTGTCTTTTGCTATCATGAATGAATAACAACTGTTTCGAAATGGCATCCATGGTGTATTCTTAATCTTGTGTGGACATTTAATAAAGTCAAATACCTCAGGTTTTTCAGTTTCATCTAAAAAAGAAAGAAAAAGATGGTACATTTTTAAAAGGCACTTCATATTTACTCAAAATTAGTTGGCCTAGAAAGCAACTTCAAGGAGGAAAATATAGACAATCCATTTACTAGATCAGTACTGATAGTGTGGAGAACATGGAGCAAAACTCTGGCCCCTCACCATTCACCACTGGTCCTGTTCTTGGATCACGACAGCTTTCAGACGCAAATATAAATAGCAACAGTTCAAGGATTGGGGGAACGTAGGCATTTACACAACCCGTGACCTGCTTCCCAGAGGGAAAGCAATTTCCAAAGAGGACCTGCAAGGTAAATTAAAAAGCACTAATACCTGGTTTCAGGTAGCTCGGGCTCATTCTTTTGCACTTCCATTTGGTGCACAGGGGAGACAGCCTACATACACTTACCTTGTTTGAATCATTATGCGGCAGCCCAAGCATATGACTTGAAGGATGCTGCTTCCCAAATATACAGCAATCTATTAGATCATGAGGCAGGGGTTGCCATAGGCCTTCAGAATGTATGGGAATCAGATTTAGGCCACCCAACTGAAGATCACAAATGGGAGGGTATGTGGGCCACACCCTGCTCAAAACAATTTCTGCTTGCTTACAGGAGGCCTCGTTCAAGACCATCTTCCGATGGCACTGGACGCCAGTCAGGCTGGCAAGGGCTGTGAAAAACCCGGTTCATGTTTGGTGGGAATGTCCCAACGTAAAAACTTTTGGAGTAGAGTGTTCTCCATTATACCCTCAATTACAGGCCAATCCCTTTCTCCAAATCCTGCCTTCTTTGGACATAGACTTAGACTCCACCCTGTGCCACAGAGAACTAGTAGGCTTCTTACTGACCGCAGCACGATTAGTGATGGCTCAGCAATGGAAGAACCAGACTGAAATACCCCATAACATATGGGAAAATAATATCTGGGATGTAGCAATGTTTGAGCGTCTCACCAGACAAAGGAGGGCAAGTAAAGGCATAATGAATAGAGACACTTTCCAAGGCACATGGAGCCCCTTTCTTTAATAATAATAATAATAATAAATTTTATTTATATCCCGCCCTCCCCAGCCGAAGCCGGGCTCAGGGCGGCTAACAACAATAAAACAGTACAAAAGTACAACATAAACAACATTCTAAAATCATTCATTATAAAAATTAATTAATTCAAGCCACTAGCAACCATTGGGCCAGAGCTCTGCGAAGATTGCCGAGGGAGGGAGTTAGGCTGTGCCCTGGCCAAAGGCCTGGTGGAACAGCTCTGTCTTGCAGGCCCTGCGGAAGGATGTCAAGTCCCGCAGGGCCCTGGTCTCTTGTGACAGAGTGTTCCACCAGATCGGAGCCACAGCCGAAAAAGCCCTGGCTCTAGTTGAGGCCAGCCTAACTTCTCTGTGGCCTGGGACCTTCAAGATGTTTTTATTTGAAGACCGTAGGTTTCTCTGTGGGGCATACCAGGAGAGGCGGTCCCGTAGGTACGAGGGTCCTAGGCCATATAGGGCTTTAAAGGTTAAAACCAGCACCTTAAACCTGATCCTGTACTCCACCGGGAGCCAGTGCAGCTGGTATAGCACCGGGTGAATGTGATCTCGCAGCGAAGACCTCGTAAGGAGTCTCGCTGCAGCATTCTGCACCCGCTGGAGTTTCTGGGTCAGTCTCAAGGGCAGCCCCACGTAGAGCGAGTTACAATAATCCAGTCTGGAGGTGACCGTCGCGTGGATCACAGTGGCTAGGTCAGGGCGAGAGAGGTAAGGAGCCAACTGCTTAGCTTGGCGGAGATGGAAAAATGCCGCCTTTGTTATAGCTGCAATCTGCGCCTCCATGGAAAGGGAGGTGTCGAAGATTACACCCAAACTCTTAACGGACGGTGCTGGCACTAATTGCGCCCCCGCAAGAGATGGGAGTTGCCCCCCCAATCCCATATCGCCCCGTCCCAGCCACAGGACCTCTGTCTTCGAAGGATTTAGCTTCAACCGGCTCCCACGTAACCATCCAGCCACAGCTTCCAAACATCTGGTCAGTGTGTCTGGGGCCGAGTCAGGATGGCCATCCATCAACAGATAGAGTTGGGTGTCATCGGCATACTGATGACAACCCAGCCCAAAACTCCGAACAAGCTGGGCGAGGGGGCGCATAAAGATGTTGAAAAGCATCGGGGAGAGTATCGCGCCCTGAGGTACTCCACACACCAAGGAGTGGCGCGATGACAATTCCCCCCCAAGCGCCACCCTCTGTCCCCGACCAGAGAGAAACGAGCGCAGCCATTGAAGGACTGTGCCCTGGATCCCCACGTCGGTAAGGCGGTGGTCCAAAAGTTCGTGATCGACCATGTCGAAAGCTGCTGATAGATCTAGAAGAATCAGCAGCCCCGACCCGCCTCGATCCAGCTGTCTACGAAGGTCATCTGTTAGGGCGACCAGAGCCGTCTCGGTCCCATGACCAGCGCGGAAGCCGGACTGGAATGGATCCAGAGCCAATGTTTCATCCAGAAACCCACCAAGCTGTTCAGCAACCGCTCTCTCAATCACCTTACCCAGGAACGGAAGATTCGAAACCGGGCGGTAATTGGATAGATCTAAAGGATCTAATGATGTTTTCTTTAAGAGCGGGCGCACCACTGCCTCCTTCAGTTCCCCTGGGAATGTCCCCGTGCCAAGGGACAAATTGATGATATCCCCCAGGAGGGCCCGCACCTCGTCTGGACACGCTCTAATCAGCCAAGACGGGCACGGGTCGAGAGGACAAGTGGTGGGCTTTCCAGCTCGGAGGAGTCTGTCCACATCGGCTGGGGATATCTGGTCGAAGTGGTCCAATACTGGACCCGAGGACAGTCGAGGGGCCTCCAGTTCCTTTATTGTATCCAAATTGGCAGGGAGGTCATGGCGGAGCGACAAGACCTTCTCCGCAAAAAAGCTCGCAAATGCCTCACAGCCGTGTGTCAATTTGTTATTTAAATTTGGCTGTCCCTCAAGGGACGTTAAAGACCTGATTATGCTAAATAATTGCGCTGGGCGAGAGCTAGCGGATGCAATGGAGGCCGAGAAGTATGACTTCTTAGCAGCCTTCACCGCCATCTCGTAGGTTTTCATAAAAGCCCTATAAGATGTTCTTGAGGCTCCGTCACGGGCACCCCGCCATACTCGCTCTAGCCGTCTGAGGTCCCGCTTCATTTTCCGAAGCTCCTCGGTAAACCAGGGAGCCCGGTTTCTGCGGGGTCGCAGAGGGCGCTTAGGTGCGATCTCATCGATGGCTGCCAGGAGCTGGGCATTCCAGCCCTCAACAAGCTCAGTCAATGAGTCGCCAGGGGGAGCAAGGTCCCGCAAGGCTTGGCGGAATCTCTCGGGGTCCATCAGCCTCTGCGGGCGAGCCCAAATTGGCTCGCCACCTAAGCAGGGTGGGGGTGGAAAGTCAATCCTGGCTTTCAGAGCGTAGTGATCAGACCATGGCACCTTCGTCGAAGGAGACATGATCACATCTATACCGACGCCAAAGATCAAATCCAGCGTGTGGCCTGCTTGATGTGTGGGGCCCGAAACAAACTGGGAGAGCCCTAGTGTCGCCATGGAAGACACCAGGTCCAGAGCCTGTGAGGAGGGAGTGGCATCGGCATGGATGTTGAAGTCCCCCAATACCAATAGGTTAGGGAACTCCAAGGCCCAGCCGGCCACCGCCTCCAGCAGGCCTGACAGGGTGGCTGCTGGTGCGCTAGGTGGCCGGTACACCAGCCAGACAGCCAAGCTCTCCTCGGAGCCCCACACTAGGCCAACACATTCGATGCCGGAGATCGATGGCGATGGTAGAGCCCTGAAAGGACAATCTTCCCGGATTAATAATGCCACCCCTCCCCCCCGGCCCACAGTCCGCGACTGGTGGAGGACAGAGAAACCCGGGGGCGCCATCTCTCGTAAGGTAACTGTTGCCCCTTCGCGCACCCAGGTCTCCGTCACACAAGCCAGGTCGACCCCCTGCGAGATAAAGAAATCTCGCAGGGTGGCGGTTTTATTGCCTATAGACCTGGCATTGCACAGCACCAGTGACGGAGGTGAGTAATCCTTGCTCACCCTACCCTCGTCCCTCGGGATGGGGCGCAGATTGGAAAGGGTACGAGCGTATCCATATCTCGATCCCCTTCGCCTGTAACATCTGCCCCCACCGCCATACCTCCCTCGCCCCTCCACGGTAGCAATCCCAGGCCTCATAGTGGCCTCCATTGATGGCAATTAATATTATTCTTTCGCAGCCTAGAACAATAAAACCTTAAAACAGTAAAAACAAAAAACAAAAACAACCCAGAAAACAATAAAACAATACAAACAAAAACTGCAAAAATTACAAATTCATCAAAATCTAACAAATTCCCCAGCCCACCCAAACATCCATCCCACCCCATATATAGAGTCGAAAGGGAAAGGAAATATTAAAAAACAAAAACAAAACAAAACATGTTAAAAAGGGCTCTGCACTCCTCCGGGTCCTCCTGGGCAGTAGCAGCATCAATGGCAACAACCATCCTTGTGAGGCCCCACCCTGGGCCAGATAGTAAGTGGCAGGAGCAGTCCTTGTGAGGCCTGTCAGGCCCTCCCTAGGCCAGGTGGTAAGTGGCAAGAAGGAGCAGGGCCCTCAGGCACTCACGCAGGAGAGTCTTCCTGGGCAGCAGAGCAGTCCTTGTGAGGCCCCAGGCCCCGCCCCAAGCCAGATGGAAGCGGCAGATTTCTCCAAGGGTACTGGGAGGGAATGCTCAGAGGTTAATGACCAAAATCAAGATCTTCTTATACCAACCACTCAATATTGTCAGTGGAGGAGTTGAAAGTAAAAGTCAAGGGACCCCTGACCATTCGGTCCAGTTGTGACCAACTCTGGGGTTGCGGCGCTCATCTCGCTTTATTGGCCGAGGGAGCCGGCGTTTGTCCGCAGACAGCTTCCGGGTCATGTGGCCAGCATGACTAAGCCGCTTCTGGCAAACCAGAGAAGCACACGGAAACGCTGTTTACCTTCCCGATGGAGAGGTACCTATTTATCTACTTGCACTTTGACGTGCTTTTGAACTGCCCACCTTCTGATCGGCAAGTCCTAGGCTCTGTGGTTATTCTGCATGTTGAACATAGAATCATAGAATCATAGAATCATGTAATTATATGTCTAGAGACAATGGATATAACAAACACCATTAGATGTACTGCTGGATTTTAATGGTTATTAAAAAACTTTTTTTAAAAAAAAGAATATAAAAAAATGTTTTCATTGGTTTATTTCAATGTATCTAAAAGCATTCTCAAAGCAGTAGCATATATTTTACATAGTAACTGTAAAAGCAGGTGACAGCAAAGGTTGTAGGGTTTTTAGCTGGGGCAATCAAAGTAAGATCCACTATTTGACTATTGATTCAAAACCCTAAAATGTATTTTATATAACTGACTTTTTATTTCTATTCTTTGTATATAGTATTCTTGTTTTATTGCTGACACAAATAAAAGATTTATTCATTCAAACCTACTTGCTGGAAGGTAGCAAATTGCTCCTGGCTTTTGCGTATAGCAGTCAGATGTTTTCCAAAGTCCATCTCTGTCCAAATATACGCATTCGTCAAGTAAATCTTCGTCTTCTTTGGACCACTGACTAAAGCTAATGTGCTTTCTGTCAGCCCAGTGATAATGAATTCCATCCTGGTGGCATAACCGTAAGGAAAAAAGGCTTGCATTATGAAGATCAAAGACAAGTAAAAGCAATTCCTTGATGGCAAAACATCTGCTTGGCATTCAGAAGGTCTAAGGTCCAAACCCCAGCATCCTCCTGTAAGGGTGGGAGAGACCCCTGCCTAAAGCCCTGGAGTGCCACTGCCCGTCAGTGTGAACAGTACAGTGTGAGATGGGCCAGTGGTCTGACTCAATATAATGTAGCTTCTTGTATTCAATATGATTCAATGGGTACTGCTAATCTTCAATACAAGAACTCCAAGTTCAAATCCTAAATGCATTTCATGTACAGTGGTACCTTGGGTTACATACGCTTCAGGTTACAGACTCCGCTAACCCAGAAATAGTGCTTCAGGTTAAGAACTTTGCTTCAGGATGAGAACAGAAATTGTGCTCTGGCGGCATGGCAGCAGCAGGAGGCCCTATTAGCTAAAGTGGTGCTTCAGGTTAAGAACAGTTTCAGGTTAAGTACGGACCTCCGGAACAAATAAAGAACTTAACCCGAGGTACCACTGTACCAGTTTTGTTTAAGGTCTGCTTAAAGCAGAACAAAGCAATACCAGAATCTGAGTATATTTGTTGACCCACCCAGGGAGATATATCTGCTTGTAATTTGTGTGTGTTGTTACTTTTGCAGGTTAACTCTAGCGATTCTCAAGAAAGTTGGGCATGCTTTGCCAACCCTCCCCCCCACCACAATAATTTCAGTGGGACTGAATGGATTTTACTTTCTCATTAATGTGCTGTGCTCATTCTATATAACACAGCTATTTATTTGTATATTAGGCTTTTTAAACATATATTCACAAGACACGTTGCTGCCACAGACAAAAGCGGCAGCAAAGGTCTGTCACTTTACCCCATCGTTTAATATAGCTCAGTAGGTTTTCCCCAAACCCTCTTATTCGAATGACATATTTTGAATTGGTTCAGAAACAAGCCTTACATCTTCGCTGGAGAGTCCAATCCACAGTGGGTAATTATAACGGGCAGCCTGCATAGCAAGAAAAGCCTGATGGTATTGTCCTGTGATGCTAACCAGCTGCATATTATTCTGCAGGCACTCCTGTTGTGCATCATACCATGTCAAGTTCTTCAGAATTATGGTGTATGTGACATTTAGATAGTTCACGGTGACATTAAGCACTTGCTGTGTCTGGTTTTCTGCCTCATCTAATGAAAGAACAAAATAGTTGAGCAAGAGAAATGGTATCATTCGTCTAACTGTCTGATTTTTAGAAGAAGAAAAAACACATCACCTAGGTCTTGGGCAGATTTTGTTTTAAACTGTTAAAAGGTATTATACCCATGGTCTAAACCACTGAGCCTTGGGCTTGGCCATCAAAAGGTCGGTGGTTCGAATCCACAAGATGGGGTGAGCTCCTACTGCTCACTCCCAGCTCCTGCCAACCTCGCAGTTTGAAAGCACGCCAAAAAGTGCAAGTAGATAAATAGGTACCACTCCAGCGGGAAGGTAAATGGCGTTTCTGTGCGCTACTCTGGTTTCGCCGGAAGCGGCTTAGTCATGCTGGCCCCATGACCCAGAAAAACTGTCTGTGGACAAAAGCCGGCTCCCTCGACCTGTAAAGCGAGATGAGTGCCGCAACCCCAGAGTCGTCTGCAACTGGACTTAACTGTCAGGGGTACTTTACCGTTTTTTTAACCCATGTTGTTCATAATATTCTCAAGTGAGGTGGTAAGATTAGAACTGCAACAATTAGTTGAGCAATCACTTAAGAGGTCAAACAATCAATGCCTTTGATTGATCAATATTTTGTTTTATTAAAAAAAGTGAATATTATAAAAACTGCAGCTGACACAGACACCATTTTAAGTAGCATTCCTTACTGTGTGTGAGAGAAAGTAAAATGACCTCTCCTAAAATGAAACCTCCTGTGACACATTTCATGCATCATTTAATAATGAAACTACTGTGCATTACGTTTTAATAATATTTTGTCTCATATGCAAATTTACTATTCTCAGACTTACCTGACTTCATCTGACATATGGCCAGAGTTTGAATACTGGCACAGGAAGTGAAATTCCAAGTTCCAGCATACGGTGATTTTGGATTGTTGAGCAAAACACCACACTGGTTATTCACCTCATCATCAAAAAACTGAAAAGCAAACAAACCAAGAAGGCTGAGTAATAGTAGATTAGCATACAGTGGTACCTCGGGTTACAGACACTTCAGGTTACAGATTCCGCTAACCTGGAAGTAGTACCTCAGATTGAGAACTTTACGTCAGGATGAGAATGGAAATTGCGGGGCGGCGGCAGCAGCGGGATGCCCTATTAGTTAAAGTGGTACCTCAGGTTAAGAACGGACCTCCGGAACGAATTAAGTTCTTAACCTGAGGTACCACTGTATTTCATTAAACAGGGGTGGGGAACCTCTGATCCATGGGCCAAATTTAGCCCAACAGGGGTTCCAATTTGACCCACCTGGGTTGGATGTGAGGTCAGATGTGGGGAAGGAAACAACATGGTTACAAAGGAACAACTGGGAGCTTACCAGCTAGAGCTAATTGGCAGTGGCAGAATGCCTACAGTAGCATGAAACAGTTTATATTGAAACTGCTGTTGAAAATGGGAGTCTTCCCCATTTTAGCAGTGCTTAATTCACTTATAATGAAAAGCCTACAATGGAGAAAAACCCCTCCAATGACTCACATCATGCTCAATTTTCCTTAGTCTTCCATGCAGCAATGGATGGAAGTTGGAATATGCCAACTCACTGCCATCTGTCCACCTGTTTTCACGTGTACGGATCTCAAAGTGCAAACCAATCCAAATATTTGGGGGCTTACCAGGAAGCAAGGACGTTATGAAATCTGTTGGCATAAAAAAATAAGTATTTGCACATTGGATTGGGTAGACAGGGTAAATATCCCAAACTTGACTGCATAAGGTAATGCAACTTCTACTTCTGTTAAATTTGCAGCATTTTGTGGGCTGTAAATAATATTTAGACAATATACCCCAAAGGCTAATTGGCGCAATATCGGCAATTTGGCAGCTATAAATGGAAGCAATCTTTAGTTTGCTTTGATGGCTTTCCTCCTCCACTTCCATCCCTTAAGATAATTTTGGGCAATACATGATCTGCATTTATATGAGACTCAAGTTCCTTCTGAAGTTCAGAAGTTGCATCCAAAGAACATCTCCAACATTTTGGGGTCTGATTTTGCAAATTTGTTGTAATAGGTAAGGGCAAACTAGATCACTCTCATTTTCTTCTTCCTCGGATAACATTCACCTCTTCTCTTCGCCATGCTTCTAAGTCATGGAGAGCTGCCGTATCATGCCACTGATACATAATTCCCAAGGGTGGTGTGGTCTTCCTTTGCCAATTTTATGAAAAATGGATGCTGAGTGAACGTGATTGGCTCAAGAACACACAGTAAAGTAACATAGCTGAGTAGATACACAGCTAAATCCACATTGTCCAGAATTCCTCTCTCTCTCTCTCTCTCTCTCTCTCACACACACACACACACACACACACACAGAGAGAGAATGGACAAATCTGTCAATTTTAACTTCCCTCAGTTTTTTATTTTCTAGTATTCTGTTCAACTTGCCACATTTCTGCATTAGTTAGCTTTAAAAAGAAATATGCATCCACACACAACCCCCCCCAGCATTTTAATGTGCACTTCTCCTAATATACAGATTTTTACAAGCAGTTCTCCCTATCGCAACCTATTTTTGCATGTTACACAAAAGTTGTGCGTAATTTCCCCTAATATATGCATTTAGTTTAGTTTGAGAAATAAATTGTAACATTCAGCTAAGTGCTAAGCGTATCTGCGTTTTGGTTTTAGGAAGTGTGAATTAGGCACGATCACATTAAAATGCGAGCTGAATGGATTTCTGCCCACCTCCCTAATATATTATGCAGATAGGTAGCAGATTCAAGGAGTGGGAAGTATTCACTTGCATTTCCACAACAGTTTTTAGCAAATCTGTAAGAAAACTGGTGCCTACCATATCCGCAGAAAGAAAAAAATTATCAATGTTATCAATGCACAGTGTTTTATAGAAGAGAACCACACATTATAAGAAGTATCAAATGTTATCACTTTACCTTGTTCAGTTTGGCTTGTGATTGATGGAAGAGAACCTCCCAAACTTTGACAATGTTCGTCTGCCTCCTGAAACTTAAAATCCTTAGGGGGTACCATGCGGTAACACTGTAAGAAGATTTTATTATAAACACTCTGTCTAAAGTACCTGGATTTCACATTAGCTTTTATGATTAAGGGGAAATTTGCCGAGCAGAACAAAATCAAAGGGGGAAAACACCTTACAAAAATATTTTAATTGAAGGTGAAGGTCACTATTATTTATTTATTTACTTTTTATTTATTAGTTTTATATACCACCCTTCATCAAAAGATCTCCGGGTGGTTCACAAGAAAACTACAGTTTTGCAAATACTCATCACGTTTTGGAGATTCTTACAAGGCACTTTCTAATAAATATTACCTTATCCATAAAAACAAGCCAATTTTCGCGACACTTCCTGCGAGCTGGTTTATAACCAGGGTCGTGCTTCTCCAATAGCGATGCATTGTATTTCTCACAGATGAAGGGGAGTTTCGTACTGCAGCTTATCGTGCTGTCTGCAGGAATCACAAACACATATATGTATGTATTAATATTTATCTATGCTTATATTCTTACTGCATTTACTGTGTATTATTTCCACAAATTCTGAAAGGCAAAGGACTGGACATCAAAGTAGGGTCCGGATACAACTATAAACTCTGAATGCCATACTGTAGGGTGGTCATCAAGAGGAAAGGATTTCTTCAGTTTTAATAGCTGTGCAGATGGGAGACTGTCGTGCAAGCTGAACTGCTGAAATTCCCTCTTCTACACAGCTATTAGGAGCCGTGCTCTCTTTTGCAGCTGGCCACCCCCAAGACATCCACAAACAGGCACCGCCAGCTGAATATTTTGTTGCCTTTAACATCCAGAACAGCTCTCCAACTCCATAAAACTACTTTATTAGAAGTAGTGCAGCTTCTAATAAAAAGTCTAAAGGAGAACTTTTTCTCTTAGACTGAAAGTATGGGGGGAGAAGAGTATCTTAGCATTGCTTAAATTAAAAAATTAAGCAGCTTACCTCTGTACCAACTTTGATAAGAAATATGCCAACAATTCCTGTAGTATCGTTCATGATAGTGTGAAAATACTGAAAACCTAGGCACAATGAAGAACTGAATTATTTCAGATTTGCCCTCTTGGTGCATGTAAATATTTATCATCATTGATTAGCTTGCTCGTTTCTTTTTCATGTGTCCTACTGCACAAGAGATTTGTTGACTCACAGGAGAAAGGACCAAAATGGAGTGGGCATCTTAATTTTTGCAGCTACAGAGCACAGCTGCCAAATTCTGAGGTTTCTTACGTGTTTATCATATGTAAGAAATCCTGAGCCTCAAAGCTCAAGTATCTTGACCTATGACCATAATACGTTCATCATTACTAGATCATATTCATTAAGTGAATGGCGAAAGTATTTCAGACATATATAGACTCTGATAGTTCTACGTACAGTGAATGGTAGCGACTTGCAGGAGCTGTGTATTTCAGCCACCAACTTTGTCTTTCGTCCGATAACTGCAAAAACAAAAAGGAGATGCATTAGCATCAAATGCCATGCTACATCTCAACCGAAGTATCAGAAAAGTGTAGAATCTGGCATAAATTCTATATAAAGTCTATGTACCCTAAATACACTAAAAAGTGTTACCATGCAAACTAATGGCAGATAATTTTTAAGCCTTCTCCGTCAGGTATTTAGTAAATCCTAGTTTTTAATAAAACAGTCCCAAGAGCATTTCCAATGCCATAGTAATAAAAGCAAGTGTGAGACTTACAAGCAGGTTTCTTAGTGCAGTTTTTTTTTAAATAGAGCTTCCTCCTGCATTTCAGAAACTAATGTTTTCAAGTCAAGCTCTGTTTTGCCTGCAGTATGGGGAGAAGGATTGCTCCCACTTTTTACTCTGAAATTTCATATCATCAATGAGAATTAGGCATGCTCTGGATTACCCTTTACTCTGTACCCTCCCTAGTACTAGAGGAAAAGCTGGGGAAGAAGGATTAGAGAAGAACATTTTTTCATTGGATGCAGGAAAAACACTTTTGCTTTATATGCTGTCAGACAAAGGTATCCTACTTCTCACAGACTTTTCCTGAACAGCTTATAGCAACAAGAGAAGGTGGGTTTTTTTCTTCAAAAAAACCCTATTTTGGCACGGACATTTTCACAACAAAATATATCCAAGAGACAAAGAAATAAATTACATTTGCAATCCTGTTTAGAATTCCCGTTAGTGCAGTGAAAGAGGCCACAGACGCTAAATCACTTCCATTATTAGAACAGTACAGAGCAGCTTCTTGAAAGCTCAAGTGCTTATTTGGCACAAACCAAAATTCAGACCCATCAATATTCAGTACTGGTCCCTGAAGTCCATCTCCATCTACAAAAGAAAGAAAGAAAAAGAATGCCATACACCTAAGTTTAAACTAAATGAAACATTGCATGCACACACAACCCCACCTCCAATTTCACC
Organism: Podarcis vaucheri; assembly: GCF_965113315.1. NCBI lineage: Eukaryota > Metazoa > Chordata > Lepidosauria > Squamata > Lacertidae > Podarcis > Podarcis vaucheri. The sequence continues at coordinate 109,572,366 of NC_138759.1, forward strand.
ATGTTATCTAGTAGTGGTAGATGAACTATTGTAACAAGGAAGTGAATTAACAGTTATCTAAAAAATACTGTGCATTAATGCAGGAAACTCTGCAACATCATTATTATTATTATATTTCCAGATCACTCTTCATCTGGCAATTATAGGGCAGCAAGCAACCATAGATAAAAGCCAACATAAAACCCCCAACCCATAAGAAATATGAGCATATGCTTCCCCATGGGCAATGCTCCAAGACATTCACTGCAGCAAAGCTGAGTCATTGCTGACCCAACACAAAACTAAGCAAAGTAACAAATGAGTCCCTCTAAAAGTTTCTCCAGTTTCTGATGTTGTGCTATGAGACACATTGTCCCCAAAAGTAAGTATGATATGAGGACAGCATTGTCTGTGGAGGCCTCAATAGCTGCAAGGGAAACAGAAGGAGCACATTCATCTTGTGGGGAGGAATAGACCAAAGGAATATGTATGATCTCCACGAAAGTCAATTGAAGATACCTTTAAATCAGGGATGGGGAACCTTTCAAGATGATGTTGGGAGTCACAATTCTCTTCTTTCCTGACCATGCTGATGGAAGCAGGAATCCTATAACATGTGGAAGGCTGTAGGTTCCCTATCCCTGCCTTAAGTTGATGAGCAAATGATCAAGGACAGCAATTTTATGAGCGATACATTTTGGAGATTGTATGTCAATGGCTAATAAGATAGTTGTGGCCTACAGAACAGCCTCAGTTCAACGTATTTGAGACAGCACTATGCTTTTATGTTCCATTATGGTGTTTAAGGGCTCTCTTAAATTAACCATCCATGGATTAATGAAGACAGAGAGACACCCTCTCACTTATTTTTCTTCAACGCCACTTGCTATTTTCCCTGAAGATTTGCCAAATTTAAGTTTCTATATAAAGTATTGTAAGATTATTTCAGGTTTCAGTCAGCTTTTGGATTCAACAGGGAACAAGCAAGGTATCAGTCTAAGAGCTGCTCTGCTTGTGTTTGAGTAAGTTGTTCAGAGTGCGAAGCCAAGCCAGAATCAGCAGTTATGTAAGATGAGATGAAATTCATTGGATTCTTTCCGTCATCTGACCACTGCTGGGGCTGGGGGCCACAGTACACCCTCAGGCCAACTGAAGCAGTGGTACTGCAGAATAGCAGAGAGCAGGCTAACAACACCCTCTGCTTGCAGGCTGCATTAAAGGTAATGAAAATAAGATAGCTGGGGGTCCAAGTTGCTACAGGCTGTGTTTGAGATCACTGGCACTTTGGGAGACCTATATGTGGCTAGCACCTTTATCAATGATGTGTAGGAAGCCTAAGTTGTTCGCTTACCTGGTTTGTACCACTCTGGTGTCTTTGGAGTACGACCTGTTGATGAGATTAAGGAAAATTAGGGCATGCCAATTTCCCTTTTATCAGAAGAAAAGGAGAGCTGGAATCTTCAGGAGAACCATTAAACAAAGAGTGAAATTGTGTTGTTTTTCCTTTTTACCCGAAAGGTGCAAGCAGTAAAGTTTTATTACAGCTTACAAACTTGAACACAACTGCAATTTGGAAAAACCAACCAACCAACCAACCAACCAACCAACCATGTAGCTTGCTGATTATGTTTGTTTGGGAGGGGCTCAGGTGAGTTGTGAGGGAAGGGGAGGTTTGGAAAAGCTGTGGGGCGTGACAGGCAAAGGTGGGTGAAGTATAGAAGGTGGGGCAGGGCAGGATGGGGGGGATGAGGGTTTGTGGTGAGGCAAGCAGAATGAGCAGGGGAAGTAGTCCTTTGTATATAATGCATACTGATTTTACTTTTGAGTAAAGAAGCATTGTTCTCTAAAGTACGAATAGAAGAGGCATGGGGATTTTTGTGTGGCAGCAGTGGGAGACCCCATTAGCTAAAGTGGTGTCTCAGGTTAAGAACAGTTTCAGGTTAAGAACGGACCTCTGGAACGAATTAAGTACGTAACCAGAGGTACCACTGTAACAAGAACCTGTGAAAGACAGACATTCCTTCTATGCTTGGGCATCATCAGAAAATTTTAAAATGGCATTCAATTATTGGAAGCAGAACAAGTCATGCTCAATAATTGTGGAGTGCAAGGCCTGCTTGATTATGTGGAATAAAAGCATGAGAGTAATTTTAAATGTAGATTCTTTATAGTCAATGTATACTAGACACAGAAAATCAAATGTTGATTCAAGGATCACCTTTCTTTTTTAAAGCCTCACATGCAGCTTGAGGGTTCCCAAGGACATATTGATGACCACTGAGAACAGGATGCTTAATTTGTTAGGCCTGCGGCCTAATCCAACAAGCTCTTATTGTTCTTGTAAAAAACACACACCATATGAAATAAAACTTTTTTCAGTGCTCTTTGCCTCAAATTCACAGGAATTTGGGCAAACATGCTGACAAATGTGAATAAAATGAAAGTAAAGACATTTCTAAGCCTAATGCTGCCTTCCTATGCACACTGACCTGGGAGGCAGCCATATTGAATATGGTGGCACTCACTTCTAAGTAAACATGCATACGACTGAGCTGTGAATGAAGTTTACCTTTAGCGATCTGGCACACCCATTCAAGTTGTGAGCCACAGTAGAAAGGCTTTAAGTAGAAATCTTCTTGTCTGTCTTCAGAATAGTAAAGAGTCCACATTGTTCGCCGTGTTAGTCTTAGAAACTGCACACATTATTAAGATAAAAAAAACCAATGAAACTGATTCCTGCATGTGCAGTGTAATATTTACATGCAACTAAGTTCCACTGTTTTAAGTGGGACTTACTATCAGGTAAGTGTAATGCAGCCTAAGTGAACTGTTAATAGACATAAATTATATTTCATTCTTTTAAAAAAATCAGGCTTTTTTATGGATAAAAAAGCACAGATACTTGCTTTTGTGCAGCCATATCTAAGGCAATCTCACACAGAAGTATGTCTGTCTAATCAAATTTCCTTCCAAGTATGCTTACAGAGGATTGTAGCTCAAAAACTAAACCACAAGGACACATGCACTTAAGCCAAGGTTGGCCAGGTGAAATAGTTATGGATCCTACTGCACTTGTAATTATTGCATAGATATGAAAGCCTGCTCAGGGTTAACTCTGTTACAGTGCAAGCCTACTGTATTCAATGTTATCTACTCCTAGGAAAAAGGTGAATGCAGCCTTATTTAATTTGCTGTAACAGATACACACACACACACACACACACACACACAGTTTATCACCAGTACTGGTTATCAAAAAGTGCATTATTTTATTATATATTTTTGAAACTAATTAAAGAGGAACTGTTTTTCAACTACAAAAAGAAGAATTTAGACAACATTTGTTACCACATTTCTCAGAGAAGACAGCAAGGGACACAAAATTATAAACTAATTTTTGTTATCGGTTCAATGCAATATTTCTATTTCATTCTTAAGTTATGTCACAGTAAGCGTGCTGTAGCATTTTCGTTGTATTAACTCAATGACAACTTCACATTGGCAAAGTTGCAGCAATTCATTCTAAATTTAATCTATCAATTGAACTAATTTATAAAAAAACCCCAAAGTATTCCCATTTAGTTATCAAGTGTATTACACCGCACCTTCACAGCTGCGCAGTCTCTAGTATCGTATTCATCTTTAAACTCAGGGTGCATAACAACAGTAGATACCTACAGAAAGAGAAGATACAGAATTGAATTGAATTGGCAATGACCACATTGTAGTTTTTCACCACAGGCACTCCTCCATTTGTGTCATTGGAGGAAACAGGGCTACACACACATTCCGTTCTGCTGAGTGAAGTAAACAGAGAGCCCAGACTTAGGGCTCATGGTTGGTGAATGTATGTAAGAATGTGGTCTTTTGCACAGAATTACAGCTGTATTGCAGCATTCATTTCCCTCATGTGCGAAATTAGCGTTCCAAAATCCTAGAGAGTGTCTCCACAAGCAGAGGTGGCTCCCTGCTTAAGAAGAATGCCTTTCAACCCGTGCAGGGCTGTAAATAAACAGATGGGACTCTGATGCACTGGAAGAAGCAGAGCACTCCCTCATGCGAAGGCTTTAATCACGTAAGATAAAGGAATGCCTGAATAGGGGCTGAAGTGCAAGATCACAATCCGATGCATAGTTCAAAAACGTCACCAAACATGACTTAGAGTTTCATGTGCGCTTCTATGATCACACAAGGCTCCTACATATGGGCTGTCAATTTATTTCAGTGAGCCCAAAAGAATCTGCATGAAAACCTGATTCTTCCAATGAAATGGATGGAACACAGTGCCTGTGATGGGAAACATCCCTATGCTTCTCAGAGCCCCTGCACATGTTAAGAAATAGCTAGTTCTTTTTTGTTGTATATGTGCATACTTCTAATACAAAGCAACAGTAAAAATGGCTAGAACTTTAAAAGTCTTTAAAAAATTCTTAAAAAGTCTTCCACTGACAAAATATGTCTGAAATAGTTGGTTTTTTTTAAAAAAGATGCCTAATTTCTTTCAGACCCACCTACATTCTCCCAACTAAGGTACAATGATATGCTATTGCCATCAGTTTAACTTACAGGCTTATTGTCACTCCACTGCCAGGATCCTAGAGAGTCAGGATTCCTCTTATTTAGCCCAATCCAGACCCAACGGCTATCGCTGTAAATGAAATACCATTTCAGTCCAAGTGCAGCTTTAAGCACAAATTATTCATCACTATAATCACGCAAAACAAGAGCCCTGTACAGACTTCCAAACTGAAAGCACAGTGTGTGTGTGTGTGTGTGTGTGTGTGTGTGTGAGAGAGAGAGAGAGAGAGAGAGAGAGAGAATGAATCATTTTACCAGTTTGCCAAAATTCCGATTATGCCTGCCATTTGTACATTCCGATTTACATGTAGATTTCACAATGCATGTATGTTAATTAAGAAATACGGTACTTAGCTACAGTGGTACCTTGGAAGTCAAACAGAATCCGTTCCGAAAGTCCATTCGACTTCCAAAACGTTTGAAAACCAAGGCACGGCTTCCGATTGGCTGCAGGAAGCCTTCCTGCAGAATCCTAAAAACACACACCACAATCTGTACTAGAGATCTTGAAATGTATGTATGTATGTATGTATGTATGTATGTATGTATGTATGTATGCAACAGTATACTGCTTAATCATTTAACTAATGTGTCCATTAGGAAACAATACTCAAAGCAAGGAGGAAGAGGAGGAAACAGACTTGTCACCACATGCTACTGAAAATAATGTTTAAAACAAAATAATTGAAAGAACAAATTTGCCGATTGTTCTTTGCATGTCAACAATAGCGGTTTCAGTTCATGTTCCAGAAGAGCTTCTTTTTAAAGGACATGACTATCAAATGCCACATTACCAACTGAGTTTGACCAGAAAACTAGCTTTCCAAGAAAGTTACCTTATGGTCTCTCTCAGGATGTCATGGAGCTCCTTGATTTCTGTTAAGTGGCTAAAACTAGGGAGGTGTCCTCCAAGAGCCTCACAGAATCTCTCCGCTTCTTCCCAGGTCCTGGTTCTCAGCACTCTTTCCTTATGAAATAACTTTGCAAAGAAAAAAAGAAAATCTGATTCAACCCTTTATCAATAAAAAGAAAGGGGCCAAAGATATAGCTAATACTTCAAAGCTACCTGGCTGCCGTATAAACCTACCCAATCTGGTTTCATACACACACACATTGCATTCTATTCTCCCTGTCTTGTTAACAAAAACTGCCCTAAGAAAGGATCACAAATTTATCTTTTTTGTCCTGTCCATATTCTGGAATTCTGGAAATTGTGGTTTTACCCCCAGCACAAAGCTACAACTCCCAGCACCTTTAAAGGGCAACTCAGGATCCAAGTGGTGCTCTTGTTCTGATGCATAGAGGCTGATCAGCCAGGGAAACAAAACCAAACGAAGATAATCTAATCAGCTAATACAAAGAAATGTAATGCAAAGAAATAGTTGACCGTGGGAAAGGAAGGATTATGCAAGGGTGTTCTGTGAGTTTTAGATACAAGTCCAAAGTAATTCAAGAATATGAATAGTGTGTATGTGTGTGTCTATGTGTGCACACACTCAAGTCACTGAACTAGATTAGCCTTAGCCAACCTGCTACCCTCAAGATGCTTTGGACTACAATTTCCATCAGTTCCAGCTGGTTGGAGCTGATGGGAGCTGTAGTCGACTATTCAATTATTTCATTTCTATACCACTTAGTATATTAAATATCATTTAACATATTACAGATATCTTAAGCAGTGTACAAAAAACTGAATAATCAACAGACACTTAAAATATTACAAAGATAGAGTTACATATAAAATGTTACATTAATACAAAGTTACACACACACACAGAGAGAGAGAGAGAATCTTCCTTCTGACACACCCTCCCTCTCAGCTTCTGGGTTCTCATCCCGTGTCCAAACAAAATTTCACAGGCTATAGACTAGATTAAAATCAACAACGCGCTAAAAACTAGATTAAAACGTATGGCAACATTCTACGTATCTGGCTAGGCTTTCCGAAACAAGCATGCCTACAATGGCATTTGTGCGCTTGTTTTTGTAAGGTGTGTTCGGAATGAACATCAGAAAAGATCTCTTTCCATATGGTGGAAATATCTAGTTCAACATTTTGTAGTGCTTTTGTTTTTTCTTCATTAAGATACTTTTTTTTTTCTTAAGTGTTAGCTCGGTTCCTTCAAGTTCTTAATATCTAGAGGGCATCAGGATAGTGAAGGCAATTCTACATTGCAGAGTTCATTCTCCTTTAGGTGATTTAATTGGAAGGATATACACTACCTTATAACAAGCAAGACCTGATCCGCTGTGCCAGCCTGGAGGGCAAGGGTCAGTAACTTTAGGAAGTACTTCCGGTTCTACTTTTGGTCCAATGTACTTCTTGCAAATAGAGTAAGCTTTCGTTGTTTTGCAATTCTTGACCTCCCACTTTCCAAGGTATTTTCCTGCTGACATAGCCACACATCCTCCACGCAATGCTAGAATGTAGATTAAAATCAAATCAAAATTGTAACCAAGAAATTTAGTATTGTTCAAGATTTAACACAGAACAAATAGTAGCACTTCACTGATCTCGAGAAGGTACTGCACCTGGTTGGAAATGACCCCAGTTTGTGTATGTGAGCATTTCATTCTTCCCATCTACGGTTCCCCAGCTATACTCTCCTGAAGAGCTGATATCGTGCAAGCCAGTCCAGAAGTACTTTTCTTCAACTCTGCTATGCTTTCTAATCAAATTGTTTATGAATTCTTGTTCGAATCTGTAAGAGTCAAGTTTCAAAAACTAAGGATGTAACTATCATGATCAAATACATGAATAAATCTACTAATCATAAATGTAAACACTTTACTAGCATATTGCAGAGTTCATTCTACATTCATGTTTCAACAGTACTGCATACTCATCTCTTGTTGCACAACACACATTTGTTTTATCTAGACAAAGACAAACACTAAAGAATACCTGTTTGTTATAGTGAGGTTGCACAGTTTCCCAAACAATTCTTCACTTTTCTGAACCTTGTAACAGAAGTCTCCATGCCTCCATTCCTATTTTAGAGAATAATACTCTTTTACTCAAAAGTATGCATTAATTATGTTCCAGGTTACATTTTTGCAAAGGCAGAATGGTGAAACTTAAGAATTGCTACTACTTTGAAATTGGGGATACACTAGAACACTAGATAAATGACAGATGCTTAATATTTATTTAATATGTAAGAATTCTAAATATTCCACTCCATTCTATTATTAATAATGAATCTGAAATTCAAAATGTCAGGCAAACAGTAAGCAAAATACTTTTAATACAGCCTCCAAGATTGGTTTAAAATGTAATTACTGATATAGCCTTACCTCACCAGTACAATTTTTATCAGCTTTTGAGTCATTCAAAATCTTTCCGTTTTTCATGCAGACGTATTTAAGTTTATTGTCACAAGGCAGGACATTCCATCGACCCAGCTATCAGCAAGAAGAGGGGGGAGATTTTTTTAGAACATTCCCAATATTATTCTCTCCATTGTTTATTGATTTTCAATGAAAGCAAACAGCCAGAGTAAACATACAAGTGAAAAAATGGGGAGGCACAAGCAAAGCAAAATGTCCACTGTATCTATGCATAAACTCCTAAGAAAGTAGTTGGATAAATATAATAACAAATGCATGAGTGCTAATTAGTCTTTCCAAAAGGGTCCCTAATAACATTTTTTTTAAAGTACAGTGGTACCTCTAATTATGAACATAATTTGTTCCGGAGTTCCGTTCTTAACCTGAAACTGTTCTTAACTAGAGGCGTGCTTTCGCTAATGGGGCCTCTTGCTGCTGCTGTGCCGCTGGCACACGATTTCCGTTCTCATCCTGGTACAAAGTTCTCAAATCAAGGTACAGTGGTGCCTCGCAAGACGAAAATAATTTGTTCCGCGAGTCTTTTCGTCTTGCGAAGCACGGTCCGTCGCAACTGCGCCTCTTCAAGCGGCTTTAAGAAAAAAGCGCAAGAGGTTTTCGTCTTGCGAAGCAAGCCCATAGGGAAATTCGTCTAGCGAAGCAACGCAAAACCAAAAAACCCTTTCATCTAGCGAGTTTTTCGTCTTGCGAGGCATTCGTCTTGTGGGGCACCACTGTAACTACTTAGCGGAGTTTGTAACTACTTAGCGGAGCTTAGCGGAGTTTGTAACCTGAAGTGTTTGTAACTCGAGGTACCACTGTCATTGAAGTCTCATTTAAAACCACGTTGTCTATATTACAATGCAGACAGGAACAGATTTCGAGAGTGCTTAGCTTCCCTGCTACTCTCTCCCTCTCTCTCCCTATTTTTTCCTGGATGGGAGTCTAAAAATGTAACAAGCCTGCCCTGTATCCCAACCTGAATGAGGATTTTAAGAACTTAAAAAGCACCCTGCTAAATCATTCCAACATTCTGTTCTCACGGTGGCCAACTCTTGGGAAACAAAAGAGAACACAGGCAGCAGCAAAAGAGAGACTGGAGGAGCAGAGGAGCCCGATTCTTTGCTCTGGCGCATTCACATAGTGCTACACTATTGCTTAAGAGTCACTGGCGGAGGAAGAGGAGTGTGGGGAGAGCGCCCTGCCTCCAGCCGCGTGCCATCGCGGCTGCCCCCCCCCGCCCATGCTGGGCTGCCCATGCCCCCAGGACGCGTGCCAGACCCGCCCTCACCTGCTCTCTGCCACCGTTAAAGAGTTATGTGTTAACGGGGCAATGGTTGCTCATGCACCTCTGCTGTATATCATAGGCTACAAATATCATATACCGAAAAACTATTAACCCACCAACACTGACAAGCAGCTGCTTTGAGATTTTTCTCATAGAATGAAACAGGGAGAGCTCACAATAGGCTCTGTGTTCCTGTTCTAAGGCTTAAGGTTTTCTCTGTTAGCACAGTGAATTGCCTTCTATTCCTCTGTTGTGACTGGACCCAGGAATAGAGAGGAGAGGCACAAGTGATGGGTTGAACTAGGGCCACATTTTATCATCAACAACTGCAAGGGGAAATGAGAATTGCAGCAAGCTAACGTTCACTTCAACTCTGCATGAACCAAACCCTACCCTTTCCAAAGGGCATGACAAAGCACAGTCCCAAGGTTGGGGCTCCACATTATGATGAGTAGGACAGCCTTCTTGCCTCCATTCCCTCCCAGGGCCCCACAGGTGTGGCAGGTGAGCCTCAAGAACATTCCCCATCCAGGCTAAGAGCCCCATAGCCTGAAGAAGCTGGCATCCAGAAATGCCCTTCACCTTCAAAGGTACATAAGGGTGCTTAACAGAGCAGGTAGAAAAAACCCTGCCTAGCTTGGCCAGTTTGCAGGCAGACAAAATATTCCGACTGTGCCCCCAAATGACTGGAAATCCCATTCTGGAACTGAGTGTGGGCTTGGTGGGTATGGGGTGAAATGACCAGAGGCCACATAGAGGCACAGCCAAGGACCATATAGTCTATAGATACATCACCAGACACAGACTCTTCCAAGGCAAATCTAAACATCGACAACTGGGAAACACTGGCCTGCGAGTGCTCCAATTACAGAAAAGCCTTTACCAAAGGTGTCATGGGTTTCGAATACGCTCGAACTCAGGACAAAAGGGAGAAATGTGCTAAGAGGAAGGCACGCTTGGCAAACCTTCACCATGATCAACTCCTGCCCAGAAACCTATGTCTCCACTGTGGAAAGATGTGTGGACCCAAAACTGGCCTCCACAGTCACTTGCGGACTTTTAAAACTGTGTTTAGGGAAGACAATCTTACTCGACTACGAGTGATCGCTAACATTTTTAGCGACTTCGAGGAGCTGAAGGCCGCTTACCCGAATGTCACAATTATTTGGGCCTCGCTGATGGAGAGGCGGGTTTGGAGAGATTGCAGGTGCCCGACAGCTATGAATAGGGCTAGGAAAGCCTTGGATCGGGCGGTGGTGCGTAGAGTGGCAGCCCTGGGTGGGTGGGTCATTGGCCACTCGGGCATTCGTTTCAACCTTGAGGCCCTCTATCGGTATGATGGCGTGCATCTTTCGGATGCTGGTAACGATGTTTGGCTGATGGATATTGCAAAGGGGATAAGGGAGTGGATTCAGGCATGAGAGTATTGGCGGCGAGCGACTGCTCGGTGGCGGTAGGCATTGGTAAGAAGGGGTTAAGAGGATGTGTGTGGGGGGAGGAACGCCATCACCTCCCCCCAGTGAACGAAGGGTGGTCCGTTAAAGGACTCCGGGGGGGCGTGGCCCTGTCCGAAGCCTATGGAGGTGTGGGCGAAAGGCAAGCCCCAGAGCGGTGACCCGGGGGAGCTCCTAGTCGACGTGCCTCGGCGGGAGACTCCCCCGATTAATGTTAACCCTTCCCCGTGTCTCCAGCAAATGGGCTGGAGCCGGATAGTCGATAGGACCAATGCCTAAGCCAATGCCTCTCATTCCTGAATTCAATAAAGTTGTGGCCTAATTCACCCAATTAACCTTAATTATGGTGTCTCGTGTGTTTATTTATCTTGGTGGGGGGCGGGAACTCGCCACGCAAACCTTCACCATGATCAACTCCTGCCCAGAAACCTATGTCTCCACTGTGGAAGGATGTGTGGACCCAAAATTGGCCTCCACAGTCACTTGTGGACTTTTAAAACTGTGTTTAGGGAAGACAATCTTACTCGACTACGAGTGATCGCTAAAGAAGAAGAAGAAGAGTCTATAGATACATCGCCAGACACATGTGCTGGTGTCTGTAGGCACACAAAGCAGCATTGCCTCACCTGCCTCCCTAGCCAGCTGCAACAATGCTCCCAGATGCAGCTGGCAGGAGCGGACTTCTGGGCTGGAAGTTTGCTAGAATTCAAGGGTATAATCCTAAGCATGTGAGTTCCACTGAAATACCAGGACATTAATTCTGTGGAAGTCTGTTAAAGGTTGCACTGCTAAGGTATCATCTTTTCCACTTCCATAGGAGGGAACTGGCTATGTACATAAATCCACATGCTTTTTTCCTTTATTTCCCAGAAACTTAAGAGGCACTTGGATCAGAGTAAGACATAAGCGACTTACCTTTCCTGAGTAAGCTACACAGTTGGGAGTGTTGTTGGAGAGAAGTTTCGGCTCATCCTGATCCCAGTAAGTAAACACTACTTTGGAACCGTCAGACCATTTAAACAAGGCTGGAACATCCTTGTTTATGAAGCCAATCCACACTCTGTCTGCGGTGTCTATATTCAATAGCAAAAAATAAGCAATTCAAAAAGCAATATAGCTAATCAAACAAGACACCAGGAGAACAGCCATATAACTCAAACAAGCTCACTTTTTTCAGAATGCATGGAATTATACAACAGATGCCCTATGACTAAGGCAAGACATATAGAGATAGGGCCAGCAAAGTGCATTTTATCCAAGTTGAAAAAAATATGTATTTATTTTTATTGAGTCTGTGATCTAGAATGACAAAAATTCTGGCCACAGATGAAGCAGTACCAGTAGTAGTAGTAGTAGTAGTAGTAGCAGCAGCTGTTGTTGTTGTTGATTAAATTTCTATACCATCCTTCATTTGAAGATCACAGGGAGGCTTACAATATAAGAACCCATATAAGACCATAAGAGCAAACACACCCACACTCACATAGTTTAAAAGGTCATAGATTGTTTAAATAGTCAAAGGCCTGGAAGAAGAGGAATGTTTTTGCCTGGCACCTAAAGATATATAAGGCTGATGCCAGGCAAGCAACCTTCTAAACCAAATTTCTAGTCATTTCAGCCTTAAGTTGAGATGGGGTGATTAGCATGAAAAAAGGCAGAAAAAAATCATGCCTATGCTTAGCCAAACTTACCATTATGAAGTTTTGTAACCACTATCTCAACATCTGCTATGGAGTGTATGCTGATAAGGTTGCTACTGCTTGCATTGCAAAGTTGATGTGCGTCATCCCAGGAAGCAGTGCCGCTCATTAGCATATAGCAAAATCCATTGTGGGAATGCCAATTAGGTTCACACTGGGTCTCCACATACTGCTCAACTGCTGAGAATAAATAAAACATGTGAACCATTCAGCAGGAAATATACACCGGGTGATGCGCAGAAAAAAACACACAATTTTTTTTTAAAAAAAGGAAAGGCAACTATAGCATGACACTATAGCATTTTTACAATTGTAAAAACTCCCAAACGTTTCCCCTGATTTTGTAACTATTAACTATTTCTGAAAAACAAAACAGCCACACTTGGCTGAAACTCTCCTCTCCCCTTTGCACCTCTTTATTGTCTACTCTGAAGGTTTGAGACCAATAGGCATTGCAAAGAATATACTTTTTGGTATGCTGTTTTTCTTGCAAGCAGGCTTCCATAACTAAGTTCTTCTTGAAGAAAAAAGTAGTTACGGAGCAGTGTGCGACAGATGCTGCAGCAGCTGTAAATATGAGTCAATTTAACTACGTAACTGCCTAACAAAAACCGAATCTACAATTTAATTCAAATTTACCTGCAAACTCTGACTGGGTATTGTTGAATGGCTTCTTGCAAACATAAGGAAGTTTATTCTCACAAGGATAACTCATCCAGGTACCTTCGTTGGCTTCCATAGCTACACAGCCAGATCCATCTAGTGGAGATGAATTCTGAATCTCTACAGGAAAAACAACAAGTATTTAGAAATTTAAAGTTATAGTATCACATAATTATAGGGCTGGAAAGGAAGAGTTCCAAACATTTAGCACCAGAAATCATTTTTTAAAAAATAAGGCTGCAATCCTGTTCACACCTTCCTGAGAGTAATCCACTGAACACCATGAGACTTTTTCTGAGTAGACATGCACAGAATTTGACTGGGCAACTGATCAGTGAAATGTGCTCACCTTGACTCCAGCTGACGAAATTCAACGGTGTATGATCTGACCACTGCCAGCCTCCAGAAATATCCAGCTGGTTTAATCCAATCCAGAATCTCTCTGCAATGCCTTCTTTTGCTAAAGAGTTAAAAATATTATGAGAGGAATAATACTGATTGGTTTCCACGCTGTAAATTCATAGTTACCATTTAGCTGTACTGAACCTAAGTATCGTCTTTCCAGGTAGCTTTCGGTTGCTAAAATAATATACATATTTAAGGTCAAACAGAAATATTTGGGCACCAGCTTATGGAGCACAGTATGTGATGTGGTTGCACAAGCATTATATGAATTTATTAGACAGTGGCTTAGTTTGTACGTCATGCTCAGCAAATCAATGGCTTAAGAAGGAGCCCAAGTATCAGAGGGAGTGGAAGGAAGATGAAAAAGGAGGAGAAAGCAAAAGGAAGGGGGAGAAAAAACCAAGGGCACATTTTGGGTCCAAAATTTCTTGTGGTAGTAGGAAGTAAGTTTGTGTAGAATGGAATTTTGATAATTCTAGAGAATTGTGCAGAGGCAACTCCTTCAAGAGACAGGAGGTGGTAGCTAAGAATCTACCTTGACACTAATCCTCTTGCTAAGGTTCCATCCCCACTCCTCAATTTGGTAGTGCCAGGTTTCCCCAGAAATTCACTATATACAATTGTACGTACCTTGAATACGGCTTAACTCGGATGCACTGGCGATGCTCAGCAAATCTCCACCTTGACTCTGGCATGAGACATATGCTTCTTTCCAAGTAAGGGCAGCCTGTGTGTTTAACTGGTAGCAATTTCCAGAATCTGCATCATGTTCCCATGCATTCTGACAACCATCCTCTGATGCAAGAGAAATAAATAATTAAAAAGCAACCACCTGGGTCCCATACAGGCACAGTAACCATGTGCTGAGAATTCCAGAAGGGGGCAATATAGATGTTTTCCCCACCCTTCACACGAAGAGCATGGTCACGCATAGTTAGAATGAGGCATTGCGATGAACACGAAGTCTGCCTGCACCTCCCATATCTATGTGAAAAATGTCATTATACATTTCAGTCCGGTGGTTCTCAAAGGGTGTGCTGCACTACATTGGTGTTGCAGGAGGGGATAGCAACTGCAGCAGAAAGATTCAAGGACAATCAAAGAAACATTTAAACATTTCAGTGTAGTATAGTATATAGTATTTTAGCAATGCTACTTGCCTGGCTTTAAGCAGACACCCCATTCTTTATCTTGATCAAAACTGTAGGTTGTAGAACACCATTCACCATCTGTAAACATTGCATTGTGGGTACAATCATGATGCCATGTTCCGTTAAATAGGAAAGGGAATTCACAAGGCTTTCCATAGGAATTTCCGTCCTTCGTATAAACCTCTGTAGGGGAGAAAATGGTTTTGACATTTGAGGGGGGGGGGGAATGGATATGAACGCATGGTAAGGTAAAGGTAAAGGGACCCCTGACCATTAGGTCCAGTCGTGGCCGACTCTGGGGTTGCGGCGCTCATCTCGCTTTATTGGCCGAGGGAGCCGGTGTACAGCTTCCGGGTCATGTGGCCAGCATGATGAAGCCGCTTCTGGCGAACCAGAGCAGCGCACAGAAACACCGTTTACCTTCCCACCGGAGCAGTACCTATTTATCTACTTGCACTTTGACGTGCTTTCGAACTGCTAGGTTGGCAGGAGCAGGGACAGAGCAACGGGAGCTCACCCCGTTGCGGGGATTCGAACCACCAACCTTCTGATCGGCAAGTCCTAGTCTGTGGTTTAACCCACAGTGCCACCTGCGTCCCTTGAACGCATGGTAAACTGAACCAATATTAAGACACTGTTGGAGTCATTCAGAAGTAAAGATTATTGGCACATGCAAGCTATTATTTACAGGTATATATGTGACACAGTTGCAGCATATCTTAATATAATGGTGTAGGAAAATGCTTAGCATTTCAGCCATATGCACTTCATGCAATAATAATTCATTATTACAGTGGTGCCTCGCAAGACGAAATTAATTCGTTCCGCAAGTTTTTTCTTCTTGCGAGTTTTTCGTCTTGCGATGCACGGTTTCCCATAGGAATGCATTGAAAATCAATTAATGCGTTCCTAGGGAAACCGCCTTCAGACCAGGTCTGGGGACAGTCTGTCCCCCAACCTCTTCTGAAGGCTGGGGGGGGGGGGACAAGGGCTTTTCTTCCCACCCTCAGCATTTTAAAAAACCCCGGGACAGCGGAGGACTTCTCCGCTGTCCGGGGCGATCTTAAAATGCTGGTGGGCGGCATTTTAAAATCGCCGGGGACAGCGGAGAACTTCTCCGCTGTCCGGGGCGATGTAAAAGCCCCTGGGAAGGCAGGCAGGGGGGCCAAAGACTTTTGCCCCCCGCCCGCCTTCAGAAGAGGTCCTGGACCTCTTCTGAAGGCGGGTGGGAGGCGAACGTCTTTGCCCCCCCCCCCGCCTGCCTTCAAAAGCCGTCCGGGAAGGCAGGCGGGGGGCGAAAGTCTTTGCCCCCCCGCCTGCCTTCAAAAGCCGTCCGGGAAGGCAGGCAGGGGTGAGCAAAGACTTTCGCCCCCCGCCCGCCTTCAGAAGAGGTCCTGGACCTCTTCTGAAGGCGGGCGGGGGGCGAAAGTCTTTTGCCCCCCCGCCTGCCTTCAAAAGCTCTCCCAGGAAGGCAGGCAGGGGGGAGCAAAGACTTTCGCCCCCCCGCCCGCCTTCAGAAGAGGTCCAGGACCTCTTCTGAAGGCGGGCGGGGGGCGAAAGTCTTTGCCCCCCCGCCTGCCTTCAAAAGCCGTCCGGGACAGCAGAGAAAGGCGCTGCCTTTCTCCGCTCTCCCGGGAAGGCAGGCAGGGGGGGGAGCAAAGACTTTCGCCCCCCGCCCGCCTGCCTTCAAAAGCCGTCCGCGATAGCGGGAAGCTCTTCCCTGCTATCCCGGACTGCTTTTAAAATGCTGGCGGTGGGGAGCAAAGCCTTTCGGCCCCCGCCGGCCTTCTGAAGGCCGGAGGGGGGGGAAGGCTTTGCTCCCCACCACCAGCATTTAAAAGAGGTCCCCGGAGATTTCCCTATGGGCTTTCGTCTTGCGAAACGCCTCCAAAACAGAAAACCCTTTCGTCTTGCGGGTTTTCCGTCTTGCGAGGCATTCGTCTTGCGGGGTACCACTGTATTATTATTTTCTCAATTAAACAAAATGGTTTTTTGTGTTGTTTTCACCGTACTTTATGTGAGGGCATAAATATGGATATATAGGACAAATTAATATGATAAGATCCGTAGAAGCCAAAAATCACTCAACAGTGAACTCTTGAAATTAAAAATGTCTCATGGCCCAAACCTATGGTCCCATACTGAGCAGCTTTCGGGGCATGGGTGTAGTCCAGGAGGTGGTGGTGGGGCAATTGCCCCCTCTAAATCAAGTAAATAAAAATATTTAACTAACTGACCAATTGCATTGGAGATAACTCGGTTCTCCCCCACCTCAACATAAAGCCTGCCTCCCGTAAAATAAATCCTGGGTATGCCCATGTTCTGGGTTCAGTGCTTTGGGAAAGGCATAACTAGTGCATCTCAAACAGCAAAGTTATTCCTGGGATATGTCAGTTCAGCACCAGCTACACTGATACACCTCGCTCCTGATGGTGTGGCTGCACTATGCAGCCTCCCAACCAACATTTGGGGTTGCTAGCATTAATGGAATGTTGCCACAATCCCACAGAAGACACTTATAACAGCAAATACTCATGAGCGCCTCCTTAGTAAGGATCTGCCCTGCTTGCTGGGAAAAAGGAGTAGATTTAACTGTGTTGGTAGTGCAAGTCACTCTCAAAACACTTTTTTTTAAAAAAGTGAGAATAAGCCTCAAGGCAGAGACCAATACTGTTTCTAGGGCTTCACAATTCACACAACCTTCTTCCCTGTAGCAGTTTCATCTACTTATTGACATATCAAGCTTTCAACCTCATCAAGGTAATAACTAATGCATTCTTTCGCAACTACTGGAAATTCTGAGAGATGGCTGGCAACAGAGCTGCAGTTCTTGCATGCCATTCATGCATGTCTCAATTTTTAAAATTTGCCTTAGGGCAGAACAATCCTGTCCCTGCCCAGGGAGTCATTAAAGAACTATTGCATCTCTGCCAGCTTCTGCAGATCAGGGAAGAAGGAGGGGGCGGTGTTAGGAGTTATTTTGTGCTCCCCTCACCACTGTACCAGAGTCCAGGCCCCTCTCTGGGAGCTGGCCTGACATAGGATCCAATGGATCCTGTAGCCCCTGCCCCCAAATGGTCCATTTTCATGCCTCCACTGGCTACCACCTGCTCAGGTGAGGGCTGGGCCTACATCACAGCAAAACCCTCAACAGCAGGACTCCACTGGCAGAAAGGGGTTCATCCTCTATCCTAACCCACCTATTGAGCTATCAATATTGAGGAGGATAGGGAAGGATTTCAATCTTAGTTTCTTCTCAGGTTTTTTTTGGTAAAATACTCACGGCAATATTGGTGGTAGGAAGCATTCAAACAAACAAACAAACAAACAAACAAACAAACAAACAATGTATGAATTTGAAAAGTGAAACAGAAAATATGTCTTGCCAGGAGTAGGAAAGTAATAACTGAAAAAGCATGGACACCTGCAGGAATCCCCCCCACCCTAGATTCTGGCAAAGTATACATACAAAATACATAAACATAAATCTAAAGACAGAAAACAAGCATTTTGTATTCAGGAGAAAGACATTTTCTTGACTTTTGAACTGCTTTGCTGCTCTGGAAGGGAGCAACTGAAATAGTCTTTAGCTTTGTTGTGATCCAAGAGGGAGGGAGTATGTACATGTTTGACTGAAAACCCAAACCAGTCAATGACAAAATAATCAGATGAGTAAGAGGTGCTAGTAACTTCTCAGGTTTGTTTGAGGATTATTATTTTTTGAAATGTGTACAGGGGGCTGTGGAGTTGACCACAGCAGTGGCACGTAGGAATGTATGGGTGATTAACCTTCCCTTCAAGTTGCTTTTTGCAGCAAAATCCACCAGTCTCAAGGGTCCTTTTTTCTCCCATGGGTGAGAAAAATAATAATACAGTGGTACCTCAGGTTACATACGCTTCAGGTTACAGACTCCACTAACCCAGAAATATTACCTCGGGTTAAGAACTTTGCTTCAGGATGATAACAGAAATCGTGCTCCGGTTGCGCAGTGGCAGCAGGAGGCCCCATTAGCTAAAGTGGTGCTTCAGGGTAAGAACAGTTTCAGGTTAAGAATGGACCTCCGGAACGAATTAAGTACTTAACCCGAGGTACCACTGTAATCACACCCTCTCCTCATAATGGCTGCTAGTATGAACTTCAGTCCCAGTTTCCCTTTCAAAAAACCAACACCTCAGGAGACTAGACTGCAGGGTTGTTGCCTCCCTATCCCACTCAAACACTTCTGGGATACTTTATGGGTCCGTCATAAATTCTTTCAACAGGTCAACACTCTCTCAGCAAAATAGCCCCACACCTAGCAATGTGAATACAATAACGATGGGGCTTTATCTGCGCTTGCATCATGGAGCAACTTTTAAATGTTTACAAAGCGGGTGTGCTTACGTCACATTTTTCAATAATAAAGTAAGACCTGAACTATCAACTCTTGCCTTTACTGCTACCTGTTGTGTTTTGATAGGCACACTACTGCCTAACCAGGGCCTAAGCACTAAACTCCTGGATTTCTGAACTGTTTTCCATGGGCAGCAACCTCAACTCAACCAGGAGAACTAAAAACTAGCTTTAAAAATGAAACTGAAAACTCTGTCTCCAGGCAGTGACCATGTCACTCTATATGGCTAGCTCTGCTTTCCTAAATGTCAACTGCACCTATGACTTCATTTATTGGCTAAAGACCCTGAAAGGCAGTATAAGGGTCATTTCTCACAAAACCAGCAGGCAGAATAATGCCTGCACATTTTGCCTCATATCTTGAGATCTACAAGACCTAGAGACTTGCTTTTATTTTTTATTAATGACCGTAGGGGTTCTACAGCTCAAATAGGGGACTTTGCCCCCACTTCAGAAACCAATGCCTCAAAGTCAGTGGAGCCGATAAGGAAAAACAGTCAAGTGGACTGGAAGTGATAGGCAACTCAGAAGGAGTGCAAAACTAGCCAGCCTACCTATGTTACCCGCTTCAACTGGCAAAGCTGGTCTTGACTGCTTTGTAGAAAAAAAAGGCTACTATTGTACGACAACTATGCATTTCTACTCCGGTTTAACCTAACAAATTTGCAGATTCTTACTCACTGCAATCAAAGTGGATCTTTAAGGTCTGCCTGAAATTGGCACCTGTTTCGCTGCAATTAGTGTGGCTCAAACTATGGTAGATGCAAACACCCCAAAATTGTTTGGTGGCTGCAGCCTCTGCCAACTCTATAGATGCGGTAGCCCTTTCAAACTCAGTAGGAATTATTATATACAGTAATATATAAAGCACCTATGGTTTTTTCCTATGCACTGTACTGAGGGATTGAACACCACAGTATGCATCGATGGCCTTATAAGCTATTTGACAAAACCAAAAATGAAAAAAGAATGGGAAGGGGAGGGGGAGGGGGGAGAAAGCAGATCCAAGCATTAATGCTTCATAGTTACATAAACACAGAAAGAAAATTATGCCTAGAAATTGCAGTGCGGCACACTGTAAAGCACATTTGAAGCAGATTTCACATTCCCACCACCCCTCAAAGTATTCTGGGCACTGTCGTTTACCCCTCACAACATTATAATTCCCAACACCTTTAATAAACTACAGTACCCAGAAATCTTTGAGTGGGAAAATGTGATTTGAATGTGCTTTAAAGGTATAGTGTGTATCCAAACCATGTTTCTCCCCAGCAACAGGGAAAGACAAAATTACCTGCCTTGAGGTAAATTTTCACTTGCTTGGGCACGTCAGAAGATTTTCCTCAGCGAGAACCACAAATTCACAAAGAGTTTGGGTTTGTAAACTAGGGGTGCGTACTATGCAGCCAATTAGAAAACACAGGTTGAAATATACTGACAATCCTCACAACACACACACAAACACAGACACACACAGTTTCCTGGGCACTTAAGTGGGGGGTGAGGCAGCAACCGTGTGTCCAGGGCATAAAGCCTAATCATTATGGCACCATTTGCAAGTTCTCCCACTTCTCACTGTTACACTTTATACTGCATACATTGTTCATGTTTCTCTAGTGTTTGAGCTGTATTCAGCACACACTGGTCTTCTCATCATGTTAGTGTGTGACCGCCCCTGCTTAAATTCTCTTCATAATAATAATGTTACTGTTAGCGGTAAATCCAGCCATGGACTTATGTCACTCAGAGTCTTGAGGGCCAAACTGCTCAGCGCAGCACTTAAATTTCATTTAAATCATGCATATTGTTATGATTTTAACTGTAGGCCATATTGAGGATTTTTATAGTGGAAACACATAGGAATTTGTTTTAAAGCAAACAGAATAAAATTAAATATGGGCTATCTTTATAGCTTACAACTTGAAAATATGTTTTTTTATTCCTTATGAGTAAAACTTGATATATTTTTTAAACAACAACTCGATTAAACTTGGGAGGACTACAAGGGTCTAGGTAAAACGGTCCTGGGAGCCAGATCGGGCCTACCGGCAAAGCAGCTGGCTGCAAAACGAGATTATTCACATTATTATTTGTAGATCATCTTCATTAACTAGGCTAAACCACATGTGTTCTCACTACTCGTCATTCTAGTTTTACAGCATAGTGTTTCACATTTTGTTTGAACTAAACATGGTCCATAATAATAATAATAATAATAATAATAATAATAAACAGCTAGTAGTTGAAAAATGAAGGTATGCCTGTTGTTTTAGTTTTCTTTCTCCCATGCCATTTCTGGCATGCTTGAGGATCTGTTAACTTTGGGCAGGATTTACCTAACCACCCCTGTCTGCACAAACCTTGCACAAGGATTTCTGCTTGCTCAACAGGACTCTTCACTCACACACACCCACTCCTAGAAATTGGCCTTGGGGGTGCAGGAACCATCAGAAAAGCACGAGGGCGGAGGAAAGGAGGTATAGCTGGCAAGCTGCAATGCTTGCACATAAGAATAGATTGTAATAGCATGATTAAATATTTTCAGTCTGCATTTTTTACAGCATCTGTAGGTGTCTACACAGAAGTAAAGCCTGCCGAGTTCAGTGAGACTTTCTCCCAGGTAAAGGAATATATGGTTACAGCCTTCATTAGATTCTTATTTAAAAGGGCTATTATCCCTGGGACCTTCTACCAAAAGCAAGTCCCATAATAGTAGTGCAGAGCAGTGTGTTACATTTAGACCTGGGAAACTTGAGTTGAAAACCCAGCTCAGCCATGCACAATGTTGTGTAAGTCATTATTACTAAATCTGCTATTTCCTAATCTGTAAAACTGATACTACCTACGATTAGGGTTCAGAGTTTGATAGGTACAACAAGATTTGGCCAATTGGTTAAATAATCTATTATTTTTAAAGCATTCATGTTCTGATATCATAATAACTATAAACATCCACAAATACAACACTCAGGCCAGCTTTTTTTTTTAAAAAAATGTTAGATAACCCTTACTGTAAAACAAAGGGACAAGGGTGACGCTGTAGGTTAAACGACAGAGCCTAGGACTTGCCGATCAGAAGGTTGGCAGTTTGAATCCCCGCGACTGGGTGAGCTCCCGTTGCTCGGTCCCTGCTACTGCCAACCTAGCAGTTCGACAGCACGTCAAAGTGCAAGTAGATAAACGGCGTTTCCGTGCGCTGCTCTGGTTTGCCAGAAGCAGCTTGGTCATGCTGGCCACATGACCCAGAAGCTGTACGCTGGCTCCCTCAGCCAATAAAGCGAGATACCGTATTTTTCGCCCTATAGGACGCACCGTACCATAAGGGACACCTAGTTTTTTGGGGGGAAATAAAGGGGGAAAATTATTTCTCCCGCATGCGCGGGGATGGGGAAGCCCGAGCTTCCCCCGACCCCAGCCCCCAAACAGGCAGCTCTCCGCAAGCCGTCGGAGCCCAGCGCTGGCTCCCGCTGCTTGCTGAGAGGTCGGTGAAGCCTGAACGCGCTGAGCTCAGCGCGGGCAGGCTTCAGCATGCAGGCAACTCTCCGCAAGCAGCGGGAGCCCAGCGCAGGGCTCCCGCTGCTTGCGGAGAGGTGTGCGAAGCCTGGAGAGCGAGAGGGGCCGGTATGCACCGACCCCTCTCGCTCTCCAGGCTTCAGCGAAAGCCTGCATTCGCCCCATAGGATGCACACACATTTCCCCTTCATTTTTGGAGGGGAAAAAGTGCGTCCTATATGGCGGAAAATACGGTAAGCGCCGCAACCCCAGAGTCGGCCACGACTGGACCTAATGGTCAGGGCTCCCTTTACCTTTACTGTAAAACAATACTGAGTTTGAGCCGGATTAAGTTTTCTTTAATCTCATTAAAATCAATGAAATTTACATTAGTCATGCCTATCCTAAACTCACTTAACGGGGAGTAAGTCCCAACTGAACTCAAAGGGGCTTACTTCTCAATATACAAGTACAGGATTGCACTGCCAGTCAGAACTTAAACTGGACCTGATCCATTAACTTTAGAAAAGACTGCAATTAATCACTTTATCACACTTTTATTCTGCCATTCCAAGGAGCTCAGGGAGGTGTACTAGTCATTAGTACCTAATGAGCTTCCATGGGTTTGTGAAGATTTGGATCCGAGATTTCCTAAGTCTGTAAACATTATAGACAGAACCACTGTTGACTGTCTACTCTTTAACTCTTTTCAAAATCAGCATTTACCTACGTATTTACTTAACTGAAACTCGTGTGCAAACCTCTCCTTTCTGCAGATAAAAACAAATGAGAAGGAAAATACATACTGCGATAAGGGAGTTTGCAAATAGTATCACTGGAATTGCTTCTTCTCCAGGTATCAGAAGAGTTTATGCTTGCTGTCACAATTCCATTCTGTAAAGTCAGCTTGTTCTCAGATGCAGATGATATTGAGGCATCGTCACAGCGCCACCACAGTGAAAGATCTGAGTCACAATCCACCACTTTCAAGGGATTCTGGGATTTGGCAGTTTCTAATCCAAGGCACTTTTGGGACCCCAAGTTAAAAAGGCGATGCTGGGAGACCCATGTCCATAAGGTCTCTTCTGCTCCTTGGCAGTCTCCTGTTGTTATCTGCTGGTTTTTAACTTGGATGCACTTGTTGGTTTTTTCATGGCGGATGGTGAAGACATTGTTATCTGCGTTAGAAAAGAGGCATATGCTTTGGTGAGTTTTTTTCCTGTGATTTGCAGTGGGGAAACAATACTATACTGGAGGTACATTAAGAAAATGCTTCCTAGAAAGTACTACCACCAACTAAATGTGTGATTCTAAACATGTACAGTAATTCCCAATACAGAAAGTTGCTGCTCTGTAAATTTACTGCTATGTAAAATGTACTCCAACTATAAATTTGTTAAGCCTGATCAAGGCTGAGCTGATCAGGGTAACTCATCAAATAAATGGGCAAAGGGAATTGATAAGGTTTGTTTGTTGGCTGGTTTGGTGTGTGTGTAATTCTAGGTTTATTAGAATCAAATGTATTGTTTAGAAACAATAGGAATGTGTTCATTAGAACTTTTTTTTTAAAAAAAGTCTTATCTATAACTTATAAAAGTGGAAAACTTTTTAATTTAGCATGAAGTGGTAAGTTACCCAAGTTGTGTAAACCAGGGGTCCTAGAGCTTAAATCATTTATCACACCTTAGGGACAATAGAACACAGCTCACTTTTACCTGGAACAAGGAACCCGTGGCATCCAGATATTGCTGGAATACAGCTCCCATTAGGCCCAAGTGGCATAAGCAATGGACTAGGATGGTGGAAGTTGGAGTCCAATATCATCTTGATGGCCACAGGTTCCTCTTTTCTGACCTTGACTTTTATTAGTCTCTAGATACGACGTTTCCCAAACCTGGGTCTCCAGCTGTTTTTGGACTACAATTCCCATTATCCCTGACCACTGGCCCTGCTAGCTAGGGATGATGGGAAACCCTGCTTTAACTTTTTTGAATTCCAAAGTAGTTGCAACTCATTGTGAAATTTATCCCAGATAGCCCTAGGCACCTTGACTGAAATGGAAGTAAATTCTGTGATGAGCAAATCTTATATAAAAGCACAAGCTAAATTGTGTGGTTTTTGTCTAATTTACACTAGAGCAAACAATCCCAGGGGACAGCCATGTATGGAGATGGTTAAACCTCCTTTGTCCTGTAGGAAAATGTGTGTTTGTTACATCCTGTATGTGTGTGTGTGTCTATTAAATTACTGGTACTTTTTTTTAATAAAAAAAAAAGATCATAGTGTCGAAGTAGTAATTGCTCTGTTAAATAAAGCTATGGAAAACAGCAAGTTAACTGGGACATAAAATATTTATTCAGAATTCATTAACATGAATGCTGGAATTTTATATACAAAAGCTTCTAGCTGGAGAGAAGTATGTTTGTGCACTCACAGCCCACTCAGGGCCTATTCCTTGGAGTCATGCCTCCAGCAATTTGCTGGAAGAAAACAATTGTGCTGTGTTTTATGCCTTCAGCTGAAATGCGCTATGCAAGTTCTATTTCATTTCTAAAATGTCACCCAGTGCTGGAGCAGGCTGCTGAATACTCAAGAAAATAAACAAACAATACCCCACCCAACCCCTCATGGATAATTCTGTGGAGAGGGGGGGGGGGCAGCATAAGAACAGTCAGTATTCAATCTCTTAACTTGGCATTAAGACATGAGCACAGGAATAATAAATCGGCCTGGTGTTCAGTCTTATTGGGAGTGCAATATTCTCTTTATTTGATTTGATTTATAGTTTGCAGCCTTTGGAGTGTGTGTGTTTTCTGTAGTTAGACAATATAACAATAAAGTCTTAGTACTGTAGTTCCTAATTTGCAACTGATTATGGCATTGATTTTTAATAAACTTTCCATAACTTTTGTTTTTTAAACAGCCAGAAATTAACTAAAACCTTATCGCTGACATGGTGTATAGTATAATAGCTTGCTTCATTAAATGAAGGGGTAGGCAGACTTAAGAGCTCCATCTTATGGCTGGCAACACATTCTAAAATGTCACTTATGAAAAACAAAATAATAGCACCAGAAAATATATTTTATGTAGTACACTATTTCCTCTGGCACACAATAATCTCTTTACTCTTCATGTTTCCTGAAACTGCTGAGACTCAAGCTTACTTGATCATCAGAAATCTGAGTCATGTGATTTGAATCTCAAGAGGAATCCACTCCTAGCTATAATCACCCCTCATCCAGCATTAGAAGTGAGCACATCGATCCCATGAGGTTCAATCCTGTCACATAAGTATTTATTGTTTATCATCTCCGCAAGCTCAGCAAGCTAATCCACACCTCAACACCATTTTAAACCACACACCACTCACAAAATGTAAATGCTAAACAACCAAGTTTCTAAATAGATAAAGAAGAGGATCAAGAAAGCAGTATTTCTCCTGCAGCTGAAGAAAACCCAGTAACCAGAGAGGAACTAATTCAGAGTGTGATGCTGATGACGCCAAGGTTGCAGGTTCGATTCCTGTGTATTTTCTGGCATTGCAGTGGGTTGGACTGGATCAGGCTTCCTCAAACTCGGCCCTCCAGATGTTTTGAGACTACAATTCCCATCATCCCTGACCACTGCTCCTGCTAGCTAGGGATCATCGGGCCGAGTTTGAGGAAGCCTGGACTAGATGATCCTCAGGGTCTCTTCCAACGCTACAATTCTATGATTCTCCTACACGTCCAACCACAAGGGGTTTCCTATGATTAACAATGTCAGCTAAGGTAGCTGGAAAGTGCCTCCATCTTAAAATGTTTTGAAGTTCTCAAGATTTTCTGCAGACAGATATAGGACAGCCTGAGTTGTTTATGTGACAGCAGTTAAAACTAACCCCACTTAACAGAGTTGCAAGGAAAATGTTAAGACACACAAAGGATTTTTTTTAAAGAGTAAACTACATATGGTAGCAAACATCACATCTTGGAATATAAATGATGGAGCATTATGAGAGTCCTTCCAATGGTGCAAGCAATGATAAGAAAATAATTATTGTAAAAGGTAAGGAGAATTGTAGGCATGGGATACTGAATCGGACCATTGGTCCATTGAGCTCTGTACTCTCTGCACTGACTGGCAGTGGATCTCCAGTGTTTCAGACAAGGGGGCATTACCATTGCTACCTGGAGATGCAGACTGATGCATTTAACGAAGCTAAAGCAAATGTTACAGATACAATGCCTAAATTCACAGAAAAGTTAAACCCAGAAAGGCAACAAGTCACTTGGAAATGGGACTGCAACACCTTGAGAGGCAGAAGCAGAATAAACTATTCAACATAAGATAAATTATTATGCATGTATAATTTGTACAAGTTGATGTATAAACATGGACTCCTCTTTTGTGTGCAGAATTTATGTTACCTTGGAAAAGCTAGCGAACACACAAGCACAAGGACAGCAACAGCAGTTAAGTCATGCCAACAAAGAATAGACTGCCTATAATCAGAGACAGCATGTTTCTGATCACTGGCTGTGCGGAGAAAACATCATGGGGTGTCTCTTTCTGTCACGTCCCACTTGCAAGCTTTTCTAGTTACTGAAGAACTGTGAGGTTTCAGCCTGAAGTTTCAGCCACGAACATTAGGTTATGTCATCCTCACTCAGCCTTCTGCAATATGGATATAATAGAAGACGGGTCTATTCTACAGGGCTGTTGCAGCTGTGCTAATGAATCAGAGGAGATACTATGTAATTCTAATGTATCAGCATCACCTGGCTGGCCACTGAGTAGAACTCTGGGGTGCTGCAAATGCTATATACAGTGGTACCTTGGGTTACAGACGCTTCAGGTTACAAATGCTTCAGGTTACAAAAGCTTCAGGTTACAGACTCCGCTAACCCAGAAATAGTACCTCTGGTTAAGAACTTTGCTTCAGGATGAGAACAGAAATTGTGCGGCGCCTGTGCACCAGCAGCGGGAGGCCCCCATTAGCTAAAGTGGTACCTCACGTTAAGAACACTTTTTGGTTAAGAACGGACCTCCAGAACAAATTAAGTTCTTAACCCGAGGTACCACTGTATATGCGCCAGTCTCTCACACTTGTTTCCCTCCTTTTCAAGGTCAGAGAAGAGTCTCACCCACAGCTGCCCCGCACTGTGCTGTGTAATGCACCTGGCTGCTATAGCAGCCTTGTTGCCAGCCTTGAGCCAGGAAAGTCACCTGAGGACTGTATTTCCAGCAGCAGTGGGACTGGTCGGTGCTCTGACAGCACCATCAGCACAGGGTAGATGAGAACGAGAACAAAGCAAGCATGTTATTATCCACACACACACACCCTGCCCTTCATCTGCACCTGAGTGCCACTTCCCTTAATTCCATGGGGAAATGCCTGTCATAGATACAGGTTCTTCAAACATGAGAATTGTAAGATATGTATCTTAAGATGGGCAAACTCCTCTGCAAAAGCGGAAATCAGCTCCAGCAATCACAAATATTGTCTATAGGCAATATTTATTTAGTTATAACTTAGAGCCTTACGTTCCTAAGACCTAAGTATACAGAGACATCACATCACCTCTTTGTAGTGCAATAGCTGTCAACATTGCAGCTTTACTCCCTTTGTTCTCTTCTTTCTCTTACATCTCTTCCTTTACTACTAGTTCCTTTACTTCCTTCCTGTTCTATCAGACAAAACCAGTAACTTCTGTCTAGAAGAAAAAACAGCCAAAAGTCTTGTCATATCAGGATGCAAGCTAAAAGGAGTTATAGAAAGGAAGCACACTGAAAAAAACTGAGGCAGTAAGTTCTTATTTACCCAGAGCGGTCATTGAAAAACAGCCTCAACAAGTATTTATCACCCCTTAAGGGGTGAGGTGCCTGAAAATTGCTAAAGATCCCCAGACCTCAATGTGTTGGAACCTATGGTAAATTGAAGAAACAATCCCTGCTATTATGCTATATTAAGGCCTCTCGCATTGTAGCGTGAGCCAATTTAATGACTAGCTTGGCAAGTTTCTCCAAGTACTTTTGTACTTTACTTTTGCAGGCTTTTATTTAGTTATTTCATTAATTAGGGAAATGTATATTCTTCCCTTTTCACAGTGTGGTCTCAAGTTGGGTTCTAACCATCATGCCTTGAATTATTTGCAAGTATTCCATTAAAAAAATAAGTTTGACTGAAAGCTTTTGAGTGTATTGGAATATAACATTCAAACGCCATTAAGGCTGCAATCCTATACACACAGACCAGGAAGTCAATGGGGCTTACTTCTGAGTAGACATGCATAGGATTGCACTATAAGGAAGCTTTCCGTCTTCTTCAAACATTTACTTTAGCCATTGGGAGAAAAACTGGGATGTTTATGCCGTATTGGCCTGAATACAAGCCTCACTTTCCCCCCAAATTCCAACTGTGAAAATCAAGATGCCTAAACAACTACCACTGCATAACAGGTAAAGATTAAACAGGTGCAGGTGCTATTTTTGCACCATGGAAATGCAGTGAAATGAAAAATTGTGCCCGCTAAACTTTTGCAACCTTCTTTTAAAGCAGACATTGCCAGAGGTGGAGGAAGTGCCTCATCTCCCTTAGGAGAATTTGCTCTGTTGCCTGGAGGGGAAAGAAACAATCAACCTTCCTCCTGACTGTAGCCACTGAGCTCCTCAAGGTAGTTCCAACCGGTTTGTGGAATTCCCCTTCACCCACCCACGAACTGTCCTTTCTTTACTGTGAACTGGGTGGCAATTGGAGTCAGGCCAACCTTTGAGCCCCTGAGTCATGCTGCGGAAGGATTCTATTACAGAGGCTCCCCGGAGCATATAAACAACTCCTGGAGAAAGAGCAAAAAGGGTGTGTGGGAAAGCCGTTGGAAAACGGAGGTGAAAAATGCACTTGGCAATCGGGACAACAGAAGAGGAAAAACGAAAGTCTTTCTTGCCCCGCCCACTCCAGCTTGCAGGATTAAAGCACCTTCTACCGCAGTAGCTGCTAGAGGAAATCGCCTCCACCCTATTGGTGGAAAGTAGGGCTCGAACTCCTACTGACTCGGATCTCGAGAAGCTACGCTTCTTAGTTGACAGGATAAAGGTGCTCTGCAAACGCGCTCGCGTTTTATATCCGTACTTCCCGGGGTTCCAGGCCGGAGCCCTTGGACGAAATGTGCAGGTTGCCCAGCTAAAAATAAAACACGGATTTCTGTCTAGTCACGGTTCCTTTCAAACGTAGCTCCTTCTGTCCAACGCAGGAGAAAAGAAGACATCCGTCCTACGCATCTGGGAAGACAAATGTGCTTTCCCACCCCCACCCCCGGGTACTTCAGCAGGGGAAACCCACCCACCCACCACAGGGGAAAACCCCACTCGGGGCATTTCGGTTACTTCAGAAAATGCGGAACAAGCGAGGCACACTTTCAGTTTCGCAAGGCTTCGCTTCGGCGGTGCTGTCAGGGCTGACGTCCAGGGCCCCCGCTCGGCGCAAGGAGCGGGAAGGGGGCGTCCCAATGCGGTGCAGAGCTGGCGGCCCCCCCCCCCATTTTGAAGTAACCGAAATAACACGCGCGCGCACATTAGCAGCTAAGGGGCCGCCCGCCCCCCTTTAGCAAAAAGCATCTGTTAAGTCTATGGAATCTAACTGCGCCAAGGTGTGTCTCTTCCAAAAAAAACCCCCACCCCTCTAAGAAACTTGCACCGCGCCACAAGGAGGGGCTTCTCCCCAACAACCCTCGAGAACTTTGCGCGGGTTTTTTTTATTTTTTCCCGCCTTGCGGGGTTGCGCCAACGTTGGCTGGCACCAGGTTCCTCGGTCCCCAGACCGGGCGTAAAAGTGCGCGGCCAAGTTACCCGCCAGGCTGCGGTTCTTTACCTGGGGAGCAGCGCGCGCCGCAGCACAGCAAGGTGGCGAGCAGCAGGGGCGGCAGCAGCAACAGCTGCAGCCCAGCTTCCCGGCAGGTGGTCGGCAGGAAATGCCGGCGCGCCCCCCTCCTCATCCTCCCCGCAGCGGACGGCAAAGTTGCAGCGGCAAGTGCGTAGACGGGCGGGCGCGACCGCCGCTTTCCCAGAGAAATGCTGCTCCTCTTCTCCTCCTCCTCCTCTGGGCGCTTCCCAGGCGCTCGGTCCCCGTCGCCGCCGCCGCGCCAATGACAACGGAGTGCAACCTATTGGCGGACGTCCAGGCCAATCAGGGTTTTTTTTCGCCTTGCCCTGGTGTTAAGGCGCAAGTTGTTGCCAGGAGAAGACAGGCCGAGCAGTGCGCGCCGACGGCGAGGAGTTGCTATATAAGCGCTTGTATCTCTCTCTCACACCCACGCCTTCGCCTTAAAGGGGCCTACGGCTGTAGATAAGGCGACGTCCCGCGAGGAGAAGTTAAGATATCGAAAGTAAACAAGCTGCAACAGAAGAGTATTGCTCTGCAAGAGAGATGAACCCCAATACGTAGGAGTTTTAACGGTTTAGCAGCGAGGTAATAGGGCTGACAGAATATAGGTGCTGGGGTGCTTGATGAAGGTGGTATATACTGTATAGAATCATAGAGTTGGAAGAGACCACAAGGGCCATCGAGTCCAACCCTCTGCCAAGCAGGAAACACCATCAGAGCACTCCTGACATATGGTTGTCAAGCCTCTGCTTAAAGACCTCCAAAGTAGGAGACTCCACCACACTCCTTGGCAGCAAATTCCACTGTCGAACAGCTCTTACTGTCAGGAAGTTCTTCCTAATGTTTAGGTGGAATCTTCTTTCTTGTAGTTTGGATCCATTGCTCCGTGTCCGTATATAAACAGTGGTTTTTTTTCTGGAGGGACGCAGGGATATGCACCCTAAACATTTTGTGAATCTTTGTACTTTTGTCCATTTACTGTATTTATTTCCCCCGATTTCAACTATAAAATGGTGATTTTCTTGAGTCAAAATGAGAGTACCCCTAAACATTTTTAAAGAAAAAAAGCACCGTGTGTGTATTTGCAAGGTTGAGGCTCCTAGGCTATCCTCCCGCAGAGCTGCAGTAACAGACCTGTTTCTTTATAATGGCAGTCACAGTCCCATTTTAAATAGTTATAGGGAGGAGAACCCCCCCCCCATCCCATTCCTTTATTCTGTAGGGTCACTTTTGTATTCTGGTTTAATTGCTCAAGCCTAACTGTATAATCAGAGGTAAGTGCTACTGCATTCAGTGGGGCTTGCTTCCAAGGAAGTGGAACCTAACTAGGATAATTTCCAAAATTAATTACAGAATTGCAGCGTGCACAGTTCAAGCTTGCCACCCTTTCCCCTATTTCAAGGGCAAGTTCAGTATTCAGCAGATAACTAAACTTAAAAACCTAACAGCAGGGAGGAAACCTAGTGCAGCTTTTGTCTAATTTTCAGGACAAGGTATGGGTTTCTTATGAAAGTACCATTACAGAGGGAGAATTCCTTCTTTGATTATTCCTCCACATCAGATTCTTCCCATGCATAGCCAGGTAGCATGGTCAAGAGTGAAGCATAAGGGTTGTCACTTGTTGTTTGGATAGTCAGAAGCCACAGGCCACATGGGAGGGACCCAACCAATAGTTCATCCTCACATTTGTAACACACCTTCCGGAAACTGAAATTCCTCACACACCCTCAGTGGTAATGTCAAAGTGGGCTATTATGGCTGACCTACCAATAGCGGTGACAGCATTCTGGTCTTTTTACTGTTTTAATGACCCCTAGCATACGGTTTGCCTTTTCCATAGCTGCCACAAACTGACTCCACACTGGGTCAATATATTCAGTGAGCTATCCACTACAACCACAAAGCCTCGTTCCTGGTCAGTCACCACCAGTTTATATCCCATGAATCACTTTACACTTGCTTACACTGAGTTTCATTTGCCATTTTATGGCACATTCACTCAGTTTGGAGAGTAAAGGCATTACCTGGGGGTACACCTCCTTGAGCACACCACTGTGGGACCTTCTGAGTAAACATGCATAGGATTGCATTAAAATAGTATGGCTGCAACTGATTAACTTGTTCGATCAAAGATTAACCTTTCGAGCAATTTATAAAGATGCTCCTGATTATTTGGGTAACTTGCATATGTGTGTGGGTGTGTACTTTTTTTGGGGGGGGGGAATAATATAAGTATATACAGTACTTAGATAAATGCCAGGTGACATGTGTTATTTTGGGGGGAAAGACTCTTTTACAGAGAAGGGTTTTGCTCTTCCAAGATGTAGCACATTCATTAATCATCTAAAAACAAAAAAGTGCAATATTTTACATGTCCACTCAGAAGTAAGGCTATATAACATTTACCAGCTTAAAATACAGCTAGGCCGTTCAATTTGGATCAAAGCTGGTTTTGGGGGAGTGCATCAAAACACAGTATTTCATAAGAAATTACAGGGTAGATACAGTCTATATATGGATTGTGGCTAATGCCATGTGTACAACTGCTACCCAAAACAGTGGTGGGAGTACACTGGATGTATAGTAAACAGGACTGTGTACGCAGCTGCTATGTGTACACACTACTGCTTCTCAAACTCATGGATGGAGCGCACTGGATGCAAAGCCAAAAAGGGTGTGTACAAAGCCCTTGAACAGTGGAGCTTACTCCCAGGTAAATGGACATTGTACTGTACAGTGGTACCTCGAGTTACATACGCTTCAGGTTACAGCTCCACTAACCCAGAAATATTACCTCGGGTTAAGAACTTTGCTTCAGGATGAGAACAGATATTGTGCAGCGGTGGCGCAGCGGCAGCAGGAGGCCCCATTAGCTAAAGTGGTGCTTCAGGTTAAGAACAGACCTCCAGAACGAATTAAGTTCTTAACCTGAGGTACCACTGCATTGCCATTTTAAGTTTCTTTACCCACTTATCCGAGAGTAAACCTCATTGAACTCAGTGGGACTTCTGAATAGACATGTATATCATAGCACTTTAAAGCTATTGGTTTTTTCATGTTCATATTTGTATAGTACAGTGGTACTTCTGGATGCGAATGGGATCCATTCTGGAGCCCCGTTTGCATCCAGAAGCGAATGCAACATGCATCTGCGGGTCATGATTCGCCACTTCTGCGCATGACGTCATTTTGACTGTCTGTGCATGTGTGAGTGGCGAAACCTGGAAGTAAAGCGCTCCGTTACTTCCGGGTTGCCACGGAGCGCAACTTGAAAATACTTATCCTGAAGCATATTTATCCCGAGGTATGACTGTATTAGTTGATTAATTTATTAAATGGATTGATTAATCATTTAATTGTTTTATCGATCAAACAATTAAATCAACCAAGATTTCTGTAACGGGTTGAAGCCCTAACTGGAAGCCGTGCACCTTAAGAGGCAAATCTAAACGTGCCAGGACTTTAGAATATGTTGGGTAATAATATTTTGGATAAAATGTCCCTTTTATGTCTCATGATTAGGGGTTGATAGCGAGACGGAAAAGAAGAACCCAGTCATTATATCTTTGTATCTAATAGGGCAAACATTCTCCTCTGTGTGGAGCTCATAATAAGATAAAGCCCTGGAAACAGCTAGTTGCAGTGCTGTAAAATTGAATTAGGAGGGACTGTGGAGCAGGCTTGTTTACAGCATGCAAGGGATAATATTAAATATCTCTGCGAGGAACTAGATGACCATTTCCTAGGAAAACAGAGCTGTAATGAACAACTGTTGTTGAACAGCAGGGCAAACAATCAAACTGAATGTAATTAGCAACTCACATATGTGATATATAGAGCGATACGCAACATCATTCCAGCAGATGCAACAGGGCTTTCTATTACTTACCTCCTGCAGCCCCCTAGAACTTTTCCTGTGGATTCTTGGAATATACAGCTGACTGCAACATACTAGATCTTCTGGTTTGACTGTGGCTTCTTAAATGCACTTTGGAGTAAAACATACCATTCTGAACAGGTTCAATTTCCCTATATATACTATTGCAAAAGCCTGTCATTAGGGCTTAATTAGCAAACTTGGAAGTACTGGTGCTAAAGCTGGTCATTTTCTCTTAAACGGAAGCCCTGCTGCATAATCCAATATATGCAAAACCTGGTTGTGGTTACGCAGTGGGGGGACTGGGTCCCCTTTACATGCTCAGGGTAACTCTTTTTGTTTTTACTTTTCAAGCTCTAAAGTTGATGCTTGGCACCGAAAATTAGGTTGCTTGGGTGAGCCCTGGCTCACATTAAGCCTTGTCTTTTACCTCTGTGTTCTGCTTGGCCTCATTTAACCTCAGTTCATCAGTGCCAGAGGTATTATTAAAGCTCACTGTGGTATTGGTATGGTTTACAGTATGTCTCATCAAATCAAAGAAGGAAAGAGAACCATTTTTGTATTACTGAGATGACTTAGATGTAATTGCTCTAGTCCATCATCCCTAATTGCTGTTGTCAGACGCTACAGAGGAGCACAACAGGGGTAAGGAGGGAGAACTTATGCCTGAAGAAAGGAAAGGATGAAAATGAGATGACATTCAAAATATCAAGCATGAGCGTGCAAGGAACTCAGGAATAAAGGAGACACTCTCTCTTTGGGAGTGATTGTGGGGAGTTTCTGCAACATTTTCCAGCAAGTCTTAACCTTACTAAGATATATACACACACAGAGGGAGACTTTTTTTCTTATGACATTCAGTTCAGTTTTATTTATTTGCGCTATTGGACGTGAGCAAAAATAAAATAAGATATGGAATTTAATCTACTAAATTCATAAAAACAAACTGGGCAAAATGCCATTATTCATTTTACAAGCAATCAACTCCTATTTGGATACTGTGCAAAAAAATAAATTATGTGATTTCCTAGAGACCATTAAATTACAGATCACAAAAACCAATCTCAAATTTATTCATTTGCTTAAAACATTGTGTTTATTTAAATTACTGCTGCTATGTGGTTCGCATGAACAGATATCTCTCTTTTGCAGCTAATGACACAGTTGGTAGAAAATAAATAAATAAATAAGCAAATTCCAGTAATAATTTAATTTAAAATGCATTCTTGATTTTCCATGGAATTCTATTTTGATTTTTTAATAATAATAATAATTTATTTATTTATACCCCACCCATCTGACTGGGGTATAAAACCTACAGATAAGAAAATACATGTCCACCAATACAACAAGATACATAGTCATCTCTCTTTTCTTGTTTTAACGTTCATTTTAATCCCTGGGAAACATATCAAGAAAATTAGGCTTTCCAGATTATCTGTAATTTGCATATAATTTTGAACATAAGTGATATGTGAAGTTTTGAAAGGGCAATTCAAAATTTTATTTCCGCAAAAGTAAAACAATAAAACTTCACAGCTGAAGGACAGGACTACGTTTTTCCTATTCCCTCTGTTTTAAACGAGGCAGACAGTGCTGAAAAGAACTCAACCATTTATTGTAGCTTATTATTATACCTGTTTCACAATTACATTCTCCCACACCCACACCCACACCCACACCCACCCCATAGACTCACAGACACACAGAGCTAAACAAATCAGAGCCTGCATCTTTAGAGACTAAATGTCCTCACCCTCTTGAATTTCATCAAGGCTTTCTGAAACAAAGGCTTTAAACAAATGATTTCATCTGCAGGGAGGCTCTTGAGAAGAGGCACCCTTGTGTATGCAATGCTACAACCAGGCTTTGCTATTTGCCCTTGGAGATGCATTTTGTTGCTGCTGCAGTGAAGAGTTTTTATGGGAATGGTCAGGACCTTTGCACAAACACACAGAAAACCTTTTAATAAGAATTAATAGAAGCTAATTGTATAATCCTGATTTGCTTGCACAAAGTTTACAGTGATGTTAGATTATATCCGGTCTTTATTGAGCATACATGTTCTTCTTAATCATTCATTCCAACCCATACTTTTCAATTAATTTCCATGGCATCTTCCAAAATGCAAAAGATCTGGCCTATTAAAGGTGCCTGGTTTATGTGTTTTACTGGTTTTTATGTTATGCCCAGTGTGGCAGAAATAGTCACACTGTCCTAAATCCATCACTGTTGCCGAGTGGAGCAAGCAGGGGAAGGAACCCCTGTCCCCAGTGTAAATATATCTATATTCATATCTATACTTTTAGTACCAAGTACTCCCATTCTCCCATTTGAGGTTTCTGGCAATGGCATCTTAACATTTCATTTATCTGCCTTGGTCGTGCTGGTTGATGATATCTCAGCGGCCTTTGATACAATCGACCATAACATCCTTCTGGACGGTCTAGGGGAGCTGGGGGCACTGTCATACAGTGGTTCTGCTTCTTCCTCCTGGGCTGTGTCCAGAAAGTGGTGGTGGGGGATGAGTGTTCAGACCCCTGGGCCCTCACTTGTGGGGTGCCTCAGGGTTCCGTCCTCGCCCCATGCTTTTTAACATCTATATGAAGCCCTGGGAGAGATCATCATGGGGTTTGGACTGGGTGTCCATCAATATGCAGATGATACCCAGCTCTACCTCTTTTAAATCAGAACCAATGAAGGCGGTGAAGGTCCTGTGCGAGTGCCTGGAGGCAGTTGGAGGATAGATGGTGGCTAATGGATTGTGGTTGAATCCTGACAAGACAGAAGTACTGTTTTTGGGGGACAGGAGGCGGGCAGGTGTGGAGGACTCCCTGGTCCTGAATGGGGTAATTGTGCTCCTGAAGGACGAGGTGTGCAGCCTGGGAGTCATTTTGGACTCACAGCTGTCCATGGAGGCACAGATCAATTCTGTATCCAGGACAGCTGTCTACCAGCTCCATCGGGTATGCAGGCTGAGACCCTACCTGCCCGCAGACTGTCTTGCCAGAGTAGTGCATGCTCTAGTTATCTCCCACTTGGACTACTGCAATGTGCTCTACGTGGGCTACCTTTGAAGGTGACCTTGAAACTACAACAAATCCAGATTACGACAGCTAGACTGGTGACTGGGGGCAGCCACCGAGAACAAATAACACCAATCTCGAAAGACCTACATTGGCTCCCAGTACGTTTCTGAGCACAATTCAAAGTTTTGGTGTTGACCTTTAAAGCCCTAAACGGCCTCAGCCCAGTATACCTGAAGGAACGTCTCCACCCCCATCATTCTGCCCGGACGCTGAGGTCCAGCGCAGAGGGCCTTCTGGCGGTTCCCTCACTGCGAGAAGCAAAGCTACAGGGATCCAGGCAGAGGGCTTTCTTGGTAGTGGCGCCCGCCCTGTGGAACACCCTCTCATCAGATGTCAAAGAGATAAACAACTACCTGACATTTCGAAGACATCTGAAGGCAGCCTGTTCAGGGAAGTTTTTAATGTGTGATATTTTAGAGTATTTTTAATCTTTGTTGGAAGCTACCCAGAGTGGCTGGGGAACAAAATAATAATAATAATAATAAATAATAATAATAAATTATTATCTTTAATTGTTCTTTTAGTATGCAGTTTTTCCTATGAACATTTGTTTCTATATACTCAGTCGCATGTTTAACTCAACCATGATTATGAAGACCTGAAGCTTTGCCATCAACGCTGCACAAGGGTGGGATGCAATGCCTTCCGTGTATTGAAACTGCTATGGAAATTATGACTAATTATTACTATTGAACAAACCTGTGATGTGACTGTGGAAATAGGCAGGCATTTCTAACCTATGTGTTTAAGAAATTCATGTTCCATCACATGTCAGTGTTGTGGAGGCTTCAGCTTGGTAGTGTGTTTGATGCTCAGTCAAGCATGACAGCATCAAGCCATTCGAAATGAAGAGCAGAAAAAAACATTGAAATCTATATGTGAAGCGACGCTGATTACAGAATGCATCTTTTCTTTAGTTCATGAAGTCAGCATTTGTGGGGGACTCTCATCGCATCTGAAGCTCAGCGAAGTACCATAACATTCTAGTTTTCTGAATCTCAGTTCTGTTAGAATCTCCCAGCTTTAACCTATGAAGAATTATCAGGTTCCCAGCTAGGAGAATAAAAGGAAGAAAACGTGTTGACTTTTGCCTTGGGGTACTGGTTGTGTGTGTACCAATTGACAACTGCTGGGCACTTAAACTTCTGTTCTACAAATCAAAGCATCCCGTAACTAGAATTTTAATAACCATAGTCTTCTGGACTAAATATGAAGAAAAATAAAATTACACTTAGCCTTTCATCATCATCATCAAAACCAGTTCTATATTATGAAAATCATGGGTCCCGTACAAGACAGCAGAGAGGGCCCTCATTAACTGGTAAATTTTCAGGGGGCCAATAGTACACTGCTCCAGTGCTATATTATAAAAACCAAGGGCTCCAGGAGAGTGGTTTATTTTTTTTAGTCTATTTGGTCTGCAAACAATAAGTAGACAACTATTTCATTTTCGGCCAACTGTTAAGCACATATTTAGACCAGTCAAAGTAGCCTCCGATGTAGTCTGTTGTCATTACCCAATAAAACATTTGCATTTCTATTCTGTCTTTAATAGAAATTAAGCTTTACTGAAAGCCTGAGACTCCACTTTTAATAAAAGTACATGAAGTTTTGAAGGTTTCATTCCCTAATAAGTCTTCTGCCTCTGTTCAACCACCCAGTTGAACACAGTGCCAGTAACTGCACTTTTTGCAACACAACATGTGAGCAAAATATCAACAGGTTAGTACACTGAAGGGCTGAATATAATCCAAGCAGTTTGCCCCACCACTTTGGGGTGGAAAATACTCCAAACCTGCCCACCAAAAGTCAATGCAAAAAGGAGATAACATGGGCTGAAAATGCGTAACACATAACTCCTTATACCTTGCAGCATAAAGTGCCCCAAACTGGCAAAACATATAATAAAAGTAAAATATTCAAAGAAGCCTGAAAGAGAGATGATGAAATCTTGTAAAGTGTAGTATAGTGTAGCAGCCGTTATTTTTCAAATTAAACAACTTGCATACAAATACATCATTGGTACAAGTTTGACATAAAAATGGTTTTGGCAGGCATCTCAGTAAAAAGAGAAGATGCTACTGTGCAATTCGGGTGAGAGCAAGGGGAAGAGAAGATTTGTTGTCGTTCAAGAGGAAATGCTTAGCTTTACAATGCTTTCTAAAACCCTCAGTTTTGCACGTAGACAAAAAGCATTAAAAGAGCTCTGCTAGATCAGGCTAAAGTCCCATCTAGTCCAGCATCCTGTTCTCACAGTCGCCAGAAGCCCATAAATTGGATGAGTGACATAAAAGGTAAAGGTAAAGGGACCCCTGACCATTAGGTCCAGTCATGACTAACTGTGGGGCTGCGGCGCTCATCTCGCTTTACTGGCCGAGGGAGCCGGCGTACAGCTTCATGTGGCCAGCATGACTAAGATGCTTCTGGCGAACCAGAGCAGCACACGGAAA
Source organism: Podarcis vaucheri (assembly GCF_965113315.1). Classification (NCBI taxonomy): domain Eukaryota; kingdom Metazoa; phylum Chordata; class Lepidosauria; order Squamata; family Lacertidae; genus Podarcis; species Podarcis vaucheri. The sequence goes on from NC_138759.1 coordinate 109,612,073, forward strand.
CGTCGTTTACCTTCCCGCCGGAGTGGTACCTATTTATCTACTTGCACTTTGACGTGCTTTCGAACTGCTAGGTTGGCAGGAGCAGGGACCGAGCAACAGGAGCTCACCCCGTTGCGGGGATTCGAACTGCCGACCTTCCGATCGGCAAGCCCTAGGCTCTGTGGTTTAGACCACAGCGCCACCCATGTCCCATGTGTGACATAATTAATACTTATTATACAGAGGCATACTGCCTCTAGCAGTGGAAGCAGCATCCTCCTTGAATTTGTCTAATCTGCATTTGAAGCCATCTACATGGATAGCCTTCAGTACATCTTGGAGAGAATTCCATAGTTAAAGTACTTCTTCACATAACTCATAGTTATCTTCTCTGCCCTTAAACTTCCAACGGCCTTTGCGATTTGAGTACAATACAAACATGTATAAACAACTAAGCAGGTGAGATCACCAACCTCAATTAAAATTTAAGAACTATACAATTTAAAACTCAATGCATTGTTGTGGCCCTTATTTTAGTTGGGGTTTCTAAAGAATTTTGCAGTTTTTGCTGTCGGGCTTGTTTTGATTTCCAGTGAGAAAAGTCACATAATAATCAGCTGGACACTCTGACTGGGACAATAATAATGGAATGACGAGCAAGACAAAAGCACATCAACCAGTTTCAGCTCTGCTGCCTCCGCATGAAGACTTCTTTAGCTTCATTAGATGGTCCCAAGTTCTAGTATTATGAGAAAGGCTTGTCCACTTTTCCCATACCACTCAAAGTTATATATGTCTATCATGAGCCCCGCCTTACTCACTTTCTTCCTCCAAAGAGCCCCAAAAGACCACTTAGTACATGCTAAAGAAATCTTTGCCAACGTGGTGCTCTACAGATATTTTAGACTTCAACTCCCATCAGCCCTAGCCAAGGTTTGTAGTCTCAACCATCTGTATTTATAGTCCAAAACATATGGAAGGCTGTGCGAACAGAGATTGAAGATCTGGGCATGCATGTAACACTCTTGTGAGCTTTAATTAATACTTTTTAAATGAAGTCATCCAGCTGTGAATACACACTTTATAACAACATCTGCTTCCTTGTGAAAAGACTGAATGACACGTATCTGTGGGTCCTATTTGATGTCACTGTGTCCTGAGATTTTAGCATTTGTGAAACTGACTTATGTGTAATCAATGTGGTCTTGAAATGATTCCTTCTCCTGCCAAACACATTAGTCAGTCTCTCCACAAAGGAAGTGGTAGTCAAGCAACATGCTTTAGAAGCAGCTTATCCAATATTTACCATACTTCTTATCTGATGAAATAGCCACACTTAAGTTGACCAGAAGAACAGCTTGGTCTGTAGTGGTTTATTTCTTTTTCTTTTCCCCTCTTCCCTCTTGATGCAAACTTTTCTGCCTGGAGGACCACTTCATTAGTACTTTACCACTAAAGCACAGGACATTAATTTCATGCGACATGCTGCTTAAGTGTTCTCATTTCCCATCTGGCTAGAACAATTATTATTCTGACATGGACGGCTATGCCTGTGACACATCTTCCTTAACTTGGGAATGTATAGTTCTCTGAGGAGAGTAAATAAGAATGGAGGCCTTTAACCCCAGCGGTGTTATTTTTCGGGGTGGGAATCAGGAACTGTATTATATGAGCACAAGCTTTAGCAAGCCAACTCTCTTGTTACAGTAGTCGCTTTGCAGTTTCAGAACTAATCAGTTTTTACAATTTCTGTTGAAATGGGCTAACCTCCTCCTCTTTCTTTCCTTGGAAGAAAGTGCCTCACTTCCCTAAAACCAAAAAGATAACTTGCTTTTGTATTGGTTTCTTTAGCTCAGACATGTTTTCACACACATTATTATTATTAGAAGCTTTATGAAAGAAGGCACATGAAGGGTATGTAGAAACCATAGCTGATGAGCACTGAGGAGAAACAAACTCAGCCCACACCAAACCACAACAGTGGAGAGTTGTTATGATGTACCTTTCACAGACCCTTTCACACAATGAAATAAGAGAATTCTAGTCCATGGAAGAGGAGAATAATAAGGCATGGGGTGCTGGTATTTTGAATGCTTCTAAGGATTTTGATTCCAGCAGCATCACAGAAGGTCATGTTCTTCTAGATATCATCTTTAGACATCCCTCAATGGCTGCTTACTAAAGAGTCTTGCGCTGGAGAACCTTGTGCTTGATCTCGACTCTTCCAGTGGGTTTACTGGATGATAAATATCAATAGCATCGTATCTCCTTCAAGTCTGTGCACTACTTCCAGAGTTTTCAGCCCATATATAGCAATGAACATATAACATGGTGTAGGCTGAAGCAGGTCTCTTCCATTCTTGATCAGTCAAAAGCTGATTACAAAAGGGTATAGGCACACAATGTTCTGATCTTACACTGCGATAAGAACACGAAATTGATTTTAATTGTACAGGCTGAATATATTTATTTTTGTATTAATAATTTTGTATTAAATGAATGTGTTCTTGGTCCTTATTGCTGTATCATTGAATTTCATCGTTCTTCTCAAGATTGCAAATGAGGATGCTTTCTTCAATGGCTGGAGTATCAGAGTTCGCTTCTTCTGGACAAGCACTTCTCAGCTGCAGCATCCTTCTAAAGAGATGGGTGGGTTTGTTCAAGCACCACCAACATGCAAATATAGCACTGGCAGCTATCACAAATGTCAATAATACCACCAAGACCACAATTCTACGGTACGGTACTGGGAAAGGTGAAGAAGGAAAGAGGAGAAAACATCAAGTGAAATAACACTACGTTTTGTTTTAGCTTCAATTTCTCTGACTCAGATATAGCAAAGTTATTACAAAACATACCTTTAACGGGCTGTACTGAAATTTCATGATAAGCTGAAAAATAATAACCCAGAATTGAACAATGTACAAGAGTGGGCTTGCACAATTAACTGCTTAAATATACACAAAAGATATTAGTCTGTAGTCATCAAGTCAAGTCTCACATTTAATAAATTCATCTACATGAAAAAAGAATTTGAGAACCAAGGAACAAATCTGGCCAGGCAATAACATCAATACCTTAACTAAAAATGGTCCAGCTAAAGAACATTTTATCAACAATTAACCATTCATTCTTCTAGCAACAAAAATGCTTTTGATTTTTATTCACCTGTACATATAGGGTTTAACCAACTAGCAGTGCAGTCCTAATAGAAGTAATCACAACTGATTCAGTGGAAGTAATTGAAAGGGAATCCCACAGGAAAGTGATGAAGTAGTACAGTGGTGCCCTGCAAGACGAATGCCTCGCAAGACGGAAAACTCGCTAGACGAAAGCGTTTTCTGTTTTGGAGGTGCTTCGCAAAACGAATCTCCTATGGGCTTGCTTTGCAAGACGAAAATGTATTGCGAGTTCCTGCAGGTTTTTTTCCCCTCCCCCCCTTTTTCTAAGCCGCTAAGCCGCTTATCAGCTGATCCGATAAGCTGATAAGCCGCTAAAAGCCGCTAATAGCGCTAATCCTCTAATCTGTCAATGGGCTTGCTTCGCAAGACAAAAAAACCGCTAGACAAAGAGAATCACAGAACGGATTCTTTTCGTCTTGCGAGGCACCACTGTACATTTCTTGCTCACTAACGGGAATCAATTTTCAGTATCCAACCAAGTGACAGAAAACGCCCCCTACTCAAGGTATGTGATGGGAGCAACAAAAGTGATGCTGTGGGAAGCTGGGCTGCTGATGTGGCAGCGGCTCTGCCACTCCATAGAGCCCTGCTGACAGGAGGTGGGATTTTTACTGACGCCAATAATCTGATTACTGACAAAGCGTAAATTGGAAGGCTAGAATTTGAAGAGGAAACGACAGTGCCCTCAAACATCTCCTTTGGCAACCCCGCCTCCAGCTCTCTCAATTTTGTATTTTGAATTTTTTGTTCAGATCAGGGGTTGTCAACCTGGTTCCCTACCGCCCACTAGTGGGCGTTTCAGGATTCTAGGTGGGCAGCAGGGGGTTCTACGGCACAACCTGAATCCTCTTTCCATCAATCACTGGTGGGTGGTAAGGAAATTTTACCATCAAGTAAGATGCATTAGTGGGTGGTAGGTATATAAAGGTTGACTACCCCAGGTTTAGATAGATGTGTTACTTGATTTGTTTGCTTTTTTTTGTATGTGTGTACAGTTGGCTTGGCTTGCGGGGATGGGGGGGGAATGGTCTGAGCATCAGCTGTTTTTCTTCTGCAAAATGGGCCTTGACAGCTTTGCAGATTTCAGGTGTGTTCCCCCAGGCCCAAAAAGATTGGGGACCCGCATATGTTGTTTTCAATGTGGATTCATACCTGTGCTTCTTTTGCATACAAATCCTTTTTTATCCTGGCAGGTTGATGATTGCCAGACTCCATCTGTGGTCCTTAAGGCAACACAAACTTTTCCTGTCAGCTGACCTAGATCAGGTTCTTGGATGCCCCAGTTTGAATATTGAATGGGGGAACCATTAAACCACGTTATTGTATTGTCTATGGGCAAAAAAATGTGGAAATCATTATACAGCTGTGCAGAGCAGAATGGAGTTCTGGTTGTCACCTTCCTTCCCAAATATTTGCTTACATCAGAACTGAAATTTTTCTTGGGTTTTCTAAGAGCATTTATGAGCAGAATACCATATTTCTATTGCTTCCTGTATAAAAACTAAGCAGTTTTTTGGGGTCTGCAGAGGTGAGGGTAAGTTCCATCTAGCTTAAGCCGCCTCCAAGCAAGAATAAGAAGGTGCCCTCCTTGCCATAGAAGTTAAGCTATTTTGGAGGTGTTCATGGAATATTTATGAAAATTCAATTTCTTTGGGGATCTACCCTCATTTTAAAAAAATGCAATGTTGTTTATTTTTTTAAAATATATATATATATATTGGTTTTTAAGTGTCTGCTGCTCACAGCCTTTGGGATGGAGTGGCTTACAACCCAAAAAATTAAAGTTATTTATTTATTTCATAAACTTCATACATCACTTGAAAAAAACAAAAAAACTCAAAGCACTTTACAAACAATCAAACAGTAAAACCCAAAAAAGTTCACAACTGTCCTTGAAATAATAAACAAAATGAAGTGTTTCCTCTAAGTCCAAATGCATGTTTAATTCAGCTGCAGTGCCATTACTGTGTGTTCTTCCAAAACTATTTTGGAATCATCCCACAAACCTGTAACAAGCCTATAAGAGAAGTTCAGCAGAAAGAAATCTCTAAATAAGATTTGTCAGTGTGCAAAACAGAAATGTTTCTGGGCTCTCTGGTAATGGTACCTATAAGAATTCCAATTTATGTTAGGAACATTTAAGAACTTCGGCATAGGAACACTGACCCCGCAAGACCCTTAAAATTGTATGTACTGATTATTACTCTTTCAAATTTGTAAATTTTATGACATGGCAACTTGCTCCCAGATTGGTCACGATGGAGTGTCGATTTTAAATAAATAAATATATACACAATATGCCTTGACTTGTATTTCCTTCCCTTTTTGGTATTAAGAAGAAGGGTTGATCAAAATAGCTTATAGCAGGATGTGCTTCCTAGTCACTTCTGGATAAGATGTAGTAATAATAACAACTCTGGGCGGCTTCCAACACATATAAAAACATAATAAAACATCAAAGACCTCCCGATACAGAGCTACCTTCTGATGTCTTCTAAAAGACATCTCCTTGACATCTGATGGGAGGGCGTTCCACAGGGAGAGCGCTACTGCCGAGAAGGCCCTTGGGGCTAGACCTCAGTGCCCGGGCTCAACAATGTGGGTGGAGATGCTCCTTCAGATATGGCAAGAAAAAGCCCAAGATGGAAGGAACAGTATTGACTAAGAGGTGTGGCAGGGTGTGTGTGGGGAAAACCCCTGGAGGAAACAACAACTGGCTTTCCTGCCAGACCATCCGTATTTCAAACACAGACATATTTATTAGTAGGTATTCAGACTGAGGAATTAGCTCATTACATAAGAAGAAATGCAACAGAAGCAAAGTGATCATGTATCCAGAATGTGGCAGAGTGTTTTACCGACTACATCGTATATGTTAACTAATGAACCAAACAACTTGCCCTGTAAAGACAGTTATACAGAAACGGATGGATGTATCTGATCGATTCCCTTTACTTACTCTCAGTAGCAAACTGGATATTCAGCCAAATCGTTTCAACCGAAGGCCCAGAAGAATGCAATTCTTCCAGAAGAAAAGCATTTTCATGTTCATTTTTAATAGTTAGAAGATTAGAACCTGAGGATGAAAGCCGAGAGAAAGAGAGAGATTCAGATTTACGCATGATTTGCTTAAAAACCAACACTCTCTCACAATGCTATCTGAACTCTATGCATTGCTATCAAATGCAATGAGCAGACCATACCAGTACATTGCCAATTGCAATAGTTTCTAGTTTGTTTCCAGGCTCAGTTCTTTGAAGTGCTAGTTTTTACTTTTAAAGTTAAGGTCTGAGTGCCTAAAGGAATGCTTGCCCTCACATGTGCCTCCTTGGAACCTAAGATCTTAACCAGAGACCTTCTCCGATTGTCCCCACCAAGTGAAGTACAATGGGAGGTTACTAGTAAGCAGCCCTTCGTCCACTGATGACACACTCCCTGTATGATGCTCACCTTATGGCCTATCTTAATGTCAGTCCAGCAGCAGGCAAAAACTTACTTTTAAAACTTTCCACGTTTTAACTTCAAATCTATGTTTTGTTTCTGTACGCGCGCAAGCAAGTTAACACATATTTCTGTTTTATTGTTTTGTTTTTGTATTTCTTGACTACGTAAACTGCCCTGATAAGTCACTGAATGGTAGGGCATTAATACTCAAATATGAACGGCAGTACAAAAATACCCGCCCCCCAATAAATCAGCTATCTTCCATGATACTCGGAATCATTACTCAACATCATGGGTGCATCCTTAGATGAAGAAACAATGTCATATTAATTCAAGATATATATTTGCAGAGTTGAGATGAGCAAGGCTGCACAATAATCCAACGAGAAAGTTGCATGGGTCTGTTTCATTGCAATTTTCTCTTGCAGGTATGTGAAATTGTCAGGAATTTCCCCCTCCTTAGTAGCTTTGGGACCAGCGCACCAACAAAAAACCCTAGCAAAAAAAATTCCAGGCTAGGCCTTCTGATGATGTACTCTGGTACGAAGAAAAACAAAATTACATGCACAGCAAGATTACATACTTCCTCATTCCAAAGCAGCACCAATAACCTTTCCATAGCTGTTTCCACAAATACAATGGTTCAGGTGTGCCCAGCTAGGCCAAACTGGAACTGGGGAGGTATAGCAGTAGACTATCCCCCCAAATCTCAGAAACAAACCACCTCCAGAAACGGAATAGTTCTGCTTTTGGAGTTTTTGTGTCTATACTAGTCATAACAATACTAACCAGATTTTCCCCCCAGTAAGGGGAAATCTGCAGTAACAAGCAGGGGGTCGGGTGCAGAATTTTGGATGCATTCAACTCAAACATGATGCTGTGGATGGCTCCCCCCCACCTCAAAAAAAGAGTAATGAGACACTGCAAAACCCCATAAATTTGCTGGTACGGTATGGAAGTGCCCAATGTGCTGTTGCATGTAAATTGCCTAGTTAATTTTTATTTTAAAAATATTCATGAGTACAATGAATTAATAACATACAGTAATATGTGAAGTGGCCATGGACTCACTGCTTTGGTAGTACCAGAGATTTATCTAGCTTTCTCCTGATTGCATCCGCTACGCTGAACAACATCAAAACAGATCAATAGTCTTTGAAATAACTTCTCTGAAACTTTGAGAAGAACACTGACGATTAGGTGATGCAAGGCCATAAATCCTCTGCCAATTTTTCCACCAAGAGATTACCTTGCTTTTTGCAGAATTCAAATGCTTCATCAAAGTCTGAGTTCTCTAGAACTGTGGAAAAGCTGTAGCAGCTCCTTTCAAATTTTATCCAAGGGACAGGTTTTTCATCACACAGTCCCTTAGATTCAGTTGGCTTCTCCTCTGTGACAGAAGGAATAGTTTAGCCACAACAGAAAGACAGAATTTGCTCTCCAGAGGTCTAACAAATTCTGCATTAGCCTATTGAGACAAGTATATTACATTAGCACCAGTCCTATGTCTGTAGAAGAGTACTTGTGTACCTTATGCCTAGGGGTATGTACATTACCAAAAACTGGAAGGAAACGGGGCAACTCTCTGCTTTTAAGTAATCTTTTGCTTTTTTTAAAGAAACTTCCCTCAAGAACCATGAAGCATGCTGTGGGCTCATGACATAATATTTTCTACTCCTTCACTGTACTCTCTTATTTTTTTTATCAGCTTAGCCCCAGGCAGCTGAATCATCCCCATCACAAAGAACCAGCTCAACTGAGCAAACTGGTTGCACTTCTCGTCGTATTTGGGGAAAGCTGTCTTCTTTCCTTCGGCAGGCATGTTATTACAAAGTCTGACTATTTACAACACAGGAGAAATACATCTCAACATGGAACATTTTTAAAAAAGGCCCTTTCCTCATTTTAACTTCCTTAAGACACTGCCCAGAGGCCAGAATGGGCTCTTTGCTAAGAGGGTTTCAGTGTTTAACGTGAGAGAGAACCAGCTTACGGGGTGGAATATGGCAAACTGCCCCATTCAGAAGTCTCTCACAGCCAGTGCTCCTCCAGCGTCCGTCAATATCAATGTAGACACAGCTTCCAGAGGTCTGTGATTCCTCATCTCTCCAGAAAGTATGCGGAGGCTTGGTACCATCCGACCATTCAAAATTAAGGCCATTCTGTCAAAAGAAATGTTTGATTACCTCTGGCAGTTCACAAACTGATTTTTATTTTTTTAACTCTTTCTCACAAAATTGCAGCCCATCCTCTCTCAGACAGATGTCTCTCCCAGTCCCAACTAGAGATGCCAGGGATGGAAGAAGAAGAAGAGTTTGGATTTGATATCCCGCTTTATCCAAAGGAGTCTCAAAGCGGCTAACATTCTCCTTCCCTTCCTCCCCCACAACAAACACTCTGTGAGGCGAGTGGGGCTGAGAGACTTCAGAGAAGTGTGACTAGCCCAAGGTCACCCAGCAGCTGCATGTGGAGGAGCGGAGACACGAACCCGGTTCCCCAGATTACGCGTCTATCACTCTTAACCACTACACCACACTGACTCTCAGTCCGAGAATGGACTCTTGGACCCTCATGCAATGCAGGTATTCTACCACTGAACTGCAGCCTCTCCTAGTATTTTAAAAAAAGGTACTTATAGAGGCAAATGGTAATAAAGACACACAGAGTTTTATTTACAAACTCACTTAACATGTTCAGCCACTGAAAGGGTAAATTTGAACGTACTTGCTAAATCACAGCAAATGGGCAAATATTTTAAATACCTACATCTGAAGTGAATAATCCAATCCAATGGGCAAAGCCCAGTCGATTTACAATTACAGTGAGGAAGGCTTGGTGATAGTGGTCTGAAATGCTGACCAATTCAGCCCCATTTTCCTTGCAGGTTTTTAAAGCCATGTACCAAGTCATATTCCCACGGATTAATGTATATGTCTTGTTTGCATACTCTAAAGTATCTGGTACTGGGTACATCACGGAAGAGTGTATGACATTTCTAGACGTATCTGTGACAAGAATAAAATGAAAGATCAAGAGTCACCCGCAAAGCTGTAGAAAACCTTTTCAGTTTAATGTATGCTATTAATAAATTTACATTTTCAAACAGGATATAGCTATGTCTGAAAGTAATATAAGTAACAACTAAATTATTCTATTAAAAGCAGCAAGTTAAACCCCCAAACAAAATAGATATTAGAGGATATTATGGTACATAATACTATTACCAGAACTTGTTTAAAATTCAGCCAAAGGAGGAGTAAATAATAAAATCACATTTTTCGTTGGCTCAGCATTTGAAAACTTTGAAAGCACCAATCACTGCACAGACTTGGACCAGAACTAAATAGAAGAATAAAGGAACCAGTTGTGCCTTTTCACTGACACTAGCACTGAGTGCTCACTGGAAGGACAGATCCTGAAGCTTAGGCTCCAATACTTTGGCCACCTCATGAGAAGAGAAGACTCCCTGGAAAAGACCCTGGTGTTGGGAAAGACTGAGGGCACAAGGAGAAGGGGACAACAGAGGACGAGATGGTCAGACAGTGTTCTTGAAGCTACCGACATGAATTTGACCAAACTGTGGGAGGAAGTGGAAGACAGGAGTGCCTGGTGTGCTCTGGTCCATGGGGGTCACGAAGAGTCGGACACGACTAAACTACTAAACAACAACAACAACAAGCACTTTTAAGCATAGTTAAAAGGCATAAGCCCTATAATAGTACATCACAGCTCAAGCTGTAAGTAATTTGAGAATTTAAGTTTATGCTGAATTTTAAAGTACATTACCATAACAAAGAGAGTGAATATGACAATTCTCCAAGCAGTTTCAACTAAGTTGTTGCATGCACAGATTGGGGTCTGCACACACAATGGGACTTCCCCTCTCTTCCCTCTTTGCCCCCTAAATTTGCTCTGGAAGGTTGGGGAGAACAGGTGTGGGGGGAGCGTAGTAGGAAGGAGAGGGGGGTAAGGTCCCATTGCATGAGTGGACCGCATTCCCATGTGCATAAGCCCCACCATGTTGAATCCTATCCAATGGAAATAGATTCTGAGCAGGACTTAGTTGAATGGAACATTATGAATCACTCTTGCTTATGGGGTGCTGCTACTAGTAACCAAATACAGTGGTACCTTGGTTTTCAAATGTCTCCGTTGACGAATGTTTCGGTTTTTGAAAGCCGCAAACTTGGAAGTAAATGCTTTGGTTTTCGAACACGCCTTGGAAGTCGAACATGCCACGCAGCTTCCGTATTGAGTTTTCGGTTTTCAAACGTTTTGGAACTCGAACAGTCTTCCGGAATGGATTATGTTCGAAAACCAAGGTACCACTGTAAGGACAAGAGTTTTCCTTTGGTCTAGGGTGACATCTGCTACTAGTAAAAAATAAAACAAAATCATATGATGAAGCTTGAAGCAGTCTTGGGAAATGGGAAGAGTGAAAAGCTCAACCACTAATCTTAGCCAGTAGGACTGTAACATGCCCAAACATTCACTAGAGAGAAAACATTTCATGTTTCATTTCCAAAGAAGAGATCAGAGATACAAATGTACCATTGCAGCTGGATGATCATAGGCCATTTTTGTCTCATAATACTGTTGTGTCTACTATTTCTTAAATTGCTTACTAAAATTAACTCAGAGCAATTTATGACTCATATGGTATCTTAAAATATCATTTCCTTGTATTTTCTTTAAGATAACTCACTAGGGATTGACAGAACTAGGAGAAAAAAGGCACAGAAAGGAAAAAGAAGAGGTTCTATTTTTTGGCAGACCTTTAAAACCCCACTATGCCATTTGTTTAAAACCAAACCCTGTACATTATCTCTTGATTGTAAGATAAAGCACTGGCGGAGGAAGAGGCATGGGGGGGGGAGTGCACCGCCCCCAGCAGCGCGATCCCAGCGGGGTGCCATCGTGGCTGCCCCCCCCACACGCTGGGTACCACGCCCCTATGGGCAGCACACCATGTCCCAGCATGAAACTCCGCCACTGAGATAAAGATAAGTCCCATGCCAAAAACTGCACCCCCTGAAAAGTAGCTCTACTCCAGGAGCCAACAGAGCCAAGAGAGTTATGTGGAAAGAGCAGCACCAACTACCAGTTTATACTTTGCAGAATGGGGAGGGTGCTGGCCCATTCTCTTCCCGCTTCTCATCCTTCTAAAATCCAATTACTAACTGTAGCAGTAAGCACTGATGGGAGGGGAAATGCTTTCTGTGTTCTGCACAATGCCAGGAACACTGTTGGAGCAAAATAATGTTTAATGTTAAATAGTAAGCTAAATCCCATACTATGACTATTATACCTCCTGAAGCGCTAATATGTCTTGGAAATTTTCTTACACAGAAAACGAACAGAACATACATGCTTACAAAAACAAATGTTACTCGATTTATGGTACTTTTTTTTTTGCCTCTGAGGGCCACATGTGAAGCAATGGGTGTGTGCTCAGGACCAGCCCACCTCCACAAACACACCCTCACTGAACAGATGTGCATAATACTCATTCAACACACACAATAGTTTTTCAATCCTTTATCTACTTATCTGGGAGTAACCCCTGTAAATTCAGTAAGACTTAATTCGGAGTAGACATATATAAGTGCCTTTTTAGGGGTGGGTAAATAGGAAAAAAATATTTTTTTACCTTGAGCCTTTTGGCAGATAAACCCATTACTTTTTCCACAGTTTTCTAGGTGCCATTTCCCCATTAAACTGAAGCTAGGTTTATTTAATATGGAAGCACATAGCGGAGATTTTTCTTGGATTTTAGTACTGTGATCATGGTGATTCTGTAATCAATATGTTATAATGGAAATCACTGTGAGAACAATACACACACTACATATACATATACATATGCATATGCATATACATATATATATACACATACACACACATATATACGTATACACACACATATATGTGCCATATTAACAAAATGATCATCAGAAAAAATAGAGAAGATTACTCAGTATACAGTAATTAAAGACCCTGAACCTTTTATGAAAGAGCAATAGATTTCCCAGTACTTAAAAAATAAAAAGTTTGACCAACAAACTTTTGCAAAGTTGGTTGCATCATAGGCAGCTAAAAGATAACTTCAAAGAGGACAATAAGAAAGGCTTTCTAGACACGGTTTTTAAATTCCAAAAGGAAGTAATTGATGAGAACTCAAAATTACTAAAAAAGATGTACAATATCCTCTTGGAATGGGAAACAAAAGATGAGGAAGTAAAGTCAGTTATGATCAAATGGGCGCAAGATATAGGCCACAATATACAATTCGAAGATTGGATAAAACTTTGGAAAGTAAAATTGAAGTTTACAGACTGTATATTGTTAAAAGAAAATTATATGAAGATGATGTATAGATGGTATATCTCACTGGTGAAATTTTCAAAATATATAAAAATGAACAGAGGGAGTATTGGAGGTATAAAGAGGTTGAAGGGACCTTTTACCATATGTGGTGGGATTATAAAAGTGTTAAGGTATATTGGGAAATGATATATAATGAATTTTTAAAAATGTTTAAAATAACATTTGTTAAGCAGCCAGAAGCCTTCCTGTTGGGTATTTTAGGACAAGTTCTGCCGAAAGAGAAAAGGACTCTATTTATGTATGCTACGACAGCGGCAAGAATATAGCTAGCACAGAACTGGAAGACTGGAGAAATTCCCACAAAAGAACAATAGCAAGAAAAACTGATGAATTATGTGGAGTTTGGACAAGTGGCAGGTTTTAAACTAAGTAAGAGGAAAACTAAAATAATTGTGAAAAATATGGATCAAGAAATAACTGAAAGAATACAGCAACAGATACAGATAGAAGTGGTTAAGAAAGTGAGATATTTAGGGATTACGTTAACTCCCAGAGGTATTGACTTATTTCAGGATAATTATGTACCAGTTTGGAATAAGATTAAAAAAGATCTGGATGTGTGGGGAAGAATGAAATTATCATTTTGGGGAAGGATTGCAACGATAAAAATGAATGTGCTACCAAAAATGTTGTTCTTATTTCAATCAATCCCAATAATTAAAGGAGTGGCAATATTTAAAGAATGGCAAAGAACAATATCAAGATATATCTGGCAGGGCAAGAAGCCGAGGATTAAATTTAAAATCTTAACGGATGCAAGAGAAAGAGGAGGCTTCGCCCTGCCAGATTTGAGATTATATTATGAAGCGTCATGTCTTTGCTAGATGAAAGATGTGAAATTAGTTTTGTATGCAGTTACAGCAGCTAGAATTTTGCTGGCGTAGAAGTGGAAACAGGAAGAAATGCCCACAAGAGAAGAATGGAGAATGAAATTGATGGAATACACAGAAATGGACAGACTAACGGGGAGAATCAGAAATCAAAGAGACCAGAGATTCACCGAGGACTGGAAGAAATTTACAGAGTATATCAAAAATGTTTGTGATGAACAATTGCTAATTGTTGGTTTTCAAGAAGCTCTGTGAAAAACATTGATAGAAATATTGTTTAAAAAATATGATATGATTAAGATTGGTAAAGTGCAATATAAAATTGAGAAATGTGAGATAAAGAGATAATATGGAGAATTGTCAGACATGCTGATGGAAGTCTAAAAGAATAATTAAGTGAGAATTGGATGGTTAATTTGGTATAAATTTATGTTGGAAAATTAATAAAAATATTAACAAAACAAAAAAAAGAATTATGCGGAGTTGACAAAGCTGACAGACAGACTTCGGGAAAAGGACAATAGGGATTTTGAAAAAGAGTGGGAACCTTTTATATTATATTTGCAGAAACAAACTTGATGGTAGGATTTAAATAAACATTCACAACTTTATGGATAGGAAACAAATAATGTAATAAAAGGAAAAATATCATATTTGTAGAAAATAGCAGAATATAATAATGAGGATAAATAAGTCAGAAATGGAAGTTGAGGGAAGTCCAAAGGGAGGGAGGGAGAGATGCTACCTAAATTGTATGTTATAAGCATATTTGTAAAGAGAAAAAAGAAAATCAATTTAATTTTTTTTTAAAAAAAAGTTTAATGAAAATGCAGACTAAAGGTGAATATATGAAAGCCATGAAAGGCAACTTATTCTATCATTAGCCCATGGGAAGCCAGCAAGCAGTATCCAAGGGCAACAGCACTCTTCTCACTTGTGATTCCCAGCAATGGGCATTCAGAGGCAGGCTGACTTTGATAGTGTAGGTAGAGCATAACCACCATGGCTAGTAGCCATTAATAGCCTTAATCCCCCTGTGCAATCCTGTCTACCAGCTGTCTACCAGCTCCATCTGGTACGCAGGCTGAGAGCCTACCTGCCCGCAGACTGTCTCGCCAGAGTGGTGCATGCTCTAGTTATCTCCCGCTTGGACTACTACAATGCACTTTACATGGGGCTACCTCTGAAGGTAACCTGGAAACTTCAACTAATCTAGAATGCAGCAGTCAGACTGGTGAGTGGGAGTGGCCCCCGAGACCATATAACACGGGTCCTGAAAGACCAACATTGGCTCCCAGTACATTTCCAAGCACAATTCAAAGTGTTGGTGCTGCCCTTTAAACAGCCTCGGCCCAGTATACCTGAAGGAGCGTTTCCATCCTCACCATTCAGCCCAGACACTGAGGTCCAGCTCCAAGGGCCTTCTGGCAGTTCGCTCACTATGAGAAGTGAGGTTACAGGGAACCAGGCAGAGGGCCTTCTCGGTAGTGGTGCCCGCCTTGTGGAACGCCCTCCCATCAGATGTCAAGGAAATAAACAACGATCTGACTTTTAGAAGACATCTGAAAGCAGCCCAGCCCTGTTTAGGGAAGTTTCATGGTTTATTGTGCTTTTAATATTCTGTTGGGAGCCTCCCAGAGTGACTGGGGAAACCCAGCCAGATGGGCAAGGTATAAGTAATAAATTATTATTATCATTATGACAATGTTAATTAGAAAGGACTGAAAAGGAGGATACAAGAAAAAGCCAATGTCAAAAAATGCACAAACAAAAACTCCACACAAAGCTACTTTTAACACTTGCCTGCACTGCTTCTACTGGATACCAGTTGGAATATTCCACCTCTTTCCCATTGGCCCATCTTTCGTAATCAGTACTCTGCAGACCAATCCAGACATTTGATTTATGCCCAAACAGATTCATTGTTATGAAAGCTAGACAAGGAAATCACAGTTAGAAATGAATCACCTGTAGGTATAAATCAAGCAATTGAAGATGACAGACTTTTTTAAACTCATTAAGAACAGAAGCAAAACAACTACGTTAGTCTCTACTCAGTGGCACTTTACAGAGGCTGAAGTCATATGGAAGTGAGAAACGAAAAAACTACTGATTAAGCCAGTGGGAAATGACCTGATGTAATGCTGTTTTCTTTCCCCACCTACTCTGTGGTGTATTTTGCCTCTTGTGCGTGCTACAACAGAGGCTAACACAGACTGATCTATGCCTATTTACTCGAAAATAAGTCCTGGTGAATTAATTGAGCCTTAATTCTAGGTAACTGTTCCCACAAGTGTGACCACCCACTTGAAGCTTTCTTTGGAAGGGAAATGAAGAAGTAGCTGCAGCATTCTTTACCGCAGTCTAGTGCTAAGTTGTTCCACTATCTTTGCAAAAAGGTCATTTGCTCTGGCGGAAGCCAGAACAATAAATGCAGTCAAAACAATAGAACAAGAAATGAGGGCCCAATACGCGACAGACACAGACAACAGCAGCTTCTTTTCCTTTTTCCTCCCAGAGAAAGTCTGAAATGGCAAAAAGGTTGCCATGCCAGGTACAGTTACATGGGAGTAACTCAGGCTTACTTTCAAGTAACCTCCCTATATAGCTCTCTGTACCTCTGTCTCCTTCGTACTGTCAATTTCCAAGTTTATTTGCAAAGGCTGAATGCAGTGGAATACTTTAGCAATGCAAACACAATACAAGACTGGGTGATGGTGATAGTGTTTAGATCTGGCACCTTACCCTAGCAAGCACTGGCACTGGTTAGTTATCACTATTTTGAAATGGGAATTTTTTACCCGGTGCTATTTTTGCTCTTTTCAATATCAGGTTAGAACCCACCTCCTGTGAACAGAAGGCAGGTCTAAGGCCATTTCCTGCGTGAGGCAGGAATCCTTGATCCTCAAGTAATCAACCTTTAATTCTGGAGGAGGTTATGAGGGCAGCAACAAGTGACATCCTCTTAAGGCCATGTTTTAGGCATCTGAAGATGTCTGAGATGGAGGACAGCCCATTTGCCCACATGGATGAAGTGCACAAGGCCATACAAAATCTAGGCAGTGGCCTGTTTCACCTCTTTTAGTGTGAGATGTGGCAG
The DNA here is from genome assembly GCF_965113315.1 of Podarcis vaucheri. Lineage (NCBI taxonomy): Eukaryota > Metazoa > Chordata > Lepidosauria > Squamata > Lacertidae > Podarcis > Podarcis vaucheri. The sequence continues at coordinate 109,628,995 of NC_138759.1, forward strand.
CAAGTCATCAGAACCCATGGAAAGGATAACTTTAGCTACAGGACATGTTTTTAGGGAAGTCATCCGGTCTTTGGAAAATATACTGTATAGGACAGATTTCAATCAGATCAGAAGAAGCTGGCATGCTTTCCTCCAAAACACTTATGAGAGCTACGTATATCTATTTCTTAATGACGCATTTATTCTCTTGGCCCCTGGCTGATCCCAGGTGGAGAGAGTGAAGCGTCTGCCAGTCTGTGCAGTGTTAGGTAAGTACATTTTCAGGTACTACCCTAAGCCACATACTGCCAAACCTTCCCTTCCTATCTGGCTTAAAGGGAGGAAGTGCTGAAGCCGTTGGGTGTCTGCAGATCGTCTTTAACATTGTCTTTTGATTTTTGCAGTTCTTAAAGAGCTCAGCAGAAATCTTGTTTTGCTGTCTGAGGCAGGAAGACAAATAGACATCGTGTGTGTGTGTGTGTGTGTGTGTGTGTGTGTCCGTCCCAAATGCCAGAAAACAGTTTTAGCCCTGCTTTATTTTCCCAAGAGATGGGACCTTTCCCAGAATAGAATGACTTCCAATGTATGAAATGAGAATATACATCTCTTTTGACATCATTACTCGCCCCCCCCAAATACATTTCTCCTCTTTTAACTACAGACTTCAAAGTACAGCTGGAAGAGAAGATCTGCAGTGGTAACTAAATGATGTGCAGTAGTATTTTACAGCCATAGTAGAAAACAACAAATATTTGAATCTAGCACAGAAAACTCACTCAGGTCATATTATTTTTAGTGTTGAAGGAATCGTATTTGGATCCTCTCAGTACTAATACTTAAGAATAGCTACTGAAGCTGTTACAACTCACTTGTGGTTTTATTTAAGGTGCACAGGTTATCTGTTGGTTAGGCCAACATAAAACAAACATAAAACATAAAACAAACAAACAAAATCTTTATAGTGCCGTTATGAAATGGTTCACTATTATACCTTGTTCAACTTCATTTTCAATTGAAGCAAGTGATCCATCATAGTGACTGCAGAATGCTTGTGCAGAATTCCAGCTCTTCAGGAGGCCTGGGTCCTTTGGAATCTGCACCAGAAAGCACTGCTCAAAAAAGGAAATAGTTATTTAAATGGAGCAGTAACTCTTAATGGAGGGGAAGGGTATATTTTGACCTACTTTCTCACCTAGACCTTACTCTCTAGGGCAACCCATACATAATAATAGCCAACAACTCAGTGCTGTGGAAATAGAGGGTAGAAAGAGGGATCACACAGCTCCCAATACAGAACAGCACATTTTAAACCTTGGCTACATTCCAGAAGGCGTTTAAGGTCCCCCCTGCCCTTGGTAGGAACTTGGCAATTTCCGCAACACAGTAGAAAGGGGAAATTTGGATCAGATGCACTAAGTGCAGGGATACACCAGACCTATTACTCATGGCACGTTCCTTGGCACTCGGCAGAAAACTTAACAAATGCTTCTGTTCCTTAGTATGTAATGCACTAAGCCCAGTCGTGAACTCAACCAGACAAAACTGGAACACATAACTGGAGACTTGCCTAGCAACAGCACAATGGACAAAAAGCTTTGTGCAGCGTTAAGGCAGCCACCTGCAATGTTAGACTGAGACTAATTCAACAACAACCACAACAAAAACACTGCATCGAGCCTACTGGACACCAGCACGCTTTCAACGCCTGGGCATTTTGCCCACAGACAAATGCTTCTCTGGCAGCCAAACGAAAAATTCATCATCACTGGAAATCCTGAGTCACACCAGTTAGGGATGGTTGGATGCAGGATATTTTTTTTTACAATTAGCGGCTCATGAGAAAATCTTGTTTTGCAAACAACATAAAAACCCATTCTTTCAAGAGATTTGGAGTGACTTTCTGCAGCTCTTCACCAAGTAGCTCACATCTTGCCACGAAAAGCGGGAGGCTTAGCGTAGAAACGGCAGCCTTACCAATCTGCCATCTGCTTCACTGATGACGCAACAAAAGGTTGTTGTGTATTGATTTTGATCTTTATTTAATTCACTGCCCAGAACACATTTAACCACAACATGATTGAAGAGATTAGGGAGTCAAATGGAGGGTGGGGAGGGAAAGACCAAACTACGCTATTGGAAAAGCGGGGGAACCCTAATAAACTGTCCATTAACCCCCATCCCCAAAAGAAAACTTGCACCATTAAAGACAAAGACAGATCACATGTGTTTTGGCTCTGAATAACCCATATAGGATTTGAGTTGCATGGCCTAGACAAGAGGAAGTTTGGAAAGAATGAAAAAGTAAGTTGAAGAAAGGAAAATGAACAGGAGTGGCTGGTGTGTGTGTGTGTGTGTGTGTGTGTGTGCGTGTGTGTGTGTGCGCGCAGAGACCACCCTTCCAAATGTGGTGCTGTTCCACTTACCAGGATGGGGCAAGATTTAGGGCTAAGCAGGCACACTGGCAGGAGCCCCACAATGCTGGCCACTTCTGAAAACAAGTACATACTCTTGAGCATGTTAAAGGTGGGGGACGAAATACAAAAGAAACCCCAGATTAGGAAAATAGATGAATAAGGAAGAATTAAGTGTACTTGGAAACAGAAAGCCACAAGGGAGAGAAATTTGACAGGGGGAAAAAAGTGAAGTGATGAGCAACATTGGCTAGCGAGGCAGCTTGCCAAGGGAAACTGCTGACGGTGACTGTGTGAAGATTAGGTCAAGACAAAGGAGAATTAAAGTGTGTGTCTGTGTGGAAATTCCCACTACTACTTTTGGGTGCTGGGAGGAAGTGTTAGAGGCAGGAGAAATCTCAGCCAAAAAAACCCCAGCCAAGTGCATAGTTGCAGGCTGAATGGTTGCTCCAGGTATGAGCTGCTGGTTTTCCATAGTTCTACCTGAGGTAATGCACCAAGGGCACATAAGAACAGCCTTTCTGGATCAGACCAAAGGCCAATCTAGTCTAGCATTCTGTTCTCACAATGGCCAGTCAGATGTTCTATGGGCAGCCCATATGCAGAACCTGAGTTTAACAGTGATTCTATAGTTGGGTTTACAGCACCCTTCCATTTTGGAAATGCATGTCTTTTTGCTATGGAGGCTGCCCAGATTCACAAGCACAGTGTAAATCCAATTTCCAGGTTCTGCTGAATTAACTAGTTAGTTTCGCACTACTATGTTGACAGGGGTGCCTGCCACCTTCAGGAAGGTGGTCATTATTAGCTATAGCTGTAACGTATGATATCAAGGCCTCCCAGTTGTTTCATGTGCTCTCAACATTTGTCTTCCTTCTGACGGAATCGTCAGATTTTCCAATAAATCAGTAGTCACCAATCTTTAGGGACAAACTGTAGAAACTGTACTTCTATTGGCTGCAAAAGAATGCTTATTTCAAGCCTAATTTCAATGGGAAAGGGGAGGGAGAACCGGTGGGTATCAGGCAAAGCACGTATGCTTCTGTGGCTGACAAGTTGGTGAATTCTGCTATAAATCAGCGGGAACAAATTATATATGAAAAACTTTCCTCTTAAACACTAGCAGCATCCAAATGTGCATTTATTTTTAAAAGTGTATGTTAATATGCTCTGGTGTTTGTTTGTTCAAACAAGCAAGAAAGTACCTTGAATGCAAAATAAAGCCATCCTTTGGGGCAGACTCCTTGATTAGGCTGCTCTTTTGGTATTTCTCTCTCAATAGTCCATATCTTTTTACGTTTGCAGATACAAGGTAGAGAATTGGTACAGCTTGCAAATCCCCACAACCCTAAGATAAAAAAAAAATCAGAATACTTATTAATACTAAACTTACTATGTAAATACTATGTAAATATTTACTATGTAAATACACTGGCTATAAATTTGTTTTTCATGCATACTTATATTCATTATGATTTATGGGCAATGGTTATTGAGACTTATGCCCCTTCCAGAAGAACACTTATTTAATCCCAATTTATTTAATCAAACTATATTGCCATAAACAGCTGCTGATGCAACACTATAAACACATGAATAGTATTTATGTACTTCTGTTTTTTGTTGAAAACTCAGTGTAAGAAACACAACAGGCTTGACTTTGTTCCAGAATCCTCTTTCTTGCATCTAGTAATTACAAGGACAAAAAATGTAACATCTCCATGTGTGAAGCCTCGATTTTCACAAATGAAGCAACTTTGCTCTAAGCTCAATAATGTGGGAGCAAAAACTGAAAAAGGCCGTTTCACAGTGCTCAAAACTTTCTCCAATATTAGGGCTTGTGGTTCTTTTTCAAGGTATAGTGTGGACCTACAACAATCATTGCTGGGGTGAAAGAAGCTGCCATATGGTTTGTGGGGATGTTTCCTGAGCTCCCCAAGATTAGACTGTAAACTTTCTATTGTAGAAATAGTGTGATGCCATAGGTAAAACTGTAGAAGGGCAATTTGGTGGCCATGGCAGAAGGAAGCACTTGGATCACATCATTTGGGTTGTACTTTTAAGGTTGTGATCCTATGTGCATTTTCTTGAGCCTTAGGGCTCATCCACACTTCTGCTTGTACTGTGCCTAGACAGCATGAGTCCGAGTGGTTTTCTCCTTGCCCTACTCCTTTCCAAGGGAAAGGAACAAATAGATAGGAACAAATGGCAATCCAGGGAAAACCCAAATTGCTGTTTGTTCTGACTAAGCAGTAAAGAGCAGCTTCCACCAGGGAAACGAAGTGATACAAGAGCAAGTGTGGATAAGTCTTATTGAGCACAGAAAGAGGCACTGTGGCAGCACTTACTATTTTTCACATAAGTACCATGCTAAGTAACTTTTGCTAACAGGGTGTTTCATCTGTTAGCAAAATGCCAATGTTTTGCTTGCTTGCTCACTTAAATTGGGCTGCAGAGCAACTGATTCCATACAGGAAAAGATTAAAAGAACAGGTATACAAAGAGAAAAGGGAGAAACAAAACAAAAGCATATGGCTCCTCAAGGATTTGCAGTCTGGATGACAAACACAGCACCTGTGGCCAGAAACATATCCTCAACACAGCTCTGGCCAGAAAAACAGATTTTTATATATTTTTTGTTATGAAATGCATATGCATAATTTATCACAGAGGAAAAACCTGGCAGAAATGATATAAATATCTACTGTGTTATCTGAGAATATATCCAACCTAAATTAGACTGCATTCCTATTCCCCTGCAATAAGTTATGTAACAGAAATAGCTTCCTAAATATTTCATTTGCAGGAAACAGGAGGCAAGTCTTAGTGTTTTCAACGAGACTTGCTTCAAAATAATGTGTTTTAGGATTTGTTTTGGGATACCAGTGATAAAAAGATAATACACACCCCATTTTTCTTTGCAAGTTACTTGGAAATGTGTATTGTATAAAAGAGGAAGAACACCTTAGTTCTTTTTTCTCTAACCACATATGACTCAGTTTGGTTTTGTATGCTATTCAGTAGCTTAGCCTTGAACTTCCAACCCAGCTTAAGTCATGTGCAGTTGCACATGACTGGTTGCACTAAAAAGTAGATGAGAATTCACAACTAGTATAAAGTAATACACAACATCAGAATTTGCATATGCACCGAATTTATGCATTATTGAACAAACAGTTGATATGCATACAGAAGCCTGCTTCCATGAGCAAATCTCCTTCAGTGCAATCCCATTTCAATGACTCACTAATGACTAGAAGCCCAAAACTTAAGTCATGCTGTCATCATTTAAAGGCCAAGCATGGGGCATACCAATCCCTATGCCTGGGACATGAGAAACAGCAATACGTTGTTCAAATTATCATCACCAGCTTTAACAGGAACAGATATTTTGGAACAGAATAAAAGCTACTTCAAAGAAAAGTTTCATTAAATATTTGAAATACACGAAATACAATCAGTCCATCTCCTTTATTGACATAGGGTAAAGTGCATCGTATACGTGGATCAGAACACAACACAGTGAACGAAACATAGTAGGAGATACTTTAGGATAAAACTGTCCAGACATTGTGATGTATGAAAATGGCTCCTAGGACTTATGGTGATGTAATTTCATAGCGTCACTCGAAAATCTTGCCACATTCTCCACAATGTCATTACTACAATTGTTAAGCAGATAAGACACCCTGGGAGAGTCTGTGCAATAAATCGCCTCCTTCAATAAGGAGGTCAAATACTTGTCATATATTTTTGTATAAAATGGGCAATAAAATAAAATGTGTGTGATGGATTCAACCTGTTTTGTGCCACAAGCGCAGTATCTTTCAGAGTATGGGATTTTTGAGAATCTACCTTGCAAAACTGCAGATGGTAAGACGTTAAAATTTGCGAGGGAAAGAGCTCTGCATAGTTGGGGATTGTAAAGCTGGTATAAATATAGAGTGTCCTGGCCAAATGAGGATGGAATTCCCAACCTCAATGGGGAACAGATTTTGTTGGCTGCACTGCAAAGGGTTTGGAATTCAATCTCTAGGATTCTGCACTTGATTGTCTGGAGTGCTATCAACTGTGGGAGCATAAGCAGTAACTCAAGTGATAGGCCACAGGTTCTGATTTTGCTCTAAATGCAAGCTAGCCATTTGGAGTGGTGGGATTCTGCCAGCATGAGGAAAGTTAAAGAAGACAGATTGGACATGAAATGTAGGCGAAGCCAGAATTTTATAGTAGTGAGCCACTATATAGATATACTGTACCCGTTTGGGAAGAAATAAAACCACATTTCTCTCCTTCTGCATTCATAGGTCTTTCTTCACCTCCTTCCCAGTTTTGGTATAATAATGGTGAGCCGTCTGCCCATCTGTGTAGACATTTTAAGTATTTAGTTCTTTCACTGCAAATGACTGTCAAAAAACCCTTTATTCTAAACCTAGGGCATGGGCAGTCTGAAGGCAAGTTGAATCAATCTTGAGAAGCTAAGCATATCTGCATCTTGCCAGTACTGGTTGGGAAACCACCCTGGAATTCCATTGAAGAAAGGGGAGAAACGACTGGAAAATATAATGCATTTTCTAGAAGAATGACTTTGAATTCATTGATTTGCTTATCATTTAGTGGATTACGATGAAATTAAATATATCATTTTTTAAAAATAATAATAATCCATGACTGATTATTCAATACAAGTGTAAAAATGAGGGACAGGACCAGAGGAATCCAACTCTGTAACAGTCAAAGAAGCTGCAACGCTTGAAGATAATAGTTTACCAGCATATTCTACAGTACCAATATTCCCCCCCCCCGAATCTGTAACAAAGATCTAATCTAAAACAGGAGTTCTGTAAATTCAAAATAGAACAGATGACAGAAAAAGATGGCGGCAGCTGGAGGCCCCATTAGCTAAAGTGGTGCTTCAGGTTAAGAACAGTTTCAGGTTAAGAACGGACCTCCGGAACGAATTAAGTACTTAACCTGAGGTACCACTGTATAAGAAGACAGAAATAATTTGTTTAAGGTTTTTTGCGGCAGGGGGGAGTCCTCCCACCTCCCTCAAGAAGTCATACGAAAAAACCGTATTACACTTATATTTATAATCCAGAAGATATTATTGTAAGGGAAATGTCTTGAAGTCCAAATCTCTCTCCCTTGGTGTCAAATCTAAACGTATTTTGCAGGATTGGACATAATAATTCAGTCTTACCGAAATCCTTCAGTAGCTATTTCTGAATGCAATGCAATCCACCAATCATTATTCATTTTTGATACCTGTAAAAATAATTTTTTTTTACAATTTTTAAAAAAACAAATGTTAGAGGAATTTATTGCATTCTGGTATACAGATTTATTCAACTCTACCTTGCGTTATTTATGTTATACCAGTCCATTAAAATGAAAATATGGGAAACATTAAAATGAACAGGAGAAATCATGTATCAGCTCCAACTACCACACAATTGCACTCATTTCACACGCTAGCAAGGTTATGCTTAAAATTCTACAAGGCAGGCTTAAGCAGTATGTGGACCGAGAACTCCCAGAAGTGCAAGCTGGATTTCGACGGGGCAGAGGAACCAGAGACCAAATTGCAAACATGCGCTGGATTCATTATGCAAAAGGCTGGGTTGAATGAATCCCAAGCTGGAATTAAGATTGCCGGAAGAAATATCAACAACCTCAGATATGCAGATGACACAACCTTGATGGAAGAAAGTGAGGAGGAATTAAAGAACCTTTTAATGAGGGTGAAAGAGGATAGTGCAAAATATGGTCTGAAGCTCAACATCAAAAAAACGAAGATCATGGCCACTGGGCCCATTACCTCCTGGCAAATAGAAGGGAAGGAAATGGAGGCAGTGAGAGATTTTACTTTCTTGGGCTCCATGATCACTGCAGATGGTGACAGCAGTCACGAAATTAAAAGACGCCTGCTTCTTGGGAGAAAAGCAATGACAAACCTAGACAGCATCTTAAAAAGCAGAGACATCACCTTGCAAACAAAGGTCCGTATAGTTAAAGCTATGGTTTTCCCAGTAGTGATGTATGGAAGTGAAAGCTGGACCATCAAGAAGTCTGGTTGCTGAAGAATTGATGCTTTTGAATTATGGTGCTGGAGGAGACTCTTGAGAGTCCCATGGACTGCAAGAAGATCAAACCTATCCATTCTAAAGGAAATCAGCCCTGAGTGCTCACTGGAAGGACAGATCCTGATGTTGAGGCTCCAATACTTTGGCCACCTCATGAGAAGAGAAGACTCCCTGGAAAAGACCCTGATGTTGGGAAAGATTGAGGGCACAAGGAGAAGGGGACGACAGGGGACAAGATGGTTGGACAGTGTTCTTCAAGCTACGAACATGAGTTTGACCAAACTGCGGGAGGCAGTAGAAGACAGGAGTGCCTGGTGTGCTCTGGTCCATGGGGTCATGAAGAGTCGGACGCGACTAAACAACAACAGCAGCACCTCACAGTCGCCTCTGGCTGGACTGAACCGTCCAGGACCCTTTACCTTTTCATAGCTGTAGTTAGACCCTTTGGCCTGTGGGCCAAGTTAGGCTTGTCAGTCTTCCCATTTGATGCAGCCCAGCCACACCACCTACCCAGCCATTTGTCAAGAGAAGATACACAACAACAGCATTACAGCTGACTTTTTCAGAGAGCACCTACACCATGAACTTGCCTCAGTCTCTGAAGAAAAAAGAAACTGCATTTCACTAATTTGGAGTTAGTATATATTTACATTTGTCACAATTATGTAGAGATGGCTACTATAAGAGTTGAACTATAAATGTCTTTCAAATATTTTAAAGTGTCTAATCCCCAGGTTGTTTTTTCTTGGTAAGACGGAGGAGGCCGGGATAAATGCTGTTCCCTGAAAATGTAGAAAAATAACTGGTTATGTTACCTTTTTTATTCTGTTGTGGATAAATTCCTGTTCGTTGGAAGAATGTATTGTTGCTATATTACCACGGAGCCAGCCACAAACAAACTGGAAAGTGGACCAGTCTGAGGCGCTGTCATAAAAAAGGTACTCTGCTCCTTGATAATAAAACCATGATGGCTCTAAAAAATTAAGTTAAATATTATCTATTTGAATATGTTCGTGAGGTAATTTTATAGTTAATTCAGTTTTATTTCTGTGGAGCTGACGTTCCACAAAAGGAGCAAAATCCTTCTAGATCAGAACTTGCAGCATGTTTGGATAAAGATGCACCCCTAGTGGTAAGATGTTGCTAAAACTGTTTAATTTGGGAGATGCTGCTGCAAGTACATTTTCAGATACATACAATACTTGTTTTTGTTTTGTTTTTTGAAGACATTTTAGTAATCCAAGTAAAATTTAAGTTATTACAACTGACTGATTTTATTCATGTATTTAAGGAAACACAGAGAAACCTTTTTAAAATTATGTTCATTAATATGTATACAGTATTTCATAAAATGATACTGTTACAGCATGTGTGAAATAAAACAAATAAACAAACCCTGCCCTGCCCACCTCATACCATGTATATACCACTGCGGAATCCTTGGTTTCACACCTGTAACAGAAACAATGAACAATTTGTGCCACTCATGCAATGGGCTTTCACAGAAATTATTTAACTATAACCCTCCCTTTCTTAAGTATCTTTTGCTAGGATTTCATTACCAAATTCTCATCAACAAAGAAAACTTGCTTCAGGCCAAGGGAGCCGGCGTTTGTCCACAGACAGCTTTCCGGGTCATGTCACCAGGAGGACTAAACCGCTTTTGGCGCAACGGAACACCGTGAACCAGAGTGCACAGAAACACCATTTACTTTCCCGCTGCAGTGGTACCTATTTATCTACTCAAACTGGTATGCTTTCAAACTGCTAGGTTGGCAGAAGCTGGGACACAGCAATGGGAGCTCACCCCATCACGTGGATTCGAACTGCTGACCTTCTGATTGGCAAGCCCAAGAGGCTCAGCGCCACCCGCATCCCTTAGCTCATCTAGCCCAGTATTCTATACTCTGACAAGCAGTGTCTTTCCAGGATCTCAGGCATGTCTTTTCTTATACCTTGCTATCTCACCCTTTTGTATCTAGAGATTCTGGGGACTGAACCCAGGTCCTTCTGCCGGTAGGAACTGGCAAGGCAGGTCTGTTCACCTGCGTTCCTGGTGTCACACTCTGGACTGGATCCCCACTGACTTGCCGCCCATAGTGAATGACACTGGGAAGCCAGGGGAGCAGCTCAAATGTATTCTGCATGCAAGGTATGTATACTGAGCCATCACCCCTCTTCTTTATAAAATAGTCATAGCCACATATAGTGAAACCTCTTAAGCTAGGTTTTTTACCTTTCGGTATTTTGCATATCCATTCACGCTCAGAATTGCAGTGTAGCGGCAAGACTGTTCCATTAACTGTATACGCAGCACAGCTCCTCACATTATCTTCAATGTCATTGTTTTCTAAAAAAGCAGATGCAACCTGCCACAGAACAGTGCATTAAACTGAGTTATGGTACACAGACAAAGATGAATACAATTAGTAAGGGAAAGACTTTTGGACAGGTTATGCTCCTTCTTTTTTAATGTATGGACCATATTTGTTTATGGTCACCCTAAAGGACACTTCTCAAAGTGCACTGTACACTTGGCCACAGACACATGGATTGTGTCAGATAAGATGAGCATGTGTGTATAATAGCACTATCTTTAAACTACATGGAAGCAGCAAGCAGGTAGAGATGTGTTTCCCACCTGTGTGATCCCTGAATATGAACAGCAACAAAAGCTTGGTTGTTTGTAATTCATCATTGGTATATAGAGCAAGGGGTCCACAACTTTTTTGGGCCCAGGGAAACATTTGGACAAGGTATGTACCCAAGATGGTGAAGCATTTATGTCCCCAGTGATACACCATGACCCTTATGTTTATTATTTTATAGTAGTCCAGTCATCTTAGTGGCCCTACGATAGTTTCCCGCTATCACTTTCATTCTGACTCTGCCGTTTTAATTTCCCTTTGATTACATTATTTAAAATCTCTTTCCTTAAGATATGATGTATCAAGGCAAGGGCTTGTCAATGTTTAAAGTGTACTAAAAGATATAGGCTGCATTTGCGTGCAACACTAAGTTCAAATGCATGAACATGCTGGCTCTCCTGGAAGAGAACAGTTGCTTTGCTTTCTGCCAATCCTTTAAGCTCAGCAGGGCATGGCAGTTAGCCAAGGTTTGCCCTACCATTACTGTTTGTGGTGAGGAGGCAGCTTAACCACACTCTCATATTCGGATGACACAATAAGCTAAACCTTGGCTTAGCTGCCATTCTGAGCTAAAAGGACCAGGGAGGGGCAAAGTGAGTGTGAGCTCCTCTCTGGGAATCAGCAAATTTGTATGGACCATGTAAACTATGGCTTGACTTACTGTGATGTGTGACCCAGACCACAGACTGAATCTTGCTTTGAATGGTCAGGAAGTTTATCAATTGGTGAAGCAGGCAGGTGTGCAGGAAACACAAGTTGTATCTAATGGTAATTTTGACTTAGTGGAAAACTTTTCCTCTCATGCAACTCAGGCCATCCAATTTTCACTGACCCCACCTACCTTCTATAGCTTTTCTCCGATTCTGTTCCATTGGATACTAGAACCTTTAGAACAGGGTTTTTTAGAGGTTGAATTGGTAGGATGGGTTAATGAAAATTGGTTTCCTTGCCTTGCATGAGCAGGAATGCTTCTTCATACAACAAAGCCATCACTGGAAACAATCTAATTTGTTTTCTACTATTTAAAGCCCATTTCAATGTAATGAGGGGGAAAAATATTTACAGGCGTTCCATCAGACCATTCCCAGGATCCTCCAGCTAATGGGTTCCTTTTGTTGAGTCCAATCCAGAACTGTCTTTCTTCATCACTATGATTAAAAAACAAACAAACCCCAGAAGACAGATTGTTAGCCACTATTGTACCTTTGCACACATCAGAATAGGATGTGTGCATGGAGCTGAGGAAAATTGACTGAATTGTTTGATTCACTCCTGAGTTTTCTGAAAGGGTGACCCAATTCCTGACCTTTTGAAAACAGGAAGCAAACAGCATGCTACAAGTACATAGAGAAGCCTTAATTGGTTTTAAGGAAAAGAAGTTGCAATTTTTAATAGAGGAGCTGTGAGTAGAGAAAGGCGGTGCTTAACACATTCGCTTCCTGATATTTTTACTATAAATCAGGAGTGGGAAATTTTGGCCCTCCAAATGTTGTTGGACTACAGTTTCCATCAGCCTTAGGCCATGCTAGCTGAGGCTGATAGGGGTTGTAGTTCAGTAACATCTATCTGGAGGGCCAAAGGTTTTCCCATCTTTGCTCTACATATTACACCCAATCAGCCTTTCATGGCATTATTTGTGGGCTGAGGTCCATTTTCTCAGATGCATGTGGTGTCATCCTCACTCAGTGTGGCCAAAAGACCACAAAATGCAGAAGGTAAAGTCTTCCAGGTGAACATTATTTTCTACAACTTACACGCACTGTATGATTACAGCAGAAATATTCTAGTCTATTCTTAGATTAAATTCCAAGTTCAAAAGATCAGTATCTGAAAAGAAATCGAGGGAACAAACACTCATCTGATTTCCCCTCTCTTCTGCAGAAGTCTCTTTGATAGTAAACGGAAGACTTACACATGAAACATGGTGTTCAAAAGTTTGCTCAAGAAATCCTCTTCAAAGGCATGTGTAAAACTAGCAAGATGTGCTCCAAAATCTTGACACAACGCTTCGGCTTCATCCCAAGCCCTTTTCATCAGTACTTTTTCACTGTGAAATACCTGTGCAATAAAACAAATACCCCCACCCCCCCAAATAGTTTAATTTGCACATTGTCAAAATACTATGGAGGGAAGAGAATATACAACATATACTAAAAAAAAACTACAAACCTGTTCTAGAATAAATAAATTTCTCTCCTTTTGTTATCTACAAACATATCACTCCATGCCTTCCAACATTCCACAACTGAAAAAAGAGACGTGTGTATAAAATCTCCTGTCACTGCCTGAGCTTGCCCTAACTATTATATGTGGCTAAAGGGTCTACTTTGCTTGCTGCATGTTGTATTCATTTACCCACTCTGCAATAGTTTTGTTTAAAAGCTTAGGTGTTATTTGTTCTTTTTGGTAAAAGATACAATATTAAAAAACCCAAACTGCCTGGCAATATTCTATCCAACTTCAAATATATATCTCAGCTTCTGCAGCATATGTAACAGCAGGATCTCCACTGCCTGGTGCTTTAGCATTTATACCTATGTATTTAAATGCACATGAGACAAGCTGCATGCTTCCCAACTGAAGCCCTGGAGGGGTAGTTTGTTCCTGGAAAATGGCAACTTGTCCATTTCAAACTTACAGCAGTTTAATAAGGCATCTCAGAAGTAAAAAATAGGAACAATGTGGGGATATTGGTTTCCCAGGAAAACCAGAACTGTCCATACTAAATAGGGCCACTTGAACTTTGTGTCTGGCATATGTTATACTATTTATTACCCCATCGTGGATTCCTAAGTCCATTTCATTTGAGTTTTCAGTGAGAAATTTGCCCCCCTTTTCACCTTATAACAGCTGAGCAGATTGTGGTCCGATTCCCATCCAAACATGCAAGAATTAAAAGTCTTCTCAGAATGTGATTCTTCATTAGGGTCATTTTCTCTTTGGTATTTAGCTTTTTGCTTACACAGTGACATAGCCTTGAAGCTTGTACAGTTTTTCACTTCCCAAACACCAAGAGGTCCCTTCTGTCGCTGCATAACAACACACCCTCCAGAATGCCCTATAGTGGGGAGGGAAAGACATTTTAGTGTTGAGTATCATTTTTTCTTTCCAAATGTGGAATTTTTTTTGTTGGATGGTAGGTTTTTCCCTTCCAAAAGACAGAGGCAGAAGGAAGCCATTTTCTAATGCCATACTTTTACTGTTACCAAATGTGATGTTTACATAGTATGACCACTTTTAATTTTAATAGCCATAAAATAAATAAATAAACTTTGCTTTTTGTTACACCGGTTCTGAGTGATACCTAAGGCTTATTTCATTACATCAAACATGCAGTGCTACCTAAATAAATTATTACATTTACTAAAACAAAAATACTGTTCAAAACATTGCAGGCATTCTTCATGCTGTTATTGCTCTACGTTTATAATGTCCAATTTTGGAATTTTGAGTTTTGTTACCTATTAAGTAAAAACAAAAACTGTGGTGGGCAGGGAAAGAAAATTATTACTAATCCCTAATTGTAGCCATTAACTTATGATTCCCAAAATAATATCTAAATACCATAGTTTTACAAAAGGGAATAAAAATTATTTTAGGAGTCCTAGAGGATAAGGATCAATACTTTCCTTCCTTATGCTTGGGGAAGTATTTAACCTTGTTATGCTTTGAGGGTGTGTCTGCATAACTACTATAATTTAAGGCTGCAGTCCTGTGCATGCGTAATATGAGAGACAGACAGAGAATTACTTTATCCAATGGAACTCTTTTTAGATAAACTTACAGAATTACATTGAATGTTGGCAGTAAACTAATTTACAACACAATCTTCACAATGCCTATGCAGAAGTAAGTCCTGTTGCATTAAATGTGGCTTCCTCCCAGAGTAATAGTCACAATTGCAACCTTATTCAACAGTTTCATCTATAGTACATACACCGAAAACATCTGGGAACTGAAGTAGGCACCACTAGAACCAGATGGTTTAAGTTCTTATGCTACAAAAATATGCCAACTCATCCAAATAACTCAGTACCTGGCCGTGTGCCTTTCTGTCCTCCCCTGCCTTTCCCTCTGCTATCTCCATCTGTCTGCTACAGACCTAATCCTGTTTTCCACTGGATTCAAGACTGATGTCTGAAACAGTGTTTTAGATATATTGTTTGGAGGTTCTCTGCAAGGTGCACATGAAACTCAGACATAACAACTTGCCCCCAAAGCAATTCCCTCTTGAGAAACCATAATACAGACAGCAGCTTTAGTTATCTGGGGAAAGGATATAAAGGTACCCCTGCCCGTACGGGCCAGTCGTGTCCGACTCTAGGGTTGTGCGCTCATCTCACTTAAGAGGCCGGGAGCCAGCGCTGTCCGCAGACACTTCCGGGTCACGTGGCCAGTGTGATGAAGCTGTTCTGGCGAACCGGCACTAGCGCAGCACACAGAAACGCCGTTTACCTTCCCGCTATAAAGCAGTACCTATTTATCTACTTGCACTTAGGGGTGCTTTCGAACTGCTAGGTGGACAGGAGCTGGGATCGAGCAACAGGAGCTCACACCGCCGCGGGAATTCGAAAGGAAAGGATATAAGAAATACCAAATAACTAGGCTTTTTAAGTCTGTGAATATATTTCCCTATAGTCAACCAGTAGAGGTCACTGTTGAAGGACAAGAAGAATCCTCCTCCATAAAAAACCAGGCAATGCTTGTCCTTCCGGCTATAAGAAATGAGTAAGTAAATGAAACTACAGAATGATGCAACTTTAAATCACTGTGCATTACTAAATGGGGACAGAATAAAGAGAGAGAGATGTTTGAAGGGCTGTCTCAAGTGGATAAATAGCAGCTTGGCAGATAACTTCAAAAGCCTACCAGCACAAAATATAGTTTTCAAGCCTTTTAGTTCTGCAAGTACTTACAAGGCAATTTTAATGGTGAAGCTGCTAGCAGACTATTTGCCCACAAGAGATTGCTAATCAGGTTAAGTGTAAGAGCAGCTAACTGTAAGAATGGAATCTGGAAATTAAGGCTGCAATTCTAAACACACTTTCGAGCCATGTGTTTTAAACGTTGGCTAGGACATTGTCTTCCAGACGCCGTCCTCCATTATGGGGACTGTAGTACAGCAGCTGGAAGATACCATGAAGGCCATCCTTGGTATCTAGCAGGCTATCAAATACTTAATTTGTTGTACTTGCAGGTTCCATTATCCTGAGGTAAATTTTAATGTTATAGGTAAAGGTAAAGGGACCCCAGTCGTGGCCGACTCTGGGGTTGTGGCGCTCATCTTGCTTTATTGGCCGAGGGATCTGGCGTACATGACTAAGCCGTTTCTGGTGAACCAGAGCAGCGCACGGAAACGCCGTTTACCTTCCCGCCAGAAGGTATCTACTTGCACTCTGATGTGCTTTCAAACTGCTAGGTTGGCAGGAGCAGGGACCAAGCAACAGGAGCTCACTCTGTCGTGGGGATTCGAACTGCCAACCTTCTGATTGGAAAGTCCTAGGCTCTGTGATTTAACCCACAGCGCCACCCATGTCCCATTTTAATGTTATACTTTGGCCCAAATTAAGACAGCCTGGTAATAAGCGGAAAGCAGAAAGTGAGGAAAAGTGGCACGTTTGCTTCAATAATCAAATATTAACAAGAGCTATAAAGGTTATAACTCACTAGGTTGATATTTTCCCCAGTTTGTATAGGTTAGACGATGAAGCTTCCCATCTGTATTTAGCCAAGTGTATTCTCCTGTATTGTTGAGGTCTTGCAGCGCTATCCAAAAATAAAGGTTATCTGTTTTCTCCATGTTGTGAATCATACTGTTGAGAAAGCCCTGTTCAAACCTTGAAAAAATATGAAATAAAAACAAGGTATTAGATTCCTTACATCGCAGTTCAAGAGGCAGCCCCTATTCATCCTTTTGAGCAATATAGAAAGAAGTATAGAATCCTGTTGAAATTGAACAAATTACAGTGGTACCTCGGGTTAAGAACTTAATTCGTTCTGGAGGTCCGTTCTTAACCTGAAACTGTTCTTAACCTGAAGCACCACTTTAGCTAATGGGGGGTCTCCCGCTGCTGCCACTCCGCTGGCGTGCGATTTCTGTTCTCATCCTGAGGTAAAGTTCTTAACCCGAGGTACTAATTCTGAGTTAGCGGAGTCTGTAACCTGAAGCGTCTGTAACCTGAGGTACCACTGTACATAAGAACAGCAGATGAAGCGCATTAAGTGTCTGGTTTTTAATACTTCACTAGGGGCAAATGGTGGGCTGTGATGCAGAGGCAAGCCCCGCTAGAGGAAACTTGTAAGTTACTTCAAGGAAAACAATATGCCAGATCTCACTGGCTTAGATCTCTTGGAATGCAAGTTTAAATGGCCGCTTGCTCAGGACATGCCTCTTCTAACTGGCATCCTGCTCATGCCATGAGCATGCCGGCTTTCAGCTCTACAGTTCCACATGGAATCACAGAATCACAGAATTGTGGAGTTGGAAGGGATCCCAAGGATCATCTAGTCCAACCCCCTGCAGTGCAGGAATAGGCAGCAGTCCCATATGGGGAAAGAATCTGCAGCCTTGGTGTCATCAGCATCATGCTGTAACCAACTGAGCTATCCATGACTTGGGCAACACACTTTAAGAGGGCATCTCTTTCCCCAACTACAGTGGTACCTCTGGTTAAGAACTTAATTCGTTCTGGAGGTCTGTTCTTAATCTGAAACTGTTCTTAACCTGAGGTACCACTTTAGCTAATGGGGTCTCCTGCTGCTGCTGCTGCGCCACTGCACAATTTCTGTTCTCATCCTGAAGCCAAGTTCTTAACCTGAGTTACTATTTCTGGGTTAGCAGAGTCTGTAACCTGAAGCGTATGTAACCCGAGGTACCACTGTACAGTTATTCTTTTAAAGGTACAGAAGAGGCTGCTTTCAGTTGGCATGATTGGTGCATCATTCAAATAAGACTATGCAGAAAGCCATCCCTGGTGGTTGTTCTACATCTCTGTAACATGCTTCCTACATAGGTCTGTAAACCCCCATGTGTGGAACATCTACCAGAAACAGTGCGAGACTATTTTTAAAAAAGTGATCTTGTCCTGCAACCTTGTGAGGTATGGAAAACAGAAATGTAAGATCGGCCCTTCTCCATAGTACTGCCTAAATTACTACCATGGAATTCACCACCCGGGGAGGTCAGGAAAGCCTCTGTACTTTGTGTACTTAGGTAGCAAGTTGAGGCCTGAACTAGACACAATGTTAAATGCATCCTTACATTTGCACCTGTTGTGGGAGCTGATAATTATTGGGATCTCAGCAGACAGGGGCAGGGAGGGGGAAAGGATGGAACTCTTTCTTCCCCTGGCTGCATTCCTGATGAAAAGCATTCCTGCAAAGCTGGTATTTGTGCTGGGAAGAAATTCTCAGTTGAGACCAATAGGGGAAGGAGGTTTCTTCCAGTGCAAATAATAGCTTCAAAGTAGAGTTGTTGTTTTTTTATTAAAAAAAAAAAATCAGGACGGCAGCGGGGAAGGGAGGGTTAAACTCTCCCTCCCCACCTGCTATGAATTACAGTGGTACCTTGGGTTACATACGCTTCAGGTTACATACGCTTCAGGTTACAGACTCCGCTAACCCAGAAATAGTACTTTGCTTCAGGATGAGAACAGAAATCATGTGGTGGCAGCGCGGCAGCAGTGGGAGACCCCATTAGCTAAAGTGATGTCTCATGTTAAGAACAGTTTCCGGTTAAGAACGGACCTCCGGAACGAATTCAGTATGTAAGCAGAGGTACCACTGTAAACCTATGCACATTAAAAGCACAGAGTTTATAATGAATAAAAATGAGTTTTCATAATCAACATAATGTTGATTCAGATGGACAAACAATGACCAGCCAGATGCCTCCAGAAAAGTTGCAACTGTTGGAGAAATTTTAAAGACTGGAGGCACTGGTGGAGGAAGAGGGGGGCAGGGGGAGTGCACTGCCCCTGACACCACGATCCTGGTGGGGGGGGCATCGTGGCTGCTCCCCCATGCTGGGTGCCATGCCCCCAGGATGCGTGCCAGCCACGCCCCCATCTGCTCTCCACCCCCGGTGCCAGAGCATGAAGCTCTGCCACTGACTGGAGGTATCCCTCCCAGAGACCCAAAAGGAAAAGCTGCAGACTGCAAGTGAAAATATAGGGTTTTAATTGAATACAAACGTACGTACGGTCAGCCTCCTGGAAAATCTGAGAGAAGCTGCAAAGAACCACACCCAAAGCAATGTTTCTTATATTGTTTCCATTCCTTTCCCATAGAGATTCCAACCCATAATCTTCATTCTAAACCAAACAGAGATCCTTATGCTCTTTTGACTAGCCCACTCCAACCTTGTCATTATAATAATATGTAATCACACACGACCATCCTTCAATGTTTGATTTAATTAATTACTGATTAATTATGCTATTCTTTACCTGTCTACAAAAGCCTATTCTTAATAACCCATGATTAATACGTCCATTCTCTACATTAACCTAAATTCAATTAGACAGTCCCGCCTAGCCGATCACCTTTCACGTATTCTCAACTTTTCATTCTTTTATGTTGGAATACAATATGTTTTCACATCAGAATGCATGATATGCTTGAAATATACTGGGGTGCGTGCGTTTCTACTAGGAGAGGTTGTTGAGAATTCATACATGGATTGCTAAGCAGCACTGCTAATGTCAAATACGGAGTTTTAACAAGCAAGATGGAATCCTAACAGAGAGATAAAGGGAGTTGGGGCATTATCCTTCACAAGGAGGGCATGAAGCCAGACTCCCTCCCCTGATGTTTTGCACTCCAGCCCTCCCCCAACTGGTATTCAAATGAACACCTCTGTTCCTAGAGGCTCAATTTAGCTACAATGGAGAACATTCACTGAAAATATACTTCATAAATTTGTCAAAGCCACAAATATAACTAAGGCTGCAATCCTATACACACTTTACAGGGAGTAAGCCCAAATGAACTTCATAGGACTCACTTCTGAGAAGACAGATTAAATTGAGTTGCCTTCAATGTGGTACTAAGGCAAACACTAAGTCTGTGCAAGGATTTCTCGTTGCACACCAGTACATTTCCCCCCCTCTGTTCCACCCATGTACCCTCTAGATCTGTTCTGGAGCAGATTTCAGGACAGTACAGGGCATGTGTGGGAGGAGAAAGGGGGGAAATCCCACTGCGCCACTGCTAAACCCTGCAATAGTGTAAGTATTTAATTGAATACCTCTCATTGTCTGGGGTTTACTTCAATTTGAGAATAAAGAGTAATGAAGAAGAGTAAATCACATCATCTAAGTAACCAGAGAAAACCTGTTACTGGTGTTATACATTTAATTTTTTTCTTATTGTTTCCATATGGCGAAACTGGGTTATTAAAATGAAATCGAACAATGTGAATAGCTTGCATCAAATAGCTGCATGTGAGCAAATGAGTATATATTTGTCAGGATTGTTAGGAAACACTCCCCGGCTTCCTGTAATGAAGACAATGTAAATCAACCCTGAAGGAATTAAAATGTCAGAATTCTTGCATGCATGAATGATTGCATGTCACTGAACATTTCAATCTAGCAAGTAACTGATTAATTCTATCCGGTTTTCATTTTGACTCGAGCAATAACAATCAGAACATTTTATTTCCGTCAGTTTTAGCTATTGATCCAGTATGGTTCTTCCATTTTCTTCTCCAGTGTCATAAGAGAGTTAAAATACTGTTGTTGTTTTAAATTGTATGGTAGAATTAGGTACCTGTTCATTATTGTTGCAAGTGAAGGACAGTAATAGCCACTGGAGGAGTATTCAAAGCTTCGAGGGGTTTTGTCCACATGGTAGCAATATCCACCGTGCCTTTCCCATCCCTTCAAAAACAAACGTTGGTTATTATAACATATGGTATATTATATACATGAACTTATCTATACATAATTCTTGGATGCCACCCAAGTAGGTACCAGAGAGACTACGGAGGAAGGGAAGGAATACTGGAGAACCAATGACAGTCAGAGTAGGCAAGAATAGTCAACACCATGCCCTCCTGATGTCATCGGAAAATACCTCAGCTGGTACAGCATGAGACTCTTAATCTCAAGGTCATGGGTTCGAGCCTCATGTTCGAGAAAAGATTCCTTCATTGCAGAGGTTGGACTAGATGACACTCATGGTCCCTTCCAAATCTACAATTCTATGATTCTGTGACTACAACTCTAACTATCCTTGACTATTAGACATGCTGTAGTAGGACTGATAAGGGACGCGGCTGGCGCTGTGGGTTAAACCACAGAGACTAGGACTTGCCGATCAGAAGGTCGGCGGTTTGAATCCCCGCTACGGGGTGAGCTCCCGTTGCTTGGTCCCTGCTCCTGCCAACCTAGCAGTTCAAAAGCACGTCAAAGTGCAAGTAGATAAATAGGTACTGCTCCAGCGGGAAGGTAAACGGCGTTTCCGTGTGCTGCTCTGGTTCACCAGAAGTAGCTTAGTCATGCTGGCCACATGACCCTGTACGCCGGCTCCCTTGGCCAATAAAGCGAGATGAGCGCCGCAACCCCAGAGTCGGTCATGACTGGATCTAACGGTCAGGGTTCCCTTTACCTTAACCTTACTAGGACCGATAGGGAGTTGGAGTTTACAACATCTGAAGTGCACCATATTGGCGATCCCTAGAGTAGGTGATGCTGGCCTAGATGGGTAAAAAGTTTGAGCTGGCAAAATCTGCTTCTTTTGTTCCCTTTCTATACCTGCAATTTACCCACTCATCATGCAAATATAATTCACACACACACACACACACACAGAGAGAGAGAGAGAGAGAGAGAGAACAGAATCCATGAATAGTGAAATCTATTCAGGACACAGTAATTTCAAGGGGAGAGTTAAGCCTAGTGGAGAAATGAGACTGACAGTTCAATGCGGAATGCTCTCGGGAAAATGTACATAGGATTGCACTGAAATGTTTAACATTGACTGGATGGTGACCACACTGCACCTTGAGAAGAAAGTGTCAAGATTCAATGCAAATATAAGGATGATAAAGATGGGTATAAAGAGTGTGTAAGAAAGGTAGAAAACTGAGAGTTATTTTGTTAAATATTTAAAGAAGTTTGACTGCTTAAACCATCGAGAGCTGCTGATGAATGTCAGGTCAGGGGGTAAGTGTTTCATTATTTTATTTAATCATTCATTTAAACAATTTATATACCACTTAACTACAATAGTTTCTAAATGGTGAATAACAACAACAGCAGCAGCAGCAGCTGCAACAACAAAATATGCTGCAACAACAAAATATGCTACCCACCTGACTATGTTGCCCCAGTCACTCTGGGCAGCTTCTAACAAATTAAAACATTAAGCGCAGTAAAACATCAAACATTAAAATCTTCTCTATACAGAAATATATTGAACCAGCTTACTGAACATCATGCTGGCTCAGTCTGTTATTACCGAAACCTATCCCAATCAAAGGTTGGTGTGAACCTATCCCAAATGAGCACTCCAGGTTTTCAGGTTCAGCATCAGGCTCAACTAAAGGAGCAAAGAGGGTGGAGTCAGTGGACCACCTCTCTGATTAGCAACACAGCCAATGGCTGTGCTTCCAAGACAGAATAAGGATTTAGTTTGGTGAAGAGCTGTGGCTCAATGTTGCAGCATCTGCTTTGCACACAGAAAGTCTGAGTCCACAGCATCTCCTAAATCCCCGGACAGCCTCTGACAGTTAGTGTAAATAATACTGAGATAATAGACCGGTGGACCAGCAGATTCCTATATTCCTATGATGTAAGTGTACTGACTAACTCATTGCCTAATAGTCTCCCTACCTGAGCTGATGGGAGTGGTTTTCAGTGTGGTGTTGAAGGCCCCAAGTCCTGCGTTTTAGTTCTCAGCTGGACATGGAATTATTGCTGGATTTATTAATGCTGTGGATATATGGAATGTTTTGTATTTTTAAAAATATTATCGCTGTTTAAAGTTTTTATTTGTGTGTAGGCCAGCTGGAGAGCGTTCTTGCTCATAAAGATAAGCCTCTAAATTAGTTTTAAAAAATAAATAAGCATCCCGGGAAGAGTGCCATCCCAGCCTACCCTGTCAATGTCATGACCTCATTCACTAACAAGCCCTATAATTTGAAACAGCCTACAGCCAAACACTTAAGCATTATTAATTGTATCAAATGCATACTGAAATGCTATAGAAACTCGGTGAATTAGGGTAGACTTTACATGGGAACTCTGTTCAGTGCAGTAGGCTGTCAACCTCACACTGAAATAACAAGAAAACTATTATTGAATTAAATACTAGCCTTTGTATATTTTGAGAGAGAAAGATGGAGAGGCCATTTTAAATTAAGGAAGGTAGAATTTACATCTGGCTGAACTATTTCTCTGAGTATTTTAAACTGAAACAGCTAGAATTGCCAATGTAATATTATACCGTAATTTCCCAATAATTCTGGTACCTCTGTCTAATTAGAGATAAACTTGCAGATAAAGGTCATTTTTTATGTGAATTGTAATACCCTCAAACTCTTGTTATTCATTGCACAAATTTACCTTAACTCATCAAAGAGTAGTTCCATATTAACTTAATTTAATGTTACTAAACCTCCTTCTCCAATCCTTAAATTAAATCATGTTTTGAATACTTACCTGCCTTTGATTATTTGTATGGTTGAGGTCCTAGAAGGCTTTTATCCATGCTATTCTTTTACATTTCTTACCAAACTTCAAACTAGGTATCCCATTTCTTCAATGACTCTGGCTGGAAATTGTTAGTTTATGTGTTGCCTAGAAGGCTCTTCAATACTAAGAATCAGGACCCCAGTCTCTTATAGAAGTTGAAAGGACTAAATCATTGCTTCCCAGTGAGTGCAGTGAATGCTTCCCTGTTATGAAAGAGAATGATAAAGCAATGCCCAAGTGGTAGTCCACATGTCTGGAGCCACTGAACTGTTCTGTTAAGTCACTGGAGCTTACTTCCAGTAATATGTTCGGTATAGTAATATTAAAGCAGTTTAACTAAACTTGGCTGAGGAATCACATAAGAAGGGACTGCTATTTTATTTAAGTTCTGTTAAGCCAAAGCTGTCTATCAATTATTTATTTCAGCTTACTTCTTTTAGATGAACTTCAAGGGTCATTCCAATTTTTGTTTGCAAATAATATCAATATTTTCTGACTTAAGGAAAGAATCTTTCTTTAACTAAGTATGGGGCTATATCTACTGTTGTCTTTGCGCTGGTAACCTCTAGGTTAGATTACTGCACTGTGTTATATGTAGGGCTGCCTCTGAAGAAGTTTCAGAAACTTCAGCTGGTGCAGAATTTGGCGGCCAGGTTGCTCACCGGGGCAAGATAGTTTGAGCATACTACACCAATCCTGGCCCAACTACACTGGCTGCCAATTAGTTTCCAGGCCCAATTCAAAGTGCTGGTTTTGACCTACAGCCTTAAATGGCTCAGGACTGCAATATCTCAAGGACCACCTCTCTCCATAGGAACCTATCCGGACCCTGCCCTGAGTTAATCATCTGAGGCCCTTCTTTGTGTACTTCCTTTATGAGAGCTCCGGACGATGGCAACATGAGAATGGGCCTTTTCTTCAGTGGCTCCCCTCTTTGTGGAATGGTCTCCCCAGGAGGTCCATCTGGAGCCTTCATTATACACCTTTAGGTGCCAGGCGAAAATGTTCCTCGTCAACCAGGGCTTGGGCTGATTAACATCCTATACCCCTTTTAAATGTGTTTGTGGGAGAAGGTGTGGGGAGGGGATTTATTGGTTTGTGGTTTTCTTGTTCTTGTTTTTATTATATATTTTGTGTTTTTTATATTGTGATTTTATGTTGTGAACTGCCCTGAGATCTATGGATGAAGGGTGGTATATAAATTTTAACAACAACAACATATGTATTGGGGATTATGTAGAACCTTTATCTCAGTCATATTATTATCATGAAACCACATCTAAAAGCTTTGTGCCTGTGAGTCCTACATTTTTCACAAAATATTTGATCCACAAAAGATAAAAGCATATACCGGTATCTGTTATTACATGAATTTATGATTCTTTATTTGCAGGTGCAGGTTACTTTCCAGCCACACCTGCAAATGAATATTTTTCTCTTCCAGCCTAGCTTGACTTCCAGCCAGGAATGCAAAGGAAAAATTTGGAGTGCAAATTTGAGTGTGCTCTCAATTCTTCTTATATTTAGCAGCAGCATGAAGTTCCAAGCCACAGCTTGATCTTTCCTGCGCCTGACATTATATATGTCAGACCAGGGAAAGTTGGGTGTGGTTTGCCCCAAACAGACCAGTAAACCAACCTCCAAGGTCTGGTGGGCCTAATTACACCTGCTAGCTGACGATTACCCACCAGTGAAGTACTGGTGGACCTTATAAGAAACTGCTCTGTTTAAGAGCCATTTACGATTCTGAATATTCCAAGTCACAGAACAGAGACACATGATGGTTGTACAACAACTAATTGTGTGAATCATCACCAAGTTATAAGTTTATCAGCTCAGTTCAATCAACTAATTCCTTTCCCTGGAATTCAATGGACCAAACTGGATTAATTGGTTACAGCATTGGCTACTTAAAATGTCATAAAATTCTGACATTTCAAATTGTAAGTATTGTGACCCTAGTTTAACCCAAATGTTGTCAGCTTCAAAAAGCAACATTTCTTCCTTTCTTCCTTGTCAAGCATCTGACAGCTCCATGATGCCATTCCAAAAGCTGGCTTAGGGAAAGTGCCTAGATAATCACTGCTTTAGTGTTTAGACAGCTAGCTTAAGGAATTTGACCTCAGTAACAAAACATTTGCCCTCTGTTAGCAGTTTATAGATTAGGAGAAGGGGGGAACAGTTTGTTGAATTAGTAATAAAATCACATGGCATATGGCCAACTGAGCAATGAGCACTTTGCTGCTGTGTCTAAGAAAGATATAGAATCATCAATTTGTCAGAAATATCAAAATGATTTTTAAAAAACCCAATCAAATCAAAGCAAATAAGCAGGATAGTCTTCCAAGCACATATGCCTGAAGCCAAGAACAAATGACGGCACCGATGGGTTACGAACTTAGAGATACTGACATGTATCTCATAGTCACAAATGAAAACAAAATGGATCTGCATCTGGATCCTCTGTCAACTAAATTCCTGGCTAGCTGTGCATTGACATTAGAATTGAAGAAGTAGTTTCAGATTGGAGTGGCGACATTCAGTATTATGAATGACAAATGGAGGCAGAGTTTTCAATAAGACATTCAGCCCAAAGGCTGCTTGTGAATGCAAGAGTTCTGGTGCTCAAATAGGAGTTCATGCCAATGGGCTTCTCCCATTCAATGAAGTGTCAGGGAAAGGCCCACATCCTCATTATGCACACAGAGCTGTCCAAATATTGCAGCAAATTAGAAAGCACGTGCATGCTGGCAGACATGTGTGCATGGCAGACCACCCACAAGCAGGAAAATGAATGGGGTGCTGCTCCAAACGGTCTCACAAAGTTAGCAGCTGACTTCCAGAATGTTAAACTTTATCACCCCATTCAAAAATATACGTGACCCTTTACATTAACTTTATATTCAAAGACTAGGCAGAGGGCATATCAGCATATATATAAACACGAAGGTGAGAAATCAACTATTTATACCACTATGAAGGCTACCTGTGTTTCACTGGGTACTTCTAAGAGCCTCAGTTGTCTTTAATTTCAATATTTCAATATATTAAATGGTCACTGAATAACAACACTGATATATTTATAGACAACTTTCACATACACACCCCAAAGTAGAGAAAGCAAATGATATAAATTAATAATTTTCGAAAGAGGAAATTTAATCCTAGTGCCCATGTATGGATAGAAGGTTAACACAACCTATGTTAAAGAAACAGTTGTTTTCAATCCTGTCATTCCTCTAGAAACAGTATAAAAGCCACAGGCAAGATGAAACATCATAGAGCAGTTGTTGTTTGTACAGATGGTCGACCAAAGTGCTGTGCCTTTTGATGTAGAAAGTTAGAAGAACTGCATTCAAAATCGCTGACAGAGCAAGTGACCCACAAAAGGAAAACTTCATGACCTCAATCCATAAGCGCTCCAACATGCTTACAGAGATTCTGCTTCAAAGTGCATGGCAAAGCCTGCCAATCAGGTGATCAGTGGTGCCTGCAAACCTGTTTTTGACTCAGACATGAGTTTACCTGCCCTACCACCTGACGTCATATAGGATGATGTCATATATGACAATTTAGGGCAGGTGGCTATGGCTTGGCCAAATGGGGAGGCAAACCAGAGGCTGCCCACCCATGATCTATAGCAACACAACTTATTTTGGAAACTGGAATTTTGTTAATGAAGCAGTGCTATGCATATTTACCTGAAAGTAAATCCCATTGGTCTCAGTAGGATTTATTTCTGAACAAACATACATAAGATTAGACTGCAAATTGGGAAAAGGTGTGAAATTCTAAATATGCTTGAATTCCTATCCAGATATATTCAAACACTTCCAATGTTTACTATTTTAAATGAGGCATAATTGTTTGGTTTAGACTTACTTCTGGGCAGCCTGATTCTTCCTCTGAAATGAGATTTCCAACAGTTCCTGCTCTTTTACAAATATAAAAATATATGTCTTTACAACTTTTAACTTTCCAGCGTCCCTCCTAGTTAAAAACAAACAGGAAGAATTAATGAAACTTAATATGTCATTATTTCAGGGGGAGTATTAGCTCAATGGGCTTATTCATAACATGGGAAGGAAAACTGGTGGTGGTGGGTTTTGTTTTTTTAGAATATTAAAATACTTTGATTACAAGTAGAAGTTGTGTATTCTGCTAGCATTTTTAGATCCCCCATAGTTCCATACTGTTAAGTGCATGAGTAGTCTCTACTTGACTAAGCAAATGTTTGTTAGATGTGACCTTAATCTGTGTGTGTGTGTGTGTGTGTGTACGCACACACATATTAATAATAAATTTATTAAATAAAATACGATAAATTCATGTCAACGCATTCGTATTTTAGCTTCCACTGCTTGTTTATTCTACCTATTTGCCTCTGGAATTGTCTCAAGAGCTTGATGAGCTATTCTGAAGTGTCAGAGTATTTCCCGATATTGTAACGGGTCAAAGCCAAACAGTGAAGAATTGTGTTTTTGCAAAAAGTTTATCTCAGAGGACATCTCATCTATAGCCTGAGGATAGGGAAAAACTGAGTGGCCAAGTGGAAAGTTATGAGACTAGGAGAGGAAAGTAGAAACCTAAAGGACAGGAAACGTGAAATAGGAATAATGATTCTGAAAAAAAGGAAGCCCTGAGATAGTGCAGGAGGGGGAAAGAATGGAACTGAAAAACCAGTGGGCCTACAGGGGAAGGTTTATCAAACAGCCTAAGGAGAGGAGAGCTGTGCCTTAGTAACACACATTTGGACTGGATAGACAAGGTAATTGTGGACGAATATTGTTCCATTATGATTTGCTGTGTGCATGAGAGCAATCATTATATTACTTGAGAATCATCAAGCAAATAGAGCTCTCAGAATATTCTACTTCTGAGGCATTGCACACATAATGCAGCAAAACAAAACACACACAAACAAAAACCACTACTTCTAGGACAGAAACATTTACAAAATATTATTATTTTTATATAAAAAGAGAAAATAAATAAAACATACATGTTGCTCAGCTGAAACACAAAGTTGATTTCCCCCCTGGTGGACATTTGGCTCTTGTTTGTGCCAGTAAGTGAAGGTTACCGGAGATCCATCAGACCATTCAAACTCAACTGGGGTCTTATGACTGCTCAGTCCAAGCCAAGTTTCTGTCACATTTTCTGTAGTATACAATTAAGTGCATTTTAAGATGATTTGGACATACCAGGTCATTTTCGACAGCACAATAAAAACACACACACAAAGTTGTCTCCATATTTTAGTCAGACTACTCTTTTGCAACCTAGACAGGCCCCTAATTTGATGGCCTGTCCTAACATGCAGGTGAACTACTGTTTCGAGGGATGCTGTACGTCCAGAATTTCCCAGACATAGCTGGAATATGGCAGCTGGAAACAGTGTCTAGGCAGAAATCGCTGATCAGGCCAATCTAGCGTAGCATCCTGTTTGCCACAGAGGTCAATGGGGATGGCCTTTGGGAATATGAGGGAAATGCCATTCTGCCATTATTGCTCCCCAACAACTGGTGTTCAAAGGCACTGGAAACTGCATTAAGGGCAGGATGCAAATGCGATACTTAAATAAGGAAACAAACATCAGGGGCTGTAATCATTTCTGCATACAGAAGCTTTAAATAGATGAGGAGCACTTTTGACATGGGCAGCCATGTGGGTCTTGTACATTTTCAGTGACAACTCCTCCTGCTGCTTTGAACTAAGCACATCAGCCTGGAACAAGGGCAGGAAAACTTCCCAGCCTGAGGGCCACATTCACACCTGAGTAACCTTCCAAGGCTCACCTGCTAGCAGTGGGTGTGGGCAGAGGCAAAAGGAGGCGGGACCAAATCACATACATATGCCAATCACACACCTCCCTCTGCGCATATATACCAGGATTTCCCTGAGGGGTATTTCAGTTTTGTTGATGTATTGATCTGTGATTTATTTTGTGCTTGTTTTGTGAATGTACCGTAATTTAAATGGATTATATTATGCAATTTATTGATATAATATTTTTAAATATATCTAGAGAGAGCACAAATAAAAATAAATGTCCCTTCCCTTTCTCTTTGTCTCTCTGCTTCTTCTTTTCAATTTTTATTTGCATTTTCAAAAACATGCAAACAGAGAGCATATTTAACCCTCCTCCCCTTCCCCTGTGCCACTAACAACTTCATACCAAATACAGCATGCATACATATGCTGTATATCCATATGATTTCCCTCTCACACTTTTCCTGGTTCCTTTGCTTTTCTACTACTCCACGTAATCCACATCATTTTAACCATCCAATTTGTTATCTATTAAATACCCTATCTATTTCAACTCTGTTGGAAGACCTGCTAAGCTATGTATTCGTCTATACTGGTCATTAAAATATTCAATAAACATTGTCCATTCTTCCTTATATTCCTTATCTCCGTTTTCTCTTATCCTGTTCGTCAGACCAGCCAGTTTATCATATTTGAACATTTTACGCTGCTATTCTTCCTTACACTGCTATTGCTCCTGAGCTGCAGGTTAGGGGTAAGTGTAGGTACGCCCTCTTGGGGCCCCAAGCCTTTAGCAACTTCCTGATGATGCCAACTTCTGACACTGGCCTCCAATGGGTTTTTTCTATCGACTTTGGGTTGGATTGTCACACTTGACAGAAAGGAATTCAGTGTGGCTGCCTTTAAAAGGAAAATTGTCTGTACCTTAAACCAATGTTTAGTGCACATTAACTATGAGAACTCACCATATTCAAGAAGATTAATGAGCATCTCTGTATCAGCCAAAGAGGTTATGCTAATGAGTGTGCTATTATCATCCTGGCAGGAAAGCAAAGCTTCATTCCAGTTTTTTCCTTCTTTATAAAGTTTATAGCAGTAACGATTATATGGATACCAATTATAGTCACAGTCGGTAGGATAAAATTTCCACGAATCTTTTCAATTAAAATGTACAGAAACAAAGCTATGTTAACCAAATGAATTCTTTCCTAGTCCTCATAAATCTATTTATGCAATATACATGCACATATATAATAGCTCTTTTCAGTATTTTTTTTAAGAAAAGAGAACACATTTGCCTACCAAGAACTAGCTACAGTGCAAAAATGTGTTATATGAATATGTTTATGCATGCATAAGCACCCCCCCCACAAAGTAAGAAAATAAAATTGCCCTAAGAATGTTCGAGAAGTTCAGTCTTTGTGAATTCTGACATAATCTGACCTAAACCACACCTTCCAGCCAAATACGCAGATTGGAACATACGCTACAATCCTAACTCCATTTATTTCCAAGTAGACATAGTAAAGACTTTTTTTGCAAACCACTTTGAGGTTCTTTTAGTCAAGTGGCATCTAAATTTTATGAATACATAAATAGATAAAGACTGCCACCACAGTTACCCATCAACCTTTGAGCTTCCTGAACATTCCAATGCAGTTCTCACTCAGTAAAAGTATCAAACTGATTTAAAAATTCATGAGTTAAAAAATAAATAAATTGGATTTTCATACAGATTTTTTAAAAACTTCAGGTTAATGTAGACTTAGGGGTCAAACAGAACAGAAGCAGACTGATTTACCTATACTGATACCTTTCACTGAATGTACAGTGGTACCTCGGGTTACATACACTTCAGGTTACATACGCTTCAGGTTACAGACTCCACTAACCCAGAAATAGTGCTTCAGGTTAAGAACTTTGCTTCAGGATGAGAACAGAAATTGTGCTCCGGTGGCGTGGCAGCAGCAGGAGGCCCCATTAGCTAAAGTGGTGCTTCAGGTTAAGAACAGTTTCAGGTTAAGAACGGACCTCCGGAACAAATTAAGTACTTAACCCGAGGTACCACTGTAATAGGGCATACTTCTGAGTACTTTGTGTAACTAGTGTTCATTAACTAACAACATTCAAGTCTCAGCTGTATTTGTCTATATTCTGGAGCAAGACCCTAACAGAAGGGTGGGGGACGTTTGGACCTCCAAATGCTGCTGACTCCAACTCCCGCCAGCCCCAGCCAAAATGTCAAAATGTCCAGTGGTCAGGGGTGATGTGAGTTCTAATTCAGCCACATTTGGAGGGCCACAGGTTGCCCACCTCTGCCCTAACAGAATAAAGAAAATGTTACGGCTGAAATTAACATCTATTCTAAAACTATGCATGCTTCCATGTTTTGGGCTCCATTAAAACTCCAGGGAAAGCTTTGTTAGTTTTAGAAAGCTTAAACCATTGTAAAGGCTCACAAATTCTTTCAGAAAGGGAGAAAAAAAATCTGATTGCTTGTTTGCATACAAAAGCAATTTTCTCTGGAATCTGCACCAATAAGACATAGAGTGGTACCTCGGGTTAAGAACTTAATTCGTTCTGGAGGTCTGTTCTTAACCTGAAACTGTTCTTAACCTGAGGTAAGGTAAAGGTAAAGGGACCCCTGACCATTAGGTCCAGTTGCGACCGACTCTGGGGTTGCGGCGCTCATCTCGCTTTAGTGGCTGAGGGAGCCGGCGTACAGCTTCCGGGTCATGTGGCCAGCATGACTAAGTCACTTCTGGCGAACCAGAGCAGCGCACGGAAACGCCGTTTACCTTCCCACTGGAGCGGTACCTATTTATCTACCTCCACTTTGACGTGCTTTCGAAGTGCTAGGTTGGCAGGAGCAGGGACCAGACAAAGGGAGCCCACCCCGTCGCGGGAATTCGAACCGCCGACCTTCCGATTGACAAGTCCTAGGCTCTGTGGTTTAACCCACAGTGCCACCCGCACTTTAGCTAATGGAGCCTCCAGCTGCCGCCGCACAATTTCTGTTCTCATCCTGAGGTAAAGTTCTTAACCTGAGGTGGTACTACTTCCAGGTTAGAGGAGTCTGTAACCTGAAGCGTCTGTAACCCGAGGTACCACTGTAGTTGGCTTCTATTAGGGCTGGGCAGGAAAGAGAAACTGCAATGAGTATATCCCCTCTAATTTTGTGTTCTGCCATGTTCCCCACTGCAGCCATTTGGTGACTGGTGGTGGCTGCAGTACTCTCTCAAAAGTCTAACTGTACCTACGAGTCCAAAAAGCCTGGCGATCCTTGGACTATAATTTATATCACCACCTTGACAGGGCTGGGGAACTGCATCTGGCCAAGTGGCCGCATCCTTATTGCCAAATCTTCCCCTGCAGACCAAATCTGACAGGTAGGCAAAACTGCCCCCCTGTCAATCATGTGACATCACAATGCTGTTGCAATGTGACCCGATTCAGCCTGTACAGTTCGAAGTCAAACTGTGAGCAAAACAGTCTTCAAAGCACAGAAGAGCAATTGGTTCATCAACACTTGTGAAGCCCAACATTGGCACAATGTGCTTCCCAAGTGCCACTCAGCTGATTGTCGGTGCTTGAGAAGCCCAGTGCAGGGACCTTTGCCGACATTGCTGATCAGTTGTATTATGTATTATTTTATCAGGTGTAGGTGAAAGGAGAAGGCCGGGGGACGTCGACTAACTTAGGCCTGCAGACTGGAGGTTTCCCACTCCTGCACAATGAAATGATAAAAAATGAATAAATGGGATTCTATTCTCCACTACATGCAGAAAATGTTCTTCTGAAGAGCTAATTTCTCCTCTTTAAAATCTAATGAAATAGGTACGCTTTTTGCCCTCAGAATGGTAAAAGTGGGATTGTTAAGTGTTCGATTGCCTTCAAAGCTTATATGCCAATTTACAAACAAAGGGACCCTGAACAATGATTTATACTTGAAACTACCTTTCTCCTGAATTCAATTGGCATACTTAGCACATCTTGTAATTCCCAAACACTCAAACTGCCTGAAGCCCAAGATGTGGAATGTACATATGTCCCCCTTATTAAAAGTAGAAAGAGATATAAAAAGCCTCACAGATCAAATTACATTGCTGGTTAGAGACTCACCAAATGCTTCGTGTTCAGTAGCATTTAAATATTTTTTGCATACATATGGTAATCCAGATTCACATGGGTAACTCTGCCAGTCCTGCTGTATTTTTGAGTTAAACACTTTGCAGTGATGTTGCCCAAGAGAGCTGTCAGAAGGATCTGCAAACAGAATATTATTTTAGCACCATGTGTACAGTACAATACAATATGCAGGGGGTATTTTATATATATATCTCTGTATCTAAAAGCCTGACATTCTGCCCCAATCAGCAAGATTCTCCAAGTCCAGAATGGTGACCAAGGAACAGAACCACATCTGGGCAGGCATGATTCTCAATGGCTTTCGTTTAGAAGCTATCAGGCAAGTTTAGCCTTCCATCCAAATGCTGTCCTGAAGTGCGCCACTTGCTTTATCCCATATTTTATTTTTAATTGTATTGTTTTATTTTTTTTAAAATAGGAATTTACATCCAACTGTTTTCCTCCAAGAAGCTCAAGGTGGTTCTTCTCCATCTTATTTAATCCCCACAACAACCCTGCGAGGCTTCATGGCCAAGTGTAGATTTGAACCCTGGTCTCTCCCAGGTCCTAGTCTGACACTGGCTCTTTTTAGTTTGGTGGCTGAAAAATTCTATTCTTGGCAACTCTGAGGTCAGTGGATTAAATAACATTTTTAACTGTAACTGTTTTAAAAAGCTTTTTTAAAAAAATGTGGATGTGTTTGCCACTCTGGGCTCCTTCGAGAGAAAGGACAGGATATAAATTCAATCCATCGATTCATCCATCTATCCTGTAGTTTGTCCATTGCCAAACTACTGGATAGATGGGTGAATAGATGGATAGAATTTAAGCATTCTCAAACAGTTACAGTTAAAAATGTTATGTGCTTGCCATTCTGTTATGGTATATAAAATGACAAATATTTCAGCATGAAATTTGTCTGTGCACTTCAAGGAAATCTAGCAAACACATTAAGCTTTGAGTTGTTGGATAGTAATTTATTGCATCTGTATTAACTTCTCGCATCTACCAGTAATCAGAAGAAGAAGAAGAAGAAGAAGAAGAAGAAGAAGAAGAGGAGGAGGAGGAGTTTGGATTTGATATCCCACCTTTCACTCCCCTTCAGGAGTCTCAAAGCGGCTAACAATCTCCTTTCCCTTCCTCCCCCACAACAAACACTCTGTGAGGTGAGTGGGGCTGAGAGACTTCACAGAAGTGTGACTGGCCCAAGGTCACCCAGCAGCTGCATGTGGAGGAGCGGAGACGTGAACCCGGTTACCCAGATTACGTGACTACCACTCTTAACCACTACACCACACTGGCTCCATTAAACTCAGAACCTGGTCTTTCTAATGTTTATATTGGAACATACTATTGCCAGCTCGTATTTTGATTTCAATAGCAATAGCCATAGAATCCTGGTGTTATAATAGAGCCAAGGATGAGGATCTGCGTACCTGATCGCCAGTTCACAAATGCCAAGGGTGCTCCATCTGACCATTGCCAGCCAGCGGCTCCATCCAGTTGATTTAAACCTGTCCACAGTAGAACTTCCTTTGTGCCCACCTGTTCTGCAGTGTAACAAGAGATCTAGCTTGACATTCAGGTAAGGTAAAGGTAAAGGTACCCCTGCCCGAACGGGCCAGTCTTGACAGACTGTGGGGTTTGTGCGCCCATCTCACATTTATTGGCCGGGGGCCAGCGCTGTCCGGGGACACTTCCGGGTCACGTGGCCAGCGTGACATCGCTGCTCTGGCGAGCCAGAGCCGCACACGGAACACCGTTTACCTTCCCGCTGGTAAGCGGTACCTATTTATCTACTTGCACCCGGAGGTGCTTTCGAACTGCTAGGTGGGCAGGCGCTGGGACCGAACAGCGGGAGCGCACCCCGCCGCGGGGATTCGAACCGCCGACCTTTCGATTGGCAAGCCCTAGGCGTTGAGGCTTTAGCCCACAGCGCCACCCGCGTCCCGATGACATTCAGGTACCAGTTCAGTATTGCCCAATTTATACAGGAATTGCATCTCCAAGCTGGTCGGTTACTTTCTCCACCTTCCACTAGGGGGAATGAGACATCAGCAGGAGGTACAAGTAACAGCATTCTGCATTCATTACTGCCAGAGGAAACAAGAATCACTTTCAACTCCACTGGACATGCCCAGGTACCCCCCAAGATGCCAAGCAGTGTAACAGGGATGAGCCCCCTGATTTCAAACACTTGGGTGGAAAGCCTCCTTGCAGTGCCTGCTTGAAGTTGAAATCTCTAGCCCCCCCCCCCCCCGCAAATTATCTCCTATTATGTTTTTGCCATTTTCTTTAAGATCAAATCAATATTATTTCGATTCATTGTCCTGGGGCTCCTAAATAGGCCCATGCCTGCTCTGCCTTTTTGATAATATGGCACTGCCTCCTTGCCTACGTGGGACAAGTGTAGTCCCTTCTTCCTCTCACCACTCCAGCTGAACAGGTACTGCTAACCTCTCTCTTGGTATTAGCAAGTTTAGCTGCTGTCAGCCTTTCCCCCTTAGCCTCTCCCAACCAAGGAAAGGAAAAGAGTGTGCAGGGTGAGGGTGGAGAGATTAACAGTGGAAGGGGAAGTAGGAGCAGTCATATTGAAACTTTTAATATTATTTCATCACAAACTATAGATCCTCTTGCACACTAATGAATGTCTTCCGCCAAGTGCACGGGCTCATTCCTATTACCATGCCCCCAACATATAGGAAGACCAGGACACATCCAACGCAGTAGACAAGGAGCAAGATGATCCCTATGTCCTATGATAGCCACCCACATGGATGAGGACAAAGTTCCCCGTGAGTTTACCTGCTGAACAAGGTTGTAGGAAAGGGGAATCTGGAAGGTAGGTGCAGTTTAGGGTGTTTGGGGAGGCGGTAGGAGGGTTGAAAAAGTTTGAGAAGCACAGCTATGCCTCTTTGTGAATCACCTGTCATTCAGGATCACAATGACACGTTGCACACATAATGCTAAACCATAGTTTAGTGCTATGTAAATGAACAACAGTGATCTTCAAGCTTGTGTACTCCTTCATCCCCTAACAGGAGATTGAAAGCATCTGTTTTCTGTCACAAGCTAATTGTGGTTTTTCTTTATGGCTGAAAAGGATAAACTGTGGCTACTTTAAACTATGCACTGTTGAAACAAAACAGGATCAAGTTGTGATTTATGACGCTGGCTTGATTCAATAAACCATGTTAAATTAATCAGAATTCTCCGTTAAGACATAACAGAAACTCCAGTTACATGAAAACAGGAAGAGGAAGGGTTGTGCAATGGCTGAACATGGAAGAGACGGGAAGGAGTATGTGAGCCCAAGGTTTGTTGCTGCTCTTTCACATAGTGTTAAACTATGGCTTCACATTACACGTGAACTGGACCAATGAATTTTGCACAAATGGGGCTAGAGCATCTAGGATGAAATCTGAAATGGACAGCTCTCCTATTCTAGCCGCTGACAGATTCAAATGAAAGGTTTCACTCACAAACAAGGTTGCAAACCTACCACGTGGACCACTAATATACTTCTGTTCAGCCATATCTGTGATGCTTAGCAAATCCGCTCCTTGTCCCTGACATGCAACACGTGCCTCATTCCAAGAGAGAACAGAAAGAAGATTGAATTGGTAACAGATCTGA
Organism: Podarcis vaucheri; assembly: GCF_965113315.1. Lineage (NCBI taxonomy): Eukaryota > Metazoa > Chordata > Lepidosauria > Squamata > Lacertidae > Podarcis > Podarcis vaucheri. The sequence goes on from NC_138759.1 coordinate 109,666,350, forward strand.
GTGTCTGCGTTCATCTCCCAAAAAATGTCACAGCCAGTCTCTGTGTGAAAAAAGAGAAAGAAATCAAGTTAAAAACAGCATGATATTACAAAGCAATTAAGAAAGATAACACTCTGAGATAACAATCTAGCTTAATTAACACCAAATGAACAAATGGAACTGCTAGGATGTTATTATTACAAATTCGCTTTCAACGTTCTGGTGTCAAAACTATATCAGGAAGTAGGATGCACTCTGAAATTTAAAAGGAGAAGGAAAATCAACTTCACACATAGGACTGAATTCCTCCTGTCTTGATAATGTCAGTGAGTAATACAAGTTTAAACAATTAAGGAAACAGCGACTTGAATTGGTGAGCAGCATCTAATGAAACATTTACTTCCCCATCTTTACTTTCTCACTGTCCATTTATTGGTCTGATCTCCACTGACCAATAGACACATAAATAGAGTTAGTAGACAGAGGTGCATATTAAGTAACATTTCTTTTGTTTAGAAGTGAATTGCTACATCATGTGGCAACTGCAGCTCTGGACAATTAAACCCGCAGATTAGTAAGAACTGCAACAATAAATACATTGATAAAAATTGCAAGTACTGTAGCAGGGGACACTGTTGAAAGGCAACATTTGTTTTCCTAGGGCATTTATATCCGAAGTGCACTTCAAAGCTTCTTCACTTCTTAAAAATCCTCCCCTTTCTTCTATCTTCTAGATTAAGACAGGAAAGAGACAGAATTCCTGCTGTGTTTGCACATAAGGAAAACATGCTTGGTTCTTTAAAAACAACAAGTGGGAATTCCTTTTCAAAAGTTGTATCTTTCTTGCTAGGTGGTTATGGGGCTGCTAAATACTTGAACCTAAGATGTAAGGAATCGCTCTTATGATTGCATATTGATGGAACTGGCTGAGGAAATAACAAATCTCATACAAAGATAACAACAACTTCTCTCCATGATGTCAGGAAGACTTTAATGAATTATTGGGGGGAGGAAGAGGAATAGAATCTGATCTGATGGAGTCAAAAGTTTATATTTTCATGTAGAATTATGGAAAACGTTTAATGAAATGAGCATGTAGTGTTGCATCGGAAGTCCATCTCCCTTGCTATGATAACAACTGAAATTATTGTATCAGCAAAAGGAAAAAGTACACATTGACACTTGAAAATCTTACTGATTTCAGTGGGGGAAGTGTGCACTTTTATTTTCTTCCAGTGAAATCAATGGGATGTGCAAGTGTTTAACTTTGGCTGGATCATGTGTGAATGTTGTTCTTGCAAGCATAGTGTACTCCAATACTTTCTTTGAAAGTGGCCAACTAGAGAGGGGGAGAGAAAGAAAGAAAGCAGATGAATGCTGGCGAAATTTCTCACTTGGTTTTATGATAGTACAAGGCAGCTTTTACTAACCTGGTGCCCTTCAGTTGTTCATCCTAGCCAACAAAGCCATTGGTCATGAATAATAGGAACTGGAGTCCAAAAAGATCTGGGAGGCACCAAGTTGGCAATCCCTGCTATAAGGTATGGGACATACTGAATGTAGCATGTAAGATGTGACTATCTTGTTATTCATTAACTGTTGAAGAACACAAGCACATACCAGAATTTGGGCAAAGTCCCCATTTTTCATCTTGCTCATACTGACTTGTTGTGGCACACCAGGGATAGTCATCTTCTCTGGAATCTCTGATGCACTCATAGTGCCATTGATTGTTGTATTTAAATGGAAAAACACAAGGCGAGCCATGGGAATTTCCCAACAGGGTATATGTCTCTGCATGAAATAAAATACTGAGGATAAATCACTTAGAAAAAAAATATATAGAAAGCAATAGGAAACCCTCTAATTTGTACTCCCCCAAATCTGGTATCACAACGGTCCTTTGATTTGGAATAGTAATCACACTTACATGAAAGGAAGTTCCTTTGAAATCAGTAGTACTTCAGAATAAATGCATTTGGGATTAGGATCGAATGTCAATAATGCAAGATTTTCAACACCAAGGTTGTGAGTTACTGTAACTATATTTGTTTTTCCATTCTTCTTGATATTATAATTTAGTAGAATAGCAGAAGTGACAATGAACTGCTTCAAAAATGCATCCATTTACAATCAACAAAGATTTTCAACTGCTGTCATTATTTTAGTTTCATGGTTTTTAATTTTTAACAGTAGCAAGACAAAATTGCAGAACAATTATTATGTACATGTCATGGACAAAGAATTCCGGAGTTAGCTTACTAAACCAGGACATCCACTCATATTTTTATTTGGTAGCAGTAGACTTGGCCTTTTAAAACGCATTACTACAACCATCATAGGATAATTAAGGATTAGAAATTACTCCACAAGCCATCAAATCCAAATGATGCCCTTGTGTCAGGATGTCAAATACAGTACTTATACCAGTGTAAATTCATACAGCCTCCAAATTTAATGTATTTTAACATTAAAAAATAAGGGCCATATATTTGCATTGTTTCCCTATCAAATTTATACTTCTCCCCTCCGCCCTCAAACTTTTGGTATGGATTATGTCTTGATAGTAACAACTTGATTTGCAACAGAACATAGTAGGCAGCCTTACACAGACTCAGACCATAAGTACTGTCTACACTGATCAGCAGTACCTCTCTAAGGTTTCAGACAGCGGTCTAACCCAAGCCCTACCTGGAGAACTGAAGAACTTATGGACACAAACCAAATGCTCCACCACCAAGCCATGATATTACAGTATTTTTATGTGGCCATTCATCTAGTTATAATGCATTGCAAATAGCTAATGGCTGCACCCCAAGACAAACAGTATATATTTATTGTATATATTCACAGGTGGTCTTTCTGCAACATCAGAACACGTGGTGTATATCGAGCACAAATCTGTGCAGATCATTGATTCATAAATAGGTTTGTAATTGTGAATGCAGAATTGCAGGCTTCACACAGGAGCACGACTGGAACAAGTATCACGTAAGCCCAGTAATTGTTGGGCTTAGCCATGTGAAATAGATTGAGAATTAGGAGCATAAGCACATAGAAACTGGTGACTGTGGGAGTGCTTTGAAATTAGCAAGCTAAACAATATTTTTTAGAGCACAGCCACTTTTTTGAACTGAATTAATATTTGAGAAAGGTATCACACTGATAGCCTAGAGAGAGATCGAAGCCCTTTGTGGCAAATCAAACTCATGGCATGCATAACACACAAGGAACAGTCTTTGGAGTGCCACTCCACATAATGTGAGAATAGTTGGCTCAAGGTGTGTTTGCTTGCCAGCCACACACAACAAATGGCTTTCCTTAACCCATGTGATTGGATCCTGTTTCTGTTTGTTTTAGTCACTTGTAAAATGCTGTTTTTTTTGGGGGGGGGGAAACCTATTACCAGTAATATTAATGGAAGCATGGAAAGAAAGCAAATATTTATTTTACCTTTGAATGCATGTTCACAAAGATCCCCATCAAGAGACAGGAATTGTTTCCATCCATATGCTGAATTTCTTTTTGCCACAACAAATTTGCCACTCTCAAGTGCTAATTTGTACTGTGATGCACCAATCAACCCTTTTCCAAGGCAGCTCCACCACAGTGAGTGCTGAGCTGAATTGCATTCAGCCATGAGCAATGGCTGCTCTTGGTTGCTGATATTGAGTCCTAGACAAGTGCTTCGGCCGATGTTGAAAAGATGCTGTTTAGAACCCCATTTCCATAACATGTATTTCGAAAGCTGAGTGCAGTCTTCAAGGATGAGCTTCGATGTCTCAGCTTTAACACATGTGTTGAGGGAATCACTTTGGATAATAAATATCCCTTTTTCTAGAACAAAAAAACCCCTCCATTTCAGTTCATTACAATGACTGGATTATTATCAGTAACAGTGATAAGACATTCACAATGCAATCCAATGAATCTTTACTCAGTAGTAAGCAGCACAGGAGTGCAATGGGTCTTACTCCCAGTTAATTATATATAGATTGAATGAATGCATGAAAATCCTTTACTCATTCAAACTTACAACCAAACTTGCACAGGAATGGCTTTTCCAAGCCTACTGAGTTTTCAGATACCCTTGGGTTTGAATGTGGTTACCTATTCATTTGAAAATAAAATTAATTAATTTTCCTACAAATTGATAGTCATGGTTATTAATGAATTTATTATTAAGTACTGCAAAGTAAACTATGTCATACATTTATTACCTCAATATTCCAGGAGGAATGTCCCAACCTCCGAGACTATGTTTTCCCCTGGTTCCCAAGTAATAATCAGGCTTGTCAATATTTGTACGTTTTGTAGCATTTAAAAACATCTAGGCAAGTGCTCCTGCCAGAGAAGTGCCCTCAGAACTATAACTTTAAAATTTAAAACTTTAAAAAAGGTGTTCCAGTTGTTAAAGATGTGTTGGGGAAGTACGCAAGTCCTTACCACTACAATGACACAGGTGCTAGCCAATAGGCACCTATGATTCTTGTGCAACGAGAGCGCACGTATTTGTCAGAACTTGGATGCCCACTAAAGTGAAAGTGTGGCATGTCTCGGCTACGCTGTCCTCCTCTGTCTCAGAACAAGACAAGGAAAATGCTATTTCCTCACAACAGACATTTACCTGAGGGGGAAATATTAGGATTACTAGCTCTCCGTAAGCTAAAAACAGTGCATAAACCACATAATGAAAAGACTGATTAGTGAGGCCCTCTAGTGAATGGCTAAGGGTGCTTCCAGTTGACCTGTTTATTGAACATTCATCCTGTTTTGTTTGCAGGGAGGTTAGGTGACAGAGCATCAAAGCAAGTGCTATCCCACACGTTCCACTGCACTTTTCCTGTCACTTTCCTTATTGCAAAAAGTCTCACCTTTTAAGGAAGCAGGTTTGAAGCACAAGGCCTCCCAATCAATTTTATCAGCACAACCTAACTTTGATAGTATACAACTGGATCCCACCTGAAAACAACATCCGTCTGGAATCACCCATACTATGCATTCCTAAGCTTGCTTATTCTGAAATCAGTTCTATAGAGGATTTCTTATTATTATTATCCTAACACTTAATGCAAAAATAATATTCTAAGCAATTTACAAAGGCTAAGAACCTTTTACACAAGTGTAAAAATCTAAAAGGTAAAGGTAAAGGACCCCTGACAGTTAAGTTGCGAACGACTCTGGGGTTGCGGTGCTCATCTCGCTTTACAGGCTGAGGGAGCTGGCGTTTGTTTGCAGACAGTTTTTCCGGGTCATGTGGCCAGCATGACTAAGCTGCTTCTAGCAAAACCAGAGCAGTGCACAGAAAGTAAAAATCTAAACAGCCATAATTAAAATACACAACGTAACAAAACAATTACAACTATACAGCTAATTAAATAGGAGATTCAATGGGCCTTCCTGTCTAGTTAGTAATGCCTCCAGGCTATCACTATTTTGCAGGAGGAATTCAAACACATATCAGAACTTTGGATTTTTGCGATTAAAGTCAATTAAACACAGCTAATGTGGTGCTGTGGTCTAAACCACTGAGCCTAGGGCTTGCTAATTGGAAGGTTGGTGGTTGGTGGTTCAAATCCCTGCGATGGGGTGAGCTCCCGTTGCTCGGTCCCAGCTCCTGCCAACCTAGCAGTTCGAAGGCACTTCAAAAATGGCGTTTCCACATGCTGCTCTGGTTTCGCCAGAAGCGGCTTAGTCATGCTGGCCACATGACACGTAAAAACTGTCTGCAGACAAACGTCGTTTCCCTCGGCCGGTAAAGCGAGATGAGCACCACTGTCAGGGGTCCTTTACCTTTTTTAAACACAGCAAACCCACTTAAAAAGACAGAGAACTTTTTGCGTTTAGGGAAGTGATGTGGGGAAATGCATTGAGAAGTGTGGGTTTAACGAATGATTAGCGGGGCAGGTGCTTCAGTCACCCCACAAACAAATCGGACTTAATGCTCACTGGAAACTAGATATACTCTAATCATCAGTGCACAAACAAGTCAGGATGAATGAATGTTGCTTGGAGGAGCCCTAAGCCTGTTTAGGACTGCAGGCCAACAGCGCAACCCTAGCCGTCCCTACTCAGAAGTAAGCCCTGTCGAATTCAGTGGGTTTACTCCTAGACGGGGCTGCAGTGCAACCCAAGTTATTTGGAGTGACAGTGCCACTTAAGCACGATGCCAAGCGTGCAGCGCCCCCCCCCCCCGGACTGGAAGATTAACGCCGGGGGAACTTGACGGCTGACTCACTGTGATAATAGCTGGAAGGGAATCAAAGGGGAGAGAGAGAGAGAGAGAAAGAGAGAGAGAGAGGAGACGCGCAGAAAAGAGCCGCCGCTTTCCATTCAGCGCCGTCCAAGGCAACTGCACTTTCCCAACAAAACCCCGGCCGCTCGGTCCAGCTGACTTACTCCAAAAGTAGGGCACTTGGTCGCGCGTCAAAGCGCCGAGCTCCTCTTCAGCCAAGCTGGAGCGAACTATCAGCATGGAGCAAGCCCAGACGAGCTGCAGCAGCAGGGACTTGGCACGGGACATTTCCGCCGCGTTTTAAGAGAGGGGAAAACGTTCCCGCGGAGTTGGCAGGAGGAGGACCGCCCCCGTCCGGGAGAGCATGAATGGGGAGCGAGGGGAGGGAGAGCAGCTGCTTCTGTGGGGCTGAGCTGAGCAAGGCGGGAGGCGCTTCCCGCCCTTTCCGCCGGAGGGAGAAGAAACGCCGCAATTTCTTCTCTCTCGTTGCTGCAAGTTGCTCCCTCCCCTCCTGAGGGGAGGCGGATGTCAAGGAACCAGGCCGTGACCACGGCAGAAAGAAACAGGCAGGCCCTGCGGGGCGCTAAATAAATAAGCCACCTTTATGTTGGCAGCAGTAGCTAGTAAACTGGGGGGCAGGCCACTTTGGTTGGCGGTGTTTTCCAGACGACGTGCTCCTCCTGGTTGGGTTGTGCGGAGGTTGCGCTCGGACGCTTCCGCGCCGCAGTTCATTGCGGCTTTGGCGCCGCTGGCGCGCGCAAGAGTTTGGCATGCGAGTAGCAACGGGAGTTTGCTGAACCCACCACGGGCTGGTGACGTGATGGAACGTAGGCTCCGCAGCTTGCCATTTGCAAAGCTAGCCCAGGGAGCAAGAGACAAGCATCTGAGCAAGAATCCTGCCCCACAACCATCTCCGGCGAAATTCCAGCTCCATAGACGGAGATTGCTGCGTAAACAAAGGGCAATTTGCTTTGGCCCTTCTTATACAGCTTTAGTCACTGGCGCCAACTAGTGGCATTAACTAGGAACCCGCTCCTACTTTAAAAGCTACCAGATCACATGTATTCCTGGTGCCACATTCAGGGGCCGTTTTATTTATTTATTTGGCAGATTTATAGATTCCTCATTTCAAGGCGGATAATTATGTTTCCTAGAAACGTGGGAAGCTGCCGTATAACTGGCCCATGCCATGGCTCTTCCTATCCAAGTCTCTGGCTAGTAGCATTTTGTATAGTTTGTAGCAGAATCGTAACAAAATTAAATCCTATTGAATTGTATGGGGCTTACTGTCAAGACAAGCCTCTAGGATTGCAGCCAGGTAAATTGCTAGGTGACACTGGACTTAGTAACTAGGTGGAATCAGGAGTTTCCATCTACTCTTCTTGAATACTGATGTGCATTCTATGGGCACTTCCAGATTTGTATTTTTGGCTGGGATTCAACCACATCCGTGAACATTGGTCATTTTTAAAATAAAATAAAAAATTATTAAAGATTTTCATTAAATACAAAAGAACGTGCAATCTCACTTTTTCTGTTCAGATTGTATAGTCTTTTGGTTACATTCAGTGTAGGCCATGTTGACTGATGGGAGTTGGAGTCCTATAAACCTGGAGGTCTCTTGTCATGGGTGGCTTTTACTTATTATTATTTATAAATTTATATACTAATGGCATTATAAGCAAGTTTCTGCAAATAACTTTTCCAAATATATTAATGTTTATATATACACCTCAGTATTAATAAATTAAAACTGCAGCACTAATAAACATGTATAGGTTTGGGCTATAAAGTGGTAAAGGTAAAGGGACCCCTGACCATTAGGTCCAGTCACGGATGACTCTGGGGTTGCAGCGCTCATCTTGCTTTACTGGCTGAGCGGTGTTTGTCCGCAGACAGCTTCCGGGTCATGTGACTAAGCCGCTTCTGGCAAACCAGAGCAGTGTGGTAGCCTTGTGCAAATACATATAGATGAAGCTCTTGGTTTTTTATGGGTCTTTCAGGCAAGAAGGACTGCAATTAACCCCTTGCTCCTGTCATATGCTCCTTCCATTCTCTCTCTCACCTACTCACACAGACAGATAACTGAGACTGACCTTAACTGTTGACTTATGGTTGACTGATGGTTGGAAGGTGGGGCACGCATAAGGTTATAGAACTTGTAGCAAGTGGACTGCCATGCTAGTCTGGTTCCCCTACAGATGCCAGATTTACAGAACAACCCAGACCATGTCATTGAATTCAGTGAAGCTTTCTCACAGATAAGTGGGGTTAGACTTGCAGCGTGGAACAACCACTGACAATGGGGTTTGAGACACATTTACACTGACTTTAACAGGGCTTACTGTACATGGATGAATGGGCAGCAAGGTGTAAGTGTATTATTCAACTGTTAGGGAAATTACAGGGGAAAACTGCTTCTATGTTTACTCCAAATGATATTTGAGAGCTACCCAAAATTGATTCTTGGAAAGCAAAAATTATAAAAGATGTGTATTAGCATTTCTCACAGGTATGCCAGGAAGCCCCCAATGTTTTGTACCGCAACAGTTAAAGCACATTCATTACTTGGCAAGTTGTGTAGGGATAGATTTCATTTGATTCACATACCAGACCCATCTGCTTCCACTGATCATTGCACCTAAGAAAAGAAGGGTATTTCACCCTCACCCCAGCAAAATGGACCACATTGTTGGAAAAGAAACTGCATATATTTGCTGACCACAAGCCACCATGAAGAACTAGTTCTAGTCCACATATATCATTAAAAAAAATATGGCAAAATTCTGAAAAGTAGTGTTCTAAATAATAGAACAAATAATAATAATAATAATAATAATAATAATAATAATAATAATAATAATTTTATTTATATCCCTCCCTCCCCAGCCAATTGCTGGGCTCAGAGCTCCAGATACAGCTTGCATAGCATAGCAGGAGCTTTCTGTGTTCATAATAATTGATTACTATCAATTTCATTTGACCAGTGGGGTCTCATAAAAAGAAAGATATAATAAACACAATACACAGAAGTGCTTGGAATTCTAACAAGGAAAACCACAAAACTAAAAATATGTCAGGAGTGCTCTGATGGTGTTTCCTGCTTGGCAGGGGGTTGGACTCGATGGCCCTTGTGGTCTCTTCCAACTCTATGATTCTATGATTCTATGACTTTTGCCTAAGGGAGCTTGCTACAATTTAGTGGAGACAGAAGCAACCAAATCCCCACTTTGTGACATCTAAAATGCCAGGTTTTAGAGGCCCATCCAGAACCTTCTGAACTTTCCATAAAGCTTTGTGAGAGATGCATCCAGCAACCAGAGGTGAATTTAAGACAATGTGAGTGTTGCACTGGGCATGCAATGCCTAATAAGCACTTGCCCAGCTTCTGGAAGGTGGTGTGGGGGTTCGGATAGAGTCCTCCTGCCTCCTTTTCAAAGCTGGCCAAGTGCTTACCTGTGTAACTCTTGCAGTAAAATATTTTAAAGTGATTTTTTTTAAAAAAAAAGAGGGGGGGGGAGAGAAGATTGTTGTGGGGGGAAATAAGAGAGCCAGCCAAAGTTGGAACTTTTAAAACCAGCAACTTTGAGCCTCTGAAAAACTTTCTTGACAATCTTCTCTAATGGGAAAAGCCTTTGATTTGCTTGTCAACCTTAAGGGTTCAGCTCTTACAAAAAAAGCTCTTACATTCTTCAGTGCTAAAGGATTGCCATAGTTAACCCTTGCTGCTAGGCTTGCAGCTCAATGGAACGTGCTAAAAGAAGGACCAGGGATTCCCACGACAAGTGGTTGAACAGAACATGTAAGCCAGTAGTGAGGCTGTGTGGTCACTGTGTGGGCTTGGGCAATGGAACTTCCCCTCCCCCTCTTTCCTCCCCAATGCACCTCCCCCAAATCTGCAGCAGAGATTGGGGGGGACTCCCAGAGCAGGGTTTTTTTGTGGGGGAGGGGGGAGAGGTTGAGGAAAGAGAGAGAGAGGAAAGAGTTGTTCCACTTGTGCATTGACTCCGTGGAAAACAACCCAGTGACGATATCCAATGTTAGGCATTCTCAAAGTAGAGCTTTTGAATGTGGATTTAATTCTATCAGTTTCAATTGGTTTACTCTAAGTATGATAAACATTGGCTACCACCCTATGTGAGTGACCCAAAATGATGCACATTTTTTCTGACTATCCTTGATCCATGTGGGTTATGTTCCATCCTTGCAGATAAAAAAATTGTATCTGAGTATGCTTCATAGCTTAGAAGCACACTCCGATACAATTTTTTAAAAAATCTGTAAGGGTGAAACAAACCCACACAGATCAAGGATTCTTCCCTTACCGTTCAGTATAGTCATAGTTAGAAAAAAAACCCAAATTTGTGAAAGTCTTTGGCAAGCTTTTGCTTTTTTATTATGCCTGGCGTGTATAATCATGGTTCTTTTAAAGATATCTATCCATCTTTGCCAATTGGTGACAAAATGTTAAGACAGTGGAAAGATTTCAAAGTATGGACCATTTTCTGGAAATATAGAAAATGAAGATTTAGAGAGAGGTTGATTGTAGGTAGGTTCTGCTATAAATTACAGACCACGGATAGCCACTATAGAGCTAAATCAATTCCAGCTTTCATACCCCACTGTGAAATATAAGCAGACATTCCCATGGTGTGCTTGAGAAGTATGATAGAGTGGCAATATAGCTCCTGTCAAAGACAGAGAAGGAATGTGCTCTTCATCACAGCAGGATATTAGCAAGAAGGATAAATATATATATGAATTTATATTAGGGAAGAAAAATGAGAACCAACAGAGAAAAACCCTGCAATTTCTCCAATATTTTACAACAGTGTAGATGAAAAATAATTATAATGCATATGTCTTCTCTATCCAACAATTACACATAACAGTGTAATAACCTGGAAAAGCAAGTTGACTACAAAAGACTACATTTGTATGAAAGTTCTTCATAAAGCAGATGAAAAAATGAGCAGCAATGCTTGAGTTAGAGCAATGTTTTAGGAAGTTGCAACAGCAAGATCTATGTCCAGAATTTGACCTAGGGTTATATAGGTATCACTACTGATATTGCCCAAAGTAATCAATAATGTAAGCTCTTGGACAAAATAGGTTGGGGGAAGAAAAGAAAAGCAAAAACACTATAGGAAAGCAAATGGAGGTCTACGGGGATTGCTGGGGATAATTGAACTCTTTAAAGCAATTTGAGAACTTCCACAGTTGGCAGTATTTGTAGAAAATCTAAGCATTGTAAAACAATGCAATCTTCCCTCTTCACAAAATGTTTAAGAAACTTGCATCTGCAAATAAGATGGAGTGACTTTACTTGAAAGGGAGTAGAGGGGTAATTAGTATCTCATATAAACTTTTTAATATTATGCTTATGTGGCAAAAATATCTGGTCTGAACCAGATAGCCTGAGCTGTGATATTCTCTGTGTGATGGGATACCAGAATGTGCATCCAGAATGGTCATGTGATATGACTGTCCCTTGTAGAGAACTATATGCCTGAAATCCGGATTTGCGCAATCTTTTTATCCACGTTTGAGGGAAAAGAATAATGCAGACCTGTTTGCCCCATGTACAAGGCTCAGCATTGGGCACCTTCAGCATTTGCATTGAAGAGTGTATGGGTACATGCCCACTCTTCTGTAGAGGTGATACAAGTCATTTTGATTTATATCTGATTAAGTCAGAGGTTCCAAAACTGTGGTCCATGGACTAGCTTAATTCAGGTGTTCTGTGTTGTGGGAATTATGATATGCTTTTCCACGCTTCAGGAAAATCCAGGTGGGCATGTGAATTCAAGTGACGGTGGCAATACACACATGTAATTAAATATATATGTTAGATACTGAATAGGGATCCAAAGCTCTTTCTTGAAAGTCAGTGTGATGTGTGGTGGCCCTGAGATAAACATTGTGAAATTGTGACACCCACCCACCTGAGTTACTTACAAAACAGCAGGAATCAGTACCAAATGTTGTGACACATGATGCCCACAAATTATAAGCTTTATGGTTCAAAACCATGCCCAGGATATTTGATTTGATATAGAATCTGGAAATCTGTGCAAAAGTGCTTGATTAGAACAATTCTGCTTACATATCAACATTTTAAAAAGAAAAGAAAAACTACTTAAAATGTCAGGTTTTAATTTTTAATTTTATTTAATGCATGCCATTCACACAATATTTACATATAAAAAAACTCGTAACAAAATGCCCAAGGGAATCCAATTAGTAAAATGTAGTTTTGGCCTCCTTTAAGGTCCAGCCTTGGGTCAAAACTATTTCAGGAAACATAACTGTTTAGACATTTCCAGTGTCTTCACCAAGTACATTCATACTATGAATAACATAGTGAAAGTTTGCTCTAGGAGGAAAAAAAAATCAAATACCACTTCATGGTAGAAAAAAAAGCCAGCTAAACCCTCCATCTTTTCTCTCACCTTCTTAAATGCAAGAGGCACTCTGCAAAAAGACTTCTTTTTTGTATAACTACATATACAAAACAACATTTTAAAGCAAATGTAAGTTCTATTTTGTGCAATAGGATTTACATCCAAGTGGCAGGGCAATCCTATACATATTTATATGCAGTAAGTGAGGCTTCCTTCTGAGTAGAGATATATAGGATTGCACTGTAAGTCTATTTAAAATTGCAGCCTTAGTTGTGGGGAATTTTATTAGCCAAACACAGAAACCTTTCCTAAGTCTGATTACTTTTAGTACTGGAATCTTTCACCATGTCAGGGCTTTAACTTCCACATCAGAGAAAGAAATTCAACAGGTTTTGAAAGCAGTAGTGTTAAAATATTGAGTTTATGCCATGTGGCTATTAACAGCATAGGAATCATGCCTCAAAAAAGTGGCAACTAACATCTTCCATCACTTACTGCTTATGAGTAAAGCTACATTCTCTTTTGTCATTTGGACACAAATGCAATGATTAATGAACATGCAGCATTTTATTGAGATGGCTCACGTGTATTTTTTATAATGATCTGCTTTCTGAGGTGATTTGCAAAGGAATGCACATAGCTGCCACCTTTGTTGAGGTGAGTAGGGAAGTTTCTATATGCACAATCTCTGTGTGTACACCTCAGAACATAGAGCATCCTAAGAGAGGTTTGGCTTCAGGCAGTGACACCCGTTTACTCTTGACAGGTCTCTCCAGCGTCTGGCTATGATGTTTCTGGCTGCTGAGAGTAGATGGGTTTATAGTGTGCATGGGCATTATTAACTTGGAAGATGTTTAGTAGGGCCAGTTCTGGGATGACCTCTAATAGCTGTTTAGTTACTTTGCTTATTTCTTGTAGGACTGTTGTCCAGAAGGGTTGGATTTTGGGACATTCCCACCACATGTGGAAGTATGTGCCTGTGGAACTGCAGCCTCTCCAGCATTTTGGTTACTTCACATCCAGTTCTGAATTCTGACACAGAAAATGAGTTCTCATAGATCAAATTAAGCTATGACTACGGGTCTTCCAACCATGAAAAGCACATATTCTGTCATCCTAAACTATTGTACCACTATAGCATATTAATAATAAATTTTGAACAAATTTAGTAAATGTAACATTTTTTCAAACTATTCCCTTCCCACCCCCAAAATCATTCAGGGTGCTAAAATATATCCGCAGCAGATCCGGGTTGTCTTTCCTTTTGCCTGTATGTTACATTTTTAAATGTTGTTGTTGAGCCTCTGTACAATGGGTTGATTCCCTAGAAAAGAGCGGGAAAATTGTATTCAATAAACTACTACATATTTGATTCTGTGGCATTTTGGTTTTTTAATAAAAACAGTTAATAAACAGATCTGTACTTAAATCTGATGTTAAATGAAAAATGCAAACAACTGAAGTAAAATATTTTGTATATTTCCCAAGAAATAACTTAGGCCATCGAAGGGTCATGATGATCCTATTTATTTTCTATTTCTGCAGAAGTATAACAGAAACAAGTTAGTCTATTTCACATAGAATTAGTAGTATACCATATTAGTTGTCCTGTGTTAAAAAATGCAATCTCTAACTAAATTTGTGCTTGTATATAACAAAGTAACTCCACTGAATGGGATTGTGGTGTCAAGCAATTCATTCCTCCTGCTCTTAATTGCTTGTTCATGGAGCATCAATGATAAAACAAATTACAAGCTCTTCCTATTAATGGCAATTTAATTTGGTATTGCTACAAGCATTGTTCTTCCTGGTGGAAAAGGCTTTTCACATGTCATACTTCACTATGTTCTATACGTCCATTGTTCCTTTTAACTCAGAAAGCCTATCTAGCTTCTAGCATCACAAGACATAGCCTCTCTTATAGATTGTAGGGCTTAGGTAGAGAAAAGCACAGCATAGGTTGTTGGCTATCCAGTGTGATACTGGGCTTTAAAATTTAATTGTTACCTCAAAGCCAATTAGTAAGATGCACACACTGGAATTCCTTGCATGAGGAGGAGGCCACTAAGCCGGGATTGGGAACCTCCACCAACCCCTGTCAGCATGGCCAATGGTCAGGGATGGTGAGAGTGCAACAACATCTGGAGAAGTGGAGAAGTGGAGGCAGAGGGGTGGAACACAGATTCTCCATATGAAGCTGCTGGGGTTTGGGGAGAGGGCTGAATCTCCTCAGCCATAATGCCATTGCCACTTGCCCTTAGCAGTTTGGCCAGGGAGAGCCTGCCTCTACACACTCAAGAAATGGGCAGGGAAGTTTGCCAGTAAGCTGAAACACAGAGCTAGAGAAACTGTACGTGCTTCTCTCCCTCTCAGATATGGTGGTACACTTCCACTGGGAAGTAAACCCAGGGGGTGACATTTCATGAAGAGTCAGACATCTACTGGGTTGAAAGCCGCACATGCCTTTGTTGCATGCTGCCTTCTATATAGATGTTAATAAGTTCTGCCTGGGCCAAATTGATCTTCAGATGTGAATATATTTACTCCTTACTTTAGACACTTTCAGGAAAGAACTATGATGTTTCCTTGCGTATTCTAAAATATCCTTATTTTACACATTTCAACAATTTTAATGCCACTATGTTCAGGTATGTCTTAGTGAGTCAGTGGAGTACACTGCAGAACATTCAGTTTTTCTTGAAACACAAAATCTACCGAAAATATGTAGCAGCTGCCATTTCGCAACTGAATAAAATAAAGAACTATGAAATTTTACGTACTGTTTGCCATTTGGCCTTCGATCTCTCTGCTTCAAAATTAGCGACTTCTTTGCGGTCATGAAATGAAACAAACAGTTTCCATATGCAAAGCAAGACAACCCCAGTGAGGGAGATAGCAATCGAAAGACCCAACACAATCATTGTAATATTTGGAGGTTGTGGACAGGCTGTAAAAAGAAAGGAAAACCCACATATATGGTTACAAATTAGGCTACACATTTGAAAGATGCTCTGAGTGGTTTAGTTCTGTATGCTTTTCATGTAAAGATTGGCATCCTAACCCAGATCCCAGAGAAACAACAAGGGATGTTATGTATGCTGGCTGCCTCATTCACTTCATTTCATGAGGAAATTCTGCATGCATGAAGGAATGCACATGTGGAGCTCCACCCATCATTCAAATGAATAGGACAAACTTTGGGAGCATCCACAGTAAATCAGATGATACATAGCTGAAAATAAACTTAGCATTGCCAGCCAGGCTGATTTCTTTTCCATATTGCTTCTTATCAATGGTTGTGTAAGAAACAAATATCTTAGGTGCACTTTCTTAGCTCATTGAAGAACAGTCTCTCTATAACTTATTGGCTTCGAGACTGAAAACTGAACCTCCTCTTCAGCTCCCTGTACCCCTGAAAAGCTTCTCTGGTTCGGGGTCAGTGGATTCTCAGTGGATTCTCTGCGGAAATTTCAGAGGCGGTTTTAGGGCACTGCGACTGGTGTGGTAACACTACTACAACAGAACATGAGAGGTGGGGTGCACCGATTTTTTTGCGTTGCACAAGGTGCCACTGAAATTTGAGAGCCCAAAGTCTTCCACTGGTGGAATGGAGCATTTCCAGGGAGTGTTACCCAAAATATGGTTGAGCTCCACTTGCACATGATCCAACTTGGCCAGTTTGCTCTCCACTGCCCCCAACCTCAGCATAGGAAAGTGTGTGTGTGTGTGTGTGTGTGTGTGTGTGTGTGTGCTATTCAAGAGTGCCCCTAGATGCTCTGGAGAGGATTTTCAGGCAGATAGTAGAAAGGATAGGAATGGAAAATGGTAAAAACCCCTTCTGAGAGCGTCCTCCTCCTTGCAGTTCTCAGGATCCAATTCAAATTTCCAGACCAACTTTTAAAAATATATATACTTGTTAGTAGTGTATGTAAGAAATTATTTACCAAACCCAAGTTGCCTACCTTTTTGATTTATGCTACGAATGGTTGTTTTTCCCTGTTCATCAGCTGCCATTTGAAATGTGATAGCACATTCATTTTCTCCAAGTAACAAACAAGGAACAAATTTATCTTCCATGATATCTGTGGGGGGGAACACTTTTTTCAGGTCAAAAACCATTCATCATGCAGTAACCATGCAGATTAAAGGATTTATATCACAAGGCTATTTTCAACAGGCACTAAGGAAGGAAGCTAAAATACTTAAAAGAATTTCACACAATACTTCTACCACTAAAAGCGTTCGCCCCCCCTTGTTTTTGTTACACTTTGCACTTAGGTTTCAGTTGAGAAGGTCCAGGTGTTGTCAATCTGCATTGACCATCAAGAGCACCCACCAAGTCTGCTGTAATTTGAAATTCAATGAATTGGAAATACTTCCAAGAAAGATGTCACAGCTATTTAGGGAATATAATAGCCCTGATTATAGTACAAAGTAAATAATATGTTCTCTTTGTTTTTTTTTTTTGCTACTGGTAGTATGTCTAGACTGTGTTTCAATGCATAGCATGTTCACTTCTCAGAAAAAGAAAGGAAGGATACTGATCCTTTTCAAAGGAGCTGCCACATATTGCTTCCAGAATGTTGTTATAAAGATTAAGGTAAAGTGCATTTCAATAGTAATTAAATTAAAGTCTTATGAAAAGAACTGAAGCTTTTGGAGAATTCTAATGTTGCTCACTGAAAAATAGATAAAAATGAATCTAATATTAACCTAAGATTTTACTATTTTTATTTGCCTCTGTGCATTTAATATGATTCTGCAAAAAAATGTTTTCACCTAGAGCCTAGAAGGGATGGGTTTTGTGTGAAGAACTGTGGCTGGCTACAAAAAGGAAGAACAATGGAATCTGAATCAGTTCACTTTAATGTACCTACAGATGCTAAACGTCAAGTCTACAATCCACAAACTATTTTCAAAAAAACCAGCAATAATGGTCCTCATGGAAGTTCCTCTGAAATCTATAGCCACACCATGTAAAGTACCGTATTGGTGTAATTGGCAGAAACAAACAGTTTGCTGAAAGATTCCGCTTGCCCTCCAAACAACCTTATTTATATGTACTTATTTGGTAGTAACTTCCATTGAACTTCAATGGGTTTCCTTCCAAGCAAAATGCATATAATTGATGTGCATATCTTGACAGTGGGGCAGAGGACAGAAGGAGGGAAGGACAAGGCAAAGATAACAAGGTGGGGAATAATTGTAACTGAAAACACTACAACTTTGAAAAAGTTGAATGCCCATGTATGACCATTCTCTGGGCCTAAATGAGGCCTAGGTGAAGACAGGCTCTTCCCATACCAATGCAGAAAAATGGCAGGAGAATGCTTCTCCCCACAAGCGTCATGAGTTAGGATGCGCATATGCACTTCCTTCATCATATCACTGGAATAGCATGTTAGCTATTGGTCTTGCTGAAATTGTGGTGGATTCATGGAAAGTAAGCAGAGTTTGTGTTCCACTAAGGTTGCATACTCAGCACACACTGAAAGCACATGGCTTCCCCTAAAGAATCTTTGAACTGTAGTGTAAGGGTGTACACTTAAGCTACAGTTTTCAGGATTCTTTAGAGGAAGCCATGTGCCTTCCATGTATGTAAAAGAAATCCTTTGCACAAATTCTCACATGCATAGGGGGTCCTTTTACAGTGCTTTGCTTCCCTTCACCCAATTCTCTGCTACCAAGAAATATACTGTTGCATATATATATATATATATATATATATATATATATATATATATATATATGATGTTGGTACAGAATGTAAACATCAGTTTATTGTCTCTATCTGAAAAGCCTTTCATTTGTTCCTAGCAATTTGGGGCAACCATCCTCAAGATGCTGATCTACTAAAAACACCTCATTTAGGTATTTGACCTAATTATTATATCTGTGAGGTCATGTCTGTGAAGTGTTTACAGCACCCCAGATGATCTTACTTGATCTCAAGAACTACAGTTTTGTCTGTTATTCATATTTGTTGTGGATGGGAATAGAGTTGACAAATGACTTCATGTAATAGATAAAAAGAATGAGTCTCATCCCCCCCCCCTTTTAGAGAAGCTCTACTTCTTGATCAGCTATTTGACATCAGTAGTAGGCAGATGAGGTCACCACCTTCTGCTGCTAAACAGTTCTGGATAAGGGGCAGTGCCTGCCTCAGAGCAAAATAGATTTTAAAAGCTTCATATGGTTCATTTCCCTGCATCAAGTTGCAGTTAAAAGAAAGGCACAGGAGTACCTGCTAAAACATTGCCAGCCCTGAACCTGAAATTGTTGTAGCACTTTTCTGATTGACTAGTGCTAGTGTCAGGGAGCTCATCTATTCTCAGCATTTCTTTATTTTGCAAACAAAGCCCATAAACATCTACTCTTTTCATCTTCCTTCACATTGGATCACATTGCTGTAAACTGAGATAATCAGTTCTGTTGTCAGCATAATGAATCTGTTGCATACATTTAGTTACGTAAACATTTGACCTTGAACACCAGGATTTACTCTCTGCACACTAAATCAGGTAGACATATAAGTCATATGCCTGATGTATTTATCCTATGTATAAATCTAAAATATTATATATTTAATGCTAAGATTTCTGACATGAATTCTTAGAGCAAGATGCAGTAGAATAAAATAACCAATTACACATTAACAGTTAAAAACATACAGTCCAATCTACACTTTATATTGAATAAGCTACCCCCACTTCCTGAAGGAAGACCTTAGATCAGGGATGAGCAACCGGAGGCCCTCCAGATGTTGTTGGACTATAACTCCCATCACCCCTGCCCACTGGCCTTGCTGGCTAAGGCTGATGGAAGCTGAAGTCCCACAACATGTGGAGGGTCACAGAGATTCTTCATTTCAATAATGAAATAACAGAATGACTTGAAAAATACAAGCAGCAGCATGTAATAAATACTACTGGGGAGAAATAGGCCTACAACCAACGGTGCCTAAGCAATACATTTAAATAAATAAATGCACTACATACCTTCTCCACTACTGACAGTCGCATCAACCAATTTACATTTCTCAGCGCACTCTTCCTGAGACTGATCATTAGAAGCTAAATAGCATTCTACGCAGCTCCTGAGAAAAAATGATTCAACAGCTCATCAATCTCTGTCAGTTACAAGGCACCAGGAACAAAAGGGAATACATATGTAGTGTTCATTTTCAAAAGTAACTTACAAAAGATCTACATGGGTCAATAAGTAGTACTTAGCAGTGTTATGTGTACTGCATTTAAAAACTCTGAAGAAATATCCTGCAGTTAAGTCTTTTCCTGCACTTCCCCCTTCCTTCTTCAAGCTCTCATTGGATATAAAACACAAGAGGGCAACATTATCCATGTACAGCAGCTTTCAAACTGTGTGTTGCGACACATTAGTGTGTTGGCTGCAGTGTGTAGATGTGTCACGCAAACCCTCCCCACACTCCTCCCAGGGCTGGAAAAGGGTTAGCGTAACCTCCGATTTGCTAGTAAAACTGAATTACTGTGTTGCAAAATGATGCAAAACTGAATTACTGTGTCATGAAATGATGCACCTCTAAAAAAGTGTGTCACCAACATGAAGAGTCTGGAAAGCTCTGATGTACAGCATCAATGAAACCCTGAGTAAACCTGAGGCTTGATTAGCATTATGTGCTCTCTACAGGGCTTTCCTTAGGCTTATTCCAGAGGCTGCAGCTGAATGTGGTGGCAAGATGGCTAACTGGAGTAATTGATTGCCAGCACGTAACAGTTGTGTTACAGGATCTGCACTGGCCGCTATGAGGCCAGTTGTAGCTATTGGTCTATAAAGCCCAGGGCATACCCAGGCTGTCATGGGCACAGACTCAGGGGTTGCAAAGATCACGCCTCTCTACTCCGACCTGGAGTGACTAGGAGCCCACCTGCCCATCCACATGCTTCCTCGCTGCTCTTCTGCTGCTCTGGGTGGAAGGGTGAGGCATGTAGTCTCTTCTGGGCACTTCCACAGCAGGGCTCCAAGGGTACAAGTGGTGGGTGCAAGGGAGCTTAGGTATGCCTCTGATAAAGCCCTTAACAACTTGAGACCAGGGCACCCAAGAAATAAATAGTTACTAAAAAATGCCTTGGTTTTTATTATGGTTTTTTTTTATTTGCTTGTTTACACAGACTATTGTTGTAGAACAGAACTTTGCTCTAGAATGGGATATATAATTTCCAAAGTCGACTTGACATATAGATAAAGGCTGCAGGTGCAATGTATAATTTTAACTACTTAAACCTCATTAAAATCCAAGGGACTAAAGTGTGCCTGACTTTGGGTCGGGTATGGCCTATGACTTTAGCCTTTAGTCATAATCAAAACTGGGTTCCTAATAGACCTTCCCCAAGTCTAGCATCATGATAAAAGGGAAGAAAGAAAAAGAAACCCTGTTTCTTCTCTTAACGGAAGTCGCTAGCATATTAGTCACATTTCTTAAAAGGTACAAATGAAAATATTAGTTAAAATTAAATGTGTTTGTTGATTTAACTGATGGCTAGAAATGACATAATTAAATTCATTGAAGAATTATGCAGAAAGAAAAAACGTATCTGAATTGATCTAACACCCACACAAGTTAGTGGAAAGGTTGTTAATTATTCATCTGCAACTGAAGCCAGGTCTGAGCTTCCTAGTTAAAGAACGTAATGAATGACATTCATGAAAGAAATTTACATGTATTTTCATACAACCTACCAGAAAAATGACTAATTTAACGATAACTTGAACTGGAGTTCAAGGAGTGCAACTTGATCCTATGAGTAATTCTGCCAGCAAATACGTGTTTCATACAGGTCACAATGACCACTCTGCTTGCAAAAGCCATGATATGGGGCATTGCCTTGATGTTGCAATCCAAACCATGGCACAGCAACAGTAGTGACTAATTTTTATTTTAATAGTTGTTTTCCCCACTTTGGTGTTTGCCACCCTGGGCTCCTTTGGGAGGACTGGTGGGATAGAAATTGAATAATAATAACCAGTGCTTTTTTTTGGGGGGGGGGGAGAGTAAAAAGAGAGAAGTGCTGGTACTCTTTACCAATGAATACCAGCATAAAAAGCAGCGGCGGCAGCAGCAGCAGCAGCAGCAGCAACAACAACAACAGGACATTGAAAGTAAGAAAAATATATCAGGAAATAAAAGATAACAGATAAAGGTAAAGGACCCCAAACAGTTAAGTCCAGTCAAAGACGACTATGGGGTGAGGTGCGGCTCTCATCTCGCTTCAGGCCGAGGGAGCCGTCATTTGTCCACAGACAGGTTTCCGGGTCATGTGGCCAGCATAACTAAACCACTTCTGGCATGATGGAACACTGTGGCAGAAGCCAGAGTGCAGGAAAATGCTGTTTTCCTTCCCGCCACAGTGGTACCTATTTATCTACTTGCACAGGTGTGCTTTCGAACTGCTAGGTTGGCAGGAGCTGGGACAAAGCAACGGGAGCTCACCCCATCGTGCTGATTCGAACTGCCAACCCTCCGATCAGCAAGCCCAAGAGGCTTAGTGGTTTAGACCACAGCGCCACCTGCACCCTTTGTATCAGGAAATACAGTAAATACACAAGACACAGCTGGAATGGTGAACAAAACTCAACACCCTTGAAATATTGCTATACTTTTGGACATGCGACAGAAACAGACATTTCCAGACATTTAAAGGTGTATAATTTACCGTTTAGAAGTGCAAGGGTCGGCATAGGGTGAGTATTTTTCACACGTGCTTCCTGAAACCCCAGGATTTGTGCACACACATTTTCCACACATGCATTCACCTCTCCCACTGCAGATTGTGCCGTCAGCAGAAGCACAGCTATTGGTGTCAGTGGTGCAGTTACAGTATTCACCTGTCCATCCACTGTGGCATCTACACTGACCACAGTCACAGTAGCCGTTACCTAAGGAAAGTCATGGAGGTTAGTTCTTGTTTTGATTTCTGTTCTCCCCCAAGCCAAAGTCTCAAAGCCCAGAATAATTCGATCAATCATTATGCCCCTCAAATAACTCTGTCATTTGCATCCTTTCCCTCTTAATCCCCACAAAGCTGCCTCAGATGTTGACCATGGAGTTTGGGGATAATAAATCCAAGAATTAATATAATTTGAAGAAATTCAGATAGCTGCTACAGTATTGTAGCACTTTCATTGAAACCAGCTAAAATGGCAAAGTACTGAGCTAGATTTTTAGGTTCGAAGGGTTGATGTTTCACAGACAAACTACCTGACAATGCCAATCCTATGCATGTTTATTCAGAAGTATGTCACATGGGGCTTACATCTTAGTAAATGTGTTTAGGTCATAGGGTTGCGATATTTTGAAGAGAAAAAGGGGGTGCTATGATGACTCTCATTTTAAATACCCCTACTATAGGGAGGCTATAGAAGCTGTGATATATTGCTGAGGGGGGCAGGAGAAGAGAAGAGGAAAGCAAGTCTTCAACCAGCAGTTATGTCTATGTCTCAACCAGAAAGTATAGTCAGAGACATTTTGGCAATTTTAAAAAAAACCCGACCCAGACAGAAATGTTACCCCTGAAAAAGAGGGCGTGTCCTGGAAAAAGAGGACACATGACAACCCTAGTTTAGGACTGCAGCAGTAGTCTGCAAGAGCTCCTTGAAACACCATGTTAAGAACAATCAATATGAATTTTTAAATGGATACTGTTTTAAACTTGAATACTGCTTATACTTGAATACTGTTTTTGAAATAGAGCATATATTCAATTGCCAACTTCTATTCTATTTTATTATTTATAATTTTTAAAAATGCCAGTTTGCAGTGGACTTACCTGCACATAGCAGTCCTCTAAATCTCCCACAAGAGAAATTGTCACATTCACAAAATGACCCATAAATATGTCCATATGCCGATGGGTGGCAAATGCACTGTCCACAAAAGCAGTCACCTCTTCCACTACAAGAGGTCTCCTCTGGAGAACTTTTGCAGGAACCTGTACTCAGTGAGTCTTTTTCACCACATTCACAGTGAGGACCCATGTAGCCTGGGTTGCAGGTGCACACCCCACATTCAAAATAACCATGTCCGCCATTGCACTTGAAGCTGTTCATTTCAGCTTCCTTCTGACAATTGCAGCTGCATTCTGACTGGATCTCAATTTCCAGAGCTTCATTCAAGCCCACCGGCTTTATTATGACGTTCTTTGGACTTTCCCCACAAGCAGATAGGCTTAAAGTCACATTGAAACTGACCTAGGAAAGGAGGAGGGGCATCTGCATTTAACCATTCATTGCTGCAGTGTACAAAAACGCAAAAGAACAAATATTAAAAATATAAGCTAACAAAATCAGCAAAGTATTCAAGAGAGTAGTTCCATTAGTGCAAGGATTTCTGTTCATGTAACAGAACTTCCCTTCCCTCTCCTTTCCCTATGTGTTCCCACGCCCTACCTAAATCTGCTTTGGAGGGTTTTGGGGAATTCCAGAATGGATTTAGGGGATGGGGGCAGTATGTGGAGAGAGGAGAGGGGAAGTTGTATTGTGCAGTCAAACATCTTTGAACTAACGGAACTATTTTATTGGATATCACCCTAACATTTTATTAGAGCATGAGTTAACACACATTAGAATCCATCCCCCACCCCAACGCAGCTGATGGGAAGCAGAAGGAGAAAGAAATCCCTGACTAAAGATGTTTTGCCATGTGATGCTGTCTTTGGCTTGAGGAAGATTCATTGTTTGATTGCATTGTAACGTAGTTTCTTTGGTTTTATTGTTTGTTATTATATACATGTTGTATTTGTTATTTTGTAAATTGCTTAGAGACTGGCTTAAGTATTAAGCAGTATATAAATTTTAATAATAACAACAGCAGTACAAACTTTGGCATGCCTACTTTGAAGTAAGCCCCATACAACACAATCACAAGAACATTTTTTTGCAGGGTATAAGCAATTGCTTGGGGACTTACATCTGAGCAAACATGCATAAACATTGCACGGCACACAATGGAAAACACAAGAAGGAAGCATTCGCTTTTATGCAATTTTAAAATCAATTTAACATAGTATCCAGTAGGAGAATTCTTTTTTCTTTTTCTTTTTTAAAAAGAAGAAAACTATAATTGGAGGCAAAGAAAAGAAAATTCTGTTACAGCATTAAGTCAATTCCAGCTCAGTCCAATGTCGGAATTCTCTGACACTGAGCTCCGAGGACTGTGCAAAACATTCTGCATGCAGGAACTTCGCAGGGAACTCTGTGAATTGCAGCCCTGTGAGGGGAATAGGGGCTTCATAACAACTCTCAGCTGATATGAGTTGTAGCCCACAACATCTGGAAGGCACCAGCTTGGGGAAGGCTGCTACACACCTTGACTGTTCCTTAGAATCAGGTTATAATCAGATTTACAATGAGAAACATGATTTATGAAATCAGAACCTACTTACCACCTCTCCCACTTGAATGTGAGAGCATTTCTTTTGGTGTGGAAAAGCAGTGTTGTTGTTACAAATGGCAGTGAAAGCAAGGTTTACCCCATCTGTGTCTCCCAACACCTCCAGCTCGATTTCTGACCGGAGTGCCTTAAGGACATAATGATTGGAACAATGTCATTTCATTTGGGAAACTAACATCTTGGGAGGCCCTTTTCCAAGTTGCCCTGCCAGGTGACGTTCAGCAGGTGGTTGTGGAAGAGAGGGTCTTCTCAGTATGCGGAATGCCTTCCACAGAGAGGGGCTCACATGGAACTTCATTTGACATCATTTCAGTACCCACTGAATACCTTTTTTTTATTTTCCCAGGACTTTAAAAACCCATTTAAGTTTTTCGTAAGCAGGATTTGAAGGGGGTGAAGATTACTACTATAGTAGTTACTACTATAGTAGTTTTGTTAAGGTTTAAGAGATAGAAGATAGTGTGCAGCAGAGGGAGAGAAACAGAAACACAATGAAAAAAGGGGTGGGAAGTAAAAAAAAAAGTTTTTGTTATTTATTGAAATTTATGTGTGAAATTTTGGAAAACTTAATTAAAAAACCTTCAGAAACGAATTAAAACCCATTTAAGTTTTAAGATCGTTTTAATCTCTCTCACTCACGTTTTTATGCTGTTTTTAATTATTTATGTACCATTTTTTTCCTAGACTGCCTTTTGTCCCAAAGGATCTCAGGGCAGTGTACAACAAGTCTAAAAAACATCAAAATTCAAAATGCCAATAAAAACAACTTTGCCACTAAGATATTTCAGCTGCAATTTAAAATAAACTCAAGCAGCCTGCGGTGCTCACCTAAATGCCTGTAAAAAGATGTTTTCAGTTGCCTTGTAAAAATCATTAGTGAATGGGGTAGGCATGAAGTTTTATTTTTCTAAATGGGGTTCAAATTTGGGCCTGTACCAAATTGGGCAGCCTCAAAGTGCTTGGGACTGGGCTATTTTCAGAAGTACAAAATCAAAGTCTGAACCAAATTTTCTGATTGGTACCCTCATCCCCTTACAGACATTTGCAGGAAAATGGGTAGGTTGCGGGTGATGAATTGCTTCTGTTGCTTCTATTGCTTCTGTATGAATGAATGACTGAAAAGAGCTTAGGGTCCCTTCCAACTCAGCAATTCTATGAAATAAAGATTGATAATACTTTTTTTTTCAGTGTCTGAAATCTGGGTGATTCTAATCGCAGGCTGATCTGTTATGCCTTTATCTTTATAAAGAATTTTCTTCTAGCCCTGGTCACATTGCAAACATTCAGAGTGGGCAAAGTTAACTTCCAAATGTAATTTATTTGGTGAGAAAAGACAATGGATGAACACTAGGTTGAATTTAAATGAATTATGCCTGAATGATCTTAGTGATCCTCAGGTGAAAGCCTTGAAGGTTTCTAAGATACATGAGCAAGCATGCAGTAGGAAAATGTTGCTCAGCGAGTCTTGCAACATTTCATTTTATAGCTGAAATATGCAAAACCTGTGTTTGCAGTTTAACTTACTTCTCTTCAGTCTTATATACATTAACTGCTAAAGAGAGTCAACTGCTGGTAAAGGGGTCTCCGTGTGGTCTTATTTAATAACTTTGTGTTCCCGCGCCAGTCTGTGCTTCACATAGACTTTGACTGAAATGTCTGCTTTGAAGAAACAAAACATCACTTCAGATTTTTTTTGCAGTTTTTAACCTCTCAAGGCACGTACTGACATGCTCGCTGGAGGCTGTGACTTACGTTGGAAGGGAATAGGAGAACGTCTTACAACAAATATTTTGACAGCTCTCTCATATGCTCACTTCCTCTGAAGAATTTAAAAGCCAACACATCTGTGAATAATAATAACTTAGAGCTTTCCACTTTAAAATTGTGGCAGAAATCCAAGGACTCAAGAAACTTCAGCATGATTATCCTTCTGAGGGCAAATGACAATTATGATTCCTCCCCCTCCCCCTTACGAACGCACTGAGGCGGAATGGTGAAGTTATTTTTCTTGGGACAAATACATTACTGAATTACATAGTACTGCTGGTGACATGGGGTGGCAGAATGGAGGCATGGGGGAAAGCGCCAATATTTTTGTAGTAGGAATTACATTTGGAAGTGAAGTGAAATTAAATATATTATCCTGTTGTGATGGAAGCACCGCATCATCTGTTTACCACAGTCAGGCAATCAAGAGCAAGCACCCCATGGGTTCACACAGTATCATCCTCCTTCCTAGGGACCAAGTTCCCTCTGGCCACCCCAAACTGTGTGCATGTGATCAGTTATGTGGGTGGGGCTTACCTGCCCCTCAACATTTAATTCAGGTTGGCATCCCTGATGTTTGGTATTACATCAGCATCAGCATTTTCACTAACCATAGTTAAACCAAACTACAGTTGGCAAACTCACTTCTAACCACAGTTGCAAATTTTCTACTTTATTTTAGTTTTATAAAACAGATCTGGTATAGAAATCATTGTTTATATACCTTTGTGAAAAGAATCCTATGTAAGTATTTTCTCACAGCAGAGTTGGTGTGACCTGGTCATTCAAAGTAGTGATTCCTAAAGTCACATTTACATACTCTAGGCTTCTAAAAATTGTTACACTCTTCTGTCAGGGATGGAGAAAAGATAAAAATACTTGTTTCTTATTTTAATGGTTTTTTGGTTGGAGGTACATGGGTTTATTACTTGGTAGGAATTGAGTTTTAAGGCTGTATTTTAGGGGAAGGAATGAAGCTCATAATTTGCATTAGGTCCATTTCCTGGCATCTGCAGGTAGGTCAGGGCTAGGAGAGACTCTTGCCTGAACCCTTCAAGGGCCACTGACAGTAAGTGTCAACAATACTGAGCTAGATGAAACAATGGTTTGACTTGGTATAAGGCGGATTCCTACATTCCTGTCACGCATATCGGTTGCCATGCGCACCTCTACTTGTTTTGGTATACATCTGTACATAATGGGTATTACGAAAAACACCACAAGTACTTTCTGCTCCAAAGGAAAGTGATCTCATAAGTTGCCTGGAACTTTCCATTTCCCAGGAAAGTATGGAATATGAAATGAAATAAGATTATTCAAAGTTGCAAGCAGCCGAATAAATAATAGTAAGCGAAAGCACATGCTTATAGATGGAGCTGTGAACTGTGCCTATAATCTAAGCAAATGACTCTGACTGTTTGCAATATATGTTTTTCCAGTTTTATCTTTCTCACCGGCTAAATGTGGGCAGAAACACAGGGAAAGCTACACAATTAAAACACACACCCTAAAAACACTATTACTGTGTTTTAATTGCTTTATTGTACACTGCTTTGAGAACATTGGGGGCATCAGTCAAATAGGAGCTTATATATTTGACAAATATTGTCAAAACCATAATTTACTGACTGCATTCTACTTCTTAAGAAGTCTTGGGTGGCAGTGGGGGGGGGGCATAATAATCACATAGCTATAGCAAGGCAAACTGTTCATCAATAATATAATTCTTGCATTTTTCTATTACATCTTTTTTGATTCTGGAACTTTTCTCTGTGTGGTTTCTTTGTTTGACATCTGTGCATAACAAATGTTTCACACACCAAAAAAAGAGTGTGACCAAATTTTTATTTGCACCAAATCACTAAGTTTCCACAGGCATTCAGAACTACGACTACTACTACTACCAT
Source organism: Podarcis vaucheri (assembly GCF_965113315.1). Classification (NCBI taxonomy): domain Eukaryota; kingdom Metazoa; phylum Chordata; class Lepidosauria; order Squamata; family Lacertidae; genus Podarcis; species Podarcis vaucheri. The sequence goes on from NC_138759.1 coordinate 109,695,066, forward strand.
TATTATTATTCAGATATGCATTCATACCTTATATGCATCAATGATCAACTGGAGAACATTTCCAGAATCCATCTGGAGTTTTCCAACAGTAGCTCCAGGAATAAGATTAGCATAGTTCTGCAAAACACAATTATGGTCACAAAAATTATAATAAGGTAATCTATAATTGGTGAAAACAAACATGTTTCTTGAATGCTTTTCTTGAAACCCCTTTTGACTTCCCCTTTCCTCCCTCCAGCTTCCTGTAAAACCCCAGAATCTGCTCCAAACCTTCTGGAGCAGATTGGTGTGAGTGTGTGTGTGTGCGCGTGCGTGTGTGTGTGCAGAAAACTGGATAGGGAGGAGCGGAAGCTGTGTTGTGTGAGCATAAGTGGGATATTGTCTTATATGTTTCAATAGGATTATCAATTTACAGGTTAAAGCAAAAGGCAAGTATAATGTAGGATTCTCCATCCATGGATTACCACCCTGCAGTATTTTCTCTCCACCCCACCGCCACCATCCTTTTCTCCTTAGTTGGGTGCTGATGCTGGAGAAAGTGCTTGGCATTACAAGGAAGTGAGACAAAATAAGGAGAAGAGTGTTTTCTTTTTAAAGTCCAGAGTGTATGTTGGTCATTATAGGATTTACCATATATCTGCACATTACAGATACAGTGGTACCTCGGGTTAAGTACTTAATTCGTTACGGAGGTCCGTTCTTAACCTGAAACTGTTCTTAACCTGAAGCACCACTTTGGTTAATGGGGCCTCCCACTGCTGCCACTGCGCTCCCAAAGCACGATTTCTATTCTCATCCTGAAGCAAAGTTCTTAACCCAAGGTACTATTTCTGGGTTAGCGGAGTCTGTAACCTGAAGTGTATGTAACCTGAAGCGTATGTAACTTGTGGTACCACTGGACAGGAAATGCAGAAAGCATCTGTGTAGTGTCATGTGTAAAGCTGCGCTAAATGTATCTATAAACTCTGACCATTTGATTTCTTCATACTTTTCTTGTGCTCTGTACTGCTGACAGCATTATGATCCTGCTGACATACCATAACATTTTAGCAATGTAACAAAAATATTTCATGCCTTACGTTTACAGTGCAAAGTCAGCAGGATTAAATATATTTCACATTCTAGCATGCAGTTGCACTTGACAAATACTTGTGCCCAGGTACTCTGGAAGATGATTATTAGAGTATATTGGCATTACATTTCAGGAAAAAAAATACAGTTCATAGATTGTAAGTGAGAAATTGTGAAGTCTGACTCTGAAATAGTGCAGTCTTTTCCTGGCACATTGCCAAACTACAGCATGACATAACTCATTAGGGATCACTTTATTTCCATCAGTGCAATCTCACTGAACAGAAATCCATTACTGGAAGAAATAATATTGGAATATAGTCAAAGCTATTTAAGAAAATGGGACAAGTGGAAAAAGAATCATTTTGTAATAGGCCTGTTTTTAATATTTTGTGTTGCTACATCCTGGTTCACCCATAAGACAAAACCATGATTTGTTTAGCCAAAGTGTGGCTTGTTTGCATGTCCAAACTGAACCCAGCTGATTAAATGTGGTTTGCTTTATGGCAACTAATCACCATATGAATCATGTCTCTTAAAGACAATCTTTTGCTATTGTATCCAAACTCAATAAACTTGTTTAACCATGGTTTGGCCACCCCACCCTGGACACTTGCCAAACTACAGAGGCATGAATAAGGCAGCAGCACTAAGAGCACAAACCAAGCTTTGGAGAAACAAATACAGTCGTACCACGGAAGTCGAATGCCTTGCAAGTCAAACATTTTGGCTCCGAATGCCGCAAACCTGGAAGTGAGTGTTCCAGTTTGCGAACATTCTTTAGAACCCGAAAGTCTGACACAGCTTCCCTGGCTTCCAATTGGATGCAGGAGCTTCCTGCAGCCAATTGGAAGCCGTGCCTTGGTTTCCAAATGTTTTGAAAGTTGAACGGACTTCTGGAATAGATTCTGTTTGACTTCTGAGGTATGACTGTAATGGCTTATTTGCTTTTCTGTGAGACCACCTGTGATTAATAGAACAAACCAAGTTTTAAAGAAGCCATGGCTTGGCCTTATGTTCAAACACAGCTATTATGTGTGACTCTAGTGTCCAGGATCCAAAGAAATGCACAACTAATTTCACCTGCCTAGGAGATGGTAAATTTGTTTATTTGAACAGGTGTCCCACTGGTTGCATCTGGAAATTCACTTTTGAAATTGAGGGGAACTTCAAAAGCAGAGCATGATATATTAGACAGACCCAGGGTTTAAGGAGTAAAACACAAAGTGTCTTTTGGAACATGCATCCCCTTGGACATATCTAAAACTGCAATCTCAGCTCTAAATGAAATTATTTCTGAATAAGCATACATAGGATCAGGCTGTATCTCTTTACATCTTGGGCAATAAAGGTATATGTCACTCCAGATAATTACCAGTCTCAGAATATACCGCTGGTATTTGTTATTTCTCTTTAAAACAGAGTACACATTGTTGCTGAATGACATTTTCAACTAAAACCCAACAAAGAACATAATGTCTAAAAGCAACTAAGTAACAGTAAGAGGATACAGTACAACTTGAATAACCAACCTACATAGAGCAGAAAGAAAGGGGGGGGGGAGGAATCATGCCACTCACACAACTGAAGCAATGAGCAGGTAAATAATTAGAGTGTGAGCAAGCCCAGTGAATTCAGGAAGCTGTAATTACCAGTAGATTTTTAAACTAGCACACCCCAATACACAATTGGAGAACAGTGAAACAGGATAACTGAATCTAAGTGTATAAATAAATAGAGCTGATTTGAACAAGTTTGTAACATGCCTGGAATGCAATGCTTTTGATTTAAATGACAGAACAGAACTTCCAGGATGAATTAATGATAGATTCAAGCCCTGCTTTGTTGGATAAGTGGAAGTTGTAATAATTATATGTGGACTACTGCAATATGGGTTAGATGGGACTGCTTTTGAGGGTGGTCCAGAAACTTAATTTCATTCAGAACATAGCTACAAGATTGCTAATTGGGCTTGGGGAGGGAAGGGGGATATGAGCATATTAATCGCTGTTTGCCAGCTCACTGGCTCACTGTGTTTCCAAATCAATTCAGGCTCAGGGTTTTGACCTTTAAGGCTACGGTGGTACCTCTGGATATGAACGGGATCCGTTCCGGAGCCCTGTTCACATCCAGAAGCAAATGTAACTAGCGATGGCACGTCTGTGTGCGTCGCTTTTCGCTGCTTCTGCACATGCGCATGACATCATTTTGAGCGTCTGCTCATGCGCAAGCAGTGAAACCGGGAAGTAGTGCGCTCCGTTATTTATGGGTTGCCGCAGAGCGCAACTCGAATGTGCTCAACCCAAAGCGCATTCAACCCGAGGTATGGCTGTATGACTTGGGAACAGGGTACTTCTAGGATCACTTGTTTCCATATGCACATATGAGGCTGCTTCTTCAGGTGAGGTGCTATTGGACAAAGGATCTTTTTAGTGGTGGCACCTTGGTTATGTAACATTCTCTCCAGAAAGGCTTGTCTGGTGCCTACCTTGATGCAGTTTGGCACTATAAAAATACTTCATTCTTTTTCTTTTTAAAAACTGTCCTAGACCTTTAAATCTGTTCCTACTTTAAATTAATTTTTCCTGGACTGTGCATTTTAAAAATGATGTTCTTGGTGGTTTTATGGATTTATATTTGCATTTCTGATTTGTTTTTACTGTATAGCTATAAACCCCTCTGAGAACATGTTTATAGATTGCATATACATATTTTAAAAATACTAATTTTATAATATCTATCTACCTATCTAAACAGTATATATTTTAATGCAAACAAATGAAAAGGATTTCTGTTAACTGTAGCATAACACCACTCTCAGTCATTCCACAGAAAACATAACCCTCTATTTGTGATGCCAGTTATTTCGAGCTGTTAGATCTAATCTTGGGGGCTTTTACTTGTATTCCAGTCTATTTCTACAGGAGATTTGTATGAGAAGAGGGCTGCAGCTTACACCAGCATTCTCTCTAAAGATACCCTTCTTTATATGTATGGAAATCTTGTCTGTGTGCAATACTAATTGACTGACACTTGCTGGAAACTGAGCTTTTGGAGGTAGACATTCCTTGTTTGTATTCATACATGGTGGTCCAAATCTGTTCACATAGATACAGTGAGGGCTTCCATTGTGTATCTCCACATATGGAGTGACATCTAGGGTCAAACTGCACCTGCGATTGTGTCTAACTAAATAATAAGTCCCTTGTTCAGCAAGAAATCTTAATTCTAATGATACACGAATTGCAGAGATCAGTTTCTTACAGGGCAACCCTACTATTCATATATGGGTTGCTGGGACAGAGAATAGGCATGGGCATAGGGGCACTAGCAGTGGGCATGGGGTGCCAGGTGAGATTTGATGGTGGAACAACCACCAAAACTATCACTATGCCATTTCACTGTGGGCAGGGGAGGTTTTGGGGGCTGCTTTAATTACCCACTGGGATAGCTCAGTCAGTAGAGTATAGGACTCTTAATCTCAGGGTCATGGGTTTGAGCCCCATACTGGGCAAAAAGATGCCTATATTGCAGGGCGTTGGCCCAGATGACTCTTATGGTCCCTTCCAGCTCTACAGTTCTATGATTCTATACCAGCCCTTGGATTGACATAAGAATCCTACCATTAATGGAGGTGTGCTGGGGAAATTACGGTGCTTTGGATGCGGCATCTTTATGCCTGCCCACAGCACATCCCATTTTCACCCACTCCACTAGTGGAGCTTTCCTTTGTGTGTCTGGGGGCTTCTAGCTAAGAAAGTGTTGGCTCTCCACAGTGCACCTCTGTCTCTGTTGGTGGAGCAGCACTTAGCCTTACTTCCTGAAGCCTCTCAGCTGCACAAGTTCATTCAGGCTCAATAACCTGCAGCTTTGAGGCGACTGGAGTCATTTGTCTCTTGAACAGGTTTGTCATTATGCTTATGGTTTATTGAAACAAGCCAGGATCAGAAACCATGGTTTGATCTTGTTGCTCCAGTAATCCATAGTTTAACTACAGTTTGTGATTTGGAAACAACATCTGATAGTTTAAGTCGAGAAGCAGATACATACGATCTCCTTCTCCAGGTTGCACAGAAGCGAGGAGCATTCAAGCTCAAAGTTTCAGCAGCCTATTTCCTCTAAGGCAGGAGAGACTTGCACCCGGTTTGAGGGACAGACCTGGCCTCTGCTCTTCTTCCCTCCCCTCCTCAGTCATCAGATCATTCACAATGCCTCTCCTCAGGTGATCTGCACAGGTTAACTGAGAAGGGAGCTGTGTGTACACAAGTGTGTGCACACCTACCACTGGCACGCACACACATACTCTCCCCTCTCAAATACACATTAAAATGTCATAATATAAATAATATAAATATATCTTCTTGTGCCTCCTCCACGTGAGGTCCAGAGGGTGGAAACATGAGAATGGGCCTTTTCTGTAGTGGCTCCCCATTTGTGGAATGCTCTCCCCCCAGGGAGGTTCGCCTGGTGCTTTCATTATATATTTTTAGGCGACAGGTGACAACATTCCTCTTCAACCAGCCCTTTGGCTGATTAATATTTTACAGTCTTTTAAATGTGTTTGTGGGAGGGAGGGATAAAATAAAATATGGTACATAATCTGCAACAGGAGCTATAATGTCTTTGGTACAGGGATATTAGTGCTGTGAGACAAGGGAGAGCCTTCTAAGCCACACATGACATTATTATGGAGCAGAAATGTGGTCTGGACTGTGTTGTTCAGAAAGCATTCATTGCATGGGCTGAGCATTATATCCAGGGGAACACAGGACTTTCAGAACTGAAGGGAAAATATTGAGTGGATATGTTTTTAGATAAGGAGTCCCTGGCTTCCGTTCAGTCTCTGCAGTATTATTTCATCCTGAAACACTAAACACCTCTCAATGACTGCAAAATTCCATTTTCCTTTGGAATGCTACATCCCTCACTATCTGAGTGGGCTACCACTCTTGTTATAAAAAGCATCACATTTCAGAATCTCTTCATCAGTTTTATCCTTGTATCAGAGTTCTCAAGTGACTTCCTCTGTTCATTGGGAACATTATACCAAGTTTTATAATGTATGAACCCCTATTCTATTGTTATACTTTCTATGGCATTTTTGTTCCCCTCTTCTTAAAAACAGTACCTCTATTTTTTGTGTCTTGTAGAGCATGCAGTTCTTCTGCTAAATAAGGCTTGGTTCCATATTTTTAGTGTCGAATTAGACTAAGTGCCTATGTGTGCTGAATCTATGCTACTATAAAAGAGATTAGGATCCTTAATTAGAGGATGTTGGAAGCTTTACAGTGCTTTTTGTACTGATGTGCCATCTTAACAAACATGAAAAGGAGGATCAAGTAAGAAATATGTCTCTTACCTTATACAAAGGAACCTGTTCCTTTGTCACTGCAAAAATTAATAAAATGTTGTTTTGCACAATCTTGTCTATTAATTGTCCCAAACTTGGATATTCCTGAAGACAAAGATAAAGAAAAATAAATCAAGCAAAAGTTAAACTTTAAATCAAAAACGTGGCTTTGCTGTCTCTTGGCTTATCAAAAGAAGATGGTAACACAGAAGAGTCTAGAAACTGAGGCCTCTGTGTGCTCATCTCTGGATTAGTTGGAACTATGTATAGCCTTCATATATGCCTCTGGTGAAAAGTCACATTTGTTATATTTTACAGTCCTGCACATGGCTCTTCAACACCAGGCCAACGCATGCTAATTTATCCAGTGATGTGTTGCCGAACACTTATCTCCAGGGATTTTTTTTTAAAAAAACTTCACCTGTTAAAATGTCTTTGTGTTGAAGTCCTAATAAAAAGAAACTACAGAAACCATGCCTGTAACAAAACAGGTGACAACTCAAAACTCAAGTAGCATATCTTATTATATGAGTTGCTACAGAGCTGCCCTACTGGCATTCATGCAGTGCCATTTACGAAAGAAATCCAGGGCTCTATGTATTTAAAAAAAGGACTGATACACTGATGTGAAGAGAGGTGGTTGCTTTCTACACTCCTGAAAAGGAATGTGGGTTCCATGGTATAGTCTGAAGTCAGGTGAGACCACCACCTTCCTGAAGTAGGACTGGGTCTGGTCAGTGTCTGGATGGATGATCACATGCATGCTGCCTTAGATTCCACAACAGTAGAGAGGTGGGATAGCAATATAATTAGGTAGACAGACAGGCAGGCAGGCAAGTAAAATAAAATAATAAATGTTTTAGTTCTCAGATGGATTCCTGCCCCTCCCCCCAGCATTCTACGATTTAAGTATGTCCGATAGCATTATTCAAATTCAGTTGGGAATGGCCCCAGTAGTCCTTTCATTTGTTTTCTGTGAATGTGCACATTGCACATACAATTAATTTCTAGAAGAGTAAAGTGTAAAACTTGAAGCATATTACCAAAACAGTTGACATGGAATACTCATTATTATGATCCAAGTGGCATTCTCCATCATTTGGAATTACAATTCCTGCCAGTTTGCTATCCATCCCAAAATGGGAATCGGCATCACTCACAAAGACCAGCAGATGCAATGAGTCGTTCCTCCACCCAATTTTTTCCTGCAACAAAAATGTAAACAGATTATGGTAGCAGATACATTGCTAATATATGAGTACAGTACTTCTATATCATTGTCTTGCTTCATAACAGTCCATGCTCTAGTGACCTTCCATCTGGACTATGCAAATGCACTATGTGGGGCTGCCCTTAAGCTGCAGCTAGTGCAGAATGCAGCTGCCAAATGAGTGATGTGGGGCAGCCCAAGGGGATCATGTATGACCAGTCCTGAATGTACTGTGCTGGCTGCTGGCAAGCTATCAGGCCCATTTCAGAGTGTTAGTACTAGCTGGGATGGGCAAATCTGTCAATTTTGTTTCTTTTTTTCCTAGTAAGCTTTCTACATCAACCTGTGGTGTTGTTGTTTTAATGTCCTCATGAAAATTCATTGGAATTGTAGTGCGAATTTCTTCCAATACACACATTTTTGCAAATCAACCTTGCCTAATATAATGCATTTTGAATGCTATCTGCATTAATATATGCACTTATATGCACACTTTACCCTAGTATTGGCATTTTTGTACACATTACTTGGTTGGAGAACTGCAAAATTCAGAGAAGTGGAAATTTTGAAGGATGGCTGTGTTTCAGTTCACATATTGCTTCGGAAAGTACAACATTTGCAGTTTCTCCTTTAAATGCAAACTGAATCAAATTTCTTCTCCATCCCTAGTACTAGGCATGTGGAATCCTAAACAGCTTGGGACCCAAATACCCAAAAGGTCTTCTCCCCAATACCAACCATCTCAGGCCTTACAGTCAGCATCAGAGGCCCTCTTGATTGTACCACCGGCTACCAGATGCTGCTGAGAGGACTTTCTTGGCACCAGCGTTTATAAAGTGGAAGTTAAGATTTCAGTCCAGCTCATGTTAGATAAACCTGGACTCTGTGAGAAGTGGTTTACTATGGTGAACACTGCAACAGAACTTACCTAAAGAGTTTTGAGTTAGATTTCCTTACCTTACACACAGCTGCCTGCATAATTGCATCAAATCCTCCCTCTGGAGTATCTATATTAGCACTGATTTTCTGTTCTTTCACAATTTCGTTGAACCTTTCAGCATCATTTGTCAATGACAGAATGTGCTTGTATCCAAATGTTGGAGAGCAGTCATGTGGGACACTTCTGCAGACACAGACACACAATTAACACAGCAGATCACATGAAAATTCTTATTAATGAAACATACAGCACGGCACTTTGCTATTTACAATGTTCTACTGTGTAACTTTATTTACCCACAAATGCTTGTAGGTTAGCATACACTCAGTAATAGCTTAAAGAAGGCTTGTAGTCTTTGTAAAGATACTTTCAGCTTCTACACCCTAGCTATATGACAAAAACGGATCTTTTAAATGTTCTTACGGTGTTTATTTGATCAGAAGTTAAATCTATAATGATCCCATAAAGCAGGGTGCTACAGAGACTTCACAAGACTTGACTGTTACAGAGTCTCAGTATTCTACAACTGCAGTGGGATTTAAATTCATCTGTTCCAGACCAACACATCAATTATCCATCAGCCCAAAACATTCCCCCTAGCCTTATAATTTGTAAAAGCTCTCATCATTCACAACTAATGCTATAAAAATGATCACTACCTCCAACTGAGGCAAAATATGCTCAAAAATGTTCAAGAATTAGCATCCCAACCAGATTGTACCAAATCCAGGTAAGGACAGATTCCAAACAGCAGGGAGAAAGGGGTCAAAACTATTAAAGCAGTGAAAAATATCTACTCAGGCTATGTTAAAAGCAGAAAATGTAGTTGGTATCAGTGGAATTGCTTCTGGAGAGACAAGGGGTAAAAGTCTAACTCAAGAAGAAGGAGGCAACACATAAGATGATGTGAGGCAACCAACACATTGCATCAAATCACTCAGATTCCCAACAAAAATGGAAATGGCTGCAGAAATTGCAGGCTTTCATTTATTCATCCCATGTCTGGAACGGAGATTAATCCAGTGAATATGATCAGTATTCATTGTTGTTACTTTCAGACTGTGAATAATACATATAAGATTATGGTTTTTTTATTGCTTTTGCTCTGCACTAAAATGAATGGGGTGGAATAACATAATAGTTGCATTTGGCCATATTCATTTAAGGCACTGCACAAGCAGAAGCCAGTATAAAGATGATGATGATGATGATTTATTAGATTTATATACCTCCCTTCATCATAAGATTTCAGGGTGGTTCACAGAATAAAATACAAGATAAAAACAAGCAAATAATTAAAAACAAAACAGCGAAACAATACCCACCCTTCCCACAGACACATTTAAAAGGCTCTAGAATATTAATTAGCCCAAGGCCTAGTTGAAGAAGGATGTTTCCACCTGGTACCTAAAAATAGACATTAAAGGCACCAGGCGAACCTCTCTGGGGAGAGCATTCCACAATTCTTTTAAGTGTCATATTTAACAAATAAAAAGATAGATTAGAAAATGGCTGAAAAAATATGCACACTGTCACCTCACATTGAGAACAAAATAGCCACTAGTTCTTCCTTCTAAAATTAAACAAACAGTATGATAAAAGTCCTCCAGATGCCCAAATAGGTATCCACATGAAACTGGCATTCATAAAAATATGTTCAAATGTAACAAAGGTGGTAAGGTCCTCAAAACACTGTGCAATGGATAGTGGGTATTTATCCTTCCAGGATTGAAGTATAAGTCTATTGGCAAACATAAGGACTCATACCATCTACTTTTGTTCTGTGTGTCTGTCTGTCTCTCTACACACAAATACACATTCATGTATAATTGTTTGATTAAAATTAAAAAATAAAAAGTAATCTGAAAGATAATTTTTTCAGGTGCCAATCCAACGGTTCTTGGGAAGGCCTCCAAGAAACTACAGGATGTTTCAGAGACTGTCTCTCCAAGGTTAGAGACAGAGACTTATCTGTGGAGACATTGCTCACCACCATGGAAACCTTGGCAGCCTTTGCTTTACTGAGCTAAGGGTATAGGAAAAGATGGTTCATCTGCCTTTGGTTCTCCTTCTTCCCACACTTTTAGATAGCTCTGCCCACATTTCTATTGTTTTCAATTAATGTAACACAAGTAAAAGGTGAAATACTGATACCCCAAGAAAATAGCAACTAAAGAGACTGGAGCACCATTGAAAATGAAGGTAACTGGCTACCCTGCCCCCTAGACCCAAACTAAATTCTACCCCTGAAAAGGACAGAAATCTGATCCAAAATGTATTTGAACTAGATGTTTTTGCTACTCACTGGCAAGGATTCTTGATTTCTTCTGGCACGGTGTTAATGAATGGTGAAACTGGTTTTTCTACAAAAGACCCAAAACCCAGCTGAAAGTTACTTGTCAGTTTAGACATTTCTTTTGACAAGGTAGAACCCAGTTCCTTAATGGTTTCCAGATCATCATGCATGGAAGCTGAAAGATCCATGAGGTAGTAGAGGTCAACTGGATAATCTTCAGTCTGACGAACATTGATTTGTATTGTTTCTTCATTTCCTTGTGAAACCACAGGGGAAACAGAAAAGAAATTAACACAGCTGTCGTTAGAGAGTGAAAAGGGAAATGCAATATTGACTGGAACTGTTTATTCTTGTTGCCTCACAGTATTCTTTTTCTGGTCCTTTGTAACAAAGAAGTGTTCCCAGCAGTATTACTAGCCATCACAATGTGCTAAAAGACATACTTACAGTGTGATTCTAATGGTGTCTACACAAGAATAAGCCCAAAGAATTCAACAGGTCTACCTCCAGGTAAGTGGAGATTGCAGCCTAAGTCCTGCTTCACACATTATGCTTGTTGTATAGGATGTTCCTGGGCATGGATAAAATCATCTCAACCAACATGGGTGCTGCTTTATACAAGCCACAAACACAGAAGAAGTCAATGTACTTTGGGTTCACTGTGGTAACCATGTCATAAGAAAAACATTTTATGTTGGAAGTGTAGAAAGCCGATTGTTAATTATCAGCATTCATGTAAACTTCTTAATAAAACATGGAGGAATAGTCTTGGGAAATTTGGAAAAATCATTTGATGGGATGCATTCCTGACATCGCCCTCATGTAGAACCTCCTACTCATCAGTTTCTCTACCCTTTCTATCTCTAGACACTATCTGGGATGAGCGGAGTTTTACATTCTGAAATTCAGAAGCTCATAATGAGCCTCTATAGCCACACTTCCAAGCAGAGTTCTTACCAACCCCCCTAAGACGACTCCAAAAATGCAAGCAGATGTGTTGATTCATCATATGTGCATTACATTTACACCACACATTTCAGTTTCTGATTACTTTGTAAATGGGAAGCTGTGTCAGAAAGGCGGTTGTCACAGCCACATCAAGATTTTAACTGAATTAGCATCCAGTTTTTCTTCTTTCCGATGTAAAACTTTAAATCCCATTTCAGAATATTATCCTCTAATAGCAGGACCACTCGCCTTTCATGGTGGGTGGTGTTGCGGCCGGGCATCCAGGGCCTTGCAGCGCCCCGGCTTGCGCCAACCCCGGCCGCGTCACCCCCATCTGATAGTAGCTCTCACAAAGAATAAAAAATGTGTTGGCTCCTCTTGTGTTAGCTGCAGGGCTGGTCTGTCAATTAGGCAGACTGGGGGAGCGCCTCAGGTAGCAGAATCCAAGGAGCACCTCTATGGGCACCTCGACAGGCATGCCCCCCTAGTGCCAGACAAGTGAGAAGAAGTGGTTGTGGTGGCTTCTGGGTTGCGGCAAGATCTTGCAAGAGGCCTTTGTGTGATTTTGCTAGGCTCTCTTGCGATCTTGTCAGAAGCCACAGCCACACGACCTCAGTAAGTGAAGTTTCGGCAGGGATGGTGTGTGGTGCCATGCACACTGATAGTGCTACATGAATTATAAAAGATAATATTGAGATCTGGCCCTGATTCCATATTTATGGTAATTTAAGAAAGTTGACAAAGCAGTATAAGAGCCACGTGTGAAAAGCATAGATAGGAAAACTGTCTGAGTAGGCAAAAGCCAACAAAAAGTAGCATGTTGGTTATGCTAATTTCTCAATGGGAAGAATTCAAGCAAATTTCAGGGGGCTCATGGGAGGAAAGCTCCACTGAGCAAGCCAAAATCTATGTGTGTTTTCTGCTGATGGGACTCATTAGTTGAATCCCACCGATCATTATCCTGGAGATTCATCTGAAGCCTGTGAATAGTGTGAGGCAGTTACATATGAAGGTTGGTTTATGTGATCTCAGCTACAGCTTTCACCAACTGCCACTGCTGCTGTGGAGTACAATTACCAAATTTATTTATAAAATGTGCTGTGATCATTTCCAAGCCTTTAGGAAACAAACAAACAATTGACCTCTATCTGTAACACTCTTACAAATGTTGGGGAGATATGATTTTAGATGATTTCGGTGGAAATTCTTAATTCTTTATATTTCTTACCTATCCTTCACCGTTAGTTCCCAGGGCTGATTACAGCAATTTAAAAGCACAATTTTAAAATTAGTTAAAATAATTTACAATCAGAAAAACAGGGTGAGTCCTTTAAAAAAATGCTGCTTTTGTGCCATGTGAATGTTGCAATAGAAGAAATACAAGGAAATAAATCTTCCCCTGCACAGATACTTGGGGGGGTGGGGTGGGGCAGGGGCGGGACTTCCCAGAAGCTCATCAACCTTACACATCTTTACTAAGTGTTCTTTCATAACTTTCATTTTTAAGAAGCCTAAATATGTTTCCTCAGAGGTGAATTCCTCTAAGTTCAGCACAACTCTGGTAAGCAAGTTTAGGATTGCAACCTAAATATGTCACATCTCACATCCTGATATTTAATATGAACAAATGGAAGCTATGTACAAAGCTACAAAATGATTTTTAAAAAATAGCATTTGTGAACAATACAACTTACCTGGCCGCAGTAGGATAGTTAGCTTTTGAGGAGAAATCTGTGTAACATCTGAGTTGTTTTCCTGTGGCCCTTCACTAAGAGGCTTGTTTTTGTGAATTACCACTTCAGAAGTAGGAAATTCAATGAAATTCAATTGGCATCCTTTTGAAATAAGCTCTTCAGGAGTGCCACACCTTCTAAGAATTTCAGATGGATCAGTAAAATTCTATAAGAAACAAAGAGTGCAAGAACAGAGTGTAATGCAACACAATATGATGCCAATTCTGCAAATGACTGAAGGCATAGCATAATATTTTCTATATAAGTTATGTCACAAATCCCTATTTGTGAGTAGGGATATGCAGGAGAACAGTGCAACTATGATCTACTTTGAAACTGTTGTGTGCAAAAGGAGTGTACTTATAATTGACTTTTTCAATAGATTAGTCTCTTTCTCCTGCACCTTACCCTTCCAGCAACAAGGATGCACACTCATTAAGCAGGAAAAAAATCAATGCAGTAGAGTCATTGCTTATAATGTCATAGTCATACATTCCATTACACCCATCACCAATATTTTCAGCACTATATAATTTAATACACATTACAGAGAATAGAATTTGTGGTCACCGAGTCTCTGCCCAAAATGATGATGTGCATCTAGTTCTCAAGATATGCAAAAATTCTGATTGCCAGAAACTGCAAGTCAAGACTAAGGCTGGGTCATTGAACAAACATTGTGTGCTGAGTGCATTTTGAGGCATCATAACTAAAGAAGGCATATTGGAATAGATGAAAATATGAGCCAGTATAGCATTCCAAATGCCTTTCCTGTACAGTACTTGCATTCAAAAACTGCTGTTTACCCAAGGGGGAAGTTTTGAAATCATTTAAAAATGTATTTCTTTGCTGTCTTATAAAGCCTTGACACACAATGGTGTCTTTTGCAAATAAACTGAAGCTGGCAGGAGAAGCCATTTCCACCTTGCAAGTCCCTTTCAAATGCTACCCATAGTATGATGGGGTTATCCTAGCACAAAAATATTTTTAACAACTACTTTGTTACATGCAAAATGTCAAAGGGACCAGTTACAATTAGACTCAATAATAATTCTATTGGGTGATCTAAGGGAAACAAATGAAATCAATTGGATAACATTATTGACTATTTGTTGTTTCTTATTAACAGCGAGACTTTGGGTAATTGGGAAGTGTCTTATATGCCCTCTATCTCAAAATGGATAAATAGCTTGTGGCTAAATTAGGAGGAAAAAAAGATGTGATAATTAGAAAAAGATAATTTGACAAAATTAATAACTTTCATATATTATGGTTTCCTTTTTTGTGAAATATCGCATGACATATAATAATTTAAGGAAGCTGGAAATAGATCTGAAATGATAAGCATGCAATCATTTGAAAAATAATAGTTTGTCCAATTATGTCATCAGTTTAGGATTTTTTGAAGGATCTGATAGCAAGCATAAGTGTGACCCAGCAGTCCACTTACAGGCCTTTTCTAGAAAAGTCACTGGGGAAAAACCAATTCTGATATAACCTCTTCCGTGTTGAGAAGGGTGAGTTGGGGTATATTCTCAGGAATCATTCTAAAGAAGGAGGAATATGTTTTTTGTAATATATTTTTATCCTTGTAATTTTTAAAGTAAATTGTGTAAGTGTTTCAAAGTTCAGAAATAACAATAATATCAAAAAAAGAAAGAAAAAAGAGTGTGCTAAGTGAAAATAGAGCCATTCCTGTGTTAATGTTAGATGAGGTGATGGTGGTTCTAGAGACTACCATCTCTAAACTTCCATTAGCTTTTACTCTTCTAGTTGCTGATGTGAAAATGAAAAGCATGTAGAGTGGGATTGTGGGGCTGCACATCTGACCCAGTTCCCTGATGTAAGGCTCCCCCCCCAAGTCTCACCCATGCCATCCATGTGTTAGCATGGTCATCTATGGCAGGGATGCCTTTGCACTTTTACCCCTTTGTACAAAGGTTTCCATGGATCTTGAGCAACTGCCTGAAGGTTTGCCTGCCTCAGACAGCTATACTAACACTTGTATAGTGGTGGCTGGGCTGGGGAATCATGTGCCATAGCGGGTGGGTCAAAAGTGCAGCCCACAGTCCCTCTATATTCACTTTTCCTCTTTATTCAAGCAACTTACAAAGAGAGCTTCTGAGTGGGCCATTTTTGTTCTACTGCCCAAATGAATCACGTGAAAGTTCTGAATTGGACAAGTCTCTGTGATTGCCATATATTTGCCAACCATTAAAAAAAACCAAAACTGTCTTAAGCACATTTACCCCCTCCAGTCATGTAATTTCAGGTAGGGCAACTGAATAAATAATAGATCATGGCTATTTTAAATCTACAAATATAAGATCTGCCTTTGCAGTCCTCCCCAAGAATATACCAGAACAGTATGAATACAGACTTTTCAGCGCTTCCGTCTTCAACATCATTTCTCGAAAGACTGCTATTCCTCATATTTCCATGAAAACCAAACTTAGTTTATTAATATATTCAAAGGGGATGTTGGCTTATTTTTAATTTGGCAACCAAGCTTTCACAGCCAAATCAGTATATATAAAAATCACCTACTGCTATGAAATGCTTAGAGACAAAAGCAAATGATCATCTCCAGAAAAACACTCTGAATCTGCTGACTTTTCAAAAAAAGAAAGATGCATTACCACGTCAGCCCATATTTTAAGGATGCTTAGACTCAGTATTTTTAGCCAACGGTCTGTGCTGGTGATTGTAGACACAAAAAAAGAGGTAGGGGGAAAGAAGAAAAAGGAAAAGGAAAGGCAATACGATAGAAGAAAACGATAAGAAAAAACGATAAGGAAAAAAAATGCAAACAAAAACAATAGTTTAGTGTCTTTTTGGGGATTAACTAAAAGTCACCAGCTATTCACACAACTATTCCTCAGGCTTGATATTCAACACAAAGCAAATGTTTCAGATGAGACTTCCATTGCCTACACTTGTGTTGTGCCTGGGAAAGCTTTGTTGAATCCAGGGAGGCTCCTTTACAAACATCACTGAATCTGCACTTGACTGGACTGATTCCAATGTTTTTCCAAAGCAAGCAGGCTTTTTATTTATTTTTTAAAACATTTTTATTGCTTTTTATATTTCATGACAATTCAAGTTCTATGAAATGCAAAATATAATCCAATAAATTCCAGTGCAATAAATAAAAGAAGCCATTGAGGTACACTTAAAAATCAAATAGCATCTAACACAGTGAACTACAACAGGTGGAAAAATAATTAAGTGGTCTGCCAAGACCATTAACAATTTACATGCATTTTTTGAGGGGGAAAAGCATTGGTCTAGTTGGATTAGAGATGGATGAACCTGTTAATTCTGGTTTCCCTCCGTTTTCATTTTCCCAATCTTATATTCAGTTCTGTACCCCGCCACAATAATTCGCAATTATCTGCTTTTAAAAAGCATTTTCATGAAAATTCAGCATTTGTGTATGCTTAAATGCTAATTTTATGCACATGTACCTGTAGCATTTGCTTACGCATAGTTGTACAGATTTTTTTTTAAAAACCACTGGCAGTTTTAAAAGTTTGAAATGCTGTATAGAAGAAACCGAGGAACTGATATGCTGCTTCTCCCCTCTCTTTGCTTAATCAATGAGGTTTCTAGTTCTTTCTCAGAATGCCATCCCATACAAAATGAGGAGTATTCTGAAAGTGAATATTTTAGTTCACTTTCAGGAACAAACAAAAATATAAAGGTTTGGGATATTCCAAGAAAATCCAGACAATGGAACATTGATGCACAGTAGAACATAATTTCTTCATTGGAAACTTCTGAATACAAGAAATAGTTTCACAGACTGTTTTCTCTAAGTACTGTATATGTTGTGAAAATAATGTCTGATGCAGTTACTTAGAAACTGCCATTCAAGGCCAAAGGTACTAATTTTCTGCAATTCTGAGCATGTACAATTCTGCATAGAACTCGATACGTGGCACAATATTTGCGTTCCTCACAAACTCAGCTTTTGCTTCCAAAGAAAAGGAGGAGTGCAATTCAGTCTACGTTAAGCACATTCAATTCCTTTTGATTTTGATGCCTGAATGTTAACCACATGGCCAAATCTCCCCATCAAAGTAGACAGCACTTTAAGGTTATAATCCTATACCCATTTGCCAAGCAGTAAGCTCCACTGAACTCAACGAGATATACTTTTGAGCTGCTACATATTGGATTACACTGTAAAATTCTTAGCTGTGGCTGGTCCATGACTGAGGTTCAAGTTCTCTTAACTGTGGACAGGCATTTGAAAACATGCAGACTGTACATTAAGAGTCTAGAGGGGCCACTCAGTAGATCTTTTCATGTAGTTGTTGCAGTGTGTGAAATTTTTTGCTCCAAGAACAAATTCAAAGCATATTTTCTGCCTTGGCCGGCCCTATCATTAGGCATAGTGAGGAAGGTCATGAAAGGTCAACCATTTTCTTTCAATTTAATAATAATAATAATAATAATAATTGCACTCCTCTTTTTCTTTGGAAGCAAAAGCTGAGTTTGTGAAGAATGCAAATATTGTGCCGCATATCGAGTTCTATGCGGAATTGTACATGCTCAGAATTGCAGAAAATTAGTACCTTTGGCCTTGAATGACAGTTTCTAAGTAAGTGCATTATTATTATTATTATTATTATTATTATTATTATTATTAACTGCCAGGAGCAGGGTGGAGTGGACTTTTTGGGTTTTTTTCTTTAAGCACCAATATGACTTGGCTAGCCATGAGTACTAAGCACCTTGCCTTAAGGGGGCATTTGCCCCCTGTCTGTCAATGAAGAGTTTCGGGTCAATCCTGTTTCTGCCCATGGATTGCTCTTACTAGATCTACACATTTTTTCTTTAGGTGGGTTCTGAAACATAGTTCCCTTTCCCTTCCAGATAGATTTGTGTTATATCTTCTTACCAATGGGCCTTTGCTTCATGTCATTTATCCATCTCTCTGTTTCTGTCACCACATTTCTTTTTTGCCAAAAATTCTGCAAAATCTCAGAAAATGTATACACTGAGCAATCCTTAGGAAAATACTTTTCTATGCTATTAATACACAAGGCCTCTTTTTGCTAGAAATCTAATAAATGCTTTGGATTTGTGTTTCTCAAGCGGCAGCTCTCTATGCCACACATCAGACTATTTTTTGAAATGAAGGGGAATTTAAACAACCTAGTTTGTGTGGTAGATTAGGGTTTAGGGCTGGGGACCACCTACTTAAAAAGAAGTCAAATATTTTACTGGGTGTGCTCAAGCCCTTAGGTTCTGAAATAAATCTTTTGATTCAGCTTCTGAATTTCTTCCCTCAGGGCAGGATTAGAATCAGAGCAGAGAGTTGGACAGACTCTTTTCATACCAACTTCAAGTACTGGTGTTTCTTTAAAATATTTCAGATAATTCACTTTACCTCTTGAAAGCACCATCCACAATGCGGTCCAGAAAGCAAACACTCTTTACAATTCACTGCACTCCCTGGATTACAATTCCCTGCATATAAAAATCAAGGAAATATAATAGATCAGAACACAGCATAATTATGGCAGATAACAAAATGTTCTGGGTATTGTTCCAACCTCACCAAACACAGCCTGCCAGTGTACCCTTTCCACCCTTTGAACTGAATGTCTTTCGATATTCAAAACGGTGACCAAAAAGTGCCGTGAAATTGAAGTCATTATAAAACAAAATTACATTGAAGCACAGTCTTGACTGAAATGAATATCCAGCTTTTCCCAAGGTGACAACTGGCAAAAAGAAAGATTTGTAAAAATTTTTTTTTGTATGAATCAGTCATTGTGTTTCATGTACTTGATCTCTATCATTCCTGATTCAGCTGGATCATCGGCTCTTTGTGCACCAGACATTTTCTACTGCTGCTACTTTTCTGGATATTTATTTGTGCTGTAAGTTAAAAATGTATTAGGTTCTATAAAACATAACAGAATCACAGATGCAGTGTAAATTCTCACACTATTCATTTGTAAAATTAAGCAGTCCTTAGGATTACATTCCATACATAGCCTCGGTAACAGGAACGAAACTCAGTACAAAACAGCTACACGATAGTCAAGTAGAAAGCTGCATGCATAACAGGACTCGTATACTCGTTTAAAAAAAGTTTCTAAAAGAGCAGGATAGGACATTTTTCCAAAAGTTAATACATCACCTGTGAGCCTTACCTTGTACATAGTTAATTCTTTGCAGGAATAGGAAAAAAAGGCAAAGCAATTCAATCCCCATTCGCTTTCAGATCTGGCTGCACATACAAAACATATCAAAATTAATTAATTATGTCCAGCGTAATGAGCCCAGTGCAGAAACTTTATGAGAACTTGAAGATTGAGAACTCCAGTCCAGGCAGGTTTTAGAAGAAATATTCTCAGTTACCAGAATACTACATTAACATAAACAAGGCAACAATACAGTGTGCCACCTGGATAGGTGAACTGCAAGCTGTGCCTAAGGGCTATCAGCATGGTTATGGAATTCTTTATCTTACTTCCTTGTTTCCCTTATAAGGAAGACAGGTATATAGTCAGAAGAAGGTGGGGGAATTCATACAGGTACAGTCCTGAGTTCCTGGTTGCTGTTTTTAATCCACACACTTAGCCTTACAGAGCTCATTAGGAACCCATGAATGTTGGAATATAGTGCCTTTAGAGTTGATATAAAGGCCCAATATCGTTTTTCAAACATGTTCCCTACGTTAATTGAATGGTAGAATAATTTGGGTAAAATACCTGGAGTGGAGGTGTATAAATCCCATTTTTTCCTCAACTTCCTTGTTGGATATGAACCTTGTAAAACCAGTTCTAAAAAGGGAAAAAAGTATATGTCACCACTGTGTAATCCTAACCAGCAATGTTGGAAGTTGTGATTAAATTTGCAGAGAATGTTGAACTTTGCATTAAAGGGATAAAAAGAGCAAAAGCAAATGTGTGTGGCTAAAAAGTAAAAACTATTATGAGACACATCTGAATGTCAGCTTGCTGGAATACATTTTGAAATATAATCACTAAGCTTACTAAAAATGTTGGTTGGCTAAGGCCCTTGATGTCAGGGACATCAAGCAGAATAGAAGCTATTTTACATCAGTGGGGTTTTGTGTGTGTGTGGAGGTTTCTCTCTGCATGGCTGAGACAGACCTTTTTTGGCTGGGAAAGACTCCTCTCACATATTTATGAGATTTACATACTCACACAAGCAGCATGGGAAATCAACTCTTGTGCCATTTTGTGTGCACGCTCACCAGTATCAACTATCTCACACCCTTTGATCGGCAGGTGACGCCTTGGTGGTGGTGAAGCCACTCTGGGCTGCATGGTAGGTATTAGCTCATGACAGGGCCTTTTCAGTGCCTGTTCCCTGTTTGTGGAATGCCTTCCCTAGTGAGGTGCAGCTGCCTCTCATTGACTTTCATGCATAATTTAAAAATCTTTCTATTTACCCAGGCATTTGATGGCTGAAATACACTGTTCCTGAGTCTCTGAGATTACTGTTCATAGAATGTATTAGCTGTTCACAAATTGCTTTTAAAAATGTTTTACTATTGATGTCTCAGACCTTTGGAATCGCAGACAGAGGAGGGGTGCTGTATTAAAGCCCTTTGCAAATCACTCTTTGAAACAGCTTCCCCTTTAAAGGTTTTTCAAGTATTGAGAAGGCCCAGATGGGAACATGGGAGCTGTCTTAAAGCTCTTTGCAAAAGTGCTCTTTGAAGCAGCAACCGCTCCTTTTAACATTACTCAAGCAATGTTTAAAGGATAGGGCATGCTGCTTCAAAGAATGTTTTGCATGGATTCTGACAGGTAGTTGGGGCAGCCCACCTAGCCAACATGTGTCATAATGACATGTGCCCTACCCACCTGTCAAATTTGTGTTTTATTCTGTAAAGAAAGCATACTTTGGGAATGAATGAAACAATGTGGACATGAAAGAAAGTACTTAAACTAACATAATCCAGTCTGTCCAGTGTCAGGCTAACAGCAACAACAAGCTTCTCCTTTTCCCATCCCCATGCTGAACTGGAAGCCCTCCCCAGGAGAGATAGTCAGCATTTCTTCCTCTGATTGCTTAAAAACAGTGATTAAGTGTCCTTAGCTATGGTGCTGCCTGTCACATGCTGAAGCTTTAGAATTGCCTCCACAATTTGCTTTCTAACTTTTGTTAGCAATGTTCAATTGACTTTTTTATTTATTTAAATAAAAGCTAAGTGTCTGGGGCCTGGTATAAGTGTATCCCTCTGTCAGTGTCCCTGAGAAAGAGAGGAATCATACCTTCTGCTTGGCCTGTGAAAGGACCTTCCATGTGAACCATTTACAGACCTTTGGTCAAATGTAAGAGTGAATAAATAGATTCCATTTTAGTCATCTCTCAAATTATGCAGATTAAGACATGAAAGGGCTGGGTTATGCAATACTGGAAAGGCCTAATTTGGCCCTGTGCATGGAGCAGGTGCACTAGACTTATCTCTGCTGACCATAGATCTTTGAAGAGACCTATATGCATAGCATCCTATGTGCATAGGCCAAGATCACGTGGTTGATTGATGGATTTTTATCTGGAAATTGACTGCACAATTTTGGCCTAGACAAAAAAACATATTTTGTGCATATAAGGGTGAATTTGAAATGAACTTTTGAGTTCAGTTTTGCTGTCTTGCTTATACAATAAGCTCACTGATGTCCCCTGCCCCACTCTCACATACTGCTTCTCCTAGTACCATGCCCTTCTGACTTAGGGAAGCAGCAAGAAATGTCAAGTTTCATGTTGTTAGGAAAACTATTATTTATCAGGAAATCTCCATTTAATTTTCCACAACTGATAAAACTTTATCCCTCCTGACATTCTATGTAACGTATTAATTGAAAGTATCACTTGGGGGCAACATTTGCATCATTGCTGAATATATGTGGCATACTGTTTGCAAAATAGTTTCAATCAATCTTGTAATCCAACCCACAGAGAGGAGTGGCAGTTCCTAGCAAAGGAGCATCTTACCGTCTCCAATTTTTCACGCTTTAAAAAAAGCTTTCCAATAAACCACACAGCATGTGTTGTGTGTTTGTTGCTAGAGCTGTGCCAGAGCATCTACTCTTTTCTGCTTTGGATAAAGCTATAACCAACCAAATGGAGGGTTCTCTGCATTTATAGTTTAGACCTTCTGTTCATCTGACCGCAGCAGTCACTATGCATTTAGAATCTCTGAATTTTCCATGTCATTCATAGGGTTATCACAGGGTTGCCCCTGTTTGAGAGGCTCATTTGACAACAAGAAACCAAGCCTTTAGTGTCATTGGCCCAGTATTGTGGAATACTCTGCTAAGAGAGATTCAGCAAGCACCTTCTATTTCAACCTCTAAACACCTGCATTAATGTTTGGTGTTTTATTGTGTTTTTAATATTCTGTTGGGATCCAACCAGAGTGGCTGGAGAAACCCAGCCAGATGGGTGGTGTATAAATAATAAATTGTTATTATTAATATTATTATGAAAACATTTTTATTCTGCCAAGTCTATGCAGGAATTAAGAACACATCTTTCCACAATACTTAACTGATGTTTGATTTCAATTCTGATTTCATTTTTTCATGTGGTTTTTACGGTATAATTTTATGTAATATTGTAAACCACTTTTATATTTTTCTGTGAAATAGTGGTATACAATTTTTTTTTATAAATAAATAAAATATCCCCACTTTTCTGATAACCGAGGGGCACTGTTTTCTGAAACAGAAAATAGAAATGGGAAACCTAGGGCACATTTTATTCTTACAGCTGAAAACATTCACATTTAGAGTGCCTCCTTGTAATAATTATCTGGCCCAGGACATTTTGCTGCCTGAGGCAAAGGACAGGATGACACCCCTACATACTGTGTTCAGAAGCTGACTGAACTGGCATTTTAATCTTACTTTAATACACGGCCAGTGTCTTCTGCTGCAACTGAGGACAGCAGGCTAGTTTAGGGGTATGCAAGGCAAGTTGTGGGGCACACACAGCTGTGTCCTCCAACACCTTGCCACTGCCCCTCCCCACAGCATCTGCTGCCTGAGGCAAGCACAACATTGCGTCTAATGGTTGAGCCAGCCCTGCCTCAAAGGAGACTACCCTTTTCTGTTTCTGCATGCCGGTATTCTGGTTGTCCCTGTTAATTAGAAGATGCACAGCAGACGGTCTCTTCTGAGGTGAGGTAATGCCTCAGAAGAGCTACCCATCATACTTGGCAGAGAGATGGAATTACCCTCAAACAGATGAGAAAAGCCTGAGCAGTACATCGTGCAGATACACTGGTGAGGAGAGGGCAAGGCGCCCTCTGTGGGAGCAGTACTATTGGGCCACACAATATATTTTTGTGTGTGGCAGACTAGCATATTCCTCACCTTATGGGGATTTTGGGGCCTGTTTGGTGTGCTAAGCACATCAAAGGCACAAGTCTCTTTGCTTAACATCTCACGATAACTATATGCAGTGCTTTTCCCCTGGGGGTACGCATACCTCTAAACATTTTGTGAATTTAAGTTTGGCCTCATCGTGGGGCAGTATTTCAATATGAGTAAGAAAATGAGGGTACCTCTAAACATTTTTTAAGGAAAAAAGCACTGACTATATGAAACAAAAATGTGCTCTCTTTCACTCTCACACACTTTAAATATATCCCTGAACGAATCAAAGAGCAGGATTTTAGATTTTGCTGAAGCACAACTTCCTGAAAACCTTTGTCTCATCCCCAACTGACATCTGAAACAATATCCCTGCTATTTTAGCTCACCCCCCCAACATTAAGCTCCAGTCAGCTGCTATATTACAATGCTATTTATGTCCCTTTCCCAGGCTAGAGGCCTTGACTCACCTGTTACCTGAATGGTGAGAGCTATGCCCTTCAGATGATAACTACTCTTCCCTGCATTAAGAGCCTGAATTTATCTGATTAGGCATGAGTAGGAGTCATGGTGAAGTCAGGACACTCAGTGGATCATTTGGGAGGAAAACCCCTTTCACTGCAAGCCATTTCCTTTCTATGGTACTCCTGCTAAGCATTCATTCACTCATGCTTTCGTCATTGGCTATATTTATACCCAACTAATGACTCGCAATGCACTTTACTATAAAAAACAAACAAACCAATTTGCAATTAAAATTATTCATGGCATGGAGAACGTGGATAGAGAAACCCCCTGCCTCCCAACACTAGAACTCATGGGCATCCAATGAAGCGGAATATCAGAAGATTCCAGACAGATAAAGGAAAGTTCTCCATCGGGAAGCACATTGTTTAACAATGGAATTTGTACTCACAGGAAACAGTGGTGGCCATATACCTAGATGGAGTTAAAGGAGGATTAGACAAATTCATGGAGGAGAGTACTTTTGAAGGCTACTAGTCATGATGGCTATGCTCTGCCTCCACAGTTGGAGGCAGTAATGTTTCTGAATACCATTTGCTGGAAACCACAGGAGGGGAGAGTGCTCTTGTCCTCAGGTCATGCTTGTGGTTTTTCCTCAGGCATCTGCTTGGCCACCGTGTTTTTAATTATGCCATTTGTGTAATTTATGAGAATTGATTCAATGTTTTTCTTAAATGTGGGCTATATCTTTACAATTACTTTCTTGCTTTTTTAAAAAAATTAAGTGCCCTGTGAACGTTTTTGGTGAAGGGACAGTTCAAAAATGGCTAAATAATCAAACAAAGAAATAAATAAATACGTTCCACTGCTGCAAATACTGTGGGTTCTTTTGATTCCCTGAGAGGAAGTGGCAGGGAGTATAGAAGAGAAGAAATGGAGCAGAAAAGGGGACAAATTTCACATTGCTCTTCACTGGCAAAAGAAAATAGCCAGACATGCAAATAAGATTGACATCTGACCAGGAAAGAAAGAAAGAAAGAAAGAAAGAAAGAAAGAAAGGAAGGAAGGAAGGAAGGAAGAAATGGTCTGTTTAAAAAACAACAGCAAAGCTTTCAGGCCAGGAAGGTAAATAAGTGGCTAATTTTTGAATAGCTGAATATATTATGTGTAGAGGTAACTTTTCTATTGTGGCACAGAGCTAAGCCTACCTAAGGCAGCCCTGAGCTGGATGTCATGAAAGGGCAGAAGATAGTTAGTTATTTAATATATTATTGTTGTCTTTGTGCTGCCAGGGTGATGGAGCGATGCATGTGGAATTTACTGGTTCAGACTTGGCTAGGCTTGGGTGCTCTGTGCTTTGACTGGAGGGGATGGAGTGCTATTTGCTCCTCCTCAGGCAGCAAAGAGTCTTAGGCTGGCTATAATACAGACCCACCACAGACAACTGGGTGCTGACTTGGGAGAAGAGAGAAATCTGATTCATTTACAAGTGAAAGGCAAACTTAACTAATTTGCACATTCCAAAACAATAAGAGAACTGAAATACATACATCCTTCAAAATTGGCATCTCTCTGAATTTTGAAGTGCAGGTTCCCAGCCAACTAATGGGTACCAAAAGAGGATAAAATGTAACTATATGTGGAAATGGTGAACAGAAATGTTGCTGAATTTCCATAAGGACTAAAAATAAAATCACAAACTGACGTGGAAATGTGGAAGACTGGAAAAACGAGAAACTCACATTGACGGATTCACCCACCCTTAAGGTTGACCCCAGTTGCAGCTCCCTCTGAACTCTGCCCCCGTCCAGTTACCAACATATGATTTCAAGAGTTAATAGCTTTATATGCAAGGGAGTTTACTCCACAAATCCTAAAGATGACTGTTGGAGGAAATATGACTCACAACGTCTCTCAAATGGTTCCCTAGGCTGCTTGTAGCAAGGTGCAGTGACATGCCATATTCAGATTGAAAAATCACATCCTCACCCTTGGTAAACACAAGCCGAGTAATCATAAGGGGAAAGAAGCAGGGGGCGTAGGGGGGGGGGAACACAAGAAAGTAAGCAAGCAAACTGAAGAGCGTTTTTAGTTTACATATATGAGTCACAGTACAATGGCTTCAAAATCATGGAATCATAGAGTTGGACCCAGAGGTTTCTGTAGCTGAAGATGAACCCTCTGCAATGCAGGAATATGCAGGTGGCCTGCATGGCGATCAAACCCACGACCTTGGCAGGAAGTGGCAGCTTGTCTTCTACTAATTTAAAAGTCAGAAGGGCATTTGCTATTTTGCTTAGAGAAATAATATATTAGGGTGCTGTGTGTGTGTGTGTGTGTGTATTCCTCAGAAGCTACGGTGTGTGGAATGACGGGCTGTGCACTACTTACATTTAATGTTATATGCATGCTTAATCTGTCCGCATCAGTTCTGAAGAAAAGGAAGTCATAGTGCCCCAATCCAAATCAGAAGCCTGTACCAATTTACTTCCCTTTACCCCGTACACGCTACTATGCGGCCTCAACAATAAAGAGGAGCAACCATAGGAGAGCAAAGAACTGTAGGTGGGTGTTTGTGAGTCAGCATGGAAGTGTTGTTGATGTTTGTTAATGAACTACCAGTATGTTGTATTATCATCTTGAGCTCCTTTGGGGGGAAGGGAGCTAGATAGATATAATAAATAAATACATTAAGAGAGGTGAGAGGCATCCATTACCTGCCAGTTATTCTCTTCCCAGATCCCAGTTGGGTTCTCTAGATGGGAGGGAGCTTATACCTAGCATAATGTCAACTCCTGACAACTTGCCCTAAAATGTGAATATGACATTCTTCAATTGCACAAATAAGGAGAAACAGGGCAGTGGGTGATCAGGGTCAGGGATGAGAAAATAATGACTGCTTGAACGTATGTATCATATGATGTGCATTGTAATAAGATACATGCTTACTCAGAAATAAGTCCTATTGAGTAAGCCTCCCTAAAGTGGCAATGTAATTCACAGGATTTCAGGACTAGAAAGTGGATCCTTAAAATTCATCATTCAGCAACACTCCTTAAGCATGACAAGAGCTGAAAGCCACAAGCACTTTTGGTTGGATTCTGATTTAATGAAGTAGCACATATTAGTGCATGAGCTGTGGGTAGCTAGATCACTGGACAGGAGATTACAAGGCTTGGTAAAGACAAAGAGGGAAGGAATTATTGAATGTTATCAGCATATAGCAAACCTGCCAGCACAAAGTGTAGACTCACTAAACCACAGGCAGACATATGCTTGTCATGTGCAGTCCCAAGGACTACTTCACTGACCTGTGGGTGCTGTTAGTTCCACCTAATCCTTCTGGGGCCATTTGTGCCCACATATGAAAGGCATGGGACGCGGGTGGTGCTGTGGGTTAAACCACTGAGCCCAGGGCTTGCCGATCAGAAGGTCGGCGGTTCGAATCCCCACGACAGGGTGAGCTCCCGTTGCTCGGTCCCTGCTCCTGCCAACCTAGCAGTTCGAAAGCATGTCAAAGGGCAAGGAGATGAATAGGTACTGCTCCGGCAGGAAGGTAAACGGCGTTTCCATGCGCTGCTCTGGTTTGCCAGAAGCGGCTTCGTCATGCTGGCCACATGACCCGGAAGCTGTACGCCGGCTCCCTCGGCCAATAAAGCGAGATGAGCGCCGCAACCCCAGAGTCGGTCACGACTGGACCTAATGGTCAGGGGTCCCTTTACCTTTACCTTTATGAAAGGCATGGGGCTCACTCATAAAGGGTAGAGAGGAAAATGACCCTCCTGCCTGTGAGAATACTGTGTTCCAGTGTTTCTTTCTATTGTATTATTATTATTTTCTTAATGTGTACATACACCTGATAATGACAATATATGAATTTCAAGCTAGTAAAGAACTTAAGCAATTATATCCTGCCTTTCAACTCTAAAAATAAAAATTATATTTCACATATATTTGCATGTGTGAAACAGTCATCATACAGAAATCTCAGTAACTACCACATAAACGATAGATTGTTAAAGGATTTGCTCTATTGTGGTAAATGGCAGGTTTTCGTACAAGAACTGTTTCATGGGAAAATGAGATTAAATCACCATGCATGGGCTTACAGTAAAAGAGAAGGATTTGCCGACAGTATAACTTCTCCAAGTGGCAGAAAGACTCATATTTAGCAGCAGTTTAGAGTACGGGTGGTGAATCTCAGGCTTTCAGGCCAAATTTGGCCCACAAGGCTATTTCTGTCAAGCCATGTATACCTGCCCCACACCTGATGGTCATACGTGGTTATACGTGTGGAGCAGGGAGAGATGCACAATCAGGAGTCTTAAAGTGCTAGTGGAGAGTAGAACAAAAGTCTACTAGATCAGCTGTGCTAGTGAGTTTTCCATGGTTAAATTGCTCATGCAACTGATGCCTGCAAAAACCAGGCTTTGGCTCCACAGCACATCAGTTAATTTTGGAACATCAAAGTGCCCTATCTGCTGATGACACCCCCCCTTTCTGCTGATGTTATTGTGACGCCAGGTGATTGACAGGCGGCCAGCAAGGCTAGATTAAATAAAAAGTTCCTCACTCCTAGTGTAGAGCGTGGGGACTTTGCCCTTATAATTATAGTTGCTCCAGTCTTTTCCAGTGATCTGATGCACTGTTTCTTTTAGCCACCCAACACACTGCTCCATCCTGGACACCTGGGACACTGAAGCACTGCTGGATGAACGGCAGAGAAGAGTCCTTCTTATGCTGTTTTAGAAAACAGCTTGATATACAGGTTGTGTTTATATAAAGTGCTGCCATCTCCTGGTAACATAACTATTTGGCAGGCAAAAATATTACACTGTGGCCTTTGAAGTTTTAGAAATTCAAACTTTGGATTTTAGAAATTCTAACTTTGGATTTTACAGACATGACTTACACAATCTTGTGATGTTCAAGCACCTATTATACATTACGCTTGACTAAGACTTCACGGCCTTGGAATGGCTTTTCAAACATTGCTAAAGGAAGTAATGGAGACAAGAATGGTGAATCCAATTCTAAAAGAAAGAAGAGTACAAATATACACTCCTCTGCGGGCTTTCATTTTTAATTTTTTGTTAGTGAAAGAATCCTAAAAATTGGAAAGGGTTTAAGAAATAATACATTATCTTCATTATACAATGTGTAAATATCAGAGTAGACTCTTCAGGGTTGCATAGTGAATAAAGTAATGGGGTCAAGGGAGAAATTAGTTCCTGAGCCTTGATTATTTGGTTAGATAGATAGCATGAGTGCTGAATTTCTGTACAGACACAAATTAACATATCACATCATGAGTACTTCCTACACCAACCTCTCCTTCCCCACCCCCACCTTGCCTCAGTGTGTCCCTGTCCCAGCTACACCCCTCAATGGGATCCTCTTTCTTCTCCCCGTTGTGCTGTCAATTCATGACAATCAGTAACTGTATATTACAGCCCCCCTCAACCCCCATGCATTGTCCTGGGGTTTCCCCTGACCCACTCAGGGCCAAATTTTGGGTGTGTGTGTGAAGAGGGCATATGTGGGGAGGAGAGGGAGGAAGCCCCAGTGCACAAGCCAAAGTCCTTGCACAGGCTTCTGCTGACTCTTGGATCACAATATGTGAAGGGAGGTAGGAAGAGGACCAATTCCCTTTGGGTCTTGTTGTCCCCACAGTGCCAAACAATGGCTATTGTGTCCTGTAGCACATTCCTACAGCATCTGAAAAGAACTATTTTCTTCAAGGGTGATGTCCAAACTGGTATCAATGATCAGGAATCAGCACTGGTAACCACATTCATGTAGGGTGACAATAATACTATAACTCACCAAGACTGATCCCCTGCTTTTGCAAGTCCCAGTTTTAAAAAGAAAGTCCTTGATGTGCTGTCAGTGAAGCTATTTATTCTCTCTCTCTCATATATGGATCACAGCAAAGCATTACATGCTGGGGTTGTCTATCATGAAGAAACTATGACGGATCTTTTCTTTTCAACCTCTTATTTCATTTTCAGTACTCCACCGCTGCAGGTGCTGGTTTCTTTGCTTTGTAAAGCCTCCAGTTATAAACAACAGCATATTAACTCAATCTTTTCCTCTTGTATGAAGCGAAATGTTGCTGTTTTTAAAGTTCTTTGGTTTGCTCTTTGGACAAATATGCTCAAGCACATGGCTAGGTAGGTCACCTGGGTGTTTATGACACATCTCTTAATGCAGTGGAAAGCACAGACAATGTTATCTTTGTCTGGCATGTTCTTCGTGCTACTTTGTGTGCTCCAGGCAATGTGACGAACATTCCTAAAGCTGGTAGGTCTAGCCAGGGGATTTCCTAGGTTTCGTTTATTGTTGTCTTTTAAAAAATTCCTCAAGTAGCTGAAATCATTCTTGCCTTAATAGCTGCCTTACCTTGCTTGCCCAAAGATCAAGTACAAATTAATAGCTTGACAAAAAGGGCCTTTGCCATACCAGAATGTAACAACATTGTGTTTTGCATTGTTTGGTACTTAAAATAATGCTATTTGGCTGCTCCCTTTTTGGCTGCTGTCTTTTCTCAATTGTTGGGAATTAGCTGCACTAAAAAAAAGTTGAAAGCTGCTTGTTATAAGAAAAAGTGCATGGCTGATTATTTCTCTCTGAGGCCGAAGGAAGTGAGATAAGACTCGTAGGGAAATACTGCTCAGCTACTGGAAAGTAGCTGACAGCGTAGTAGTTCACTGCTCCCAAAAATGAGAGCTGCAGCAAGCGCACAAACACAGAGCAGAGCAAAATAATAAAAAAATGCTGCAGTAGCACCTTAGAGACCAACTAAGTTTGTTATTGGTATGAGCTTTCGTGTACATGCACACTTCTTCAGATACATGCACATGAAAGCTCATACCAATAACAAACTTAGTTGGTCTCTACGGTGCTACTGTAAGGAATTTGTTTATTTTGTTTCGACTACGGCAGACCAACACAGCTACCTACCTGTAAACAGAGCATAAGTATCCAGTGTGGTAGCAGGAAAGTGGCTATAATAAGTGTATTGTTTGCATGTTCAGGGTGCCCAATGGAAGCCTCTGGAAAAGCTTCCATGTGGCTTTCAAAAGAGAATTGGATAAATTCAGGGAGTTTAAGACCTTCAGTGACCACTGTATTCTATCTCCACTGTTGACGGCAGTATGCATCGGTATACAAGTTGGGGATTTCCATAAATATCTGTGTCACCTTGCTGGCTGATTTTTTTCCCCTGCTGCTGCTCTCTTTGGCAACTCTGCTCCTCCCTGCGCGCCTTCCTGTCCTAGCTAGCTGTTCCTTTCCTCCCCAACCCCTGAGCAGAGTACGAACCCTCTAAAGAAGCCCATTTCAAAAGGACTCACTTCTGCATTGCTACAGGTATGAAAAAGGGAGGAGGTAGTTTGCTGTTTGCTGCCACTCCTCACCTGCTGCCACTATACCCTCCAGTATTTCTCCAATGAAAATAGGGACCTCCTAAGGAAAACACTCCGGGATCAAATCAGAAACTGGGACAGCTTCTGTAAATCCATGACTGTCCCTGGAAAATAGGGAGACTTGGAGGATCTGCTGCCTGCAGCATGTGCCCCTCTTTTACCACCCCCACTCTCCTGATCTGGCCTGGGTAGATGCCATATGGAATGCTGCCTATTGTCCCTGGCACAGAGAAGCTTTTTAAGTGAATTCCTCTGTGACACCAACATTGTACAAATTGACTTTGTGGAATTCATAAGGGATAAAGTGGAGACATGCAAAGTATGGCATGGGGTAGAGGCTGGTGGGTGGGACTGGAAGGAGAGAGGAGCTCAAAAGATGGGTCAGTGCCATAAGTATGAAATGCTTTAGTTTGATCATTTCTGGCACCTGATCTTCTGGTCTAGTGCACTTCCAGTTCAGTCAATGGAAAGCAATTCAGCCCAAACCACTATGTGGGTGAACAGTTACACCCGACAACAGCTGCAGTTTCTTCAAGAACAAAAACCTTTGACCGATTAATTCTTTCCCAGGTTTCTGACTCAGCAAGGCACAAAAAGCTAAAGATTTATCCACCTGTTTCCTATGTAAAAGAGATCAGGAATTTTACCATTGGAACTTTCTGCAAGTCTGAAGATAATTCTGTTTTTGGTGTTCATTTGTTTTTAAAGCAATAATAGGATTAATCACCAAAATGATAACAATCTAAATAAAGAACTTGAAGTCTTGACTGACTTACAGTACATGGTTGCATTTTTGTGGCCAGGCTTCTGTCTCAAGATATATGCCTTTATAATGATCACTAAGACTGCTAATTTAAACACACAAATAAGGATAATGACTTTGGATTTTATAATAACCTCGGTCCAGTATATCTGAAGGAGCGTCTCCACCCCCATCATTCTACCCAGACACTGAGGTCCAGTGCCGAGGGCCTTCTGGCGGTTCCCTCACTGCGAGAAGCCAAGTTACAAGGAACCAGGCAGAGGGCCTACTCGGTAGTGGCGCCCTCCCTGGGGAACACCCTCCCACCAGATGTCAAAAAGAACAACAACTACCAGACTTTTAGAAGACATCTGAAGGCAGCCCTGTTTAGGGGATCCTTTAATGTTTGATGTATTGCAGTATTTTAATATTTTGTTGGAAGCCGCCCAGAGTGGCTGGGGAAGCCCAGCCAGATGGGTGGGGTATGAATAATAAATTATTAATTATTATTATTATTATTATTATTATTATTATTATTATTATTATTACATGGAACAAGTTTTAAACAGAAGAGGTATCAATAGAAAAAAATAACAAGTGAAAAGCTATGGTAAAAATATGGTCCTTTTTCAACTTGATTGTTTTCAACAAATATTGAAATTGTTTTCAACAATTATTGTTCAATTGTTGAAAGTATTTAAGGCACTTCTGGTTAATGATTAGCTGATATGATACAAAATCAATACAAAACCAGCACACTGTTGCTTTTAAGATAAGACATAGAATAAAGGCAGCCAGTTGAGTCAATCATAACTTTTGGTTTAACATTTCACAAATATGATGCAATGGTTTGGGATGTTGTTGCTGCCCTGGACTCATACAGTGGTACCTCGGGTTACATATGCTTCAGGTTACATACGCTTCAGGTTACACACTCCGCTAACCCAGAAATAGTGCTTCAGGTTTGCTTCAGGATAAGAACAGAAATCGGGCTCCAGCGGTGCGGCAGCAGCAGCGGGAGGCCCCATTAGCTTAAGTGGTGCTTCAGGTTAAGAACAGTTTCAGGTTAAGAACGGACCTCCGGAACAAATTAAGTACTTAACCTGAGGTACCACTGTACAATTTAATTGCATGCAACTCATTTGTTTGCATTTATAATCTAAAATATATAGAATCTGATAAAACCCCAGGTGCTTTCTGGCTTCCACTGCTCCCTTTTCTACCTCACAGCATTCTCATTGTGGCCTATGCCACTTCACTGCCACAACCATACTCCCCACTGGACTCAGCCAACTCTGTCACTTCCACCTGGATAATCCAGTTTCTCATTTCCTACCAACTTGACCATGATTCTCTAGGAGATGACAGGGAGAAAAGGCTGCAAAGCTGCACTGGAACTGCTCAGGTCCCAACTGCAGTTTGGTCACTCCTGGGAATGTTGAAGATATTTTAAAAAACCTTAAGTTGCATTAACATTGTTCAGTGCATATGTGAAGACCACTTGAGTACCCGCCCTCTGTCAGTTTATATTCTTTCTTTGGGAAGCAGCATACTTCCAGGATTCAAGATATTTCATAGTTTTTAACGTTTGTTTCTTTTTAACTCTCAAAGAAAGAAATCAATCTTTTCTGTGTCGTTTACAGAGGGGTGGGACAACAGGCACTATTGCACATGCCGTTGTCTGTTCATTTGGCTGATTTTCCAGGATCCTGAACTTTTACTCCAGATTACACCTGGAATTCTTGAGTGGTGCTGCAGTGGTAGAGGACGTACCTGGATGTCTCGGGGTGGCTGGCTGTGGTTGCTAGTAGCCATAAAGCAGGGGTGGAGAGCTCCCCCTGCTAATGAGTCCCACCAGGCCTTTCCATTTGGACCATGAGGCCATTTTGGCCAAGCCATGCCCACCAAAATATACACCTGATGTCATATATTACATACCAGTAATTCTGCTGGATTCCCATGGTGCGACTGGCATGACCTGACAGAGCAGCTCACACTGCCCCCAAATTTTTAAGATGTTGATGCCAAGATACTCATTACTTTTGCAAAGTAAAAATGGAAATACCTCTTGGGGAAGGTTCCCCCCCCCTTTCTGCACACACATCAGCAAAATTTCATTACTTAGGCACTTCAGTGATCTGGCACCATGTGCCAAATTCATGGACTGCCAGGTTGCAGGCATTTTGAATGCCGTCAGCACTAGAAGGCAGTCTGGGTTATGCTGTCTTGCTTCTTACACTGATTTCCTACGTCAACATAGCTGCTGAATCATTCCTACTTAACAACATTCTGTCTGTTATAAAAAGAGTCAGTCAACTAGAGTTAATGTTCAGCCTGATTAATAGGAAATAAATGTCTGAATAGCCAACATAGATAAAATATAATGAGTTCTCCTTTTATTTATGTTCAAGAAAGAATATTAGACATCTGAGTCAGTTTCTATGGAAGACAAATGTGATTTTTGTACTTTTGTTTGCATAGAAAAGGTTCAGACATGAGATCATTTTATAAATACATAAATGACTGTCATGATGTTTTCAGTACCCTCTGCAATTGCTATTTTTCAGAATATTCTTTTGTGGACTAATGATTTACTATAATAATATCTGTGCTGCAGAGAGGGGCATCTTTTAGGTCCCTGAGTTTAAGCAGCGAAAAGTGCTAATTTCATGGTCTAATGTTAACATACATATTGTATTGAAATACATTGATATAAGTTTGCTTGACTCTGGGTGAAACCCACCACTGCTGTTCTGCTTGTGGAATGGCTTTTGATCCAGCAGATGTGTCTGTTAACATAAGAGAAGGGGGTGAGTTTTTTAAAGTGTGTTTTAAGCACCAATATAATTTATACATAGCATAAAAACAACAGCCATTTAAAAACTGCTCCAGCTTAAAAACTGCTCCAGAGGGCTAGAGGACCATCCAGAACTGTGTGGAAAGGGTTGCAGGGAAAATCAGGGAAAACCACTTCCCCTTCTCTAATGTCTGCAGATGTTTCCACTTGATCAAAAGCTGTTCTGAGAATGGATTTCACTGGATTTCACCCTCTGCGTTGGATTGTGACTAGTACATACCACTTACAATGCAATACTTTTTCTAAGGCTTTATCCACACAATTCCACAGAGTATACATGAGCTGCATTTTTGCTCCTTTGTGTTCCTGTCTTCATCTCATAAAATACCATATCAAATCTCCATGGAGTAAGAAACAGGCCAGAGGAAAGATACCTTGCTGTAATGCTTTATCAGTTCACATCTTCTGTCTAAGGTGAAACTGATAAGCCTTGTTCTATATGCCTGGAAGACTGTTGTATCAAGAAGGGGGGGGGGGAGATAATCCAAATATCAAAAGTGGAAAGGAAAAGATCTAGGAAGAGATTGGGTATGGGGAGAGGCGATGTTGTTACTATTTGCTGCTTCTAAAGAGTTAGGGGAAGGACGATAGGATATGCTCAATGCATCCTTGAATAACAGTTAACAGCTAAGGCACAGAGGATTGCTTGACTATACAGAAGAAGCTATGTAACTCATCACTACCAATATCATGGGCCTAAATACCTCCCACTCATACTTGGGCAAGCCAACCGGCACAGCGGCAGTGGTTGGATGGAATTCTGTGTATCTAATATGTGTTCTAATACTGCTTGGGATATGCTTCCACTTCCTGCCCAGCGTCTGCTGGAGGAACAGCTTCCAATATATTGCTCCATCTATATGAAACGATATGAAATCATGGAAAATTCTAATATCCTTTTTCATGCATGCATAGCTCATTTAAATGGAACGGGGATGAAGTTGAAGTATAGCTGCCATTCGTAGGTTGGCCAAAATATAGTTTGACAGACTGGAAATAATTCAAGTACCAATGGAATCTGATAGGTATCCTGGATAAATAACCTGCCATATGTTTTCTAGTTAACAGGTAATTTCCACTGGACATGCTTGGTGCTGCCTTTAATTATTTTCTAAGGCGGGTTGGGGAACCTCAAGCTCACCAGGTGTTGGTGGACTATATCCCTCCTACTGCCACCTGTGGCTGATGGGAGCTGGAGTCCAACAATATCTGGGAGGCAGCAGGTTCACCACCTCTGGCTATAATGCTTGCCAAGCTATAATACAACTGACAGTCTGTTAAACATTACTAACTCTTGTCTATATCAACATACATTCATTTTATATAATGGGTTTCCCAAAGAGATAACAAAAGGTGACACAACTGCTAGGAGATCTACATGCAAATGAATAAATATATATTAGTGTGTTTGGAGGAGTGCCCTCTAGTGTATCATAGGGCAATAAATTCAACTTTAACTCCATTTTTTTGTAGCAGTAAAATGTTCTGACTTTACATGGTTGGCATTCCACAGCCCAAACTTATCATGCTGTCTAGAAATTTGGGGATATTTTTTCCTGATATATTAGACATAAGAAGGGAGTGCCATAATGGCTCCTTCCTCTTGTATTAAAGACAAATGATCTCTTCTGCACCCTGTTCCCTATTCTCCAACATAGGAAACAGTGGGAGGAAAGTTAGTGCATAGAAAAAAACAAATACATCATTGAGGTGGGAAAATGCTTGAGCATCTGTTAAGTTTTCTAAAGTTATGAACCTTTGAATATTGGATGTTTCGCTTGGGCAGTTTATGCAGATGTGCATTCTATGACTATCCCCAGGCTACTCCATCAACATCTCTGAGTGCAGTGCAATGCTAGGGGTTCCTTCATCTCTGTTTTCACAGATGTTCTCACACACATTAATATTCACTCTCAGGTCCCTGTGTCTATTGGACCTTCCCTTACGCCATCTGTAGGGGCATAGTTATTGTTCAGAACAGCATGGAGGCCAGATCTGACAATGTTATTTATGTGTTCAAAAGGCTGCCATGTGCTCTTTGTACCTCTTAGTTCAGGGCCCAGGGAGGCTGGGGAAAGGGGTGAACATATTTGTAATAGCCCTGGCAGCTGATCGAGGTAGCAAAGAGGAATTCTTTTTGGGAGGTGGGGAGCTTTAGGAATATAGGAAGCTGTCTTATACACAGTCAGATAATTTGTTCATCTATCCCAGTATTTTCCACATTGTCTGGCAGTGACTCTCCTGAGTTTCGTATAGGGGACATCCCATTCATATCTGGAGATGTCGGAGATTGAACCTGGGATTTTCTGCAAGCAAAGCAGATGCTCTACCTCTGAGCCTTTCCTGTGGCAAGTGTTAAGAACCCTGTTTTGGACATGCTTCATATTAAATGGCACTCACCGCCCCGCCCCCCAAGTTACTGAGGAGTGGGAAAACAAAGCAAAAAAATGAATGACCAGGGAAATGCAACAAAGAAGCAAAGGGAAACAAAGAAATGCAAAGCAGTTTAAAAACAGAAAAAGAAGAAGAGAAACAAAAGAAGTTTAAAAGGTCTGATTGTGCTTGCCCAGCAACTTGAGTACTTTGATGGTAATGCAAAAATAGAGGCCAACATGCATAACCTATGTCATGGTGGTGAATGCTGGGCTGGAATGCACTTGTTGTCAAAAGTCATGGTGTGCAGGCCCATGAGGCAGCAGGGTACACTTGCTCCGGGCCTCAGAGGCTAAGCTGGGCAGGGGGCCTTGCCAGGGGCCTCTGCCAGGGGCCTGCTGGACTTACGCTGTTGAGTTTATAACTTTATTCTAACAATATTTATGCCACAGGCCTCAGACAATCTCTGCACCATCTTGATGGGGTAGGTGGGTGACAGTGGGTACATCAGCCTGAACCCTATTTATTCTCTCTCTTTTTAGTAATCAGAAGCCATTGCTAATTGCAGTTGCTTCAGCCTAGATCACGCTGACCTAAGGTGAAGCCTGTAACATGATGAAGCATTAAAGAGATGCTTCTTCATAGATGTTAAGCTATGGGTGTGACCACACACAGCTTATTATAGGGAAGGCCAGGCGAACAGCGGAATGCCAGGCAAAGCAAAGTTTTTGAGCTGTTCTGAAACAGTGGGGCTAGGCATGGCAGTAAACATTCTACTTGTGTGATTCTAGTGGTGTTTCTGAGACAAAATGGTTGCTCAACTTGCTTTTATGCTTTGTTTCAGCCATTGATTTATTTTCATAAAATTTATATACCGCTTGATTGTTAAACCTCAAAAAGCAAAGCGGTTTGCAAAAAGAATAAAACAATAAAGTTATTAAAAAAACAAAGCTTTTTTAAAAATGAAACCAGCGGTAAACTAAAGGCACACCTGCATCCTGTATATCTGGGAAGGCTTTTTAATGCTATAACTTAGCTCTGGAACATGGGAAGAAATAAAATTGAAGAGTGTGACGCTGATCCCATTTCTCATGTATGACTAACCACAGCCAACACCCACATATATATATCTAGGACTCAGAACTTTCCAGGTTCAGGGATGGTTTCCTGGCATTAGAGATCCTCCTGGCACCTCTTATTTTAGAAATGAAACACTGCTTGGCATGTGATGCCATTAATTGAAATTGAAATCTGACAAGGGCTCAAGCGTCTCCAGGAAAAAGCTTTTGGCAGTTTCACTTCATGACTCATGCTGTGTGTATGAGATTATATTCATGTCATGATAGCATGCCATGATATTTAGGTTGTAGAAATGTCAGTGGGGTTGTAGGTATAGTATAATTAAACAGAAAGGACTGGCTGGTACATATACGATCAATCACAAGGCAAAATCCAGGCAGGATGGAACAGTTAAACACATACTTATATCTCCCCCTTATCAAGCAACTCACTATTGGCTGGAATATACCCTCAGAAGAAAATCAAAGTTAAGCCCACTGAAGCCCATTTATTTTAATGGAAGAAGTAAGAGGGTGCTTAAATCTCTCCTGTGAAAATGGCTTAAAAGCCTTTGGCCTTCATGTTTGTTCATCAGCGATTTGGGCTGGTCCTCTGGAGCTACTGGGGCACAGCCCTCCAACTGAAAATACCAAGCATTTAAAAAAAAATACCCTCAAAATCTAAACACAACTGTTTTCCTGTCCCATACACATATTATATGATGAAACCAGTGCTTCTATATCCGTCTGCTAGGATGATTGTAGGACAAAAGAGTTAATATGTAATCAGTTTATTTGGCCTGCCCAGATAGTTTAGCTTGCAGTTATCTTCTATAATCCTCAGATTAAATGGTTTGAAAAACTGGAGCAGCAAAAATAATAAATACAGCAGCATTGAAGTTAGGCACATTTCTACTTCCAAGACACATTTCTACTTCCAAGCCAAATAGTTTCAAAGGAGCCTCCTTTCCCATTATCTGTGGAATGAGACTCACAATCTCATTGCTATCTCAAATACAAGGTAGTTTGCAAAGTGCAGGATTCCCTCATATCTTTAAGTTCTCTCTTGAGACACAGTGAAGCAGGAGCACATACTGAACACAACAAAATTGTGTTTGTGGGCTTTTACCTAAGGCAAATTCTAATCTGTGGAAGCTGAAATTGTAGTGGAAGCATCTTCAAGAAAGTAGTATATGCCACTGTGTCTCAGTTTAAGCATTTCTTGTCAGTGCAGCCCACTCCTAAAAATCTTTGCTTGGAAGTACATACATCCAGTGGGACTTTCCCTTTATAGAAAATTATGTACAACACATTAACCAAGAGAGAAGGAAGAGGACAACATAATATGCACAAGAGTTTCCCCCAGTTATAACAAACCAGAATTATGGGACTATATTATCAAATCCGTATGGGGCATGGCATTGCAAATCATGTCCATCCCATCCATTTGCCATGCCATCCCACAGTGTTTTTCCATAAAAGTCCATTTGTTAATGGTGATTGC
The DNA here is from genome assembly GCF_965113315.1 of Podarcis vaucheri. Taxonomy (NCBI): domain Eukaryota; kingdom Metazoa; phylum Chordata; class Lepidosauria; order Squamata; family Lacertidae; genus Podarcis; species Podarcis vaucheri. The sequence continues at coordinate 109,735,413 of NC_138759.1, forward strand.
CAATAGAGTACATAAGAAAATATTGCCAAGTTTTATGCACTTAAGCACTTTATCATGAGAAAATGTGTAACATGCTATGTAGATAACCACATGTAGCGAGTGGACATGTGTATGCATAAAAAAGGAAATGTGATCTCATTACACATTATGATGTACATGTTAAAATTGTAAGCATTTTAACCTAAGGTTACCAGATTTTTTTCAATGAAGCCAGGGACACTTTTCAACTTCCTACTAAGTAGGTGGATTTTGTCAGGGGACTGATTTGTAAATCCAGGGACTGTCTCTGGGAAACAGGGACGTCTGGTAACTTTATCTTAATCATGCATGAAGGCTTCCTTGCTGCCTGCATTTGTGCGGCACACTTGAATTTATTTCAAGGGACAGAGCAAGCCAGAACCAGCAACTTAGCAGGCAAGGCTAGGGAGACATCCCTGCTCTCACATTGATTTAATGTGTGACTGCTGCTTCTGAGTTATTCAAGCCCCTTCGCCATGGCAAGGCAGTGATCCATGAAGGGGTCGGAGAAGCTATGAGCTATGCTGTGCAGGGCCACCCAAGATGGACAGGTCATAGTGGAGAGTTTTGACCAAACGTGATCCACCTGGAGCAGGAACCGGCAAGCCACTCCAGTATCCCTGCCAAGAAAACTCCATGGACAAAGACAAAAGGCATATAAAAGTTATGACACTGGAAGATGAGCCCCTCAGGTCGGAAGGCGTCCAACATGCTACTGAGGAAGAGGGGAGGACAAGTACAAGTAGATTCAGAGCTGATGAAGCGGTTGGGCCAAAGCCGAAAGGACGCTCAGTTGCGGATATGCCTGGAAGCGAAAGGAAAGTCCAATGCTGTAAAGAAAAATATTGCATAGGAACCTGGAATGTAAGAACCATGAACCTTGGTAAGTTGGATGTGGTCAAAAATGAGATGGCAAGAATAAATATTGACATCCTGGGCATCAGTGAACTAAAATGGATGGGAATGGGCAAATTCGGTTCGGATGACCATCATATCTACTACTGTGGGCAAGAATCCCGTAAAAGAAATGGAGTGGCCCTCATAGTCAACAAAAGAGTGGCAAAAGCTGTATTAGGATGCAATCTCAAAAAATGATAGAATGATCTCGATACGAATCTAAGGCAGACCTTTTAACATCACAGTAATCCAAGTTTATGCACCAACCACTGGTGCTGAAGAAACTGAAATTGACCAGTTCTATGAAGACTTACAACACCTTATAGAATTGACACCAAAGAAGGATGTTCTTCTCATTATAGGGGATTGGAATGCTAAAGTAGGGAGTCAAGAGATAAAAGGAACAACTGGCAAGTTTGGCCTTGGAGTTCAAAACGAAGCAGGGCAAAGGCTAATAGAGTTCTGCCAAGAGAACAAGCTGGTCATCACAAACACTCTTTTCCAACAACACAAGAGATGACTCTACACATGGACATCACCAGATGGGCAGCATCGAAATCAGATTGATTATATTCTCTGCAGACAAAGATGGAGAAGCTCTATATAGTCAGCAAAAACAAGACCTGGAGCGGACTGTGGCTCAGATCATCAGCTTCTTATAGCAAAATTCAAGCTTAAACTGAAGAAAGTAGGAAAAACCACTCGGCCGGTAAGATACAATCTAAGTCAAATCCCTTATGAATACACAGTGGAAGTGAGGAACAGGTTTAAGGATTTAGAGTTGGTGGACAGAGTGCCTGAAGAACTATGGATGGAGGCTCACAACATTATACAGGAGGCAGCAACGAAAACCATCCCAATGAAAAGGAAATGCAAGAAAGCAAAGTGGCTGTCCAACGAGGCCTAACAAATAGCGGAGGAGAGAAGGCAAGCAAAATGCAAGGGAGATAGTGAAAGATACAGGAAATTGAATGTAGATTTCCAAAAAATAGCAAGGAGAGACAAGAAGGCCTTCTTAAATGAGCAATGCAAAGAAATAGAGGAAAACAACAGAATGGGAAGAACCAGAGATCTGTTCAAGAAAATTGGAGATATGAAAGGGACATTTCGTACAAAGACTACCATAATAAAGGACAAAAGCAGTAAGGACCTAACAGAAGCAGAAGACATCAAGAATAGTTGGCAAGAATACACAGAGGAATTATACCAGAAAGATATGGATGGCTCGTACACCCCAGGTAGTGTGGTTGCTGACCTTGAGCCAGACATCCTGGAGAGTGAAGTCAAATGGGCCTTAGAAAGCACTGCAAATAACAAGGCCAGTGTAAGTGATGGTATTCCAGCTGAACTACTTAAAATTTTAAAAGATGATGCTGTTAAGGTGCTACACTCAATATGCCAACAAGTTTGGAAAACTCAGCAGTGGCCAGAGGATTGGAGAAGATCAGTCTACATCCCAGTCCCAAAGAAGGGCAGTGCCAAAGAATGCTCCAACTACTGCACAATTGCACTCATTTCACACGCTAGCAAGGTTATGCTTAAAAATCTACAAGGAAGGCTCAAGCAGTATATGGACCGAGAACTCCCAGAAGTGCAAGCTGGATTTAGAAGAGCCAGAGGAACCAGAGACCAAATTGCAAACATGCACTGGATTATGGAGAAAGCTAGAGAGTTCCAGAAAGACATCTACGTTTGCTTCATTGACTATGCAAAAGCCTTTCACTGTGTCGACCACAGCAAACTATGGCAAGTTCTTAAAGAAATGGGAGTGCCTGGTCACCTCATCTGTCTCCTGAGAAATCTCTATGTGGGACAAGAAGCTACAGTTAGAACTGGATATGGAACAACTGATTGGTTCAAAATTGGGAAAGGAGTACGGCAAGGCTGTATATTGTCTCCCTGCTTATTTAACTTATACGCAGAATTCATCATGCAAAAGGCTGGGCTGGATGAATCCCAAGCCGGAATTAAGATTGCCGGAAGAAATATCAACAACCTCAGATATGCAGATGACAGAACCTTGATGGCAGAAAGTGAGGAAGAATTAAAGAACCTTTTAATGAGGGTGAAAGAGGAGAGCGCTAAATATGGTCTGAAGCTCAACATCAAAAAAACGAAGATCATGGCCACTGGGCCCATCACCTCCTGGCAAATAGAAGGGGAAGAAATGGAGGCAGTGAGAGATTTTACTTTCTTGGGCGCCATGATCACTGCAGATGGTGACAGCAGTCATGAAATTAAAAGACGCCTGCTCCTTGGGAGAAAGGTGATGGCAAACCTAGACAGCATCTTAAAATGCAGACACATCACCTTGCCAACAAAGGTCCGCATAGTTAAAGCCATGGTTTTCCCAGTAGTGATGTATGGAAATGAGAGCTGGACCATAAAGAAGGCTGATCGCCGAAGAATTGATGCTTTTGAATTATGGTGCTGGAGGAGACTCTTGAGAGTCCCATGGACTGCAAGAAGATCAAATGCATCCATTCTTAAGGAAATTAGCCCTGAGTGCTCACTGGAAGGACAGATTGTGAAGCTGAGGCTCCAATACTTTGGCCACCTCATGAGAAGAGAAGACCCCCTGGAAAAGACCCTGATGTTGGGAAAGATTGAGGGCACAAGGAGAAGGGGACGACAGAGGACGAGATGGTTGGGCAGAGTTCTCGAAGCTACAAACATGAGTCTGACCAAACTGTGAGAGACAGTGGAAGACAGAAGTGCCTGGCGTGCTCTGGTCCATGGGGTCACGAGGAGTCGGACACGACTAAACGACTAAACAACAACAAGCTGCTTCTGAAGGGTTTGCGTGTGTGTGTATGGTGTAGGTACATATGTATGGAGTTTAGAATGTTTATTGGTATGGTTAGATTGTGTCAGTGATGCAGAAGATGAACTAGGTTGGTTGAGGAAACTTCCCAACCTCATTTGCTGGGAACAGTGATTTTAAACAAGACCATATTCTAGGAAGAGTACTTCTTGAGCTCTTTGTTATGTAAGGCTAACTAAAATGTTTACTAAAGGTTTGTCAGGCACCGTAATTTTCAACTTGTTTATTGGATCTGAATACGTCAGTGTAAGCATTTTGTTTTGATGAATTGTAAGTTAGTGCTGAGTGCTCCAAAGGTGCAGGTTAAAAGGAAAAGGAAAATATTGAGTGGGACTGAATCTGTTGAGAATTTGAGTGTTGTTTTAAGATACTTTTCAAGCAATAAATTATTGGTTTGAATGTAGTTGGTTTGAATGTAGCTTTATAATGGTGAAATCTAGAGAAAGTTAGGTACACTGAAATCTGAGAATGAAGTGTTTTAACTATGTGCATAATTTGCACTGAATTTTATAGGACTTAGGTGCATTTAAGATGTTTTAGGATTGTACCCAAATTTCCCTTGACATTTCATTAATCAAAACAAAATAATTTGATTACATCAATCTTGGAGAAACAAATCAAATGATTTATCAGAGTCAAAGTTCTGTTTTCTTGATAGAGGAAAAACAAGAAAATATCGAGTTACATTAATGACTAACACCTTTTAAAGGTATAAGCTTTTTTTTTTTGACCAGAGTATGCTTCACCAGGTACACAGAATCTGATGAAGCAGATTCTAGCTCACAAAATGTATGCCATAATAAATTTGTTAGTCTTTAAGGTGCCACAAAACAGAATGGAATTATGGACTCAAGACACCACCACTTTGGTATTTTAAACTTTCAAACACCCTGCTCTCTGATTTAAAAAGCATACCACTATCCAAGACCAGGAGCAGCTGAAGAAAACCATTCACAGAAGCCAAATGCAGTTCTACATATACCAGACTGTAACATTCTTGGGAAACTGGCATTAAAAGCACACATGAAGAAAACCATATTAACAGTGACTTTTGTTTCACCAAAATATATGAGCCAAGTTCCCTTTCATTTCAGTTATGCCAAGAATGTGCTCTGGACTAAAATAAACCAAAAAACGGATTATTTATAAATACATTGATGGATTCAGCCGCAGTGACCCCGGAGGGGAGGGGGATCAACAGGACAATAATGGATCTAGGCATCTGTACTGTGAGTTTATTAGCCATGCATTTATCAAAGGACTTACCTTTCAAGGTGGGCAGGTCTTTCATTTTGGAAAGTGCCGAATTACATTAGCTGGGTCCATTATCAATCGTTTTCAGCAGACATATCATTTATCCTTGGCCTAGGAATGAACAGGTTCCCAGCATTCTCATATCAGCATTCTAGAAGTAAAGAGAAAGGCCCCATTTAATTTTCTTCCTGCCGGCTAGAAGGAAAATGTTTTATAAAGCACATTAAATGAAAAATAAAAATAAATAAAGGAGACTACCACAAAGAGCAGGGAGTAGGGAACGACAGAATGCCTGGTTGATTTACAAATGCTTGTGTGAGAAAAGGTTAAAATTAGATTGACGAGCAAATGTGTTCGCAGACTGCTGGCTGACAAATGGCAGAGCTATGCCAATGTATTACTTATGCAAGAGATGTAGCGGAAGTATGCAGGAGGATCATATCGGTGCATTAGTCAAATGCATACAAACCCACTGTAAACATAGAATGTTTGGGCGGGCACAACAGACGTCTATTGGAGATGTATACTGTTGGGTTTTATTTAACAGCAATGAGTAACTAGATGAGTTGAACTGGACAGAAAGATTACTCATGTTTTGTGGACAAGTGAAGAAGGATGGCTTTGTTATCCTATCAATGGCAAAATTCTCCTTGGATGAATTTCCCAGCAGCTTGCAGATAAACCACTTCCACTGAACCGCTGATTAATAGTCCTTAGAGAATCCCAGGTTAAAGGGACACAGAACACATATAGACTGATCAGGGTCTGGCATATTCCATGTGTTTGTGCTTTCAGCAAGCGCGCGCATGTGCACACACACACACTCACACACACACACACACTACAACAACACAAGGACAAACACAGAATACAGTGGTGCCTCGCAAGACGAAATTAATTCGTTCTGCGAGTTTTTTCATCTTGCGAATTTTTCGTCTTGCAAAGCATGGTTTCCCATTGGAATGCGGTTTTAAGAAAAAGGAAACAAACTTGCAAGACGTTTTCGTCTTGCGAAGCAAGCCCATAGGGAAATTCGTCTTGCGAAGCAACTCAAAAAACGAAAAACTCTTTCGTCTTGCGAGGCATTCGTCTTGCGAGGCATTCGTCTTGCGAGGTACCACTGTATTCTGTGTGCTATTTTACTAAATAGAATCTGTAGGTCTACTTGCAGTTCAATCTGTTTGCATGATCAAGGCTACCTGCTATCACTATTTCACACCAGGAAAGTGTCCAGAATATAGAAATGGCACAATCTTTGCCCTGAAGGAGTAAGAATGTAAGAGCCCACTTCTTAGTTATGTGCCAAAGAAAATCAGAAGAGCCTTGCTTGTTCAGGCTGAAGGCCCATCTAGTCCATCATCAGTTTCTCATGGTGGCTAACCAGATGGCTATGGGAAGCCCATAAACTGGACATGAACACAATAGGGCAACAGCACTCCTACCGTTTCTCTTCAGCAACTAGTATTTAGAGGCATATTGCTTCTGACAGTAGAGATATAGTAAGGTCATTGATAGCCTTATCTTCTATAAATTTTTTAAGTCACCCAAGGTGGTGGCCATCACTACAGCTTGCAGGAACAAATTCCATTGTTTAAAAATGTGCTACTTAATGCATAAGTTATGGTGTGCTTATAAAGCAGAAGGACTGATCAAACAATCATGTTAATCATCTCCTTGAAGAGAAGGAGAGTTGGACCCCCCCTCCAAAGAACATTAAACTGCCTTAGTTACTCAACCACTGCAGAATCAATGCCATTATTTCTGGTAATGTCCTGAACACCAAGCAATTCTCCTGTCCCACATTCTGCACTCTGCCGGTATAAATGGCTGACATTATCCTTCTATGTAGGTGAAAGTACTATTGCTTTCCATGACACTGTGCTTTGGCACCATTCACAAACACTCTTGACACAGCAGATATAAATCAAGGAGCTGGCTTATGCAATAAGACCCATTGATTTACAGCGCTTCGTTTTTGAAGTGTTGTGACTCACAACTGCCAAACTAAGTCATATTTCAACAGTGAATGTATAATACTTCTCTCTCTCTCTCTCTCTCTCTCTCTCTCTCTCTCTCTCTCTCACACACACACACACACACACACATATACACACACACACCAGCCACCATGCCTCCTCTTGATCAGGAGTGTGATGTTGTGATGTGTTGGGTTTAATCTTTCCTCAGGTGCCACAATCCTGCCAAAAAGGACAGTGAATTCTCCTTTGTTCAATGCATTAAAATATAGCTGTCCTGGAATGCAAAATCCAAGCCAGAAGATATGAATTATTATATTTTTTGGCTAGGGCTGATGGCAGTGGCAGCCCAAAACATCTGGATAGGGAAGGTTGGCATAAGCACCAGTGACCAGATAATCACCAGATACATCACATACAGTACCCCCTTTTTGGGGAGGATGCTGGAGGGCGATGTGGTGGGGCAGCTGCAAGCATTCTTACACAGATCATGTTGGAATTAAACTTTAGTTCCCAATTTCAGAGCTATATGGAAGAGAGCCTGGGTCGTTCGACCCTTGAATTATTTCCCTTTCCCCTCCTGTAAGAACTACGCAAGATACTCTCTTTTAAAGTTTAAATAACATAACTTTTGCTTAGTGTACATGCACTTGCAGATTAAAATATATACAATGCAGATAGGTGTTACTTATGTTGGTAATATATTTTACATAAATTGTATCTAAGATAAATACGGACTAACTCTGAGGCAGACAGCAGCATAACATAGGGCTGCAATATTTTAAGAAGTGAAAATCCAGATACAAAAGTTGTTGAGCTTTTAATCTTTTTTTTAAAAAACAAGTTTTTAAACTATTCCCCCCCAACACTTGCAAAATGGGCTGCCATACGCCCAGGTTTTCCCAGATGTCTTTAGTCAGTTTTTGAAAATTCCTCTCGGACGCCATTTTTGGTGGACGAATCCTGGCTATGTCCGGGAAATTCTGAACGTATGGCAACCCTAGCACAGCAGAACATACTGGCTGTTCTGTTAATAACTGCCATAACTGTACCAACTGAAATAACTGCCTCAGTTGTATGACATCCCAGAGTTCTATAGCCTTTGTGAACATTAACTTAGCACTTTGGATACTTTCATACCACAGATTATATAGATCCATACCAATCAGGGTGCAATCCTGGTCATGGGGCTGAGTTGGTCTTGGTCACCTTGATGGATGACCTTTGCAGAGAGCAGGACAAGTGGAGCATGGCCTTCTTCCTGCTTCTTGATCTCTCCTGCTTTTGTTCCCACTGACCATCGCCTTTTCCTGGACCTGCTCTGGGCAATAGGAATTGTGTTCCAGTAGTTCCAGTTCTACCTCTGGGACCGAATTCAGAGAGCTGCATTAGGAGGGTGCTTTTGGCCTCACTGCCACGAGGCACTATCTTATCTTTAGCGCTATTTACTATCTACATGAAGCTGTTGGAGGCAGTCATTAGGAATGCTGGGGCAAGGTGCCATCAGTATGCTGAATCAGAGGCTGCAGATAAAAAATTGTCTGAGAACTTGGTCCGTTGTCCACCCTGAGTTGGGCTGCACTCACCTTGAAGGAGAAAGTTTACAGTCTGGGTGCACTTCTGGGTCCACCTTTCATCACTGGAGGCCCAGATAGCCTCAGTGGCTAGCAGTGCATTTAGCAGCTTTAATTTATATGACAGCGATGGCTATTCCTGGCCTGGGAAAGATTGGCCACAATAGCTAATTCATTGGTTAATTCAAGACTGCATTCCTGGTGGGGCTTCCCTTGTGCTTGATCCAGAAGCTGCAGTTGGTGCAGCATGATTGCAGATAGGTGTGTGACCTTATATAACACCTGTGCTTAGACCTGATTGCTTATTTGCTACCGGACCAAGTTAAAGGTGTTACGATTAGCATATGAAACCCTTAAGAACTTAGGACCAGTTTACCTGCAAGATCACCTTACCTCACATGTGCTCTTTCAACCACTTCAGTCGGTGGAATTTGCATATTTGTATATAATACTCAATCCACATTTATAAGAAGTCAATCTTTTAGTATGGCGACACACACTTTGGCACTCCCTGCCTATTGACACCAGGCAGTTGCCTTCACTGCACTCTTTTCTCTGCCTGCTAAAAACATTTTTGTTTAGACAACAAGAAGCTACAGTTAGAACTGGATATGGAACAACTGATTGGTTCCAAATTGGGAAAGGAGTACGGCAAGGCTGTATATTGTCTCCCTGCTTATTTAACTTATATGCAGAATTCATCATGCGAAAGGCTGGGCTGGATGAATCCCAAGCCGGAATTAAGATTGCCGGAAGAAATATCAACAACCTCAGATATGCAGATGACAGAACCTTGATGGCAGAAAGTGAGGAAGAATTAAAGAACCTTTTAATGAGGGTGAAAGAGGAGAGCGCTAAATATGGTCTGAAGCTCAACATCAAGAAAACGAAGATCATGGCCACTGGGCCCATCACCTCCTGGCAAATAGATGGGGAAGAAATGGAGGCAGTGAGAGATTTTACTTTCTTGGGCTCCATGATCAGTGCAGATGGTGACAGCAGTCACGAAATTAAAAGACGCCTGCTCCTTGGGAGAAAGGCGATGGCAAACCTAGACAACATCTTAAAAAGCAGAGACATCACCTTGCCAACAAAGGTCCGTATAGTAAAAGCCATGGTTTTCCCAGTAGTGATGTATGGAAGTGAGAGCTGGACCATAAAGAAGGCTGATCGCCGAAGAATTGATGCTTTTGAATTATGGTGCTGGAGGAGACTCTTGAGAGTCCCATGGACTGCAAGAAGATCAAACCTCTCCATTCTGAAGGAAATCAGCCCTGAGTGCTCACTGGAAGGACAGATCCTGAAGCTGAGGCTCCAATACTTTGGCCACCTCATGAGAAGAGAAGACTCCCTGGAAAAGACCCTGATGTTGGGAAAGATGGAGGGCACAAGGAGAAGGGGACGACAGAGAATGAGATGGTTGGATGGTGTTCTTGAAGCTACCAGCATGAGTTTGATCAAACTGCGGGAGGCAGTGGAGGACAGAGGTGCCTGGCGTGCTCTGGTCCATGGGGTCACGAAGAGTCGGACACGACTAAACGACTAAACAACAACAACAACAACAACAACTGTTCCAGCTGATGATTTTATTGTTTCACTCTATTTGTAACTTGGAGGGTGGTTGTTGGGTTTTTTAAATACAATCAAGAAGTAAACAAATGTTATTATATGAATATGTAACTACAATTCTAAAATCATTTAACATTTGTATGCGGCCCCATAGGAGAAAGTTATCTGAGAATCATATAATAAATATTAAAAAATATTGATGATGTCTCCTACCTCCCCTACTTTTCTCTCACAAATACACACCAATATAGTGGTTATTGCCTATTAAACTGCCCATCCTGTTTGGAAACTAAACAACTCACAATGGTGTGGACATCCTAAAAGGTATTTCCTCTAAGGAGACCTAGGCATAAAGTTGATCAAGCCTTGGGATGAGTCTAGGGACATGGCCAACTCGCCTGGGACATTGAGAGAGGCATCCATGAAATTGGTAGAGAATTTGGGGCTTAAGGAGGTGGCAGAGGGTGATATCCCTTGTGCAAAACTCAAAAGAAGAGGCCACACTTTCAAGAGAAGGGCCCTCTCTGGGATCTACAGAAATGGTGGTTTATTAGGTGCTTACTGCAGCTACTGCCAAGCATCGCCCCAAGTTCAAATTGTGGGTTTTTTCTTCTTCCAAGAAGTAACCCTGACTTGTAGGGCTTTGTCTGTCTTCCCCATAGTGGGGCAGTCAGAATCCCTCACTTCACAGTGCAGAGCAGAGGTGAGAAAAGAACAGGAATAAAAAAGGCGGGAAAGTGTGAGGAAAGCTGAGGGCGTGTTTTTTTAAAAAAACACAGTAAGAGAAAACAGATAAACAGCTACTGGAGACTACAAATACAGTGGCACCTCAGGTTACATATGCTTCAGGTTACATACGCTTCAGGTTACACACTCTGCTAACCCAGAAATAGTGCTTCAGGATAAGAAAAGAAATCGTGCTCCGGTGGCACGGCAGCAGCAGGAGGCCCCATTAGCTAAAGTGGTACCTCAGGTTAAGAACAGTTTCAGGTTAAGAACGGAACTCCGGAACGAATTAAGTACTTAACCCAAGGTACCACTGTAAGGACAAAAGACTTGAAATAAAAAAGGAGAAAAACAACAACTGGTAGGGCAGTGCTATTTTTCTAGAAAAAGAGGTGCCGGATCGCACTACGAGTGACAATGACAATGACAATTTTTATGAAATTTATTCTCATAGGTAATTCCCAATCATGACTATTGCATTGTTACGCAAGGTTTTAACTATTTATATAATGGAACAATATGTTGTTTAATGTTCTTCAAAAATATGAGGCCGATGAAACCCCAAAACATGACTCTTGTTAGTTTATTCACTTCACATTATTGAGTCCAGTGGATATAGTGTTACCGAGAAAGGAAAGTTCCCAGTGGTTTTGTTTTACAGAACATCTAAATAGGGTCACGCTTAAAACCATCCCACATTTTATTTTTGTTGCTTTCTTCGGACGCAGCTGACTCTACTTTTTTAAAAAAAAATTGATGGAAAATTAAAGCATTGAAATGCTGGGAAATTATTTACAATTTCTTTTTCTTTTTTTTAAAAAAATATATTTATTGAAAATTTTTAGGATATAAACATACAACATACAAAACATACAAAACATGCAAACAATTAAAAAACACACATCAATTTTCAGTAATATAACTTCCATATCCTTATTTCCTCCGACCTCCTCGTACTTCCCTTCTTTGTATTCCAATTCAGTTTGTTGGTTCAGCAAATCCTTACCATAGAACTTTTACCCATTTATAATCCTTTTTTTTTCCATATCTCCTAAAACATTACAGCCGGAAACCACTTAATTTCTATCCAACATCTTTCTAACATTCATTGATTTTACAATATTTCTTTAAGTAGTCTTTAAATTTCTTCTAGTCTTCTTCCACCAACTCTTCTCCCTGGTCTCGGATTCTGCCAGTCATCTCAGCTAGTTCCATGCAGTCGATCACCTTCATCTGCCATTCTTCCAGAGTGGGTAGATCTTGTGTCTTCCAATACTTAGTGATTAGTATTCTTGCTGCTGTTGTAGCATACATAAAAAAAGTTCTGTCCTTCTTTTGCACCAATTGGCCGACAATGCCCAGGAGAAAGGCCTCTGGTTTCTTCAGGAAGGTATATTTAAATACCTTTTTCAATTCATTATATATCATTTCCCAGAAAGCCGTAATCCTGGGGCACGTCCACCAAAGGTGAAAGAATGTACCTTCAGTTTCCTTACATTTCCAGCATTTATTATCGGGCAAGTGATACAGGCAAGTGCTTCCATTGGTGACAGCCACTTTGGAGTGATAGATTTTTGCAAGCTTGACTGGGGTCATGTACCACCTGTATATCATTTTCATAATATTCTCTTTTAAGGCATTACATGCCGTGAACTTCATACCTGTGGTCCATAACTGTTCCCAGTCAGCAAACATAATATTATGTCCAACATCTTGTGCCCATTTAATCATAGCAGATTTCACCGTTTCATCCTGAATATTCCATTTCAACAGTAAGTTATACATTCTTGACAAATTCTTAATTTTGGGTTATAACAGTTCTGTTTCTAGTTTTGACTTTTCCACCTGGAAGCCAATTTTCTTATTCAATTTGTATACCTTCATTATCTGATAGTAATGGAGCCAGTCTCTCACTTTATCCTTTATTTTTTCAAAACTCTGTAGTTTCATTTTATCTCCTTCTTGCTCCAAAATCTCACAATATGTCGGCCATTTGGCCTCCATATTGAGCTTTTTCAGAGCTTTTGCTTCCATTGGTGACAGCCACTTTGGAGTTTTATTTTCCAACAAATCTTTATATCTTATCCAAACATTAAACAAAGCTTTCCTGACAATATGATTTTTAAATGCTTTATGAGCTTTAATCTTATCATACCACAAGTATGCATGCCATCCAAATACGTTGTTAAAACCTTCTAAATCCAAAATGTCTGTGTTTTCAAGAAGTAGCCATTCAGCCAGCAAAAAGCTGCTGATTCATAATAAAGTTTAAAGTCTGGCAGGGCAAATCCACCCCTTTCCTTTACATCTGTCAGTATCTTAAATTTTATTCTGGGCTTCTTGCCCTGCCAGACAAATTTAGAAATATCTCTCTGCCACTTCTTGAAACAGTCCATCTTGTCCACAATTTGTAATATCTGAAATAGAAACAACATTCTCGGCAATACATTCATTTTTATCACAGCAATTCGACCCAACAGTGAAAGCTTCAAATTTGACCAAATTTCTAAATCTTTTTTCACTTCCGTCCAACATTTTTCATAGTTATCTTTAAACAGATTCTCGTTTTTGGCTGTCATATTAATTCCCAGATATTTCACTTTCTTTACCACAGTTAATCCTGTCTCATTCTGAAACCTATCTCTTTCAATCGGTGTTAAGTTTTTCTCTAAAACCTTGGTTTTTGACTTGTTTAGTTTAAAGCCTGCCACTTGACCAAATTCCTGAATTAATTCTAGAACCCTCTTCGTACTAGATTCTGGCTCCTGTAACGTCAGTACTAAGTCATCTGCAAATGCTCTCAATTTATATTGTTTGGCTCCGACGAAATTATTTACAATTTCATCTGGAATTATATATTGCATTTCACAGGAATTATATATTGCATTTCATAGGAATTATATATTGATCAGTTTCAAGAATCATATAACTAATATACTGTGCAGATCTTGATGTGTGCAAGGGATTGTACAAGACAAGAGGACAGTTCCAAAAGTATGCCTTTTAATGAAGGTTTGGATTTGTTTGCAGGCCAATACTAAGGGTCATATTAGGCAGTATGTTAAAAGATAAATGATGAAGCACTGTGGGAGAGTATCATAACTAAGGTCAGAATAATAACCCCCAAAGCTAAATTGGTAAGTGTACCTCAGCATAAATACCATAATAAGAAAATCCAGTTTTGCTGGCTCACAATGAAGGTTTGTGTTTTTAAACTTTGTAGGTTGGGGTTGTTGTCTTTTGGGAAGGGCCTGGCAGGGCCATCATTGCAGGAGGCTAGGAGATGGGTAACTCACCAGGGATTCTTCTCAGCTATCTCTCCCAAATTTTAGCTGATCCTAACTTTGGTTTGTTTTTTTGTGTGTGCCAGCTAAAGACTCTTCTCTGCATGGGTGTCCTCTCCAATTCTCTGCATGTGCATTCAGAAGTAAGCCCTGCTGAGTTCAATAGGAATTACTGCCAGGGATATGTGTATAGAGTGGCAGTCAAAAATGTTAATTCATGCGTGGCCATTATTGCATCTCTCAGCATTGTGTTACATATGCATACACAATACCATTTTTGTCAGTCCATCCATGTAATCAATGTTTAAGAACAGATAAATCACCCAAGCTCCAGGAAAAATGTTAATTTCCACTCCACTTTTAGCATCTCCTTGAAAGGAATTGATACTTTGGTGTCATATGGAGTTGACATATTTTGGTGGTGGCGGGGGTGGGAGCGTGGGATATTTGTAACTTTTGGGCATCAGTTAATTCAGCTCTCCAACCTATTTGCATTTGACAGCCTAGCATTAAATGGTAAGAGAAGAATGTGAAAGCTTATTTATCATAACCACTAGAGGGCCATTCTTGGCTTTTATTTTTATCAGTTTGAGAAGTGTGGGATTTAAGTTACACAAGGACAAAAAAACCTTGCCAACTTGCCTGGTTTTAATTTTTCACTCACAATGCACTAGAGCTGAAATGATTTGGGGAGCGGGGGCTGCTCACATTATCCAAATTTGCATTTCCTTACTACAGTTCTAATTCCTCTTCCTCAATTAATTAATCACCCTTTACATATGTGTCAAAGCAATTTACAAGCATAATACAAAACCAGCTAAGTTTTAGATACAGTAAAAAAATTTCTGATGTTTTAAAAAACCATTCAAAGAGAACATCTAATTAGAAGTGACCCTCTCCTCCATATTCAGAGTTATAAAAGAAATAGAATTATTAACTTTGAGAAGTTGATAATTATCACTATTGCCTGAAAATTCATCAAGAGCTTTCATCAGCTTTTTAAAAGATACCACTGAAAGCTAGACTTTCAAAATTCAGAACTGTTAAAGGTTGCTGAATTCCAAAATCAGTACAAAATATCTAGTATGAGTGCTCCAAAAGTATCCTGAATTAGAGAACGCAATAGGATCTGTTGCTTTTGTTTCCGCTAAGAGAAAGCCTGGGATACTGATGAATATGATCTCCTTGAGTCAGTTCAGAATTGGCTTGATATTTACTAGCTTGTGAAGTACGGGCTGTAGCTCAGTGGTTAAAGCACATGCCAAAGGTCCTAAGTTGAGTCGCTAGCGTCTCCAGGAAGTGTTGGGAAAGTATTCTGGAGAGGCTCTGCCAGTCAGTGTAGGCCAGGGGTCGACAAAGTTTTTGTGGCTTGGGCTGGTTCATGGTCCTGCAGACGCCGCGGTGGGCAGGAGTGAGCACGCGCACACGCATGCACAAACACTATTTCTGGCACTCCTTCCAGTGCAGAGGAGGTGTGTGCAGCTTCCCATTGGCTGCAGGAGCTTCCTGCAGCCAATGGAAAGCTGCGAGCGTCACGGAAGGCAGCCCCCGCTCTGCTCCGCGCTGGTTTAGCACGGCGCATGGGAGCCGACCAAGCAGGTGACGGCGGTCCCCAAGCAGGCGGTGGGGGTCCATGGGCTGGTTAGACGACCCCCACCGCCTGCTCGGGGACTGCCGTTGCCTGCATGTGGCCCATGGGCCTTAGGTTGCTGACCTACTGTAGCCAATACCGAGTTAGATTGATTTGGTATACAGGTAGCTTTCTATGTTTCTTCCCATGGCTTGCAACTAGGCTTTTACTGGTGGGGCCATCCCCTGAATGAGGTTTGACACCAATGGCTACAGACCATTATGGCTACTTTCTGCCTCCACTGTTAGTGGCAGCATGCCTCTGAATGCCAATTGCTGGGAATAGCAAGTGGGTAGAGTGCTATTTTGCTCAGGTCCTGCTTTGGGTCTTACAGTAGGCATCTGGTTGGCCACTGTGAGAACAGGATGCTAGAATCAGTATTGGCCTGATTGAGCAGGCTCTTCTTAAATTCACTGTTGGTACATTCCTATCAGGAGAAAGGGAGGAGGCAATGTTTATGCATTCTCCCCTCCTCTTACAACCCGTCCCTCCCAAATCTGCTCCAGAGGTTTGGGGAACCCTTCTGAGCAGCATGAGAGACAGTATGGGGAGAATTGGCAAAAAATGCCTCCCCTTTCTTCTGCCAGCAAGTTCCTCCACCAGATCTTAGTCCCATCCATGAATGGAAGAAACCCTGGTTAGGATCAGAGCCTATGTTCTTCTGAGCATCCCATCTATTTCTAAGAGTTCTCTCCTGGTTTGGTGCATGCAGATTGCTGGTGCTATGCATGTGTGCCTTATTACATTGTTTCTGGGAGTTGTTGTTCCCAGCAACAGCCGGAGTTGAGAACTGCTTAGGAATTCACCAGTACCCCTTGCCAAAACAAATATCCTGAGAGCAATACAGTTTGTGTGTGTGTGTAAAGATCTAGAGTGGGGGCATAGCAACCATATACATTTCTTTAAAAGAAGTAATTGGAGGAGTTGCTCAAAATAGAGATACTCGCCGTGCAAAGACTATTTGAGTGGATGGTTGATCACTGTGAAAGTAAGGGCTAAACAGCTAAGAACTTCATAGCCAACTTGCTGTTGGCTTTGTAGTTTACAGAGCATCACAGCAATCAGCGAGAGCTTCTTTGTGAGGAGGGAGCTAATATTCAGAGCAGTCTGGCCTTAAATGCTATTGCTTATGTGAGGAATCTTGCTTTATGCATTCTGACCAGAAAACAACTTAAAATGATGCTTGATTCATATTATATCTGAGCAGTCTGGGTAGATATGGGTGCAATTCTGGAATTTTATATATTGCTCTGGATGTAGCCACAATGATAGCCATATGTACAAAGGGATGTGATGATAGCAGAAACATAAGACAAGCAAACTTTTAGAGATTTGATATATTTCCATTGTTTTATAAGATGATTTTTATTTTCTAGTATTATTCCTGGGTAGCAGTGGGGTATGTTGTTCCTTTATTGCATAGAAGTGTTGTAATAGTTTTCATATTGTGAGTGCTATTGTGAGTCTAGTGAATTAAATAATTGATTTTAACAGCCTGTATATCATCATCTGAACATATGACCTTAATAGGTGTCAAATACAATTCCTCCATACCAACATGAAAATCTTATAAATCAAAACATTGTGAAGATTTCAGGTAATCTCTTCACAGGTTCAGCGAGGGAAGGGCAAGGATTAACAGTTTTATTAATATCATGTTTAATGGTAAATTAATAGAGCATTTGTGTGCGTTGACAATGGGCTGAAGCCCAAGATACAGAGGCAGTGTAGGAGAAAGAGAAGGGCCTTCTCAATGGCAGCCCCCTGGTTGAAGAATGCCTTTCCCAGGAAGCTTTTCCTGGCATATACTTCTTACTTTTTATTTTCTTGGGCCTTTTAAAGATTTAAATCTTTATTTTTATTTTAAAATAATGTTTATTAAAGTTTCACAGACAATAAAAAATTCCAAAATTTAAACATAAGAAAAACTACAAAAATATAAAAATACAAAAGCAAAACACATAAAAAATACACAATAGAAAGCAGTTAACAAAAGAAGGGAAGAAAAGAGAAAGAATAAGAGCAAAAAGAAAAACCAAAAGACAAAACAGAAAATAGATTAGTATTTTCAAATCTTATACTTCATTCACTAGTTTCTTGACCTCCTCACACCTCCCATTTTGTATTCTAGTTCAGATATTAAATTCAGCAAGTCCTTACCCTCTAACATTTATCCTCACTCAAGATATTAACCTATTATAAATATCAATTTTCCAATTATCAATCCCTATTTACATTTTCTTAGAAATCTTTTTACCAATACCACTTATTTTCCATCAGACATCATTTTAACATTCCTTAATTTTACAGTGCTTCTGCAAATAGTCCTTAAATTTCTTCCAATCTTCCTCCACCGACTCTTCTCCCTGGTCACGAATTCTGCCAGTCATTTCTGCCAATTCCATGTAGTCCATCACTTTCATCTGCCATTCTTCCAGTGTGGGTAACTCCTGTGTCTTCCAATACTTCGCGATGAGTTGTCTTGCTGCTGTGGTTGCATATATAAAGAAAGTTCTAGCCTTCTTTAGCACCAATTGGCCGACTATGCCCAGGAGAAAGGCCCCTGGTTTCTTCAGGAAGGTATATTTAAATACCTTTTTCATTTCTTTGTAGCTCATCTCCCAGAACGCCTTAATCCTTGGGCACGTCCACCAAAGGTGAAAGAATGTACCTTCAATTTCTCTACATTTCCAACATTTATTATCGGGCAAATGATAGATTTTTGCAAGCTTGACTGGTGTCATGTACCACCTGTATATCATTTTCATAATATTCTCTCTTAAGGCATTACATGCCGTAAATTTCATATCTGTGGTCCACAACTGTTCCCAGTCAGCAAACATAATGTTATGTCCAACATCCTGTGCCCATTTGATCATAGCAGATTTTACCGTTTCATCCTGAGTATTCCATTTTAACAGCAAGTTATACATTCTTGAAAGTATCTTAGTATTGGGATCCAACAATTCTGTTTCCAACTTTGATTTTTCCACCTGGAAGCCAATTTTTTTATCTAAGTTGTATACCTCTCTTATAAAGATTTAAATCTTTAAACCAGCTTTATTGCTAACATCCTAACATCTCCATTTTGTGATGGTGCTTTTTGCCTTTAGGAGGATTTTATGGTCTGCTGTAATGTGATTTCTGCTGAAGTTTCTTGTGGTGTTAAGCTAGTTTTACGGGAACCATTATTTTGTTCTGCTTTGGTGCCCAGAGACCCTCAGCTATTTGGCATTTGAGCTATAATGTAATGTAATAATCTAATTACTATTTTTATTGAAGCAATCCACTTTGCAGTATATGATAAAATTTGATGACAATCATGTGTTATTTATTATTTCAGGATCAAGTCAGAAAAAATATGTCCTTTAAATTAGTTAAGCTATTTCAAAAATTGTTCTAAATATATGTCACCAAGGCAACCTTTTCCCTCCAATTAAGGATGGATGCCTCAAGCTTCTGAAGGCAGTGGAAGGTAACAATGTTCTGTATAAAAACTACATTTTAGTCTCCTCCCTGGCAGGTCTTGAAATATATATTCCAGACATATAAACGGACAAGTAACATATTGTTTGCATATTAACGAAATGAAGTTGCCCTCTAGTGGCTAATGAGAGTAAAGCCATTGAAATCCCATTCCCTTCTGGGAAAGATAATGGATTTGTTCCATGTCTGTTCCCCCTTCCCCCTCCCCAACCCTGGTCCCAAAATAGCTCAGAGGAAAATTCTGTGGCTGCTACTAAAATGAAGACACTTCTGGGATAAGCAGCCCTAAAGGCAAAGAGGACCTTTAGAGCAGAGCATTTGTACATTTGCCCTCAGGGACGCGGACTTATAAAAAATATTGGGGGGGCCGGGAAAGCTCGCGAAATGCAAATAAGCTCATGAATATGCAAATAAGCTCATGAATATGCAAATAAAGTGGCGCCGCCCCCTCATGAGCGAATAGGAGAGAGCGTGCTGCTGCCTATTTATCAGCTCCGGAACAGCTGATATGCGGGAAACCTGGGGCTAGAGGCAGGAGCCCCCGCCCCCGGGGATTCCCTAATCTCGCGGGGGACGGCCGGGGCTCTCCGGCTAGGGCGCGCGGCTGGCTGGCTGGCGAGGGAGCAGGTGGGGAGGAGGCGGGGGACGGCGGCGGCGCCCGAGATTATTGGGGGGGCTGAGCCCCCCCAAAAAATTTTTTGAGGGGGCTCAAGCCCCCTCAAGCCCCATGGAGTCGGCGCCTATGTTTGCCCTCAACTCCCCTATTTTTATGTTCAGGAATTCAGAGCAGCTTTCATAAAGGATCTTTCTCTTTGTGCATAACTAGTGCTGGTCATGTGACTGCCATCTGGAATCAATGAGGATCCCATTCACTGGCTGAAATATAGGCGGTGGTGTGTTCTTTTTGTCCTGAACTGTTTTCCCAGAGATAACTGGTGGATTATTTCATCAGCAAAATATTTTCAGGAAGGGAATTGACTGGAACTGATCAGAAGCTCCTTCCCCCACACCCTTTCAGACTGAAGCAATATCCTCCCACCAGCAAATCCCTCACTTCTAACGTTGCCCTTAAGAATGCAATGTGAATAATCAGTGTTGGAGTTGAAGATTTCAACAAAGAACAAATATGAACACTTAAATGTTGGCAGAGCCACTGAGAATATACAAAATAAATTCCCTTCCCCTCTAATGGACAACTCACACTTCACGCGGCAGCTGAGTTTTGTATTATATTAGATATCCTGATGTTGTGAACCGAGGGGATACAGGGGGCCACTGCATACAGTATGTGGGCAAGGATCCATTCTTGGCCAATGATCTCAGAAACGTGTCTGCTATACATTTACAGACAAACGCTTTCCTGTAACATACTATGGGCATCTACTAGGAGATGTACAATGGACAAGTATCTAACTCTAAGGCTCCAACATGGCACCTATGAACACACTGACATCCTAAACATCCTCTTGTTTAGGTGAAAGTGTGAAAAAAGTGTGTGATATACTCCTTTGGTCCATTCAACCAAGTCTTCCTACCCTTCCATTTTTTTTAAAAAAAGCATGGAGGGTTTTTCCCTCCTATTGTTTTTTTTTTTTTAAAGCTGGAAAGTCCCCCAAACATGTTTTATTTATCCTGGAGAGAAATAGACATTTTGCCTCTTGGTGAAAGAAGGGAACTGAGAAAAGGTTCGGGGCATTTCCAGTTCTTCTTCTTTGAAATGGGTGCCCACAAGAGTTTCGAAATGTGCCCTCCCTTTAGATACCCTAAAGTTGGCTATCCCTAATCTGTCTGTTGAAGAAAGTGTGAAAAAGTGTGTGATCGCTACCCTAAGGAGTCTCAAAGCAGCTCACAATCTCCTTTCACTTTCTCCCCCACAACAGACACCCTGTGAGGTGAGTGGAGCTGAGAGACTTCAGAGAAGTGTGACTGGCCCAAGGTCACCCAGCAGCTGCATGTGGAGGAGTGGAGATGCGAACCTGGTTCACCAGATTACGAGTCTACTGCTCCTAACCACTACACTACACTGGCTCTTAAGACATTGTGGAATGTCACAAATGAGTCCTTGGGGAGAATCTTGATTCTCATGGAATGAAAAGCTTTTAACTCACCCTGTGGCTGATAGAATGAAAAAAGGACAAGAAGCTGAGTTCCACAGAAGCAGTACGTTATCTTTCCTGCCCTGAGCCACTGATGAATTTAACAGGCTTAAAAAGCAAATAAAAGAATATACAGAGATCTAAATGCATCCAAAACCCATGCCCATGAATTTCCTACTCCCCATCATCCAATTCTCTTAGTCAGATCTCTTATAGGCCAAGCAGGGAGATAAAATCTTTTAATGGCAAGATGCTTCTGTGGAAGGGCTATCTACTGGCACGGAGCAACTGTCCTATCAAGCCAGTTCTTATACGTGGCACAGGCAATTCGCCAGGGCTTGCTTCAGGTCACTAGATAACTTCCCTCACACACTTCCCCAAAGCAAGCCTGACTGAATTTGTGCTCTTATCTGATCTGACAGCTAAGGGACTGCCACAGAGAGTGCCCTTTCTTGGGCCTTCCTATATACAAGGGATCACATGTCCTGGTGCAAGGAACAAGTTCTCTGAAGGTACCACCCAGAGTAGAGGCAGCCTACCACCCAGAGTAGAGGCTTGCCAAGTGAGCTAAAGTTGAAAGAACTCCTCCTACATATTTGGCCAACATCCTTTGATGTGCTTTTTACTATTGTAAGATAAAGAGGAAACACTGCCACTATTTTAGATGGGGTTAGAATTATGTGAGAGGCTTATTGATACCATATCTTCCAAAAAATTGCTGGATCTGGAATGGAAGGACACTGAAGAGACAAATGCTCCTTGTTTCATTTATGGTAGCTGGTCATTTATGTTAGGTACATTTTCTAGCATTTCTTCCTTGAGAATAATATTACAGTTTGAGAAAGTTACTATTCATTTCAATAAAGCCTAAGTAAATTCACCTGAGATAGAAGTAATATTTTTTTCTAAGCCCCCCACAACCCCCTTTTTTCAATTATAAAGTTCAGCAGCTTGTTTCCACCCACTGTTAAAAAACACACATAAAAAGTTTATATTTTGATCTTTTTTATTCAAAAGTTTTCAAAAGAAACAAAACAGAAAAAAACTAATGATCTAATCAAATTTACAGTTCAAAAATGTCTTTTGGCATTTAACAACAAGTCCTAGGAAACAAAATGACAGAGTATCTTGAACCGGACAAATAAGTTACCACTGGCAAGTTTGTGGCACTAGTAAAACAAAAATAAAAAATTAACTCTCTTGATCATATAGATATCTCTATGAAAATCTTTTTTTTTCAATCTGTACAAAAGGTCTTTCTTCATAAATTATTTTTTTATAATTTAATGGCTGTCTACTATGTGATGTTTAAGTAACTGATTATTTCTTTATGTACAGAGGTTACATTTTGCAAATCTTACCCAGATAATGAGTATGGCACTTAGTTCAGACTTTTCTAGCAGCATCTATTCCCTCCCTCTAACCCTAATGCTTAGCTAATTGAAATAAAACATCAAGTAGCAAATATCTGCCTGCCCCCACATCTTTCCCCCCACATCTGGAAATATACCAGCTATAGGGAATGAGTTGCAAGAAGTCTGAACTTTGACAAAGCAGTCAATTCCAGGGAGCATAGAACCAATAATACCACAACTTTTTAAACTTTTTTTTTAAAAAAACAAAAGAACAAAAACAAAAAGAAACAAACACATTTCTTATGACTATGTAATTTACTAGAATCTACACTTCTCAGAGCAGCATTGACTTTTGAAACTATGAAATGTCACTGACATCTGTACTTGAATACTCACATAAAATTTAAAAACTTTAAAAAAAATAAGTGAAAAGAAAGAATTGCTTAGGCCTAGCTCCTGAGCTAGGATGATTTGGTCTGTGGTAACAGGGAGGGCCAGCAACCTGTCCCATTACAAAAGGAAATAAGCCTTGAGGTAGATAACTGATCATACACAGCTGACCAGACAAGTACACAGTTTTGGAAGACAACTTAATTTACCGTTTGATTTAATACACATGCGATCATAATAAAATGAGCTTTAATAGCAGTGAGTTTTATCATCTAATATGTAAAAAGTACAAATAACAGTGTATTTGTTAAATCAGGAATTTCATAGTTTCAAAATTGTATTTTCTTCTTCTTCTTCTTTACACTTAACACTTGTAGTGATGATGTAAAGTGTGGCACTGCTTGGATCCAAATCTTCCTTCATGCTTTTTGTTTGTGTCCATACATCAATTAAAAATTATAAAACCTAAATGCAAATGTACAAAAAAAGGCACATTCTTCTAACCGCAAACTGGTCCGGCAACAAAATTAAAAGAGTACAGAAGACATAACTGCTGAGACAAAATCAGAATTATTGGTTACTGGCTCTTTGTTCTTTGGTAAAGTTACCTTTAAAAAGTGCCAAGTCTTTATTTACCTAATATAGAGAGCTAGTACCCAATCTAGTATGTTTTCTACTTACATCTCAGCTTATGTTTTGAAAAAGGTCTTTTAGCTTTTGCCTTTGCTGTAAAAGCAAACGCTTCTATTTGCTATTTTCTCTGCACAGCATCATTCTAAAGCACTATTCATTACTAGAAAGGAAGGACAGAAACATTCTGTGGATTCCCCATCCCCAAAACTCCCCCACCCTAAAACTAGAACATCAATTATCTTCTGGAAAAAGGCAAAAAGATTTTTTTTTTTTACATTGCATCATACAGCAGAGTTCCTAACTAGCAGAGGAAAACTAATTGGCATAAGGCCTTACAAACAATTTATCCTATTAAAATTTCCCCAGTCAGAAAATGTGTTTCACACAAAACATTTCCCTACCCCCCAATCTTGCATTTCACAACCTTACATTATTATGTGAGGGGAAACAAAATCATTAAAAACACCTACTACACATTTTTAAAAAGCCAAATTTTTCAGCAATTTTAATCGACTACCTGTTAAAAGCCCTATCCTGCTGTTTTACAAGGCATAATAGACCAGCTCATTTGGTCAAAAGCATTCTACACCATTAGTTTGGACTACGTACTGAAACAGCTACAGCATTAAAAGAGTTAAGGCAAATTGGAATTGATAGAAAAAGGATAAGACACTTCACACTACCTTAAAAGAAAAAGAGAGAGAGAGAGAGAAAGCTATGAAAATAGACCCTACAACTGCAACACTGCACTATAGCGACACTCACACGGCAAGCACAGAACATCGGCATGGATGTTTTTACTAGTTTAAACTTCAAAAAACAAAAACAAAATCTTAATACGGTAAAACAAAAACAAAAACAAACCAAGAGACTGATTCTGTCATGCACGTGAACATGTCTCCATTGCAATCTGTGCATGGACAGATTTCCCCCCCATTTATTTAATTATTTACCTTTATTTTATTTTTTTGCGTCGTTAATACTTGATAAAAAATTTCTTACTAAAATAAACCTGTTCAAGGGGGGGGAGGGGGAGGGAAACAGCTACTAGGATGAATTTAAGGATTTTTTTTTCTTTTTCTTTATGCACCTTATAGAACTTATAGCAAAAATAGTTTCAGTTGATTTCATTATAAATAACGTTTTCAAGAACCTGTGCAAAACTGTCAATAATTTCTAAAGCACAATTGATCAGTAAAATCCATGATTGTTTCAGCCTTTGCATCCTTCTCCAGGCGAGGTCAACAAGACATTTCTGAAAGAGAGAGAAAAAGTAAAAGTAGAATTCAGTTGTACTCTTCTGATTCATAGCATTTATAGCCTGTGTGACCTGACTCTGTGAGTCTAGAAATAGAAAAAAGCAGATAACTACATATTCTTTGTGCCTGTGTATGTACAGGCAGATTTCTGCATGTGGTTACTTTGTACTTCTGGTTCCTGGGACTGCATTAAGCATATAGAATGGAGAAGCTATACTGATCTGAGCATAGAGGAAGTAGACATACTTTTCCACATCAATATCATCCACTTAATTTATTACCTCCACTTCACCCTAAGATTCCAGGGTGCATTACAACAATTTAAAACACATTGCAAGCTTTTAAAAACAACTTACAATCACAAATGCAGGCTGGATCCTTCAAATAGGCCTCATGTGCAGGGCAGAGGATGTTGTTGTGGGGCAGATTCATGACCAAGTTACAGTAAGATAAGGTTTTCAAAAAGACTCAAGTTCCTCAGTGTCAACACTCAAATGTGCTGAAGATACATTGAATGTTGATGTTAGTTCTCTCACAACTGCAATCTGAACTAAGTGACAGTGGGCATTAGGATCATGTTACACTGACACCACGCCAGTTGCAGTGGTTCCCATCCACTTCCAGGTCCAATTCAAAGAACTGATTTTGACCTTTAAAAGTCCTTTGTGACTTAGGATGAGGATACTTCAAGGGCCACTTGTTTCCATATGTGCGTGCCTGTAGCTACAGCTGAGATGCTCTGCAGGTTCTCTTGCCTTGTGAGGCAAAGTCAGCAGCCTTCTCTGTGGTGGTGCTCTCTGGCCTCCCTAGAGAGATCTGCCTGGCACCTACTTTGTTGTCCTCCTGTTCACAGACACAGACTTTCCTATAGGATTGTGCTTCTCTTTGCCACTAACTCATTGAAGTATTGCTGCCATCTTCAATTAGCAATGAAGTATCTCATGTATGAAGCAATGAATCCGCCCAGAGTGGCTGGGGCAATCCAGTCGGATGGGTAGGGTACAAGTAATAAAAATATTATTTGAATAACAAATGTATGATATTTAGGTAGTGCCTTTATCTAAAAGCTTATTTTAAAAATGATTTAATGATTCCAGGTAAAGCTGTTAAATCAAATATAGTAATATGGCACTATTTGGAACAGCTGCCACACATGTATATGGGGATGGGTCAATGGGCCAATGAAAATTATAGATCCAGTAGCTCAGTGCCCGAAACAATTTGCTGCAACAACCATAAACAGAGAACTTGGTAAATCGCTTTATCTGGAGTTGTTAAGTCACTTTTATAATACGTTTGACAAACTGATAGTTCATACAAGCCAACTTTGGTAAGTCACAGATATTCTGAAGATGTTCAATGTACCAAGTGTATGGCATCTATGGAACATGCATGCAGCTTCTCAGTTTGTTGCATCACTAAGTGAACATCAAAAAGGCTCCAGAAAATGATTGGAAGTGTCTGAATATACTACATGAAGAGTGTTTTCCTCCAATTATTTTTTTCAAAGAAACATGAAAGCAACTTTACCTCACAATTACTTGTTTTGCTGATAAGTATATGGCGAATGATCACTGGACGTCTCTACTGTAACTTGCTGTTGACCACTGGCTTCCTGTGAGAGAAGAGATTGCAAGCAGGAGACACACAGCATCTAATTATTAGCTGTGGTATTACAAAGGGTAAACTTGTCTTGAGTTTTATCATTAACTCCCTGTGCATCTTCCATAGTTTATATCCCTTCCTGAAGAGCACTCGGGGAGGGGGGGGCAGATGCAGGATTCGTACCAATGACATCTTTTGCTTATTGCAGCACTGATGTCATTTCAGCAAGTTACATTTATTGAAACATTATGTATGATGTAAATAATGGATTTTAACTAAAAGGCTCTCCCATTAATTAAAAAGAAAAACTACCTCAACTGGAACAGCTGCTGTCTGAACGTGTGTGTACTGGGGTATGTAGGCTCCTTGCATAGCTGTTGTGGCAGGCATGTACTGCAAAGGAAAAAGAGATTAATGTATTCAGCTAAATGAAACTAATACACACAACAGATGGTTCGACCCAAAACAAATGTGAAAGGGAGATAAGCCACTAGTAAAGGTAAAGGTAAAGGTACCCCTGACCATTAGGTCCAGTCGTGACCAACTCTGGGGTTGCGGTGCTCATCCTGCTTTATTGGCCGAGGGAATCATAGAATCATAGAATCATAGAGTTGGAAGAGACCACAAGGGCCATCGAGTCCAACCCCCTGCCAAGCAGGAAACACCATCAGAGCACTCCTGACATATGGTTGTCAAGCCTCTGCTTAAAGACCTCCAAAGTAGGAGACTCCACCACACTCCTTGGCAGCAAATTCCAGTGTCGAACAGCTCTTACTGTCAGGAAGTTCTTCCTAATGTATAGGTGGAATCTTCTTTCTTGTAGTTTGGATCCATTGCTCCGTGTCCGCTTCTCTGGAGCAGCAGAAAACAACCTTTCTCCCTCCTCTATGTGACATCCTTTTATATATTTGAACATGGCTATCATATCACCCTTTAACCTCCTCTTCTCCAGGCTAAACATGCCCAGCTCCCTTAGCCGTTCCTCATAAGGCATCGTTTCCAGGCCTTGGACCATTTTGGTTGCCCTCCTCTGGACACGTTCCAGTTTGTCAGTGTCCTTCTTGAATTGTGGTGCCCAGAACTGGACACAGTACTCCAGGTGTGGTCTGACCAGAGCAGAATACAGTGGCACTATTACTTCCCTTGATCTAGATGCTATACTCCTATTGATGCAGCCCAGAATTGCATTGGCTTTTTTAGCTGCCGCGTCACACACTGCGTATGTCCGCAGACAGCTTCGGGGTACGGCCAGCATGACTAAGCCGCTTCTGGTGAACCAGAGCAGTGCATGGTAACGCCGTTTACCTTCCTACCAGAGCGGTACCTATTTATCTACTTGCACTTTGACGTGCTTTCGAACTGCTAGGTTGGCAGGAGCAGGGACCGAGCAAAGGAGCTCACCCTGTCACGGGGATTCGAACCGCTGACCTTCTGATCGGCAAGTCCTAGGTTCTGTGGTTTAATGCACAGCGCCACCCACGTCCCTAAGCCACTGGTAGTGTTCCACAAATGCTTTCAAAAGTGTGATCTAATAAACAGGTTGCACAACACTTCCTTTACATGAGGTTGCACAGAAAAGACCATCTTTGAATTTCACCTTTCTTATGCAGCATTCCAGCATAAAACATAATGCAGCGCAGCCCTTCAATGATGCATGCCCTCCACATGCATTAGCGTGTCTTTGGATACCACCCAAAGAATTCAAAACACATAGAAAGCCCAACAGCACTGCGTTTTGTTTTTGCTTTAGGATAAGAAGAAAAGGAATTGGGTATTCTCAAAATTGCTGCTAAGAGTGATATTTCTAAAGACACTGGCAATACATCTTCCCTTTAGGACAGAGGGTCCATTTGGCAATGCCAATTCTTATCCCCAGCCTAGGGACAAGGAGATGACAGGATGATTTATGCTGCGATCCAAAAACATACATCCATAGTAGTGTTATCAGCATTGACAGTTCAGATAACACATTTTGGTGGAGAACCCCGTCCAAGCCCCCCCCCATCCCCTCTATTCTGATAGATAAAGGAAGATTGGCAAGATTCAGCCTTACACTGCTCAAAGCTGTCAATGGTAGCCAAGTTTTACCTCTTTAATATTAAAAGTAAAATTTCCCCAAGTGACTAAGATGCATTGCAATAGAAAATGGATTTATAATGCACATGCAATTACTGGTCAGTGAAAACAAAATGTGACAGATGGAATACTCTAAATGTCTTTCCTACGGGCAGAATATATAGTAAACATGTCAGGTTTTTTCTGGGTGTTATTATTATTATTATTATTATTATTATTATTATTATTATTATTATTATAATTGCCACGTACTGTTCCAGTGCTGCCCAATGAAAGGTGACTCATCTGCTGTGTCAGTGGACTTATCATTGATGCAGGCTGCAGTGACATGGTGTGGTCCATGGAAGGAGTTAATACAGTACCCTGTAAGAGTGGGGGGGAAATTGTTTCAGATTAAAGCAGTAAAGTTGTACACAGCTTCTGTTGGTTTACATTTTACTGACACATGTTCAATTTTTCTTTTGTAAAGGTGCATGCAATTGAAACACTTCATTGATAGCAAAACATGGTGATGTGACAAATACAGTAATAGTAAGATCCATCTATGGGTCAGAAAAGACTTGAGGGTATACATGAAATCCTGCACCTATGAGTCACTCTAGTTTGTGTTTTTCGCCAAGAACCCATGTGATTTGTAGCAGAAAAAATTCTACTCTGAACTGCAGCTCCCTTATGAAACTACAGTTCATTCATGGGATAACGTCTTACAGTGATGTCAGTCTAACCCTCAATGCCCAGAGATTCTAGTTATCAGGGGTTCCCCTACTGAAATGAATGGGGGAAAACGAAACTAGCAAAGCTAATTGGGATCCAATCTATCACCAGGAACTTCATTATCCTGTATAAAAGTCCATGTTTTGCAGTTGCATCTCATTGGGATTCTTCCCCCTCCCCGCAGTCCTTGAAATATTCTCACTTCCCTGCTTGTTTACATCTCAAGACAAACACTTGTTACAAAGCATTGCATGGGTCTGTTGGGCCAGAGAACAAAATTTTATCCTAGGGGATTAATTCTGCTCCAAGCTGGCTTTATCTTAACACGCTCATGATGCAAACAAACAACACTAATTTTTATTTATTTATAACATTCTTCCAGGGGAAAAGAACACTATTAGGGTATTGAAATACATCTGACCCTTCCATTATCTTATTAGGCTCCTAATATTTCCCTTTGGCATTTTTGTTGTTTCTTCCCACCCACCACCCCACTACCCCCAATTATGAACCTAGTATTTCACCAACCCTCACCTCCATTTTCCTTCCTCCAGGATTTCCCATTAAGGAATTTAACTTTGTGGGGTTCAACATACTCCAAAAGGTTTTGCGTTTGTGTTTGGAATGCAATGCTAACAAAGTCAGTCTTTTATATTAAACTGGATGAATTTTGGAATCAGCTATCAAAGTTATTCCCAGCTAGGACTTTAAAGGAGATTAATGTTATACTGGGCACTATACAGAAGAATATGGGCTCTGCCCAGTTTCACCGAAGCAGATATCTGACTGCACAAGCTGCTTTGCCTAATTACCAGCAATTTCTCCTGGCACATTCCAAGTATTCAGTGTGGCTCCTCTGACACTCAGGAGAGGTTTGCAGGTGGTTGATGTGTTGCGTGTGTTCTGCAGTGGGTAAGGAGCAGGAAAGCCCGTCCCCTACTTTTGTAATGCTGGATTCAGCCTACTACGTTCCAAATATGGGCATGGATTTTAACTGGTATTGAGAAAATCAGTTGCAATCACACCTCTATTGGCATTTTACCTGTGAAAAATTCAGCAGCCAGTGATAGACTGCAGGCAACCCAAAACATGCATGGTGATTGTTATCCATGGCTTAAACTTGCTTTTCTTTAAGTACCCAACTTAAAGTACCCCCAACCACCTTAATCTGGAGCAGCTCTCAACAGTGGCGTAGCGTGGGGGGTGCAGGGGGGGGCCCGGCCGCACCGGGCGCAACATCTGGGGGTTAGGGGTAGGGGGCGCAAATCCACGGGTTAGGGGGCGCAAATCCACAGGTTTGGGGGCGCAAATTACTTGCCTTGCCCCGGGTGCTGACAATCCACGTTACGCCACTGGCTCTCAAAGAGTAAGGGAATGAAGAACTATGACCTCCATGTCCTTCCTGCCTACGTGCTTCCCTGAAGCACCTGGCTGGCCAGTGTGAGAAACAAGATGCTGAACTAGAGGGACCTTTGGTCTAATCTGGCAGGACTCTTTATGTTCTGCCAATAGGATTTTTTTCTGACCAAGTCATTTGAGAACTGCGGACTGTACTGGGATAAGGAATTAAAACACAAGCACTGTGTTCCACAAATATGGGGGGGTATCGCTGCCCCATAGGTTGCAAGGTTCTTTAAATTAAATTCAGTGTCAAAAATGTGCACACAGAAAAAGTCAAACCCTAACCTTTAGAGACCACAGACAGGGAGCTTTTGTGTGTCAGAACTATACATCTGTGGGAGGCTTACATGATGCAGCGTAATAGCCCAGCAATCTCAGTGCCTTGTCTTTAACTGCTTTGCTTTCGATTTGCATATTGTTTATTATTATGGAACATTTGTTAAGTGCTATCATTGCACTTGTGAGAGACGAATCCAGCTATTCTAATTATTCTAATAAGAAGTATCAAGAGAATCTAAGTGTCCAAGAAAATTGCATTTGCTTTCATATGTAGAAAAGGCATAATCAAAGATGATTTGGATTTTGATAGCTGTACGGAGATCAACACCAATAATTTGTCTATGCTAGATTCTAAAGTGCTATTGTTTGCAAGCCGTGACACTGCGTACATTAACACAAGAAACCTTTATGTGTAATGTCATTGCTGTATGAATACAGTTCTCTTTTGCATCTGCCATGCAGCAGTACAATGTAGGAGATTAAGAGGCATGTATAGTCTGTGCAGTATTTATATGTTAATGGAGCTTTGTTCCTCCCCTGCTCTGTACAGGTGCGTGCATATGCTTCTTCAACAACAAACTCTTAATTACCTTGGCTCTTTTACCTGGGGAAGGGCTGTAGCTTACTAGTAGAGCAATGCCAGAAGTCCAAGGTTGGATCTCCAGGTAGGACTGGGAGAGACCCTGACCTGGAGAGCCATTGCTAGTCAGTGTAGACAATACTAGAAGGACCAAGCAGCTTTTTGTTTACATTAACCTCTTCCTTACCTCTGTCTTTTAATCAAAATTTGACTTCTAACTTCCATGAGCCCCAACCAACACAGCCAATGGTCAGAAATGATGGAAGATGTCATCCACAATATCTGCAGAGCCACAGGTTCCTGGCCCCCATTGCACAGCTTTCCCTCTCCCCCTCTACTACTCCCAGTCATTACTTCATTCCATTGGATGTTGCCAGAATCAATTCAATAGCCACCCATCAAGCTTCTACTGTTCACGCTAGGAAGACTTGGTATAAGGCTAGGCTATCTATTATTGGGCTGCAGAAAACCATACCAGTTGGATATTATTTAGTGTGGGCATTAAGAAATAGCGCCCACCAGAGAAAGAAATAACTAATGAAAATGAGGAACAAATAAGAATATTGATCCTAAGCTGACATAGGTGAAAGTATGCAAACTTACAGGATGCTGCATTATATATGGTTGAGGCTGCATCCATGAAGGGCTCTGTAGATAATGAAAAGGTTTTGTTTTGTTAAGAAAACAATATTCACAACTTTAATGTATATATTACACACATTTCAAAGCATCATGCTTTCATCTTAACTCATTGTTCTGGCCTTCATGGCTGCCTACAAGCGCTAAGAATTGCAATAACCCTTTTTGAAGCACAAGAATGGGAAAAGCCTGAATTAAATCACAGCCTTCTCCTTTCTCTTATTAAGTGCACCCCCCCCAAAAAAAAAAATTATGCACAGACAATTTCAACAGAAGCTCTGAGGATCTGAGATGAGGGTAGTATGGCACAGAGAGTAAAGAGAGAAATCTCCAGTTCCTCAAGTTCACACTTAGGAAGAACTGGAATGAAAAGTATGATCAGTTCAATATTCACTTTTACTCAGCATGCAGCAAGCCGAACACTGACAATCCTATTCCGACATCACAAAGACAGCCAGAGTACAGGATGTGATCTTCTTTGTGTGCTTTTCTCAGAGAGCATGGAGAGGGAGTGGTTCTGCTAAGTGGTAACATCTGTTTCCTCTCTCTCCAACTGACTGAGATTTGCATTATCAGAGATGGCTTGAGCCCTGGTAGAATGCCCAACTGTGATGGCAGGTTAACTGCAGAAGATTCTCATAAATATGCTCAGCAGCTATTCTGCTTTTATTTTTGAAGGAAGGGGAAAATCTTCCGTAAAAGTAACAGCTAGTTGGGAAAAGCAGAGATTCAAGAAACTAGGGGAAATTGTTCCTTAGGTC
This sequence comes from Podarcis vaucheri, assembly GCF_965113315.1. Taxonomy (NCBI): domain Eukaryota; kingdom Metazoa; phylum Chordata; class Lepidosauria; order Squamata; family Lacertidae; genus Podarcis; species Podarcis vaucheri. Next base: position 109,768,439 of record NC_138759.1, read on the forward strand.
TGATAAGGAACAGCTGGAAATTGGGAGGCGGGGTAATGGAGAAGAAGCTATTTCACAACATACAACTGCAGCCCTAGATCCTTCTTTGTTTGGATAACTAAACAAGAGTGTTTAAATGCTGCTTTCCTTTTCCAATAAGTACTGATTAGAACTAGAACAACATACTGAGTTGGCAGTTTGGTAGGTTTAGAGACTGACTGGAAAACCAAGTGTAAGTAAAATTTGCCTTTTAAAAAAAAATCAAAATGAGGACCTGAAGTAAGAGGAGAGTTGTGATGCATCCTTCTACCACTCCCTCCTGTACCTAGCTCTGGGGAGGTTAGTGGAGAAGTGGAGAGGCAGAGGGATGGAGGCTCTGTTCTTTGATCTCACCCATCACTTTTCACTGCATGTTCTCTTGAGCCCTCCTTTTCGGTTGCTTTTGGGAACTTGCAGGCAGGAGAATTCTGGGGAAGTGGCTAACATACCCAAATGAGATGTGGTGCAGATGTCCCCAGAGTCCCTTCTCTGTATGGAAGCTCCAGTGAGGGCAGGGGGGCTTACTGTTCTCCTTGTGACCAGCCCAGCATTCAGCCTATCCTAACCCTGAGGAGAGCTGCAGGATCTTGTGTTGGCTGAACAAAGCTCTCTTCCCTGAAACCAGAACAGTTTCCTCTTCTAATGGGCCAAGTGTTAACACACACAACTTTGACCTTTGCTACCAGAGATATTTCCTGGAAGCATGAGGGGAAGTGTGCATGTACAACCTTCACCCACAGCAGTTCAACCCCACTTCCCAAACCATGCCTCTTTCCCATGCTCAGTGTCTTTAGAAAGAGAAAGAAAGAGACTCACAAAGGGACTCAAGAGAGGTTGAGAGTAAATGGAGTAGCAGGATTCCCCTTACCACTTCCCACCCATTTCTCCTAATCTGGTGGCCTATAAATCCTGGAGAGGCTGGTAAAGTGTCCTGAGAACACATGGGATGTAGGGTCAGACCTCCCACAGAAACCGCCTGTGAAGAGTTTGGGGCTAGAAGGGGAGCTTGCTCACCACCCTCATGGACTCTGAGCCACTGTAGCAACTTGTCTTGGCATCAGGGAATGAACACAAGCTCTCTCTCCCCCTTCATTGCCAAATCCTCTATGTGTGGGGTACTGAGCTGAGACAAAAGAAAGCAAACAGCAGGACATTTGCTTCCTTGCAACCATCCATCTCTCCCCATTGAGACTGGCTGAGGTCTTTCGCTTTAGCTCTTCAGTGTCCCTGCACCTCCAGGCAGTGTGTATTTAAAACTGCTGACCTGAACCAGGTTTCGGGGGGAGTTCACTGTGCACTTGCAGGATATGTTTGAAAGTGGTAAGCAAGCTCTCTTTCACAGAAGCTTGTCTTGCCATTACTCATCTCCTCACTGAAAAAACACCACAATGACATCTGCCTTAGCAGTAAAATTAAGCAGACAAGCTTCTATTTCATCATACTCCACACAGTGATTTCTGTTCTACAGGAAACCAAGAATACTTCAAAAGCAAGTTTCTTGTGTTTCCCTTTCTGTCTCCGGCTGTTTTATACATAGAATGACAAAAATGGTAAGATATTGCATTCCACAAAGCCTTCATGTGAGCTCTACACAAATTCCTACCAAGTATTTTAATAGCTTGTCCTTCCATCTTGAAATACCGACCTGGTACGCAGAAACTGGAGAAGCAATATATGGCGTGATAGACGTCTGAGTGATCATTCTGTTTGTTGCAATACTGTATGGCGAATGATAAAATCTAAAAGCACAAACACCTTTATTAATACCTTTAAAAGGGTACCATGGAATAACTTATATTCATTGTCTGATTGTACATACCCATTTTGTAAAGCAGCTGTAGTTGGATCATACGTAAGTGTCATTCCAGCCTTTAGGGAAAGGATAAAACATATACTCAATGAAAAGATTGGCTACCACTCCAAACCAAAACATTAGCACTAGCCCATCTGTCTGAAATAGTCAAAGTTGCCAGTACTGCCTTATGTTTTGTGAAATTTTGTTGGCACAAGTGATATGCAGTAAGTAACCTGTTTTGGATCTCCCTTATGCATTAAAAGATCATGGACCCAATCCAGAAGCTTCTTGCAAGGACATGGAGCTTCTGAATACACAAGGGCTTCCTCATTCCCTACAACACCAGGACAGTTTTGCTTCTATTACATTGCAATGGCTGCTCTGCAATTATACACCAAAGTACCATTGGACCCATGTGTGTATCCACTGTATAATTTTTTATTATTTTTATGTGCACCACTAAGAAACTTTTGTAATTAAGCGGCTTATAAATACCTTAAATAAAGAAAGTACCATCTGCCTTGATGAAAACTCAAAAAGGCCCAGCTTACATGCATGTGAAACAGTGTGCAGGAACACAGCTGAGATGTTAAATTATGTGCAGTAAGTTCTAGAGCAGTGGTTGTCAACCTGTGGGTCCCCAGATGTTGATGGACTACAACTCCCATCATCCCTGAGCTCTAGCCTTGCTAGGTAGGGGTGATGGGAGTTGTAGTTCAACAACATCTGGGGACCCACAGGTTGAGAAAGGCTGTTCTAGAGTGATGTACTAGCAGTGGGACAGTATTTGCAGCCATTTTATTGGGACGCCCAACTGGCTCCAGTGTTATTTGCCTTCAGACACCAGGCTAAAAGCTGGCTTTAAAAATAAAGACTATTGGGTCAGTGAATCTTGCTTTTCTAAAGCAGACGATTTTCTGCTTCTCTGGATTTCCCCTGATTAATTATATCATGCTGATTTGGTTATAGATAGTTGACTATTTATCTACTGACTTTGCTAGTGTTTTTATTGAGTTTGTTTGTGAGCTAATATGTATTATTTAAGAAAAGTCAGCCTTAAACACACACACACACACACACACACAGCAAAAGAAAATACATTCATATAAAATATTTACAATGGGTTGCATTCATATAATTACAATGGGTTGTACTCAACATAGGACTAAGGAGATAGAAATGTGTGTGTTCATGGAATTATCTCCCCTCCCTTCTTATAGTGCACTGTTCTGGTAGTTTTCCAGTCCCTCAAGAACAGATTCAGGGAGGGTGTGTGGGGGAGAAGTACTGCTGGCGGGAATTCCCATTGCACTCATGGGAACCCTAGCACTGGTTCCGCTAACACAATAAGTTGGTTGAATATGGCCCAATATTTTAAACAGTGCATTTAAATATGTCAAGTAACGAAGCGGAATGAAGGATTGTAATATTCCATTGAACAATGCAGGAGGACACAAAGGCAGCACATCTCTTTGTGACTATTATTTTTTTAATGCACATCCATAGACACACACACACACACACACACACACACACACTAACTAAAGGTTGAGAGGAGGACTTACAAGTCTCACCTCGCCTTCTCGGTGCCACGCTCTTCCATTCTGTATATATTTGTTCTGATTCTGTCTCTTTTT